>NC_090448.1:22268407-23591532 GCF_031143425.1 Pleurodeles waltl | reverse complement strand
AGCCATTTTTGTCAAGGTGACCCTGATGGAATTTGTGGCTGCAGCTAGAATGGTGTCAGTGGAGATACAGGATCAGAAACCAGACTGGAACAGATTAGGCAGAGCACATGATTCAATGAGCCTGTTAAGTTGGAATTTAACACATCTTTTGTTGAGTTTATCCAGCAGTGGTAAAGGAGAGACAGGACAATAATTACCTGACCACAAAGGGACAATTGAAGCTTTTTATAGTAATGGAATGATAATAGCATTTTTACAAGTACCAGGTATAGTCCCTGCCTAAGGAGAAGCTGAACAAATGGTGTGGATACCAGTTGGGGATATATTTGGCTGGTGAGTCTTTGTTTGATATGGACCATGATAAACATTACTTCTCTTCCAGGGGAATCCTCATCAAAGTCATGAACATTGAATATTCCCGCCCTCTTGCGGGGATCCCGGAGCATATATAAAAACACACATGTATAAGTATGACATATATATATTTCTATGGAGGTTTTTTTTTTTTTTTTTTTGTTAAACACTTTCCTTTATAATTACAAGAAAACTTTCTGAAGCCCAATAGGATGGCGCAGAAAAAATACCAGCAACACATGTGAAAAGAGAAAAAACTACTTTGAAAAAAGACCCTGAGCACCTCCAGTATCCCACCATGCCTCAGGGGTGAAGGAGAGGTGACAGTTGGTTCACAGTTAGGTCAGATCTTTTTTCCAGCTTCTTCTGAGAGGATCCTGGAGCATTGAGCTCTCAATTTTTCTGAGTTTTTCACAGAAAAATATTCAAAAACATTGTTTTTACTACCTTCATTCGGTGTTTTTCACCTTTTTCTGAGTGAGGGGATTTTTTCCTGTCTGGAAAATGCCTTCTCTTTTTGTGAAGTGCCCTTCCTGTGGGAAGAAGAAGGCCTAGTCTGATCCACATTCTCTCTGTATTGTGTTTTTGCCTCAGAGCCACTGCCCTGACAAATGCAGGCACTGTAAAAACATGTCCAAAAGGACTCTGAAGGACAGAGAGAAAATCAGACTTCATGGACTTCATGAGAGGCAGAAAACATCGTCCTCTTTGCTTCCCAGGCAAGCAAGAAGCCATTCTCATGACTGACAGGCTAGATCGACGTCAGCTGGTAAGAAAGTACCTGTCTGTTCCCCGTCAACGTCATCGCTGCCACCATCGCATCTTCGCTTATCGCCGTCAACGGCAACCCGACCAACGTCGAAGGATACGACGTCGAAGGCTCACCTCCCTCATCGAGACAGATCTCCGTCGACAGGAACCCACCGATCGACGTCAAGCCAGCACCGCCATGCTCGTACGCCGTCGAAGGCGTCACACCCCTCGAAGGCACGGAAGACGACGTCGAGATCGCCTCAGCGTGGAGAGCAGAGGCTTCCGTCGTCAGCGGTCCATCACTCGACGGCGAAGCATACGACGTCGAGTCGCACACATACAAGGGACCACCGGTCGCCGTCGAGGCGCTCGACGTCGAGACCTGAGCAATCTACGGCACATTCTGGGCCTCCTTCGATGACGGTACACCGTTCGACGTCGAGACAGTTACTGCCTATCTCTCAAGGGGAAGAGCGTCAGCAACCACTGGCTGACAAGAATGTCACTCCACCAAGTCCAGTGGTCTCCATAAGGAGTGGATTGGCTAGACTGTCAAGGGCCTCATCGTCAGGGCACATCTCGCCCATAAACCTATCGCCAAGGTGGTTGGAGAGCCTTAACAAGGTGCCAGCTTCTCCAGACTCTCAGTACTCACGCATGTATTCACCATCAGCGTCACTTCCGAAGACACCATCGCCAACGGCGCATAGAGAATGGGCTCGTTCTACATCTTGCCAATCTGCCACTAGGCCTCGGTGCACTACCACAAGATCTAGAAGCAGGTCACTCTCCCAGAGGAGGTCAAGGTCGCGCCTGTAGGAGGCTGGCCTGGCTTGTAGTGGGTACCAGAGGTACTTACACCTTGTGCCAGGGCCAGTTATCCCTTATTAGTGTAGAAGAGGTGTTTCTAGCAGCTTAGGCTGATAGAAGGTAGCTATGGCAAAGCAGCTTAGGCTGAACTAGGAGACATGTAAAGCTCCTACTATACCACTGGTGTCATATGCACAATATCATAAGAAAACACAATACAGAGAAGTACTAAAAATAAAGGTACTTTATTTTTATGATAATATGCCAAAAGTATCTCAGTGAGTACCCTCAGTATGAGGATAAGTTATATACACAAGATATATGTACACAAACCAAAATAATGCAGATAATAGCAAAAGGAAGTAATGCAAGCAATGTAAGATTACAGTAGATTGCAATAGGAGCACATAGGTATAGGGGCAACACAAACCATATCCTCCAAAAGTGGAATGCGAACCACGAATGGACCCCAAACCTATGTGAACTTGTAGAGGGTCGCTGGGACTTTAAGAAAACAGTGAGGGTTAGAAAAATAGCCCACCCCAAGACCCTGAAAGGTAGGTGTAAAGTGCACCTACTATCCCCAGAGAGCACAGAAGTCGTGTTAGGGGGATTCTGCAGGAAGAACAAACACCAGCAATGCAACAACAGTGGATTTCCGGACCTGAGTACCTGTAAGACAAGGGGACCAAGTCCAATAGTCGTGACAGTGTCGAGAGTGGGCAGGAGCCCAGGAAATGCCAGCTGAGGGTGCAAGGAAGCTGCCACCTGTTGGAAGAAGCTTGGAGTTCTGCAAGAACGTAGAGGACTAGGAACTTCCCCTTTGGAGGATGGATGTCCCACGTCGTGAAGAAGCTTGCAGAGGTGTTCCCACGCAGAAAGACCACAAACAAACCTTGCTAGCTGCAAGGGTCGCGGTTAGGGTTTTTGGATGCTGCTGTGGCCCAGGAGGGACCAGGATGTCGCCACTTGGATGAGGAGACAGAGGGGGCGCCCAGCAAGTCAGGGGGCCCTCACAGAAGCAGGCAGCACCCGCAGAAGTACCTGAACAGGCACTTAGAAGAAATGTGAACCGGAGTCCACCCGAAGTCACAAAAGGGAGTCCCACGACGCCGGAGGACAAATCAGAAGGTTGTGCACTGCAGGTTAGAGTGTTGGGGACCCAGGCTTGTCTGTGCATGAAGGAAATCCTGGAAGAGTGCATAGGAGCCGGAGCAGCTGCAAATCACGCAGTACCCAGCAATGCAGTCTAGCGTGGGGAGGCGAGGACTTACCTCCACCAAACTTGGACTGAAGAGTTACTGGACTGTGGGAGTCACTTGGACAGAGTTGCTGAGTTCCAGGGACCACGCTCGTTGTGCTGAGAGGGGACCCAGAGGACCGGTGATGCAGTCTTTTGTTGCCTGCGGTTGCAGGGGCAAAATTCCGTCGACCCACAGGAGATTTCTTCAGAGCTCCTGGTGCAGAGAGGAGGCAGGCTACCCCAGAGCATGCACCACCCGGAAACAGTCGAGAAAGCCGTCAGGATGAAGCGATACAAGGTTGCTAGTAGTCGTCTTGCTACTTTGTTGCGGTTTTGCAGGCGTCCTGAGCAGTCAGCGGTCAATCTTTTGGCAGAAGGTGAAGAGGGAGATGCAGAGGAACTCTGGTGAGCTCTTGCATTCGTTATCTGGTGAGATCCCCAAAGCAGAGACCCTAAATAGCCATAAAAGGAGGTTTGGCTACCTAGGAAGGAGGATTGGCTACCAAGAGAGGTAAGAGCCTATCAGAAGGAGCCTCTGACGTCACCTGCTGGCACTGGCCACTCAGAGCAGTCCAGTGTGCCACAAACACCTCTGTTTCCAAGATGGCAGAGGTCTTGGACACACTGGAGGAGCTCTAGGCACCTCCCCTGGGAGGTGCAGGTCAGGGGAGTGGTCACTCCCCTTTCCTTTGTCCAGTTTCACGCCAGAGCAGGGCTGGGGGATCCCTGAACCGGTGTAGACTGGCTTATGCAGAGATGGGCACCATCTGTGCACATCAAAGCATTTCCAGAGGCTGGGGGAGGCTACTCCTCCCCAGCCTTCACACCTATTTCCAAAGGGAGAGGGTGTTACACCCTCTCTCAGAGGAAGTCCTTTGTTCTGCCTTCCTGGGACAGGCATGCCTGGACCCCAGGAGGGCAGAAACCTGTCTGAGGGGTTGGCAGCAGCAGCTGCAGTGGAGACCTCGGAAAGGCAGTTTGGCAGTACCCGGGTTCTGTGCTAGAGACCCGGGGGATCATGGGATTGTCACCCCAATGGCAGAATGGCATTGGGGTGACAATTCCATGATCTTAGACATGTTACATGGCCATGTTCGGAGTTACCATTGTGACGCTGTACATTGGTAGTGACCTATGTACAGTGCACACATGTAATGGTGTACCCGCACTCAGAAACTCCAGGGAATTTTCCCTGAACGATGTGGGGGCACCTTGGCTAGTGCCAGGGTGCCCTCACACTAAGTAACTTTGCACCCAACCTTCACCAGGTAAAGGTTAGACATATAGGTGGCTTACGCCGCAGTTACAGGGGCGGGCAATAGCGACTACACCTGCTCAAAGATGTTGGGGGTGACGGGCGGGGGTCGTGCAGAATGT
The DNA here is from genome assembly GCF_031143425.1 of Pleurodeles waltl. Lineage (NCBI taxonomy): Eukaryota > Metazoa > Chordata > Amphibia > Caudata > Salamandridae > Pleurodeles > Pleurodeles waltl. Next base: position 23,586,995 of record NC_090448.1, on the reverse strand, counting down.
GCCTTTACTCGCATTGTAGCATGATCACCTGTATTTCTTCTTTATGTTTATTTGGTGTGCAAGATAACAATAAAAACATATTAAAAAAAAAAAAGACATATAGGTGGCTTATAAGTTACTTAAGTGCAGTGGTAAATGGCTGTGAAATAACGTGGCAGGCCTGTGTAAGAATTGTCAGAGCTCCCTAAGGGTGGCAAAAGAAATGCTGCAGCCCATAGGGATCTCCTGGAACCCCAATACCCTGGGTACCTCAGTACCATATACTAGGGAATTATATGGGTGTACCAGTATGCCAATGTGAATTGGTAAATGTAGCCACTAGCCTGTTAGTGACAAATTTGACAAGCAGAGAGAGCATAACCGCTGAGGTTCTGGTTAGCAGAGCCTCAGTGAGACAGTTAGGCATCACACAGGGAACACATACAGGGCACATACTTATGAGCACTGGGGCCCTGCCTGGCAGGGTCCCAGTGACACATAGACTAAAACAACATATATACAGTGAAACATGCCAGGCAAGATGGTACTTTCCTACACACACCCCCCTCCAAACGAAGGACAATAAGACTAGCCATGACCTGATGAGTCTTCATTGTCTAAGTAGAAATATTTGGAGAGTCCATCTGCATTGGAGTGGGTACTCCCAGGTCTATGTTCCACTGTATAGTCCATTCCCTGTAGAGATATGGACCACCTCAACAATTTAGGGTTTTCACCTTTCATTTGTTTTAGACAAATTAGAGGTTTATGGTCTGTCTGAACAATAAAGTGAGTACCTAACAGGTATGGCCTCAACTTTTTCAGTGCCCAGACCACAGCAAAGGCCTCCCTCTCTATGGCAGACCAACGCTTTTCTCTAGGGGTCAACCTTCTGCTGATAAAAGCAACTGGTTGATCCTGGCCCTCAGAATTCAGTTGTGATAAGACTGCCCCTACCCCTAATTCAGATGCATCAGTTTGAACAATGAATTTCTTGGAGTAACATGTGCTTTTTAGGACAGGTGCAGAGCACATGGCCTGTTTGAGCTCCTCAAAAGCTTTCTGACAGCTAGCTGTCCACAATACCTTTTTAGGCATCTTTTTACTTGTGAGATCATTAAGAGGGGCAGCTATGGAGCCATAGTTTTTAATTAATCTCCTGTAGTACCCAGTGAGGCCTAGGAAGGCTCTCACCTGGGTCTGAGTTGTAGGGGGAACCCAATCCATGATTGTTTGGATTTTCCCCTGAAGTGGTGCAATCTGTTCTCCACCTACCAGGTGTCCCAGATAAACCACCTTTCCCTGCCCTATCTGGCACTTTGAGGCCTTGATAGTGAGGCCTGCCTTTTGCAAGGCCTCCAAAACTTTCCAAAGGTGGACCCGGTGCTCATCCCAGGTGGAGCTAAAGACAGCTATATCATCAAGATATGCTGCACTAAAAGCCTCCAACCCTTGTAGGACTGTGTTCACCAACCTCTGAAAAGTGGCAGGTGCATTCTTCAAACCAAAGGGCATCACTGTAAATTGGTAGTGCCCTCCTATAGTTGAAAATGCAGTTTTAGGTTTAGCATCCTCAGCCAATTTGATCTGCCAATACCCTGAAGTCAAATCAAAGGTGCTCATCTGCCCTGGGTATAGGGTGAGCATCAGTTTTTGTTACCTGATTGAGACCTCTGTAGTCTACACAAAACCTCATCTCCCTTTTTCCATCTTTTGAGTGAGGCTTTGGTACAAGCACCACAGGACTCACCCATGGGCTTTCAGAAGGTTCAACCACTCCCAGATCAAGCATTTTCTGAACCTCTTGTTTTATGCAGTCCCTGACATGGTCAGGCTGCCTATAGATTTTACTTTTGACAGGCAAGCTGTCTCCAGTATCAGTTGTGTGTTTACACCAAGATGTGGTGCCTGGCACAGTTGAAAAGAGTTCAGAAAATTGCCCAAAGAGATTTATGCAGTTGTCTTTCTGTTCTGCAGTCAGACAGTCTGCTAAAACTACTCCCTCCACTAAAGCATCCTCTTCAGTGGAGGAAAAGAGATCAGGGAGAGGGTCACTCTCTTCTTCCTGTCCTTCATCTGTTGCCTTGAGCAGGATGAGAACAGCCCTGTCATAGTAGGGTTTTAGGCGGTTGACATGAATCACCCTAAGGGGACTCCTGGCAGTGCCCAGGTCTACCAGATAGGTAACCTCACCCTTTTTCTCAACAATTAGATGGGGTCCACTCCATTTGTCCTGGAGTGCTCTTGGGGCCACAGGCTCCAATACCCACACCTTCTGCCCTGGTTGGTACTGAATCAGAACAGCCTTCTGGTCATGCCATTGCTTCTGGAGCTCTTGGCTGGCCTGAAGGTTTTTACTGGCCTTTTTCATGTACTCAGCCATTCTGGATCTTAGGCCAAGTACTTAGTCCACTATGTCCTGTTTTGGAGCTTTTAAAGGTTGTTCCCAACCCTCCTTCACAAGTGTTAGTGGAGCTCTTACAGGGTGTCCAAAGAGGAGTTCAAAGGGGCTGAAGCCCACTCCTTTCTGGGGTACCTCCCTGTAAGCAAAAAGGAGGCAAAGTAACAGGACATCCCATCTCCTCCTGAGTTTTTCAGGGAGTCCCATTATCATACCTTTGAGAGTTTTATTAAACCTCTCTACCAGTCCATTAGTCTGTGGATGATAAGGAGTGGTGAATTTGTATGTTACACCACAAGCCTTCCACATAGCTTTCAAGTATGCAGACATAAAGTTGCTACCCCTGTCTGATACAACCACTTTTGGAAAACCCACCCTGGAAAAGATTCCCAGGAGGGCTTTTGCCACTGCAGGTGCTGTAGTGGTCCTTAGAGGAATTGCTTCAGGATATCTTGTGGCATGGCCCACAACCACCAAGATAAACCTATTGCCTGAAGCAGGTGGAGGGTCAAGGGGGCCAACTATGTCAACCCCTAACCTTTCAAAGGGGACCCCAACCACAGGCAGTGGAATAAGGGGAGCCTTTGGTGTGCCACCAGTCTTGCCACTGGCTTGGAAGGTCACACAATCTTTTGTGTCCTCTGACATCTTAGGCCAGTGAAACAGGGGGACAAGCCTTTCCCATGTTTTGATCTGGTCCAAATGCCCAGCCAAAGGAATGTCATGTGCCAGAGTTAGGAGGAACTCTCTGCACTGCAGGGGAATGACCAATCTCCTGGCTGCTCCAGATTTTGGGTCCCTTGCCTCTGTGTACACAAGGTTGTCCTCCCAGTAAACTCTATGTGAGTCACTGACATCCCCATTTTGCTGCTTGACAGCTTGCTGTCTGATACCCTCTAATGTGGGACAGGATTGCTGTGCCACACTCAGCTCTTTCCTGGCAGGCCCCCCTCCACCCAAAAGCTCAGCAGTGTCTGCTGCCAGCTCATCTGGTGAAGGTTCTGCACAGGGAGAAAATTCTTCTTCCTCAGACGGAGAATCATCTGTAGAGGGAGGGATAGTGGGTAGGGATTTACCCTTGCTACCCCTAGCTTTAGGGAGCACTTGGTCCATTGTTCCAGGATCCAAGTTACCCTGTCCTTTTTGCATTTTGGCCTGAGCCCTTGTCAAAGCATAAATATGCCCAGGAATGCCCAGCATTGCTGCATGAGCCTCAAACTCCACTTCTGCCCAAGCTGATGCTCTAAATCGTTCCCTAGTAAACAGTCCACAGGTAAATCTGAGGCAACCACAACTTTCTTTGGACCAGTACCCCCCCTTCCCCCCAGTTGAGATTCACAACAGCCATGGGGTGGCTAAGAGTGTTGTTATGAGCTTCTGTCACTTGGTACTGGTGACCAAGTAGGTGTTGTTCAGGGTGTACCAATTTCTCTATCACCATGGTAACACTGGCACCTGTGTCCCTGTAGGCCTGAACCTCAACACCATTTATTAGGGGAAGTTGCTTGCACTTATCCATATTAAGGGGACAAGCAACCAAGGTGGCCAAATCAATGGCACCTTCAGAGACTAACACAGCCTCTGTGGTCTCCCGAACAAGACCAACCCCAACTAAATTACCAAAAGTGAGCCCAGCTACTCCCTTGGATTGGCTATTAGTAGGTTTGCTCCCACCACCACTGCTATTACTAGGGGCACTAGAATTTGCAGTAGGGGTTGTGGGAGTGGGAGGTTTGGTGTTTTTCTTTGGACAACTGGCATCAGTTGTCCAATGGCCTTTGACTTTACACAAATAACACCAAGGCTTTTTAACTTGATTTGAAGAAGATTTGGACCTACCACCCCCACCAGAGGATTTTTGTGGGCCTGATGAAGACTCAGTTTTACTTTTGTCCCCACCCTTGTCAGAAGATTTACCATCCTTCTTCTTGCCATCCTTGTCACCCCCTGTATGAACATTTCGGTTCACTCTTGTTCTGACCCATTTGTCTGCCTTCTTTCCCAATTCTTGGGGAGAGGTCAGATCTGACTCCACTAGATATTGGTGTAACAAGTCAGACACACAGTTATTCAGAATATGCTCTCTCAGAATAAGATTATACAGGCTTTCACAGTCAGAAACTTTACTGCCATGTAACCACCCCTCCAAGGCCTTCACTGATCAGTCAACAAAGTCTATCCAGTCTTGTGAGGACTATTTTCTGGTGTCTCTGAACTTAATCCTGTATTGTTCAGTGATTAAGCCAAATCAATCCAAGAGTGCATCCTTCAGAACTGCAAAATTGTTAGCATCACTTTCTCTAACAGTAAGGAGCCTATCCCTACCCTTTCCATTGAAAGATAGCCACAATATAGCAGCCCACTGTCTTTGAGGGACCCCCTGTATCATACAGGCCCTCTCAAGTGCAGCAAACCACTTGTTGATGTCATCCCCCTCCTTGTAAGGGGGGGACTATCTTGTGCAGATTCCTGGAATCATGCTCTCTAACAGGATTACTATCAGGAATACTGCTATTGCTGCCACCATGGGGTCCTAACCCCAATCTCTGTCTCTCCTTCTCCAGGTCTAGGGATTCCCTATCTAGAGCCAGCTGTTGCTGTTTAAGCTTCAGTCTGGTCTCTTCTACTCTAAACTTTTTGAGTTTGATTTCTAACATGTTGTCTTCAGGGTGGGTGGGTTGGGAATGCTTGGACACAGAAGATAAATTGGAAACAACAGAGGGAGATCTGTCCCTAACTGACTGGACTCTAACAACCTGGCCTCCAGGAATAAAAACACCTCTACTATGATGGGAGCTTCTATTACTACCAGCATTACTAGGTGGTCTGCTAGGGGGCAGATTTGGAACAGAACCTCCCCACCTCCCTCAAGGTGATCCCCTGAGTCAGAATGGGAGCCTTCTATTAACTTCTCATTTGAAGTGCCTGCTTGGGACTCATCATTCACAATAAGCATGTTATATAGAAACGCTTTTGTGGGGTTCTTTCCTATCACTAAACCTCTATCTAAGCAGAGACTCCTTAGACTCTGGTAATTCAAATTGTCATAGGTAGTATTGACCATTTTAAGAGCAGACTCTACATCAGACATGATAAAGGAAGGTTTAGAGACAGTGAGCAGAAATAAAAAGTTTCAGAACTTTTTAAAGAACAGAGAAAAAAACTTTTTCTAACTTTTTGGAAACTTTTAGAAGTTTTAGAGTACTTTTCAGCACTTAGTAGAAAGTGTAAGAGGAGAAAAGCAGAACTTTTTGGTTAGGTGTACATACACTGAACTTGTTTTGTATATTATTCTCTTATGAAAATTACACAATGACAAAGTGGTAAGTAGTTACAAGTACTTATCCCACCGCTGCACAACCAATGTAGGAGGCTGGCCTGGCTTGTAGTGGGTACCAGAGGTATTTACACCTTGTGCCAGGTCCAGTTATCCCTTATTAGCGTAGAAGAGGTGTTTCTAGCAGCTTAGGCTGATAGAAGGTAGCTAGGTAAAGCAGCTTAGGCTGAACTAGGAGACATGTAAAGCTCCTACTATACCACTGGTGTCATATGCACAATCACACAGAAGTACTAAAAATAAAGGTGCTTTATTTTTATGACAATATGCCAAAAGTATCTCAATGAGTACCCTCTGTATGAGGATAAGTTATATACACAAGATATGTGTACACAAACCAAAATTATGCAGATAATAGAAAAAGGAAGTAATGCAAGCAATGTCAAATTACAGTAGATTGCAATAGGAGCACATAGGTATAGGGGCAACACAAACCACATACTCCAAAAGTGGAATGCGAACCACGAACGGACCCCAAACCTATGTGAGCTTATAGAGGGTCGCTGGGACTGTAAGAAAACAGTGATGGTTAGAAAAATAGCCCACCCCAAGACCCTGAAAGGTAGGTGTAAAGTGCACCTACTATCCCCAGAGAGCACAGAAGTCGTGATAGGGGGATTCTGCAGGAAGAACAAACACCAGCAATGCAACAACAGCGGATTTCCGGACCTGAGTACCTGTAAGACAAGGGGACCAAGTCCAATAGTCGCGACAGTGTCGAGAGTGGGCAGGAGCCCAGGAAATGCCAGCTGAGGGTGCAAGGAAGCTGCCACCTGTTGGAAGAAGCTTGGAGTTCTGCAACAACGAAGAGGACTAGGAACTTCCCCTTTGGAGGATGGATGTCCCACATTGTGAAGAAGCTTGCAGAGGTGTTCCCACGCAGAAAGACCGCAAACAAGCCTTGCTAGCTGCAAGGGTCGCGGTTAGGGTTTTTGGATGCTGCTGTGGCCCAGGAGGGACCAGGATGTCGCCACTTGGATGAGGAGACAGAGGGGGCGCCCAGCAAGTCAGGGGGCCCTCACAGAAGCAGGCAGCACCCGCAGAAGTACCTGAACAGGCACTTAGAAGAAAAGTGAACCAGAGTTCACCCGAAGTCACAAAAGGGAGTCCCACGACTCCGGAGGACAACTCAGAAGGTTGTGCACTGCAGGTTAGAGTGTCGGACCCAGGCTTGGCTGTGCATGAAGGAAATCCTGGAAGAGTGCACAGGAGCCGGAGCAGCTGCAAATCACGCAGTACCCAGCAATGCAGTCTAGCGTGGGGAGGCAAGGACTTACCTCCACCAAACTTGGACTGAAGAGTCACTGGGCTGTGGGAGTCACTTGGACAGAGTTGCTGAGTTCCAGGGACCACGCTCGTCGTGCTGAGAAGGGACCCAGAGGACCGGTGATGCAGTCTTTTGTTGCCTGCGGTTGTAGGGGGAAGATTCCGTCGACCCACAGGAGATTTCTTCAGAGCTCCTGGTGCAGAGAAGAGGCAGGCTACCCCCAGAGCATGCACCACCTGGAAACAGTTGAGAAAGCCGGCAGGATGAAGCGATACAAGATTGCTAGTAGTCGTCTTGCTACTTTGTTGCGGTTTTGCAGGCGTCCTGAGCAGTCAGCGGTCGATCCTTTGGCAGACGGTGAAGAGGTAGACGAAGAGGAACTCTGGTGAGCTCTTGCATTCGTTATCTGGTGAGATCCCCAAAGCAGAGACCCTAAATAGCCATAAAAGGAGGTTTGGCAACCTAGGAAGGAGGATTGGCTACCAAGAGAGGTAAGAGCCTATCAGAAGGAGCCTCTGACGTCACCTGCTGGCACTGGCCACTCAGAGCAGTCCAGTGTGCCACAAACACCTCTGTTTCCAAGATGGCAGAGGTCTGGGACACACTGGAGGAGCTCTGGGCACCTCCCCTGGGAGGTGCAGGTCAGAGGAGTGGTCACTCCCCTTTCCTTTGTCCAGTTTCGTGCCAGAGCAGGGCTGGGGCATCCCTGAACCGGTGTAGACTGGCTTATGCAGAGATGGGCGCCATATGTGCCCATCAAAGCATTTCCAGAGGCTGGGGGAGGCTACTCCTCTCCAGCCTTCACACCTATTTCCAAAGGGTGAGGGTGTTACACCCTCTCTCAGAGGAAGTCCTTTGTTCTGCCTTCCTGGGCCAGGGCTGCCTTGACCCAAGGAGGGCAGAAACCTGTCTGAGGGGTTGGCAGCAGCAGCAGTTGCAGTGGAGACCCAGGAAAGGCAGTTTGGCAGTACCCGGGTTCTGTGCTAGAGACCAGGGGGGATCATGGAATTGTCACAATTCCATGATCTTAGACATGTTACATGGCCATGTTTGGAGTTACCATTGTGACGCTGTACATAGGTAGTGACCTATGTACAGTGCACACCCGTAATGGTGTCCCTGCACTCACAAACTCCGGGGAATTTGCACTGAACGATGTGGGGGCCCCTTGGCTAGTGCCAGGGTGCCCTCACACTAAGTAACTTTGCACCCAACCTTCACCAGGTGAAGTTTAGACATATAGGTGACTTATAAGTTACTTAAGTGCAGTGGTAAATGGCTGTGAAATGACGTGGATGTTATTTCACTCAGGCTGCACTGGCAGGCCTGTGTAAGAATTATCAGAACTCCCTATTGGTGGCAAAAGAAATGCTGCAGCCCATAGGGATCTCCTGGAACCCCAATACTCTGGGTACCTCAGTACCATATACTAGGGAATTATATGGGTGTACCAGTATGCCAATGTGAATTGGTAAGTTTAGTCAATAGCCTGTTAGTGACAAATTTGGAAAGCAGAGAGAGCATAACCACTGAGGTTCTGGTTAGCAGAGCCTCAGTGAGACAGTTAGGTATCACACAGGGAACACATACAGGGCACATAGTAGTAGTAGTAGTAGTAGTAGTACAAAATCTTTATTCGACTTTCACCAAGTCATAAAAGACATAGCAGTCATAAAAAGATCTCCGGTTATGGTACATGTGTTTCAATAAACAATAAAAGTCAAATAGGTAAAACGATAAAAATGTAGTAAAAACACACAGCAATGAAAGAAAGCTATCATAGTAGATTATATTTTGATCACCTCCCCCATGGATTTCCTTATCTTTAATACAGAACATAAAAAATTAGCTAAAATTCCACACGTCTCTAAAGAAGATAGTGACTGGAGACAGGCGTAGGCTGGGCGACATTGGGGGACATACTTATAAGCACTAGGGGCCTGCCTGGCAGGGTCCCAGTGACACATATATACAGTGAAATATGGGGGTAACATGCCAGGCAAGATGGTACTTTCCTACAGCGCCATCACAGAAGAACCCCTTCTTGGTCCACATCATCGAGGTCTTCCATAAGAGGTTACTCCCCGACTCTGACGGATTCTCCACCAGCTAAAGTTTCCCCAGTGGATGACATAACAACTTTCAATGAGGTGCTGCTCAGGGGAGCACAAAAGCTTAATACTGATGTCTCGGAACCTTCAACTTCCGCATCAGTAATCTTCGAAACCCTGCAACACAGAACGGTTTCAAGGAAGTTGTTACCACTCGTGCCTGGTCTTCTCCAGCCGACCATGGAGACTTTTTTGACACCAGCAAACCTCTGTTCAGCTCCTGCTAGGATCTTTGAAAAGTACAAGGCTCCTGATCAGGATACTTTGTTTCTCAGGGCTGATCCACCACCAGACTCAGTCATATTAGCCGCAGCCCGCAAGACGCATTCAGTGGTGTCATCCTCAACGGTTCCACCGGACAAGGAGAGTAGACATCTGGACTCTCTGGGTAGGAAGATGTGTGGCATGGCGGCGTAGATGATGAAGGTCTCCAGCGCCTCAGCACTCCTAGGCAGATATGATCGATCCCTCTGGGACTCGCTGAGCAGATTTGCGGGAAAGCTGCCTAGAGAGGATAGGCAGGACTTCCAGGAGATCCTTCAAGAAGGAAGTCTGGTGTCCAATCAAATCATCACAGCAGCCGCAGACGGTGCAGACTTGGCGGTGCATGGATTGCGCAAGAAGATCTTCCTGGCTGAGGCTCACAGGGTTAAAGCAGGAAGCGCAACAGCGTATCATGAATCTTCCGTTTAACGGAAACTCGTTATTTGGAGCCCACACGGATGATGAGATGGCACGTATGAAGGCGGAGGTCGACACAATGAGGGCAGTGTGTCTCGACAGAAGGAAAGACTTCAGAAGGAGGTACAGACCTTACGACAGGCGCCCATTCCAACAGAGGGTTCAAACCCCTCATTGGTCTCAAACACCGCAACAGAAACAAGGGCGTCCTCTCTTCCAGTCTCGCAAGGTCACAAGAGACCGAGGATCAAGCAGACCTCAGCAATCTATCCCCAAAACCCCGCAAAACAATGAGGGTTTGCTTCCCTTAATACCGTCCACCACTCCGGTTGGGGGAAGTATCAGAGTTCGCTCACGAGTGGCATGGCATAACAAGAGACAAATGGGTGCTGAACATTGGAGAGAATGGATACTCTCTTCTTTTCCGACAACCTCCACCTCATTTGCCACCAACCAAGTTGAGGCCTGCTCACATGAACTTACTATGCAAAGAGGTTTGCACCCTGTTGCAGAAAAGAGCGATAGAAAAGGTGCCAGCCGCCCAAAGAGGAAAGGGAGTATATTCCCGATAATTTCTAGTAGCAAAAAAGGGTCTTCAGACCGATTCTAGACTTGAGGCTGCTCAACAAATTCATACGGAAACAAAAATTCAGAATGCTGGCTCTTCATCAGATTTTCCCTCAGCTGCATCGAGGAGACTGGATGTGCTCTGTAGATCTGCAGGATGTGTATTTTCATATCCCGATTGTTCCCAAACATCGGAAATTCCTATGGTTTGTGATAGCCTCTCAACACTATCAGTTCAAGGTGCTTCCTTTTGGGCTCAAATCTGCCCCTCGCGCATTCTCCAAGTGTGTAGCAACGGTAGCGGCGCATTTAAGGAAGCAGAAAATCTTCATTTATCCATACCTAGACGACTGGCTACTGAAAGCCTCCTCTACGGAACAGGGGAAAAAGCATCTAGACATTGTTCTCAGTGTTTTCCGCTCCCTAGTTCTGCAAGTCAACTTCCAAAAGTCCACCCTCATCCCAACTCAAACCCTCACTACCTGGGGGCGATACTGAATACAGAGCTACAAAAAGTGTATCCTTCGGAGGAACGACTGTTATCAGTAAGGAGGAAGTGTTGCGATCTTCTTGGTTTCCCCACGCCTACGGCCCGTCAGGTGACATCTCTGTTGGGCTCCATGGCCTCTTGCATTTTCATTGTCCCGAACGCCAGGTTGCATATGAGACCTCTACAAGAGGCTCTAGAGGAAAACTGGAAGCAACACACAGGCCAATGGGAGGACAGGATGCTTCTTCCAGTAGGAGCGCGACAATCATTACAATGGTGGACACGCAGACATCACCTGTCAGTAGGAGTTCCTTTTCACCATCCAATCCCTTCCGACACTCTGGTAACGGATGCATCGCTACAGGGCTGGGGAGCTCATCTGGGTTCCCTTCAAGCTCAGGGCTTGTGGTCCAGCAAAGAGAAGACTTACCATATCAACCTGCTGGAGCTCAGAGCAGTTCATCTGGCTCTCAAATCATTTGCACCATCGATTCAGGGAAAGTCTCTGCTGGTGCTGACGGACAATACGACGACAATGTATTATCTGAACAAGCAAGGAGGTACGAGATCCCTGCCCCTGTCTCGAGAGTCTCAAACCATTTGGCACTGGCTCATAGCTAGGGGAATGTATCTTACAGCAATTCACCTCCCAGGGCAGCAAAACGTGGAGGCAGACTTCCTAAGCAGAACCCTCGAGGACGCCCACGACTGGGTTCTTCACGACGAGGTCGTCGCAGACATCTTCATTCAATGGGGTCAGCCTCAGTTAGATCTGTTTGCAGACGAGGTAAACAAAAAATGCCCAGACTTCGCGTCCTGGTTCTACCGTCCGGGGTCTCGAGGGAATGCCCTGTTGATAGACTGGTCAGGGATATTTCTCTACGCTTTTCCACCGATTCCCCTGATACCAGCGGTAATAAACAAACTCTACAGATCCAACACCAGGATGATTCTCATAGCCACGCAATGGCCTCGACAGTTCTGGTACACGGATCTCCTCAACCTGTCAGAACAACCGCACAAGAGGCTGCCGTGCAGACCGGATCTCCTTTGCAGTCTGGGAGGCAAGATTCTTCACCCCAACCTTCCCTCTCTGAGCTTGACGGCATGGCTCCTGAATTCCTGCAGTATGGGCATCTAGGGCTCTCGCAGGAATGCATGAACATGTTAAAGGAGTCCAAAAGGCCTTCCACGCGGCGCTCTTAATCGTTCAAGTGGAAGAGATTCTACATATGGTGTCGACAATAGGGTCAGAATCCTATTCGGGCTCAGGAGGAGTTCATATTGTCTTACCTGCTACATCTGGTGAAATCAGGTCTGCAGTTGTCATCTATTAAGGTACATTTATCTGCCATTACAGCTTATCGTAAGTCACCTTCTCAAAAATCCTTCTTTACAATGCCAGTAGTCAAGGATTTCTTAGAAGGTTTAAAGAAGGTTTTTCCACCCATTTGAAAACCCTCGCCTCCATGGGAACTGAACATAGTATTATCTAAACTCATGAGCCTTCCTTTCGAGCCTAGTCACAGAGCTTCTTTGCAACACCTTACGTGGAAGACAGCTTTTCTCATAGCCATTACTTCGGCTAGGAGGGTCAGTGAGATTCAGGCTTTGTCCTCCAAGGAACCGTATACGGTTTTCCATGAGAATAGAGTTGTTCTAAGAACTCATCCATCATTCTTACCGAAGGTGGTGTCAGATTTTCACATCAATCAGACTATATCACTCCCAACTTTTTTCCCCAATCCGGATACTCCGGCGGAGAAAGCCTTGCACTCCCTGGATCTAAAAAGAGTGCTAAAATTTTACCTGGATAAGACCAAATTGATTAGATGATCTCACCACTTATTTGTAAATTATGGACATATGAGAACAGGTGATGCGGCCTCAAAACGAACCATAACTAGATGGATAGTTTCATGTATTGTAACTGCATATCAATTGGCTAACAAACAGTTATTGGCTAGGCCAGTGGTTCCCAATCTGTGCGCTGCGGCTCGCTGGTGCGCCATCAAAACTAGCCAGGGGCGCCGCACACAGTTTGGGAACCACTGAGCTATTTATAGCCCTTGGGCCAGTTCGTACAAAATAAAACTACTCAGTTGTAGCAGCTCTTTTTTAATTTTGTCCTTGAGCGCCCTCTGGTGGTTAAACACAACTGAAGGGATTCTACATTTCACAATATTTAAACAGTTATGTTATAACTACATAAAAATGAGACCTGCCCATTTTACTAGGGTTACCGTCAACCAATATTTTCCCCTTACTAAAAAACCCTATGCATGCTGTAATTAAACAACTGTTACATTTTTATTTTTTACAGTTATATATAGAATTACAATACCTTCATTGGCGTCATCCCAATTCTTTTCAGGGAGAAAAATGGATGTACTCCATAGGCCAGGCTTACATCCCCCACCCGCCAACAAAAAGTAACATAATGGGGAGCCGCAGCCAGTGGCCAATAGATCAAGGGAGCCGTGGGTCGAAAATGTTTGGGAACCACTGGGCTAGGCCTAAGGCTCATTCGACAAGAGGAAAAGCGGCTACTGCTGCCCTCCTTAATAATGTTCCAATCTCTGAAATCTGTAAGGCCGCTACATGGAGATCTGTACATACGTTTACTAGGCATTACTGTTTAGATTCAGATGCCAAAGCGGACGCTCAAGTTGGTCAAGCGTCTCTGAGAAATTTGTTTGCATAGTGTATGTCTTTGTCCTGCACTTCTATTAGACAGTCCGCAGAGATAAGGGATGGGCTTGCTAATCTATTCAATGTTTATGACTATTGATGAGGATCCCCTGGAAGAGAAGGATAAGTTACTTACCTGTAAATCCTAGTTCTTCATAAACAACCCACCCTCCTCCCCGGACGCAAGTCTCCTAGAAGTGCAGTACAGACCATCTATCTAATCTGTTGGATGCTTTGTCACCGTAAAAAAGTACTGACCTAACTGTGAACCAACTGTCAGCTCTCCTTCACCCCTGAGGCATGGTGGGATACTGGAGGTGTTCAGGGTCTTAAAGGCACAGTGGCAAATTTTGTGGTTCTGCTGTATTAACTTGCATGCAGCCTATTGGCTAATAATGTTCTGTTGTTTTCAATGTAGTTTTTTCTCTTTTCACATGTGTTACTGGTATTTGTTCTGTGCCCTCCTATTGGGCTTCAGAAAGTTTTCTTGTAATTATAAGGGAGAGTGTTTAAAAAAAAAAAAGAAACTCCATAGAAATAAAGCATTTTAGCCTGTTTATCAACATAGTCTGCATTGCTGTTATACACATGTATACATGATTCTGGTATGAAAATTGTCTACTAAAAAATGCTATATTTTTCATATATATTTCATACTTATACATGTGTGTTTTTATATATGCTCCGGGATCCCTACACGAGGGCAGGAATATTCAATGTTTATGAATTTGATGAGGATACCCCTGGAAGAGAACTAGGATTTACAGTTAAGTAACTTATCCTTATTGGCCCTTTTGACCTTCCTTTGTTTGTCTTAAAAGCCCTCTTTATTCAAGTTACCAGTTGTGATGCATTCTTAAAGGACTTTCCTATTTGTTTCACCCACCCCTTCATGATGCTGCTGTGGGACTGGAATTTTGTTCTCGCTTTCCTCATTTGTGCTCCTTTAGAACTTTGGCATAGTTGTACCTTGAAGCTCCTAACTCTGAAGACCATGTTTCTCAATGGCTTCTGCATATTGCCTCTGTGAGATACAATTGTTGGTCCAACCTTTGTATACTACCTTCTTCACTGCGAAGCTGGTTCTTAGTAGTCATGCTTTTTCTCACAATGTCATTTTTCCATGTAGGGCAGCCCATCATTCTTCTCTCTGCTACATGTCTCTGAGGAGGAGGAGAGGCTACACTCGTTAGTTCTACAGCTCACCCTATGTTTTTACATTGATAATCTAAGGAGCACTTCGTGGATGATCAGAGCTTAGTTAGGGTCACTGGGCTGAAGAAAGGAAGGGTGGTTCAAAATGAACCTAATCACAATGGATTGTCCTTTGCATCAAACTGTGTTATACTTTGGCTAAGATGGACCCTCCTCAGGGATTTTGTGCTCACTCAACCTGGGTAAAGGCTGCAACTATAGCCCTGTCTAGCGGAGTCCTTTTTATTGACATCTTCAAGACAGCCAGGTAAGCATCCATTCATACCGTCCCCAGGCATCACTGTATTGATTCTCAAGGGCACAGACAGTGCCATTTTTAACTGAAGGTTTCTAACTTCAAGCCCACTTCCCCATTCTATGGATTCTGTCCATTCTTTGGATTGGACTTTCGGAACTTAACAAGGCTCCAACATAGATTCACATGCTGACTGTGTTTTCAATGAGAGTGAAGCTTTTAAGGCTCTCAAAAGACCAATGAATAAACTGATGTAAGAACACAGTTGTGGTACCTGTATTCAACCCTGTGTCATATCTAGAGGCGGGGAGATGGTTCAGACTAAGGCAGGTAGTGCCACCTGCAGTATGCAAGAGCTATTGCAAGAGTTTTCAGATCTGTTTCTGCATCCCGGGGGATTCACAAGATAAGGATGTTAAAATATGATAGAATATCGACCGGAAAGAGTATTACCACAGGTAAGCCAGTTATTCAGTTCTCCCCTGGAAGCAAACTAAGGGCCTGATTTAGATGTTGGCGGTAATGGTCCTGCCGTTGAGTTTTCGACTAAAATCCCACCTTCCACCATGATTGTCCTCCCGCGATATTTAGCTGTTTGGTGGCCTCATAGCCGAAAGCTTGCATTCGAACTGCTGTCTCTGCCAAGAAACACCACCGGATAAGGAAAGTGGATGCTGGCAGGACCCCAGCCACCCTTTCCGCCATGCAGTTTTTATGTGCCTTACAGCCAAGCAAAAAGTGTCTTTCTGGCCTCCACTGCTAAGTTTGCGTATTGGAGGGGAAAAGGGGGGGGGGGAAACTCACCTTTTCCTCTGCTTCCACTCCTCTGCTTCCACTTCTATTTTCAACTGTACTTGACTGGACAACACCTGCTGTCACTGCTGCCACCAGCCAATGGATAAAACACTCCCCCAAAGTGCCCCCCAAATCACTGTTGCCAGACTGAAAGGTAGGGACGCTGCATTGCAAGGGTACATTTGGTGAGCACTGCATGGGAGGTCGGTACCACTGCAGGTATAAACATGTCACAGTAATTTTCTTACATCACTGTGACATGCATATGTCGGGGAAACAATTGTGTCACACATGGCTGGGGACACACTGGTCCAACACACATATCGCATATCGCATACATATACAAATGTTGTTCTGTCAGTATTCATTGCCAAATGACTCTTGGCACCACAGTGGCGGTGCATTCACACTTGTCAATGGTATCCATGTGTGCGCATTGCAAGGGGACCTGTACTGGTAGGTTTCAGCTATCTGTTGTGTATGTGAGTTAGTACGTGTGTGTGTGTGGGTGTGTCTGTGTGTGTGGATTGGCTGATGGAGGTGGAGGGAGCTGGGGTGTGTTTCATGGTTGTGTCTGTATGTGTGCCACTTGCATGTGAGATTGATGTGTATTGTGTTGCTGTCTGACACATTCAGGTGGGGGTTGTTGTGTGGTGAGTGTTGTAATGTGGGTAGTTGTGCTTGTGTGTGAGTTTGTGAAGATGAGTGTGTAGTTGTGTTGTGACTGGGTACAATGTCAATAGTGTGTTTCTGTTGTGTCACGGATGTATGTCAATGTATTGTTTTGTTTTGGAATTGTTATGGATGATGGTGTGTATGTGGTGTGTTGTGTAGTGCAGGGGGACACATATGGCAAAGGTACAGTGTGTGTGTCACTTACCTCTATTCCATTGCCCCTGCCATTGTACAAAGTTCATTGGGTCCTGCTGCCGTCCCACTCTGTCAGCATTCCGCTGCCAGTCCACGACTTAGAGAGCTGTAACATCTAAGTACGGCGGGGGAACACCGTTGACTTGACTGTTTTTTCAGGTCCATTGCCAAATTTGCTTTGCGGTAACACTGTCAAGATCTAATCCAGGCCCTTAGTTAACTTCACTGCCACCATTTACTGTTATCATTTTATTATTTGTGTATCATAATATTGCACTCTAATGTTTATATATAGGATTGCTGTATGTGTTGAGAGTAAGGGATATTTTTTTCTAAGCAGTAGCACTGGTTAGATAGTGAGTTATTGACTAATATATGTCACTGAGTTCTGAGTCTCTACTAGGCTTCGCCAGCCGTGTTTTCAAAATTCGGGCACTTGGCGCTATGCGGAGTAGTGCAGAGTTCCCGAATTCCATCATCCTGCTTGAAGCGGAGTTCATTTGCGCATGTTAGATTTGGTTTTGGCACTTATTTGTGAGCACCATGAAACTCTCAGGCTGCTAGTATCAAGACTTCGTGTTTCATCGTGTTGCTTCCGTCCATGCACTCGAGACTTTGCATTTTCTTGCGCTGCTTCCAGACTTGAAGGTGGCCAAAACAGTGGCGCAAACTCACCTGGAGTAGATTTTTCTACTCAAGATGCATCTAACTCTAGTCAAAAAAAGTTTTTGAGTGAACTTTCTTCTCCAATGGACCTTTAAGGTTGTTTTTAGTGTGTGAAGCCTTTTTTTTAAAACAGAAAGGATGTGCCTCTGAGACTTCAACTTCCTGTTCCTGTCCAGTAGACTCCTCCCAGTGCTTTGTCCATCTCCTGGTCACTTTTCACTTGGATTTCAAGGTGTAACAATCACTCTATTTGTTTTCTCGATATACCTTTGAATTTAAGGACTTTGCTTTTGTGAAATCACAGAAGTAAGTTAAAAAACTACTATATAAGGTTGTTGTTTGTTTCCTTTGGCATGAACCAGTATTTCTTTGTACTCTAGTTTGCTTTTAAAAATTTATAGTGGTGGGTGGCCTGGAGTTTAAGTATGGGCCCAGTTATTACTTATTCTGCATTTCATAGATTTTTCATCTCTTGTAAAGGAAAATTGTTGCACAGCTCAGTACGTTATCTACATGTTTTTAACATTTGCAATAATATTTTACTGTGTGGCCTATATTTTCAAAGGGCCATATAGCCAGTAGGCCCAGTACTAGTAGTCATCAGTGCATGAAATAAATGTTTCAGTGGTATATGTTTTTTAAACTTCATTTAGAGCAGGGATGGGATTTGATTAAATCAAAAATGTTGGCTATTGTGTACATGCTGTGGTGGAATATATGACTGCATAGCAGGATGTGTGTTGTCAAAGTTTTATAGCTCAGTTAATTTTCGTGTTTTGCATTGCTGAATTCATGTTAGTGTTTTCTTCAGTGTTACCACTATGCCTCCTTATGGTCAGTATGTGTGTGTGTGTATGTGTGCGTCTCATTGTCCACAATTTGTCTTTGTTCTCCATGCCGTGTGGCCAGGGGCCATTTTATGTAGCCTATGTCGATAGGCTTGCATGTGTACTTTTTTCTCCATGCCTCCTTGTTTTCAGTTGTTGTTTGACCATGTGGCTGGCAGCCATTTTGGCATCAAACCTGTGTGTCATTGCCATAGGCTTGCATGTTTCTTTCTTCTCCTTGCTCCTTGTTGTTGTTTGACCATGTGGCTGGCAGCCATTTTATGCATCTAGCCAGTGTTTTTTTGCCTTAGGCTTGCATGTGTTCTTTGTTCTTCTTGCTCCTTGTTGTTGTTATTTGACCAAATGGCTGGCAGCCATTTTGTGCATGCAGCCAGTGTGCCTTTGCCATAGGTTGCATGTGTTCCTTGTTCCCCATGATGTCTTGCTCCTTGTTGTTGTTTGACCATGTGGCTGGTGGTCATTTTGTGCATCCAGCCAGTGTGTCTTTACCATGGGCCTGCATATGTTCTTTGTTTATTCCCCATGCCTCCTTGCTCCCTTTTTGTTGCTGTTTGACCATGTGGCTGGTGTCCATTTTGTGCACCCAGCCAGAAACATTTTGTCATTGGTTTGCATGTGTTCTTTGTTCCCCTTGCCTTCTTGTTCCTTGTGGTTGTTGTTTGACCATGTGGCTGGCGACCATTTTGTGCACCCATTCAGTGTTTTTTTTGCCGTAGGCTCGCATGTGTTTTTGTTCGCCATGGCTCCTTGCTCCTTGTTGTAGTTTGACCATGTGACTGGCGGCCATTTTGTGCATTCAGCCAGTGTCTTTTTGCCATAGGCTTGCATGTGTTCTTTGTTCCTCGTGCCTCGTTGCTCCTTGCTTCTTGTTGCTGTTATTTGATCATGTGGCTAGTGGTTATTTTGAACATCAAACTAGGGTGCCTTTGTCATACACTTGAATGTGCTTCTTTATTTATTCCCCACGCCTCATTGCTCCTTGTTGTTGTTTTTTGACCATGTGGCTGGCAAACATTTTGTGCATCCAGCCAATGTATCTTTGCCATAGGCTTGCATGTGTTCTTTGTTTCCCATGCCTTCTTGCTCCTTGTTATTGTTGTTTGACCATGTGTTTAGCTGCCAATTTTGTGCATCCTGCCAGTGTGCCTTTGCCATGGGCTTGCATGGATTGATGTGATACAAGTGTGATATAGATATTCTTGGGGATAACTGTAGTATATGTATACTAAAAAGAATATGATCCTGATGAACATTGCTTATAATATTTCCTTCCTTTTGTTTGATGTTTGCGCCTTCTTTGTCCTTTCATAACAATAGTTTTTTTCTTGTTGTTTTCCCATACAAACATTGGCAATTATTGATCATTTATTTAATTTAAGTTAATATTTAAATGTTTTGATTCAGTTGTTATTTAATTTATTTATTTTAATTTTTCATTTAATTTATTATTGTTTTATTTTATTTCTTTATTTTTCTTTTTACTTTTTTCTTTGTATACTTTATTTTTGTATTTAAATTTTTTCTTTATATTAATTTTAATTCTTTAAATTTTTGTTTTTGATTATTTTAAATGTTTTAATTTTGTATTCTTTCAATGTGTTTAATTCTGCATTTTTCCTTGATCCATCCAGCTATCCACCATAGGCACACAGTCACACTACTGCACTCGGTTTCTTTAGGTGTATAATAAATCAATTTCCTCCTGAACACTCTGGCACTGCAGACACATCAGCAGCATAAGTTTTTTTTTAATGATTATTCAATTTCCCCTGGACCGCCTTGTAGCCATAGGTTTTTTAAGGATTATTCCATTTGCCCATGCACCTCTCTCTGACTACCACAGGTGTCCCCTTTAAAACAGATGAAGATAAAGCAAAGAGCTATATCTGCATGTTGTGTTGCCTGATTTGAAATGACATTTTATGGTGTGGTTGTGTGGGTTTGACTTTACAGTGTTTGATTAAATTGGTATTTATTACATAAGTAACCAACCACATTAATATTGCATTTGCTTATACTATTTCAGCCTGCAACAATGCCACATTTCACTAACTACATGTTTTTCTTGCTTGGTTGCTTTTAGGTGCACAATAGAAGAGATGTCACATCACCCTCAGGACTGCCAAAGAAAAGGCCTATGCAGTGTTTTCAGTCCTCCAATCTCTTCCGCTTGTACAGTTTAATGCCACTTCCAAATGAGAGCTTTAAGATGGCTCCAAAGAAAGTTCCTCCAAAGAAAATGGTCAGTGAGAAGAAGCAGCTTTCCACCAGTGGTGTGCCGACCACAATCTTCAACAGCACCACCCCAGTCTAAGCCAAGACCATGGGGGTCATTACGAGTTTGGCGGTCATACCGCCATCAGGCTGGTGGAGAAGATTACCAAATTATGACCATGGCGGTATTCCAAAAAGAATACAGCCAAACTACTGCTTGCACCACCAGTGCGGTCAGGCCGTCACGGTTGACGGTAGCCACCTGCAGGCTGGTAGACACCATGTTTCCATCAACAGCACCTCAGGGATTGGCCAGAGGTGGGGTTTAGGCTCAGAATTGGGAGGGGAACCTTCGGGCTTGGGTTTAGGAGGGGGACTTAGGTCAAGGCTTAGGGGAGGGCTGGGAACTCCTCAGAGGGGGTGACTTTTTGGTAGGAGGAAGAGCATGGATACTTGCAGGGAGGCAGTGGAGGTCTTGGAGGTTGAAGGGCTGGACTTGGGGAGGGACACAGAGCGTTTGGGGGCCACACAGGGTGGGAGAGGTGTAGGGAAAAGTCCAACTCTGAGAGGAAACATTTCTTAGACACACGGGGACGGCCATGGCAAAAGGGTTTGGGTGTGGAGGGAGAGGGAGTGGTTGTCTGAGGTGGTTTAGTGGATGTCTTTGTGCGAGGTATGCTTGTGTGTGCTGGGTGTTTGTTGGGTGGGTGAGTGTGGGGGTTTATGTGTCTTGGGAGGAGCGGGGGCTGGAGGTGCTGGGAGATGCCATGGTGGATGGGCGACTGTTGAGATGGTGACTGCAGGCATAGTGGATGTGCTGCATGTAGGCATGTCTGTGGTGGCTGCGGATGTGGTGATTCGGGTGGATGTCTGAGGGTCTGCTGTTGTGCTGATTGTGGATAGATTAGGTGTTCTGGCTGTATCCGTGAATGTCCGTTTGGTGACTGCGGGTGTGTCAGGTGTTGTGTATGCGATGCTGAGGGTGGTGGGGGTGTCAGTGCAGGTAGTGACTGTTGGTGTGTCTGCAGGTGGGTGTTGTTTGTGTGCATGAAGGTGTTGTGTCCTGTGGTGCTTGTGTTTGTCAGCGCAACCTTTAGGATGTTGAGGTGGATGCATGCTTTTCTATTTGTGTGCTTTGGCTGGGTTGCGGAAGAGGGTTTTTGGAACGGGAAGAGGAAGGTGGAAGGGGGCAGAAGACAAAGGGTGACTGGCTGCCATCAGTGTAGGGGCCAGAGCCTGAAAGGATCCCTGTAGGCCAGCCAGTGCACCGAGACTGCCCCCCAGGAATGCATTACTCTGCTGGACTTGAGTTGCCAGTCTCTGGATGGCATTCATGATGGTCGACTGACCCACAGAGATGGACCTCAGGAGGTCAGTGGCCTCCTCACTGAGGGCAGCTGGGCTGACTGGGGCAGGGGCAGAGGTGCCCGCGGCGAAGGAGATGTGCACCCTCTTGGGTGAGTGGGCACAGACAACTGGGTGGGGAGCTACAGGGAGGGCGATGTTAGTAAGGGGGTGGTGGAACAAGATGGTTCTGGGGTGGTCCCAGAAGGGTCCGCCACCGCCAGGGAGTATCCAGTGGAGGAGGATTCCCAAGATGATGAAGCGGAAGATCCGGTCTCCCGTGGCACTTCCCTCGCCCTCCGGACCACTGGGTTCCTTGCTGTCAGTGGTCTCATCACTCCGGGTCTCATGACTGGCAGCATCCCCACTCGCTTATGCCCTGTCTCCTTCGCCTGCCTATGCTGATGCACACAAACAGAGAGAGAAGGAGGGTGAGAGAGAGAGAGAGACGGTCATCACATTCTTTACATAAACACATTACAACATGCACAACTATAGGTATACATCTCCTGGCTAGGGAATCCCATATAGAATACCACATATCCTACATCATGTCACAACATGTTACTTCTGTCCACCCTTTCATGTCATATCTCTCACCAACCTAATAACCCATGTAAGGTAGCACTACTGGAGCTCTCCATCAATTCACCTGCAAACCTATGTCAGTATGCTCATCATCCCCTGGCTAAAGCTGCTATACCGTCCTAATCCTGGTCATATATCTCCATACTTCTATCAGCTTTAGGAACAGCAGTCTACTGATAACACCATATCATGCATGTTCCGATTCAACACCTGACCAGTCCATATCCATTACTAATGTTCCATGCAAGTAAATACAACTCTGTTCACAAACTACACAGCACCTGCCATTTCAATCACATGCCTAGATTAACCGTTTATACATATATTACACAATGGACACAATCCCTGATGAAGACACAACATGTGGTAGTCCCATACAGGTGCCATCTGATTCCTAGAGTCCATGTCTGGAGAACAGCTATGTCACTACATGTACCAAATCCTAGAGGAATAGCTGCAGTCACAAAACACACATACTCAACATCACACCATACATGCATGTACAGTAACAATGGCCTTCCTAGCACACATCAGACATCCACTGACTATCACAGAGAGCAGTGTTACAACAACTAAACAATGGACAGACAACTAATTCCTAATAGGGCACATGACATTTCATCTGACATGCAGATACAGAGCCACGACATGACAACATTAGTAAACCATCATCACTCACACCAATCCTGACATGTGATTACCTGTACCTAAGTCCAGACAACACACATGTGGCTGACCAACCTTTCAACATCAGCTAGGCTAAGGGAAGCAAAGATTGTCCCACTCAGCAAGATTTGCCCCAAGTAACCACTGTAACACGATGTAGGCAGCTAGTACCATATGTTGCACTAGTAATGGCAGGCGATTGGCACATATTGCATGGACATTGCACATTGGCAAAGGGTAGGACAGCCTAATCACTTACCTCCTCTAAAACAAAGGCATTGAGATAATAGTGAATTGCCTACATTTCAATGGCATGGAAATGCATGATGAGGCCATATAGACAATGTCAGACACCCATAGTTGGATGTCCTTCACATTCCCCATATTATGCATATAAAGGGACAATGGAGAGACATGCCACAAACCCATTTGTATAGTCCAATACTGCCAATATCTGATAGAGACTTCTAGTTGCAGATTCCTTACCTTAGAATTTTCCCCCAGGGGTCAGACTGGATCTGGAGATTTTTTCTTCGAGGCATACCCTTGAAAGTCGGTAGGTTGCGTCGGTCAACTCCATGGGCATCGTAGTTGCCGTGATTATATCAGACGTAGTACACAAACGCCACCTCATCGCAGTGACGTCAGTTCTTTTCTATCCGTGCCACGTGCTGATCCGGAGAGAGCTACCCTTGGTCAATTTTTGACCGACTTGGACTATTTTGTTGACTTTTTGTGGGTTGATGGTGCGTCGAGGGATGTCCCCGAAGACCGGCTTCAAACCATGTGAGGACTGTCACTGCATGATGTCGGTTACAGATCCGCATTGGGTCTGTTTGTGGTGCCTGGAGGGCAACCATGACCCGAAGTCGTGCCCCGAGTGCCGGGCCATGCACCCAAAGTCCTTGAGGGAAAGGTCCCTCAAGCCTATGGTGGTCCGGCGCTCTGCTGCGCATAGGTCACGGTCTTGCTTCGAAGTCTTCGGGTCACAGCAAGAAGAAGAAGTCAAAGAAATCCCATCGTCCGACTTCGGCTGATGAGACGCAGGAGGATCGTTGGCGCTCGAGGCCTCCGTCTTCGGAGCCTGCTCCTGGGTCCGCTCCACGCCTCCCCGACTTTCCGGGAGCCAGGGTGACCACTGACCAATTAAGGGAGTTTTATGATGCCATGTGCCTCGTTTTTGGGCAGTCTGACCCCATTACAGTGTCTTCGGGACAAAGGGGTTTGGTTGGGGGGCCTTTGGGTTCCGCACCAGTGGCTCCGGCAACCTTAAACCCCTCCGGATCCACTCTTGAATCCACACCGGCGCCGGTCGTACCATCGAGACCTTCCCCGGTGCCGGTTCGATTGTTGTCGCTCCCAACATCAATGGTGCCCACCAACGACCCGATCCTGATCCCCGACGACTTGGAGTCGATTCCACCTCCTTCTTCAATGGTGACTATTCACTCCAGGTTGGATTCTGACCCTTATTCTTATGGGTTCGAATTTGGGAAAGGATTGGAGGGGTCCCTGGACCCTTATGAATACCAGGATGACCCTAACTTGGACTGGACACAGGAGTTGGGTGAGGCCAGTGGTCTGGATAACTCTCCAGATGCTGACATGCTGTCTCCTCCTACCGTGGCTACGGCGCAGGGAGCAACTTATTTCATGGTGGCCAGGAGGGAGGCTGAGGTCCTCAGCCTTGAGCTGCCTACTGTTCAGATCAGGTCTAATCTCCTGACAGAGGTGCTTCAACCAGGGGCTTCCACATCTGAGCCTCTTCTTTCATTCAGTGAAGCCTTCACCGATGTCCTTTTGGGTACTTGGTCCAGGCCCAACACTGGGGCTCCTGTAAACAGGACTATTACACCTGAGAGCCTTGTCATCCAGGCATCCTCAGCCTCGGGCGCATTCCCTTCTGCACTGTCATATAGGGAATCAAAAAGGCTGGAATAATTTGGGAAGAAGTTGTTTTCTTCCTCCAGTCTCGTGCTGCGGTCAGTGAACACCGCATGCCTTTTGGGGTGTTATACTCACTCTCTGTTGGATACGGTTTCACAAGTTCTGCTGCAGATACCAGAGGAGGCCTGTGCTATCGTCTCCCAAGCTATCATCGATGGGAGAGATGCAGCACAGTTCACTATCAGATGTGGGCTGGACCCGACTGACTCTCTAGGTAGATCATTTGCGATTACGGTGGTCTTGAGGCAGCATGCCTGGTTACGTACATCTGGGTTCTCAGGGGATGTCCAACAGACTCTTAAGGACATGCCCTTTGATGGTTCCCGTCTCTTTGGAGAAAAGGCTGACTTGGCTCTGGAGAGTTTCAAGGACTCCCGGGCTGCGGCTCGGTCCCTCGGCCTTTCCACTGCCCCGCTTCTCCAACAGTCCGCCTTTCACCCCTTTCGTGGCCACGGAAGAGGCTCCCTGTCGCATCACTTTCCCACTTTACCCATGCTGTTCAGCCGCTGCGTAGCTGGGGACATGGAATACCATGTGGTCGCAGGACAGGGAACCAGAGGTCTGCCCAGGTCACCCCTGCCCCTGCTGTAGCCTCCAAATCCTCTGAGTCGTCCCCTTACTCTGGTCCAGTTGACGACAGGATTCGCCGTTACCTGCCCCATTGGGAATCCATCACTACGGACAGGTGGGTTTTGCAAATTGTTCGAATGGGCTACTTCCTCCCATTTGAATCTGCCCCACCAGCCATGGCTCCATCATTCAGCCGTATACCATAAGATCATCTGGCACTTCTCTACCAGGAAGTTGTGGCTCTCTTGGCCAAGGGAGCCATAGAGCGGGTCCCTGCGCCAGAAGTAGGTCATGGTTGTTATTCCTGCTACTTTCTGGTGCCCAAAAAAGACAAGGGCTTACGTCCTAAGCTACACCTTCGGGACCTCAATTTCTTCCTCAAGAATAAGAAATTCTGTCTGCCTTGGACCCAGGAGACTGCATAGTAGCGTTGGACTTGCAGGATGCTCATTTCCATATCCCCATCCAGCCTGCCCACAGACGTTACCTGCGATTCGTGGTAGGTCACGAGCACTTTCAATTTACTGTGCTCCCCTTCAGCCTTACTAGCGCCCCTCAGGTGTTCACGAAAGTGATGACGGTGGTTGCAGCTCATCTGCACAGGTTGTGGGTTTCTGTCTTCCCCTAATTCAACGACTGGCTGACGAAGGTGGACTCGCCCCAGAAAGTCGTCTCCCACCTTCAGACTATGGTGAACCTCCTGCACACGCTGAGGTTCACTATAAACGTGCCGAAGTCACACCTGACTCCCTCTCAGATGCTCCCTTTCATCAGAGCTGTCTGGAGACAGTGCAGTTTCATGCCTATCCTCCTGAAAAGTGAGTCCAGGATATTCAGGCTATGATTCCGATCTTTCAGCCTCTGTCTTGGGTTTCGGTGGGACTGACTC
Organism: Pleurodeles waltl; assembly: GCF_031143425.1. Taxonomy (NCBI): domain Eukaryota; kingdom Metazoa; phylum Chordata; class Amphibia; order Caudata; family Salamandridae; genus Pleurodeles; species Pleurodeles waltl. The sequence goes on along the minus strand of NC_090448.1, from coordinate 23,560,624 downwards.
TGAGGCTGCTGTGCCTCATGGCTTTCTACGTCCTGCTAGTGACACATGCCAGATGGCATATGCGGGCTCTGCATTGGGACTTGAAGTTCCAGTGGGCACAACATTAGGGAAATCTCTCCGACATGGTCCAGATCTCTGAGGGGACTGCGAAAGACCTGCAGTGATGGCTGTCAAATCAGAATTGGGTCAACGGCAGATCCCTCTCCCTTTCTCAACCAGATCTATCCATAGTGATGGACATGTCACTTCTGGGATGGGGCGACCATATGACAGAGGCGGAGATCAGAGGCCTCTGGTCTCTGGCGGAGTCTGGGCCCCATATCAGTCTTCTGGAGCACCGGGTGATCCGGCTTGCATTGAAAGCAATTCTTCTCTCTCTCAAAGGGAAAGTAGTGCAGGTGTCCACGGACAACACTACCGCCATGTGGTACTGCAGCAAATAGGGCAGAGTAGGGTCCTGGACCCTTTGTCATGAGGCGCTACACCTCTGGACATGGCTGGAACATCAGGACATCACCCTGGTGGTTCAACATTTGTCACGCTCTCTGAAAGCCAGATCAGACAAACTGAGCCGTCAATGCATAACCGATAACGAATGGCGTCTCCATCCGGAGGTGACGCCAGGTCTCTTTCAGCAGTGAAGAGAGCCTTGGTTAGATCTGTTCGCCTCTGCAGAGAACGTACAAGTTTCCAAGGCGGCACTCACTCAGAGATGCTTTTCGTCTCGATTGGAACTCCGGGCTTCTTTCTGCCTTTCCGCCTATACCACTTCTGTTCAGAATTCTCAAGAAAATCAAGAACAACCGGGCCCAGGTAATCTTGGTGGCTCCTGACTAGGCACGGAGAGTATGGTATCCAGAGCTATTGAACATGGCCGCTTATCCTCCACTCAGACTGCCCCTTCGGGAGGTTCTTCTGTTGCAGCAGCAGGGGACGGCACATTACCCGAATCTGTCCAATTTTCGCCTTCATCTGTGGAGATTGAGTGGCAGCAGTTGACGGCTTTTGACCTTCCACCCCATGTCTGTGATACAATCTTGGCAGCCAGGCGTCCCTCCACAAAAACGGTATACGCCTGTCGGTGGCATAAATTTGTTGCATGATGTACCAACAAATCTGTTGATCCCCCTCTCTGCTCCTCTTTCTGAGGTTCTTTTGTTCATTCTTTCTTTGGCCCAGCAGGGCTCTGCTTTGGGTACACTTAAGGGCTATCTGTCAGCTATCTCAGCTTTTGTTAGGTTGCTTGATCAGCCTACACTCTTTAAGTTTCCTATTGTTAGTAGAGTCCTTAATGTACTCACCCATTTGTTTCCTTCCACTCCGTTTATCATGCCTCAGTGGGACCTCAATCTTGTCCTTAATTACTTAGGCCCTCATTATGACATTGGCGGTAAATCCCACTTACCGTCATGCTGACTGCCGCCAACATACCGCCACGGATATCCGTTCACCATATTATGACACACACACACCAATCTGTCACTATACAGCCACACACACAACTCCACCACACCAAAGGTCAGTGATAAACTGGCGGTATCAAAATCCACACCGTTACGCCAACAGAACAACGCCCACCACAATATGACCCGCGAATCACCACGGCGGACATTCAATGGCGGTAAACCATTGGCGGTAAATACCGCTGCGCTCAAAATACACACACACATACAAAACAACACCACATTGGACAATTCAAACTACACACACCTGACACATATACACACACCACAACCACACCACTATAAAACACACACCTACATTACCCACAACCTTTTACCATTACAAACCATTGCGACAAGATAGACACCACAACCGCAGACAAGCCCAGAGCCACACACCACCTACACCTATACACCACCCACACACCTCACAACACACACCCCAACACATCACCCTACACACCCTCACCAACACTACTCACACAACACCCATGGCACCACAAAGACACCCCCGATTTTCAGAGGAGGAGCTAAGGCTCACGGTGGAGGAAATCATCAGAGTAGATCCACAGCTGTTTGGAGCACAGTTGCAGCAGATATCCATTGCTAGGAAGATGGAGCTATGGCGTAGGATTGTGGACATGGTCAACACTGTGGGACAGCACCCCAGAGCAAGGGATGACATCAGGAAGAGGTGGAAAGACCTACGGGGGAAGGTGCATTCCATTGCAGCAAGACACCAACTGCTCTACAGAGGACTGGCTGTGGAACCCCGCCCTCTCCCCCACAACTAACAACATGGGAGGAGCAAGTCTTGGCAATCATGCATCCTGAGGGCCTGGCCGGAGTAGCAGGAGGACTGGACTCCGGTAAGTCAACTCTATACTACTACTAGCCCCCGACCTGCATGCCATCACATACCTCCACCCTCACTCCATCACCCCACGCCATCTCACACACCCCACCAATACAACGCACTCATCCCAATGCCAAGCCCTGCATGCACCACCAATCCATGGACACCACTCACAGGCCTGCATGGGCATCTATCACTAAAGCATGCACACTAGAGAGAATCACCTAGCCCACCACATACCAACCCACACAAGTGAAAGCTGCCAGGGCAAATACAACCAAAGAAGGCAACCCACCCATGCACAATATGTCACACGCAGAAATAATAACACTGCATTTACATCCCCACAGGTACCCCAGCCAATGCCACCAGAGAAGAGGTGCCAGCACTATCCAGTCCCCCCCACAGAAGAGGCCCACAGTGATGACAGCGACTCTGGTCGTCTGGATCTGGATGACCAACTGGCCCATCAGGGACCTACGGACAGTCGGTTACCCAGGCACAGTCACACATGATCACAGAGCTTCCCGCATCAGGAAACACCACCACATCACCCACCCAGCGTACCCATACCTCTGTCCCCAGGACCCGTCAATCAGCAGTGTGTCCACCACTACAGGGACCCCAGGGCACACATCCCCCCACAAGACAATCAGGGACCTGGGCACACAGTTCAGGGGACAGAGGCACAGGACAACCGGGAAGCTGGGAGGACAGATGTGTGCCAGGGGGAGGACAGGCCCTGGGAACCGACTGAGATCCTGGGAGCATACCAACATTCCCGGGATACGCTGGGCCAGATCCTGGACAACATGCAGGAGAACAGGCGGCTGTAGGAGGGACAGTACCAGGGGATCAGGGAGGACTTGAAGGCCATTACCACTACCCTGGTATCCATTGCAGGGGTGCTGGCAGACATGGCCAACATTATGAGGAAGGCAGTCTTACAACAGCGGGCCCCTACCACTAGCCAGACATCTGAACAACCCTCCGCTGCTGCTAGTGGACAGGAGGCCCGCCACAGGGCCAACAGGCCACCAGCACCCCTCCCTGTGCAGAAGGAGAACCACCCCACAAACGTTCCCTGCGATCCAGGCAGAAGCCAGAGACTATTGCCAAGACCCCCGCCAGGAAATAAGACTCTCCTGACTGTCACCCTTGTGTCCCACTCTGTCACCCTGTCCACCTTGAACTGCCATTGCTCCCCTTCCTATGCCCCTTTGGACAATGCAACTGTGCTACAAATAGACTGGAACAATACCCTGGACTTTCCTCCATCATCACCCCAGCCCATTGGACTTCCCCCTTTTCTTCTTAATACTGCAATAAACACACTTTGAAAAAATACAAGTATGGAGTATGTCAAATGATTTGAGTATGTATTCGTTTAACAAGGGTCAAACATTGCAAATCAACTGTACAGTAATGTACACATAGGATAGACCTGTAGTTGGCTGCAGTGAACACACCAGGAACAATAGTGGGGCACCAACATCTGCAAAAAGAGTTGCCAAAGGGTACAGTGAGTGGGCATAGAAGTGGAAAATAACAGCCTGCCAGTGACAATGTTATACACAAAAATGACAATGAAATGTGAAGTACCACTGTCTTACCTGTGTGTCATTGGAAATATTGTCATTGGAAATATTGTCAAATCACCGCAGTTCTGTTGTCCTCATCCTCATTCTCTGCCTCCTCATCATCACTGTCCACAGGGTCCACTGCTGCCACACGGCCATCTCCAGCCTCCTCCTCCTGCAGAAAAGGCACATGGCATCTCAAGGCAAGGTTATACAACATGCAGGATGCCATGATTATCTGGCAGACCTTCTTGGGTGAGTAGCACAGGAATCCACCTGTTAGATGGAGGCACCAAAACCTGGCCTTTAGGAGGCCAAAGGTACGTTCAATGATCCTTCTTGTTCGCCCATGTGCCTCATTGTAACGTTCCTCTGCCCTTGTCCTTGGATTCCTCACAGGGGTAAGTAGCCATGATAGGTTTGGGTAACCAGAGTCACCTGCAAATACTGAGGGACAACATTTAGCCACGCACTATCCTATATGGCCCACACCATACCCATACACAAACATATACTGAGTGGGAACCAGGGCTCACCTATTAGCATTTGGGATGCTGCTATTCCTCAGGATAAAGGCATCATGCACAGACCCAGGATACTTTGCATTGATGTGGGAGATGTACTGGTCCACCAGGCACACCATCTGGACATTCATGGAATGAAAACTCTTTCGATTTCTGAAGACCTGTTCATTTTGCCGGGGGGGGGGATGCAATATGTGTTCCATCAATCTCCCCAATTATGTTGGGGATATGTCCCATTGCATAGAAGTCAGCCTTCACTGTGGCCAAATCTTCCACCTGGGGGAAAATAATGTAGCTGCTCATGTGTTTTATCAGGGCAGTCAGCACTATTGAGAACATTGGCTATGACATTCCCGCTGCCAGGCCCACTGTCACTTGGAAATAACCATTGCCAAGAAATGGAGCACAGATAGCACTTGCATAAGAGGGGGGATCCCAGTGGGGTGACAGATAGCAGATATCAGGTCAGGCTCCAGTTGGGCATACAGCTCCGTGATTGTGGCCCTGTCAAGTCTGTAGGTGAGGATAATGTGTCTGTCCTCCATTGTTGCCAAGTCTACCAGGGGTTTGTACACAGGGGTATGTCTCCATCTCCTGTTCATCTGCAGTGGTTGCAATCTATGGGGCAAAAGATTGTAGCCACAACAGTACAATGCATGATATTATTATGAAATAATATATATGTGGCATTTGTCCTGTATGTACAATTGTGAACTGTGACGCAGTTATAATCCAGGGCCTTCCCTCTCTCACCCTAAAATGGTGTCTGCCCATCATGTATGGATGGACAGGTGGAAGTGATGTCATTCCGCTGACATTGTGCGCCATTGTGGGAGGCGGTCAGGAACCGCTGTGCAACGCCTCATTGGATAATATTAGGCCCTATGGGGTACAGTGGCCAATGGTGATGTATGCCGGTGGTAACAGTATGCACCGCTGCAGACGTCACCACCATTTTCTATCTGTGTACTCACTTGCTACCTGACCTTCAACAGGAGAGGACCTACACTGCATGTGCTGCTGTGATCTGTGTCTGGAACCTACCATCATTCGTGTGACTGGGGAAAGGGCCCCTACCTTCACCTCGGCAGAGTTGGAGTGACTGGTGGATGGGGTCCTACCCCAGTATGGACTGCTGTAGGGGCCGCCAGACCAACAGGTGAGTACACTGTGAGCACGATGCATGGGGCATGAATGCATAGAGTGGTGTGTGTGAAGGCCTCATGTAGGGGGTGGTTGGTGGATGTCCCCTGGGCGACGTGCAGCTTGTGTGCTGGGCCATGTCTGTGTAAATGGGGATGGGAAGGGGTATGGTGGGCCATGAGTGTAACAGGCAGGACGGTCTGACTAATACTTTTCCCTGTGTGTATTTTCTCTGCAAGTCAGCGCCCATCAAAAGAAGGGTATATGGTGTGCCATTGCAAAGGACGTGCAGACCCTGGGGGTCTACGGCAGGCAGAGCACCCACTGTCGGAAACGGTGGGGGGACCTGAGATGCTGGGCACGGAAGTCGGCGGAGGCCCATCCAGGGATGGCCTCCCAACGAGGAAGGGCTGCCCGTTGAACCCTGACCCCCCTGATGGCCCGCATACTGGCGGTGGCCTATCTGGAGCTGGATGGGTGATTGAGGGCATCACAGCAGCCACAAGGGGGCACAGGTGTCCCTAGGCCATGCCTGACATTGCGGAGTAGGTCCCATGTTAGGCAGGGTTCTGATGTGATATTCCACCTACCTAGCTAGTAGGCATCCACTACTGGGCAGGGCTGTGTGGGTTCCAGGTATGCTGCAGTTGGTGGTAAGTGTCCCTCCCTATGCCCTGTTGAATAGCATTGTTACTGGTAGTGCACTGCATAGTGCGTAGGGCTGTTCCCTGTGTGTGAGGGTGCTGTGTACACCAACTGTGGTGTTGGTGCAGCCATTGACCAAGTGTTTCCTTTGTCTCTCCCCCCCTTTTTGTTTTGTCACCCTGTCCTTATGTGTATTAGCATCGTCTAGCGGAGGAGCAGAGGCACCAGCGACGGGGGGAGCTGCCTCCCACAGGACCCAGGAGGCAGAGTCCACCAATGCTGAGGGCACCAGTGGGACAGAGGGCGAGGGGAGCACCACGGCGGAGACTGGAGGGGACAGTTCGGACACAGATACCTCCTCCGATAGAAGCTCCCTGGTGGTGGTGGACACCTTTGTGACCACTCCTGCTACAGGTACAGCCGCCACCCCCGTACCAGCACCTCCCTCCCAGCAGCCCCTCAGTGAGTTGCCCGTGTACGCGCACCCAGGAGGGTGGGTATCTCCTTCACCCCAGGCACCTCAGGCCCTGCCCAGTTAGCCCTGGTGCCCTGAGTGAGGAGGCTATTAACCTCCTGAGATCCATCTCTGTTGGGCAGTCAACCATTGTGAATGCCATCCAGGGGCTGGCAGCCCAAATGCAACAAACCAATGCATTGCTGGAGGGCATTCACACTGGCTTGGCGGCCCAACAGAGATCAATCCAGACTCTGCCTCCTCTCTGATGGCAGCCATTGTCCCTGTTTCCACCCTCCCCAACCTATCCAAAGCACTCAGGCAGACCAGCATGCACACAAGACAACACACAAGAGTGGTTCAGGCAAACACAAGCACCACACCTCATCCCACAGACACACACACACCAACACAATCCAGATGCAGACATACCGACATCCACTGCCTCCACTGTGTCCCCTCCTCTTCGTCCTCCACCTCCCTCCCAGTTGCATCTACACTCACACCTGCATGCACTACATCCTCATCCACTACCGCCATCACCAGCACACCTATCAGAACACACACCTCACTGGCAGACACCACCCCAACAACCTTGCACACTTCCCCTGTGTCCTCTCCCACTGTGTCTGTGCTCTCCCCCCTCCCAAGGTACACAAACGCAAGCACTCAAACACCCAACAGCATCCAGCCCATGAACCAAACACAGCAGACAGACATCTCCTACAATCACTCCCTCTTCCTCCACTCCCAAACCTTCTCCCTCTTCCCGCCCCAATGTCCCTAAGAAGTTATTCCTCTCCACCATTGACCTCCCCCGTCCTTCACGTCTGGCCAGGGTGGCAAAAACTCAGACAAGCACCTCAGCCACCCAGTCCACGGGCCCAGTAGTGTCCACAGCAACTCGTGGGGGAAAGGATCCAGGACACCAGGCAGCCTCACGGAAAGGGTGTCTTCCCCAAGTGCTACCCAGAAGGGCAAGGAGCCATCCCCAGCTGCTGCCAGGAAGGGCAAGGAGCCGTCCCCAGCTGCTGCCAGGAAGGGCAAGGTGCCTGCACCAGCTGCTGCCAGGAAGGGCAAGGAGCCATCCCCAGCTGCAGCCAGGAAGGGCAAGGGGCCTGCACCAGCAGGCAGGAAGGACAAGGGGCCTGGTGCAGGGACTCAATTGGAGCCATCTCCACCAACCATGGTTGTGCAGCCGTCCAAGGCTGCAGGGGATGGGCTGGAGCTTCCCCCCCACCACGACCAGTGGGCAGCCATCCGAGGCTGCAGGGGATGGGCTGGAGCTTCCCCTCACCACCACCAGCAACGCCACCACCAGTGGGCAGCCGTCCGAGGCTGCAGGGGATAAGCAGGTGCTTCCCCCCACTACCAGCATCAGCACCAGTGGGCAGCCGTCCGAGGCTGCAGGGGATGGGCTGGTGCTTCCCCCCACCACCAGCAGCAGCAGCACGTCACCACCAGTGTGTAGCTGTCCGAGGCTGCAAGGTATGGGAAGGTGCTTCCTCCCACCACCACCACCAACAGCAGCAGCAGCACCAGTGGGCAGCCATCCGAGGCTGCAAGGGATAGGCTGGAGCTTTCCCCCACCACCACCACCACCAGCAGCAGCACCACCACCACTGAGCATCCGTCATCGCCGGCGGACAGTCTGTAGTCCTGCGTCCATGGGCTGTTGTGCTGCCTGCACCTTGCAAATCCAGGGGGTATGACACCCACCTGAGAGACTGTGACCTTGCACTCACCAAGATCTGCATCACGGGGCTCGATGCCCCCTCCAGAACCAGTGGGTATTGCACCCACTCACCCCATCCTCAGCAGAATCAGAAGCACAAGGCATGATGCCCCCTCCAGAACCAGTGGGTATGGCATCTACTCACCCCATCCTCAGCAGGATCAGAAGCACAGGGCATAATGCCCCCTCCAGAACCAGTGGGTATCGCACCCACTCACCCCATCCTCAGTAGGATGAAGATCACAGGGCATGTTGCCCACTCCAGAGCATGTGGGCAAGTCACCCACTTGAGAGACTGTGGCCTTGCACTCCCCAGGAACAAGCACAGGGCATGTTGCACCCTCCAGAGCATGTGCCCGGCTCCCTCACATGTCATTGCCTATCCTTTTTTGTTTACATCACCTAGCAGGGATGCCCCAGAAGATCATTGATTAAAAGACTGCCAGCACCAGTGCCAAATTCCAATGTGTTGCTACTATCAAAGAGGAGATCATAATTTGTATCAACCACCATGCTTGGATTGGAAGAGGTAACTACTAACTATTGTACCAATGAGTGGTGATATATTGAGTGACTGTGAGTGATGATTGATGATGCGGTGGCTGACTGTGAGGGAGGGAGTTCAACAAATTTGTAAACTTGGTTTCGATAATTTACAGTGTTTCGGGGCTGATGGGTGATCATTTTTCCTGAAAGTGATTGGTCTTTCAAACTTAGTGAAATTTACCTAAAGGGTCTGCTTCTTTTTTTTGATTCCTCAGAGACCAGACTAGTTACTTTAGTAACCAAACACAAATTTGCACAAAATACTGCAATTCTCTTTCTCTATTTGTTCTTCAACAGCAGCGCACTACACAAGTCTACCTTGCTTTGTTTGGGACTGAGACAGAGTTACTCAGAATCAGGAGGTGGAGGATGGAAGGACTCTGGGTGGGACTACCTCAACAGCTAGAAGGAGAAAGTTATTGACTTCAGAGCAACACCATGATGGTGGTGACGACTCTGAGGGCTAGTACTCACTCCGCTCTGCGGACTGGAGAAAGGTGTATTGATTTGGGAAATGCTTTTGAGTATGTGTTTGCTATATTGCTGGCTCAAACTTGAAACTCCTCATTACGTTTTTGCTCTGCCTCTGAATCTACTTGGTACACTCTTGACTCCTCATGAAGCTTACTTTGCCTCCCTTCAGCCTTCTCCTTTACTCTGTAATACAGTTACTGTTTTTCAATATACAGGCCTTCTCCTAGTCCTCTCCTGCATGAACAAAACTTGGTGAAAGCTCAACACTCCAATTTACCTACGGGACAGGTTCAGCCAGGCACCCAAGAGTGATGGACATTCCATGAAGAATGGAGATGCCCCCCCCCCCCCAAAATGGCAATACAGTATAATTTTCCATTTAACAATCATAAGTTTTAGAACTGGGTCAGTTAACTTCAATCCTCCATAATTTGTATTTGTCAAACCTAGAAGACATAACATTTAGAGATGTACTATCTTGGGTCTGTCTGGGGCAGAAGGACTGTTTGCACTGCATTTAATTGAACTGTGTCATACTTATCCCTTCATCATTTAGTTACACAACAGGTTGATGATGGTGTGCTGCTCATCACCCTGATGAATATTGTTGTGGTTTCTTTTATGTAGCGTAGGTCTTTGTCACACCTTTCCCCAAACCCCATTTCCAATCCGTTCATCAAGCCCCTAACCTTCTTCCTCTGGTCTGTGTGATTTATTGAGATGTGACCTAATTTTACATCATAAATGGATCACACACTTGTTGGGGCAGATGTGGCAAAAGCAGTACCAACTCACTGCATGACCTTCTATTACCTGAGCAATATTCCACACTGGCCCCATCAAGAACATCATTAAGGCCTTGTGTTGCGTAAACACTCAACCTTGTCCAACCACTCCTGACTCTAAGCCCACTTCTCCTGACTCGAGAATTTAATTTCCTAATGTAGGAAGTTGGCTCTGTATATACTATCTCAAAGTAAGAGATAGTGTGCCCAGAGTCCAAGGGTTCCCCTTAGAGGTAAGATAGTGGCAAAATAAGTTCATTCTAATGCTCTATTTTGTGGTAGTGTAGTCGAGCAGTTGGCTTATCAGAGGGTAGTGTTAAGCATTTGTTGTACACACACAGGCAATAAATGAGTAACACACACTCAAAGACTTATTCCAGGCCAATAGGTTTTGAATAGAAAAATATATTTTCTTAGTTTATTTTAAGAACCACAGGTTCAAGATTTGAAGTAAACACATAAAATGCAAGGTACTTCACACAGGTAAGTTAGGAACTTTGAATAAAAGCAATATCGTATACTGTCTTTGTTAAAATGGCAATAAGCTATTTTAAAAGTGAACACAGTGCAAAAATCAATAGTTCCTGGGGAGGTAAGTAAAGGGTAGATTGTGAGGTAAGTATGACACTTACAAGTCTCAGTTCCTGGGCATAGGCAGCCCACCAATGGGTGTTCAAGGCAACTCCAAAGTTACCACACCAGCAGCTCAGGGCCGGTCAGGTGCAGAGGTCAAAAAGGTGCCCAAAACACATAGGCTTCAATGGAAATAGGGGTGCCCTGGTTCCAGTCTGCCAGCAGGTAAGTACCCGCGACTTCGGAGGGCAGACCAGGGGGGTTTTGAAGGGCACCGGGGGGGACACAGGTCAGCACACAAAACACACCCTCAGCGGCACAGGGGTGGCCGGGTGCAGTGTGCAGAGCAGGTGTCGGGTTTTAGATAGGTTTCAATAGAGGGACCTGTGGGTTACTCTAGCGGTGCAGGCAGGCACAGGGGGGACTTCTCGGGACAGCCACCACCTGGGCTAGGGAACAGTCGCCTGGGGGTCACTCCTGCACTGAGGTTTGGTTCCTTCAGGTTCTGGGGGCTGCGGGTGCAGTGTTTGGTCCAGGCATCGGGTCCCTTTTTACAGGCAGTCGCGGTCAGGGCGAGCCTCTGGATTCTCTCTGCAGGCGTCGCTGTGGGGGTCCAGGGAGGTCGTCTCAGGCTACTCACTGGGTCGCAGTGGCCGGGGAGTCCTCCCTGTGGTGTTGGTTCTCTGGATCTCGAGCCTGGGGCGTCGGGTGCAGAGTGTGAAGGCTCACGCTTCTGGCTGGAAGAGTGAGTTCTTTGGAAGTTGCTTCTTTGTTGCAAAGATGTAGCTGTTTTTTAACAGAGCCGCTGCTCACTGGAGTTTCTTGTCCTGGGGGTCAGGGCAGTCCTCTAAGGCTTCGGAGGTCACTGGTCCCGGTTGGATGCGTCGCCAGTTGCAGGTTTTCGACTCTGGAGACAGGCAGGTAGGGCTGGGGCCAAAGCAGTTGTTGTCATCCGTCGTCTCTGCAGGCTTGTAGGTCAGCAGTCCTTCTTTGTAGTTCAGGTTGCAGGAATCTAATTTCCTGGGTTCAGGGTCACCCCTAAATACTCAATTTAGGGGTGTGTTTAGGTCTGGGGGGCAGTAGCCAATAGCTACTGTCCTTGAGGGTGGCTACACCCTCCTTGTGCCTCCTCCCTGAGGGGAGGGGGCACATGCCTATTCATATTGGGGAAATCCTACAAAATCAAGATGGAGGATTTCTAAAGGCAGGGTCACCTCAGCTCAGGACACCTTAGGGGCTGTCCTGACTGGTGGGTGACTCCTCCTTGTTTTTCCTCATTATCTCCCCTGGACTTGCTGCCATAAGTGGGGGGTGTGACCAGGGGGAAGGCATCTGCACTAGCTGGATTGCCCTGGGGCATTGTAACACAAAGCCTGAGCCTTTGAGGCTCACTGCTATGTGTTACAGTTCTTGTAGGGGGGAGGCGTGAAGCACCTCCACCCAGAGCAGGCTTTGTTTCTGGCCTCAGAGGGCACAAAGGCCCTCACCCCAGGGGGTCAGAAACTCATCTCCCAACAGCAGGCTGACACAGACCAGTCAGTCCTGCACTGAAGGATTGGGTAAAATAGAGGGGGCATCTCTAAGATGCCCTCTGTGTGCATTTTTTAATAAATCCAACACTGGCATCAGTGTGGGTGTATTATTCTGAGAAGTTTGATACCAAACTTCCCAGTATTCATTGTAGCCATTATGGAACTGTGGAGTTCGTTTTTGCAAAACTCCCAGACCATATACTTAATATGGCCACACTGTACTTACAATGTCTAAAAATAGACTTAGACAGTGTAGGGGCATATTGCTCATGCAGCTATGCCCTCACCTGTGATATAGTGCACCCTGCCTTAGGTATGTAAGGCGTGCTAGAGGGGTAACTTACCTATGCCACAGGCAGCATTTTGTGTGCATGGCATCCTGAGGGGGATGCCATGTCGACTTTGCCTTTTTCTCCCCACCAACACACACAATCTACAATGGCAGTGTGCATGTGTTAGGTAAGGGGTCCCTTAGGGTGGCACAACATATGCTGCAGCCCTTAGGGACCTTCCCTGGTCACAGGGCCCTTGGTACCACTGGTACCTTTTACAGGGGACTTATCTGTGTGCCAGTGATGTGCCAATTGTGGAACAATGGTACATTTTTAAGTGAAAGAACACTGGTGCTGGGGCCTGGTTAGCAGGGTCCCAGCACACTTCTCAGTCAAGTCAGCATCAATATCGGGCAAAAAGTGGGGGGTAACTGCAACAAGGAGCCATTTTCCTACACATAAGTGTAGTTTTCATTAAATACTTGCTCCCCATTGCTCAGAAGAAGTTGATATTGCAAGTTTTTATTGTGATATCAGGTCTTCTTTGTTGACTGTCAAATACTGTCATTGTGGTAGTCTGGTCGCAGTCTTCCTAAAGTTATGATTTAATATATGAACCACTACCGCTCTGTTTTCATTCAATCTAGTTGACAGTGATGGATAGCTCTTTAATAACCCTGCAGTTGGAGTTCGCGTTGGTGGGAGTGGCACCTTGTGCCTTCCCTGTCAGCATGCTAGCCTGCAGGTAGTCCTACCATCCCCTTAAGATAAGATGCCACCTTGGGGAAACCCTGCAGTAAGAGGACTGTGATATCAGCTCTTGCTTCATCTATTCAGGTAAGAGAAAAACTATGGACTGAAGTAAACTTGTTTAGTCAGCAGTTAACTTCTACCGAAGAAGATGTTTTTGTGTGTATCTACAGTTTTGTAGGCTAGATAGGCAATGACAATCATACCCTAGTGGTCAATATAGTTACAGAGAGCATTAGAGCAAGGCTATAAGTGAATGACATATACTTTATTAGCAGATTTAAAACACAGGTTACACTAAAAGACATCATTGCAAACTAAAATAATAAAATAAACATTTGAGGCATAAATGAAGTAAAAAAAGTATCCCCTTTTATTTTTTAGAAATGGAAAACCCACCCTTTCCACCCACAACAGGCTCATCCCTCTCCCAAACCAATGGCCTCATCCCCAAAAATCTGACAAAAGTCACAACAAAGGAAACAAAATACCACAGTGAAAGTCCAAAGTGCAAAAACCTGGTCCCAACTCCCTTCCCACCCTCTCTACCCACAACAAGTCCCTCCCACCAAAACAGAAAAGGAAGGCTCAGAAGAGGGAATTGTTGGTTTGGGACCGGAGCTGGTTCAGGCTCAGCTCCATCTTCTCCAGCCGACTCTCCACTCACCTCTCAACGCGGTCCAGCTGCTGCAAGATGGGACACAGCAATGTCCTCTGAAGGTTGGAGTGGGTGGCAGCAGTGGCATTCAGGGTCTCTGATAGCTGCCAGCTGCGCCAGCAAGATAAGGGCCAGGTGGCTGGGGCTGGCTTGCTGAACAGAGGCCGGGGTCAGAGGCAGCTACCTCTTCCTGTTTATCCTCCAGGGCCACCACTCACTGATAGTATCACTGGATGGTCTTCAGCCTCTGCCAGTGCAGACGGGCCACTAACTCCTGCCTGGTGGGAGATGTTAGTGGACCAGCAGGAGTAGCTATATTGAGAAAAAGAAAAAGAAAAAAGACAACTTGTAAACAATGCTCTGTGCAAACACTTGTTTAAAATTTAGTAGTGGGTGGCACAGTAGCAGTATTGTTGGTCCCCTAGGGCCAATGGAATTTGATGTGATTATGATGAGGAGAGTCACAGAGCCAATTTTATTTTTTACCCACACATGCCTCACATACAAAACTGTCTGGCAGAAAACAATTGAGGCAGAATAACACCAGATTTAAAAAACAATGATTTTATTTTTTTCTTTTAAAGGCTTTCCTAGTGACTAGACAGAGACTATGAGTTGAAGAATAAAAATAAATTACCTCTTATTAATGAGTAACACATTATGGAGTATAGAGTGCAAGTTGTGCTAAAGTAATGGAAGCATGCTTGCCAGCGCTTCGGGTACTTTGCTACTGTCTGCAGCCAGGGCAGCTGTAGTTGACAATTTTTAATTCCAACGGCCCTGCTCTTCCCCAAATGCCTTTCACTTTCTATCCTGACTCCAAAAAGGCAGAAGAATAATAAATAAGATACTACGCCACACATGTCTTGTATAAAATGTGAATATTATTTTCCTGTCTATCGTAAGTAGACGGTGGGGAAAATGATTCTCTGCACTACAGGGAAAAGAACGGGCTATATAGATTGTATTTGGCACGTTCATCACACAGTATCTGTTGCACCACACTTGAAATCAAATCAGGGACTTAGTCTCTCTTTTTTACCTCAGCGGTCTTTTGCAAAGACCGCCGAGGTACCACCGCGCTGAGGACCTCCAGTGCAGGTGGTTTTCCGTGCAGCGTATTATGACTGCTGGCAGCCCTCTGTCCTTTTTCGGACCGAGAGCCGCCAGCAGCCATACTGGCGGTCGGCGGGGAAGTGGAGGCTGCTCCACCTCCACCGCCCGTCATCAGAACATCGCCCACCAAATCATGTCCCATGACTCGGTGTGGCGGTGTTCTGGTGACGGGGTGCTGGCGGCGGAGCAGCCCCCATGGATCCCGTCGCCTCCCGGAGGATCACCGGAACAGGGAAGGTGAACGTCCATTAGGGGAGGGGTGTGGGGGGGTGTTGTGTGTTGTGTGCGTGCATGGGGGTGTGAGTGTGAGTGTGTAGAGGGGGTGTGAGTGCGTGTATGCATGCGGGAGGGTGTTGTGTGTTTGGAAATGTGTGCGTGTCTGTCTGTATGCTTGACTGTGTAAGTGTGCGTGTATGACTGTGTGTGTCTGCTTGAATGCTTGTTAGTATGTGTGCGGGTATGTGTGGTGGTGGTGTCTGTGTGCGTGAAGGGGGTGTGTATGTCGATGTGGGGGGGTGGGGAGTGGGGTACTACCACCTTTGGGGGGCGGTAGGGGGGTTGGGGGTGTGAAGGATGGACTCAGGGGTGGGGGAGGGGGGCGGGGGAGACCCCTATCAGTGCCAGGGAAGGAATTCCCTGGCACTGATAGTGCCTACCGCCATGGATTTCGTGGCGGTTCCAAACCACATGAATTCCATGGCGGTATGCAGGTTCATGATACCGCCGGCGGTCTGGTGACAGCTGCCAGGCTGGAGACCAAAGTCTCCAGCCCAGCGGTAGTCACTGCCCTGGCGGTCGGAGTGGAGAAGTGGCGGATGACCATGGCAGTAACCGCCATGGTCATAATTCCATTTTTTTTTTTCGACTGCCTGTTAGCGGTATTACCGCCACTTCTCACTTGTCCGCCAGGGTCGTAATGAGGGCCTTAGTCCCACTTTACTCATTGGCCTTGCCCACCACCACAAATTATTTCTAACAAATTCATTCACTGGGCAGTAAGGAAAGGAAAATTTACTTACTCTACTGCAGGGCAAGGTAGAAGGAGTAGGTGGGTACGTAGAGCTTTTGCTATAGAATAGAGGGGTTTCATTGATCATCGATTCGTCATGTGCCTAAGCTTTGACTTATTCAGTCACTGTAATAGACAAAAGTCTAAAGGGAAAAATTTGAACAGGTGTAAAATAAATCTGTTATGGGAAACCATGAAATATATTTTATAATCACTTCACATGGCCATAAAAATGTGGCATATGCCAAGAATTGATTTTTCAGTTTTTTTTGTAGGCTGGGACAGAAGAACTTAGGAAAGAATAAAGGAGTGACTTACCACCACCTGTCCCTGCCTCCGCTTCTCCCCCTCCAACTCACTCTCTTCCTGCAGCGGCGCTTGAGCCTGCAGCACTGGCGTTTGGTGTGGCTAGAAAAAAAAAATACATTTTGTAGATGACATATACACCTTCCCTTAATGTTTTTAATCAAAAAAATACAACTGCAATACAGTTTGGTTAGCACTGCAGTATCTTCGATCAAAAATATACCTCTGGGCATTTTATTGGTTCACAAAGTTAAAAAAGCCAGGTAGTAAAGCCAACCAAAAACCTTTTGAAACGGAGGGGCAGAGCTATAGCCTATGATGATAATGAATAATTGAAGCACAATGAAGGGGTGGAATAATAATGGTCAATGAAAGACATCTGGTGTTGGCTGGCAAATACAATGTGACCTTATACTTTCCAGCCATGCTGCACTGTCATGGGAACTGCTGGTATACTGTATAAATGAATTACACAGCACAACACTGGGGGTAACGGAGTGATCCATGGCCACTCTATTGTTAACTATTAGAGCATGAACAAGAAAAAAAAAGCCTTCTTAACAAACATACATGGTAATTATTATTTATATTACTAACTTACCTGGGTCTAAAGTCTTCACAGTAGAGTACCAAAAACTTGTTCTTAGTTGTAGGGTACCACAATGTTGAAAAATGGGCTATTGGTAAGGGCAGGTAAGTACCTACACTTAGCAACAGGCCACTAACCTCCACTTAGGTCCAGTTAGGTCTCAGTAAATTAAACCTATCTCAACCCTTGGTAGCCTGGCAACGAGCGACAAGGCTTAATTTAGGAGACAAAGCGTAAAGCATTCAAATATCCAAAAACAGTAATTAAATAAAACACAGGAAACTGTTGAAAAATCCCAAAAGAATTAGGAACCGGAGATATGAATTTTTAAAGAATTAATGCTTTCTAGCGCATAGAAACAAAAAGCGCCAATCTGGTCGCACCTCAACTGGGGCAAAGTCAAAGTTTAAGGCCGACCCTGATGGAGCCTGGCTCGGCTACAGCCCGCTGGAGGCCTCGGTCAAAAGTTTACCTTAGGACTTATTCGTTTTTCTGGAGATTTTCTTCAGCGGGACGAACCTGCCAGTCCAATCCGACCTCCTGGAACTCTTCCTCAGATACGCGTCACAGGAGCCCTCAGTGAAATTTTTACCTTCGGACTTGGTTGTTTTTTCGAGGTGAAAATCCTTCGACCGGGGCAAACCTGAATCTTGATCCGACGTCCTTGGAGCCCTCTTCGGATACACTGCCTGGGAGGTCCCGGTCAACTTCCTACGTTCGGACTTAGTCACTTTTTTAGAGATTTTCTTCACTGGGACGAACCTGCAAGTCAGGCCGGGTCGTGGTTGAGGCAAGCCAGCTAGAGTTGCTGCGGCGGGTCGGTCCCTCTATGGAGCTTTTTTCCAAAAGTTCCCCAAACTTCTGGATCTTCTTCCAGATGTTCTTTTGAGGTTCTTTTGAGGTCCACAGTTCCCAAGGTTCCAGAAGCTCTGAGATGCTCCTGAGGGTGTGCGACTACAACTCCCAGAATGCACCTGGCGCAAACTCCTTTTTGGCCACTGGACAGTGGGCAGCTGGTTCGTTTCTTCAGGAGTTGGTGCAGGGGACTCTGGTTAGCAGGTTTTCACCTGTAGCAAACAGGGAGACTCTCCTTGAACCAGTTGAAGCCAGGAAAAGTCCTTCTTGTGGTAAAGCCCAAGTGTGCAGCTGGTGCAGTCCTCCAGAGTGCAGTATCCAGGTGCAGGCCAGGGGTCCAGCTGGGCAGTCCTTCTTCTTCTGTAGTTCTTCCTTGTTGGAATCTGATAGGGATCTGGTAGGGAACTGAGGTGTGGGTGCAGATCTGCCAGTTTTATCCTTGCTCCTGGGTAAAAAACAGGGGGGTCCTGGTTCTCCAATCAGGGGCAGGGTCCTTCCCCCTGTGATGACCACTTCCTGGGAAGTGTGGCAAGAATCAATCACAGGGAGCAACATTCCTCAAAAATCGGTCATGGCTGAAAGTGATTTTTGGAGGTTACATCTGGTTGAGCCCACCCACTGGTGTGGCTAAAAATCCTAAATACACCCCTCTCCTGCCCTCTCCTAATCTAATCAATGGGGCACCTAATTGTCTGGGATTGCAGGATGTGAGGGTGTTACTGGGTTGCTCCAAATGTCCTTCCCTGCCTTTGAAGACCAGTTTGGAAGCCCTCCCCCCTTCCTGCTTCCCCATCTACTGAGGGAAGATCTCCTCCCCCCCAGGCACATCTCTTTGTGTTGAGCCAGGCCACTTTACACCTCATCAATGCAGCCTGGCCAGGCTGCCAGAGGCTGGCCAATCAGAGCAAAGCAGCAAAAACACTGCAGGGCTGAAGTTGGCAACTTTTCAGGTAAAGTTTAAAACTCCGTACCTGAACAAGTTATATTAAATCCCACAACTGGAAATTGTGGGATTTATTATAACAATTAGTTTGATACCAAACTTCTTGTATCTGTTACTTAAGGGGACTTTTAAAATTAAAATAAAGTCTCCCCATTCTAGCCTATGGAGGCCATTCGCTGCAATTATGGAAAAACAAATTTGTCTGTTTTACCTCACCAGGGCTTATAAAACTATTTCTATAAGGGCCCTGCTTATAGTTACATGGCACCCAGCCCTAGAGGGACATAGGGCATGCCTTAGGGGTGACTTATATGTAAAAATAAGGTAGTTTAAGGCTTTGGAACTACTTTTAATTTTAAAGTCGAATTTGCATGTAACTTTAATTTAAAAGCAGCCAGCAAGGCAGGCCTGCATTTAAAATGACACTGGGCACCTCAACAGTGCACCTATGGGTGCACTACCTATGCTGGGGTCCCTAAACCTATATGCCCTACCATATACTAGGGACTTATAGGTAGGTTGACTTAGCCAATAATAATTAGCCTAATTTTCATACTGATTTTACACAAAGCACAGGCCCTGGGACTGGTTAGCAGTGTACCCAGGGCACCATCAGAGTCAGGAAAACACCAGCAAAAAGTGAAAATGGGGGCACAAAGTTAGGGGGCCTCTGCAATCAGCCCTGTTTTCTCACACAAAAGATATGTAGGGAAAAGGGAAAGATTTCTAGAAATCTACAAACTAGTACAGACTGGAAAAAGTCAGCTACCAAAAAAAACATGAAATAAGGAAAAAAAGATAATGCAAGGATAACAGGAATTAAACAAAAATTGGATAGGGGAGTTGGAAAACAGGAGACAGTATAAACAAAAAAGAAACAAGGCAAAGTTAAAAGTAGTATATAATAGTGGGTAGAGGTAAATGTTAAGGAAATAATAATAATAATAATACATAATAGGACTTACTAGGATGAGCGTAGCCCTCAGCAGTGGCCCTGGTGGTCGCCGCCTCCTCTGCAGCTCTTCCTGGTCCTGCCTCTGTCCTGCCCCTCTTCTCGCCCTTGGGTGCTGAAGTGAGAAATAAAGAAGATAAAAAATAGATTCATGGTACAGTTAATCTCCACACAATTATTATAACACGCAAATGAAGTCACATTGCATTTAATTAAATTAGATCGCCTATCGTACTAATATTGATTATCTTTGAGATGGCCATACTAATCCTAAAATCCCTATTCAGAATTTCATTAACAAAAAACTACATTTGGAAGTAATGCATTGCGATGAATGATCTTTGATTCTATTCTAATTTTGTAACCCCCTTGATGGATCATCTCAGTCTCCTTTTTATGCAATACATAGATGCATACTGGTACTACACATCACTGTGAAATTGCTTGGGACTGTACAAGCTACATAAAGTCACAGAGAACACTAACTCACTGATAAAACTAATTCACTATGATGACAGAAGGACAGGTAGGCGGCTGCTGGCTATTCAAGGGGGCCTGTTGTCTCCACTCCCCTGGTAGCCCTGGTCTGCCATGGATCAAGGTGGGGTAGTGAAAAAAAACAGGAAAAGGAAGGAAGGAATAAGGAAGTAATGGCAAAACTAAACAAAAATACAAAAAGTCACGAAAAACACAAACAAAATGAAAACATGTAAAATATACTGACACAAAAACACACACTAATGCAATAAATAAAAATGAGGGGTAGATTAATTAGGAGGGCAGAGGATTAAAAAGATAGAGACGGGATTCAAAAAACTGTCCCAGCTCCGTGAACAGAGTAGGAAAACAAGATAACTGCACCCATGCAAACCGTGTGGTGCCATTAATGTACAAATTTGAACGGAAGGACCTACTCCACGTTGCGTTTGATGTAAAACACAATGCGAACGGTCACGCCACGTAGCTCAGCCAAATTGTTTGACCACTCCGGGGCATTCCACTTAGCAACACTACACAAACTGCACAGGCCTAGTCTCTACCCCACACCACCTCCTTAGTAAGCCTAGGATTATTTGACTTTGCTCTGCTGGGGGTCAAGTTGTAAGTAGGTGTACTTGATGTTTACTTTTGAGCACAACAGTAAGATAAAGCTCTAGGACATCAATGGTAAAAGGCTCTCAATGCCACAGTTTGAGCCTACTGACTGACCCATATGAGTAACGTTAATTTAATGTTTTTCCATCATTATGTCTTTTACTGACATTCATGCACGTTTGAATGGTCCTGACTGTGAGCAGGATCCCAGTGTACTCACTGTCCAATATAAGAAATGAAGTTACCAATGATGTTGAAATAGGATTACATAAGTCATTTTCTATGCAGGTGATACATAGGCAGATAAATAATGGACCGAGAGAGCGAAAATTGGTTATTCTATGTTCTAAATACCCAAGCTTAGAACGACTGTTGCAGATAATTTATTCTAATGGGTTTTGTTTCTGCTGCCTCCTTTCTACAGAAGTATACAGAGGTCGTAGATTTGAAATCCAGTTTGCAGCTCCTTAAAGAATGTGTTGAAGGTTTGAAAACTGAGCAGTGTGATCAGTACAAGAAGCTTTCTGATCAGTTAAAACGGATACCCGATCAGCTACCTTGTTCTACCATATTGACAGAACTTCAAAAACTTTCCTCCACCCCAAGAACTTCCATATATTTGAGAGATAGCACCTCACAAACATCTCCAAGTTTGTCTCAGGACCTCTGTCTTATTAGTCAGGAGAAAACCTACCTGAAAACCACCAAGGTATGCCAGAGACGCTCGTTACAAACACAACCTCCGGTGACATTAAGCCTACCCAAATATGGAGACTGCGGAGAGAGCCAGGACCCAAAACCCGTGGCTTTCAAGGATAACATAAAAACAACAAGACGCGATGTAACACTGTATGAACCCTCTGCTGTCTGTTTGAATGACAAGGAAAGTACGAACAAAAGTGCTTCCTCGTTTAATTTAGAAGCGCATTTGTCTTGTAACCAACCGTACTCTGGATCGAAGTTCAATGAAAAGTTTTCAGAAAGTGTTTCTGAAGTAAAATACCTACTTGCTGAAGTAAAAACACAGATCTCAGGAGCGGAAAAAGCGACCAGACAAACTGACAAAAAGAAACCAGTCAATACCTTTGAACCAAGTCACAAACATGATCCCCGGGACCAGACTAGAAATACGGGGCAGACTATTAATCGTAGAACGACCATTCTAAATACAGATGTGGAAAATACAGAAAAGAAGGGGAAGCCAAAAAAAGCCCGCAAAAGTAAAATGGTTTTGAGGAAAAGCAAAGCAAGTTATTCAAAGAGAAAAAAGAAAGTGATCAATGTGAAAGCCTTAGCGGACAATGCACAAAAACAATCAACTTGTGAGACATCATCGAACTGGGAAGATTTCACAGGAAACGATTTTGCAAATAATTCATCTGTCGTTGACTCAGGCATGCATTACTATGATTCCTCTGTTTTTCCAGGCAGCATAGAACAAGTGTGGAGATCCCAGAAGGAAGCGTCAGGTAGTTCACCAGCATATTCTAAACAGTTGGCAGGACTGCCTAAATCCAAAAAAGAGCAAACATCAATCAACACAGGATGCAACGGCAGCAGGAAGGACAGAAAACCTTTACAGTTGGATTATTCCTCGCAGGACAGTTCTTTTTTTTATTGCGATGTTAAAAGTGGAAACCAGGTGGGCTGGTTTAGTCCCTCAAGTCCCCATTCCTCTGTGACAAAGACAGATTGTAAATCAGCATTTGAATCTCTTTTTTTTGACAGCAGTGAGGATTCTGGTTAACAGGGTTTGCAATATTTGAACCAGTTTGTCACAGTATCACTTAACTCTGTCGCACCAATGGTTGCTAAGTGCAAATTGTATGTAAATGTAAACTGCATAATGCATTACTCTTTGCTTTTAATTTCCTTCCTCAATGTTTAAGGGTTATGAAATGTGTGTTTGAATGCTGCCCAATTTCGTTTTAAGTGTACTTTCCAGTCCCGCCTTTCTTCGTTCTGCTAGTAACACTCATCATGATATCAATATTGATTTTACAAGGATGATTCCCTCTTCCAGTGCAAGATTTGGTTTTTGACTCCAGTTTGAATCCAAAGAGCATCACCAAATAGCTAGTTGCCCTTTCAGTCCTCCCCACACACTGCCAACTCATTTACCAGTGACCAGATAACATTCCACTGTTGCTGCAGTGCCCAGAAAATAGTAGTTTCCTCGATCAGAATACGAGTCATTGGCACTTAGGGTTGTTAATACCATAGAAAAGTTATAGAACATTTGTTTAGCCGCTTATAAAGTTACATTTCTGTTAAATGGCTACTGCCCAGGTAACGATTCTGTGGTGTTGAAAATGTTGTCTGCTGATATATAGGTCTGCATTTGGTAATGAAAGTTTTCATGTAAATGTTCTCAAATGTCAAATTTCGGGCGAACCATGGGCAGACCTTAGTATAGTTCTTATGCACTCAGATGCATGCATACCTAACGTATTTGCATGACTGACGCTATTACGGGTAGCATTGAGCAAAAAGTACAGGAACAAAATGCAGTGGTACACAATTCTTAGTATAAGAACAAAATGCGATGGTACAACATTCTTAGTATAGGAACAAAAAGAGATGGTAGATAATTATTTTCCCTACATCCTGTTTGAATAATCAAACATTAAGGTCCTGGTTAAGAGTAACATTTTACTGGTAGGAGAAAACTGCACATTAAAAATGTACTCAGAGTATGTGATAAGCGTATGTTGGGGTGTCCGAGTGGGATGGGTTAGAGGGAGGGAGGAAAAATTGTGCAAATATTTACCTAGTTTTGGTAATATTAAGGAAGGGCAGCACATTGCAGACATGAGGGGGACACAGGTTTTCCCAATTGAGGTTCACCAGCTCCACAGAATTGCAAGAGATTGTGTCCTATGTAAAGAACCAAGTAAAGATGCATTCGTTTTATGTGCCTCTTACAATTGCTCAGACTGGCACATAAAAATCATAAACTGTGTGATATTACTTGGAGAGACTCTGAAATCGCCATCTTGTCCGACTACGAACCACCTGTCTTCTGAGTCTCCCCTCTTTCCCTTATCTGTATATAATTTCCTCTAGTCTTGAACATTCACAATAAAACGCTATATTCAATGAATAATGTAGAACATTTTTGGCAATCTTCCAAGTCTAACTGGTCTCCATAATAACTAGTCCAGAATGTGATCTTTTTACAGGGATGAAGAGTGTGCAGCTTGTCGAGCTCACCTTCCACACATGTCCTAGTCAGGTGTCTCCAGTCTGGGTACCACTGCACCCTACAGACCAAGCACCAGGTGGATGTCCCTCATTCAGGATGGTGTCCTTCTTAATGTCCTAATGCGTTCCTCACTACTATATCCAGAAACATTTCCATCAACATTACATATTATAGCACTGTGTATGGAGAATGATATATTGTCCAATCTCGGGAAAAGTTTACAGCTGATAGTGATTCAGCAGCTTTGAGTATAGGGGACAGCAACTATAGGAATAGAGGGAAATGTCTATATGACTTTCTGCATGAGAAGTAGGTAGCTTGTAAACTCTATTAGACTTTAATAAACTGATAAAGGTTAATCATGAGGTAATGAGCCGCAATATCATAAGAGAATGCTTTCTTAAATTGTCTGTGCACTTATTTGCTTCTCCTAAGAGTATGCTCAGACTGGGATTTGTTTTAGTCATATAAGCAAGAAATCCCATACTTACTGGTGTGTGTGTAAAATAAATTTGAAGTGCTTCCTCGATGAGTATTTTACTTATTTCACAGCTACCCAGTAGTACTGTGTTGCAGGATGGGCACTAAAGCTGCTACTAGTTTGCTAAATGTGAGTGCTCTGTGGAAGGACATGCAGAAAGGTGTAGGGAAGTAACCTGATTTCAGACTGGAAGCCAGCAGGCAACAGTTGGCTTGTGCTAGTTCCTGGATGTTTGTGGGAGGTGGCTAATATATTCAAATAAGTTATGGTCTACCCAAAGTATGATCTTCCAGCTTTTGTATGCTTGTGATAAAAAAACATTGATAAAATAATGAAGTACTTTTACATCAATTACTCTAGGTTTAAAAATAGGTCCTGATTTAAATCACACTATATATTTCACTGGGCTAATTTTATAGGAACTTCTAGTTGTCCGTGTCAGTACGTCTGCTGCTATCATATTCAGCTACGTTCACTAATATTCTGGAGTCCTGCAGGGAACTGCACCTTTGGCATTTCTTTTACAAGGACATGGGGGGTGATTCTAACTTCGGCGGGCGCCGGAGGCCGCCCGCCGAAGTTCCCCCACCAAAATACCGCTCCGCGGTCGAAAGACCGCTGAGGATATTTTGGGATTTGCCCTGGGCTGGCGGGCGGCCGCCAAAAGGCCGCCCGCCAGCCCAGGGCAAATCAGCCTTCCCACGAGGACGCCGGCTCAGAATTGAGCCGGCGTAGTGGGAAGGTGCGACGGGTGCAGTGGCACCCGTCGCGTATTTCAGTGTCTGCATAGCAGACACTGAAATACTTTGTGGGGCCCTCTTACGGGGGCCCCTGCAGTGCCCATGCCATTGGCATGGGCACTGCAGGGGCCCCCAGGGGCCCCGTGGCACCCCCTACCACCATCCTGTTCCTGGCGGGAGTCCCGCCAGGAACAGGATGGCAGTAGGGGGTGTCAGAATCCCCGCTCCGCCGCCATGGAGGATTCTGCTGGGCAGTGGGAAACCGGCGGGAGACCGCCGGTTTCCCGAATCTGACCGCGGCCGAACCGCCGCGGTCAGAATGCCCTGCGGGGCACCGCCGGTCTGTCGGCGGTGCTCCCGCCGACCCTGGCCCCGGTGGTCTCTGACCGCCGGGGTCAGAATGACCCCCATGGTCCTGATAAGGTCAGATTTGAGATCAGGATGATGAACTGCCACTGTTGTGGCAGAACATGCACTTTAGAAGGAATTGACCACAGATAAAAGCCTAAAGATAGATGTGTAATGGCACTCGAGGAGAAAATTGTGACATTGCCACTACTGGATCTTTAATGTGTTGCGTAGGCTCTCAGTATCCTAATGAGACTACTGGATTTTGAGCAACAAGATCGTCCACGATGTGGGGGACTGAGTCTAGCCCACGGTAGATGACACTGGTTACTCCAAATCTGGGTTTTGCTCCGGCTAACTAGCAGTGCCTCATCTCTCCCAAATGGTAGAGACAATTGGTCAGCCGAGCGCATGACATCTTAGTAGTTCCTAGGGAAGTCGTGGTCACTCAGGTCACAACCAGTTCTCTCATACATAGTACGGTCTCATATATAAATGACAAAAGGCAGTATACTTTTTATAGATGGGTTTAATAAAACGATTGCATTTTAGATAGCAAAGCGTGAGCTGCAATAACCAGAACTATACAACACAGTAATATTAAAATAGTGACGGTGAGAGTGAAGCACAAGAATAAAGCTATCATAGTGCCACTAGGTTATTCTCTCTATAGGTTATATTTTTGAGCACAGCATCTTAAGCTCTAAGCCTGCCTTTCAGGTTCCCCCGGGAAGACATCGACCTTCATACCTGAGCAAAGGCCTGTAATCTGCATCAGCATCCGCAACGGGGTATTCAACATACAGTTGTGGGTCCCTGGCTGGAATCTCCCTCTTGACGTGTACTAGGACTAGAAAGTGTTTTTATAACTAACATGCAGATGTGCTAAGAAAATGTCCCTACGTAAGGATGTGTATTTTCTACGAATGCTGGAGACTAAACTTCTACCAAGTTTACCGGCAATGTACAAGACTGTAGCCTTGACTGAAGCACAGGGCGATCAAGAATGCATTATTTGAGAACACAGTGCTGAACTAAGCTGAACAGTGTGATAGAAGAAATTAAAACAAGACCGTAAAAACTGGTTATTGTAAAATAACAGTGCGAATCTGAATAAAATATATCTAGGGCAAAGTGCACAGCGGCCTCGTATGTTAAACTAACATGCATGGAGCTATATTTAAAATGGCTACACTACATCCTCCCCTTGTCGGTAGAAAGTGGTTCAAGCCAAAGCTAAAATACCCTAAGCTAAAATATATTTAAAACGCTACTTAATTTTGACAAGTTAAGAGTCCATAAAAAGCATACTACTTGCCAATTTATAAGTGAACATGAGGCGTAATTCCAAATTGTAAAAAAAAAAGTCTAATAAAAACAGTTCAGAATTAATCATTTGAGATGGAACGGAGGAGATCATCCACTTCGGCAGGTGACATAACATGTAAGTCCACACCAAAAACGACCAAGGAGCGCGTGTGTTCCATAGCCCCAGTATCAACCAAGACGGCATCCCGTGCAATGCTCATTAACGAGTTGATGGCAACTTCCTCCAGGATGGGTAGCTCGTAATCAGCTTCTCTTAGCAAACGCAGCCGTAGTGCGCATGTCTGGTAATGAACCCTCAACCAGAACATCAACAGATCAGCATCAGTCACCGAAGGGCGTTGCTGTGAAAGACAAACTTCTAGTGCATGTTCAAAAGAGCACCAACGGCACCAAAACACGGGCTGCACACAATCCAAAAATGGTCTGAATGACAGAGACTAGTCACACCCCAAATGTTCCAGGAGCGTTACTCCAAACTGCTGCATCATGCGTTCACGACACAGCTACGCTGATGGGAAGGCCTTCATTTGTCCTTATTGTGGCGGGACAGCCATTGCGGAAAAACAATAGCAACAGCAAAATGCCGGCTAATAAAGCCAAAGTTATTGGAAATCCCCACAAAATGCTTCCGAAAATTGAGTGAACAGCTGAAAGTATCTAACCGAATACCAACTGCTTTGAAGAAATGTGCTAATCCAGCCGTGCTGGACGCATTAAACCTACGCCCCACGAGTTCACCAAAGTGCCTCAGAAAGTTCGCACTTAACAGGGACTGTATTTCTGCCGACGACCTTGCCACTTGCAGTGCGTAGGTCTCGCGAGCAGATGTAAGGGCCACATGCTTCTAAAACAACAAAGCCTTCAGTCTACTTAACTTGTCAAAATTCACCTTGGAAGTAGCAATGTGAGGCCAAATA
This sequence comes from Pleurodeles waltl, assembly GCF_031143425.1. Taxonomy (NCBI): domain Eukaryota; kingdom Metazoa; phylum Chordata; class Amphibia; order Caudata; family Salamandridae; genus Pleurodeles; species Pleurodeles waltl. Next base: position 23,532,770 of record NC_090448.1, on the reverse strand, counting down.
TCCGCTACCTCCCTAAAGTTAGTGGGGGGAAACAACACATTCTCGCAGCATGTAACGACCTTAGAGACCGAAACAACGTAAACTATTCCGGCCCGCATGCCACAACAGTCTTCACTATTGAGGAGGATGTAGCTGCCATTTGAAAGCACCTGGAAAGTGCGTTTAATCAAGGGGACTGGAACTCCTTCCAGAAAGCAAGCCAAGTTTGCAACTTTGCACGCCCCGTGCAGGGACAGCTGCTTACAAATCATCGAATGGCTGACGGACGTCTCGCATTCACTACCGCTAAGAAAGACCTCTTTCACGCCATTGAGGCATTTGTACGAGAAGGGAAGCTCCCACACCTCATGGATGTAACCATCTCCCAACTTTTCATATCTGCCTACCGGAACGTGTTTCAAACAAGAAGTGAATTGTAATGTAGAAATAGGCAGATTAATAACCCTGTGTATCAACCACTCTGCCGAAGGAATCTCGGCCACAGTAAAAGGCAGTCTTTCTATCTTTTCAATGTTAAGCATGACATAAGTCGCTTCCTTTTTAGCCATTCGTTGTTGTTGTTGCGTCAAATTAAAGGAAAAAAATATTTCTCTGGCACTGATGTGCTGCCAGGGAATGCGACCCGCCTTCAATGTCTGAAGTGTCCAACCCAACTGCATAATGGACCTGGTCTGACTCTGTCCATGATATAAAGAAGAGATAACAGATCGTATAATGTCTATAGCAGAAGAAACAACGTTTTTAATTGTATATATACGGTCGTACAAGATATGAATCCCATTATCCTCAACAGCTAATGCCTTTTTCAGATTTTCCTGATCTATCTGCCTTAACCGGGCTGCAGCCTCTTGTTGGGAAAGTTTCCATATTTCATTGTATATCTCATGCAAGAAACGCTTCCTACGTGGTGTCTTTGGGCCTAATAAAAAATCCTGTAAGTCGGTGTTGTTAGACAGGAGATTGAGGTGTGTCTTAACCGCGTCTAGTGAGGATGATTTTAGCTACTGTTGGCACAGTTTTCCTACACTATAGGTTGTAATCATGTCAGCATGTTCTGGTGATATGTAGCGAGGGTCTGGCCTACTCGTTCGGAATCCCCCTGAGGAGGTAACATAACGTTGATGACACCTGTTGGTGTCTATCGGCAACAATAACCACCCGCCTGGACGTGTCAGTGAAGAACTAAACGTACCATTCTGGACCCAGTCATTGAGCTCATTTATAGTTGTATTCGTGTACTTTTGCCAGTTATTACATTTTGCAGGGGCAGGTATACTGGGCATGTTTAATTCTCTAATTGTTGCTAAGCCTAAACAACTTGTTTGTTGTACCGTTTCAATTAAAAAGATCATTTGAACAGGGATGAGACATGCTCTAATCAATGTTTCTCTACCCTTAGCCTGCCAATTTTTTTGTTCCCCTAACACTTTTCAAATCAACATATTTTGACCAGTATTCATACCCTTCAATTGATAACCGGGAAACAAAGGAGTCCGAATATATAAATTTCGTATTGGTCAATAACATATGCACATCCTTAGTAGGAGTTACCTTAAAGTAATATGACTCAGCATTTTTTTGATGATGCCCAGAAAAATACACACATTTTTCAGTATAAGTTTTTGAACTCCCTTTCGGGGGAGTTGGGAAATGTTCCCATTGTGTGTAATTAAATATTGTTCTCTTCCAGGGGATCCTCATCAATAGTCATAAACATTGAATATTCCCGCCCTTGTGCGGGGACCCCAGAGCATATATATATAAAATACATACATATTATCATGTGTAAAACAGCAATGCAGGCTATAATCATAAATAGGCTAAAATGCTTTATTTCTATGCAAGTTATTTTTTTTATTTTTATTTTTTTTATTTTTTATTATAAAATCACAATAGATCATAAATATCTACCTAAGCCCCAAAAGCTGGACTTAGGGAAGTAAACAGCAGTAAATATCAGAGAAAAATAGAAAAAACCACATTGAAAAACAATGAAGCATTCTTAGCCAATAGGCTGCATGCAGGTTAACACAGGAGAACCATAAAAACTTTGGCACCGTGCCTTTAAGACCCTGAGCACCTCCAGTATCCCACCATGCCTCAGGGGTGAAGGGAAGGTGACAGTTGGTTCACAGTTAGGTCAGTTCTTTTTTCCGGCTTCTTCTGAGAGGATCCTGGAGCATTGAGCTCTCAGTTTTTCTGAGTTTTTTCTTCAGAAAAATTCCTAAAAATAGTGTTTTTCCTGTTTACTCGACAAATAACATCTTTTGTCTGAGTTTGGCAGTCTTTTCTGACAGAAAATGCCATCTCTTTTTGTAAAATGTCCTTCTTGTGGGAAGAAGAAAGCCCAGTCAGACCCACACTCTCTGTGTATTGTCTGCCTGCCACAGAGTCACTGTCCTGACACCTGCAAGTATTGTAAGAAGATGTCGAGGAGGACTCTCAAAGACAGAGAGAAAATCAGGCTACATGGGCTTCAGGAGAGGAAAAAGTCAACATCCTCTTCACTTCCCAAACCTACAACAGAAGGAATGGCCAGATCGACGTCGACAGGTAGGATTGTGCCTGTTTGTTCTCCATCGACGTCATCGGCGCCACCGTCTCACCGGCATAGATCGCCGTCGACGGTGACCAGACCGACGTCGAGGGACAAAGCGTCGAAGCATGGACAGCACAGGGGTACATCTCCGTCGACGGCAGGCCGCCGTTCGGCGTCGAGCCATCTCCGGCGCTCACGTTCGCCGTCGAGAACATCTCGCCCCTTGGCGTCGAAGGACATGACGCCAAAAACACCACGACGGCATGAACATCCGCCGTCGACCACTCGCCACTCAACGTCGAGACACACGACGGCGAGTAGGTCCAGGTCCCGCGATCGGCGATCGGCGTCAAGACATTCAACGTCAAAGCCTTCGACGTCAAGACCTTCGACGTCGAGAACAGACCAGCCATCGCAACTTTCGACGTCGAGGATGCAATCGACGTCGACACAACCTTCAGCTGTGTCACAGGCAGTAGAGCCAGCGGAAAAAGCTCCCTCACCGGTGGTCTCTATACGGAGTGCATCATCCCATTCTAGAGCGGGCTCATCGGGGCATGTTTCTCCCATCACTCTATCACCTAGATGGTTAGAGAGCCTCAATAGACCGGCAGCATCCCCGGATTCCCAATACTCTAGGATGTATTCTCCTACTGCCTCATTGCCTAGAACGCCATCGCCTACAGCTAGAGCAGGACGGGCTCGTTCTGCTTCTCGTCAGCCGACCACAAGACCTGCACACTCTGCTACAGCTTCTCGTAGCAGGTCTCGTTCCCGAAGGAGAACCAGGTCGCGAACACCACACACAAGATCACCTTCTTGGTCTTCTTCAGGATCGTCTGTTGGGCGCTACTCCCCCACACTGACAGATTCTCCACCTGCTAGGATCTCACCGGTGGATGATATCACCACTTTTAATGAGGTTCTTTTAAGGGGAGCGCAGAAACTAAATATTGAGGTACCGGAGCCGGCCACCTCATCCTCAGTTATCTTTGAGACCCTACAACACAGATCAGTCTCGAGAAAACTGCTGCCACTAGTACCGGGTTTGCTGCAACCTACTATGGACACCTTTCTGACTCCAGCCACTCTCAAGTCTGCCCCGGCTAGGATTCAAAAGAAGTACAAAGCTCCGGAGCAAGATCCTTTATTCCTGCGGAAGGATCCGCCACCGGACTCTGTTATTTTAGCCGCAGCCAGAAAAACACACTCTGTGGCATCATCTTCCACAGTCCCCCCGGATAAGGAGAGCAGACACCTAGACTCCTTGGGGAGAAAGATGTGCGGTACGGCGGCATCTGCTATGAAGGTCTCCAGCGCCTCAGCACTTCTGGGCAGATATGACCGCTCTCTGTGGGACTCACTCCACAGATTTACAGAAAAGTTGCCCAGGGAAGATAGACAGGACTTCCAAGAAATCTTGCAGGAAGGGGGCCTAGTATCTAACCAGGTCATCAGCGCGGCGGCGGACGGGGCGGATTTGGCTGCGCATGGGTATGCGCACGTAATCTGCGCTAGGAGGTCTTCCTGGCTACAGCTCACGGGTCTGAAACAGGAAGCACAGCAACGCATTTTAAACCTTCCATTCAGCGGGAATTCGTTGTTCGGTACCCACGCGGATGAAGAGATGGCCCGAATGAAAACGGAGGTGGACACTATGAGGGCAGTGGGTCTGGAACGTAAGAAAGACTTCAGGCGGAGGTACAGGCCGTACGACAGACGACCATTCCAGCAGAGGGTTCAAACCCCTCACTGGTCTCAGAGGCCACAACAACGACAGGGACGTCCCCTGTTTCAGGCACGTAGACCCACAAGAGACCGAGGGGCAAGTAGACCTCAACAGTCTACAGCAAAGACACCGACAAAGCAATGAAGCATTGCTTCCCTCAACACTGTGCACCACTCCGGTGGGGGGAAGTATTACGCATCATCTTCACGAGTGGCACTCCATCACAAGAGACAAATGGGTGCTCAATATTGTCGAACATGGCTATTCTCTCCTTTTCAAAAAACCTCCGCCACACTTGCCGCCAGCAAGATGTTTTCCTTCTCATCTCAGCCTGCTACGCAAGGAAGTTCTTGCACTCCTACAAAAGAAAGCGGTAGAAAAGGTTCCTCCGGCACAAAAAGGAAAAGGGGTGTACTCCCGTTACTTTCTGGTGGCGAAAAAAGGTCAACAGGGCATCTTCAGGCCAATTCTGGACCTACGGCTCCTGAACAAATACAAAAGAAAACAGAAGTTCAGGATGCTAGCCCTTCACCAGATTGTTCCGCAACTGCATCAGGGAGACTGGATGTGCTCCATCGACCTACAGGATGCATATTTTCACATCCCAATAGCATCCAAACATCGGAAATTCTTACGTTTCCAGATAGCGTCACAGCACTACCAATTCAGAGTCCTACCATTCGGCCTGAAGTCTGCACCCCGAGTCTTTTCAAAATGTGTAGCAGTGGTAGCGGCACATCTTCGAAGGCAAAAAATATTCGTCTACCCCTACCTGGACGACTGGCTATTGAAGGCTTCCTCTCCGGATCAGGCGAGAAAACATCGAGACATTGTACTAAGAACTTTCGAGTCTCTAGGTCTTCAAATCAACCACAACAAGTCAACCTTGATTCCAACACAAAACCTCCACTACCTGGGAGCTATCCTAAACACAGAGCTCCAAAGAGTGTATCCTTCGGAGGAACGACTTTTATCAATCCACAGGAAGTGTCAACAACTATTAACAGCCGATGCACCTACTGCTCGTCAGGTGACATCGCTTCTGGGCTCCATGGCTTCATGCATCTTCATAGTCCCGAATGCCAGGCTACACATGAGGCCCCTTCAGGAGGCATTAGAGAACAACTGGAGCCAAAAGACTGGTCGCTGGGAGGACAGAGTACGACTACCAACAGCGGCTTTTCAATCACTACAATGGTGGATGCACAGACCTCACCTGTCGATAGGTTCTCCGTTTCACCAGACAATTCCAGCCGACACTCTGGTAACGGATGCGTCTCTTCAGGGTTGGGGTGCTCATCTGGGTTCCTTCCAAGCTCAGGGTCTGTGGTCCGACAAGGAAAAGAACTATCACATAAATCTACTGGAGCTCAGAGCGGTCCATCTGGCTCTCAAATCTTTCTCTCCATTGGTTCAGGGGAAATCTCTCCTAATTCAGACAGACAAAACAACCACAATGTATTACCTGAACAAACAGGGGGGAACAAGATCACTACCTCTGTCTCGAGAGTCCCAAACGATATGGCATTGGCTCCTGGCCAGGGGAATGTCTATCACAGCGGTACACCTGCCAGGTCAGCAAAACGTAGAGGCAGATTTCCTGAGCAGACATCTAGAAGACGCGCACGACTGGGTCCTACACGACGAAGTCGTCGAGGACATCTTCGGTCAATGGGGTCGACCCCAGTTGGATCTCTTTGCAGACGAAGCAAACAAGAAATGCCCAGACTTCGCATCCAGGTTCTGCCGTCCGGGATCTCAAGGGAATGCCCTGTTGATCAACTGGTCAGGGATATTTCTCTACGCCTTTCCACCGATTCCCCTCATACCGGCAGTAATCAACAAACTTTACAACTCCAGAACCAGAATGATTCTGATAGCACCACAATGGCCCCGCCAATTCTGGTACACGGATCTACTCAACTTATCGGAAAAACCTCACAGGAGGTTGCCGTGCAGACCGGATCTCCTGAGCAGAATGGAAGGCAGAATCCTACATCCCAACCTTCCCTCTCTGAGCTTGACAGCATGGCTCCTGAATTCCTACAGTATGGGCACCTAGGGCTGTCACAGGAGTGCATGAACATCTTGAAAGAGTCAAAACGACCTTCCACGAGACGTTCTTACGCTTTTAAGTGGAAGAGATTTTACATCTGGTGCTCTCAACAAGGTATAAATCCCATACGAGCTCAGGAGGATGTCATACTGTCCTATTTGCTTCATCTGGCGAAGTCTGGTCTGCAGGTATCTTCTATTAAGGTTCATTTGTCTGCAATTACAGCGTATCGTAAGTCGCCTTCTCAGGAATCCTTCTTTACGATACCTGTAGTCAAGGATTTTTTAGAAGGCTTGAAAAAGGTTTTTCCTCCCATTCGGAGACCTTCTCCTCCATGGGAACTGAATGTAGTCCTGTCAAAACTTATGGGCCCTCCCTTTGAACCTATCCACAAGGCCTCTTTACAGCACCTTACGTGGAAGACAGCTTTTTTGGTGGCCATTACTTCAGCGAGGAGGGTCAGCGAAATTCAGGCTCTGGCTTGCAGAGAACCGTACACGGTTTTTCACGATAATAGAGTGGTTCTGCGAACTCACCCATCTTTCCTTCCGAAGGTGGTGTCAGAATTCCATATCAATCAGACTATATCTTTACCGACTTTCTTTCCCAATCCGGAGACTCCGGCTGAGAAAGCATTGCATTCTTTAGACTTAAAAAGAGTGCTGAAATTCTATTTGGACAAAACAAAACCGATTAGACATTCTAACCATTTGTTTCTGAATTATGGTCATTTAAGAACAGGAGAGGCAGCGTCTAAACGAACGATATCAAGATGGATTGTGTCTTGTATTGTTAACACTTACCAACTGGCTAATAAGCAATTACTGGCTAGGCCAAAAGCGCATTCCACAAGGGGAAAAGCGGCTACTGCTGCCCTCCTTAACAATGTACCAATTTCCGAGATTTGTAAGGCTGCTACATGGAAGTCTGTGCATACCTTTACTAAGCATTACTGTTTAGACTCGGATGCAAGAGCGGATGCCCAGGTGGGGCAGGCCTCTCTTAGAAATCTATTTGCATGAATATGTATTCTTTCCTGCACTTCTTTCGGACAGTCCGCAGAGTTTAGGGATGGGCTTGCTAATCTATTCAATGTTTATGACTATTGATGAGGATCCCCTGGAAGAGAAGGATTAGTTACTTACCTGTAAATCCTAGTTCTCTTCCAGGGGTATCCTCATCAAAGTCATAAACAACCCACCCTCCTCCCTGGACTTAAGTCTCCTAGAAGTGCAGGACAGATTATCTTTCTGATCAGTTACACAGATTGTCACCGTAAAAAAGTACTGACCTAACTGTGAACCAACTGTCACCTTCCCTTCACCCCTGAGGCATGGTGGGATACTGGAGGTGCTCAGGGTCTTAAAGTCACGGTGCCAACGTTTTTATGGTTCTCCTGTGTTAACCTGCATGCAGCCTATTGGCTAAGAATGCTTCATTGTTTTTCAATGTGTTTTTTTCTATTTTTCTCTGATATTTACTGCTGTTTACTTTCCTAAGTCCAGCTTTTGCTTTTGGGGCTTAGGTAGATATTTATGATCTATTGTGATTTTATAATTAAAAAAAAAAAACTTGCATAGAAATAAAGCATTTTAGCCTATTTATGATTATAGCCTGCATTGCTGTTTTACACATGATAATATGTATGTATTTTATATATATATGCTCCGGGGTCCCCGCACAAGGGCGGGAATATTCAATGTTTATGACTTTGATGAGGATACCCCTGGAAGAGAACTAGGATTTACAGGTAAGTAACTAATCCTTTTTGGACTGCTCGCTCTATGTATGAAGTGGTGCCCATAATAATTATAGCAAAACATGTCACCATAATTTTCTTTAAACTGATAAACATCTTCGTTTTCGTAGACAGTATAATATTGCAATTCTGTCATCATAGAATCAACTGTTTTCACATCCCAATCATCAGATACAATGCCTGGTATGACTATATCATTCATAGATAACTTTAACACATACGGTATTTGAATAATTTCAGTGGGACCATATATATCAAACATTACTTTGTACCACACAATCCCGTTAGGAATTGGCACCGCAGAAATGTTCACAAAAGACAAGTGTCTTCGAATCTTATGTGATGAAAAATGTGGTTTCAAAACCTCCTCCACCTTTTCAACCGCTGATTTCTCGGGAAAAAAATGACCATGTATTAACAAGAAAAACGTAATGACAAAACCAATCCAAAGCAGAAAGGCTAGGACAGTCAAGGAAAGCCACACCTAGCTCCATGGAAAAATGAAATATGTTTCTTTAAGCCAATGTAGTATCTTACGTGCACCTGACAGGTCAGCTGTCAAAGAGGCAAACAAGTCCGTTAGACCGTCGTTGTAGTCGGCAAAATATCCAGAGGCTGTTCGTGCAAATGGTGTAGCCGTGGCCAACGGTGGAGTTGGTGTTTCCTGAGGTGGTAAACTGTGGACAGTACCATCCGTCTGACTTGTAGTCATAGTGACTTGATCAAATGTTTCTAAATTACTTGTTGTTAGTGGAGCTAATGCAAGATCATCATCCACCCTCCCCAAGCTCAGAGAGGTATCAGCGTTGGTATAAACAACTTGAAGTGGAACTTCTTCTCCAGTAGTGAGAGGGATTGAGGAACTACTGGACGTTCCTCTTGGCCAGCTGTGTAGAATCAGCCACATGTTGTAGTTTGACATTGTCAATGGAAACAAAGCAATTTTCTTTGGCACCTGGCAACGGTGGTAGAATAACAGTTCTGGTACCGTGTATCCCCAAGACAGGTGACTGGTGCTCGATAAGAAGGGCCAAATTCTTTTTGCACTGCGACCTTTTCACGCACAAGATCCCCAATCCTGGGAATCCAGATGGTAGGTGTTACTGGCACATCCTTAATTCCTGAGGAGACAGCACTTTTAGAACAGTTATCTTCACGGAACTGCTGTAATTCCTGTAAAACAGTGACACAATCATTTATGTCAAAAGGTGTTTCCGCTGCCTCCACGCTAGGACCATCAAGATCCGGAACAAACATTTGTGTTCCGAACAGGCACTCATATTAAGTACGACCCCCCAGGAACCTTCTAGGTGGGTTATTTAGTGCTCTCTGAACTCCATACAAGTGCATTAGCCAACTACGACCCGTACCTAAGACTCTGGCCGTTAAGGACTGCTTTAAATCGTGATTAATTGCTCCACGACACTATTTCCCTCAGGATGAAATGGAGACGAGTACTGGAGTTGGACCCCCCAACAAAGCCATGGTGTCCCTGAATGCCCTTGAGGCAAAAGCAGGGCCCTGGTCCGAATGGAATGCTGCAACTGCAAATGTACCGACAAAGACTCGCATATCTTTAATAACAGTCCGAGATTCAGCTGAGCGTTGTGGCCACACCCACACAAATCCGGAGCATGAATCAACAGTGACTAATATAAATTTGTATGCACTATCAGGTGTTAATGGACCGCAATGATCCAAGTACACACATTGTAATGGTCTATTGGAAATTAAGAGGGGTGTCTGCGGCGGGCGCTTGGCCGTTGAAACTTTTATTTGTTGACAGATGTCACAACAGAGGACATACTGCTTAGTCTTTATGTAGAGACCGGGCCACCAATAACAGGCCTGTAAGAGTGAAATTGTAGCCGCCACACCGGCATGTGCCGATGCAACCCCCTCATGCGCTGCTTTAATCAATTGTGGTCTTACATCTTTATTGGGGATGTCGCGTACGCCTACGCCTGGAATTTTAACTTCAGCGTTCAGCATACCTCCCATCAAGTATTGATATTTATTAGGAAATCCTTTAGGATAAGGTGTACCATCAACTGTAGCTTTTATGGCAGCCATAATGTCTGTGTCTGCTTTACACTCAAACAAGTCACTGCAGCTACAGTGGCAACTGCCACTGCTGATTTTGCGGCTTCATCAGCTAAAGTATTTCCAGCAACGTGTATTCCAACGCGCTGGTGTCCAAGTGTATGCACAACATGGACTTTGGGTAGCATCTCTTTTAGGTATGCTACCTTCCCCCACAGGAGCCTGTGATTTATGGTGTTGCCTTTTGAATCTCTGAACCCATTCAAACGCCAGTAATGCAGGTATTCATTAAAAGACTGGGCACAATAATATGAATCACAAACAATCAGTGTGAACTGTGTCGGATCCGTATGTTCTAGTGCCATCAGTAGAGCTTTTAGCTCAGCCAATTGTGCTGTACGATCCCCTAAGGTCTGTGTATAGGTATGTTGGGGACAGAATTTCTCCCCCTCCATATAGCCGCTCACGACTGCGCATGCAGCAGAATATTGATGTTTAGTTCCAATTGCTGGTTGCGTAGAGCCATCGGTGTACATGACTGTATGATATTGATCAATAGGCAAGGTGTCAGCAGGAACGGGATATTCTACTTCATATTGTAGAAATTCTTGAGTTTGTAACTTTGGGTCGAAAATGTAGTCTACATCAGTGGCTGTTAAAGACGTAGCCCATTGTATCCATCGTGGTTGAAGTGCTTTCGCGTTCGGAACGCTAGCTTTTGTAACAGCTTCTAGGATTGGAATAGGAGAAACGACAATAATGTGTTTTCCTTGGGCAAGAGGTCTTTTTTTAATAACAGCCATCTGCACAGCAGTGAGAATTGTTTCCGTGGGTGCAAAGCGTTGTTCAGCAGCTGAATACAAATGTGATTTGTATGCAATCGGGACTGTCTCACCTTCATTAAATGTGACATAAGTAAAACCGATGGCCCCAGCTATTACCCTGATGACCAAATGTGTCTTATTGTCCGTGTGTGTAAATGTTTTGCTGCTAGCATATCTGCCTGCAACTCTCGAAGAGTACGTGTATGTTCAACTATCCAAAATCTACTTGAAAAATCAGGACGTATTAATTCATATAAAGGTTTTAGGTGTGTAGCATAATCAGGAATGTATGTTCTGCCAAAATTTAGAAAGCCCAACAATGATTGAAGAATTTTAATCGTATTTGGTGGTTGCAATTGTGCACATTTTTCTAAGAATTGTGGCGCTAGGCTCTTCCCTTCACTCCACAGCTCATATCCGAGGAACAGGACGCTGAGAAAGGCAATTTTTGACTTTTTGAAGTTAAATTTGTAGCCGAGTTCGGCAAACCCTACAACAATGCGGGTTACCCGTCTTAAATGTTGTAGTAACTCATCATCCGTGAGATGTATATTGTCCACATATGACAATGCTTCAGGGTCTATCTCGTGTAAAATAGCAGTCACACGAGTTGCAAACAGTCCTGGGCTGTTCTTATACCCCTGAGGCAAATGACAGAATTTTTCTGGGAGCCTAATGCGCTAAAGCTTGTTAAGTCCCTGCTTTCAGGCACTATATTCTGGCAGAAGAACCCATTTGAGATATCTAAAATTGCTTTATATTTTTTCCGCACAGTGTTGCATATGTACGCGTAGGTCCGTTTAAATGTCTGTAGTCTAAGACTATTCTGTTTGAATGGTCCGGCTTAGCCACAGGGAATAAGGGGTTATTCATCGGTGAGATACAGGGTTCAATCACACCCTGGTATTCTAATTGCGTAAGTATCTCTCTCACCGGTGCCCTTGCTTCATGTTTTATGGGATACTGCGGTTGTGGGTGAGGTTCCTTTTTATTTGGAATGACATGGTATGGAGAGTCCCTATCCCACCCTCCGTGATTCCTATATAACGCAGGCGCTTGTGCTAGAGCCCATTCTATAGAATAGGACTCAGCGAGTTCCTCTGGAACAAGGGGCGAGGAAGGTTTAATAACCTCTTCTCCATATGGGCAGGTGCGGACAAAATCAGGCAGCCAATCTTGTTCTTCAAGAGAACCCTCTTCCTGAGTGGCATGTCGAACTGACACTACTGCCACTTTTTTCTTTTTAAATTATTGTTTTTGTTGTACAGGTTTCTCTTCCTTTTTAACAGAAACCTCTGAAGAGCGTTGTGATTCCTGTCTTGGTTTCACGTACTCTGTTCTTCGCTCTGATCGCCACCTCTCTGCAAAGTTTTCTGTACTAACATTTATCCAGTATTGGATCTTTCAAAAATCCACATGCTTGAATCATCCCCGTCGTCAAAGTGGGAGTCCCACAGTACATAAAATAGCAGTAATTAACAAATATGTTTTTTTTCCCCATAGGCTATAATGGAAATACCAGCCACTCATATAGCCTATCCAAGTCCTTTTGTGTAAAGGACCCAAACCTGCCTGCTGGCCAGTCAGGCACCAGCACCCTCTAGAAGCTCCTTCCCTCAGATTTTCTACCGCACATCGTGTGAAGGGAGTCTCCCTGAGTTCTGCTCAGTTTTCTACTTCTTCAGAAGCATTTTCTCTCAGAGAACTTAAAAAAAATATATATGTTGGATTCTTCTAGAAAAGGCCTTTTCCGCCCTTGCAAGACCTGTGGAAAGGAAAGGCTCCATGTGGATGATCCACATAAGGACTGCTTGTATTGCCTCTACCCACAACACCAATTGAAGGACTGCAAGATATGTCGTACTTTCTCCACAAAAACCCTCAGAGACCATGAGGGTAGACTCCTGACATGGTTACAGGCAAAATCCTGTACTTCAGGTGAGGAGAGTGGGTCAAAAAGGCCACACAAAAGGTCCAAATCTGAGGACCTGGGCCGGGCTGAAAAATCTAGAAAGAGGCAGAAATTACATCATGGAAAAGGCTTACAGACTTCAATTTCCTCTGAGCCATCCTCTCCTCTTCAAAAGAAGGAGTCGTACCGTCTATCTCCTTCCTCGGAGCCTTCTACCTCTAGAAAGGTAACCCTTAAAATTAAGTTGACGAAGACACCACTGTCGACGACCGTGACGACGACGACGGTGTTTACATCTACCGTCTCCACCACCTCGTTGACGAGACCATCGTATCGACGACTACATTGACGTCAACGGTAAGGGCTCCTGTTTCCTCTATCAAACCTCCGTCGATGAGGATTCCAGAACGGAGTGCGTCGTTAGCAACATCGACTCCTTCGTCGACGACAACATCGTAGTTGATAACACCGTCAACGAAAGCCCCGTCGACTATAACACCACCAACGACAGCGTCGTCAGCTGTCTCACCGCCAACGAGGATACTGGCAACGAAGCCGTCGTCGATGAGACCACCGTCGACTAAACCATCGTCGACGAGACCACTGTTGTCGACACCATCGTCGGCGAGACCGTCCGCGATGGAAAAATCATCCCTGATTACAATACCGTTGACGGCACCATCATCATTGACACCATCTACTATGCCAGTGGTGCCTGTGAGACAGATAGAGGCTACTCCTTCCTCTTCCAGGTCTCCTGATCTTCGGGCCATGGTCATGATCACATCTCTGCCCAGATCGGAGATTTATCCTACAGACAAGTCGCCAAGCAAGGTGTCAACTTTAGTTCCTAGTCATCTACTGGACTGGGAGGAATCGGATGAGGGTCCATTCTGAGTTGCGCACAGCCCATCACAGCTACACGTTAAATACCAGGAAGAGGACGGCAAAGATGAGTATGACCCAACTCAGGACTCTCCGGCATGTCTCACTGGCCACCCAAAGCCTGACTCTGTTATTTCGCAATCAGCTCAAAGGCATTCTAAGAACCTGTTGACGCCTATCTCTACTCCTCCAGACAGAGAAGGAAGGAGATTAGATCATGTGGGCAAAAGATTCTCCTCCATGTCAGCAATCACTGTTAGAGCAGCAAATTCATTGGCAATCCTGGGTCGTTATGACCCGCAAATGTGGTCGGATATGCAACCTTTCATTGATCTCATCCCTGAAAGCAAGCAAGCAGAGGCACGGAAGATCCTCCAAGAAGGTGAGCGTACATCGGAGGAGATAATCGACTGCGCTTTAGCTATAGCCTCCACCGGCTTTCGTCAGCTGGCTGGTGCCGCGGTGTTACGCCACCAAGGTTGGCTCAAGGCCACATCTTTCAGACCGGAAGTGCAGTCTAGAATCCTCGACATGCCCTACGATGGGAATCTCTCTTTGGCAAGCACGTAGATGACGCTCTCCAGGCCATCAAGGCAGACACAGACACTGCCAAGTCCCTAGGTACCCTGCAGTACCGGAAACAGCCCTTTCGGGGTCCAAGAGGAAGAGGATTTACCTCATTTCGAGGTTCCTTTCACAGGCAGTACCAGCAACCCCAATGTAGGCAACCATCCACGGCCGCATACTCCAGACAGGGAGGAAAGAGAAGACAGGGGTCACAAAACAGAGATCAACCCAGAAAGCAATGATCTTCACCAGGCACCGGCTATGCTTCCCCAATGTTCACACTATCAACAAATAGGAGCAAACACCTCCAACTACATTCAGGAGTGGAAGAACATAACATCAGACAAATGGGTGCTGCATATAGTGACCAGAGGTCATACCCTGGAATTCATACACAAACCACTGCATCATCCACCAAGAACATCCAGACTGTTCCATCTTCGTCTGCTTCAGCAGGAAGTATTCCTTATGCTTGCCAAGGAAACTATAGAAAGAGTTCCAGTTCAGCAAAGAGGTCTTGGATTCTATTCCCATTTCTTCTTGATAAACAGTGGATCTCCAGGATGCTTATTTCCACATACCAATACATCAGAAACATCGCAAATATCTCTGCTTTACTGTAGCCGGTGCCCATTATCAGTTCAAAGTTCTCCCATTCAGTCTGAGGTCAGCTCCACGAATCTTCACTAAAAACGCCTTCCCCCAGTCGCAGGTTCCCTCTGCAGCAGGGGTTTCCAAGTGTTTCCATACCTGGATGACTGGCTCATAAAAGCTCCGTCTCTGTTACTAGCCTCCAGGGCTACAAACGCTTGCTTGAAGTTATTCCGCAGTTTGGGGCTAACAGTAATCTACAGAAGTCAGTCCTACTTCCTTCATGCAGAAGAGTCTTCCTGGGTGCAGAATTAGACACCATCAAGAACAAGGCATATCTCACTCCGGCACGGACTTAGCTGTCAGAATTTTCACAAAAGAGTTTGTTTCAGTGCGAATGTTCAAGTCGCTTCTGGGTATGATTTCCTCAGCCATCATCCTAGTTCGACTGGCAAGGCTGAGAATGAGACCGTTACAAGAAGAATTACAACTCCAATGGACCCAGTCGCAAGGGTCCTTCGACGATTTAATAACTGTCACGCCAAAGATTTGCCAAGCGTTGAAGTGGTGGTCTCAGACCAACCATCTCTCCCAAGGTCTTACATTTCTAACACCAGTGACAGACTTTATCAGCACCACAGACGCTTCCTTGGAAGGCTGGGGAGGCCATTTACAAGACATGTGCATTCAGGGAAGATGGTCAAATCTTCAGAAAGGAATGCACATAAACCTGCAGGAATTGAAGGCGATCCACCTCACGCTCAAGGCTTTTCTTCCACGCATCGCAGGGTCCTCAGTGTTGGTCAGGACGGACAACACAACAAGTATGTTTTACATCAACAAGCAGGGAGGAACAAGATCCCTCTCAAGGGAAGCTCAGTCTCTTTGGGACTGGCTCACACTGCACAATATTCGTCTCAGGGTGGAGCACCTGCCAGTTGTCAACAACGCCCTAGCAGACTCTCTCAGCAGGACGGACGACAACTGCCACGAGTGGGAACTCAACCAGAAGCTACTCGACGGCATCTTCCAACGCTGGGGTCAACCGATCCTAGGCTTGTTTGCCACCAACCTGAACGACAAATGCAAGTTCTACGCCAGTGGATACCCACTCCCGGGGTCGTGGGGAAATGCTCTTTTGATGAGATGGTCCAGGATCTTTGCCAACGCTTTTCCCCCCATCCTGTTGATCCCCAGGCTCCTCAGGAAAATGAAGTCCGAATGCTGCAGGATCATTCTCATAGCGCCCAGATGGCCCAGGCAGTACTGGTACACGGAGCTCCTACTCCAGTCTGTGGCCAATCCAGTCCACCTTCCCTGCAACCGTGACCTTCTCACGAAGAATCAGGGTCAAATTCTTCATCCCGATCCAACTTCTCTTCAATTGCATGCTTGGCTCCTGAGTTCAGAGAGTTTCAGGGTATAAACATCGATCAGGAATGCAGACTGATTTTACTTAGGGCATGAGCAGAGAGCACAAATAAGACATACAAACTCAAGTGGAAGAGATTTTGTGTTTGGCGCTCTCAGAACAATTTCCACCAGTAACAAATTAAGCCTGAACAAATTCTTTCGTAACTTCTCACACTCTCAAAGGCTGGTCTTTGCCATGCATCAGTCAAGATTCACCTAGCAGCTATTGCCTCTTATAGGTGATCCGCTGAGATGCCTTCAATCGGCTCATCCAGAGTCATTAAGCAGTTTATGAAAGTCCTCTTCCGCACTTTCCCTCTGGTGCGTCTACCTCCGCCAGAGTGGCATCTCAATATAGTCCTGTCCCAGCTCATGAAAGCTCCTTTCGAGCCTATCCACAGGGCGGAACTCAAGTATATCACATGGAAGGTGGCAACCCTGCTTGCTCTCACTTCCACCAGGAGAGTCCGTGATATACAGGCTTTTACTACTAAAGAACCTTTTCTGTTTTTTTTCAGATGACTTCGTTATGCTCAGGACCAACCCCAGATACACTCCCAAGGTGCCATCTTCATTTCATCTCAATGAGCCCGTGATACTGCAAACCTTTTTTCCAAATCCGACTACAATCGCAGAAAAAACTCTGCATTCTTTGGACATCAAAAGATGCCTCAAATTTTACCTTCAAAGTACCAAACAAATCAGGAAATCAGATCAGCTCTTGGTATCTTATTCTCTTGGACGACAAGGAATAGTGGTCACAATTCAGTTCTGTCACACCAAGGCAGGAAAACCGTTGACTAGGTGCCCGAGAGCCCACTCCACAAGAGCAGTCTCCACATCGGCTGCTTTGTTTCAGGGTATTGCCCTGGATAAGATATGCCAAGCTGCGACATGGAAGACTACGCACTCCTTTACGCAGCACTATTGTTTGGAGTCCTCGCAGAGAACTGACTATCTAGTTGGACAAGCTGTTCTACGTCATCTCTTTCATTAAGGTGAGACCTTTTTCCTTGGTTGTGTAGAAACTATTTGATATGCAAATAGTCTATAATTGCTATGCAATATACTTTAACATGCTCTTATATATATATATATATATATATATATATATATATATGTGTGTGTGTGTATATATATATATATATATATATATATAAATACATATATATGTGTATATATATATATATATATATATATATGTTTATACGGATGTTCATTATATATGTGTATATGTACATAGATCTATGTATATTTGTTTGAAGTTCATAATACAAGATTTATGAGCTAGCTATTTGATACAGGTTATAAAGGATTTTCTATGCTCGCACCCTCCATCCACTGCGAATATGATGCTTATCAACAGTACTGCTGGCTATATTTATGAAAGATCCAATAATGGATAAGAAAACAAGTTACTTACCTGTAACTACAGTTATCCAGTATTGGTATCTTTCATAAATTCACATGCGACCCACCCTCCTCCCCTTAGAAGCTCGCATTTCCTCTCAGGTTATAATCTTTTCACTCTCGTGCTGGAAAATCTGAGGGAAGGAGCTTCTCTGGAGAGTGTTCTAGAGGGTGCTGGTGCCCGATTGGCCAGCAGGCAGGTTTGGGTCCTTTTCACAAAAGGACATGGATAGGCTATGTGAGTGGCTGGTATTTCCATTATACCCTATGGGAAAAAAAAATTCGTTGTTAATTATTGCTATTTTTTGTACCGTGAGACTCCCACTTCGACGACAGGGATGATTCAAGCGTGTGAATTTATGAAAGATACCAATACTGGATAACTGTAGTTACAAGTAAGTAACTTGTTTTCTTACTCCAGTATTGGAACTTTCATAGATTTACATGCTTGAATCCTTCCCCGTCATCGAGATGGGAGCCCCCGGTACATCAAAACAGCAATATAGAAGCTACTTCAATGAAAAAAGGCCCAAAGGCTTTCATATTAGTAGCCTATCTTTGTCTCTACGAGTAAAAAGGACCAAAGCAAGTCCCAGTCAATCAGGCTTCCCCTCCCTCTACAACCCTCCTATGAGAAGCTCCATTCCCTCAGATTTTCTACCGCACGTCATGCTAGGGAGTCTCCATTGAGCTCTGCTCAGTCAAATCTCCAGAGAAGTCTATCTCTACTGGTTTTTTTTCAAAGAAAGTGGATTTCTTCAGCAAGTAAGGTGTCATCTTCTTAAAAGCCTAAAGGAATTGTATTTCGCGAAAAATTCGACATGTCAGATAAGGAAAAGAGAAGTCTTTTAAGAGCCTGCAAAACCTGTGGGAAGAAAAGACTTCACTTTGAAGACCCACACAAAGACTGTATTTATTGCCTCTGTCCTGACCATGTAGCCAAAGACTGCAAGGTATGTAGATCCTTTTCTAACAAAACCTCAAGGACAGAGAGGGTATGCTACTGATTTGGCTCCAGAAGTTGAAATCCAGATGAAACCCAGTGTCTGGTTCTGACAGTGAGGAGTCCTCCTCCTCAAGAAAGTTACAAAAAAGAGGCAGACCTCCTCAAGCTCACCATTCTGAGGATCCACCTAGAAAAGCTCATAAAAAGACCAAACAGGTGTCTTTTAAAGCTAGCAGTCCTTCCAGTTCTCCACACAGGAGCTGTGTTTCATCCAAAAGACACTCTAAGGAAGGTTCTGTCTCATCAGAACGCAGCAAAAGAGCCTTTTTTATGAGCCTCCAACACCACCTCCTGTGGTAAAACATATCTTTAAAAAAGCCATCTGGAAAATCTGCGACGATGACACCGTTGACGACAGCATTGTCGACGACAGCATCGTTGACTGCAGCGTTGAAAGGTGTGTTTACAGCCTCGTCATTGACTACGACAACGTCTACTGTCTCTACGGCTGCTTCCTCTTCAATGATGTTCATATCAACGAAG
Source organism: Pleurodeles waltl (assembly GCF_031143425.1). Lineage (NCBI taxonomy): Eukaryota > Metazoa > Chordata > Amphibia > Caudata > Salamandridae > Pleurodeles > Pleurodeles waltl. The sequence goes on along the minus strand of NC_090448.1, from coordinate 23,513,553 downwards.
TCCTCGTCGACGGCGTTTGCGGTCACTTCGTTGACGATCAGTATACCCATTGCTTCTCCTTCGATGATGCTGGCGGTGAGACCGTCAACGAAGGTGCTACTGTCATTGACCTCATTGTCAATGAGACTTTCTCTGTCATCATTGCTGTCTCTGTCGGCGATCCCGTCGGCGCTGGCGTTTGACGATGACGATGCCATCGGCGATGCCGTTGACAATAGTTAAAAGACATAAGAAGTCTGATTTACTCTCGCCACTGGTTACATATCCAAGTAGGGTATCAGCATTGGTACCTACACATCTTTTGGAACAGGAAGATTCAGAGGACCATTTGGGATTGCCCATAGCCCATCAGAATTACATGTGAAGTGCCAGGATCTAGAACAGGACATACAGCATGATCCGCACTCATCTTATTCCCAACCACAGCAGTATCCCTATCAGGAGCAGATGGTTTCTTTGCCAGGATCACTCATAGCTGACTTACACCTGATGTTGGATGACTATAGAAAGTGGTTTCCGCCAGCTGGCTCTGAAGTACAGCATCCTTCTATGCCACCCTCTGTGCCTCTTCCTTCTACTCCGGTTCATCCGGTGGTCCAGCCATTGCATGTACCACCACAGATGCCAGTTTCAATCCCAACACAAGATCTGTCTTCATCTGACGATGACAGAGAGGAGGGGGAATTGCCGGATGCCATAACAGAGTGGGATGATTATCAGATTCCTACCCCGTCCTCACACTCCCCGGTTCCAGTGGATTCCCCTCCTGGTGACATTGGGGGGGTTTCAGAACTTGTTGGAAAGAGCTGCAAAGAGGTTTGAGCTGCCCATGCCCACAAAGCAGATGGACTGTTTCCTGTATGATTTCAAAGAGCCATTTTAAAAAAGTGTAAAGTCTATGCCAAATGCAGACTATATTTTGGATGAGGGCATCAAGGTAATGAAGAACCCAGAGACCGTCACCCTGATCTGCCTCGCCTTGACAAGAAATATAAGGCCCCAGAAGACTCTCTGGCCTGCATCATGGGCCATCCCAAACCGGACTCAGTCATTGCCCAAGCGGCACAACGTAGATCCAGAAACCCTTCAGCGCCAATATCTACTCCACCGGACAAGGAGGGAAGAAGGCTCGATAATATTGGGAAGTGTTTTTCTTTGATGGCTTCGCTTATGATAAGAGCTTCTAATTCTTTGGCTATCATAGGCAGATATGATAGGCAGCTATGGGCGGACATTGCTCCCTACCTAGATTAGCTGCCAGAGGACTCTAAGTTGGAAGCCAAGAAAGCCCTGTGTAGGAAGTTGGCTCTGTATGTACTATTTCAAAGTAAGAAATAGCATGCACAGAGTCCAAGGGTTTCCTTTAGAGGTAAGATAGTGGCAAAAAGAGAAAATTCTAATGCTCTATTTTGTGGTAGTGTGGTCGAGCAGTAGGCTTATCAGAGGGTAGTGTTAAGCATTTGCTGTACACACACAGGCAATAAATGAGGAACACACACTCAAAGACAATTCCAGGCCAATAGGTTTTTATATAGAAAAATATATTTTCTTAGTTTATTTTAAGAACCACAGGTTCAAGATTTACCAACAATACTTTAAATGAAAGGTATTTCACTCATGTATCTTAGGAACTTTGAATCATCACAATAGAATGTACAGTTTTGGAAAAAATGGCAATAAGCTATTTTAAAATTGGACACTGCAAAATTCAACAGTTCCCGGGGGAGGTAAGTATTTGTTAGTTTTTCAGGTAAGTAAAGCACTTACAGGGTTCAAAGTTGGGTCCAAGGTAGCCCACTGTTGGGGGTTCAAGGCAACCCCAAAGTTACCACACCAGCAGCTCAGGGCCGGTCAGGTGCAGAGGTCAAAGTGGAGCCCAAAACACATAGGCTTCAATGGAAATAGGGGTGCCCCGGTTCCAGTCTGCCAGCAGGTAAGTACCCGTGACTTCGGAGGGCAGACCAGGGGGGTTTTGTAGGGCACTGGGGGGGACAGAAGTCAGCACAGAAAGTACACCCTCAGCGGCACGGGGGTGGCTGGGTGCAGTGTGCAAACAGGCGTCAGGTTTGCAATAGGTTTCAATGGGAGACCCAGGGGTCTCTTCAGCGATGCAGGCAGGCAAGGGGGGGGGGCTCCTATGGGTAGCCACCACCTGGGCTAGGGGAGGGCCTCCTTGGGGTCACTCCTGCACTGGAAGTCGGATCCTTCAGGTCCTGGGGGCTGCAGGTGCAGTGTGTTTCCCAGGCGTCGGGTTCTTTGAAGCAGGCAGTCGTGGTCAGGAGGAGCCTCTTGATTCCCTCTGCAGGTGTCGCTTTGGGGGCTCAGGGGGGTCAACTCTGGCTACTCACGGGCTCGCAGTCGCCGGGGAGTCCTCCCTGTAGTGTTAGTTTTCCGCAGGTCGAGCGGGGGGCGTCGGGTGCAGAGTGGAAAGTCTCACGCTTCCGGCGGGAAACGTGCGATCTTTAAAAGTTGCTTCTTTGTTGCAAAGTTGCAGTTTCTTTGGAACAGGGCCACTGTCCTCTGGAGTTCCTGGTCCTTTTAGATGTAGGGTAGTCCTCTGAGGCTTCAGAGGTCGTTGGACCCTGGGGGACACGTCGCTGTTGCAGTTTTTCTTGAAGTGGGGAGACAGGTCGGTAGGGCTGGGGCCAAAGCAGTTGGTGTCTCCGTCTTCTCTGCAGGGCTTCAGGTCAGCATTCCTTCTTCTTCAGGTTGCAGGAATCTATCTTGTTTGGTTATGGGGGCCCCTAAATACTCAATTTAGGGGTGTGTTTAGGTCTGGGAGGTTAGTAGCCAGTGGCTACTAGCCCTGAGGGTGGCTACACCCTCTTTGTGCCTCCTTCCTGAGGGGAGGGGGGCACATCCCTAATCCTATTGGGGGAATCCTCCATCTGCAAGATGGAGGATTTCTAAAAGTCAGAGTCACCTCAGCTCAGGACACCTTAGGGGTTGTCCTGACTGGCCAGTGACTCCTCCTTGTTTTTCTCATTATCTCCTCCGGCCATGCCGCCAAAAGTGGGGCCGTGGCCGGAAGGGGCGGTCATCTCCACTAGCTGGGATGCCCTGTGGCGCTGTAACAAAGGGGGTGAGCCTTTGAGGCTTACCGCCAGGTGTTACAGTTCCTGCAGGGGGAGGTGAGAAGCACCTCCACCCAGCACAGGCTTTTTTACTAGCCACAGAGTGACAGAGGCACTCTCCCCATGTGGCCAGCAACATGTCTGGTGTGTGGCAGTCTGGCAAAACTAGTCAGCCCACACTGGAAGTCGGGTATGTTTTCAGGGGGCATCTCTAAGATGCCCTCTGGGTGTATTTCACAATAAAATGTACACTGGCATCAATGTGCATTGGCTGTTAAAGACGTAGCCCATTGTATCCATCGTGGTTGAAGTGCTTTCGCGTTCGGAACGCTAGCTTTTGTAACAGCTTCTAGGATTGGAATAGGAGAAACGACAATAATGTGTTTTCCTTGGGCAAGAGGTCTTTTTTTAATAACAGCCATCTGCACAGCAGTGAGAATTGTTTCCGTGGGTGCAAAGCGTTGTTCAGCAGCTGAATACAAATGTGATTTGTATGCAATCGGGACTGTCTCACCTTCATTAAATGTGACATAAGTAAAACCGATGGCCCCAGCTATTACCCTGATGACCAAATGTGTCTTATTGTCCGTGTGTGTAAATGTTTTGCTGCTAGCATATCTGCCTGCAACTCTCGAAGAGTACGTGTATGTTCAACTATCCAAAATCTACTTGAAAAATCAGGACGTATTAATTCATATAAAGGTTTTAGGTGTGTAGCATAATCAGGAATGTATGTTCTGCCAAAATTTAGAAAGCCCAACAATGATTGAAGAATTTTAATCGTATTTGGTGGTTGCAATTGTGCACATTTTTCTAAGAATTGTGGCGCTAGGCTCTTCCCTTCACTCCACAGCTCATATCCGAGGAACAGGACGCTGAGAAAGGCAATTTTTGACTTTTTGAAGTTAAATTTGTAGCCGAGTTCGGCAAACCCTACAACAATGCGGGCTACCCGTCTTAAATGTTGTAGTAACTCGTCATCCGTGACATATATATTGTCCACATATGACAATGCTTCAGGGTCTATCTCGTGTAAAATAGCAGTCACACGAGTTGCAAACAGTCCTGGGCTGTTCTTATACCCCTGAGGCAAATGACAGAATTTTTCTGGGAGCCTAATGCGCTAAAGCTTGTTAAGTCCCTGCTTTCAGGCACTATATTCTGGCAGAAGAACCCATTTGAGATATCTAAAATTGCTTTATATTTTTTCCGCACAGTGTTGCATATGTACACGTAGGTCCGTTTAAATGTCTGTAGTCTAAGACTATTCTGTTTGAATGGTCCGGCTTAGCCACAGGGAATAAGGGGTTATTCATCGGTGAGATACAGGGTTCAATCACACCCTGGTATTCTAATTGCGTAAGTATCTCTCTCACCGGTGCCCTTGCTTCATGTTTTATGGGATACTGCGGTTGTGGGTGAGGTTCCTTTTTATTTGGAATGACATGGTATGGAGAGTCCCTATCCCACCCTACGTGATTCCTATATAACGCAGGCGCTTGTGCTAGAGCCCATTCTATAGAATAGGACTCAGCGAGTTCCTCTGGAACAAGGGGCGAGGAAGGTTTAATAACCTCTTCTCCATATGGGCAGGTGCGGACAAAATCAGGCAGCCAATCTTGTTCTTCAAGAGAACCCTCTTCCTGAGTGGCATGTCGAACTGAGACTACTGCCACTTTTTTCTTTTTAAATTATTGTTTTTGTTGTACAGGTTTCTCTTCCTTTTTAACAGAAACCTCTGAAGAGCGTTGTGATTCCTGTCTTGGTTTCACGTACTCTGTTCTACGCTCTGATCGCCACCTCTCTGCAAAGTTTTCTGTACTAACATTTATCCAGTATTGGATCTTTCAAAAATCCACATGCTTGAATCATCCCCGTCGTCAAAGTGGGAGTCCCACAGTACATAAAATAGCAGTACTTAACAAATATGTTTTTTTTCCCCATAGGCTATAATGGAAATACCAGCCACTCATATAGCCTATCCAAGTCCTTTTGTGTAAAGGACCCAAACCTGCCTGCTGGCCAGTCAGGCACCAGCACCCTCTAGAAGCTCCTTCCCTCAGATTTTCTACCGCACATCGTGTGAAGGGAGTCTCCCTGAGTTCTGCTCAGTTTTCTACTTCTTCAGAAGCATTTTCTCTCAGAGAACTTAAAAAAAATATATATGTTGGATTCTTCTAGAAAAGGCCTTTTCCGCCCTTGCAAGACCTGTGGAAAGGAAAGGCTCCATGTGGATGATCCACATAAGGACTGCTTGTATTGCCTCTACCCACAACACCAATTGAAGGACTGCAAGATATGTCGTACTTTCTCCACAAAAACCCTCAGAGACCATGAGGGTAGACTCCTGACATGGTTACAGGCAAAATCCTGTACTTCAGGTGAGGAGAGTGGGTCAAAAAGGCCACACAAAAGGTCCAAATCTGAGGACCTGGGCCGGGCTGAAAAATCTAGAAAGAGGCAGAAATTACATCATGGAAAAGGCTTACAGACTTCAATTTCCTCTGAGCCATCCTCTCCTCTTCAAAAGAAGGAGTCGTACCGTCTATCTCCTTCCTCGGAGCCTTCTACCTCTAGAAAGGTAACCATTAAAATTAAGTTGACGACGACACCACTGTCGACGACCGTGACGACGACGATGGTGTTTACATCTACCGTCTCCACCACCTCGTTGACGAGACCATCGTATCGACGACTACATTGACGTCAACGGTAAGGGCTCCTGTTTCCTCTATCAAACCTCCGTCGATGAGGATTCCAGAACGGAGTGCGTCGTTAGCAACATCGACTCCTTCGTCGACGACAACATCGTAGTTGATAACACCGTCAACGAAAGCCCCGTTGACTATAACACCACCAACGACAGCGTCGTCAGCTGTCTCACCGCCAACGAGGATACTGGCAACGAAGCCGTCGTCGATGAGACCACCGTCGACTAAACCATCGTCGACGAGACCACTGTTGTCGACACCATCGTCGGCGAGACCGTCCGCGATGGAAAAATCATCCCTGATTACAATACCGTTGACGGCACCATCATCATTGACACCATCTACTATGCCAGTGGTGCCTGTGAGACAGATAGAGGCTACTCCTTCCTCTTCCAGGTCTCCTGATCTTCGGGCCATGGTCATGATCACATCTCTGCCCAGATCGGAGATTTATCCTACAGACACGTCGCCAAGCAAGGTGTCAACTTTAGTACCTAGTCATCTACTGGACTGGGAGGAATCGGATGAGGGTCCATTCTGAGTTGCGCACAGCCCATCACAGCTACACGTTAAATACCAGGAAGAGGACGGCAAAGATGAGTATGACCCAACTCAGGACTCTCCTGCATGTCTCACTGGCCACCCAAAGCCTGACTCTGTTATTTCGCAATCAGCTCAAAGGCATTCTAAGAACCTGTTGACGCCTATCTCTACTCCTCCAGACAGAGAAGGAAGGAGATTAGATCATGTGGGCAAAAGATTCTCCTCCATGTCAGCAATCACTGTTAGAGCAGCAAATTCATTGGCAATCCTGGGTCGTTATGACCCGCAAATGTGGTCGGATATGCAACCTTTCATTGATCTCATGCCTGAAAGCAAGCAAGCAGAGGCACGGAAGATCCTCCAAGAAGGTGAGCGTACATCGGAGGAGATAATCGACTGCGCTTTAGCTATAGCCTCCACCGGCTTTCGTCAGCTGGCTGGTGCCGCGGTGTTACGCCACCAAGGTTGGCTCAAGGCCACATCTTTCAGACCGGAAGTGCAGTCTAGAATCCTCGACATGCCCTACGATGGGGAATCTCTCTTTGGCAAGCACGTAGATGACGCTCTCCAGGCCATCAAAGCAGACACAGACACTGCCAAGTCCCTAGGTACCCTGCAGTACCGGAAACAGCCCTTTCGGGGTCCAAGAGGAAGAGGATTTACCTCATTTCGAGGTTCCTTTCACAGGCAGTACCAGCAACCCCAATGTAGGCAACCATCCACGGCCGCATACTCCAGACAGGGAGGAAAGAGAAGACAGGGGTCACAAAACAGAGATCAACCCAGAAAGCAATGATCTTCACCAGGCACCGGCTATGCTTCCCCAATGTTCACACTATCAACAAATAGGAGCAAACACCTCCAACTACATTCAGGAGTGGAAGAACATAACATCAGACAAATGGGTGCTGCATATAGTGACCAGAGATCATACCCTGGAATTCATACACAAACCACTGCATCATCCACCAAGAACATCCAGACCGTTCCATCTTCGTCTGCTTCAGCAGGAAGTATTCCTTATGCTTGCCAAGGAAGCTATAGAAAGAGTTCCAGTTCAGCAAAGAGGTCTTGGATTCTATTCCCATTTCTTCTTGATAAACAGTGGATCTCCAGGATGCTTATTTCCACATACCAATACATCAGAAACATCGCAAATATCTCTGCTTTACTGTAGCCGGTGCCCATTATCAGTTCAAAGTTCTCCCATTCAGTCTGAGGTCAGCTCCACGAATCTTCACTAAAAACGCCTTCCCCCAGTCGCAGGTTCCCTCTGCAGCAGGGGTTTCCAAGTGTTTCCATACCTGGATGACTGGCTCATAAAAGCTCCGTCTCTGTTACTAGCCTCCAGGGCTACAAACGCTTGCTTGAAGTTATTCCGCAGTTTGGGGCTAACAGTAATCTACAGAAGTCAGTCCTACTTCCTTCATGCAGAAGAGTCTTCCTGGGTGCAGAATTAGACACCATCAAGAACAAGGCATATCTCACTCCGGCACGGACTTAGCTGTCAGAATTTTCACAAAAGAGTTTGTTTCAGTGCGAATGTTCAAGTCGCTTCTGGGTATGATTTCCTAAGCCATCATCCTAGTTCGACTGGCAAGGCTGAGAATGAGACCGTTACAAGAAGAATTACAACTCCAATGGACCCAGTCGCAAGGGTCCTTCGACGATTTAATAACTGTCACGCCAAAGATTTGCCAAGCGTTGAAGTGGTGGTCTCAGACCAACCATCTCTCCCAAGGTCTTACATTTCTAACACCAGTGACAGACTTTATCAGCACCACAGACGCTTCCTTGGAAGGCTGGGGAGGCCATTTACAAGACATGTGCATTCAGGGAAGATGGTCAAATCTTCAGAAAGGAATGCACATAAACCTGCAGGAATTGAAGGCGATCCACCTCACGCTCAAGGCTTTTCTTCCACGCATCGCAGGGTCCTCAGTGTTGGTCAGGACGGACAACACAACAAGTATGTTTTACATCAACAAGCAGGGAGGAACAAGATCCCTCTCAAGGGAAGCTCAGTCTCTTTGGGACTGGCTCACACTGCACAATATTCGTCTCAGGGTGGAGCACCTGCCAGGTGTCAACAACGCCCTAGCAGACTCTCTCAGCAGGACGGACGACAACTGCCACGAGTGGGAACTCAACCAGAAGCTACTCGACGGCATCTTCCAACGCTGGGGTCAACCGATCCTAGGCTTGTTTGCCACCAACCTGAACGACAAATGCAAGTTCTACGCCAGTGGATACCCACTCCCGGGGTCGTGGGGAAATGCTCTTTTGATGAGATGGTCCAGGATCTTTGCCAACGCTTTTCCCCCCATCCTGTTGATCCCCAGGCTCCTCAGGAAAATGAAGTCCGAATGCTGCAGGATCATTCTCATAGCGCCCAGATGGCCCAGGCAGTACTGGTACACGGAGCTCCTACTCCAGTCTGTGGCCAATCCAGTCCACCTTCCCTGCAACCGTGACCTTCTCACGAAGAATCAGGGTCAAATTCTTCATCCCGATCCAACTTCTCTTCAATTGCATGCTTGGCTCCTGAGTTCAGAGAGTTTCAGGGTATAAACATCGATCAGGAATGCAGACTGATTTTACTTAGGGCATGAGCAGAGAGCACAAATAAGACATACAAAGTCAAGTGGAAGAGATTTTGTGTTTGGCGCTCTCAGAACAATTTCCACCAGTAACAAATTAAGCCTGAACAAATTCTTTCGTAACTTCTCACACTCTCAAAGGCTGGTCTTTGCCATGCATCAGTCAAGATTCACCTAGCAGCTATTGCCTCTTATAGGTGATCCGCTGAGATGCCTTCAATCGGCTCATCCAGAGTCATTAAGCAGTTTATGAAAGTCCTCTTCCGCACTTTCCCTCTGGTGCGTCTACCTCCGCCAGAGTGGCATCTCAATATAGTCCTGTCCCAGCTCATGAAAGCTCCTTTCGAGCCTATCCACAGGGCGGAACTCAAGTATATCACATGGAAGGTGGCAACCCTGCTTGCTCTCACTTCCACCAGGAGAGTCCGTGATATACAGGCTTTTACTACTAAAGAACCTTTTCTGTTTTTTTCAGATGACTTCGTTATGCTCAGGACCAACCCCAGATACACTCCCAAGGTGCCATCTTCATTTCATCTCAATGAGCCCGTGATACTGCAAACCTTTTTTCCAAATCCGACTACAATCGCAGAAAAAACTCTGCATTCTTTGGACATCAAAAGATGCCTCAAATTTTACCTTCAAAGTACCAAACAAATCAGGAAATCAGATCAGCTCTTGGTATCTTATTCTCTTGGACGACAAGGAATAGTGGTCACAATTCAGTTCTGTCACACCAAGGCAGGAAAACCGTTGACTAGGTGCCCGAGAGCCCACTCCACAAGAGCAGTCTCCACATCGGCTGCTTTGTTTCAGGGTATTGCCCTGGATAAGATATGCCAAGCTGCGACATGGAAGACTACGCACTCCTTTACGCAGCACTATTGTTTGGAGTCCTCGCAGAGAACTGACTATCTAGTTGGACAAGCTGTTCTACGTCATCTCTTTCATTAAGGTGAGACCTTTTTCCTTGGTTGTGTAGAAACTATTTGATATGCAAATAGTCTATAATTGCTATGCAATATACTTTAACATGCTCTTATATATATATATATATATGTGTGTGTGTGTGTGTGTGTGTATATATATATATATATATATATATATATAAATACATATATATGTGTATATATATATATATATATATATATATATATATGTTTATATATTTATACGGATGTTCATTATATATGTGTATATGTACATAGATCTATGTATATTTGTTTGAAGTTCATAATACAAGATTTATGAGCTAGCTATTTGATACAGGTTATAAAGGATTTTCTATGCTCGCACCCTCCATCCACTGCGAATATGATGCTTATCAACAGTACTGCTGGCTATATTTATGAAAGATCCAATAATGGATAAGAAAACAAGTTACTTACCTGTAACTACAGTTATCCAGTATTGGTATCTTTCATAAATTCACATGCGACCCACCCTCCTCCCCTTAGAAGCTCGCATTTCCTCTCAGGTTATAATCTTTTCACTCTCGTGCTGGAAAATCTGAGGGAAGGAGCTTCTCTGGAGAGTGTTCTAGAGGGTGCTGGTGCCCGATTGGCCAGCAGGCAGGTTTGGGTCCTTTTCACAAAAGGACATGGATAGGCTATGTGAGTGGCTGGTATTTCCATTATACCCTATGGGAAAAAAAAATTAGTTGTTAATTATTGCTATTTTTTGTACCGTGAGACTCCCACTTCGACGACAGGGATGATTCAAGCGTGTGAATTTATGAAAGATACCAATACTGGATAACTGTAGTTACAAGTAAGTAACTTGTTTTCTTACTCCAGTATTGGAACTTTCATAGATTTACATGCTTGAATCCTTCCCCGTCATCGAGATGGGAGCCCCCGGTACATCAAAACAGCAATATAGAAGCTACTTCAATGAAAAAAGGCCCAAAGGCTTTCATATTAGTAGCCTATCTTTGTCTCTATGAGTAAAAAGGACCAAAGCAAGTCCCAGTCAATCAGGCTTCCCCTCCCTCTACAACCCTCCTATGAGAAGCTCCATTCCCTCAGATTTTCTACCGCACGTCATGCTAGGGAGTCTCCATTGAGCTCTGCTCAGTCAAATCTCCAGAGAAGTCTATCTCTACTGGTTTTTTTTCAAAGAAAGTGGATTTCTTCAGCAAGTAAGGTGTCATCTTCTTAAAAGCCTAAAGGAATTGTATTTCGCGAAAAATTCGACATGTCAGATAAGGAAAAGAGTAGTCTTTTAAGAGCCTGCAAAACCTGTGGGAAGAAAAGACTTCACTTTGAAGACCCACACAAAGACTGTATTTATTGCCTCTGTCCTGACCATGTAGCCAAAGACTGCAAGGTATGTAGATCCTTTTCTAACAAAACCTCAAGGACAGAGAGGGTATGCTACTGATTTGGCTCCAGAAGTTGAAATCCAGATGAAACCCAGTGTCTGGTTCTGACAGTGAGGAGTCCTCCTCCTCAAGAAAGTTACAAAAAAGAGGCAGACCTCCTCAAGCTCACCATTCTGAGGATCCACCTAGAAAAGCTCATAAAAAGACCAAACAGGTGTCTTTTAAAGCTAGCAGTCCTTCCAGTTCTCCACACAGGAGCTGTGTTTCATCCAAAAGACACGCTAAGGAAGGTTCTGTCTCATCAGAACGCAGCAAAAGAGCCTTTTTTATGAGCCTCCAACACCACCTCCTGTGGTAAAACATATCTTTAAAAAAGCCATCTGGAAAATCTGCGACGATGACACCGTTGACGACAGCATTGTCGACGACAGCATCGTTGACTGCAGCGTTGAAAGGTGTGTTTACAGCCTCGTCATTGACTACGACAACGTCTACTGTCTCTACGGCTGCTTCCTCTTCAATGATGTTCATATCAACAAAGTCCTCGTCAACGGCGTTTGCGGTCACTTCGTTGACGATCAGTATACCCATTGCTTCTCCTTCGATGATGCTGGCGGTGAGACCGTCAACGAAGGTGCTACTGTCATTGACCTCATTGTCAATGAGACTTTCTCTGTCATCATTGCTGTCTCTGTCGGCGATCCCGTCGGCGCTGCCGTTGACGATGACGATGCCATCGGCGATGCCGTTGACAATAGTTAAAAGACATAAGAAGTCTGATTTACTCTCGCCACTGGTTACATATCCAAGTAGGGTATCAGCATTGGTACCTACACATCTTTTGGAACAGGAAGATTCAGAGGACCATTTGGGATTGCCCATAGCCCATCAGAATTACATGTGAAGTGCCAGGATCTAGAACAGGACATACAGCATGATCCGCACTCATCTTATTCCCAACCACAGCAGTATCCCTATCAGGAGCAGATGGTTTCTTTGCCAGGATCACTCATAGCTGACTTACACCTGATGTTGGATGACTATAGAAAGTGGTTTCCGCCAGCTGGCTCTGAAGTACAGCATCCTTCTATGCCACCCTCTGTGCCTCTTCCTTCTACTCCGGTTCATCCGGTGGTCCAGCCATTGCATGTACCACCACAGATGCCAGTTTCAATCCCAACACAAGATCTGTCTTCATCTGACGATGACAGAGAGGAGGGGGAATTGCCGGATGCCATAACAGAGTGGGATGATTATCAGATTCCTACCCCGTCCTCACACTCCCCGGTTCCAGTGGATTCCCCTCCTGGTGACATTGGGGGGGTTTCAGAACTTGTTGGAAAGAGCTGCAAAGAGGTTTGAGCTGCCCATGCCCACAAAGCAGATGGACTGTTTCCTGTATGATTTCAAAGAGCCATTTTAAAAAAGTGTAAAGTCTATGCCAAATGCAGACTATATTTTGGATGAGGGCATCAAGGTAATGAAGAACCCAGAGACCGTCACCCTGATCTGCCTCGCCTTGACAAGAAATATAAGGCCCCAGAAGACTCTCTGGCCTGCATCATGGGCCATCCCAAACCGGACTCAGTCATTGCCCAAGCGGCACAACGTAGATCCAGAAACCCTTCAGCGCCAATATCTACTCCACCGGACAAGGAGGGAAGAAGGCTCGATAATATTGGGAAGTGTTTTTCTTTGATGGCTTCGCTTATGATAAGAGCTTCTAATTCTTTGGCTATCATAGGCAGATATGATAGGCAGCTATGGGCGGACATTGCTCCCTACCTAGATTAGCTGCCAGAGGACTCTAAGTTGGAAGCCAAGAAAGCCCTGTGTAGGAAGTTGGCTCTGTATGTACTATTTCAAAGTAAGAAATAGCATGCACAGAGTCCAAGGGTTTCCTTTAGAGGTAAGATAGTGGCAAAAAGAGAAAATTCTAATGCTCTATTTTGTGGTAGTGTGGTCGAGCAGTAGGCTTATCAGAGGGTAGTGTTAAGCATTTGCTGTACACACACAGGCAATAAATGAGGAACACACACTCAAAGACAATTCCAGGCCAATAGGTTTTTATATAGAAAAATATATTTTCTTAGTTTATTTTAAGAACCACAGGTTCAAGATTTACCAACAATACTTTAAATGAAAGGTATTTCACTCATGTATCTTAGGAACTTTGAATCATCACAATAGAATGTACAGTTTTGGAAAAAATGGCAATAAGCTATTTTAAAATTGGACACTGCAAAATTCAACAGTTCCCGGGGGAGGTAAGTATTTGTTAGTTTTTCAGGTAAGTAAAGCACTTACAGGGTTCAAAGTTGGGTCCAAGGTAGCCCACTGTTGGGGGTTCAAGGCAACCCCAAAGTTACCACACCAGCAGCTCAGGGCCGGTCAGGTGCAGAGGTCAAAGTGGTGCCCAAAACACATAGGCTTCAATGGAAATAGGGGTGCCCCGGTTCCAGTCTGCCAGCAGGTAAGTACCCGTGACTTCGGAGGGCAGACCAGGGGGGTTTTGTAGGGCACTGGGGGGGACAGAAGTCAGCACAGAAAGTACACCCTCAGCGGCACGGGGGTGGCTGGGTGCAGTGTGCAAACAGGCGTCAGGTTTGCAATAGGTTTCAATGGGAGACCCAGAGGTCTCTTCAGCGATGCAGGCAGGCAAGGGGGGGGGCTCCTATGGGTAGCCACCACCTGGGCTAGGGGAGGGCCTCCTTGGGGTCACTCCTGCACTGGAAGTCGGATCCTTCAGGTCCTGGGGGCTGCAGGTGCAGTGTGTTTCCCAGGCGTCGGGTTCTTTGAAGCAGGCAGTCGTGGTCAGGAGGAGCCTCTTGATTCCCTCTGCAGGTGTCGCTTTGGGGGCTCAGGGGGGTCAACTCTGGCTACTCACGGGCTCGCAGTCGCCGGGGAGTCCTCCCTGTAGTGTTAGTTTTCCGCAGGTCGAGCCGGGGGCGTCGGGTGCAGAGTGGAAAGTCTCACGCTTCCGGCGGGAAACGTGCGATCTTTAAAAGTTGCTTCTTTGTTGCAAAGTTGCAGTTTCTTTGGAACAGGGCCACTGTCCTCTGGAGTTCCTGGTCCTTTTAGATGTAGGGTAGTCCTCTGAGGCTTCAGAGGTCGTTGGACCCTGGGGGACACGTCGCTGTTGCAGTTTTTCTTGAAGTGGGGAGACAGGTCGGTAGGGCTGGGGCCAAAGCAGTTGGTGTCTCCGTCTTCTCTGCAGGGCTTCAGGTCAGCATTCCTTCTTCTTCAGGTTGCAGGAATCTATCTTGTTTGGTTATGGGGGCCCCTAAATACTCAATTTAGGGGTGTGTTTAGGTCTGGGAGGTTAGTAGCCAGTGGCTACTAGCCCTGAGGGTGGCTACACCCTCTTTGTGCCTCCTTCCTGAGGGGAGGGGGGCACATCCCTAATCCTATTGGGGGAATCCTCCATCTGCAAGATGGAGGATTTCTAAAAGTCAGAGTCACCTCAGCTCAGGACACCTTAGGGGTTGTCCTGACTGGCCAGTGACTCCTCCTTGTTTTTCTCATTATCTCCTCCGGCCATGCCGCCAAAAGTGGGGCCGTGGCCGGAAGGGGCGGTCATCTCCACTAGCTGGGATGCCCTGTGGCGCTGTAACAAAGGGGGTGAGCCTTTGAGGCTTACCGCCAGGTGTTACAGTTCCTGCAGGGGGAGGTGAGAAGCACCTCCACCCAGCACAGGCTTTTTTACTAGCCACAGAGTGACAGAGGCACTCTCCCCATGTGGCCAGCAACATGTCTGGTGTGTGGCAGGCTGGCAAAACTAGTCAGCCCACACTGGAAGTCGGGTATGTTTTCAGGGGGCATCTCTAAGATGCCCTCTGGGTGTATTTCACAATAAAATGTACACTGGCATCAATGTGCATTGGCTGTTAAAGACGTAGCCCATTGTATCCATCGTGGTTGAAGTGCTTTCGCGTTCGGAACGCTAGCTTTTGTAACAGCTTCTAGGATTGGAATAGGAGAAACGACAATAATGTGTTTTCCTTGGGCAAGAGGTCTTTTTTTAATAACAGCCATCTGCACAGCAGTGAGAATTGTTTCCGTGGGTGCAAAGCGTTGTTCAGCAGCTGAATACAAATGTGATTTGTATGCAATCGGGACTGTCTCACCTTCATTAAATGTGACATAAGTAAAACCGATGGCCCCAGCTATTACCCTGATGACCAAATGTGTCTTATTGTCCGTGTGTGTAAATGTTTTGCTGCTAGCATATCTGCCTGCAACTCTCGAAGAGTACGTGTATGTTCAACTATCCAAAATCTACTTGAAAAATCAGGACGTATTAATTCATATAAAGGTTTTAGGTGTGTAGCATAATCAGGAATGTATGTTCTGCCAAAATTTAGAAAGCCCAACAATGATTGAAGAATTTTAATCGTATTTGGTGGTTGCAATTGTGCACATTTTTCTAAGAATTGTGGCGCTAGGCTCTTCCCTTCACTCCACAGCTCATATCCGAGGAACAGGACGCTGAGAAAGGCAATTTTTGACTTTTTTAATTTAAATTTGTAGCCGAGTTCGGCAAACCCTACAACAATGCGGGCTACCCGTCTTAAATGTTGTAGTAACTCGTCATCCGTGACATATATATTGTCCACATATGACAATGCTTCAGGGTCTATCTCGTGTAAAATAGCAGTCACACGAGTTGCAAACAGTCCTGGGCTGTTCTTATACCCCTGAGGCAAATGACAGAATTTTTCTGGGAGCCTAATGCGCTAAAGCTTGTTAAGTCCCTGCTTTCAGGCACTATATTCTGGCAGAAGAACCCATTCGAGATATCTAAAATTGCTTTATATTTTTTCCGCACAGTGTTGCATATGTACGCGTAGGTCCGTTTAAATGTCTGTAGTCTAAGACTATTCTGTTTGAATGGTCCGGCTTAGCCACAGGGAATAAGGGGTTATTCATCGGTGAGATACAGGGTTCAATCACACCCTGGTATTCTAATTGCGTAAGTATCTCTCTCACCGGTGCCCTTGCTTCATGTTTTATGGGATACTGCGGTTGTGGGTGAGGTTCCTTTTTATTTGGAATGACATGGTATGGAGAGTCCCTATCCCACCCTACGTGATTCCTATATAACGCAGGCGCTTGTGCTAGAGCCCATTCTATAGAATAGGACTCAGCGAGTTCCTCTGGAACAAGGGGCGAGGAAGGTTTAATAACCTCTTCTCCATATGGGCAGGTGCGGACAAAATCAGGCAGCCAATCTTGTTCTTCAAGAGAACCCTCTTCCTGAGTGGCATGTCGAACTGAGACTACTGCCACTTTTTTCTTTTTAAATTATTGTTTTTGTTGTACAGGTTTCTCTTCCTTTTTAACAGAAACCTCTGAAGAGCGTTGTGATTCCTGTCTTGGTTTCACGTACTCTGTTCTACGCTCTGATCGCCACCTCTCTGCAAAGTTTTCTGTACTAACATTTATCCAGTATTGGATCTTTCAAAAATCCACATGCTTGAATCATCCCCGTCGTCAAAGTGGGAGTCCCACAGTACATAAAATAGCAGTAATTAACAAATATGTTTTTTTTCCCCATAGGCTATAATGGAAATACCAGCCACTCATATAGCCTATCCAAGTCCTTTTGTGTAAAGGACCCAAACCTGCCTGCTGGCCAGTCAGGCACCAGCACCCTCTAGAAGCTCCTTCCCTCAGATTTTCTACCGCACATCGTGTGAAGGGAGTCTCCCTGAGTTCTGCTCAGTTTTCTACTTCTTCAGAAGCATTTTCTCTCAGAGAACTTAAAAAAAATATATATGTTGGATTCTTCTAGAAAAGGCCTTTTCCGCCCTTGCAAGACCTGTGGAAAGGAAAGGCTCCATGTGGATGATCCACATAAGGACTGCTTGTATTGCCTCTACCCACAACACCAATTGAAGGACTGCAAGATATGTCGTACTTTCTCCACAAAAACCCTCAGAGACCATGAGGGTAGACTCCTGACATGGTTACAGGCAAAATCCTGTACTTCAGGTGAGGAGAGTGGGTCAAAAAGGCCACACAAAAGGTCCAAATCTGAGGACCTGGGCCGGGCTGAAAAATCTAGAAAGAGGCAGAAATTACATCATGGAAAAGGCTTACAGACTTCAATTTCCTCTGAGCCATCCTCTCCTCTTCAAAAGAAGGAGTCGTACCGTCTATCTCCTTCCTCGGAGCCTTCTACCTCTAGAAAGGTAACCATTAAAATTAAGTTGACGACGACACCACTGTCGACGACCGTGACGACGACGACGGTGTTTACATCTACCGTCTTCACCACCTCGTTGACGAGACCATCGTATCGACGACTACATTGACGTCAACGGTAAGGGCTCCTGTTTCCTCTATCAAACCTCCGTCGATGAGGATTCCAGAACGGAGTGCGTCGTTAGCAACATCGACTCCTTCGTCGACGACAACATCGTAGTTGATAACACCGTCAACGAAAGCCCCGTTGACTATAACACCACCAACGACAGCGTCGTCAGCTGTCTCACCGCCAACGAGGATACTGGCAACGAAGCCGTCGTCGATGAGACCACCGTCGACTAAACCATCGTCGACGAGACCACTGTTGTCGACACCATCGTCGGCGAGACCGTCCGCGATGGAAAAATCATCCCTGATTACAATACCGTTGACGGCACCATCATCATTGACACCATCTACTATGCCAGTGGTGCCTGTGAGACAGATAGAGGCTACTCCTTCCTCTTCCAGGTCTCCTGATCTTCGGGCCATGGTCATGATCACATCTCTGCCCAGATCGGAGATTTATCCTACAGACACGTCGCCAAGCAAGGTGTCAACTTTAGTACCTAGTCATCTACTGGACTGGGAGGAATCGGATGAGGGTCCATTCTGAGTTGCGCACAGCCCATCACAGCTACACGTTAAATACCAGGAAGAGGACGGCAAAGATGAGTATGACCCAACTCAGGACTCTCCGGCATGTCTCACTGGCCACCCAAAGCCTGACTCTGTTATTTCGCAATCAGCTCAAAGGCATTCTAAGAACCTGTTGACGCCTATCTCTACTCCTCCAGACAGAGAAGGAAGGAGATTAGATCATGTGGGCAAAAGATTCTCCTTCATGTCAGCAATCACTGTTAGAGCAGCAAATTCATTGGCAATCCTGGGTCGTTATGACCCGCAAATGTGGTCGGATATGCAACCTTTCATTGATCTCATGCCTGAAAGCAAGCAAGCAGAGGCACGGAAGATCCTCCAAGAAGGTGAGCGTACATCGGAGGAGATAATCGACTGCGCTTTAGCTATAGCCTCCACCGGCTTTCGTCAGCTGGCTGGTGCCGCGGTGTTACGCCACCAAGGTTGGCTCAAGGCCACATCTTTCAGACCGGAAGTGCAGTCTAGAATCCTCGACATGCCCTACGATGGGGAATCTCTCTTTGGCAAGCACGTAGATGACGCTCTCCAGGCCATCAAAGCAGACACAGACACTGCCAAGTCCCTAGGTACCCTGCAGTACCGGAAACAGCCCTTTCGGGGTCCAAGAGGAAGAGGATTTACCTCATTTCGAGGTTCCTTTCACAGGCAGTACCAGCAACCCCAATGTAGGCAACCATCCACGGCCGCATACTCCAGACAGGGAGGAAAGAGAAGACAGGGGTCACAAAACAGAGATCAACCCAGAAAGCAATGATCTTCACCAGGCACCGGCTATGCTTCCCCAATGTTCACACTATCAACAAATAGGAGCAAACACCTCCAACTACATTCAGGAGTGGAAGAACATAACATCAGACAAATGGGTGCTGCATATAGTGACCAGAGGTCATACCCTGGAATTCATACACAAACCACTGCATCATCCACCAAGAACATCCAGACCGTTCCATCTTCGTCTGCTTCAGCAGGAAGTATTCCTTATGCTTGCCAAGGAAGCTATAGAAAGAGTTCCAGTTCAGCAAAGAGGTCTTGGATTCTATTCCCATTTCTTCTTGATAAACAGTGGATCTCCAGGATGCTTATTTCCACATACCAATACATCAGAAACATCGCAAATATCTCTGCTTTACTGTAGCCGGTGCCCATTATCAGTTCAAAGTTCTCCCATTCAGTCTGAGGTCAGCTCCACGAATCTTCACTAAAAACGCCTTCCCCCAGTCGCAGGTTCCCTCTGCAGCAGGGGTTTCCAAGTGTTTCCATACCTGGATGACTGGCTCATAAAAGCTCCGTCTCTGTTACTAGCCTCCAGGGCTACAAACGCTTGCTTGAAGTTATTCCGCAGTTTGGGGCTAACAGTAATCTACAGAAGTCAGTCATACTTCCTTCATGCAGAAGAGTCTTCCTGGGTGCAGAATTAGACACCATCAAGAACAAGGCATATCTCACTCCGGCACGGACTTAGCTGTCAGAATTTTCACAAAAGAGTTTGTTTCAGTGCGAATGTTCAAGTCGCTTCTGGGTATGATTTCCTCAGCCATCATCCTAGTTCGACTGGCAAGGCTGAGAATGAGACCGTTACAAGAAGAATTACAACTCCAATGGACCCAGTCGCAAGGGTCCTTCGACGATTTAATAACTATCACGCCAAAGATTTGCCAAGCGTTGAAGTGGTGGTCTCAGACCAACCATCTCTCCCAAGGTCTTACATTTCTAACACCAGTGACAGACTTTATCATCACCACAGACGCTTCCTTGGAAGGCTGGGGAGGCCATTTACAAGACATGTGCATTCAGGGAAGATGGTCAAATCTTCAGAAAGGAATGCACATAAACCTGCAGGAATTGAAGGCGATCCACCTCACGCTCAAGGCTTTTCTTCCACGCATCGCAGGGTCCTCAGTGTTGGTCAGGACGGACAACACAACAAGTATGTTTTACATCAACAAGCAGGGAGGAACAAGATCCCTCTCAAGGGAAGCTCAGTCTCTTTGGGACTGGCTCACACTGCACAATATTCGTCTCAGAGTGGAGCACCTGCCAGGTGTCAACAACGCCCTAGCAGACTCTCTCTGCAGGACGGACGACAACTGCCACGAGTGGGAACTCAACCAGAAGCTACTCGACGGCATCTTCCAACGCTGGGGTCAACCGATCCTAGGCTTGTTTGCCACCAACCTGAACGACAAATGCAAGTTCTACGCCAGTGGATACCCACTCCCGGGGTCGTGGGGAAATGCTCTTTTGATGAGATGGTCCAGGATCTTTGCCAACGCTTTTCCCCCCATCCTGTTGATCCCCAGGCTCCTCAGGAAAATGAAGTCCGAATGCTGCAGGATCATTCTCATAGCGCCCAGATGGCCCAGGCAGTACTGGTACACGGAGCTCCTACTCCAGTCTGTGGCCAATCCAGTCCACCTTCCCTGCAACCGTGACCTTCTCACGAAGAATCAGGGTCAAATTCTTCATCCCGATCCAACTTCTCTTCAATTGCATGCTTGGCTCCTGAGTTCAGAGAGTTTCAGGGTATAAACATCGATCAGGAATGCAGACTGATTTTACTTAGGGCATGAGCAGAGAGCACAAATAAGACATACAAACTCAAGTGGAAGAGATTTTGTGTTTGGCGCTCTCAGAACAATTTCCACCAGTAACAAATTAAGCCTGAACAAATTCTTTCGTAACTTCTCACACTCTCAAAGGCTGGTCTTTGCCATGCATCAGTCAAGATTCACCTAGCAGCTATTGCCTCTTATAGGTGATCCGCTGAGATGCCTTCAATCGGCTCATCCAGAGTCATTAAGCAGTTTATGAAAGTCCTCTTCCGCACTTTCCCTCTGGTGCATCTACCTCCGCCAGAGTGGCATCTCAATATAGTCCTGTCCCAGCTCATGAAAGCTCCTTTCGAGCCTATCCACAGGGCGGAACTCAAGTATATCACATGGAAGGTGGCAACCCTGCTTGCTCTCACTTCCACCAGGAGAGTCCGTGATATACAGGCTTTTACTACTAAAGAACCTTTTCTGTTTTTTTCAGATGACTTCGTTATGCTCAGGACCAACCCCAGATACACTCCCAAGGTGCCATCTTCATTTCATCTCAATGAGCCCGTGATACTGCAAACCTTTTTTCCAAATCCGACTACAATCGCAGAAAAAACTCTGCATTCTTTGGACATCAAAAGATGCCTCAAATTTTACCTTCAAAGTACCAAACAAATCAGGAAATCAGATCAGCTCTTGGTATCTTATTCTCTTGGACGACAAGGAATAGTGGTCACAATTCAGTTCTGTCACACCGAGGCAGGAAAACCGTTGACTAGGTGCCCGAGAGCCCACTCCACAAGAGCAGTCTCCACATCGGCTGCTTTGTTTCAGGGTATTGCCCTGGATAAGATATGCCAAGCTGCGACATAGAAGACTACGCACTCCTTTACGCAGCACTATTGTTTGGAGTCCTCGCAGAGAACTGACTATCTAGTTGGACAAGCTGTTCTACGTCATCTCTTTCATTAAGGTGAGACCTTTTTCCTTGGTTGTGTAGAAACTATTTGATATGCAAATAGTCTATAATTGCTATGCAATATACTTTAACATGCTCTTATATATATATATATATGTGTGTGTGTGTGTGTGTGTGTGTATATATATATATATATATATATAAATACATATATATGTGTATATATATATATATATATATATATGTTTATATATTTATACGGATGTTCATTATATATGTGTATATGTACATAGATCTATGTATATTTGTTGGAAGTTCATAATACAAGATTTATGAGCTAGCTATTTGATACAGGTTATAAAGGATTTTCTATGCTCGCACCCTCCATCCACTGCGAATATGATGCTTATCAACAGTACTGCTGGCTATATTTATGAAAGATCCAATAATGGATAAGAAAACAAGTTACTTACCTGTAACTACAGTTATCCAGTATTGGTATCTTTCATAAATTCACATGCGACCCACCCTCCTCCCCTTAGAAGCTCGCATTTCCTCTCAGGTTATAATCTTTTCACTCTCGTGCTGGAAAATCTGAGGGAAGGAGCTTCTCTGGAGAGTGTTCTAGAGGGTGCTGGTGCCCGATTGGCCAGCAGGCAGGTTTGGGTCCTTTTCACAAAAGGACATGGATAGGCTATGTGAGTGGCTGGTATTTCCATTATACCCTATGGGGAAAAAAAATTAGTTGTTAATTATTGCTATTTTTTGTACCGTGAGACTCCCACTTCGACGACAGGGATGATTCAAGCGTGTGAATTTATGAAAGATACCAATACTGGATAACTGTAGTTACAAGTAAGTAACTTGTTTTCTTACTCCAGTATTGGAACTTTCATAGATTTACATGCTTGAATCCTTCCCCGTCATCGAGATGGGAGCCCCCGGTACATCAAAACAGCAATATAGAAGCTACTTCAATGAAAAAAGGCCCAAAGGCTTTCATATTAGTAGCCTATCTTTGTCTCTATGAGTAAAAAGGACCAAAGCAAGTCCCAGTCAATCAGGCTTCCCCTCCCTCTACAACCCTCCTATGAGAAGCTCCATTCCCTCAGATTTTCTACCGCACGTCATGCTAGGGAGTCTCCATTGAGCTCTGCTCAGTCAAATCTCCAGAGAAGTCTATCTCTACTGGGTTTTTTTCAAAGAAAGTGGATTTCTTCAGCAAGTAAGGTGTCATCTTCTTAAAAGCCTAAAGGAATTGTATTTCGCGAAAAATTCGACATGTCAGATAAGGAAAAGAGAAGTATTTTAAGAGCCTGCAAAACCTGTGGGAAGAAAAGACTTCACTTTGAAGACCCACACAAAGACTGTATTTATTGCCTCTGTCCTGACCATGTAGCCAAAGACTGCAAGGTATGTAGATCCTTTTCTAACAAAACCTCAAGGACAGAGAGGGTATGCTACTGATTTGGCTCCAGAAGTTGAAATCCAGATGAAACCCAGTGTCTGGTTCTGACAGTGAGGAGTCCTCCTCCTCAAGAAAGTTACAAAAAAGAGGCAGACCTCCTCAAGCTCACCATTCTGAGGATCCACCTAGAAAAGCTCATAAAAAGACCAAACAGGTGTCTTTTAAAGCTAGCAGTCCTTCCAGTTCTCCACACAGGAGCTGTGTTTCATCCAAAAGACACTCTAAGGAAGGTTCTGTCTCATCAGAACGCGGCAAAAGAGCCTTTTTTATGAGCCTCCAACACCACCTCCTGTGGTAAAACATATCTTTAAAAAAGCCATCTGGAAAATCTGCGACGATGACACCGTTGACGACAGCATTGTCGACGACAGCATCGTTGACTGCAGCGTTGAAAGGTGTGTTTACAGCCTCGTCATTGACTACGACAACGTCTACTGTCTCTACGGCTGCTTCCTCTTCAATGATGTTCATATCAACGAAGTCCTCGTCGACGGCGTTTGCGGTCACTTCGTTGACGATCAGTATACCCATTGCTTCTCCTTCGATGATGCTGGCGGTGAGACCGTCAACGAAGGTGCTACTGTCATTGACCTCATTGTCAATGAGACTTTCTCTGTCATCATTGCTGTCTCTGTCGGCGATCCCGTCGGCGCTGCCGTTGACGATGACGATGCCATCGGCGATGCCGTTGACAATAGTTAAAAGACATAAGAAGTCTGATTTACTCTCGCCACTGGTTACATATCCAAGTAGGGTATCAGCATTGGTACCTACACATCTTTTGGAACAGGAAGATTCAGAGGACCATTTGGGATTGCCCATAGCCCATCAGAATTACATGTGAAGTGCCAGGATCTAGAACAGGACATACAGCATGATCCGCACTCATCTTATTCCCAACCACAGCAGTATCCCTATCAGGAGCAGATGGTTTCTTTGCCAGGATCACTCATAGCTGACTTACACCTGATGTTGGATGACTATAGAAAGTGGTTTCCGCCAGCTGGCTCTGAAGTACAGCATCCTTCTATGCCACCCTCTGTGCCTCTTCCTTCTACTCCGGTTCATCCGGTGGTCCAGCCATTGCATGTACCACCACAGATGCCAGTTTCAATCCCAACACAAGATCTGTCTTCATCTGACGATGACAGAGAGGAGGGGGAATTGCCGGATGCCATAACAGAGTGGGATGATTATCAGATTCCTACCCCGTCCTCACACTCCCCGGTTCCAGTGGATTCCCCTCCTGGTGACATTGGGGGGGTTTCACAACTTGTTGGAAAGAGCTGCAAAGAGGTTTGAGCTGCCCATGCCCACAAAGCAGATGGACTGTTTCCTGTATGATTTCAAAGAGCCATTTTAAAAAAGTGTAAAGTCTATGCCAAATGCAGACTATATTTTGGATGAGGGCATCAAGGTAATGAAGAACCCAGAGACCGTCACCCTGATCTGCCTCGCCTTGACAAGAAATATAAGGCCCCAGAAGACTCTCTGGCCTGCATCATGGGCCATCCCAAACCGGACTCAGTCATTGCCCAAGCGGCACAACGTAGATCCAGAAACCCTTCAGCGCCAATATCTACTCCACCGGACAAGGAGGGAAGAAGGCTCGATAATATTGGGAAGTGTTTTTCTTTGATGGCTTCGCTTATGATAAGAGCTTCTAATTCTTTGGCTATCATAGGCAGATATGATAGGCAGCGATGGGCGGACATTGCTCCCTACCTAGATTAGCTGCCAGAGGACTCTAAGTTGGAAGCCAAGAAAGCCCTGTGTAGGAAGTTGGCTCTGTATGTACTATTTCAAAGTAAGAAATAGCATGCACAGAGTCCAAGGGTTTCCTTTAGAGGTAAGATAGTGGCAAAAAGAGAAAATTCTAATGCTCTATTTTGTGGTAGTGTGGTCGAGCAGTAGGCTTATCAGAGGGTAGTGTTAAGCATTTGCTGTACACACACAGGCAATAAATGAGGAACACACACTCAAAGACAATTCCAGGCCAATAGGTTTTTATATAGAAAAATATATTTTCTTAGTTTATTTTAAGAACCACAGGTTCAAGATTTACCAACAATACTTTAAATGAAAGGTATTTCACTCATGTATCTTAGGAACTTTGAATCATCACAATAGAATGTACAGTTTTGGATAAAATGGCAATAAGCTATTTTAAAATTGGACACTGCAAAATTCAACAGTTCCCGGGGGAGGTAAGTATTTGTTAGTTTTTCAGATAAGTAAAGCACTTACAGGGTTCAAAGTTGGGTCCAAGGTAGCCCACTGTTGGGGGTTCAAGGCAACCCCAAAGTTACCACACCAGCAGCTCAGGGCCGGTCAGGTGCAGAGGTCAAAGTGGTGCCCAAAACACATAGGCTTCAATGGAAATAGGGGTGCCCCGGTTCCAGTCTGCCAGCAGGTAAGTACCCGTGACTTCGGAGGGCAGACCAGGGGGGTTTTGTAGGGCACTGGGGGGGACAGAAGTCAGCACAGAAAGTACACCCTCAGCGGCACGGGGGTGGCTGGGTGCAGTGTGCAAACAGGCGTCAGGTTTGCAATAGGTTTCAATGGGAGACCCAGGGGTCTCTTCAGCGATGCAGGCAGGCAAGGGGGGGGGCTCCTATGGGTAGCCACCACCTGGGCTAGGGGAGGGCCTCCTTGGGGTCACTCCTGCACTGGAAGTCGGATCCTTCAGGTCCTGGGGGCTGCAGGTGCAGTGTGTTTCCCAGACGTCGAGTTCTTTGAAGCAGGCAGTCATGGTCAGGAAGAGCCTCTTGATTCCCTCTGCAGGTGTCGCTTTGGGGGCTCAGGGGGGTCAACTCTGGCTACTCACGGGCTCGCAGTCGCCGGGGAGTCCTCCCTGTAGTGTTAGTTTTCCGCAGGTCGAGCCGGGGGCGTCGGGTGCAGAGTGGAAAGTCTCACGCTTCCGGCGGGAAACGTGCGATCTTTAAAAGTTGCTTCTTTGTTGCAAAGTTGCAGTTTCTTTGGAACAGGGCCACTGTCCTCTGGAGTTCCTGGTCCTTTTAGATGTAGGGTAGTCCTCTGAGGCTTCAGAGGTCGTTGGACCCTGGGGGACACGTCGCTGTTGCAGTTTTTCTTGAAGTGGGGAGACAGGTCGGTAGGGCTGGGGCCAAAGCAGTTGGTGTCTCCGTCTTCTCTGCAGGGCTTCAGGTCAGCATTCCTTCTTCTTCAGGTTGCAGGAATCTATCTTGTTTGGTTATGGGGGCCCCTAAATACTCAATTTAGGGGTGTGTTTAGGTCTGGGAGGTTAGTAGCCAGTGGCTACTAGCCCTGAGGGTGGCTACACCCTCTTTGTGCCTCCTTCCTGAGGGGAGGGGGGCACATCCCTAATCCTATTGGGGGAATCCTCCATCTGCAAGATGGAGGATTTCTAAAAGTCAGAGTCACCTCAGCTCAGGACACCTTAGGGGTTGTCCTGACTGGCCAGTGACTCCTCCTTGTTTTTCTCATTATCTCCTCCGGCCATGCCGCCAAAAGTGGGGCCGTGGCCGGAAGGGGCGGTCATCTCCACTAGCTGGGATGCCCTGTGGCGCTGTAACAAAGGGGGTGAGCCTTTGAGGCTTACCGCCAGGTGTTACAGTTCCTGCAGGGGGAGGTGAGAAGCACCTCCACCCAGCACAGGCTTTTTTACTAGCCACAGAGTGACAGAGGCACTCTCCCCATGTGGCCAGCAACATGTCTGGTGTGTGGCAGGCTGGCAAAACTAGTCAGCCCACACTGGAAGTCGGGTATGTTTTCAGGGGGCATCTCTAAGATGCCCTCTGGGTGTATTTCACAATAAAATGTACACTGGCATCAATGTGCATTTATTGTGCTTAGAAGTTTGATACCAAACTTCCCAGTTTTCAGTGTAGCCATTATGGTGCTGTGGAGTTCGTGTATGACAGACTCCCAGACCATATACTCTTATGGCTACCCTGCACTTACAATGTCTAAGGTTTTGCTTAGACACTGTAGGGGCATAGTGCTCATGCACCTATGCCCTCACCTGTGGTATAGTGCACCCTGCCTTAGGGCTGTAAGGCCTGCTAGAGGGGTGACTTATCTATGCCATAGGCAGTGTGAGGTTGGCATGGCACTCTGAGGGGAGTGCCATGTCGACTTAGTCATGTTCTCCCCACCAGCACACACAAGCTGGCAAGAAGTGTGCATGTGCTGAGTGAGGGGTCCCCAGGGTGGCATAAGACATGCTGCAGCCCTTAGAGACCTTCCCTGGCATCAGGGCCCTTGGTACCAGGGGTACCAGTTACAAGGGACTTGCCTGGATGCCAGGGTGTGCCAATTGTGGAGACAAAGGTACAGTTTTAGGGAAAGAACACTGGTGCTGGGCCTGGTTAGCAGGCCTCAGCACACTTTCAAATCATAACTTGGCATCAGCAAAGGCAAATGGTCAGGGGGTAACCATGCCAAGGAGGCATTTCCTTATACAACCCCCCCACCCCCCAAACGAAAGAGGATGAGACTAACCTTTCCCAAGAGAGTCTTCATTTTCTAAGTGGAATAACCTGGATGCATGGGCAGTCCCAGGTCTGTGTTCCACTATAAAGTCCATTCCCTGTAGGGAGATGGACAACCTCAACAGTTCTGAATTTTAACCTTTCAATTGCATTAGCCATCTGAGAGGTCTGTGGTCAGTTTGAACTACAAAGTGAGTTCCAAAGAGGTATGGTCTCAGCTTCTTCAGGGACCAAACCACAGCAAAGGCTTCCCTCTCAATGGCACTCCAACGCTTCTCCCTGGGCAGTAACCTCCTGCTAATGAAAGCAACAGGCTGGTCAATGCCATCATCATTTGTTTGGGACAAAACTGCCCCTATCCCATGTTCAGAGGCACCAGTCTGCACAATGAACTGCTTGGAGTAATCTTGAGCTTTTAGAACTGGTACTGTGCACATAGCTTGTTTCAGGGTGTCAAAGGCCTGTTGGCATTCTATAGTCCAGTTTACATTCTTAGGCATTTTCTTGGAGGTACGTTCTGTGAGGGATGTAACTATTGATCCATATCCCTTCACAAACCTCCTGCAGTAGCCAGTCAAGCCAAGGAATGCCCTGACTTGAGTCTGGGTTTTTGGAGATGCCCAGTCCAGAATAGTCTGGATCTTGGGTTGGAGTGGCTGAACTTGGCCTCCACCTACAAGGTGTCCCAAGTAAACCACAGTTCCCTGCCCTATATGACATTTGGATGCCTTGATAGAGAGGCCTGCTGCTTGCAGGGCCTTCAAAACCTTCTTCAGGTGGACCAGGTGATCCTGCCAGCTGGAGCGAAAGACAGCAATATCGTCAAGATAAGCTGCACTAAAGGATTCCAAGCCAGCAAGGACTTGATTCACCAACCTTTGGAAGGTGGCAGGGGCATTCTTTAAGCCAAAGGGCATAACAGTAAACTGATAATGCCCATCAGGTGTGGAGAATTCTGTCTTTTCTTTTGCTCCTGGTGCCATTTTTATTTGCCAGTACCCTGCTGTCAAGTCAAAGGTACTTAAGTATCTGGCAGCACCTAGTTTGCCAATCAATTCATCTGCCCTTGGAATGGGATGGGCATCTGTCTTGGTGACAGAATTGAGTCCTCTGTAATCCACACAAAACCTCATCTCTCTCTTACCATCCTTGGTGTGAGGTTTGGGGACTAAGACCTCTGGGCTAGCCCAGGGGCTGTCAGAGTGCTCAATGACTCCCAATTCCAGCATCTTGTGGACTTCAACTTTGATGCTTTCCTTAACTTGGTCAGACTGTCTGAAAATGTTGTTTTTGACAGGCATGCTGTCTCCTGTGTCCACATCATGGGTACACCGGTGTGTCTGACCAGGGGTTAGGGAAAAGAGCTCAGCAAACTGTTGTAGGACTTTCCTACAGTCAGATTGTTGTTGGCAAGAGAGGGTGTCTGAATAGATCACTCCATCTACTGAGCCATCTTTAGGGTCAGTGGAGAGGAGATCAGGGAGAGGTTCACTCTCAGCTTCCCGGTCCTCATCTGTCACCATCAACAGATTCACATCTGCCCTATCATGAAAGAGTTTGAGTCGGTTCACATGGATCACCCTTTTGGGGGTTCTGCTAGTGCCTAGGTCTACCAGGTAGGTGACCTGACTCTTTTTCTCTAGCACTGGATAAGGGCCACTCCATCTGTCCTGAAGTGCCCTGGGAGCCACAGGCTCCAGAACCCAGACTTTCTGCCCTGGCTGAAACTCAACCATAGCAGCCTTTTGGTCATACCACATCTTCTGGAGTTGTTGGCTGGCCTCAAGGTTTTTACTTGCCTTTTCCATGTACTCTGCCATCCTGGAACGTAGGCCTAGTACATAGTCCACTTTATCTTGTTTAGGCTCATGAAGAGGTCTCTCCCAGCCTTCTTTTACAAGAGCTAGTGGTCCCCTGACAGGATGGCCAAACAAAAGTTCAAAGGGGGAAACCCCTACTCCCTTCTGAGGCACCTCTCTGTAGGCGAAAAGCAGACATGGCAAGAGGACATCCCATCTCCTTTTGAGCTTTTCAGGGAGCCCCATGATCATGCCTTTCAATGTCTTGTTAAACCTTTCTACAAGACCATTGGTTTGTGGAAGGTATGGTGTGGTGAATTTGTTTCAGGTATGCTGACATGAAGTTTGTACCCCTGTCAGACACCACCTCCTTAGGAAATCCCACTCTAGTAAAGATACCTATGAGTGCTTTAGCTACTGCAGGGGCAGTAGTGGACCTAAGGGGAATTGCTTCAGGGTACCTAGTGGCATGATCCACTACCACTAGGATATACTGGTTCCCTGAGGCTGTGGGAGGTTCAAGTGGACCCACTATGTCCACACCCACTATTTCAAAGGGGACCCCCACCACTGGAAGTGGAATGAGGAGGGCCTTTGGGTGTCCACCTGTCTTACCACTGGCTTGACAGGTGGCACAGGAGACACAAAACTCCTTTACTTTCTGGGACATGTTGGGCCAATAGAAATGGTTGACTAACCTCTCCCAAGTCTTGGTTTGTCCCAAATGCCCAGCAAGTGGAATATCATGAGCTAAGGTCAGAATGAACTTCCTAAACTCCTGAGGCACTACCACTCTCCTAGTGGCACCAGGTTTGGGATCTCTTGCCTCAGTGTAGAGGAGTCCATCTTCCCAATAGACTCTGGGGGTTATTCTAACTTTGGAGGAGTGTTAATCCGTCCCAAAAGTGACGGTAAAGTGACGGATATACCACCAGCCGTATTACGAGTTCCATAGGATATAATGGACTCGTAATACGGCTGGTGGTAAATCCGTCACTTTTCCGTCACTTTTGGGACGGATTAACACCTCCTCCAAAGTTAGAATAACCCCCTCTGTGTGTTCCAGTGATTTTTCCTTTGGTCTCTTCAGCAGCTTGCTGCCTACGGCCTTCAAGAGAGGGACATGTTTCTTGCCCCTTACACAACAGTTCCTTTGTGGGTCCCCCTGGGCCTAAGAGTTCAACCTGTCAAGGTTCCAACTCCATGGGCCCAGTTCCCTCAGAGGGCAGAACTTCTTCCTGGGAAGAGAGGTTCCCTTTCTTTTGTTGTGTTGAAGCTGGTTCCCCAGTCTTCTTTCCTTTCCTCTTGGAGGGTTGGTCTATTATTCCAGGCTCCAACACCACTTTTTCACCCTGAGCTTTGCACTGTGCCCTTGACACACACCAGTTCAGGGATACCCAGCATGGCTGCATGGGTTTTGAGTTCTACCTCAGCCCATACTGAGGACTCCAGGTCATTTCCAAGCAAACAGTCTACAGGGATATTTGAGGAGACTACTACCTGTTTCAGCCCATTGACCCCTCCCCATTCTAAAGTTACCATAGCCATGGGATGTACTTTAGTCTGATTGTCAGAGTTGGTGACTGGATAAGTTTGTCCAGTCAGGTATTGTCCTGGGGAAACCAGTTTCTCTGTCACCATGGTGACACTGGCACCTGTATCCCTCAGGCCTTCTACACTAGTCCCATTAATTAAGAGTTGCTGCCTGTATTTTTGCATATTAGGGGGCCAGGCAGCCAGTGTGGCTAAGTCCACCCCACCCTCAGAAACTAATGTGCTTTAGTGTGAACCCTGATTTGCTCTGGGCACACTGTTGATCCCACCTGGAGACTGGCTATTCCAGTGCTAACTGGAGTAGAGTTTGAAGTGGAACCTTTCTTGGGACAGGCCTTATCTCCAGTTTGGTGTCCCTGCTGATTACAGCTACGACACCAGGCCTTCTTGGGATCAAAGTTTTAACCCTTGTACTCAAAATTGGATTGTGAAGAGACTTTGGACCCTCCCTCCTGAGCAGGTTTTTGGGGCCCTGTAGAAGACTCTTTACTTTTACCCTTGGATGTCTCAATACTCTTCCCCTGGGGAGTCTTTGTGACCCCTTTCTTTTGGTCACCCCCTGTGGACGTCTTGGTCACCCTAGCCTTGACCCAATGGTCCGCCTTCTTTCCCAATTCTTGGGGAGAAATTGGTCCTAGGTCTACCAGATGCTGATGCAGTTTATCATTGAAACAAATACTTAAAAGGTGTTCTTTCATACACAGATTGTACAGCCCATCATAATCATTTACACCACTGCCATTAATCCAGCCATCCAGTGTTTTGACTGAGAAGTCAACAAAATCAACCCAGGTCTGGCTCGAGGATTTTTGAGCCCCCCTGAACCTAATCCTGTACTCCTCAGTTGAGAATCCAAAGCCCTCAATCAGGGTAGCCTTCATGAGGTCATAGGATTCTGCATCTTTTCCAGAGAGTGTGAGGAGTCTATCCCTACACTTTCCAGTGAACATTTCCCACAGGAGAGCACCCCAGTGAGATCTGTTTACTTTTGTGGTTGCACAAGCCCTCTCAAAAGCTGTGAACCGTTTGGTGATGTCATCACCATCTTCATATTTAGTTACAATTCCTTTGGGGATTTTTAGCATGTCAGGAGAATCTCTGGCCCTACTTAAATTGCTGCCACCATTGATGGGACCTAAGCCCATCTCTTGTCTTTCCCGTTCTATGGCTAGGATCTGTCTTTCCAAAGCCAATCTTTTGGCCATCCTGGCTAGCAGGAGATCATCTTCATTGAGACTGCTCTCAATGCTTCCAGAGCTGTTTTACTCTCCTGTGAGAGAAGCAGCATCTCTGACTATCACTTGTGGAGTCAGGGTTGGAGAAACCCTGGTCTCCCTATCTAGGACTGGAGGTGGGAGTTCCTCCAAATCACTAGTGTCCCCCTCTGTGAGGCCATCATCAGAGGGGTTGTTTTTAGCAAACTCTGCCAGAAGCTCCTGGAGCTGTACTTTGGTAGGGTCTGAACCAGTTTTTATCTTTTTGATTTTGCTGAGAGACCTTAACTCTGACATCCTAAGATGCAGGTAAGGGGTGAGGTTGAGTTCCATCACTATCGCTTCTGCTGCAGACATTTTGTTCCTAAAAGTTGGAATACTTTTTAAGAATCTAAAACTATCTCTAGAACTTAATTCAAACTTTTACAAAACGTTTAAACTCTAAAAGAAATGCTAAGAGGGACTAACACAAGGCCCTAGCAGGACTTTTAAAAAATTAGAAAAATAGCTCAAATTTCAATAATCAGTTTTTAATGAAATTTTTTGGAATTTAGTCGTGTGATCAGGTATTGGCTGAGTAGTCCAGCAAATGCAAAGTCTTGTACCCCACCGCTGATCCACCAATGTAGGAAGTTGGCTCTGTATGTACTATTTCAAAGTAAGAAATAGCATGCACAGAGTCCAAGGGTTACCCTTAGAGGTAAGATAGTGGCAAAAATAGATAATTCTAATGCTCTATTTTGTGGTAGTGTGGTCGAGCAGTAGGCTTATCAGAGGGTAGTGTTAAGCATTTGATGTACACACACAGACAATAAATGAGGAACACACACTCAAGGACAATTCCAGGCCAATAGATTTTTATATAGAAAAATATATTTTCTTAGTTTATTTTAAGAACCACAGGTTCAAGATTTACAAACAATACTTTAAATGAAAGGTATTTCACTCATGTATCTTAGGAACTTTGAATCATCACAATAGAATGTACAGTTTTGGAGAAAATGGCAATAAGCTATTTTAAAATTGGACACTGCAAAATTCAACAGTTCCTGGGTGAGGTAAGTGTTTGTTAGTTTTTCAGGTAAGTAAAGCACTTACAGGGTTCAAAGTTGGGTCCAAAGTAGCCCACCGTTGGGGGTTCAAGGCAACCCCAAAGTTACCACACCAGCAGCTCAGGGCCGGTCAGGTGCAGAGGTCAAAGTGGTGCCCAAAACACATAGGCTTCAATGGAAATAGGGGTGCCCCGGTTCCAGTCTGCCAGCAGGTAAGTACCTGCGACTTCGGAGGGCAGACCAGGGGGGTTTTGTAGGGCACCGGGGGGGACACAGGTGAGCACAGAAAGTACACCCTCAGCGGCACGGGGGCGGCCGGGTGCAGTGTGCAAACAGGCGTCAGGTTTGCAATAGGTTTCAATGGGAGACCCAGGGGTCTCTTCAGCGATGCGGGCAGGCAAGGGGGGGGCTCCTCGGGGTAGCCACCACCTGGGCTAGGGGGAGGGCCTCCTGGGGGTCACTCCTGCACTGGAAGTCGGATCCTTCAGGTCCTGGGGGCTGCGGGTGCAGTGTGTTTCCCAGGCGTCGGGTTCTTTGAATCAGGCAGTCGCGGTCAGGGGGAGCCTCTGGATTCCCTCTGCAGGTGTCGCTGTGGGGGCTCAGGTGGGTCAACTCTGGCTACTCACGGGCTCGCAGTTGCCAGGGAGTCCTCCCTGTAGTGTTAGTTTTCCGCAGGTCGAGCCGGGGGCGTCAGGTGCAGAGTAGAAAGTCTCACGCTTCCGGCGGGAAACGTGGGATCTTTAAAAGTTGCTTCTTTGTTGCAAAGTTGCAGTTTCTTTGGAAGAGGGCCGCTGTCCCCGGGAGTTCTGGGTCCTTTTAGATGCAGGGTAGTCCTCTGAGGCTTCAGAGGTTGCTGGACCCTGGGGGATGCGTCGCTGTTGCGGTTTTTCTTGAAGTGGGGAGACAGACCGGTAGGGCTGGGGCCAAAGCAGTTGGTGTCTCCGTCTTCTCTGCAGGGCTTCAGGTCATCAGTCCCTCTTCATCTTCAGGTTGCAGGAATCTATCTTGCTTGGTTCTGGGGGCCCCTAAATACTCAATTTAGGGGTGTGTTTAGGTCTGGGAGGGTAGTAGCCAATGGCTACTAGCCCTGAGGGTGGCCACCCTCTTTGTGCCTCCTCCCTGAGGGGAGGGGGGCACATCCCTAATCCTATTGGGAGAATCCTCCATCTGCAAGATGGGGGATTTCTAAAAGTCAGAGTCACCTCAGCTCAGGACACCTTAGGGGTTGTCCTGACTGGCCAGTGACTCCTCCTAGTTTTTCTCATTATCTCCTCCGGCCTTGCTGCCAAAAGTGGGACCGTGGCCGGACGGGACGGGCATCTCCACTAGCTGGGATGCCCTGTGGCGCTGTAACAAAGGGGATGAGCTTTTGAGGCTCACTGCCAGGTGTTACAGTTCCTGCAGAGGGAGGTGTGAAGCACCTCCACCCAGTACAGGCTTTGTTTCTAGCCACAGAGTGACAAAGGCACTCTCCCCATGTGGCCAGCAACATGTCTGGTGTGTGGCAGGCTGGCAAAACTAGTCACCCCACACTGGAAGTCGGGTCTGTTTTCAGGGGGCATCTCTAAGATGCCCTCTGGGTGTATTTCACAATAAAATGTACACTGGCATCAGTGTGCATTTATTGTGCTGAGAAGTTTGATACCAAACTTCCCAGTTTTCAGTGTAGCCATTATGGTGCTGTGGAGTTCGTGTATGACAGACTCCCAGACCATTTACTCTTATGGATACCCTGCACTTACAATGTCTAAGGTTTTGCTTAGACACTGTAGGGTCATAGTGCTTATGCACCTATGCCCTCACCTGTGGTATAGTGCACCCTGCCTTAGGGCTATAAGGCCTGCTAGAGGGGTGACTTATCTATGCCATAGGCAGTGTGAGGTTGGCATGGCACTTTGAGGGGAGTGCCATGTCGACTTAGTCATTTTCTCCCCACCAGCACACACAAGCTGGAAAGCAGTGTGCATGTGCTGAGTGAGGGGTCCCCAGGGTGGCATAAGACATGCTGCATCCCTTAGAGACCTTCCCTGGCACCAGGGCCCTTGGTACCAGGGGTACCAGTTACAAGGGACTTACCTGGATGCCAGGGTGTGCCAATTGTGGAGACAAAGGTACCGTTTTAGGGAAAGAACACTGGTGCTGGGGCCTGGTTAGCAGGCCTCAGCACACTTTCAAATCATAACTTGGCATCAGCAAAGGCAAAAAGTCAGTGGGTAACCATGCCAAGGAGGCATTTCGTTACACCTTGCAAGAGGGTGAGAGGTCTTCTGCTGAAGTTATAGACTGTGCGATGGATATCACCACCACGGCTTTCCGGCAGATGGGAGGAACTGCGGTTTTAAGAAGGCAGGGTTGGCTCCGAGCTACTTCGTTTAGGCCTGAAGTTCAAAACAAAATTCTGGACCTTCCTTTTGATGGTGAAGCCCTATTCGGGAAGCACATTGATGATGCGCTTCAATCAATAAAAACGGATACTGATATAGCCAGGTCCCTTTGCACACTGCAGTTTAAAAGACAGCCCTTTTGGGGAGCTGGAGGTCAGGGGTATTCATCATATAGAGGAGGCTTCCAACAATATAGGTACCCCTCTGTCTCTGCGGCTTCTCAGTCCTTTTGTTCCCAGTTCCAACAGAGACTGCCTGTGCAAGCTGCTTATTCAAGACCTTCACAGAGAGGAAAAGCTGGAAGGCAAGCGAAGGACACAGGACGCAGACAGTGACTTTCTTGTGTCTCTGGCTGTGAACCTTCCCTTGGATACAAAACTAGAGGAAAGGATTTCTCTTTCACAATTGGCAAAAAATAACATCAAACCAATGGGTCTTAAATCTCATTCAATTCAGCCATACTTTGGAATTCTTAGAGTACCCTCCTACAAGACCTCCCCTCCTTCGAAGGATATAGCACTTGCACTTACTCAAGCACGAAGTTGAGTCGATGCTCCTCAAGGGAGCTATAGAGAGAGCTCCACATCAGGACAAGAGAAAGGGATTCTACTCTCAGTTCTTCCTGGTTTGAAAGAAGTGGAAGAGTTGGCGCCAAATCCTAGACCTCATGGATCTCAATACTTATCTCAAGAAGCAGTCATTCCGTATGATCACCCTAACAGTAATTAACACAATGTGAGGCCCCCCTCGCCCAAAGTTTTCTATTCACAAATCCAGTAAGTCAAAACTCAAGTGAGTAAATTTCAAAAGAACGCAGTCTGAAATATCACGCCAATCTTTATAAAGTCCAATCCAATCCAGAAGTTTATTGGATCACATCTTCAAATTTACAGCATCCTTCAAGGAAAAACACTCTGAGCCAACACGTGTTTCGTCATGGGGAAGTCCTTTAGTCCCCAGCGACTTCTTCAGGGCTCTTATATATTCCCAATTCCAAAAACTTTAAAGTTACTTCAAAGGTAGGTAATGTTCTTATTATTACTGCTCAGTACACCAACATATCTTAGTTCTTTTAAGCTCAGTATTTGCGAGCTTGTGTAGTTCCCACAGGAAATACCTCAGATTTGTAGTAGCCGGAGACCATTTCCAGTTCAAAGTGTTACCTTTCGGTCAGAAATCGTCCCCCTGGATCTTTACCAAATGCTTAGCTCCAGTAGCACCTTTAGTCAGAAGGCAGAACCATCAAGTCTTCCCGTATCTGGACGATTGGCTGGTCAAGGCCAAGTCCAGTTCTCAGGCACTGAAGTCCACATGCGTCTGCATTGAGCTGTTCACGAGCCTAGGCTTAACAGTCAACCACGACAAGTCAGCCTTCCAGCCCTTAAGTAGGAGAACATTTCTAGGG
Organism: Pleurodeles waltl; assembly: GCF_031143425.1. Classification (NCBI taxonomy): domain Eukaryota; kingdom Metazoa; phylum Chordata; class Amphibia; order Caudata; family Salamandridae; genus Pleurodeles; species Pleurodeles waltl. The sequence goes on along the minus strand of NC_090448.1, from coordinate 23,476,586 downwards.
GCGATATTGGACATTTTCACCAACAATGCACCTCCTACAGAGGAGAGACGGAGAAAGCTCATATTCCTCGCGAGGCGCCTACGAAAAAGAAAGTATGTTTCAGTTTGTCTCTTCAAGACCCTGTTGGGGATGATGTCCTCCTGCATTGCACTGGTGCCATTCTGTCATCTCAGAATGAGGCCCCTAGAGGAGCAGCTAGACCTTCAGTAGACACAGTCCAGAGGGTCTTTCGACGATGTCATCAAAATAACGAAGCCCATGATATCACCTCTGACCTGGTGGACTCGAGCGAGTTTCACTTATCGAGGGGACTTTCTTTTCTTCCCCAACCAGCTCCGTGGGTGATTACTACAGACGCTTCTCTCGAAGGTTGGGGTGCCTTCCTCCAGCACCTACGAGTCAGGGGCAAATGGAAACCACATCAGAGAGTTTTTCACATCAATTACCTAAAATTGAAAGCGGTTCGATTAGCGCTTCGTGCTTTTCTTCCAAAGATAAAGGTTCTTCAGTACTCATTCGAACTGACAACACTACGACACTCCATTATATCAACAAACATGGAGGACTCAGGTCTCTGCTCTTATCGAGAGAATCTCAGCACATTTGGGAATGGTCTATCAGTCAGCAGATAAACCTTCGAGCAGAACATGTTGCAGGTGTTCAGAACATCATAGCGGATTCTCTGAGCAGGTCTCGATTGTCCAACCACGAATGGGAGCTGGATCAAGGAGTGTTGAACCAAGTCTTCTCCTTATGGGGAAAGCCAAACCTGGATCTCTTCGCCACCCCGCAGAATGGAAAATGCCAATTCTTTGCAAGTCGGAATGCCCATCGGGGCTCTTTGGGGAATGCGTTTTCCATGGCATTGTCAGGAATTTATGCTTACGCTTTTTCTCCCATTCCCCTAATACCGAGAGTTCTGGCAAAGATCAAGAACGAACACTGCAATGTTCTTCTGATTGCTCCGGCATGGCCTTGCCAGTTCTGGTATACAGAGCTCCTTCTCCTCTCTCGGAATCACAGCATCCCTCTACCAGTGATGCCATCATTGCTAACAATGAACAAGGGTCAAATTCTCCACCCGGATCCGGCTTCACTTCACTTGACAGCCTGGCTTCTGAACACCATGAGTTTGCACATCTAGATATACCTTCGGATTGTAGAATCATCCTCGCTAGAGCTGCAGCTGAGAGTACCAGCAAATGTTATCGTCTGAAGTGGAAGAGGTTTTGCTCATGGTGTACAGAAGCTCAGGTGCATCCTTTCTATTCATCGCCAGAGCAAATACTGCCTTATCTTCTCCTTCTGGCCTTGATTAGAGTCCACTTAGCAACGATTTCCCGCTATAGGCGTGCAGATAACGTACTTCCTTTGTGGTCCGCAAGGGCCATAAAGCTGTTTCTTAAGGGACTGCTCAGATCTTTCCCTCCAGGCAGGCCTCCTCCTCCATCGTAGCAGCTTAATTTGATCTTGTCCCAATTAATGAAACCACCGTTTGAGCCAATTCACAAGACAGATCTAAAATTTCTATCCTGGAAGGTCTCTCTCCTTCTCGCTCTTACCTCAGCCAGAAGAGTGAGCGAGATTCAAGCATTCACTATCCAAGACCCTTTCTTGCAGTTCAAGAGGGACAAAGTAATTTTACGGCCGAATCCAAAGTTTATACCTAAAGTCCCTTCGGATTTCCTTATTAACCAGCCGGTGGTACTGAAGTCATATTTCCCAAATCCATCAACACCGGCGGAGCAAGCTCTGCATTCTTTGGACGTTCAGAGGTGCCTGAAGTTTTATATAGATAGAACTAAGCAATTTAGACAATCTAACCAACTTTTTGTGGCATTTAGTGCTCTGCGTAAAGGCCGAGCATTGTCCAAGCAGGGGATTGCAAGGTGGATAGCCTCTGCGATTAACTATTGTCATACAGCAGCAGGAAAACCTTTACAGAATCCAGCGCGTGCATATTCAACAAGGAAAATGGCTGCATCCACAGCGCTGTTTGCAGGAGTGCCCATCCAGGACATCTGCAGAGCAGCCACTTGGAAGTCTACGCATACATTTGCGAAACATTACTGTTTAAGAGAAACTCAGCAGGGTGATGTGGCTTTAGGACAAGCGGTTTTACGACATCTATTCCAGTAACGGTGAGCTGTTGTATTCCTTTATTCCTTTTTTCCCGCCAGCCAAGTATACTTTACGCACATTGTACAACATTGTTTCTTCATTGGAGGTTGATATTTCTTAATTTTCTGGTCAAGGTACTGTTCTTTTATCATGCTTATTGCTTATCTAGTGTTGTATCTCACCTGCATGATCTTCTTTCGTCAGTGATTCTGGTTATATATGTATGTTCTATGACTATATATATATATATATATATATATATATATATATATATATATATATATATATATATATATATATACATATATATATAGCTGTATATATATATGTACATGTATATGTATGGATATATACTATACAATGCGCCTCAATACTGCCTGCTATTCTGATTCAAGCATGTGAAACTATGAAAGTTCCAATACTGGAGTAAGAAATTAGTTACTTACCTGTAACTGTAGTTCTCCAGTATTGGAATCTTTCATAGATTCACATGCGACCCTCCCTCCTCCCCTGGGAAGCTCACCGTTACCTCTCTTCTTCAGATACTCGGGCACTCGTGCTTGGGAAAATCTGAGGGAATGGAGCTTTTCACAGGAGGGTTTAGAGGGAGGAGAAGCCTGGTTGGCTGGGACTTGCTTTGGTCCCTTTTTATACTCATAGAGACAAAGATAGGCTACTAAAGTGAAAGCATTTGGGCCTTTTTTTATTGCAGTAGCTTCTATATTGCTGATTTGATGTACCGGGGGCTCCCATCTCGACGACGGGGAAGGATTCAAGCATGTGAATCTATGAAAGATTCCAATACTGGAGAACTACAGTTACAGGTAAGTAACTTAGTGCCAGATGTAAGTAGAAAGCAAAATGTGAGTTGCAATTTGCGAGTCCTTCCATCTCGCAAATTGCAACTCGCAATTTGCTATGCAGAAAGGTGTTTCAGACACCTTCTGCGACTCGCTATGAGTTCGCAAAGACCCACCTCATTAATATTAATGAGGTGGGTCGCAGTTTGCGACCCCATAGCGAGTCAATTAATTAATTAATTAATTCAATTTTTCAATTAGTCGCATTTATAAAGCGCGCTACTCACCCGTAAGGGTCTCAAGGCGCTGTGGGGGGGGGGTTCAATGCTCGAAGAGCCAGGTCTTGAGCTGCCGTCTGAAGTGAAGGTGGTCTTGTATGGCGCGAAGGTGGCTGGGAAGGGAGTTCCAGGTCTTCGCTGCTAGGTAAGAGAAGGACCTGCCTCCGGCAGTGGCTTTGCGAATGCGTGGTACGGCTGCCAGGGCTTGTCCGGTCGAGCGTAGGGTGCGAGGAGGAGTGTAGAAGGAGATGCGGTGGTTGATGAGTTCTGGTCCGCGGTTGTGCAGGGCTTTGTGTGCGTGGGTGAGGAGTCTGAAGGTTATCCTCTTGTTGACTGGGAGCCAGTGGAGTTTCCTCAGGTGTCCGGAGATGTGGTTGTGGCGGGGTATGTTCAGGATAAGTCGTGCAGCAGCGTTCTGGATTCGTCTGGGCACTAACGGGGATGGTGGTCTGCTGGAGACAGCAGACCACCATGTCCGTGACTGCTTTTAAATAAAGCAGTTTTTTTTTCTATCTGCAGCCCGTTTTCCTTAAAGGAAAACAAGCTGCACTTAGAAAAAAATACCGAAACCTTTTGTTTCGGGTTTTTTCAGAGTAGGCAGTGGTCCATAAGACCACTGCCTGCTATGAATTTTTTTTTGTGTGATCATTCACAAGGGGGAAGGGGTCCCATGGGGACCCCTTCCCCTTTGCGAATGAGTTACCATCCACTTCAAGTGGATGGTAACTGCGAGTTGATTTGCGACCGCTTTCGGGGTCGCAAATCAACTTACATCACGGTGTGAGTCGCAAATAGGAAGGGAACACCCCTTCCTATTTGCGAGTCGGAAACACATTTTGCGAGTCAGTTCCGACTTGCAAAATGTGTTTTAGCCGTTTGCGAGGCGCTAATGCCTTGCTACATCTGGCCCTTATTTTCTTTTTTATCATGTCAGACAAAGAGAAGAAAATTCTCTTCAGGGCCTGCAGTACCTGTGGGAAAAGAGGCTCGTTCAGAAGACCCACATAAGGACTGCTTATATTGCCTCTATCCTGAACATTCTGCTAAGGATTGCAAGGTATGTCATATCTTTTCAACATAGACATTAAAGGATAGAAAGGGAAGACTGATAATCTGGCTGCAAAATCTTTAGTCCAGAAAGGAGCCAGTGTCGTAGTTGGACAGTGGGCATTCCTCGTATTTCTTTAAAAGATCAGAGTACAGAGAAAGATCACCCCATTCAAAGACTGGTTCTGAGCAGTGTAAGAAGGCCTGGAAAATAGCTCCTCATAAGTCTTACAAGGGTCGCAGTCCTTCAGCATCCCCTCAGGAAGGTAAAACCTCCTCTTCAAAAAAGGAGAAATAAGAGAAAAGGGAAAGGGCTACCCCTTCAGAAAAAGCTTCCAGATCGTCTTCTGAGCCGCCTACACCAAGAGCCAGCCATTTGTGTTAAAAACCTTCCTCAGCTCCACCGGCGGATAGACCGTCATTGACGATCCCTCCATCAGTGAAATCATCATAGTCGATTCCATTGACGATGAGAACTTATAATGAAGTGTCATCATCGACGAAAACAACCACGGTCTCTACAATGCCTACTACCGTATATTTCTCGTCGACAACATCAGCGCCAACATTGTTGATGACTCGCCCGTCGACGGTGCAGGTTTCATCCACATCTTCATGGACGACGGTTGCTTTAACAACAACGGCACCGCTGATGATGCCACCACCGACGTCACTGCAACAACAGTAAAAATAAAGCTAGTTCATCTGTCGACGACCTTGTCGATGACCCCATCGGTGATACCATCAATGACAGGTTTATTTCCCACACAAAAAAGGAAACTGCTAGCTCCAGAGCACAACTCTTCCAGCAAGATTACACCTCTTTTTACAGGTCATCTTTTATTTGATGAGGACTTTAAGGAAGAGGGACATTTTGGCATTGCACACAGTCTCTTGGAATTGCATGTTAAGTGCCAGGGCGATGATGAATATGACGGGAAGATGAGCAACAGGACTACTACACCTCTCTTGAACAATGCCAACAACCGCACCAATATCAAATGGTTTGCTTGCCGGAATCCCTTATTGCTGGTCTTAAAATTATGCTTTTAGATTACAGAAAGCGTTTTCCAACAGAGGAACCTCCTGCACAAACAGCAGCTCTGCCCAGGGCTCTTCCATCTATGCCAGCACAGAGACTGGTATCACTACCAACCTCAGTTAGACGCATATCACCACACCCCTTCCGCATGACCCAGACACATTGGAGGAAGAGGGGGAAGAAGGAGAATTACAGGAAACCAACATCGAATGGGATGAATATCTCATACCTACACCAGATTCTCCATCACCTACCCCAGTGGACTCGCCACCTGAGGATATCTGTGGTTTTCATAACCTGCTGGAAAGGGCAGCTCAAAGGTTTGCGCTCCATATGCTTACAAAACAGAAAGACTGTTTCTTCTACAATTTTATTGAACCTTTCCAGAAAAGTGTGCGATTTATGACTGTAGTAAACTATATATGGGAAGGATAAGAGAACTCCAGCCTCCAAGTTGGCAATTCTGCCACGCCTAGATAAAAAATACAGGGCCCCGGATGATGCCCGGCTTCTCTGACGGGTCACCCAAAACCTGATTGCTTGATCACACAAGCGGCCCAAAGAAGATAAGAAAATCCACTACAGCAATTTCGGCACCCCCAGACAAGGAGGGAAGGCACTGTGATAACATTGGAAATAGGTTTTCTTTGATGTCATTTTTAACAGTCAAAGCAGCAAATACTCTAGTTGTTTTGGGCAGGTATGATAGACAGTTATGGGCTGACATTACAGCATACGTTGACAAACTCCCAGAAGACGCTATAGCAGAGGCAAAAAAGATTCTGCATCAAGGTGACTGCAGAGACTGCACTATGGACATTGCGACAGGAGCCTTTAGATTATTGTCAGGATCTGCAGTACTCAGGAGGCAGAGCTGCCTTAAAGCTACTTCGTTTAGACCCAAAGTACAGAATAAAATTATTCATCTTCCCTGTGACAGAGAAGCCCTTTATGGAAAACATGTAGAGGAGGCTCTTCAGTCGATAAAAACAGAGACAGATACGGCCAGATCATTGGGCATGCTACAATTCAAGAAACTGCCCTTCGTGGGGCCAGAGGAAAGGGGATTTCCTCCTATAGAGGAGGCTTTCAGCAATACAGCAATCTCTCCTCCCCCTCTTCCTCTCAACAAGAGCTCCACCTCAAGTGGTGTATAACAGATTCACACCTCGGGGTAGTCAACACATCAAGGCCTGACTACTCTCATCCTCCCACCATTGACAATAGGAGGAAAGATATCTCAATTTGTTTTTAAAATGGCAAGAAATAACATCGGACTGGTGGGTCCTCAACTTTGTACTATTTGGACTTACACTTGAGTTCACGCAGTCCGCGCCATTAAACCCACCACTCATTTCTGTTCGAAAACACCTTCATCTACTCAAACTGGAAGTCAACTCCATGTTACAAAAAGAAGTGATGGAAAGAGTCCCTGTTATGCAGCAAGGAAAGATATACTATTCCCGTTTCTTTCTTACTCACTAGAGGGAAAAGGAATAGAAGCCTATTCTCAATATCTGGAACCTCAAAAAATATCTAAAAAAGCAATCATTCCGTATGGTCACGTTGCAAGATACTCTCCTGTAGCTAAACTGCACACCCCCATTCATCCTTCTCACAGAAGATTCCTGAGATTTGCAGTAGCCGGGAGCCACTTCCCCTTTGAAGTCCTTCCTTTCGGTCTCAAATCAGCACCAAGAATATTCACAATATGCCTGGCACCGGTACCAGCTTCTCTTCGGAAACAAAAACATCAAGTGTTCCCATACTTGGATGATTGGCTGATAAAGACAGACTATAAACAGTCAGCAATACAATCAACCAAGGCCTGCATAAATTTGTTCAACAACCTAGTCCTCATCCTGAACTGGAAAAAATCAAACCAGCAGCCTTTGACAAACAACCTTTCAAGGAGCAATCCTAGACACTATAAACAACAGGGCTTGCCCAATGGAAGGAAGGCAAGAGAAGTTGGTGTAGCTGGCAAATGTGGTTCAGGAAAAAGAGCAACTTTCAGTACGCTTATACAAATCCCTCTTGGGAATGATGTATGCTTACATCCCTCTAGTTCTGTGTTGTCAACTTCGAATATGACTCCCTTCAAGAACAGTTAGATCAATAGTGGACGTATTGGGCTGCCTTAACGACATCATCAAGGTAACGCATGTGATGATACAACTCCTATCTTGGTGGACAATACAGGCACGTCTTTCGGTCGGCCTTTCATTCCTTATCCAACCATCTCTGTTGGTAATTACCACAGACGCTTCTCTGGTGGGATGGAGAGCGTATGTTCAAGACTTGCAAGTCAGTGGCAAATGGCACAAACCACACAGGTTGTCACATGAACCTGCTAGATCTCAAAGCAGTATATCTAACCCTGCAAGCTTTCCTCCTCAGGAATAGAACTCTCTGGTCCTTATAAGAATGGACAACATGACAACGATGCATTATATCAACAAACAGGGAGGTACAAGATCATTGCAAACAGGGTTCAACTAAGAGCAGAACATGTCCCAGGGAAGCAAAACAAAATAGCGGATACCCTAAGCAGACTAAGATCCTCATGCCACGAATGGGAACTCAATCAGAACACATCGAATGGGACATTCTCACAGTGGGGAAAAACAAACTTAGACCTATTTTCAAATCCTTACAACACCAAATGCCGGTTCTTTGCAAGCTGGCATCCCCATCTGGGATCTTTGGGGAATGCATTTTTTGATGGCATGGTATGGAGTCTTTGCCTACACTTTTCCTCCCATCCTGTGATTCAGAGATTACTAACAAAAATAAAAAGGGAGCATTGCAAGATAATTTCGATATCCCCAAGATGGCCTCACCAATATTGGTTTGCAGAGCTTTTTCTATTCTCAGAGAAACCGCACATCCTGTCTTCTGAGTGTCTTCTCATCTACTGACAATGCGAACTGGCCAGGTCCTCCACCCGGATCCCCACTCCCTCAACTTATCTGCCTGGCTCCTGAACACAATAAATTTGCCCATCTGAACATCACACCTGAATGTAGAGAAATGCTTTCCAAAGTTAGGACGAACAGTATTATCAAAACATATTAACACAAATGGAAAAGATTTTGCTCATGGTACCAGAAGGAACACATACACCCCTTGACTTTGTCACCAGAACAGCTTTTACCATACCTTTTGCATCTAGCACGCTTGGGGTTGGCTTGTGCCTCCATAAGAGGGTATCTAGACACTTTTTTCCAGTTCAGGCGATCACCTACATCTCCTTCTTTGTGGTCTTCCAGACTAATTAAGGAATTAATTTTCAGTAAAGGCGAGCCTTCCAACCATCCTTCATACTACTTCCACACATTGTTTATAGTTTACTGTGTTTACTGTGTTTTCTTATTTGTACTACGTTCATATAATATGTTCATGTCTGTATATATATATATGTCTATCTATCTATCTATCTATCTATTTTATCTATCTATCTATCTATCTATCTATCTATCTATCTATCTATCTATCTATCTATCTATATACAATCTGCTCATATAACTGCTTGCTACTCTGATTCAAGCATGTGAATCTATGAAAGTTCCAATACTGGAGTAATAAAATAAGTAACTTTCTTGTTACTGTAGTGCTTCAGTATTTGAATCTTTCATAGATTTACATGTGACCCACCCACCTCCTGGGAGAAGCTCACCTTTACTTCTCTCAGTTCTGTATCACTGGAAAGCAATAGTGCTTTGAAACTCTGCGTGACTGTAGCTTCTCTTGGGAGGGTTCTGCAGTGTGGTGTTGCCTGATTGGTGGACTTTTAAGTTTAGTCCTTTTTTAAATAATGAGTCTGATAGACTACTAAACTGGTGGGCCTAAGGCCTCTGTGTTTGTGTCTATATTGGCATTACTTCATTAAAAGTACCGGGGACTCCTATCTTGACGATGGGGAATGATTCAAGCATGAGAATCTATGAAAGATTCCAATACTGGAGAACTACACTTGCAGGTAACTTATTTTCTTCCCACTCATCTAATGGCCTGTGTACTCTTTTTGCAACAGTTCAGACTCATACATTTATGTTGGAGTGACATTTTGGCCGTCATTATGACCCTGTCGGTGAGTGATAAAGTGGCGTTAATACACCATCAAATTATGACCATGGCAGTGATAACTCCCATAGACAGCCACTGTACCACACCAACCGCCAGGCGGAAGACAAAGTACCTTCCATCATATTTTGACCCTTCAAACTGCTACGATTTGCGGGGCGGTACCAACGCCATCAAAATCCTGGCGGAAACACATCACAGAAGAACAAACACTTACCATCGAAGACACAGAGAAGAAGAACGCCGCCATTGAACCGGAACTGCAAGTCTCCCCAATGCTCATCTCCGTCATGCTCCACCTGGAACACCAACGCTAATGAAGACGACGACGGTGAGTACAGCTGCCTAGCACACAAGGGAGGGAGGAAGGGACGGAAAACGAGAGTGACACACACACACGCACAACACACACCCGACACACCCACACCATACACATAACCAGCTGCAGATGAAAAACAATGGCACACAATACACGGCAGAACAATGCAAGGACAACAAGAATTCTGTAATGAGAATATATTGATATAAACAGCTACCAAATAAACCAATTGTACGAGAAACAGATATGTACAAATGTACACAAAGGGCCAATGCCCAGTCCAATGTACTAAGGGCCCACATGCCTACAGGGCACAGTCCAAGGCCCAACTCGAACCCTGACTTCATCCGGATAGAACTCTGAAGGGGCATCAGTTTGCAAGTGGGCAGGCACCTCAGGGGGATGGCGGTGGGAGGCACCTTAGCCGATGTCGGGAACAAGCCCACTGGGTCTGTAGGGGGCTCCATGCCCACATCTCTGTCCTGGGGAGTGCAAGGCCACAGTCTCTGGAGTGGGTGACTTTCCCACTGGTTTTGGAGGGGGCTCCATGCCTATTTCTCTGTGCTGGTGAGTGCTAGGCTATAGTCTCTGGAGTGTGTGACTTTCCCACTGGTTCTGCAGGGGGCTAAATGCCCATTACTCTGTCCTGGGGAGTGCAAGGCCACAGTCTCTGGAGTGGGTGATTTTTCCACTCGTTCTGGAGGGGGCTACTCAGTCCTGGGGAGTGCAAGGCCACAGTTTCTGGAAGGGGTGACTTTCCCACTGGTTCTGGAGAGGGCTCCATGCCCATTTCTCTGTCCTGTGGAGTGTAAGGACACAGTCTCTGGAGTGGGCGACTTTCCCACTGGTTCTGGAGGGGGCTCCATGCCCATTACTCTGCCCTGGGAAGTGCAAGGTCACAATCTCTCAGGTGGAGAACATGCCCACTGCTCCTGGAGGGGGCCCCTTGTACAGCAGTGCCTGGAGGGTGGCCTACATGACTTCCGCTGGTGGTAATGGCTGCACTGTGTCATCTGGAGGTGAGGACTGCACAGTGTCAGCAGGTGAACCTGCTTCCTGGGCAGCCGCTGCTGGAGGTGAGGGCTAAACCGTGGTGGCAGGTGGAGGTGCCTCCTGGGCAGCCTCTGCAGGAGGTGAGGGGTGAACTGTGGTGGCAGGTGGAGGTGCCTCCTGGGCAGCCTCTGCTGGCGGTGAAGGCTGAACTGTGGTGGCAGGTGGAGGTACCTCCTAGGCAGCCTCTGCTGGAGGTGAGAGATGCACTTCCTCAGCTGACGGTGGGGGCCCGTGACCACTGGTGGTGTTGGAGGTGTCACCCTGACAGCCTCCGCTGGAGTCGAGGGCTTCTTCCCCTTCATGGCAGAAGGAGTGGGATCCTTACCCTTCCTGGCAGGGGTTGAGAGCTTCTTCCCCTTCATGGCAGGTTGTGCGTGTTCCTTAGCCTTTCGGGCAGGAGTCGGGGGCTTCTTCCCCCTCATGGCAGGAGGTGCAGGCTCCTTCCCTTTCATGGCAGGAGGTGTGGGATCCTTAACCTTCCTGGCTGGTGGATTGGGATCCTTCACTGACTTGCCACCACGACTAGGTGGTGCTACCACTGTCCGCATGGACTGTTTGGCTGAGGTGATGGGCCGTTGGGACCCTGCTCTTAAGGGCAGGACGGGGGGAGGGAAGAGGTCAAGTTGGGCAATGAAAAGCTTCTTAGGGACGGTGGGGCGGGATGAGGGAGGAGGGATGGGAGTGGAGGTTGAGGGAGTAGTTGTAGGAGGTGTATGTCTGCTGGATTTGGGTGCAGGTGCATGGGGAGTGTGCTGATGTGAGGTGGATGACTGTTGGGTGTGTGAGTGCTTGCGTTTGTGTCCTTTGGGGGGGGGCAGACAGGATGGGAGAGGACACGGGACGCGTGCATGGATGTTGTGGAGGTGTCTGCTAGTGAGGTGTGTGTGCTGCTTGGTGTGGTGATGCTGGTGGTGAATGTTGATGCAGTGCATGCAGGTGTGAGTACGGACGAGATTGTTAGGGAGGTGGACGAGGGGGAGACAGTGGAGGCAATGGATGTGGTTGTGTCTGCAACTGTCTTGTGTTTGCGTAAGTGCTTGTGGGATGAAGTGTGGTGCCTGTGTTTGACTGTGCCACTCCTGGGTGTTGTCTTGTGTGCATGCTTGTCTGTATGTGTGCATGGGATGGGTTGGGGTTGAGGAGATTGGGACTGGGAAATGGTAGTTGGAGGAGGGACGGTAGGAACAGGGCAATGGCTACCATCAGAGAGTAGGCCAGAGCCTGAATCGATCTCTGTTGGGCTGCCGATCCACTGTGGCTGCCCTCCAGGAATGCATTGCATTGCTGCATCCGGGATGCCAGCCACTGGATGGCATTCACAATGGTTGACTGCCCTACAGAGATGGATCTCAGGAGGTCAATAGCCTCCTCACTCAGGGCAGCATGGCTCACTGGGGAAGGGCCTGAGGTGCTTGGGGCGAAGGAGATGCCCACCCTCCTGGGTGAACAGGCACGGGCAACTCGCTGAGGGGCTACTGGGAGGGCTGTGCTGGAACAGGGGTGGCGGCTGTACCTGCAGCTGGGGTGGTCACAGTGGTGTCTGCGACCACCAGGGAGCTTCCATCGGAGGAGTTATCTGAGTCAGTGTTGTCACCTCCTGTCTCCGCTGTAGTGCTCCGCTCGCCCTCCATCCCACTGGTTCCCTCAGCATCGGTGGACTCTGCCTCCTGGGTCCCGTGGAATACAGCTCCCTCTGCCGCTGGATGATGCTAATGCACACATGGACAGGATGACAGAAGAAAATAGTGGGGAGAGAGAAAAAGGAAACACTGGGTCAATTACTGCACCAACACCACAGTTGGCCTACATAGCACCGTCACACACAGGGATCAGGCTTGAGCACTCTGCATTGTACTTCCAGTGATTTGGATAGATGCCGCGGCAAGAAGAGGGCCACACACTGCCAACTGCACCCCTCCCCGGTACCCACAAAGCCCTGACTGACATGGAATGCTAACAAGCTAGGTTACCTGCATTTGCCATACACATTACCCTTGAGCTGAATCACGCTGCAATGTCTGGCCTGGCCTTAGTGGCACCCACCAACTCACATCCACCACCCGGATCCCATGCCACCTGCAAACTATTTTAATAATGCCCCTGTACTCACCCCCTTGTGGCTGCTGTGATTCCCTCAAGCGTCCATCCAGCTCTGGGTAGGCCACCGCCAGTATGCGAGCAATCAGGGGGGTCAGGTTCTCGCAGGCACACCTTACTCGTTGGGAGGCCATCCCCAGCTGGGCTTCTGTGGTCTTCTGTGCCCAACATCTCAGGTCCTCCCACCGTTTCTGACAGTGCTTTGCCTGCCATAGACCCCAAGGGTCCGCACGTCCTTGGCGATGGCACGCCATAATCCCTTCTTTTGATGGGCGCTGACCTGCAGAGGTAATACAGACAGGAGGACATCATTAACCTTACAATCCAGCCTGTCACACATATGGCCCACCAAACCCATTTCCGTCACCATTGGCACACACATCGGCCGGCGCACACCATGTACACCACCACAAGGCATTTCCCCCCAATGACACGATGCTTGCACACACATCTCCATGCATCCTTCACACATGCATCATGCCAAGCTGTACTCACCTGTTGGTCTGGAGGACCATATAGCAGTCTGTACTGGGGCAGGACCCCATCCACCGATCGCTCCAACTCCTCCAAAGTGAAGGCAGGGGCCCTTTTTCCCAGTCACACGGGCCATGGTAGGTTCCAGACACAAGTCACATGCAGTCTAGGTGTTCTCCTGTTGAAGGTCAGGAAACCAGTGAGGAATCAGATAGAAAATGGTGGTCACGTCTGCGGCGTTGTACACCGTCACCGCCGACACAGATCCCCTTTGGCCACTGTACTCCATAGAGACCCATATTATCCAATGAGTACTTGCACAGCGGTGCAAGACCGCCTTCTGTCATGACGCCCAATGTCGGCAGAGTTACCTCACATCCACCTGTCCCTACATACATATAGGCGGTCGCCATTTCATGGTGGCGGACAATGGTCATATCAACCTTAACTGCATCACAGGCTAGATTAGCACATACCTCACCATTCCCACTGTCCCATCGCATAAATGCACTATGTACACTGAGGTTGGGGTTCCATTGTTCAGATTGTGACAGCCTACTCACTCTTGTGTCCCTTAGATACCTACCGCTGCAGATAAATAGGAGGAGGAGACATACCCCCGTGTACAGACCCCTTGTGGACTTGGCTGCACTGGAGGACAGGCGCATTGTACTTACCTATAGACTGGACAGGGCCACAATAACTGAGATGTGTGCCCAATTGGAGTCTTACCTGATATCTGCTATCCATCATCCAACTGGGTCCACCCTCTTGTGCAAGTGCTATCAGTGCTCCATTTCCTGGCAACTGGTTCTTTCCAAGTGACAGTAGGCTTGGCAGCAGGAATGTCACAGCCAATGTTCTCAGTCGTGCTGTCCTGGTGAAACATATGTGCGGCTACATAGCTTTCCCCCAGGTGGAAGATTTGGCCACAGAGAAGGCCGGATTATATGCAATGGGACATATATCCAATATTATTGGAACGATTGACGGAACACAGAATGAACAGGTGTTCAGGAATAAACAGGTGTTCAGGAATCAGAAGATTTTCCACTCACTGAATGTGCAAATGGTGTGTCTGGCGGACCAGTACATCTCTCACGTCAACGCTACGTATCCTGGGTCGGTGCATGATGCCTTTGCTCTGAGGAATAGCAGCATCCCAAATGTGATGGCCCAACTACAGAGGCACAGGGTGTGGCTAATAGGCGAGCCATGGTCCCCACCCACTGTATGTTAGTGTATGCCTTCAGGTGTCATCCCCAAATCATTGTGTGAGGCTAAACGTTGTCCCTCAATACTTGCACGTGACTCTGGCTACCCAAACCTATCGTGGCTGCTGACCCCTGTTAGGAATGCCAGGACAGGGGCTGAGGAACGTTATAATGAGGCACATGAACCAGAAGGATCATCGAGAGGACCTTCGGGCTCCTGAAGGCCAGGTTCAGGTACCTCTATCTGTCAGGTGCTACTCACCCGGGAAGTTCTGCCAGATAGTAGTGGCATGCTGCATGTTCCACAACCTGGCCCTCAGAAGTCAAGTACCTTTTCTGCAGAAGGAGGAGACTGGAAATGCCCCTGTGGCCGCAGTGGACCCTTAGGACAGTGACGATGAGGAGGCAGAGGATGAGGATGTGGACAACAGAACATCAGTTATCTGTCAGTACTTCCAATGACACACAGGTGAGACAGTGCAACCTGACGTTTCCATGACTATTGGTGTATTCTGTGTGGCTGTGGCATGATGGCATTATCCACTTAGTACCTCTACTTACTGTCACCTGTGGATTATCATTTTACAGATGTTGGTGACAGGACAACAATGTCCTGATGTGCTGACTACAGCCAGCTATAGGTCATTATTTCTATGCTCTCACAATGTACAGTTCATTGCAATGGATGTAGCTGTTTCCATCAATACAAATTTTCAATCCATGAAATATTAGTAGTTGAATTTGTCCAAGGGTGTTTATTGTAGTGCTAAGAAATTGAGGAGAAAGTGCAATGGAATGGGGTGATGATGGAGGAAAGTCCAGAGTATTGTTCTAGTCTGTTTGTAGCACAGGTGCAGTGTCCAAGGAGACATAGGAAGGGGAGCAATGGCAGTTCAAGGTGGACAAGGTGACTGAGTCGGACACAAGGGGGACAATTAGGAGAGTCTCATTTCTTGGCGGTGGTCTTGGCAAGTGTCTCTGGCTTCTGTCTGGGTCGCAGGGATTGTTTGCAGGGTGGTTCACCTTCTGCAGGGGGAGGGGTGCTGGTGGCCTGTGGGTCCTGTGGCGGGCCTCCAGCCCAATAGCGGCAGTGGAAGTGGAGGGCTGTTCAGTTGATGGCTAGTGGTGGGGGCCCGCTGGTGTGCTGTTGCCTCCCTCATGATGTTGGCCATGTCTACCAGCACCCCTGCTATGGAGACCAGGGTGTTGTTAATGGCCTGCAAGTCCTCCCTGATCCCCTGATACTGTCCCTCCTGCAGCTGCCTGTTCTCCTGCACGTTGTCAAGGATCTGGCCCACCGTGTCCTGGGAATGTTGGTAGGCTCCCAGGATCTCGGAAAGTGCCTCCTGGAGAGTCGGTTCCCTGGTCCTGTCCTCCCCCTGGGCTCTGCAGTCCTCCCAGTTTCCCAGTTGGCCTTTGCCCCTGTCCCCTGAACAGTGATGAGATGTAAGTGAGGTATTATACCTCAAGTGTATGACATTTGTACATCCCTAGCGTCCCCTCTATTGTTGGTGTTGCCCTGCCAGCTTTTGCTTGCGTATGGTGATATATTATAGTTATGTTGCTTTCCCTATGCTGTGCATGCTTTAGTGATGGGTGGCCATGCAGGGCTGGGAGAGGTGTCCATATATTGGTATGGCATGCAGGGCTTTGCATTGGGGTTAGTCAGATGTGTAGGTGCAGTGTGTGGGTTGGAGTGCAGTGATGGGTGTGAGTGTGTGTGAGATGACATGCAGGTATTGGGGGGTGATAAGTAATAAATATTGACTCACCAGTGTCCAGTCCTCTGGCTACTCCAGTGAGTCCCTCAGGATGTAGTAATGCGAGTACTTGCTCCTCCCATGCTGTGAGCTGTGTCGGAGGAGGTTCACCGCCAGTCCTCTGTATGGCAAGCTTATGCCTTGCTGCTATGGAACGTACCTTCCCCTGTAGGTCGTTCCACCTCTTCCTGACGACATCCCTTGTTCTTGGGTGCTGTCCCACACCCTGTCCACGATTCTCCACCAAAGCTCCATCTTCATTGCAATGGAAATCTGCTGTACCTGTGCTCCAAACAGCTGTGGCTCTGCCCTGACAATTTCCTCCACCATGACCCTTAACTCCTCCTCAGTGAAATGGGGGTGCCTTTGTGGTGCCATGGGTGTTGTGTGTTGGTGAGGCTGTGTTGGGTAATATGGTGGGGTGTGTGATGTGGAGTGCGTGAGGGGTGTATGGGTGTAAGTGGTGTGTGTGTCTGGTTGTCTCTGTGCTCTTCTTCTCAGTCTCCTGGTAGCAATTGGTGTTTGTAAGCGGTTGTGGGTAATGTGGGTCTGACTTTTATAGTGGTGTGGGTGTGGAATGTGTATGAGTGTCAGGTATGTGTTTTAGTATTGGCCAATGTGGTGTTGTTTTGTATGTGGGTGTTCATTCTGAGCGCAGCGGTTTGTACCACTAATGGTTTACCACCGTTAAATGTCCGCCATGTTGATCGGTGGGTCATAATGTGATGGGTGTTGTTCTGTTGGTGGAACGGTATGGGTGGTGGGTCTGCCACTTTATCCACTGACCCTTGGTCTGGCCGATTTGTGTACATGGCAGTATTCTGTCAGATTGGTGTGTGTGTGTCATAACATGGTGAACCGATATCCGCTACCGCGGCGGTATGTTGGCGGCCGTCAGCATGGTGGTAAGCAGGATTTACTGCCAATGTCATAATGAGGGCCTTTGTGTGTTAGGTTTGCAGTGCATTGAAAACTTTGTAAATGCTGCATTAACTGAAGCAGAGACACATTGCAGAACGAACACCGCAGTCACAAATTGAACCATGCTGCACTTCTTCGCTTATGGGTGGTGAAATGCCATGGGCAGGGAGAGGGTTGATGAATGATGATGGGAGGGATACATATCCGCCTCGCTTAACAAATACAGTTAGTCAAGGGATTGGAACACAAATTAAAGTACCCCCACTTTGAACCACAACTTTGATAACCATAACACAAAGTAAGCAACGTAGGTGAGAAGCATGCCCCTCTCCAGAGGAGCTCCCTTGCTTATTCATCCAAGCAATTATTCAATCATCTTTTAATTCTTCCTATATTCACCCATAGCCACCATGATTTAAGCTTTACTTTCTCTCATCCAGTTTTTCACCAAAATTCCAAATCCATTAACCATCCATTCATTATCCACCCTTTCCTTCAATCATCCTTTCTCCCATCCATCCATTTAACCAATTCTCACACACGCATCCTTTCACCCAGCCACCCACGCATCCTTTACTTTCACTAATTTCACCCATCCTTTTTTTTTTAACCTTCCGTTCTTTTCCGTTTCCATCAAGCCATCATATTTGGCATGCAGTATGTGAGCTTTTGCTAAATTGCGGAAAGAAGAGGCCATAACCCAACCACCCCTATAGCTTGTAATGTGGGGGTTCACAACCACAACAATGCCCTTGTAGCTAGTGAGTATAATAGTAATTGTCATAATTTCCACCACCCGTACCTGCCACCGCTTCTCCCCCTCCTCCTTCTGTTCCTGCAGTGGCACTTGACGAGCCAGGGCACTCTGTGTGGCTAGAAAAATCATACCGTTTTTAGATGCGAGATACGCCTTCCCTTAATTTTTTTAATCACTACAGTTCGGTTACCACTGCAGTATCTTCTATCAAAAATATCACTCTAGGCAATTTTTGGTTCACAAACCACAGGGTTAGAAAAGCCAGGGAGTCAAGCCAACCAAAAACTTCTCGTAATGGAGGGGCAGAGGCATAGCCTATGATGATGGTGAATAGGAATCATTGAAGTGCTATGAAGGGGTGGAATAATAATGGTTAATGAAGGATAGAAAAAAAGATAATGCAGGGATAAGAGGAATTAAACATAAATTTGATAGGGGAGTTAGAAAACAAAAGGAGGCAGTGATAGGGGAGTTAGAAAACAAAAGGAGGCAGTGTAAAAAATAAACAAGGCAAAATTAAAAGTAGTATAATAGTGGGCAGAGGTAAAATTTAGGGAAATAATAATAATAATAAAAGGACTTACTGGCATGAGCAGAGCCCTCGGCAGTGGCACATGTGGTCGGCACCTCCTCCTCCCATCTCTTCCCGGACCCGTCTCGGCACTGCCCCTGTTCTTGCCCTTGGGTACTGATGTAGGAAATAAAGAAGATAGAAAAATAGATTAGTGATACAGTTAACCTCCACAAAATTATCAAAACAGGCAGACACAATACCATTGTATTTATCTAAATCAGATCACCTATGGTACTAGTGCTGACTATCGTTGAGTTGGCTATACTAATCCTAAAATCCCTAGTCCAAATTTCCTTAACTAAAACTACATTTGGAACTAATCTATTGCAATAAGTGATCTTTGATTGTATTCTCATTTCTCAAACCCCTTGATGGACTAACTCAGTCTCCGTTTTTTGCAAAGCATAGATGCATACTGCTAGTACTACACTGTGTGAAATTGCTTGGGACTGTACGAGCTAATAGATAAAAGTCACAGAGAATGGTAACTCATTGATATCACTAATTCACTATGTTGACGGGGAAAGAGGAGTCTGCAGTGCAATGACTTCTTAAATAATCAGCCAGAGAGAGCGCTGACGAGTGCGATTAGGTAGAGACAAGCACCTGCCTCTCTCAAACTGGATCACATAATAATATTCTTAACATAAACAAAATGTACCTTACCTCTGAGTGTGAGCAGCATGCTATTTAGGAAAAAAGTTAGCATTTTAGAACACAAACGCAACAAATAATATAACGAATACTCACTGAGCCCCAGAATCTCGATACCTAGCAGGTCGAGCAGGTATCCACCCAGCTTTGCGTCAGCTGCTGGATGGTGCTCTGGACCTGGCTGGTGTGTCGCACACATCTGTACACCCTTCCCCATCACATCCCTGCAGGGAGTACCTGCTGTCAGGCCTGCCACCTGCTGCCAGCATGGAGGGGAGGTGGCGCTACACATAAAAAAAACAGTGCTGCCACCTCTGCCTTATAAAGGATGGGCTGGGGCTGCACCTCTTGGGGGAGCTGCCGCCCATAAGGTAGATGCTGCTGCTCGGGGAGGCCTGGCGGCGCTGCTCCCGTTTTGCTGGCACTGCCCTGCTCTGCCATGGTACTGGGTGGGGTGGGGTACAGAAAATGAAAAGAAACAGGAGAAGGAGAAGGAAGGAAGGAAGGATGAAGGAAGAAATAAGGAAGTAAAGGGAAAAATAAACAAAAATACAAAAAGTCACAGAAGCACAATTTTTTTTTAAAACGTAAAATACACAGACACAAAAACACACACTAATACAATAAATAAAATTGAGGGGTGGATTAATCAGAAAGATGGAGGATTGAAAAGTAGTAAAAAGGATTCCAAAAACAGGCCCAGCACCATGAACAGACTGAAAAACAAGATGCCAGCAATTTTGAAAGTAAATCGCAATGTGAACAGACGCGACGAGAGACTCCGCCTGCAGAATTCCGCATAGTGTGTTGGAGTTTTTTACTACTTCATGGAGTTCCACATAGCGAGCTTCACCCACCCCTAGCCCTAATTGGTGCAAACCCTTGGAGTTTCATCCCTAATAAAAGTTGCTGTATTTATTACTGAAAAATACAGCCATTATTTTAAGTGGAAGAAATTTAAAATGCA
Organism: Pleurodeles waltl; assembly: GCF_031143425.1. NCBI lineage: Eukaryota > Metazoa > Chordata > Amphibia > Caudata > Salamandridae > Pleurodeles > Pleurodeles waltl. The sequence continues at coordinate 23,456,422 of NC_090448.1, read as the reverse complement.
GAAAAATGTTCCATATTATGAACATTTTTGCAGATTTTATTTTTCTGCACTTAAAATGTATCCCTTTTAAAAAATTGTTGTATATTTGTATTATGCACGTAACTGTGCCACATATGCCAAAAGGTATGTCCTATGCTATGAGTACATATGACACAGACTTTGAGTAACCCATACACATATATCTCATTCATAAACACACATGATCATACATTCCCCAAAACCACACTATCACTGACACACATGCAGGCCTGTCATAGTGCCCCTAATCAAAGTATTTTGTTCAAGCCATAGTATCTGAACATTAGGCTTAAAGTCAATAAAGATTGCCATGGGATGTATGGTAACTTTTACAAATTACTTAGCCTTCGGTAACCCACAATGATTTTCACTGCTCAGAAGTAGCCCTCACTACAGATTGGAAAAGATTGAAGACCATGGGACAAGATCATCCATTTCAATCTCTTTGGAGCATATAATACTAAATTTGAATACATTGAATACACTGTTTTATACACTTTACTCAGTTCAAGTGAATGGAAGCAGAACATGTGATTGAAACTGTTACTTTAAGCGAAACCTACCTCATGGAAATATGGGAGAATGCCGATTCTTATAGGTTCAATGAATAAAGAATCACAATTTTATTAAAGGCAAGGAGGTTAGCCTTATGCATAAATATTTTATTCATTCCTTCTGAGCAGCCCCTTAAAAGCTTCCAGCATATAAATTATAGACATCACAATGAAATAGAACTCTCAGTCCCAAGAATACTCCTGGTTCTCCAGCTTTCTCCTCTTTTGTTTGAGTCTTCAGGAACAGAAGTTGATATTATTCTTCCGTGCCATAATTACTTCACCTTAATTATCTGAAAAAAAACAAATTAAGAAAACATATGTCCATGTCTACCTACATCTTCGACAAGTGTAAACTTTAAACAAAATAAACTTCAAATTGAATAGCCTTACAGAATATAACAAAGTCTATTTATCTACCAGCAAATAGATGTCCTCAAATGAGAAGGATGAGTAGGATAATGCAAGCCTCCTTTTCGTTAACAAAATTGCAACACTGTGTTCAGTGAGCCAATAGAAATTGTAATTTTATGTCAAGACAGAAGGCTAGCATTATGCATGTTCAAAATTTCCTTGGGAATGACTTGAAACATGTTCCATAGCTTTAAAGTAAAATCTTCAAACAATGTCTGCTTTAGACCAATCTGCTGCCTTAAAACATCTTCCAACCGACCCTTGACATAAACACCTTACTTGCCATAGCTCCTGTAACTGAATGTATTGTAAATTTTGACAAATCTACACCCGCTTCTCTAATCACTGATTTCGCCAGTCTTGAAATTGTAGCACTTGAAACACCCTTATATGGTTTAACATAAGAAATTAACAACTGATTTCTCCGTCACATTTATTATCCAAAATTCTGCACTCTTAGGGTCGGATGTACGAAGCAATTTAGCCTGTTTTAATAGACCGAATCACAATTAGCAGATGTATCCCTTCCATCTTGAAATGTCTGTATTGTACAAATTGATTCAAATTCCTCACATTTATTACTGGTCTTGAACCTTTGTCTGTTTTCTCCACTAGGAAAAGTGTACTTCCAAAATCTTTTTTCTCTTCTCCTACTTCTATTATTGCTCCCTTTGCCAACATTTGCTTTATCTCCTCCATTTCAATACCCTCAAAATTTTCGTTGAAAACCAACTCGTTCGGTTATACCTAAAAAGGCTGATTTCGGACAGTATTTGATACCCTTTCACAGCTTCTAAGACCAAAACGTCTGTTGTTATTTTTTCCAATGGTCTTGCAACCATTTTAATCTTCCTCCCACCTTTAATGGAATAAAACAATAGTTGTCTTCATATTCACCTTGTCCAGAACTGGTTGCTTGACCTCAACCTTGAGTTGACCTATTCCTTCCTCCTCTAACCTTCTGGGGATAGAAACATCCTTGGTTAACTCTGTAACTTCCACTTGTTTGGTAATCTATATGAATGGACTTATAATTTGTCTGCAGGAACACTGCCCTCTCCTTCCAGCCTATCCCAAAAAAAACTACTCTTTCTGAGTAGTGTAGTCATATTAAACTGCTATTTATCTAAGCTTGTAAATGTCTGCACATACTTTCCCAAAGACTTTACTATTCCCTCACCAAAGATTAATCCTTTAGCATCTTCATTTGTTTCCTTCTTTGCCAAATCTCCCAACTTTGGGTTTATGTGCATCAAAACAGTTTTACACTTCTGCGCTATGAGACCTGCATTTCCTTATCCAAAAAAACATATAGAGTGCTGGTATCATCCTCTTAACAAATTATTAATAACATCTTTCCCTGTAAGGAACGCATCCTCAACTAGGTCAAAAGGTCTTGCCATTGGCTCTAATATATCTAAAAGTTCGTCTTGATACGGTTTAAGCGATCTCGTCAGTATCTCTCCCTAGTTTGAATAAATAAGTGATAAACATCGGTCCAAATTCAGAGTCAATGTGACCTTATCATTGATTACTGGGGGAGAACACTCAGCCCTCATAATATTACATTCCTCTCTTTCCAGAGCCTCAAACCAGATCCAAATGTAATCAGACACATGATCAAACGGCCACCATTCTTTTCCTCTTTTACCTCTTGGGTGCCTTAAATCCCATGTGTTGAAAAGATTTTCCCGCAGAGTATCCATGACTACCTTCCTTTTTGGTCTGTCCTAGACACTCGCACATCTCCAGTGCGAGCATCCATTTCAGTTATAACAGGCTCCACATCCTAAAGAAACAGGCCCTAGTGCCACAGCCTGGTCATCTATTTCCTTCCTGATCCTCGCCATTTGAGAGGCTATACCTGAAGATTACTCAAGCGCAAGGACAAGAACAAGTGTTCCTCGCGATCACAACCTTAGGTAAATGGCTGTTTTCTTTTATTTTCTTTTTTTTTAATGAAATTACACAAAGATATAATTTCAAAGGCAAATACTGAAATAAATAAACCTCATAATCTATAATTATGGGCCCATGATCTTTAGCCCTAATATTTACAACTCTAAATTGACAAATAATTTTGAATTTATAACAAACACTTATATTTGCATAAAATCTAGGCAAAAATGCCTATAGAATTGGGTAAATAAACACACTTACACAAAAGCATCTTAAATATAAACTGTTCTCATTAAAAAGTAGAAAATCACAAGCAGTGTGGATCTGCTCAGAAGCAACAAACAAAAGAGGAGGAAGATGTATGCTTAAATGGGCCTGAGAGTTATATTTCATTATGATGTCTATAAGTTCAATGTTGGAAGCTTTTAAGATGCTGCTCAGAACTGAATAAAATGTTTATGCATAATGGTAGCCTCCTGTCTTGACATAGAATCTTCATTTGAGAAAGAATGTCAGATGTTAAAAGAAGCATAACAGCAGCTTATTTTGCTGCAGAGAGATCCCCTACATGAAGATAGGTATCTCTAAATATGGGTGATGGTCCCCTTCTCCCACCCCCATATGGCGGGGCGGTGGGGCACCCACCCTGGCCTAAATAGGGCCACATGTGTTTCCTCTTCACTGTATCTCTCTTTGGTTGAGCTGGAATACTAAGTTATTGAGGTCATAATGCAGAGATGTAGTTTCTTAACTTATATTAAGTTGCTAGCAGTGCTGTGGAGAATCATGTGCCTATCCAGGGGCAACCAACTAAACTCCCCCTGGATGACAGTGAACTCACACAGCACTTGCTTACATATGATCATTCCATAACCATGACTAGATAGAGTTACTATTTCCAAAGCAGCGAACCTTGTAGTATAAACAGCTCAGTTATTTATAACAAACAGAATATCAACAGCAAATGGTGTGAAATTTAACAGCTTTGGTGCTGAGACTTCAACCAACTCCAAGTTCTAAGCTTTATTTTACCTTTGGGGCAGTTCATGCTTAAGCATCAATAACTTTCTCAAAAGGAATGGAGGCCAAACCGTGTGCTTTTGGGATCCTAATGGTACCCAGACTGCATCAACTCCCCTCAAGGGAACGGAAAAAATAGCCAAAAGGTTGGATGTTTTTGGAAACAGTGCTGCACAAGAAAGTGTATTTTTTCCTATAAAATGAGCCCAACAAAAGGTCTACTGTCCTAAGGTTTCAGCAACAGACAGAGGCAACCTACCTAAATAAGACATTTCTAAAATCTAGACTCCCAGGGGAGTCAAAGGTAGTCTGGTTTACTTGCATCTGCAACTCCCTGCAAGACTCACATTTTGGATACAATTTAAAATAAATTGTTACATTTCTGAAAGGGAATGTTCTGTAATATGTGACAATCCACAAGATTACTACCATCCAGCATTCCCACACTTCTTTCAGTCAAAATGATACCCATCTTGGGTAGCTGGACTAATCACTTCCTACAGGAAAAAACAACAACTTGACAGGTGGAGCACCCACTGCCGCAAACGGTGGGAGGACCTGGGCCACTGGGCAAGTAAGACGGCGGAGACCCAGCTGGGGCTGGCCTCCCAACGAGGAAGGGGTGCCCGTCATACCCTGACCCCCCTGATGTTCCGCATCCTGGCGGTGGCCTATCTGGAGTTGGATGGGATCTGAAGGCATCACCGCAGCCACAAGGGGGTGAGTACAGATTCAGAATCATGACTTTGCACGCGTTAAGGTATTACCTGGGTGGGGGATGTGGGCTGTGGATGCCCCTAGGCCAGGGCGAACATGGCAGGGTATGTTCAATGATGGGCAAGATCAGATGCACTCCAACACCAATAGTGTTAGTGGGCATCTACTACTGGTCAGGGTCCTGTGGGTTTCAGGTGTGCAGCTAATGGTGTAAGGTATTGTACCCCATGGGCTGGTGACTAGCATTGTAACTGGTAGTGCATGGCCTAGTGCATAGGGCTGTTCCCTGTGTGTTGTGTACACCAACGGTAGTGTTGTTGCTGGCATTGACCAAGTGAATCCTCTGTCTCTCCCCCCCCTTTTTGTTTTGTCACCCTGTCCTTGTATGCATTAACATTATCTGCCGGAGGAGCAGAGGCACTGGCGATGGAGGGAGCTGCATCCCACATGGACCTGGGGGCCGAATCCACAGACGGTGAGGGCACCAGTGGGACGGAGGGCAAGGGGACCACCATGACGGAGACAGGAGGGGACACTACCGACAGCGACCCCTCCTCCGATGGAAGTTCCCTGGCAGTGGTGGACACCTCTGTGCCCACCCCAACAACAGGTACAGCCGCCAACCCCCATTCCAGCACCGCCCTCCCAGCAGCCCCTCAGCATGTTTCCCGTGCCCGCTCACCCCAGAGGGTGGGCATCTCCTTTGCCCCAGGCACCTCAGGCCCTGCCCCAGTCAGCCCTGCTGCCCTCAGTGAGGAGGCTATTGACCTCCAGAGATCTCTCTCTTTTGAGCAGTCAACCATACTGAATGCCATCCAGGGTGTAGCAGGACATTTGCAACTAACAAATGTATACCTGGAGGGCATTCACTCTGGTGTGGCGGCCCAAAAGAGAGCATTCCAGGCTCTGGCCTCCGCACTGATGCTAGCCATTGTCCCTGTCTCCAGCCTCCCCCCTCCAACTTCCTCTATCCAGTCCCAATCCCCTCAACCCCAGCCTATACCAAGCACACCTTCAGACCAGCAATCACCCAAATCAACACACAGAAGTGGTTCTGGCAAACACAAGCACCACACTTCATCTCACAGGCACTCACACAACCACCATCCAAATGCAGACGCACCAACATCCACTGCCTCCACTGTGCCCCCTCCTTCTCGTCGTCCACCTCCCTCCCAGTAGCGTCTCCACTCACACCTGCATGCACTACATCCTCATCCACTACCTCCATCACCATCACGCCTATCACTACATGCCCCTCACTGGCAGTCATCACATCCATGCACACGTCCCCTGTGTCCTCTCCCACTGTGTCTTTGACCCCTCCTCCCAGAGAACACAAACGCAAGCACGCACACACCCAACAGCTATCCACCTCACAACAGCATCCAGCCCATACACCTGCACCCAAACACAGCAGACTGACACCTCCTACAACCACTCCCTCTTCCTCCACTCCCAAACCTTCACCCTCTTCCCACCCCAGTGTCCCTAAGAAGCTTTTCCTCACCAATACTGACCTATTCCCTACCTCCCCCCTCCCCGTCCTTCGCCTTGGGCCAGGGTGGCCAGAACCCAGCCCAGCACCTCAGCCACCCAGTCCACGGCCGCTGTTGTTTCTGCAGCTACTGCAGGTGTGAGAGGCTCCAAGGAGGCACCCGTCAGCCCGGCCAGTGTGCCAGCAACACCTGCCAAGGCCAAGAAGGGTCTGCCACCTAGCAAGGGCAAGAAGGGGACACCAGCCAGCAAGGGAAAGGAGGCACAACCAGCCAGCAAGGGCAAGACAAAGACTCCAGCTGGCAGAAGCAAGGAGGCACCATCTGCCAAGGGCAGGAAGGGGCACAGAACACCAGCCATGGCACTTCAGCTGTCCGAGGCTGCAGGTGAAGGCCTGGAGGCTACCACCACCACTGGCAGCACCGCCACCTGCACTGCAGCCAGCACCGCCACCTGCCCCGCCGCCAGCAGCACCACTGCCAGCAGCAGCAGCCCGAGTGGGCAGCCGTCTGAGGCTGCAGGTGAAGGCCTGGAGGCTACCACGACCAGTGCCAGCACCGCCACCTGCACCTCGGCCAGCATCGCCACCAGCCCCGCCGCCAGCAGCACCACTGCCAGCAGCAGCAGCCCCAGTGGGCAGCCGTCCGAGGCTGCAGGTGAAGGCCTGGAGGCTACCACCACCACTGCCAGCACCTCCACCTATACCACGGCCAGCACCGCCACCAGCCCCGCCACCAGCAGCACAACTGCCAGCAGCAGCAGCCCCAGTGGGCAGCCGTCTGAGGCTGCAGGTGAAGGCCTGGAGGCTACCACCACCACTGCCAGCACGGCTACCTGCACCGCGGGCAGCACTGCCACCTGCATCGCGGCCAGCACTGCCACCTGCCCCGCCGCCAGCAGCACCACTGCCAGCAGCAGCAGCCCCAGTGGGCAGCCGTCCGAGGCTGCAGGTGAAGGCCTGGAGGCTACCACCACAACTGCCTGCACCGCCACCTGCAGTGCAACTGGCATCCACTGAGCAGCCGTCACCGCCGGAGAGCAGTGTGTAGTGGTGACTACATGGGCTGCAGTGCATCCTGGACCCTGCAACACCTGTCAGTGTGACACACAGGTGAGAGACTGTGACCTTGCCACATCCAGGATGAAGCACACTGGGCACAAGGCCCCCTCCAGAACCAGTGGAAGAAGTCATCCACTCAGCCCCTCCTTGCCAGGATGAAGCACACTAGGCACAAGGCCACCTCCAGAACCAGTGGAAGAAGGCATCCACTCAGCCCCTCCTTTCCAGGATGAAGCACACTGGGCACAAGGCCCCCTCCAGAACCAGTGGAAAACAGGCACACACCTGAGAGACTGTGGCCTTGCACTCCCAGGACAAAGCAGTGGGCAAACCACCCACTTGAGAGACTGCGGCCTTGCACTCCCCAGGTCCAAGCAGTGGGCAAACCACCCACTTGAGAGGCTGTGGCCTTGCACTTCCCACGACCAAGCAGTAGACAAGCCACCGACTTGAGAGACTGTGGCTTTGCACTCCCCAGGACAAAGCAGTGGGCATGGAGCCCCCTCCAGGCCAGTGGCGTAGTACCATCTTCCGGCTGAGGTGCCCCTCCATTCCCCATACCCCTGAGGTGTCTGTGTGTTTTCGACCTGATGCCCCTGAAGTGTTCTCTCCTTATTCAGGCAGAAGTCAAGTGTGGCCTTGGCCTATGTGTTTTGGCCCAGTGGGCCACGGACATTTTTGAGTGGGCATTGTCCCTCCTTTTGTATATATTGAATACATTGTACATACTGTTTATTGATTTAAGTACATATTTTTCTAAAACTGTACTATTACAATCATTTTACTCCAATCCTTTTGTCCTTTGGTTATTCCTGAGGGTTACGGGGTGTATATGTCATGTTGTTGCATGTGTTTGTGTGTATGGTGTTGAGGGTGAAGGTGGGGGTGGGGGTGTTGCGTGTTGTGTGTGTTTGTCACTCTCTTTTTCCTCCCTCCCCGTGTGCTAGGTGCAGTCTTCACCGTGGTCGTCTTCGCCGGCATTCATGTTCCTGGTGTATGAGAAGGTACACCAGCATGGGGAACACCTGCAGTTCGGGCTCCATGGCGTCGTGGTTCTTCCTTGAGTGTCGAGAGGTGAGTCGTTTCCCTTCTGTGTTCTGTTTTTGCTGTGCTTTTGATGGCGTTGGTACTGCCCCGGAAAAGCTGGCGGATAGGCGTGTTGTAATGCAGTGGGCGGTACAGTCTTCTGCCTGGCTGTTGGCGGTTACCGCTGTGGTGTTTGTTGCTACCGCCGTGGCGGTCGGAGTGTTAAAGTGGCTGTTTGTGTTGGCAGTTTCTGCTGTGGTCATGATTCCAATTTTTTTACCGCCGGCCTGTTGGCGGTATTACCACCTCCTTATCACCGACCGCCAGGGTTGTATTGAGGGCTCAAGACTTTTCCTTTGAATTTCAATCTTTTTGGTGCTGTGGCTAGCTGCAGTATTTGTGCCAAGACATTCTGAAAACTATGGGCTAAAAGGGATAGTCCAGTTGAGTGTTTGGCAGCAACTAGACTGACTGGGAATAGATTTGCATTTCCCTACATCATTGAACACTCATGTAGTTTCAGAACAGGTACCCAGAAAATAAGAACAGGCCGATCTGTCAAGTCAAGTAGGGCAAATACAAACTGAAAGGGAACCACTTAATTTTGGAGACAGGCATATTGTTCTCCCTGCAATGTTCACTCTGCACATTGGGGCATATTTACTAACACATTTCAAAGTGAAGTAAAGTGGCAAAAAGTGTAGAAACTATGTTTACATTCCATTGCAAAGCACTTCTTTGTGCTACGTTCCATCAAAGGAGTGTACCATGGATAGTAAATGGGAGTTCCAATGTAGCCACCCATGGCTTTTGTTGTAAATCCCTACATATTAAAAAAGTAGACAGATATTTTAACCCTCTAATGCAGCCACTTTGGTTAGTAAATTTGACCCTTACAATAGGTCTAACCATACTGTTTTGTTCTGAAAAAGTAAAATTCCAGTACAAAACATACGCTCACACCCATGCACATGATGGAAGAGTGAGTTAAAGACACTTGCACAAGGGTACGAGCTACAGCGCCATATTTGGTAGACATGGGGCTGTCTCACTCCGTCCCTTTCATGCAATGCAACAGTATTTAGACAGAATATCAGAAACAAAAATGGCAATTCAATGCAGTTCAACAAATTTGATTACATTGTTTCATACCATGAAAAAAGAAGTACATTTGATCCATAGACTCTAGAACCCAGAGACACGTGAAACAACCCACAAACTTAGTGCCCACTGTCATGTCCTCGATTAAGACAATTTACTGGACCTTCAAATGGCCATCAGATTATTAGGCCAACTGTAGCTCATTCAAAATGCAGCAAGTCTGTTGGCTTAAAAGATACCCTGTATATTGTCATCCTAGCGGAAGTTCATTCTACAAAATATGCTAGGGTTGTTTTGTATCATACTGGTAACAAAAATATTTTCTAGGTTACGTGTCAAGAATTTTCATTTCTATTAAGGACACAGAGGCGAGGATTCTGCTTTCTCTTTCTTTTAATTTCTCAACAAAGCAGCCAATCAAATAACAGTAAAACAAAAAACATCAATACCCATGATGCTTTACATTAAATCACAGGTTCCAGTCACATCTCAAGACCCCTGTTTATATTAACCATGACTCCTTAAGTCACTTCCTCTTTCTTTGCTAAAGACAGATAAACATCAAGCATCAGAAACTAAACTCCTTACAGATGAACTTTTCCAATGACCATCAGATCTGAAATCCAGGAAAAAGCACCCACCAAGCTCAACAGGAGCCATATCCAGAAGGAGTAAAAGCCTTCCAACGAGAACGAAGTCCACAGAGCTGTCTTCTACGATAGCTGAACAGTGGAAGATTCATACTTCACGGTGTCTTCTGATCAGACCCTAAAATAGCAGAAAACTGATGGTAATATCTCCCAAAATAGATATACAAATATCAACACTTCTGTGAGCAAATCTATAAAAAGAAGGGAGGGCAAAATCCATAAACATGATATACAATAAATACAAAAGATTCTTAACATTAAATTCTGAGAAGAGTCATAAAAATATTGATATGGGAGGGATAATCCTCACCTTCGTGTCCTTAATAGAATTGAAACTTGTTGACACGTAAGCTAGAAAATGTTTGATTCTATATCAGGACCGGAGGCTCCGATTATGCTTGTTTCAAGCTGTCCAATACCCACTGCAACTACATCAACAATAGGTCTGTGATAGAACTTACAGAAAGCAGACTCAGAAGACCAGTCTGCCACCTTCATAATGTCCTCTAAACGAGAACCTAAGGCATGTGTCTTGGAAGCCATGGCTCCGCTAGCTGAATGTGCCCCAAATGTTTCTATATCTATAACAGCTTCGTTCATTAACCATTTCATCCATCTAAATAATGTAGCGGGCGAAACCGCCTTAAAAGGTTTCTGTAACTAAATCAATAATTGACCCCTGGAATCTTGTCTGAATTCTTCAGTGGCCACCTCATAATCTTTCAAACATTGAACTACACACAAATGTGGATTATCAGGAAACATCGGATAAGTTACTGACCTACAATTAGTTTTTGTCCTTCTCGTGATGGTAAAGGTAACACCTTCAGGAGAATAAACTCTCCCGGCTAGATCCAAAGCTCTGACATCTGATACTCTTTTACATGAAATAAGGCTGACTAACATAATTAATTTCACTGAAATCTGTTTTTGAAAAATATACCTATTAAAAGGCCAGTTGTCTAAAAACCGCAATACAACATCCACATCCCATGAAGAAGAACAGCGGGCCTGAGTAGGATTTGACATGCGGATACCTTTCATAACCTTACATACCAGAGGATGTTCCCCTACAGGCTGACCTTCAGAAGGCTCATGACCAGCAGAGATGGCAGATCAGAAATTATTAACCGTTTTATATGCCAATCCTGAACCTGTGAGTTCAGCTAAGAAATTTACAATGAACTCAATGTCCGACCCCCTGGGATTGAAACCCCACCCGTCACACCAACTACTCCGTCTGCGCCAGGCTGAGGTGTACCGCTTATGAGTGCCTGCAGCCCAAGCCTGTTTGATGAAATCTGCAGCTTTCTGCAAAATGCCGTGGGAATTCCATCTTGACCTGAAACCATCCAAACCATCAATATCAGTTTCTCTGACAAGACCAGTGGATGTTGAAGGCGCTCCAGACTCATCAGAAGATTCTGACGAGGTGAAATGAGAAGCGGAGGAGCGTAAGTTAAATGTAGAGCTACCGGGAACCATGGTTGGGTACTCCAAAATGGGGTCACCAGAACTATCTCCACCTTCTGTCACCGTATATGAGACAGAACCCTGGAAATCATCAGGAACGGTGAAAAAGCATACCCCCGAAACTGCATTCAATCCTGAAGAAAGGCATCTGTCACCAGAGCCAGAGGGTCCGGATGTCAGCTGAAGAATTTCGTTATCTGAGAATTGAGACATGAAGCAAAAAGATCCACGTCGCAAGGACGCCATTCTTTGATTATCTGGAGAAAAATCATTGGATTCAGTTTCCAAACGCTGGAATCCCTCAGAAATCTGGAGTTCCAGTCCGCTATCGGGAACCTCAAAGATAATCCGCTAGGGCAACCAGACAATGGCTGAGACAATAATACCAGAATTCCTTGGCAATTTCTTCCAGGATCCTGGACTTTGTCCCCCCCAATTTGTTGACATACCAGACTGCTGATATATTGTCCATCCTTGATAATATGCAACAGCCGGTCTTCTGAGGGGAGAGGCTCTTTATGGCAAATGAGCCCGCCAGAAGCTCCAAGCAGTTGATGTGGAGATTCTCTTCTGATCTCAACCATCGGCCCCCTGTGCATCCTGAGCCATCAACAATATGTCGTCCAAATATATGATCAATCGCACTCCTTGGCTCGAAGTGATTCCACCACTGGTCTCATCAGTTTTGTGAAGCACCAGGGGCTGACGACAGACCGAAAGGGAGAGCATTGAACTCCAGGCAGTGACCCCTCCACAGGAACTGTAAATATCTCCTGTGTGGAGGAAAAATGGGAATCGAGAGATAGGCATCCTTTAGGTCTAGGCGGACCATCCAGTCGCCTTCTAATAGAATATCTCTCAACATGTGTATTCCTTCCATTTTGAAATGTCTGTACCAGATCCAATAATTGAATTTTTTCAGGTTTAAAACAAGGCAATGACCCCCATCTTTCTTGTCTGCTAAGAAAATGGGGCTGATAAAACCGTACTGGTGAGGTGAGGAAAAATGTACTGCCCCTTTGTCAATCAGGGCTTGAACCTCTAAGTCTATAGAGGACTGATCTGCAAGGGAAAAATACATTTGAAGAGGGGAGTGCAATTGCTTCAGAGCACTGAGAAACTCCAACCTGAAACCCAGTACCGTCTGAAGAACCCAAGGATCCCCAGAAATCTGTTTCCAGTTGTCCAGAAATAATCCCACTCTCCCCCCAGTAGTACTTGAGAATGTGGTATAATGCTTACCGGAATATCCAGAGTCTTGAATTGCTCCCTGATGTCCCCGGCGGGGCCCTCTACAGACTCTGGGGCGCCCTCCTGTGGAGCGGGTGGAGTAGAAGGTGGATCTGAAGACTGTTCTCCATACCAACCTCCTTTCCTTCTGGGGTAGTAGTTCTGAGGACTTGAGAAAGATCCTCGGCCGGAGATTCTCCCTCCGTAACGACCAGCCCTGAGTAAAAGGCCTGCTTTAAAAACTTTTTTGAAGGAAATCTGTGCCTTATCGAGGGAGGAATAAGTAGAGCAGAACTTAGCCAGTTCTTTAATGAATAAAGTCCCAAATAGCAATCCGTCAGCCGAAGGACCAGCCTCTGAGGTGGCCAGATCATTTAGTTTAGGGTCGATACGCATGAGTATGGACTTCCTGCATTCTGAAGAGATTGCGCAATTTGTATTGCCAAGTTGACAAATGGTACTTTGTGCCCAACCAATTAAAATGTCGGTGTCCACCGGGGACCCTGATTCCTTAGCGTGGAAGGCCAATTCTAGAATCTTCATCAAAGGACCAAACATATGTGACAACTTGTCCTGGCAGTTACACCACAACCTGTTCAGACCCTTTTTAGGGTTCCTAGCACATTTTTTCATAAAGGTCACCATAGTGGGGTCAATTTCTAGAGTGTGTGCAACCTTGCCTTATAGATCTGGTCTAGGGCATTCTGCTCGAAGACAGGACCACACCTCCTTATCGAAGCTCTTGCGAATGTTGGACTGTACATACTTTGCCACTTCCAAGGGAGGAATCCAATTGGACGCCTTGGGGTGGATAATCTCTGTGGGATCGAAATCTAGGATCTTAAGAGGGGAAACTTGCTTTTTAGGCTTCTTGCTGGGCCCCGGGAAATCAGAGTCATCAGAATCTTTTGATGAGGAATTTTTGTTTGATGAAGATGGGGAAAAACCAGAGTCTTTTTTGGCACTATAGTTATGTTCACTAGCTCGTTTGCTGCGAAGTTTCTCAAAAGCGTCAGCATGGGCGTCCACAGATGCAGAGTCCAATCCCTTATCTAAGTTCTTAGATTTTGATTTAGATTTAGACCCTTTGCTCTGAGTCTGGGGCTCCTGCATCCAACCCTGAGCGGGAGCGGGATCAAATAATTGGCCACAAAAGGACCCAAAGCCCTGACAAGGGCATTGTTGCCAGATTGTTGAACCCTGCAATCAAGGGCTTCAACCAGGTCATCTCTAACTGATTTCCAGATTCCTCAGGGAAATACCTTGATTCATGCTCATCCTATTGAGCCATTCTCCTGATATATATATATATATATATACATATATATGTAGATAGATAGATATTTAGTTAGCTATAAAAATGATAGAACAGGAGATATCAATATAGGGGGAGCGTAAAAACACCTAACAGGCTTAAAGGCCAATAAAATGTGGAGGGAGCAGCCTGTGAAAAAATAAACACTCTAGGCAAAGCCTTCTATTTTATTACAGCCCACGTTCTCCAAGCAACAGGGAGTATTGAGAGCACAAATAACTGTCAGAGGAGGCCTCCACGTGCTACGCCACAGAGAAATGGGTCGATCTCCCAGAGGAAACACTCTGAATAAGCTCGGCTCATAAATCTGTAACGCGACGCAACAAGGGGGAAAAACTAAAATTAGAAATAGGACTACGCCCTATCCGTGTGGTCCACTCCCGCTCCCTCTCCACTAGTGGGCCAAATCCGTAAGAAGCCGATCATGAAAATAAACAGAGCGCAATAGCACTGAATCCATAAATCATGAAAGCAAGCTGAATCACTTCGCTCAAATTAACAAAAAAACACAATAATACAGTGCAGATATCACAATATACACATGCATAACAGTAATATAAGCTATAGAGTACTTATCTGCTGCGGGGGAAGTGACTTATGGGGTCATGGTTTATATAGACGGGGGTCTTGAGATGTGATTGGAACATGTGATTTAATGTAAAGCGTCATGGGTATTGTATTATATTTATCAATGTTGTATTATCATGTTTTTTGTTGTACTGTTATTTGATTTGCTGCTGTGTTGAGACAGTAAAAGAAAGAGAAAGCATAATGGGAGCCTCTGGTCCTGACATAGAATGTATTATACCGCTTAATTTGTTTAACATCCGCTGTCTAATCTGGTTTGGATCGTAACTGAAATGCAAAGACGCAGCAACCTAGGCGAAAGAGGACCGATTTTGCTGATTAAGCCCTCCAAAAGATTGAAAAGCAAAAACATTAAAACATTGCCTTCGTCGGTTCAGTATAGGCCAGAAGGCGGCGCCAATGTCACACATTCATCTCACATATTGTTACAAATGTGTGCTACGCTACTCACAGCTCATTACTTATTGAATTTATGAAGTGGTTTCATAAAACTTTATACAGCACTTATACTTGCAATGAAACCTACCTGTAGAAGCGTCATTAATTACCCAGCTTGTCTCTGTTTCGCTCCTCTTCTCCGAGTAGACCCTTCCTTTCCTGGCGTTGTGATTTGACTTGGTTTCTGAGACGTGTAGTGGTGGCAAGAATCCTAGGGCCTTATTGATATGTTGGCGGAGAGGGAACTGTGGCGCAACAGCCTCACTTTACAGATATGAGAGGTGGGGTTGACTGGCCAAAAATTATTGTACGAATGAATGCATATGTGCGTGAAATGTGTGTGTGTTTGTGTGTGTGCGCGCGCGCGCGCAAATATATGCCAGTTTAGCAGGAAAATCACACAGGCACAGTTCTGGCATAAATGTGGCTGTTGTGGTCATCACTGGCTTTGACTATCATCCCTAACTTATAACATTTGGTGATTTGGGGGGTAATTACAACATTGGCGGTAAAAGCCGCTTACCGCCGTGCAGAAGACCGCCAACACACCGCCGTGGCCGCGGAATTCCGCCACAGCTATTATGACACACATCTCGGAAACCGCCGAAATTCAGACACCCACACAACTCCGCCACACCAAAGGTCAGTGTTAAACTGGCGAAAACAAAACCTCCACCTCCACGCCAACAGAAACACGCCCAGGCTATTACGACTCACGAATCCACGCGGCGGTCTTTCAACCGCGGTATTCCATTGGCGGTACACACCGCCGCGCTCAAAATACACACACATCTCCAAAACACCGCCACATTGGACAATTACAAATACACACACCTGATACACATACAATCACCACTCCCACACACCCAATACATTATAAAACACACACCCACAAACCCCTACGACCAGAATTCACGAACGAAGGCCAGAGAGACAGCACAGCAAAGACAACCCCACCATACAGAGGCACACAACACCATCACCCACACAACATCCACGCACAAAACACCACACACCACTACACATCACCACACACATCAACACCCACACCGCCCCACACATCACACACACCACCCCATGGCACGCCAAAGACACCCCCGCTTTTCCGAGGAGGAGCTCCGGGTCATGGTGGAGGAAATTGTCCGGGTAGAGCCACAAATATTTGGCTCACAGGTGCCGCACACATCCATAGCCAGGAAGATGGAGCTATGGCGAAGAATAGTCGACAGGGTCAACACTGTGGGACAGCACCCAAGAAATCGGGAGGACATCAGGAAGAGGTGGAACGACCTACGGGGGAAGGTGCGTTCAACGGTCTCCAGGCACAACATTGCGGTTCAGCGGACTGGCGGCGGGCCCCCACCTCCTCCCCCACAACTAACAACATGGGAGGAGCAAGTCTTGACCATCATGCATCCTGAGGGCCTCGGAGGAGTCGGTGGAGGAATGGACACTGGTAAGTCTAATCTTAACTATCATATCCCCCACCCTACCTGCATGCTATCACACACCCCCACCCTCACACCCTCCCCTATCACCCCAACTCATCACTAATGTACTAATAACACAAACTACACATCCCAACACCAAACCCTGCATGACACAACTAAGCATGGACACCCATCACCAAAGCATGCCCACTGCACATACCCAGAACAACCCCCTAAACATCATCACACAAGCCCCCACACACGAATGCTTGCACTGGGGTACACAAACACCCACCCATTGCACACCATCACACACACACATGCAAAAATCATGCTCTTATGCCCCTGCAGGATCACGAAGGACTGTCACCACACCCGAGGGTCCAGACAACTCCACTCCACCCACCGAAGAGGCCCACAGTGACGATAGCAGCTCTGCCCTACTGGAGCCTGATGACCAGCCCGGACCATCGTGGGCCTCGGGACAGTCGGTTCCCCTTGCACAGACACAGCCCAACACTGACCTTCCACCCTCTGGTAACACCAGCACAGCAGCCACCCAGCGGGCCCATACCTCCGTACCCAGGACAGGTCAATCAGCGGTGTGTCCACCACTACAGGGAACCCAGGATAACCCACCACCCCAACAACAACAGGGACCTGGGGGCAGTGGTAGTGGGCACACGGTCCAGGGGACGGAGGCACAGGAACACAGGGGAACTGGGAGGGCTGCTGTGTGACAGGGGGCAGACAGGACAAGGGAACCCACTCTCCACGAGGCCCTATCCTCCATCATGGTGTAGTGTGGTTAGTTTTACGTATCCTTTGCGCATTAGCTTCAGGCTTTAGGCCTTTGTGCACTTTGCCCAGGATGTGTTTTATTCATTTGCTGGCAGCTTAGAGCCTCTGTGCACTTTGCTCTAAATGCTTTTTATTAGGCTTCGTACTGTTATTTTTCAAATAGCCAGTTCTACGGTGTTGTTTTTTTATTCATATCCCACTGTTTTGCCTACTTCAGCACTGGAGTTCTCCATAACATATTCACTCTGTGCTTCAGTCAAGGATACAGGCCCTCATTATGAGTCCGGCGGGCGGCGGAGGCCGCCCGCCAGAATTCCGCCCTCCATAATACTGCTCCGCGGTCAGAAGACCGCGGAGGGTATTATGAGTTTTTCCCTGGGCTGGCGGGTGGTCTCCAAAAGACCGCCCGCCAGCCAAGGGAAAAACTCCCTTCCCACGAGGATGCCGGCTCGTAATAGAGCCGGCGGAGTGGGAAGGTGCGACGGGTGCTGTTGCACCCGTCGCGTATTTCACTGTCTGCAAGACAGACAGTGAAATACATTTTGGGGCCCTCTTATGGGGGCCCGCGACTCCCCCTCCCGCCATCCGGTTCCCGGCAGGAGAACCGCCAGGAACTGGATGGCGGGAGGGGGAGTCGGAATCCCCAAGCCGGCGCAGCAAGCTGCGCCGGCTTGGAGGATTCCTTGGGGGCAGCGGGAAACCGGCGGGAGACCGCCGGTTTCCCTTCTCTGACCGTGGCTAAGCCGCCGCGGTCAGAATGCCCCGCGGGGCACCGCCGGCCTGTCGGCGGTGCCACCGCGTCCCGCGGCCCTGGCGGACGTAATCCGCCAGGGTCGTAATGACCACCACAGTCTGGTACATTGCTGATAGACGTGGTAGGAGTTTAGATTTGGCGTTCCTGCGTAGGGACATTTTGTGATCACGATGACATGTTAGTTATAAAATCACTTCCTTGTCCCAATACACGCAAGAGGGAGATTCCGACCAGGGAACCACAACTAGACGCTGACTGCCTTGTTGCAGATGCTGAACCAGATCACAGGCCTTTGCTCAGGTATAAGGGCTGATGTCTCCCCAGTGATTCGGAAAGGCAAGCTAGAAGCTTAACATGCTGTGCTCTAAATAGAACAAGCAGAGGGAGAGTAGAAACTGTTAGGCACTATGATAGCTTTGTTCTTATGTTTTACTCTCCTGGTGACTATTTCAATCCTACTGTGTTGTATTGTTCTGGTTATTGCGGCTCACGCCTTATTATCTAAAATACAGTCGTTTTATTAAAACATTATATAAAACTTATACTGTCTTTGTCATTTGTATATGAGATCATATTGTAAATGAGAGAGTTGGTTTGGATCTGAGTGACCACGACTTCCCTGAGAAGTTCCAAAGATGTCATGCGCTCGGCTGCCTAATCATTTCTTCCCCGTGGAAGAAATGAGGCACTGCTAGTTAGCCGGAGCAAAAACCGGATTTAGGGTGACAGAGTTCCTTACAAGTGGGTCAGACTCAGTCCCCCACACCGTTATCGATCCTGCTGCCTAGAAATCCAGTAGTCTCATTTAGGATAATGAGAGCCCACGCGACATGGCGCCGCCAACGTTTGGTCTGGCTCTAATATTTAGGTCCGACTGACTCTCTCGGTCTCATATATATTTTGACTCCTCGGTTCCGTACGCGGAGACGTCCATGGGGCTGAGGGTTTCCGCCACCACGGGATAGGTACATCCTATTGCTTAGTGGTTGGTTGTTCAAGCTTGAACTTTGAAAGGAAAAACCCCGATATTGGTGTGCCTTCTCTGACCTAGAGATATATATTTTTTTAACAAATGGCGAATCCTAATGTAGTGAATATAGCAATCAATATGCGTCACCCGCTCACAGGACATCATCATTTTGTGATCACGATGACATGTTAGTTATAAAATCACTTCCTTGTCCCA
This sequence comes from Pleurodeles waltl, assembly GCF_031143425.1. Lineage (NCBI taxonomy): Eukaryota > Metazoa > Chordata > Amphibia > Caudata > Salamandridae > Pleurodeles > Pleurodeles waltl. Next base: position 23,437,251 of record NC_090448.1, on the reverse strand, counting down.
ATACACGCAAGAGGGAGATTCCGACCAGGGAACCACAACTAGACGCTGACTGCCTCGTTGCAGATGCTGAACCAGATCACAGCCCTTTGCTCAGGTATGAGGGCTGATGTCTCCCCAGTGATTCGGAAAGGCAAGCTAGAAGCTTAACATGCTGTGCTCTAAATAGAACAAGCAGAGGGAGAGTAGAAACTGTTAGGCACTATGATAGCTTTGTTCTTATGTTTTACTCTCCTGGTGACTATTTCAATCCTACTGTGTTGTATTGTTCTGGTTATTGCGGCTCACGCCTTATTATCTAAAATACAGTCGTTTTATTAAAACATTATATAAAACTTATACTGTCTTTGTCATTTGTATATGAGATCATATTGTAAATGAGAGAGTTGGTTTGGATCTGAGTGACCACGACTTCCCTGAGAAGTTCCAAAGATGTCATGCGCTCGGCTGCCTAATCATTTCTTCCCCGTGGGAGAAATGAGGCACTGCTAGTTAGCCGGAGCAAAAACCGGATTTAGGGTGACAGAGTTCCTTACACGTGGGTCAGACTCAGTCCCCCACACTGTTATCGATCCTGCTGCCTAGAAATCCAGTAGTCTCATTTAGGATAATGAGAGCCCACGCGACATGGCGCCGCCAACGTTTGGTCTGGCTCTAATATTTAGGTCCGACTGACTCTCTCGGTCTCATATATATTTTGACTCCTCGGTTCCGTACGCGGAGACGTCCGTGGGGCTGAGGGTTTCCGCCACCACGGGATAGGTACATCCTATTGCTTAGTGGTTGGTTGTTCAAGCTTGAACTTTGAAAGGAAAAACCCCGATATTGGTGTGCCTTCTCTGACCTAGAGATATTTTTTTTTTTAACAAATGGCGAATCCTAATGTAGTGAATATAGCAATCAATATGCGTCACCCGCTCACAGGACATCATCATTTTGTGATCACGATGACATGTTAGTTATAAAATCACTTCCTTGTCCCAATACACGCAAGAGGGAGAGTCCTACCAGGGAACAACAACTAGACGCTGACTGCCTCGTTGCAGATGCTGAACCAGATCACAGGCCTTTGCTCAGGTATGAGGGCTGATGTCTCCACAGTGATTCGGAAAGGCAAGCTAGAAGCTTAACATGCTGTGCTCTAAATAGAACAAGCAGAGGGAGAGTAGAAACTGTTAGGCACTATGATAGCTTTGTTCTTATGTTTTACTCTCCTGGTGACTATTTCAATCCTACTGTGTTGTATTGTTCTGGTTATTGCGGCTCACGCCTTATTATCTAAAATACAGTCGTTTCATTAAAACATTATATAAAACTTATACTGTCTTTGTCATTTGTATATGAGATCATATTGTAAATGAGAGAGTTGGTTTGGATCTGAGTGACCACGACTTCCCTGAGAAGTTCCAAAGATGTCATGCGCTCGGCTGCCTAATCATTTCTTCCCCGTGGGAGAAATGAGGCACTGCTAGTTAGCCGGAGCAAAAACCGGATTTAGGGTGACAGAGTTCCTTACAAGTGGGTCAGACTCAGTCCCCCACACCGTTATCGATCCTGCTGCCTAGAAATCCAGTAGTCTCATTTAGGATAATGAGAGCTCACGCGACATGGCGCCGCCAACGTTTGGTCTGGCTCTAATATTTAGGTCCGACTGACTCTCTCGGTCTCATATATATTTTGACTCCTCGGTTCCGTACGCGGAGACGTCCATGGGGCTGAGGGTTTCTGCCACCACGGGATAGGTACATCCTATTGCTTAGTGGTTGGTTGTTCAAGCTTGAACTTTGAAAGGAAAAACCCCGATATTGGTGTGCCTTCTCTGACCTAGAGATATATTTTTTTTTAACAAATGGCGAATCCTAATGTAGTGAATATAGCAATCAATATGCGTCACCCGCTCACAGGACATCATCATTTTGTGATCACGATGACATGTTAGTTATAAAATCACTTCCTTGTCCCAATACACGCAAGAGGGAGATTCCGACCAGGGAACCACAACTAGACGCTGACTGCCTCGTTGCAGATGCTGAACCAGATCACAGCCCTTTGCTCAGGTATGAGGGCTGATGTCTCCCCAGTGATTCGGAAAGGCAAGCTAGAAGCTTAACATGCTGTGCTCTAAATAGAACAAGCAGAGGGAGAGTAGAAACTGTTAGGCACTATGATAGCTTTGTTCTTATGTTTTACTCTCCTGGTGACTATTTCAATCCTACTGTGTTGTATTGTTCTGGTTATTGCGGCTCACGCCTTATTATCTAAAATACAGTCGTTTTATTAAAACATTATATAAAACTTATACTGTCTTTGTCATTTGTATATGAGATCATATTGTAAATGAGAGAGTTGGTTTGGATCTGAGTGACCACGACTTCCCTGAGAAGTTCCAAAGATGTCATGCGCTCGGCTGCCTAATCATTTCTTCCCCGTGGGAGAAATGAGGCACTGCTAGTTAGCCGGAGCAAAAACCGGATTTAGGGTGACAGAGTTCCTTACACGTGGGTCAGACTCAGTCCCCCACACTGTTATCGATCCTGCTGCCTAGAAATCCAGTAGTCTCATTTAGGATAATGAGAGCCCACGCGACATGGCGCCGCCAACGTTTGGTCTGGCTCTAATATTTAGGTCCGACTGACTCTCTCGGTCTCATATATATTTTGACTCCTCGGTTCCGTACGCGGAGACGTCCGTGGGGCTGAGGGTTTCCGCCACCACGGGATAGGTACATCCTATTGCTTAGTGGTTGGTTGTTCAAGCTTGAACTTTGAAAGGAAAAACCCCGATATTGGTGTGCCTTCTCTGACCTAGAGATATTTTTTTTTTTAACAAATGGCGAATCCTAATGTAGTGAATATAGCAATCAATATGCGTCACCCGCTCACAGGACATCATCATTTTGTGATCACGATGACATGTTAGTTATAAAATCACTTCCTTGTCCCAATACACGCAAGAGGGAGAGTCCTACCAGGGAACCACAACTAGACGCTGACTGCCTCGTTGCAGATGCTGAACCAGATCACAGGCCTTTGCTCAGGTATGAGGGCTGATGTCTCCACAGTGATTCGGAAAGGCAAGCTAGAAGCTTAACATGCTGTGCTCTAAATAGAACAAGCAGAGGGAGAGTAGAAACTGTTAGGCACTATGATAGCTTTGTTCTTATGTTTTACTCTCCTGGTGACTATTTCAATCCTACTGTGTTGTATTGTTCTGGTTATTGCGGCTCACGCCTTATTATATAAAATACAGTCGTTTCATTAAAACATTATATAAAACTTATACTGTCTTTGTCATTTGTATATGAGATCATATTGTAAATGAGAGAGTTGGTTTGGATCTGAGTGACCACGACTTCCCTGAGAAGTTCCAAAGATGTCATGCGCTCGGCTGCCTAATCATTTCTTCCCCGTGGGAGAAATGAGGCACTGCTAGTTAGCCGGAGCAAAAAACTGATTTAGGGTGACAGAGTTCCTTACACGTGGGTCAGACTCAGTCCCCCACACCATTATTGATCCTGCTGCCTAGAAATCCAGTAGTCTCATTTAGGATAATGAGAGCCCACGCGACAATGGGAGCATACCACCACTCCCAGGAGACGATGGCGACGGTCCTGGTCAAGTTTCAGGAGACCCAGCGCCTGCAGGAGGACTAGCAGTTGGGGTTCAGGGAGGAGCTCAGGACCATCAGCTCCGCCTTGGGCACCATTGTAGGGGTGCTGAAGGACATACAGCGGACCCTGAGGGACACCGTGGCACTCCAAGGGGCCCCTGACACTAGCATGGACGATGAACTGCCCACCACCTCCGCCGGCGCTAGTGGACAGGACGCCCCGCCACAGGACCACCACACCAGCACCCCACCCCCTGCAGACGGACATCCACCACGCAAGCGGTCCCTGAGAGCCAGGAACAGGACAGAGCAAGATGGCAAGACCCCTGCCAGGAAATGAGACCACCCTGATTGTCCCCCCACTGTCCCACTTTGTTACCCTGTCCATACTTGAACTGCCCCAGCTCCACTTCCTATGCCGATATGGGCAGTGCACCTGTGAGACTAATAGACTGGACTCTGCCATGGACATTCCTCTGCCATCACCCATCACCATTTTACAACCCCCTTCCATTTTTTAGCACTTCAATAAACACCCTTGAAACACAAAACAATCTGGAGTCAGTCTATGATTTGGTAAAATGTAATATCTATGACAGTGTCAAAATGCGTTGTTAGATGTAAAGGCAAAATACCAATGTCACACATCACAAGTCCTTGAAGGATGCAAGCAGATGACACACGTTGGTAACCACACCTGTGAAACCGTAATGGAAAGAAACAACTCAGTTACCAAATAATCCCATGAAATAACACACAGGATAGAGGAGGACGTGGGACAGTGAATGTAATGGTAACAATGAAAATGTTCTCACCTGTGTGTCACTGGAAATATTGCTGTATGACTGACTCCCTGTTGTCGTTGTCTTCTTCCTCAGCTTCCTCTTCATCACTGTCCACAGGCTCCACAGCTGCCACAACACCGTCATCTGGACCATCCTCCTGCAGAAAAGGCACCTGGCGTCGCAAAGCAAGATTGTGAAGCATCGAGCAGGCGATGATGATCTGGCACACCTTCTTCGGTGAGTAGAATAGGGAACCACCTGTCATATGGAGGCACCTGAACCTGGCCTTAAGGAGTCCGAAGGTGCGTTCGATCACCCTCCTAGTCCGCCCATGGGCCTCATTGTACCGTTCCTCTGCCCTGGTCCTGGGATTCCTCACTGGGGTCAATAGCCAGGACAGGTTGGGGTAACCAGAGTCCCCTAATAGCCACACACGGTGCCTCTGGAGTTGACCCATCATATCAGGGATGCTGCTATTCCGCAGGATGTAAGCGTCATGCACTGAACCAGGGAACATAGCATTAACCTGGGAGATGTACTGGTCTGCTAAACAGACCATCTGTACATTCATGGAATGATAACTCTTCCTGTTCCTGTACACCTGTTCACTCCTGTGGGGGGGGACCAGAGCTACATGGGTCCCATCAATGGCACCATGACGTTGGGGATATGTCCAAGAGCATAGAAGTCACCTTTAACTGAAGCCAAATCTTCCACCTCAGGGAAAATTATGTATCTCCTTACGTGTTTCAGCAGGGCAGCCAACATGCTGGACAACACGTTGGAAAACATCGGGTGGGACATCCCTGATGCCATGGCCACTATTGTCTGAAATGACCCACTTGCAAGGAAATGGAGCACTGCCAGCACCTGCACGTCAGGGGGGATTCCAGTGGGATGGCGGATTGGTGACATCAGGTCTGACTCCAACTGGGTACATAGTTCCTGGATTGTGGCACGGTCAAACCTGTAGGTGACGATTACATGTCGCTCCTCCATTGTCAACAGGTCCACCAGCGGTAGGTACACCGGAGGATTCCGCCATCTTCTCAAATGTCCCAGCTGACGGCACCTAGGAAGGACAACAGCGACGATCAAGTCAATTTTTTTCCAGGTATGTACCCACAGTTACACAGAAGACGACACCAAACACAAAACCCTTCCTGTATGTGTGTTGAGTGTAGGCCTAGCTATGTGTGACACAGAAGTAAATGAAGCCATGTGGGCCCCTGAAATGGCGGCTGCCTCAGCTCTAAACTGGGACAATGGGATTGTGGGGTAACTGCGTTGGCGTTGCACACCGTCGCGGTAGGCGGTCGTAGACCGCGGCGCAATGCTGCATTGGTTGACATAGGACCCTATGGGTCCCAGGAGCCAATGAACAGGTGCGCCGGCGGTGATGATACGCACCGCCGCGGACGTCACCGCCGCGGATGTGACCGCCATTTTCTATCTGTTCAATCACTAGATACCTGATCTTCGACAGGAAAGGACCTACACTGCAAGTGCTGCTGTGACCTCGGTCTGGAAGAGACAATGGCTGCTGCATCTGGGGAAAGGGCCCCTGCCTTCACTGCTCAGGAGTTGGAGAAACTGGTAGACGGGGTCCTCCCCCAGTACACGCTACTCTACAGTCCTCCAGACCAACAGGTTAGTACACAGGGAGCACGTTGTATGGGTTAGGCCTGGGTGGAGAGGGCTGGTTGTAAGAGGGAAGGGGACAGAGTTCAGGGAACATTAATGCATGTGAATGAATGGGCCACATGGCTAGAGTAGGGAGGGGGGCCACTCACATCGACGGTGCAGTTGGTAATGACTTCTCGTCTTCCCTTGTGCATGTCATGTAGGTCAGCGCCCACCAGAAGAGGGACATTTGGCGTGCCATCGCCAAGGACGTCCGGACCCTGGGGGCCCACCAGAGACGGGGCACCCACTGCCGGAAAAGATGGGAGGACATTCGCCGCTGCAGCAAGAAGACGGCAGAGGCTCAGCTGGGGATGGCCTCCCAACATGGGAGGGGTGCCCGTCGCACCATGTAAGGATCCTGGCGGTGGCCTACCCTGAGTTGGATGGGCGCTTGAGGGCATCACAGCAGACACAAGGGGGTGAGTACAACCTCATTCTGCAGACTTTGCGCGCAGTGGAGGGGTCTGGGTGGGGGAGGAGGCCTGTGGGTGTACATAGGCCAGCCAGAAATACGTAGACTAGGCCCCTCTGTAATGCAGCCGATGTGGCACTCTACACCACCGCAGTAGAGTGCCAAGTACAGATATAGATGCCCCTGTGGCATCCATGTGTGCAGATGTCCACCTTAGCCATGTAGGCCAGATTCCAGGAATTGCATCTGCAGAGGCCAGGAGCACGGCGTAGTGCAGGGGGCTGCTGTGTCTGTCTTGTCTGCCAACGGTAGCGGTATGCCATGCACTCAACCTGTTCTTCTTCTGTCTTCACCCCCCTTTTTGTGCTTTTGCAGTTTTTTTGTGCATTAGCATCATCAGGCGGAGGAACAGTGGCACCGGAGCACGAGGGAGCTGCATCCCACATGGCCATGGAGGGCCACACCACGGACTCAGAATGCACCAGTGGGACGGAGGGCGAGTGGAGCTTCACGTCGGCCACCGGATCACCAAGCAGTGACACAGACTTGTCCGCCGATGGGAGCTCCCTTGTGGTGGTGGCACCATCTGTCCACCCCACTTCTACAGGTACAGCCGCCACCTCCCCTACCAGCACCACCCTCCCAGCAGCCCCTCAGCGTTCACCCCGTGCCCGCTCACCCAGGAGGGTGGGCATCACCTTCGCCCCAGGCACCTCGGGCGCTGCCCCAGTCACCCCTGCTGCCCTCAGTGAGGAGGGCATTGACCTCCTCAGGTCACTCACCATTGTGAATGCCATCCAGGGTGTAGAAAGAGAGTTGCAACACGGTAATGCATTCCTGGAGAGCATTCATTCTGGTCAGGCTGCCCTCCAGCGAACCCTGCAATCTCTGGCCTCAGCACTGATGGCAGCCATTGTCCCTGTGTCTAGCCTCCCCCCTCCAACCTCCTCCACCCAGACCCAATCCCCTGTATCCCAGCCCATCCCAAGCACACCTACAGACCAGCATGCACACAAGTCAACACACAAGGGAAGCTCAAGCAAACATAGGCACCACACAACCCACAGGACTCACGCAATCATCACCCACATACAAACACAGCAACATCCACTGCCTCCACTGTGTCCCCCTCCTCCTCTTCTCCCTCCTCTCTCCCAGTGTCATCTACACTCTCACCTGCATGCACTACATCTACAGGCACCAGGACTCGCAACAGAACACCAAGCACCACACCCCGCTCACTTTCACTCACCACCTCCACTACCATTTACACGTCCCCTGTGTCCTCTCCCAGTGTGTCTGTGATGCCCCCTCCAAAAGTACACAAACGCGAGCACCCACACACCCAACATCCATCCACCTCACGACAGCCTCCAGTACCTGCACCTGCACCCAAAACACCTAAAGTGACACCTCCTACAACCACCTCCTCTTCCTCCACTCCCAGGCCCCCTCAAACTACCCATCCCAGTGTTCGTCAGAAACTGTCCCTCTGTAAAGTTGACCTTTTTGCCCCCACCCCCCTCCAATTCATCAGTCCCGTCGTAGCGCCTCAGCCAAAACGCCTCCAATACCAGTGGTGCCTGTTCAAGGTGTGTGGAGTGCACCGGCCACCAGGGCAGGCAGTATGACCCGGAGCCAAGGCACTGGCAGCCCACCCCTGTGTGCTCTGAAATTGGAAAGTGGCCGATGGGACCCTGTGAAGACTCCTGGAGGCAAAACAACTCACAGGGGTCCCAAGGGGATTGCAGAGTCAGCTGTGACTCCTCCAAAGGTGAGGTGGAGAAGGGCCAGAGGAAGTCTGCACAGCCTGTTGGGAGCATCACGGCGGAGAAGGGCGGCATCATTCCCGGCGGTTGAGACGCCACCGCCAGCACCGTCGTCACTGGTCAGGAGACCACCGCCAGAGTCAGTGCCCAGGAGGGCCCAAGTATCGTCACTGTTCAGGAGACCACCGCCACCGCCGGAGTCAGTGCCCAGGAGGGCCCAAGTATTGTCACTGGTCAGGAGGCCACCGCCAGAGTCATTGCCCAGGAGGGCCCAAGTATCGTCACTGGTCAGGAGACCACCGCCACCGCCGGAGTCATTGCCCAGGAGGGCCCAAGTATCGTCACTGGTCAGGAGACCACCGCCACCGCCGGAGTCAGTGCCCAGGAGGGCCCAAGTATTGTCACTGGTCAGGAGACCACCGCCACCGCCGGAGTCAGTGCCCAGGAGGGCCCAAGTATTGTCACTGGTCAGGAGACCACCGCCGGAGTCAGTGCCCAGGAGGGCCCAAGTATCGTCACTGGTCAGGAGACCACCGCCACCGCCGGAGTCATTGCCCAGGAGGGCCCAAGTATCGTCACTGGTCAGGAGACCACCGCCACCGCCGGAGTCAGTGCCCAGGAGGGCCCAAGTATCGTCACTGGTCAGGAGACCACCGCCAGAGTCAGTGCACAGGAGGGCCCAAGTATCGTCACTGGTCAGGAGACCACCGCCACTGCCGGAGTCATTGCCCAGGAGGGCCCCGGCTGCCACACCCCCGCTAGGCTATGAGGGAACGTCATGCCACACACCAATGCCCAGTCCAGGGAACGTCATGCCACACACCAATGCCCAGTCCAGGGAAAGTCATGCCACACACCAATGCCCGTTCCAGAACCGCCATGGCAAAGCACCGCTGAACAGTCCTGAACCGACATGGCAAAGCACCACTGAACAGTCCAGAGACCGCCATGGCAAAGCACCGCTGAACAGTCCAGAGACCGCCATGGCAAAGCACCGCTGAACAGTCCTGAACCGCCATGGCAAAGCACCGCTGAACAGTCCAGAGACCGCCATGGCAAAGCACCGCTGAACAGTCCAGAGACCGCCATGGCAAAGCACCGCTGAACAGTCCTGAACCGCCATGGCAAAGCACCGCTGAACAGTCCTGAACCGATATGGCAAAGCACCGCTGAACAGTCCAGAGACCGCCATGGCAAAGCACCGCTGAACAGGGCATGCACCGGGGAAGAATGAAAAGACTGCCACATCAAGCATCGTTATCCCATGTGCAGCTGGGACAGTGACGGGACAGGAACTTTCACGGGGAGACTAATCCAGTCTGGGCACCAGTCCCCCTCCAGAGCCAGTGGAGGCTGTTATCTACTTGCGAAACTGTGGCTTTGCACTCCCCCGGATGGTACAGTGGGCAAACCACCCACTGTAGAGACTTGAGAGACTGTGGCTTTGCACTCCCCAGGATTGAACAGTGGGCAAGCCACCCACTGTAGAGACTTGTGAGACTGTGGCTTTGCACTCCCCAGGATGGTCCAGTGGGCAACCCACCCACTGTAGAGACTTGAGAGACTGTGGCTTTGCACTCCCCAGGATACATCAATGGGTATGGAGCCCCGTCGTGGATCAGGCTTTGCTGTAATCCGGCTGAGGTGCCCCCCCCCCCTTCCCTTCCCTCTGAGGTGCCTGTAGTATTTCTCTCTGATGCCCTGACAGTGTTCTCTCCGATTGTGGACAGGTATCTAATGTGGGCCTCGCCCATGCATTTTTGGACTAGTGGTGCACGGACATTGATATGTGCATATCTGCACTACTTCTCGTAATGTATATATTTCTGACTGATTTTATAATATATCTGTATATTTTTGACACATGTGTGTTGATACATTACAATGTTTGAACTGATTTTGTTTTGTCTTTGCATTCTTCCGGGGGGATTGTGGGTTGTTACTGTGATTTTTGTACATGCATTGGTGTGTGTGTTGTAATATGCGAGGGTATGAGTGGGGGTGGGGGTGTTTCGTGTGTGTCCCCCTAATTTTTGCCTCCCGCCTCCACTATGTCGTAGGTGCAGTACTCACCGTTGTCTTCGCCCGCGCCGGCGTTGGTCTTCGTAGATGAGTAAGAATACAAGGGCCGGTAGAATGTGTAATTCGGGCTCCATGGAGTCCTCTTTCCTCGTGGGATGTGTTGAGGTGAGCGTTTTGCCATTGCAGTAACTGTTTCTGCCGTGTTTTTATCCATGGTGAATCCGCCCCGGAAAAGGTGGCGGATTGGTAGGTTGTAATACTGTGGGCGGTACATTGTCTTCCGCTTGTCTGTTGGCGGTGACCGCCACGCTGCTTGTCTGTACCGCTGTGGCGGGCGGTGTGTTAAAGTGGCTGTCTTTGTTGGCGGTTTCCGCCAGGGTCATAATTCCCTTTTTTTGTCCGCCGGCCTGTTTGCAGTATTGCCGCACCTTTAACACCGTCCGCCAGGGTTGTAATGACCCCCTTGGTGTCTTACTGCATTCTTGGCAAGTTGAAGTGATACATAGACGAAATCTGTCCATGTCATCTATTGTTAAGGATGTGAAACTCATGCATGTACTGAAAATGAAAGCTGACAGAAATGGAGACTTACAGAACATGACCAACTTAAAGTTGGTGAAATTAAGGTTGGCTTACTTTAAAATAGACAAATGTTTTTAGAAGCCAAATATGTGTATTTTCAGAGCTGGTGTTTGAAGAAAAATCAGTAAATTCAGCCGTTAAAAAACTAGCATTTGAGGTGAGAATCTGTGCATTTCAATAAAATAGTTTTGGAGACAGAAACATGATTTCATTTCCATAAAATGTTTGATGTGATATTTGATTACTAATCACTGCTGATTTGAGAATACATTATTAGGTTGTATGCCAGAACAACAGCTGTAAGTAAACACATTGCATGCCTTTACAACGCATTTTTACCCGGCAAATGTTTAGCACGCATATGCTTTTACCTCGCATGCCGTTACAACACATTATTAATTTAAGTATTTGTATGGTAAGTTTAAATATTTATATATCTGTTAATATATAATTAAATTTGATCTTTTTGGGGGGAGGCCTCCCAAACCTCCATATTTACCTTAAATGCGTGGTAAAGGCATGCGTGGTAAAGGTTGAAACGTGGTAAAACTTGTGTGGTAATAAATGTGTGGTAAAGGCAATGCAATGTAAAAATCGTGTTGTAAAGACTGTTTCACCATTATTACTGATGCGGACGGGAGGTAGAAAAAAGTCACAGAGGGCAGTGGGGGTGGGAGGCAAGAGGCCTGGTACTTGCTTTACATGTTTGTAAGGGAAGAGACACCATGTTAAATATGGCTTCCCCAGTACTCCTCTGCCCCGAGTAGCGGTTAAAAGCAGGGGGTGGCGGAATTTGATAACCCTACATAATATAGTATTTTCACCCCCATTATTCACGGTTACCTATCTATAATGTTATGTTTTGTTCTTCCATCACTCGTATGAATGCCAGATTCTAACCTTGCTTATTCACTAATGTAAGAAATTGGGGTATTGAGAGGGTGAAAACCCGCCTCAAGTAATAACAACTCTTGTCAGGATTGGCAGGGTGACCCTTCGACGTCACTAAATTAACCTGAGATCAACCCCTTTGTAGCAATGGCACAGAGCAGACAGACTTAACTTAGAGGCAATATGTATGTATGCAGTACCAAAACAGTAATAAAGTCGAAATGCAAAACAATAAAAATCCCAAAACAAATATGAAAAATAGAGTAAGACCGAATAAACAAAATGATTCTGAAATGACAAAAATCCTACAAGGGGAACCCATTACATGAATTTTTAAAATTTTAAGTAGAAGTAGCACCAAGGAGCAAAAAGTGCCAATGATAGTGAAAGGTTGCGTACAATAGGACCTAGGTGCAATATAACCCTGGCGGCGCTGGAGCGCAGGTTGGATACACTAACCAAGTTTCTACTGGTCAAAGATTTTATATACCTACTTTAGTTCTTTTAATCCCAAACCTGCACAGAAGGACAGTCTGATTGGCTGGCCACCACATGAACATAAATGTTGTGGCACTCATTACAGGACTTGGGTACTTAGGGCCTCATTCCGACCCTGGCGGTACAAGACCGCCAGGGCCGGGGGCAACGGAAGCACTGCCAACAGGCTGGCGGTGCTTCATTGCCCATTCTGACCGCGGTGTTAAAGCCGCGGTCAGAAAAGGGAATCCGGCGGTTTCCCGCCGGATTTCCCCTGCTTGGGCAGAACCTCCATGGCGGCGCTGCAAGCAGAGCCGCCATGGAGATTCCGACCCCCTTCCCGCCATCCTGTTCCTGGCGGGTTTTACCCTAACAGGGCCCCAGGGAGATTTTCACTGTCTGCATTGCAGACAGTGAAAATCGCGACGGGTGCAACTGCACCCGTCGCACCCCTGCAACACCGCGGGCTCCATTCGGAGCCGGCCTCTGTGTTGCAGGGCCTTTCCCGCTGGGCCGGCGGGCGCTCCCTTGGTGGGCGCCCGCCGGCCCAGCGGGAAAGTCAGAATGGCCTCCGCGGTCTTCTGACCGCGGAGCGGCCATTTGGCGGTTCCCGCCAGCCCGCCCACCAGGGTCAGAATGACCCTCTTAGTCCCCTACCCTGAAAATGTTTACAAAATTTAATAAATAAAGAAGCTATAAGCAGGCAGGTATAGGCAAATCAGCCTTTGTGTGTGTGTGTGTGCGGGGGTGGGGGTAGGTAGAGTCCCGGACGGAACCCGGAGGTCCAAAATTAAAGCAAAAAAGCTATATGATGGCTGCCATATTTGCTGTTAAATAAATATGACCCCTGGATTGAGCCAGGGCCTGGAGGTCAATGGTATCTGGGAAAGGGGCTTGCATGGGGTTGCCTCTCCCTCAGCCGAATATATCCCCGGACCCTACATCACCAGGGCCCTACATCCTTAATAAAGTGGATGGATGCTCAGCCACCCTCCCCGAGTCGATCACAGCCCTAGGGACCCCATTCCTGGGGTCCAGTATAAATATTAAAGAGGATGGGTGCATGCAGCCCCTCTCCTTGAGTCAATCACGGCCCCAGAGACCACATCCCATATGGCGCAGCATAAATAGTAATGGGGAGGGGGTGCACAGCTCCCTTTTCAGAGCCACTATGGGCTCCTGACCCCACCCGGGGCTTTTTTTTTTTAAGGTGTGGGGGCGTTCAGTCCCTATTCCCAACACTTTATGTGCGCTGAGGATCCCATTTTCCGGGGCTGCATTATTTTTTAAGGGAGGTGGCGCATGGTCTGTAGGAGGCTGGCCTGGCTAGTAGTGGGTACCAAGGGGTACTTACACTCTGTACCATGTCCAGTTATCCCTTATTAGTGTAGAAGAGGTGTTTCTAGCAGATTAGGCTGATAGAAGGTAGCTATAGCAGAGCAGCTTAGGCTGAACTAGGAGACATGCAAAGCTCCTACTATACCACTGGTGTCATATGCACAATATAATAAGAAAACACAATACACAGATATACTAAAAATAAAGGTACTTTATTTTTTATGACAATATGCCAAAAGTAGCTCAGTGAGTACCCTCAGTATTAGGATGCCAAATATACACAAGATATATGTACACAATATCAAAACTATGCAGTAACAGCAAAAGGAAGTAATGCAAGCAATGTAAAGTTACAGTGAATTGCAATAGGAGCACATAGGTATAGGGGCAACACAAACCATATACTCCAAAATTGGAATGCGAACCACGAATGGACCCCAAACCTATGTGAGCATGTAGAGGGTCGCTGGGACTGTAAGAAAACAGTGAGGGTTAGAAAGATAGCCCACCCCAAGACCCTGAAAAGTAGGTGTAAAGTGCACCTATATTCCCCAGAGAGCACAGAAGTCGTGATAGGGGAATTCTGCAAGGAAGACCAACACCAGCAAATGCAACCAAAGTGGATTTCCAGACGAGAGTACCTGTGGAACAAGGGGACCAAGTCCAAGAGTCGCGTCAAAGTCAAGAGTGGGCAGATGTGCAGGAAATGCCAGCTGAGGGTGCAAAAAAGCTGCCACCTGTTGGAAGAAGCTTGGAGTTCTGCAAGAACGAAGAGGACTAGGAACCTCTCCTTTGGCGGATGGATGTCCCACGTTGAGATGAAGCTTGCAGAGGTGTTCCCACGCAGAAAGACCGCAAACAAGCCTCGCTAGCTGCAAGGGTTGCGGTAGAGGTTTTTGGGTGCTGCTGTGGCCCAGGAGGGACCAGGATGTCGCCACTTGGAGGAGGAGACAGAGGGGGCGCCCAGCAAGTCAGGGAGCCCTCACAGAAGCAGGCAGCACCCGCAGAAGTACCAGAACAGGCACTTGGAAGAGGAGTGAACTGTGTGGCTGTGCATGAAGGACATCCTGGAAGAGTGCACAGGAGCCGGAGCAGCTGCAAATCACGCAGTACCCAGCAATGCAGTCTAGCTTGGGGAGGCGAGGACTTACCTCCACCAAACTTGGACTGAAGAGTCACTGGACTGTGGGAGTCACTTGGACAGAGTTGCTGAGTTCCAGGGACCACGCTCGTCGTGCTGAGAGGGGACCCAGAGGACCAGTGATGCAGTCTTTTGTTGCCTGCGGTTGCAGGGGGAAGATTCCGTCGACCCACGGGAGAGTTCTTCAGAGCTCCTGGTGCAGAGAGGAGGCAGGCTACCCCCAGAGCATGCACCACCTGGAAACAGCTGAGAAAGCCGGCAGGATGAAGCGATACAAGGTTGCTAGTAGTCGTCTTGCTACTTTGTTGCGGTTTTGCAGGTGTCCTGAGCAGTCAGCGGTCGATCCTTTGGCAGAAGGTGAAGAGGGAGATGCAGAGGAACTCTGATGAGCTCTTGCATTCGTTATCTGGTGAGATCCCCAAAGCAGAGGCCCTAAATAGCCAGAAAAGGAGGTTTGGCTACCTGGGAAGGAGGATTGGCTACCAAGAGAGTTAAGAGCCTATCAGAAGGAGCCTCTGACATCACCTGCTGGCACTGGCCACTCAGAGCAGTCCAGTGTGCCACAAACACCTCTGTATCCAAGATGGCAGAGGTCTGGGACACACTGGAGGAGCTCTGGGCACCTCCCATGGGAGGTGCAGGTCAGGGGCGTGGTCACTTCCCTTTCCTTTGTCCAGTTTCGTGCCAGAGCAGGGCTGGGGGATCCCTGAACCGGTGTAGACTGGCTTATGCAGAGATGGGCACCATCCGTGCCCATCAAAGCATTTCCAGAGGCTGGGGGAGGCTACCCCTCCCCAGCCCTCACACCTATTTCCAAAGGGAGAGGGTGTTACACCCTCTCTCAGAGGAAGTCCTTTGTTCTGCCTTCCTGGGCCAGGGCTGCCTGGATCCCAGGAGGGCAGAAACCTGTCTGAGGGGTTGGCAGCAGCAGCAGCTGCAGTGGAGACCCCGGAAAGGCAGTTTGGCAGTACCCGGGTTCTGTGCTAGAGACCCGGGGAATCATGGAATTGTCACCCCAATGCCAGAATGATCATAGACATGTTACATGGCCATGTTTGGAGTTACCATTGTGAAGCTGTACATAGGTATTGACTTAGATACAGTGCACGCGTGTAATGGTGTCCCCGCACTCACAAAGTCCGGGAAATTTGCCCTGAACGATGTGTGGGCACCCTGGCTAGTGCCAGGGTGCCCACACACTAAGTAACTTTGCACCCAACCTTCACTAGGTGAAGGTTAGACATATAGGTGACTTATAAGTTAGTTAAGTGCAGTGGTAAATGCATGTGAAATAACGTGGACGTTATTTCACTCAGGCTGCAGTGGCAGGCCTGTGTAAGAATTGTCAGAGCTCCCTATGGGTGGCACAAGAAATGTTGCAGCCCATAGGGATCTCCTGGAACCCCAATACCCTGGGTACCTCAGTTCCATATACTAAGGAATTATATGGGTGTACCAGTATGCCAATGTGAATTGGTAAAATGTAGTCACTAGCCTGTTAGTGACAAATTTGGAAAGCAGAGAGAGCATAACCACTGAGGTTCTGGTTAGCAGAGCCTCAGTGAGACAGTTAGGCATCACACAGGGAACACATACAGGGCACATACTTATGAGCACTGGGTCCCTGCCTGGCAGGGTCCCAGTGCCACATAGACTAAAACAACATATATACAGTGAAATATGGGGGTAACATGCCAGGCAAGATGGTACTTTCCTACACCCACTTCCCACAGGAAGTGGTCATAAGAAGGGTGTAGTCCCCCTAAAGGTGAGGAGCCCATTGGCTACCACCTCACACCCATGTAACACCCCTAAATTCAGTATTTGGGTAGCACCCCTGAACCCTTGAACTGACGTGGCCACAGTCCTACAGGCCTGTCTGCAACCCTCTAAGAAACTGCACCAGAAGATGACTTGTCCTGCAGCCCAGCAACCTCCAAAGCCTTGGGAAGACTGCCTTCAAGAAAGACCCAGATCGCCCATGGACAGCAGACCTGTTGAAAAAAAACCAACGTCAAAGAAGACGTCTGCTGAGGAACCGCAAAACTGCCTCTAGAACTACCTCTGCAATCAACACCCATGGCCAGAGTCCAAGTGGCCCACCGGTCCTGTGAAGGTTCCCCAGTGCTTCTGAGCAAGAGTCCATCGGCTGACCCCTGCTGGACTCCACAACGATGCCTTCAGCCTCAATCTGAAGTCTCCTCCTGACCATGTCCTGCCCGGTAAACTGTTAATGCCAAAATACACAGCTGCACCCGGAGCCCCTGGGCCTTGGGGAGCTGGACCATCAGTGTTCCTACGACCCTGGTGTCCCTACATACCTGGGCAGCTGTGGGTTGTCTTCACCCGGCGTCCTGGCCAGAGTCTGCAGCCTGTTTCTGAAACACATCTCCTACAATGGATAACATTGGGCACCCAATGCTGTGTTGGCACTCTGCACCTGGCTGCCCCTGTGCCGCTGAGAGAGTAAGTTTGGTTTTGCCTTGTGGTCCCCATTGTACTTACCTCAGCTTCAGGAGATTGACCCCTGACCCTGCTTTACTCACCTGGGAGCAGCGCGTCTTCGGTTCTCTTCCGGGGGATCCTCATCAATAGTCATAAACATTGAATATTCCCGCCCCCGTGCGGGGATCCTGGAGCATATGTAAAAACAGACATGTATAAGTATGAAATATATATGAACAAATAACATTTTTAGTAGATAATTTTCATACAAGAATCATGTATACATGTGCATAATAGCACATAAGGTGTTGCAAGGAAGCTTTGTGGATAGGTTCGAAAGGAGGAGCCATAGAGAACACTATGTTCAGCTCCCATGGAGGGGAGGGTTTTCGAATGGGTGGAAAAACTTTCTTTAAACCTTCTAAGAAATCCTTGACTATTGGCATGGTAAAGAAGGATTTCTGAGAGGGCGACTTACGATAAGCTGTAATGGCACATAAATGTACCTTAATAGAGGAAAACTGCAGACCTGATTTCGACAGATGGAGCAAGTAAGACAATATGACCTCCTCCTGAGCCAGAATAGGATTATGACCCTGCTGTCGACACCACATGTAGAATCTCTTCACTTGAACGCGTAGGAGTGTCGCGTGGACGGCCTTCTGGACTCCTTTAAAATGTTCATACATTCCTGCGAGAGCCCTAGATGCCCATACTGCAGGAATTCAGGTGCCATGCCGTCAAGCTCAGAGACGGAAGGTTGGGGTGAAGAATCTTGCCTCCTAGTCTGCAAAGGAGATCCGGTCTCCACGGCAGCCTCTTGTGTGGCTGCTCTGACAACTTGAGAAGATCTGTGTACCAGAATTGTCGAGGCCATCGCGGGGCTATGAGTATCATTCTGGTTTTGGACCTGTAGAGTTTGTTGATCACCCTTGGTATCAGGGGGATTGGTGGAAAAGCGTAGAGAAATATCCCTGACCAGTCTATCAACAGGGCATTCCCTCGAGTCCCTGGACGGTAGAACCTGGATGCAAAGTCTGGGCATTTTTTGTTTACTTCGTCTGCAAACAGATCTAACTGAGGCTGACCCCACTGAAGGAAGATGTCTGCGACGACCTCGTCGTGAAGAACCCATTCGTGGGCATCCGCCAGGGTCCTGCTTAGGAAATCTGCCTCTACATTTTGTTGCCCTGGGAGGTGTATCGCTTTAAGAGACATTCCTCTCGCTATCAGCCAGTGCCAAATGGTTTGAGACTCCTGAGACAGGGAGCGGGATCTCGTACCCCCTTGTTTGTTTAGATGATACATTGTCGTATTGTCCGTCTGTACCAGCAGAGACTTTCCCTGAATCGATGGTGCAAATGATTTGAGAGCCAGGTGAACCGCTCTGAGCTCCAGCAGGTTGATATGGTAAGTCTTCTCTTTGCTGGACCACAAGCCCTGAGCTTGAAGGTAACCCAGGTGAGCCTCCCAGCCCTGCAGCGATGCATACGTTACCAGAGTGTCAGAAGGAATTGGTTGGTGAAAAGGAACCCCTACTGACAGGTGATTTCTGCGCGTCCACCATTGCAATGATTGCCGTACTCCGATAGGAAGAAGTATCCTGTCCTTCCATTGGCCTGTGTGCTGATTCCACTGCTCTTCTAGATTCTCTTGAAGAGGTCTCATATGCAGCTTAGCTTTCGGGACAATAAAAATGCAAGAGGCCATGGAGCCCAACAGAGATGTCACCCGACGGACCGTAGGCGCGGGGGAACCAAGAAGATTGTGACACTTCCTCATTATTGATGATAGTCGTTCCTCCGAAGGATACACTTTTTCTAGCTTTGTATTCAGTATCGCCCCCAGGTAGTGGAGGGTTTGAGTTGGGATGAGAGTGGACTTTTGGAAGTTGACTTGCAGACCTAGAGAGCGGAAAGTACTGAGGACCATGCTTAGATGTATTTTTGCCTGTTCCGGGGAGAAGGCTTTCAGTAGCCAATCGTCCAGGTATGGATAAATAAAGATCTTCTGCTTCCTTAAATGTGCCACTACCGTTGATACACACTTTGAGAATGTGCGAGGGGCAGATTTGAGGCCGAAAGGTAGCACCCTGAACTGATAGTGTTGAGAGGCTATCACAAACCAAAGGAATTTTTGATGTTTGGGCACAATCGGAATATGAAAATATGCATCCTACAGATCTATGGAGCACATCCAGTCTCCTCGATATAGCTGAGGGAAAATCTGATGAAGAGCCAGCATTCTGAAGTTTTGCTTCCGGATGAACTTGTTGAGAAGCCTCAAGTCCAGAATAGGTCTGAAGACTCCTTCCCGACCCTTTTTTGTTACTAGAAAGTATCGGGTGTATACTCCCTTTCCCCTTTGAGCAGCTGGCACCTTTTCTATCGCTCTTTTTTCTAACAGGATGCGAACTTCGTTGCGTAGTAAGTCCATGTGAGCAGACTTCGATCCGTTTGGTCGTAAATGAGGTGGAGGTTGTCGGAAAAGAAGAGAGTATCCATTCTCTACAATGCACCCATTTGTCTCTTGTTATGCCATGCTACTCGTGAGAGAACTCTGTGATACTTCCCCCAACCGGAGTGGTGGACAGAATTAAGGGAAGTGAACCCTCATTGGTTGGGGGGGGTTTTGAGGGTAGACTGCTGAGGTCTACTTGATCCTCGATCTCTTGCGGCCTTGCGAGACTGGAAAAGAGAACACCCTTGCTTCTGTTGCGGTCTCGGGACCAATGAGGGGTTTGAACCCTCTGTTGGAATGGGCGACTGTCGTAAGGTCTATACTTCTTTCTGAAACCTTTCCTTCTTTCTAGGCCAACTGCCCTCATGGTGTCGACCTCTGCCTTCATACGTGCCATCTCGTCATCAGTGTGGGCACCAAATAACGAGTTCATGTTAAAAGGAAGGTTCATGATACGATGTTGTGCCTCTTGCTTTAACCCTGTGAGCCTCAGCCAGGAAGATCTTCTTGTGCAAACCCCATGCTCGTATCCATGAGCCACCAAGTCCGTGCCATCTACAGCTGCGCTGATGATTTGATTGGCCACCAAACTCCCCTCTTGAAGGATCTCCTGGAAATCCTGCCTGTCCTCCCTGGGCAGCTTTTCCACAAGTCTGTTTAGAGAATCACAGAGGGATCAATCATATCTGCCCAGGAGTGCTGAGGCACTGGAGACCTTCATCATCAACGCCGACGTGCCACACATCTTCCTACCCAGAGAGTCCAGATGTTTGCTCTCCTTGTCTGGTGGTACAGTTGACGATGACTCCACCGAATGCGTCTTGCGGGCTGCGGCTAATATGACTGAGTCTGGTGGTGGATCAGCCCTGAGAAATAAAGGATCCTGATCCGGGGCCTTGTACTTTTTCAGGATCTTAGCAGGAGCTGAACGCAGGCTTGCTGGTGTCAGAAAAGTCTCCATGGTTGGCTGGAGGAGACCAGGCACGAGTGGTAACAACTTCCTGGAAGCTGTTCTGTGCTGCAAGGTTTCGAATATCACTGATGAGGAAGTTGAAGGTTCCGGAACGTCAGTGTTAAGCTTTTGTGCTCCTCTGAGCAGCACCTCATTGAAGGTTGTTATATCATCCACTGGGGAAACTCTCGCTGGTGGAGAGTCTGTCAGAGTTGGGGAGTCCCCTCTTATGGAAGACCTCGACGATGTGGACCAAGAAGGGGTCCTTCGCTGATGGCGCGACCTTGACCTAGACCTCCTCAGGGAGCGTGACCTGCTCCGAGATCTTGCGGGAGTGCATCGAGGCCTAGGGTTAGACTTGCGAGATGTAGAGCGAACCCGCTCTGTATGCGCCGTTGGCGAAGGTGTCCTCGGTAGTGACGCTGATGGTGAGTACATGCATGAGTACTGAGAGTCGCGAGAAGCCGGTGCCTTGTTAAGGCTCTCCAACCACCTAGGCGTTAGATTTATGGGCGAGATGTGCCCTGGCGAAGAGGCCCTTGACCGTCCGGACGATCCACTCCTTATAGAGACCACTGGACTTGGTAGAGTAAGATTCTTGTCGGCCGGTGGTTGCTGATGCTCCCCTCCTTGAGAGACAGGTGGCAGTTGTCTTGACGTTGATCGGTGTACCGACGTCGAAGGAGGCCCCGAATGTGCCATAGGCTGCTCAGGTCTCGAAGTCAAGCTCCTTGACGGCGACAGACGGTCCTTCCCATGTGGACGACTCGACGTCGTATGCTTCGCCGTCGAGTGATGGGCTGCTGATGACGGAAGTCTCTGCTCCACACGATGCGGTGACCTTGACCTCGACGTCATCTTACTTGCTGCCGAGTGATGTAACGCCTTCGATGGCGTATGAGCACTCTGGTGCTGGCTTGATGTCGATCGGTGTTTTGCCGTCAAACGTAGATCTATCCCGATGAGGGAGATGAGCTTTCGACGTCGTATCCTTCGACGCCATTCAGGTCGCTGTCGACGGTGATAAAGTCCGGTGATGCGACGGCGGCAGCGATGACGTCGACGGGGAACAATCAGGTATTCTCTTACCAGCTGACGTTGATCTATGAGAATGGCTTGTAGAAGGTCTTGGAAGAGAAGAGGATGATGTTTTCTGCCTCTCATGAAGCCCATGAAGTCGAATTACAATGTCTGCAGGTGTCAGGGCAGTGGCTCTGAGGCAAACACACAATGAAGACAGAGTGTGTATCCAACTGGGCCTTCTTCTTCCCACAGGAAGGGCACTTCACAAAAAGAGAAGGCATTTTCCAGACAGGAAAAAATCCCTTCACTCAGAAAAAAGGTGAAGACGTTGAGTGAAGGTGGAAAAAACAAGGATTTTGAATATTTTTCTGTGAAAAACTCAGAAAAAATGAGAGCTCAATGCTCCAGGATCCTCTCATAAGAAGCCAGAAAAAAGAACTGACCTAACTGTGAACCAACTGTCACCTCACATTCACCCCTGAGGCATGGTGGGATACTGGAGGTGCTCAGGGTCTTAAAGGCACGGTGCCAAATTTTGTGGTTCTGCTGTATTGACTTGCATGCTGCCTATTGGCTAATAATGCTCTGTTATTTTCAATGTAGTTTTTCTCTTTTCAGATGTGTTGCTTGTATTTTTCTGTGCCTTCCATTTGGGCTTCAGAAAGTTTTTTAATTCTAATGGAGAGTGTTAATGTATTTAAAAAAAAAAAAAAACTCCATAGAAATAAAGCATTTTAGCCTTTTTATCAACATAGACTGCATTGCTATTATGCACATGTATACATGATTCTTGTATGAAAATTATCTACTAAAAATGTTATTTTTTCATATATATTTCATACTTATACATGTGTGTTTTTACATATGCTCCGGGATCCCCGCACGGGGGCGGGAATATTCAATGTTTATGACTTTGATGAGGATACCCCTGAAAGAGAACTAGGATTTACAGGTAAGTAACTTATCCTTACCCACTGTCTCCTTTGGTTAACATTGGGCGTCTGACGCTGTGTT
Organism: Pleurodeles waltl; assembly: GCF_031143425.1. NCBI lineage: Eukaryota > Metazoa > Chordata > Amphibia > Caudata > Salamandridae > Pleurodeles > Pleurodeles waltl. The sequence goes on along the minus strand of NC_090448.1, from coordinate 23,414,648 downwards.
GGCACTCTGCACCCAGCTGCCCCTGTGCCACTGAGGGTGTTCGTTTGGTTCTCCCTTGGGCCTCTGGTGATTACCTCAACTCCAGGAGACCACCCTCAGGCACCACTTTTACTCACCTGTGAGCAGCACATCTTTGTCACCTCAGTCTCAAATGATTAACATTGGGAACCCGACTCCAAATTTGACCTCTGCACCCGCCCATCCCTGTGCCGCTGTGGGAGCACTTTTGATACTGATTTGAACCTTGCCCAGTGTTCATCTAAAACCCTGAAGACTGGATTTGTAAGTCGAGTACTTACTTGCAAAACTGTAACCTTATTTTCCTCCCATAGGTTAACATTGAAGATTCTGAAAATTGTACTGTGTCGATTTTTTAAACTTAAAAACATTTTTAATTTAAAAAACTGCTTACCTTATAACCAAGTTCTCTGGTTCAAAGCATATATAAAAGCAAATGTTATTTTTCTAATTTGGTCTAGGATTTATTCTTTGAGTGTGTGTCTCATTTATTGCCTCTGTGAGTACGACAAATGCTTAACATGACTTCTTGAGAAGCCTAACTGCTCACGCACACTACCACAAAAAGAGCAATAGACCTATCTATTTCTGTCTCTGCAAGCCTTTGGGAATCTACTGGACTCTCTGCACAGTATACTTCGTTTTAGCACACTATATAGAGAGGCAGCTTCCTACAAAGCTGTAGCTTTTACCCTTTATAAAAGTTTGTAAGTTCTCCTTGGGCCAAAAGAGGCAACTCCTGCACTGCTGTGTTCTTTTTTAATTTATTATTGTATTTTAGGCAGTACAGGGAGCCCACTCCCCTGCTACTCTGTAGATTGTATAGTAGGCAGGGAGGAGAGCCTATTCCCGCCCTGCTGTGTTATTTTTTTTTAATTCGGCAGAGCAGTCATGTCACTCCTATTCTGCTGTGTCCTGCCGTGGAGGTTATGGGCTGATGCCCAGAGCCCCTGCAGCTCTGCCAACTTCCCCAGCACCCTCCTTAGTCCTGGGTGAGCCGCCAGCTCCCCCAGCAGCAGCAGCTTTTCTGCTTTTCAGAGGAAACAAACCTCAATTCGCTAGAGCGAAGGCGGGGAAAAATATCACCAGGGCCCCAGGGAGTGGGGTCCCTGTGACCGAAAGTGGCTCAGGGAGGGTAGGCCCCATACTCCTCTTCCCTTCTAAAATTTTAGTGGGCCCCAGGTGATCCGGTCCCCAGGGCCCATATTGACTCATGGAGGGGCGTCACTTGTCCCCTCCCCTTAAATATGAGCACCGTGTCCCAGGGCTGGGGTCCCTGGGACCCACAATATATTGAGATGGGGAGCCCCTCCCATGCCCCTTCCCTATTGTAATTTATAAAAAATACACTTGTTTGACCCCCAGGCTCCGGCTCACCTGGGGTCAACTTTTAAAAGGAAGAATGGCAACCGTCATTATTTTTATTTTTTAATTTTTGTTTTTACATTTTGACCTAGGTGGGTCTCTCTGGGACCCACTTCACAAGGGCTAAGGAGGCAGGGTATTCCTACCCGACCCCATTATATAATTTTTTATTAACAAACTCAGGACAGAGGACTAAGGGGTTCATTCCGAGTTTGGCAGTCCTGTCGTCAGACTACCAAACCAGCGGTGGTGAGGCTGCCATCATACCAGTGGCTCACCCCCCATCGTACTACGTTGTTTCTACTGGGCTGACTGAAAGAAACATCGTATTATGACATTTCCGCCTGTCAGCCCAGCAGAAACAGTGCCATGGCATTGGCCTCGGAGCCGAGGCCAATGCTGTCGCACAACAGCATCCTCGGAATGCGCACTGTCTACAGAATAGACAGTGAGCATTTGAAGGTGATGGCAGGGGGGCCCCAAGCACTGGCTTCCCGCCAGCCTCTCCATGGCGGTTTCACCACCATGGAAAGGCAGGTGGAAAGTTGACTCATGATCAGCATGGTGGTGCTGCCATGGGCATCGCCCTGGCTGACTACGACTCCGACCACTGCCACCCCGTTGGCATCCGTGATCCTGGTGGTGGCCGTGGTCCCCTGGCGATCCGACCCCCAGGGTTGTGATCTGGCAGTTGGACCCCAGAAGTGTGGCGGTCCAACGGCCACCACAAGTTTGGTGGTCTTAAGACCGCCAAACTTGTAATGAGCCCTTAAGTCCCTGAGTCCTGTAATGACTGCCTGCAACGTTTTTCTGATGTTCCAGGCCACCAATCAGAGTGCTGGCTACTGCGTGAGCCTGACTCCTGTAGGAGAGAGTTGGCCCAAGGGTAAAAAAGCAGTGATTCATAATGCTCTATTTTTCTAAATTGAATTTAAGGTTCTCTCGCGATAGTCCCTCAAAGCCAGCTGTCCAGATAAACAAATATTTTTGTACCTTAATCTTTCACAAACTACTGAATGGATTTACAAAAAGTACAAAAAGCACACTTTCTAGACCAAGATTTGGCTTCTGTGTCAAATTGGGTGTAATTTGGTTCAATAGTTTTCACTGTAGCTCTGTTTAGCAAAGTCTATGGAAAATGCATGGGGATTTTGCGTTTTGTGAAACCCCCCTCTTTTTTCCCTGGCACTCGCTTGATGGATCAACCCAAAACCCTCTGTGTACAAAGTATGCAATATAGGATCACTTGTTGCATGTTTAGCAATAGCATTGCTAACAACACTTATTGCCGGGTATAATGAAATCATATATGACAATGTTGTGTGGGTACTGATTTAATAAGTGTGTTCATAGCTGTGCAAGTTATATAATTTTTGGGACAGTGCACAAGGTATAAATCTAAGTTATAACTATAACTTTGAAATGTCAAAAGTGTGTGTGGTCTAATTTGGTTTTGGATAGTAATAATAGATACCAAATTCCCAATTATCACTAATATTTACCCTTTGTTTTTTCTTTGAATTTGTTTGTTTAACGTTTAAAACATTTGTTTATAACATAATCCAAATGAACAGCATTTTTGCTTCCTAAAATAGTCATACAAAATCATATAGGAATGTAACAGTTTAATGTATGAAAAACTATCCATGATTGTAATGAATTATTAGTTGTTATTTGTATATTATTGATGTAAAGGAGAATCAGAGCTATAGTCGTATCCCACAGCCATACAACGGGTATGATTGTTGGTGTAATTTAGTAGCATTAGTCTGGGTTTATAGCCCATTTCTTCTTACTGTCTGCATGTAACCATAGTCTCTATGGTTGTTGGCTACTTTTTAGTAATATTGGGCTGTGTTTATAGCCCACATAACCAAATGCTTTCATATACAATATTGTTGTGTTATAGAATACAAAATACTTGTTAAAAAAATAAAGGACGTTATAACAGGATGTCTATATTATGTGCATGTTAATGTTTGGAACTTTTTTTTTTGTACTTCAAAAGTACTGCGGTACCTCCTAGATGCTATGGCAAAATTACTCTAGTACTTTATGATTGTAAAACAAATTTTGTTTGGCTTAAAAAAGCATCAGTTTCCAGAAACAGGAAGTTGACACCCCTTTTTCATCATTTCCACTGTGAGCATGTAAGGGGATGGTGCTGTTCTTTTCCTGTTTGGAAGAGAGTGTTGTTTGGAGGGCGATTTGGAAATTGTCCTCATCAGGAGGTGGAGAAAGAGCAGGGGGGCAATATTTCTCTTTGCCACCGGGGGAGAAGAAGGTCAACACGAAGCTGGTGACCTGTCATCTTTGCCAGATGGTGATATCGCTTGGAACACCCAACTGCACTCTTTTTGCTCCAGAGGGATAGGGTAGTACCTGGAAGCCATCCACTCTACAAGGTTTGTGCGGGCGTAAAGGAGGCATCAGCAGAAGTTGCAGGAGGCCGCCACATCAACATCCTTAGCAATCACAGCTGTCAACACTGCAACCCCATCAACCTCTGCAGTGTCACCTGGACCTCCACCACCCACTCCATCTGTTCTCTCTTCAGTACCTGCTCCTGGCACCGCCGTGCCACTCCACCTGTTGAGGCAGGATTGTCATATTGCAGTATACAAATACTGCCACCTATGGCTTACTGTGTCAAACAGTAATTGTTGCTGTTGAAAAAGACCTGAACACTCACTAGTAGCTTGTCATCACTCACCAGTGTCCTCCCCAACACCCCGAGTAGTATTTTCCCTCCCCTTTCTTATCCTATCCATCATGTTATTGTTTTATTGGTCACATAGACCTGTTAGAAAAAAGACAAAACTTCCAGAAAAAAATAAGAAAAAAATGTTCTTTTGAGAACCATACAAATATTAAACAAAATAAAGGGCATGGGTTAATAATAATAACTATATATTTTGTGGTAATAGAAAAATATTTTGGAATTTAAAATAGTGATAAAAGGTAAGTGTAAGGTAAGTAAGATATGTGGTTTTGAGTTGAGTGGTTTTGCGTACACTACAGTCAAGTGGCTTACAGTGAAGTGTTATTCAGTCAAGTCTCATTATTTGTGTGTTGTTCAGTAAACTGTCATTGAGTTTGATATGTTTGGGAATGCTGAGTTTAGTGTAACACAGGGAGTACAGTGTTGAAGAGTGGAGTGACGTACAGGGGCTGCAGGAGGGACAGTATCAGGGGATCAGGGAGGACTTGCAGGCCATTAACACCACCCTGATCTCCATAACAGGGGTGCTGGCAGACATGGCCAACATCAAGAGGGAGGCAACAGCACACTAGTGGGCCCCTACCACTAGCCAGTCCACTTACCAGCCCTCCAATTCTGCCGCAGCTAGTGGGCAAAAGGCCCTGCCACAGGACCCACAGGACCCACAGGCCACCAGCACCCCTCCCCCTGCAGAAGGTGAACCACCCCGAAAACGTTCCCAGCAACCCAGACAGAAGCCAGAGACACTTGCCAGGACCACCACCAGAAAATGAGACTCTCCTGATTGTCCCCCTTGTGCCCCACACTGTCACCTTGTACACTTTGAACTGCCTTTGCTCCCCTTTCTACGGCCACTTAAACACGACACCTGTGCTACAAACAGACTGGAACAATACCCTGAGCTTTCTTCCTTCATCACACCATTCCATTGCACTTTCCCCTCAATTTCTTAGCAATACAATAAACATCCTTGAACACAACTTGACTACTAGTGTTTTATGTATTGAAAATGTGCATTTATGGAAACAGTCACATCTAGTGCAAATGAACTGTACCCTGTCAGAGCATAGAAATAATGACCTGTAGCTGGCTGTAGTCAGCACATCAGTACACAGTTGTTATATCACCAACATCTGTAAAATGACAAGCCATAGGTGGCAGTAAGTTGAGATGCAAAGGAAGTTAATGCCATCATACTACAGAATACACCAATAGTCATAGGAATGTGCAGTTGCTCTGTCTCACCTGTGTGTCATTGGAAGTACTGACGGATAACTGATGTTCTGTTGTCCTCATCCTCAGCCTCTTCATCTTCACTGTCCTCAGGGTCTACTGCTGCCACAGGGGCATCTCCAGCCTCCTCCTCCTGCAGAAAAGGTACATGACGTCTGAGGGCCAGGTTGTGCAACATGCAGCATGCCACTACTATCTGGCAGACCTTCTCGGGTGAGTAGCACATGGATCCACCTGTCAGATGGAGGCACATGAACCTGGCCTTCAGGAGGCCGAAGGTACCCTTGATGATCCGTCTGGTACGCCCATGTGCCTCATTATAACGTTCCTCAGCCCCTGTCCTGGCATTCCTCACAGGGGTTAGCAGCCACAATAGGTTTGGTTAGCCAGAGTCACCTGCAAGTATTGAGGGACAACATTTAGCCTTACACAATCCTATGAGGGGAAGCCCTGAAGGCATACACTAACATTCAGTGGGTGGGGACCAAGGCTCACCTATTAGCCACACCCTGTGACTCTGTAGTTGGGCCATCACATCTAGGATGCTGCTATTCCTCAGAACAAAGGCATCATGCACCGACCCAGGATACTTAGCATTGAAGTGGGTGATGTACTGGTCCGCCAGGCACACCATCTTCACATTCAGTGAGTGGAAACTCTTACGATTCCTGAACACCTGCTCATTCTGGCGGGGGACAAATGCAATATGTGTCCCATCAATCGCCCCAATATTATTGGGGATATGTCCCATTGCATAGAATCCGGCCTTCACAGCAGCCAAATCTTCCACCTGGGGTAAAGAAATGTAGCTGCACATGTGTCTCATCAGGGCAGACAAGACTCTTGCCAGCACGATTGAGAACATTGGCTGTGATATTCCTGCTGCCAAGCCCACTGTCACTTGGAAAGAACCAGTTGCCAAGAAATGGAGCACTGATAGCACTTGCACAAGAGGTGGGATCCCAGTCGGATGACGGATAGATGCAATCAGGCCTGGCTCCAATTTTGCACACAGCTCTTTGATTGTGGCCCTGTCCTGTCTATAAGTCAGTATAATATGCATGTCTTCCAGTGAAGCCAAGTCCACAAAAGGTCTGTACACGGGGGTATGTCTCCACCTCCTATTCATCTTCAGCGGTAAGTATCACAAGAGTGAATAGGCTGTCACAATTGGAATAATGGAACCACAACTTCATTGTACTTGGTGCACTTATGTAATGGGACAGTGTTAATGGCAAGGTGTGTGCCAATCTAATCTGTGACGCAGTTAATGTCAATATGACCATTGCCCTTCGCTGAAATGACAACCGCCTGTCCTGTATGTAGGAACAGGTGAAAGTGAGGTAATTATGCTGATGTTGGGCATCATGGCAGAAGGCGGTCTTGCATCGCCATGCAATTCCTCATTGGATAATATGTGGCTCAGTGGCCAATGGGGATCTGCGCCAGTGGTGACGGTGTACCGCCATTTTCTATCTGATTCCTCACTTGTTTCCTGACCTTCAACAGAAGAACACCTACACTGTGTGTGCTGCTGTGACCATTGTCTGGATCCCACCATGGCCTGTGTGACTGGGGAAAGGGCCCCTGCCTTCACTTCGGAGGAGTTGGAGCAACTGGTGGATGGAGTCCTACCCCAGTGTGGACTGCTGTATGGGCCTCCAGACCAACAGGTGAGTACACATTGGGCACAATGCATGTGGGAAGGATGCATGGAGATGTGTGTGCAAGCATCGTGTCATCGGGGGCGGAGGGAATGTCTTGTGGTGGTGTACATGGTGTGCGCTGGGTGGCGTGTGTGACGATGGTGATGGAAACGGGTATGGTGGGCCATTTGTGTGACAGGCTGGATTGTTTGGTTAATGGTGTTCTCCTGTCTGTATTGCCTCTGCAGGTCAGCACCCATCAAAAGAAGGGATTATGGTGTGCCATTGCAAAAAACGTGCGGACACTGGGGGGTCTGTGGCAGGGGGAGCACCCACTGTTGTAGACGGTGGGAGGACCTGAGATGCTGGGCATGGAAGACTGCGGAGGCCCAGCTGGGGATGGCCTCCCAACGAGTGCCCGTTGGAACCTGACCCCACTGATGGCCCACATACTGGCGGTAGCCTACCCTGAGCTGACTGGGCGCTTGAGGGAATCACAGCAACCACAAGGGGGTGAGTACAGTGGGTATCATTCCATAATTTGGCAGGTGGGGTGGGATCCGGGTGGTGGATGTAAGTTAGTTGGTGACCCTAAGGCCAGGCCAGACATTGCAGCGTGGGTCAACTCTAGGGTAATAGGTGTATAGCAAATATAGGTAACCTAGCTTGTTAGCATTCCATTTCAGGCAGGGCTTCGTGGGTACCAGGAGGGGTGCGGTTGGCGGTGTGTGGACCTTATCTTGCCTTAGCATCTAGCCATATTACTGGCAGTGCAATGCATAGTGTTTAAGCCTGATCCCTGTGTGTGACGGTGCTGTGTATGCCAACTGTGGTGTTGGTGCAGTCATTGACCCAGTGTTTCCTTTGTCTCTCTCCCCCCCTTTTTTGGCCTGTCATCCTGTCCTTGTGTGCATTAGCATCATCTGGCGGAGGAGCAGGGGCACCGGCGACAGAGGAAGCTGCATCCCACAGCACCCGGGAGGCAGAGTCCACCAATGCCGGGGGAACCAGTGGGACGAGGGCGAGGGGAGCACCACATAAGACAACACCCAAGAGTGGCACAGGCAAACACAGGCACCACACTTCATCCCACAAGCACTCACTCAAGCAGACATAACATCCACTGCCTCCACTGTCTCCCCCTCCTCCTCCACCTTCCTCCAGTCACGTCCACACTTCCACCTGTATGCACTGCACCAACATTCATCACCAGCATCACCACACCAAGCAGCACACACCTCACTAGCAGACACCCCCACAACATCCATGCACTCGTCTCCTGTGTCCTCTCCCAACCTGTCTGTCCACCCCACTAAAGGACACAAAAGCAAGCACTAACACACCCAACAGCCATCCACCTCACATCAGCATACTGCCCATGCACCCAAATCCAGCAGACATACACCTCCTACAACCACTCCCTCAACCTCCACTCCCATCACTCCTATCTCCTCCCACCCCACCGTTCCTAAGAAGCTTTTCCTTGCCCAACTTGACCTCTTCCCTCCCCCCCCAGTCCTGCCTGTAAGGGCAGGGTCCAAATGACCCAGCTCAGCACCTCAGCAAAACAGTCCAAGCGGCCACTGGTGGCACCACCTAATTGTGGTGGGAAGTCAGTGAAGAATCCCACTCCACCCTCCACGAAAGGGAAGGATCCCACACCTCCAGCCAAGAAGGGGAAGGAGCCTGCACCTCCAGCCAAGAAGGGGAAGGAGCCTGCACTTCTAGCCAAGAAGGGGAAGGAGCCTGCATCTCCTGCTTTGAAGGGGAAGAAGCCCTCGACTCCTGCCTGGAAGGCTAAGGAACACGTACAACCTGCCATGAAGGGAAAGAAGCCATCAACCCCTACCAGGAAGGGTAAGGATTCCACGCCCCATGTCATGGAGACGTCGAAGCCCCTCTACTCCAGCGGAGGCTGTCAGGGTGACACCTCCATCACCTCCAACGGTCACAGGGCTCTCACCGCCAGCTAAGGCTGCCCAGGAGGCACCTCTATCTGCCAGCACACTGCAACCATCACCACCTGCAGAGGCTGCCCAGGAGGCACCTCTATCTGCCACCACACTGCAGCTATCACCACCTGCAGAGGCTGCCCAGGAGGCACCTCCATCTGCCACCACACTGCAGCCATCACCACCTGCAGAGGCTGCCCAGGAGGCACCTCCATCTGCCCCCGCACTACAGCCATCACCACCAGCGGAAGCCATGTAGGCCACCCTCCAGGGGCTGCTGTACGGGGCCCCCTCCAGAACCAGTGGGAAAGTCACCCACTCCAGAGACTGTGGCCTTGCACTCCCCAGGACAGAGAACTGGGCATGGACCCCCTCCAGAACCAGTGGGAAAGTCACCCACTCCAGAGACTGTGGCCTTGCACTCTCCAATACAGAGAACTGGGCATGGAGCCCCTCCAGAACCAGTGGGAAAGTCACCCACTCCAGAGACTGTGGCCTTGCACTCCCTAGGACAGAAAACTGGGCATGGAGCCCCCTCCAGAACCTGTGGGTAAGTCACCCACTCCAGAGGCTGTGGCCTTGCATGCCCCAAGACAGAGAACTGGGCATGCAGCCCCCTCCAGAACCATTGGGAAAGTCACCCACTCCAGAGACTGTGGCCTTGCACTCCCCAGCAGAGAGAAATGGGCATGGAGCCCCCTCCAGAACCAGTGGACTTGTTCCCGACTTCGGCGGAGGTGCCCCCCCATTCCCCCGAGGTTCCTGCCGACTTGCAAGCTGATGCCCCTGCAGAGTTCTATCCGGATGAAGTCAGGATTCGAGTTAGCCATGGACTGTGCCCTGTGGCCATGTGGGCCCTTTGAACATTGGACTGGGCAGTGTCCCTTTGTGTACATATGTACATATCTGTTTCACAGACAATTGGTTTGTTTATTAGCTGTTTATATTAATTCATTCACCTTGGTGCATTCCTGTTGTCCTTGCATTATTCTGCAGTGTATCGGGTGCAAATTATTTTTCGTGTGCAGCTGGACGTGTGTATGGTGTGTGTGTGTCTGGTGTGTGTTGTGCGTGTGTGTTTCACTCTTGTTTTCCTCCCTCCCTTACTAGTGTGCTAGGCGGCTGCACTCACCGTCGTCGTCTTCGTTGGCGTTGGTGTTCCAGGTGGAGTATAACATAAAAGATCATCGTAAAAACTTGCAGTTTGGGTTCCATGGCAGCGTTGTTCTTTCCTGTGTCTCCGACGGTGAGTGTTTTCTCTTCTGGGATGTGTTTCCGCCAGGCTTTTGATGGCGTTAGTACGGCCCTGGAAAACGTGGCGGATGGTAGGGTCTTAAAATGGTGGGCCGTACTTTGTCTCCCGATTGTCTGTTGATGGCGACTGCCAGCATGCATGGTATTTCCGCCCTGGCGGATGGTGTGGTACATTGGCTGTCTATGGGAGTTCCCACTGCCATGGTCATAATTTGGCAGTAATTACGGCCAGCCTGTTGGCAGTATTACCGCCACTTTATCACTCACTGCGAGGGTCATAATGAGGACCATAGTGACCTGATGCTGCAGTTTCTCTTTGATGAAAGATTATAGCCCTAGTAGTATATGTCCTGAAACAGAAATTTGAGAACCAGTAAAGTTAGAAACACGTATTTTGATTTTTCGGTTATAAAGAGTACATCTTTGAAACATTAAAATGAGATATTTGTTTAACCTAGTTGAATTAAGTGTTGAGAAAAGTTCAGTTTTACAGTTTGGACAAGTTTTTTTGCACAGATTTACATTTTACATTTTTATTGGAATTGAATTGATTTGCAATCAGGCATTGGCAGATGTACAGATCTTTATAATTGTGTAGCAGTAGGCTTTGACTGTAGGCATTTGAAACATTCATGTTCCCAAGAGTAGTTTAGACCAAACAGATATTTCTAGAACAGCCATATAGAATTCTTGAGCATCTTGTTGTTCATTGATAGAAAACTGAACAGTACCTATACCCATATTTAACATATCTCTATTCCACTTGTAGAGTGGTATGGGTGCTTGTCTGACAGAATATATTGATGAAGATTTATCAAGATGTTGCAGAAATGCTAATGTACCTGCTGGTTTATTATTTGTTTCACACATGGTGGGTTCAAAAGTAAATTAATAACGACATTTCTATACCAATTTATGCCATTTAGATTTTGAAACTGATGTCCTGTAATTTCAACGTGGTTTGTTTTCTGTTTTGTTTAGATTGCTCCAATTCTTCTTTGTAATTGTAGATTAAATACATTTTTCTTTTTAAAGACATTTTAGTTTTAGCTAAAACGGGATATTGACCAGGATGAGGAGCGTACCTGTTTCTCAAACTATTGTATTCGGTGACAAAGTTGATGTCTGCATTATTTCTTGTCCCATCGAAATCAGAAGCAACATATGCTGTTCCCTCTTTGAATACTGCAGAACCAATATTAACAAGTGCATAATCCAGGCTTAGTCCTTGAGTTTGTGTATTGTTGCCACATAAGCCAAATAAGGAGGAAACTGTTCACTATGAGCATGTAAATCTTTGACAAGTAAGAGTCTTGCTGAACACTGGGAGATCTGATTTTGCTGTTGAATGTGGTCAAATTTGACTGCACAAAATTCAATGTCTTCATTCTTTTCAGATATGACAAAGTCCACTACAGACCCCACGGTTCCATTTACTAGTCCTTCATCTATATGTAAATTTCAACGTCAAATTACATGACAGTTTTTACATAGATGTAAATCTTTCTGGAATCCCACTTTGCATGAAACTGTTTTTTCATATTTTGTGACTTTGTAGCTAAAGTTTTACATATAGGTACATTTAGTCCGTGATTCTCCAGTTTATGAAAAAATATATTACATTTCTTCTTTTTCCTGATGTGGCATTTCATTGTTTAATTGAACACATTTTTCAACAGTTGGCATTACCATGGGTTTTGATTGTGAAAGAAGATAATTTGTAACTTTAAGATGTGAATGATGATGATGTCTCTCTCTAGTAATTATTGCTTTTGCTTCTCAATGTATTGTTTTGTATGAATTGTATTGAGTGTAGCAAAATCTGTTGTAGAAAATATGTAAACAAGTTATGGTTACAGTAGTGATTGTCTTAATACAGGTGTTAACTTTTCAATGTATTTCCCTCCAGTATTTGGCAAAGAGTATCCCATAAATTGCACCTGTATTATAATAGAAATATTTAGATCGAGGTGATAAAGCATAATTTTCAATTTCCTTTTTATGTCTTTGAAGAAGAAATACAGCTGTATTGATTTACAACAGTGAGCAGAGTTTCTGTGGGTGCTGGTGTGGTTTAGTATGACTGAGGTGTGTTTATAGCCCACTTTCTGTTATTAACCAATGAGCTAATGTTTTTCTTGTTCATTGTATTTGTTATCTACATTTCTATTTCTTTTCACAGTTATGTCTCATAAATGTGTTTAGTTGTATTGGGCTTTGTTCGTAGCCCAATTTGTGTTAATAACCAATCACATAATGCTTAACTTCTTTATTGTATTTATTATCTACTTTTCGGTTGGTTGTCATTGCCATTCACCAGAAATGGCTGTTTCATATGTCTTTGTAATACTTGTGAGAAATCATTGCTGAGGTCTAGTTTATTTGGTAACAATATTTTGTTGTTTTTGCAATTATTTTGGTGCATTAGTAGCCCGATTCGAATTTAAGCCAATAATTGAGCTCATTAAATTTTTTTTATTTTTTAATGTAATGTCGTTTTGAAATAACCAACCATCTAACTTTGTTTATATTTGTTTGTCTGCCTCTGCCTTCCTCACTGTTGTATGTGGGTGGATGTCTAAGATGGTTTGTGTGTGGCTTGTTGGACACAGTTTATTTTTGGGGCCAGAGAGCATGCCAAGAAAAGAGATTTTGAAGCTGATTTAGGCTTGAAAGGTGTAGAAATAACATGGATTGGTGAAAGAGGTTTGAGATAGAATCAGTTACTCCCTCTACTTTTGTCGGTTAGTGTATTAGGCCATGCCCAATTTATGATTAGCCACAGTGGTGGTAATGATATAGGCCTCTTAACTGGAGTGAGATTATAAATTGAGATGAAGGAGATATTTTCATCCAGATGTCTATGTTTCCAAACACACATTTTAGGCCTGATCTAGATTTGGGTGAGTGGGTTACTCCATCACAACAGTGACATATGACCGCCAAAATATAAATCCCATAGGATATAGCATCTTCTCCAACATTTGTCTGAGAAAAAAAGTGGTTGAGTGTAAATGCTGCAAAGGTTAAAAAGACTTGTAAATAAGACAATGTCAGCATTCCCTAGAGATAATGGAATATTCAAATGTAGCACTATATCATCCTGAAAGTGTCCATTTTACAACCTATGGAAACCATCTTTTCCTTTCAAACCTCAAAACTTGGCTTCACAACCATATTTAAAATTGGTAATGTTTTAAAACAAACAAAGGCTCTGTTAATAACCACCTTATGTTATGCCTAATGTACGATTTTCATGTAAAAAATGTTTGTGTTTTTAGATACCGCTGTTCTTTCTTTTTTCTTTGCTTCCCGTTAATGAATTACCCTAAAACATTGCATCTTTAGCCAAAGTAGAAAAACCAATAGGAATCCTAACTATAACTACAGAGTGACAGAATTTGTACTGAAAAAAACAAAGGTTACAGGGACATTATAGTTAGGTTCTGAATTCACTCATACAAAACCATAGAAATTCAACAGTTATAGTTAGAGTTCTTTCGAGTAAATATAACTTGTGCCCTACGGTAACTATAACTCGCGCCCTTGCCGTGCAGAGTATTCTTATCAATAATTTTATTGAAAATGTTGCAGTGATAATATCAAAGATGCCAGACAAAATCTCATCAATGATATTATATGTGGAGTAATTATCTGTGCATGGCGAAGGTGCAAGTTATAGTTACCTCAGGGCGTGAGTTATAGTTACTTGAAAGAACTCTAACTATAACTGCTGAATTTCTATGGTTTTGTATGAGTAAATTCAGAACCTAACTATAACATCCGTGTAGCCTTTGATTTTTTTTCAGTGAATTTCTGTTTTTTAACATAAAGTAATTGTAATTATTATTCATTATTCCAACCCCCGCCGCGCACGGCCTTCAGCCGTGCATGGTGGGGTTGGTCGTAAGGCCTGGCCTGCAGCCAGGCCTTGCAGCCAAGCCCTTATAAAGACCCAACCCCGTGGCACACATGGCCTTTGGCCGTGCGCAGCACAGGTTACCCACAGGGCCTGTGTCTCTCAGTGGATCTGTGAGTGCCTGAGTGGGTCTGAAAGTCTGTGTGTGAGTCTGAATGGGTACATGAGTGTCTGAGTGGGTGTGTGAGTGGGCGCACGAGTCTCTGAGTGCATGTAAGAGTAAATTAATTTGTGTATAAATGAGTCTGTGGTTTTTCTTTCACATTTTTTCACATTCGCAAATATTTTGCAAATAATTCTCAAAAATTCACGAATTTTGCGAATATCAGGCATGAAGATGAGAAATTATTTTAAACCCATAAATTTCCCCTAAACACACCTATATCACACCCCTGGGGTCAGGGTACCTTCAACCTGACCCCTTATGCCACTTTTAATTAGGATTTTTACCCCTGGGGACATGTCCTGTGAAATAAAATGGCAGCTGCACCTTTCTAGTCAGGTTGCAGTCAACCAATTACAGCGCTTCCTTTCACAAGTGCATTCGCAAAAATTCGTGAATTTCCGTGAAATATTCACGAAATAATCAGGAAGTCACTACGACCAGAGATATACAAGTTTGGATTTCCCTAAATTTCTCAAAAACTACTGAACGGATTTGCACCAAATAAGTGAAAGAAATCTGCATACCGAAAGCTAGTTTTCTGCCGAATTTGATTTAATTCCGTACAGTGGTTCAGGCTGTAGTCATTTCTAAAGGTCCTATGGCAATTAACATGGGAAATGCAACTTTTTTGACACCCCCTTTTTCTCAGCCCCCATTTGATGGATCACACCAAAACATTCTGTGCGCAACAAGAATCACTTTTACACTCTTGTTTAGAAAATTGTGCGAAGATTTGTGAAAAGGCACCAAAGATATATGCAAGTCAAAAACACTTTTTCTATGAAACATGGTCTTAACTATAACTACCTAGTGGCGCCTGCCACTAGGTAATATATATATATAATTATATGCCACTAAGTAGTTATAGTTAGGACCTAGTTCTAGAGAAAAAGTGCTTTTTTGACTTTCCTATATCTTTAGTGCTGCTTGACGAATCTTCATAAAATGTTCCTAAAAAAAATGACAGTGACATCAGCTGCAGTCTGGAAAGTTTTGGGGTGATCGGTCAAGTGGGGGGGCGAGAAAAGGGGGGAGGGGGCAAAAGCGATTTTTGCCCATTCATTTTTTTGTAGGGAATTTTGAACGGTGATAGTGCTCGAAACACTGGACGGAATTGCAACAAATTTGGCAGAAAGGTAGCTCTTGGTCCAGAAAGAGACCTTTTTGTTATTTGGTGTAACTCCATTCAGTAGTTCTTGAGAAATAAAAGAAAATCCAAATTTTTATATATAGGGACGCAAAGGATTTGTGACCCTTCACGATCTCATGCTGGAATCTGATTGGCTGCCAACACTTGAACAAGGAGGTGTTGGCAGCCACCTTGAGACTTGGCTTCAGCTGAGTCCCAGAAAAAAAGATAAAAAAAAAAGAAAAGGGGCCAGGGAAGAATCACCCTGACCCCTTGGCTCTAGTGCTGGGTTCCCAGAGGAACCCCCACTCCTCCAGAGCAAAAGAGCATTTTTTTTCATTTTCGCTGTGATTCATGGCGGATCCAGAAAAAACATTTTTAAAAATAAAGCACGGGCTCCAGCAATTCTTAAATCTGAAACCCCTGGGTGGGCCAAGTCCCAGGAGCATTGGTAACTTTTAAACCCCACCTACCCGGGGCTTAAACCATTATGTGTGCATGGGACCCCTGCAGCCCCAGGGACCTCCGCCTCCCTGGGGCACATTTCTTAAAATAATGCAGTCCACCTGCTCCCCGCAGCTCTAGGCACCGCCACCTCTGCGGGGCTTAAACCATTATGTGTGTTGGGGGCCACCCGGCCCCCCATAGCCCTGGGGACCACCACCTCCCTGTGGCTTTCATCACAATCCATGTGGGGGGGCTGTCCTGCCCCTCTGCAGCACATTCAATGCGGGGGCCACGTTGTCCCCCCACAGCCACAAGGACCACTACCTCCCCGGGGCAATACTGTTTATAGGGAGGGCACACCCCCCTGGGCCTGCTCCTGCTATGTCCTGGGGTGCCCCCCCCCCGGGACATAGCTGTTTGCTGTGGCTTGGCGGCAGAAAGGCACACCAAAACTCCGATTGGATGAAGTGAGACCTGTCAAACAGCACTTACTTCTTGTGAGCAGAGGTTTCCTCTGTTTCCTTGCCTGAGGAGAAACAGGCAGAGAGATAGAGGAAACTAAGCTGTCTCAGAGAGGGAGCTGCTTTAGCAGCTCCCTCTCTGTGACAGCAATGCTTACTCCCGTAGGAGGTGGGGAGCCAGTTGGGACCATGGGGACCTTCAGGCTCCCCCAGCGGTCCCCAACATTGTGACTGGGTGCCCTGGGGGGCACCAGCCCACATGGACGGCCCCCGGAGGATGGGGTCCCCAGGGCTGAAATTGGCCTGGGGAGGGGGGGCCGTGCGGGTTGGGTTGTTATAGGGGTTGGCCCCAGGGTCTGTGTCCAACTCCTGCTGCGCACGGCCGAAGGCCATGCGCAGCATGGAGTTTTGTTGTTATAGGGGTTTGGCCCGTTGGCCCTGCGGCCAACCACTTAAGCACACTCCCAGAGATCGTGTGTAGTGGTGGTTGGATTAACGTATAGTAATGAATTACTTTACGTTACAAAAAGCGTAGAAATACACTGAAAAAAACAAAGGTTACAGGGAAGTTATAGTTAGGAAATAGAATTTAAAAAAACATAGAAATTCACTTTAAAAAACAAAGGTTACAGGGATGGTAAAGTAAATGTACCAAACCATAGAAATTCCCCTGTTAGAGTATCTCATTTATCTATAACTTGTACTCTAAGATAACTATAACTCAAGCTCTCACCATGCACAGCTAATTACCCCACATAATGCATAACTTATGACATCTTCGATAACATCATTGATAATATCAGTGTAACATTTGCAGTAAAATTATTTAGCAGGTAACTGTGCATGGTGGAGGTGCGATTTATAGTTTCCTTAGGGCACGAGTTATAGTTACTTGAGATAATTCTAAGTATAGCAGGTGAATTTCTATGGTTTGGTATGTTTAAAATGTAAGCCTAATTATAACGTCCCTGTAACTTCTGTTTTTTTAAGTATTTAGGGGGCCACTTTCTTTGCTTGCAATAAGACCCATGCCACTCTTGCTATATCACACTGCAAGTAAGAGCAGTCCCATACCAGGGGTTGTGGGTAATGCCCACAAGGGTGAAAGCAGTGACTTGGTTTTGTATGTCAAGTTTAAAAGGGAAGCGGAAAGAAAGAACACAAAGACACTCCACCAGGGATAGTGATTCCATGATTGGAAGGTGAAGCAAAACAGAGAAACAGAAAATGATGTAGGTAGCATGAAAGGCTAGGTGTTATTCACTGCAACAAGAGAGTGGCTTGGTTCAATCAATCACTCATTTCTAGTGCACTACTCACCCACAGGGTCTCAAGGCACTAGGGGTGTCCTCAGAGCCAGTTGAAGAGCCAGGTCTTGAGGTCCTTCCTGAACTGAGGCAGCAATAGCTACTCTCTGAGGTGCGTGTTAGGGTGTTCCAACCTTTAGCTGCCAGGTATGAGAATGATCTTCCTCCATCCGAAGACTTCTTTATGCAGGGTATGTTGGCGAGCGACTGCTGGGACGAGCAAAGTGGTCTGGGAGAGGAGTACCAGGTGATGTGGTGGTGGGTGGTGGAGGTTTGTGGGTCTGCTGTCGTGGAGGGCTATGTAGACGTATACGAGGAGTTTAAAATTGATCCTTTTCTCAACAGTGAGCCAGTGAGGTTCTTCAGGTGTTCTTTGATGTGTTTTTGGCTGGGGATGTCTAGGACGAGTCTGGCAGCATCGTTCTGAATTTGTTACAACTTTTTCAAGTTCTTCTTGAAAGTTCCAGCATAGAGGGCTTTGCCGTAGTCAAGTCTGCTTGGGATTAGGGCCTGTGTTACAGTTTTCCGGCAGTCGTTTGGTATCCATCTGAAGATCTTTCAAGAATTCGGAGGGTGTAGAAGCAGGGGGAGGTGATGGCGTTGACCTGCCTGGTCATGGTGAGGGTTCAGTTGAGGATGACGCCGAGGTTTCGTGTGTGGTCTGTAGTGGTGGAGGGGGCTGCTGAGTGTAGAGGGCCACCAAGATTCATCCCATGCTGACGGGGAGGGTCCTAAGATGATGATCTCAGTTTTGTCAGAGCTTAAGGCAGCTCTCCCTTATCCAGGTGGTGACTGCTTCCATCCCATCTCTGAAGTTCTTCATGGCTGTTGATGGGTTCTCAGTCGAGGAGAGGATCAGCTGTGTGTCATCAGCATAGGAGACAATGCTCATGCTGTAATTCCTGACGATGGGGGCTAGTGGGATCATGTACATGTTGAACAGCATGGGGCTCAGTGATGATCCTGGGGGTACTCAACATCTGATCTCCGTGGGTTTTGATAGGTGTGACGGGAGCCTGACTTTCTGTGTTCTGCCTATCAGGACGGAGTGTATCCATCGAAGGGCCTTGCTGTGTATGCCTGCCGCATGGAGTCTGGCGCATAGTGTATGGTGAGCGACTGCATTGAAGGCGGCTGAGAGATCAAGAAGGATGCAGGCTGCTGTTTGTCTGGGGTCGAGGAGGGAGCAGCTGTCATCTTCGGCTGCGAGCCATGTGGTTTCGGTACTGAATCCTGATTGGGAGACGTCCATGATGTTTTTGTCCTCGATGTGTTAGCGAAGCTGAGTGTTGATTGCTTTCTCTGCAACTTTAGCTTTGAAGGGCAGCAGTGAGTTCTTGAGGTCAGTCAGGTCGGCTGTGGGTTTTTTCAGAAGTGGCCCAATCTCGGCACGCTTCTAGTCTTTGGGGTAGGTTGCTGATTCTAGGCAACAGTTGATGGTCTTGCAGATTTTGGGCATGATCGAGGCACTGGCCTTCTTGAAGATGTAGTGTGGGTAGGAGTCGGTCGGGGCTCCCGAGTGGATGCTTCTCATGATGGAGTAGGTATCCTTCCTCATGAGGGGGGTCCGGGCGTGCCTGAGTAGTGGTGGTTCGGCTGGTCCTGGCAGGGGTGTTGTTGGTGGGCTCAGAGAATCTTAGGGTCCGAAACTGTTGTAGATGTCTTTAATCTTCCGTTGGAAGAAGGCGGCAAGTCTGTCGCAGAGATCATGCAATGGATGGATGTCAGTGGTCTTGGTCTGTGATTTGGCGAATTCTTCGACGATGTTGAAGAGTTCTTTGGTGTTGTGGGTGGAAATGTTAATTTTGTCCTGTAGGGCGAATTTCCTGCAGGACCTGATGAGGCTATGGTGGAATCTTGTGGCAGCTTTGAAGGTGGCCAGGTCTTGCGGGGATTTGCTGTTCTCCACTTCTTCTCCAGCCTCCTGCGTGAACGCTTTGATTCCTGGAGTGAGGGGGTGAACTAGCTGGCTTTCATGGAGGAGTGTTTCCCTGTAGTCATCTGGAGAGGGGGTAGGGTGTCAGCGCAATTGGTGATCTATTTGTGGAGGTTGCGGGCTGAGGTGCTAGTGTCTGTTGTACAGGGTAGTGGAGTGTTGCTGAGGGTGCTGGTGAGTTGCTCCTCTGAGATCTGGTTACATTTTCTATAGGCGGGGCGTGTTGGGGTGTGTAGGAAGCTGGCTCTTTATATTGTGGACCAAAAAGAGGTACACTGTGTAAAGTGTCCAAGCAAACCCCAGAGGAATTACAGAGGCACAAATGACACCCTAAGTGCTCTCTTTTGTGATAGTGTGGGCGAGCAGTTACGCTTATCAGAGGGTAATGCTAAACATGTATTGCACATACAAAGACAGTAAGCGAGCCACACAGTCAATAAAGAAATACGATACCAATTTATAAAAATAGCATATACTTTTGTATAAGTTTTAATACCAAGATCATCAGAATTGGTTGAATACTTTTCAAATTATGAATACGGGTACTTAGCAATGACTTACAGATCTGTTCTTCTGAACTTGAGGTGAGTATAGGGCAAGGTCCAAGGCCCCACCAACAGTTCAACTTCGGGGGCTCTAGGACATCTAGGAGCAGAGGTGTGCTACGGCATCGGGAATCCTATTCACTTCAGTGGAGATCAGTCCGGTCCGATAGAGGCTGTAGCTGTAAGCAGGGACTGGGCTGCCTGTCTGGGGGAACTCACAGGGGGACTCGACCCCTGAGATCTTCGGGCATGGAAGGACAACATTGGGGCACTTCTTGTTGGGCTGTTGGGCTCAGTGCAGTGGTTTCTTTTGGCATCTGGATTTACTCGCAGTTGGAGTGGGGCCCACAGACATAGGATGCAGGCGTGGACAGAGGGGCCAGTCCAACCAAGCCAACAAGCGGGCTCAGGTCTCACGAGGGTTGGAGACGTGGCGACAGCCTTCGTTCTGTTCTCCTCGATCCGAGGGTGGACTGGTGCAAAGGTTTCCTGAGACATCGGGTCTTTGTCTCCAAGTCACTCGCAGTAGAGGGGGTGGTCTGTAGACGGAGGCAGCAGACACCGTCAGGAAGTCCACAGTGGCCAAGTCCAAGGTGGGCTTTTTCTCTGTAGGGCTGGAGGACCACGCTGGCACCATTGGTCCACTTCAACTTGGCCTGTGCTGCTCGTGTGCAGTGGTGATGTCCGGTGTCGGGCTTTGGAGGTCTCGGGTTCTCGTAGTTCATCTTTTGTTGTCTTGTCTGCTGATGCAGGGAGCAGCTCATCTGCTTCAAGGGAGCTCTTCTTGATGATTTGTGAAGCACTGGCAGCTTTCCCGGTTCCTTTGAGGCTGCAGCGGCAGGACAGGTTAGGTGTTCCACAAGAGTCTGATGGAGCAGGCAGGCTGGCAGGGTTAGCACCAAGTCAGTTGTGCTCCTCGATCCTTGGGTCAGCAGTCTTCTTGTCCACTTCCACTTTTGTGTCCAGTGAAGATCTGAAGTCCTGGTATCAGGGGGTCCCCTAAATGCTCAATTTAAGAGGTGTTAAGGGGAGTGAAGTGTAGTAGCCAATGGGTTAGTTACCCTCGGGTCACTAGACCCCTTAGGGGACCACTTCCTTTGGGGAGCAGGCATCACTATGTCCCAGAATTCCAAATTGCACCACACACAAGTTGGTGAAATTCCCAAGGCTGTGTTTGTTTCAGGCTGGTCACCCAAGGGGTGTGACCAGCCTGGAAATGCAACATAGCTCCTGCATTTTCCCGCACCTGTCCAGGTGCCAGATGGGCAAGGAGGTTGGCATATTCCTCTGAAGAATGCCAGATTTGCATACCAAAGGCAGTGGACTTCTTTGAAGCCTTCTACCTTGGAATGCAGATTTGCAGGTCATCCTGTTGGGAGGAGTGTGTAACAACCCTGCCAGAGCAGGCTTTGTTTCTGACCTCCAGAGAGCAAATGCTCTCACCCTTGGGGGTCAGATTATCCTGTGTTGGTGGCAGGCTGGCTAGAACTAGTCAGTGAGCCCACCAGCAGTTGTTAGGTTTTCAGGGGGCACCTTTAAGGTGCCCTCTGGGTGCATGTATTAATAAACCTATCACTGAAATCAGGGAGGGTTTATTAATACGAGATGTTTGATATTAAATATCCCTAGTTTCAGTGAAGCCATCATGTAACTGGGAAACTCACATTGACCAGTGTCCAGCACATGTATTTAATATGGCTTCTCTACACACTTACTATGTCTAAGAATTGACAAAGACATAGCAGGGGCATATCTGCTGTTGCAAATATGCCTGCAAATGTAATATAATGCTCCCTGCCTTAGGGCTGTAAGGACTGTTGCAGGGGTAAATTACAAATATTACATGCAGTGTGTCATGTTGTGTTTTCACTTTTGGGAGCACCTTGTCACACAGCCTGCAATGGCAGTCTGCATGAGGTTAATGCTGGGTCCCTTAAAGTGGCACAAGTTATGATGCAGCTCTTAGGAACCCTCTTTAGTATCTAGGCGCTATGTACTAGAGATACCATTTACTAGGGACTTACAGAAGTGCTAATGGGCCTGGCCTCTTGGGGATTAAGTGACGAGATGTCTTATTTTGGGGAAAGAACACTGGCACTGGGGACCTGGTTAGCAGGACCCAAGTGTACTTTAGTCAAAGTTGTATCAAAAACCAGGCAAAAAATGGGGGTACTGCAACCAGAATCTTGCTTCCTACAGGTTGGTTTTTGAATGGTGTAGTGGGATAGTGCTCTCTAGGTGGGAGCTGTACAACAGGTCCACAGCAGTTCTTAACCGTTTTCTACACAGTCTCATAAGTATCACTTTCACTGTATGCACAGTTCGATATCCTTATTACTGTGTTCAAATTAGTAATATGTAACCTGTGATCGGTTCAGGAAGGACCAGCGTCAGGTCTGATTGATATGAAACTGGTGTTTCCTTTAGATCAATAGATATGCAACCTCTGTGTGCTAAAGAGATGTCACGCTCTGATCTAAACTTTACTAATTCTCCCACCAAGACAAAGCAACCTCGTGGTGGATTAGCTATGTTTTCCGTATTCAACGGAGGTCACAGGGCTTCAACAACACAGTTGTGTAGGAGGCTGGACTGGCTTGTAGTGAGTACCTAGGGGTACTTACACCTTGCACCAGGACCATTTATCCCTTATTAGTGTATAGGGTGTCTAGCAGCATAGGCTGATAGATAATGGTAGCTTAGCAGAGCAGCTTAGGCTGAACTAGGAGACGAGTGAAGCTCCTACAGTACCACTAGTGTCATATGCACAATATCATAAAAAAACACAATACACAGATATACTAAAAATAAAGGTACTTTATTTTTCTGACAATATGCCAAAAGTATCTCAGTGAGTACCCTCAGTATGAGGATAGCAAATATACACAAGATATATGTACACAATACCAAAATATGCAGTAATAGTCTTAGAAAACAGTGCAAACAATGTATAGTTACAATAGGATGCAATGGGGACACATAGGGATAGGGGCAACACAAACCATATACTCCAAAAGTGGAATGCGAACCACGAATGGACCCCAAACCTATGTGACCTTGTAGAGGGTCGCTAGGACTATTAGAAAATAGTAAGGGTTAGAAAAATAGCCCACCCCAAGACCCTGAAAAGTGAGTGCAAAGTGCACTAAAGTTCCCCAAAGGACATAGAAGTCGTGATAGGGGAATTCTGCAGGAAAGACACAAACCAGCAATGCAACAACGATGGATTTCCAGTCGAGGGTACCTGTGGAACAAGGGGACCAAGTCCAAAAGTCACAAGCAAGTCGGAGATGGGCAGATGCCCAGGAAATGCCAGCTGTGGGTGCAAAGAAGCTGCTACTGCTACTGCTGAAGATTCTGCAGGAACGACAAGGGCTAGGAACTTCCCCTTTGGAGGACGGATCCCCCACGCCGTGGAGAGTTGTGCAGAAGTATTTTCCTGAAGAAAGACCGCCAACAAGCCTTGCTAGCTGCAAATCGTGCGGTTAGGGTTTTTGGATGCTGCTGTGGCCCAGGAAGGACCAGGATGTCGCCAATTGCATCTGGGGACAGAGGGGGCGTCGAGCAAGACAAGGAGCCCTCTCAGAAGCAGGCAGCACCCGCAGAAGTGCCGGAGACAGGCACTACGAAGATGCGTGAAACGGTGCTCACCCAAAGTCGCACAAAGGAGTCCCACGTCGCTGGAGGACAACTTAGGAGATCGTGCAATGCAGGTTAGAGTGCCGTGGACCCAGGCTGGACTGTGCACAAAGGATTTCCGCTGGAAGTGCACGGAGGCCGGAGTAGCTGCAAAAGTCGCGGTTCCCAGCAATGCAGTCTGGCGTGGAGAGGCAAGGACTTACCTCCACCAAACTTGGACTGAAGAGTCACTGGACTGTGGGAGTCACTTGGACAGAGTTGCTGGATTCAAGGGACCTCGCTCGTCGTGCTGAGAGGAGACCCAGGGTACCGGTGATGCAGTCTTTTGGTGCCTGCGGTTGCAGGGAGACGATTCCGTCGACCCACGGGAGATTTCTTCGGAGCTTCTAGTGCAGAGAGGAGGCAGACTACCCCCACAGCATGCACCACCAGGAAAGCAGTCGAGAAGGCGGCTGGATCAGCGTTACGGAGTTGCAGTAGTCGTCTTTGCTACTTCGTTGCAGTTTTGCAGGCTTCCAGCGCGGTCAGCAGTCGATTCCTTGGCAGAAGGTGAAGAGAGAGATGCAGAGGAACTCGGATGAGCTCTTGCATTCGTTATCTAAGGAATCCCAAGAGACAGAGACCCTAAATAGCCAGAAAAGAGGGTTTGGCTACCTAGGAGAGAGGATAGGCTAGCAACACCTGAAGGAGCCTATCAGAAGGAGTCTCTGACGTCACCTGATGGCACTGGCCACTCAGAGCAGTCCAGTGTGCCAGCAGCACCTCTGTTTCCAAGATGGCAGAGGTCTGGAGCACACTGGAGGAGCTCTGGGCACCACCCAGGGGAGGTACAGGTCAGGGGAGTGGTCACTCCCCTTTCCTTTGTCCAGTTTCGCGCCAGAGCAGGGCTAAGGGGTCCCTGAACCGGTGTAGACTGGCTTATGCAGAAATGGGCACCATGTGTGCCCATGAAAGCATTTCCAGAGGCTGGGGGAGGCTATTCCTCCCCTGCCTTCACACCATTTTCCAAAGGGAGAGGGTGTAACACCCTCTCTCAGAGGAAGTCCTTTGTTCTGCCATCCTGGCCCGGGCCTGGCTGGACCCCAGGAGGGCAGAAGCCTGTCTGAGGGGTTGGCAGCAGCAGCAGCTGCAGTGAAACCCCGGGAAAGGCAGTTTGGCAGTACCCAGGTCTGAGCTACAGACCTGTGGGATCATGGGATTGTGCCAACTATGCCAGTAAAGAGGGGGCAATTCCATGATCATAGACATGTTACATGGCCATATTCGGAGTTACCATTGTGAAGCTACATATAGGTAGTGACCTATATGTAGTGCACGCGTGTAATGGTGTCCCCGCACTCACAAAGTCCGGGGAATTGGCCCTGAACAATGTGGGGGCACCTTGGCTAGTGCCAGGGTGCCCTCACACTAAGTAACTTAGCACCCAACCTTTACCAGGTAAAGGTTAGACATATAGGTGACTTATAAGTTACTTAAGTGCAGTGTAAAATGGCTGTGAAATAATGTGGACGTTATTTCACTCAGGCTGGAGTGGCAGGCCTGTGTAAGAATTGTCAGAGCTCCCTATGGGTGGCAAAAGAAATGCTGCAGCCCATAGGGATCTCCTGGAACCCCAATACCCTGGGTACCTCAGTACCATATACTAGGGAATTATAAGGGTGTTCCAGTAAGCCAATGTAAATTGGTAAAATTGGTCACTAGCCTGTTAGTGACAATTTGAAAGAAATGAGAGAGCATAACCACTGAGGTTCTGGTTAGCAGAGCCTCAGTGAGACAGTTAGACATCACACAGGGAACACATACAGGGCACACTTATGAGCACTGGGGCCCTGACTAGCAGGGTCCCAGTGACACATACAACTAAAACAACATATATACAGTGAAAAATGGGGGTAACATGCCAGGCAAGATGGTACTTTCCTACAAGTTGATACTGTTTGAGGTTTTCCACTTGACCCCATTCCTAAAAAGCTGTGATACAAAGGGCTCACAACCATACAGCCTACTGAAACGATCCTGTTTTTATAATGAAACGATCGATCTATTAACGCATGTCCTGTGTTGGCATCTTGGACATATATGTGTAGCACGTACCTGCCACATGTTTGGATATCTCAGGAGAGACCATAGTCTTGTCAAAAGTACCATTGGAGAAATACACTGGGGAAGAGAGGCATGTAACCTCTGGCAGACCTCTGAACACACCTCCCTCCCTCTCTCCAGGAACATGGGTGACCTGCACATGCATAAGTCAATAGTCATTATCTTATGCATGTGCAAGAGGCAGCTAATTATGCGAGCTCCCTTTTGTAAGTCCGCGAAAGGCATAACTGTGCATAGATGCACAATTCTGAAAAATCCCGAAGGGTACAAATTGCGCACATAATTGGATACAAAAGAGTGGCCATCTTATAATACAGTTTAAGCAAATTACTTATTATACGTATGTATACCTCTGCCACTCAGCACGTACCCTTGAGATATACCTGTGACTTCATAAATGGAGTAACTCACTAGAGAGAAGAGGTCGTAATTTATTTTACATGGTTTACAAATTTACTTCCGCCCGCAGGAGGGCCATCATCATGCTCAACTCTAATTCAAATTCAGTTTTATTCAATCAAGTTGAAGACCAATTTTTGACTTTTGCTGGATGTCTAACCTTTTGGTGGGGTGATCGATTGCTGTGCTTGGGCTTAACTTGCTAACCCTGTAACTATACTGAGCCCGCTCCAGCTGGGCTCGGGCTGCAAGTGTCATGTGTGTTCCAT
This sequence comes from Pleurodeles waltl, assembly GCF_031143425.1. NCBI lineage: Eukaryota > Metazoa > Chordata > Amphibia > Caudata > Salamandridae > Pleurodeles > Pleurodeles waltl. The sequence goes on along the minus strand of NC_090448.1, from coordinate 23,388,138 downwards.
TGCACCCCCAGTTGAACTCCCAGTCTCCCCCGAGTGGCCCTGGCCCAGCTGTCTGGCATCCCGAGGCACATGAGTAAGGTGCAAGCTTCCCATCTAATCCTTCTTCCGGACACGACATTGATCTTGCGGGGCTGACCAGTGCTATTACTACCGAGTTGTTGCCCCTTCGTGGCTCCTCACCATCTCCCTTTTCTTTCGCCAGCTCAAAACTCTTGCAACCTTCTTGTTTATGAGAATCCTGCCAGCTCCAATGTCCCCCTGACATTCAGTGTGAACGTGTCTAACCCGACGCCGGACAAGTAAACCCTGCCTTCTGTCTAGTGTTGATTAGCCAATGCCCTATGCAGTCCCTGCCCATGTTTTGCAGAACTAACACATGGCTATGTTCGGAGTCATCCATGATATGTCTAGTGTGCCAGGTGCTTTTGGTCCCTCCATTGGAATCTGGGAATGAGATCAGACCCTATGATTGCGGTTGAGCTTAACAACTTTGCCACTGCTATCCAGTTCTTTCACATGTTAAGTAATAGTTGTCTGCTGCCCTTGGATGTCAAATCATAGTCTTTAAGGTCGACAACCGAAATGTCTGTCCTTCGGTGCCTGAGAGCAGTTTGGTACCCTCGGGAACAGCCGCCCCATCTCTTGGCTATCTCACCAAACCATCTCACATCGACACTCGTCAGCCCTTTAACTGTGTCCTCTTGTCGGCTCAACGTTGCACCCTTGTAATCTATGAATGTCCGATATACACAGACCTCCATTCCTGCTGTCTTTGTTCCCTTCTAGAGACACAAGCATCTAAAGCGGCCAGCTGTATTCATCACCTTCTTGTCTGATGTAAAACGCTTTTGATTTTTTTTCCATCCGACTTTCCTTATGATTTTTGCCCTCAGGCACTTTGTGTTCTTCTGCAGTGGCTGCTGCTCCTATTTTAAAGTAGTGAGTGCAAAGCGCAACGATGACTGCCCAATCTTGCCCAGGTCCTTTCCCATGGCCTGCTTGATAGGGAAGGTACATAGGCAGAGACGTTTTAAGGCATGGACAAGTGGGCTCTGGCCCGGAGCCCCGGTCCTTCAGGACACCCCCTGATAGGGCCAGCTCTAGTTGCAGAGAGCCCTACATTATGACCTAGAATAATTCCTAAACAAATTGTTATGAATAGCGTTTTTTTCCTTTAACTTATTTTTAATGCGGGAGATGTGTAAGAATCTGTTGCAAATAGTTTGCAGACAAATGTTGTGTTTATGTTTCATACAACATACATAAGAAAGTTTATTTTACATCAATATAAGACCTCACATATGAGAAATGGGAGGGGGTCACAGAGACCGGCGGTAATATTAGTAAACAGTGATGTGTTACAATATTGAAAACACACGCCATTATACCGGAATATTAGATGTACATACATTTAGAGTATGGCTGTGCACTGCCAGTGATCTGGACAAAGAGGGCATGAAAGAGCTGAAATTGGATCATAAATTCAAAGCTGCTCCAAACATGGTCCCTCAAAATACGTTTAGTCCAAGGCCACCCAAAATCCTTCAGATGTCGCTGTAAATGTTTGAATAGCAGCACCTCTCCCCTAATAGCCTGACACACTGCAACAATAAAGTTTGTCTGTGGAGTCTAGGTGGGTTCCACTGCCTTTTCCTAGCTGTTCAGTTTTTGACTTCCTCAGTATCAGAGTATGACAGTATCGGGTGACTATCATGCCATACATAGTGGAGTCTCTGGCCTAAGGCATGAGTCATTAGCTCTTTGGATGGGGCTATTAGCTCATTCACTCTGAATGCTCCAAAAAGGCCACTGAAAGCTGTCCTGAACATTACTATTTCAAATTGAGAGTAGCTTTCTGACCTTAGCAAACCGAGTAGAGAGGTAAACGTATTGAAAGTCAATGGGGAGACTGGTGTCCTTTTATTGTGCTTGGGTGTGGCCCCACCCTTTCATTACTCCTTTAAGTTTTGTGAAGAACGTCACATCAACCAACAGTGCCTATGCCCATGTTCTGCTCTTTCCTCCCTTGAAAGCCCAGTGGATGAATGGTTCCAATGCAGGTTGCTTTAAGACTTCTTGACACAGTTGATAGAAAAGAATACTTTAATAAGATTCACAGTAACAACCCCTGAACACGTCCTATCACCTCAGCAACTGCCTGCTTCTCTCACTGGAACTCACACTCTAGAATCCAGCAAAGAAGCATCCAGTTTCTAAGATACAACACATCTCCCTCCTTTATAATATACAAATTGTAAAACATAAAAACATAATCGAATAAACAAACAGTACATAGTTAATGTAAACATGCATTAACAAAAATTCTCAATATGAACATGCATAAACATTATGTACATGCATAGGCCCTAATTTTGACCCTGGTGGTCTTTTGACTGCCAGGGTAAATGTGGCTGTCCCACCACCAACAGGCTGGCGGTACAGACTGCCACATTATGAGTGTAGTGGGTTGGCCACTGCAAACCTGCCACATCTCCACACATACCGCCATGGCAGTTGGAACTGCCGGGCCGGAGATGATCATCTCTGACCCGGCGGTCCACAGAAGACCGCTGGCGGTATTAGGAGCCGGCTTTCCACCATGGTTTCCGCAGCAATAGCACCACCACAAAAACCATGGCGGAAAGGCTACCGGTGACGGGTAATTCCCTGTCACTGGTAGACGACTCCTACACCCCCGCCAGCAAGCACTAGACTCCCCCAGGCCCCACCAGACACAGCGCCCCTCCAGAGACAGTGCCCCCCTCCATAGACAGTGCCCCACTCCCCGCATACATGAACACGGACATCCAGATCAACCACGCATACACCCATTCACCTACACTTACATACATGCATTCACTCATATGCATCCATACACACATTCACTTCAACATTCATACACGCATTCAAGCATACATACTCACACCCATTCAAGCATGCATACTCACACCCATCCAAACACACATACTCACACGCAAACATGCATACTCACACGCAAACATGCATTCACCACAACACTCACACTTGCATACATACATGCATACACACTTACATGCAGACATGCACTCACTTCTGCATTCAGACACGCATACAACCACGCATACACACATTCATGCAGACACCACACACTCATACACGCACAAACAACACCCCCCACTCTCTCACCCCCTTCCCTGTCGGACGATCACCTTACCAGGTCTGGGAAAATGGTTGTCCGGCAGGGAATGGGATGGGGCGCTTCCACCGCCGGCAGAGCCCCACCAGCAGGACACCGCCAGGCCCTATATTGCCCATAATACCGCTGGTGGAGTCCTACTGGCAGGGTGGGTCTGGTGGTGGGACCCCCCCAAGCGCCTCCACCTCTGAGCACGACTACTACTGGATTTCTGCCCAAAGTCTGGCAGTACCCGTGATATGGTAGGCAGAAGACCACCAACACTGGCGATTTTCTGGCGCCCGCGGCTTTGACCGCCATAGTCGTAATGAGGGCCATAGTCTTTATGCCAGACTGGTTTTCTTTTGATGCATTCTCTCCCATTATTTTCAGCATGGGGCACAAACTCACTAATAGACACATGGGGCCTCATTATGACCCTGGCAGTCTTAAGAACGTCAGGGCCGCGGTGGCGGTCAGACCACTGCCAATGTGGTGTTCCAACCGCCATGGTCAGACTGTCAGCACCACCAGTTTTCCTTCACAGGACGGGCTGTCGGCCCAAATCTGCCAGGGAAGTGCTGCTTGCAGTGCTGCTTTGGGGATTACAATCCCTTCTCCTCCACCTTTTACATGGTGGTAGCCCCACCATTTAAAGGCTGGCGGAGACAGAGTGCAGGTGGCCCCAGGGGGGCCCCTGCACTGCCCATGCACTTGGCAGGGGCAGTGCAGGACCCCCATGGCCAGCCCCATTGCGCTTTTCACGGTCTGCATTGCAGACAAATGAAAAGCGCGACAGGTGCTGGTGCACCGCACCCACTGCAACATTGTCGCTGGCTCAGGAATGAGCCAGCATCAATGTTGTGGAGTGTTCCCCGCTGACCCAGCGGGGAACTCGTAATAGGGCCCACAGGGAGGTGGCCGCACTGGCGGCCACCTGCCCGTCGGGAATTTGGAGGACGGTGCAAACCGTCCATCGAAGTCGTAATGAGGCCCATTGGCCTTACTAAGCTGTTCCTTCCATTTTTTGCATTCTAGATCATTACTGAGTGTGACCTTCCTAATATTCCATCTTTTATTGTCATCCAAACATACACTATTTCCAAACACCTTCTTCACTAACTTGAGTTTTTACCACTTTGACAATAATGATTTTTGACCACCAATCCGCAAAGTCCGTATCCAATCACCTACCCTAAAACTTCGAGATACATTTTTCAACTTGTTATTGTGCCTGTCAACATACTTCTCCTGATATTTATTTACTCTTTGAACCAGATCTTCCTTATCAATCTCCTTTTTCTTTCCTTTATCCATACACAAAGTTGTCACTTTAGTTCCTGCTTGCCTGTTCTTCAATAAACAGAAATGTGTTTCCCTTGTAGCTGAATGTGGAGTGTTAGGATAACACCACAACATATCTTTAACAGCTTCCTTGGAATCTGCCCCACATTCAACACTCAGCTGTACACATTCTTTTATAACACGGTTGAATCTCTCGACAAGACCATTTTCTCTCGGATGATATGCTGCTGTTCTGTGGTGAGAAACTCCCACCCTTCCTAAGAGCTTCAGAAATTCATCAGCAATAAATTGTGGCCCGTTACCAGTAAATATACACTCAGGGTAACCCTCTCTTCTGAATACCTCCTTGCAAAAATTTACACTGGATGCTGTTACTTCACTAACAAAAGCCACTTTGGCCATTTAGAGAAATAATCTATTAAAACTAGGGGATATTTTCTGTCTATGCCGTTACTGCTGAATGGACCACATATGTCCCTGGCTAGTTTATGCCAAGGTTTCTCTGGCAGTTTGGTGTGCGAGATGGGGGACTCTTCTGACTTGTGATATTTGTCACTGCACATACAGGCTTTGCAATGACGCACAAACCTTTCAATATCCCTATCCATTCCTGGCCACCAAAAATCAATACAAGCCCTTCTTTCCGTACTTGACATACCACTGTGGCCCTAATGTAGTAATTCTAATAATCTGGCCTTTAAACCTGCAGGCACCACCGGCCTTCCACCCCTCCTTAAGATGCCATCGACTGAAACAATTCAGACCATATCATTCTATAGTCCACATATTCCTTCCTCACATTTTCTGCATGGCTAAAACTACCGGACAAACATGTCTTAAGTTGTTTCAATTCATCATCCTGCACAATTGCTTGTTTCCACTCTTCTTTCTTTATCGCACCTACACATGATTCAGTCACAGTGGCTACTAAACACTCCTCATCTTTATCCACATTTCCATCCTCTTCCTTCCCTTGCAACAGTAATCAAGATAAATAATCTGCATTCTTATTTTTATTACCAGGAACGTATTTTAGTTCAAAATTATACTCTTGCAAACCATAAATCCACTTGGCAGTTCTTGAGTAGCTCTTTCAGCCCCTTTTGCAGTGAATATTGCGATCAGGGGTTTGTGGTCGGTACTCAATTCAAAAACTGTTCCCCAAACGTATGATTTAGAAATGTTTACCCCCACCAACATGCCAACGCCTCTCTTTCGACTACAGAATATGTTGCTTCAGCACCCTTTAATGTTCGTCAAGCAAATGCTGCCACTTGCTTATATCCATTTTTTTTTGCATCAAAACAGTACCCAGTCCGTACGCACTTGCGTCAACCACAACTATAGTTTCATCTTTAGCATCAAAAGAGGTTAAGGTCACCACCTGCACGATTTCATTCTTAATTCTGTCAAATGCTGGCTGACATTTGGGTGTCCACTCGAAGGTCATACCCTTTTTCATCAAATTTCTTAAAACATGTATTTTGTCAGCGAAATTCTGTACACACTTCGAATAATATTTGGCTAGACCGAGAAATGATCGAAGTTGCTCCTTATGTGTTGGTGGGGATGCACGCTCAATTGCTTCAATTAACTTAAGCTTGGGTTTCACTCCTCTTGATAACGTATGTCCAAGATAATCCACTTGTGGCACTCCAAATTTGCATTTCTCCTCACTAACAGTCAACCCTGCTTTTTCTAACTTAGCTAATACATTGTTCTCCATGGAACCGTGCTGTTTGGCATCTACACCCCACACTAAAATGTCATCCTGGAAGACTAGCACCCTTCAAAATGCTACTCATGACCCTCTGGAACACAGCCGATGCCAACCCTAATCTGAACAGCACACATATGAATTGGAATGCACCCTCTGGTGTTATTAAAGATGTGAAATGTTTAGACTCAGGATGCAAATGAATCTGATGATAAGCGTTGGATAAATCAATAGATGAAAAATACTTCACACCTTTGACACTGGAAATAATTTCATTTATGTGTGGCAGGGGATGCCGGTCGACCCATATGCATTGGTTGAGGTCTCTCAAGTGAACGCACATCCGCAACTTCCCATTGGCTTTCCACGCTAGTAATATGGGACTAAGCCATTCCGACGTTTCTATTGGTTCTATTACACCAGCTGCACATAGACCATCCAATTCCTCTTTGTGTTGAGTTCTTAAAGTCAAAGGAACATTCCTCACTTTGTGTACTTTAGGTATACTATTAGATTTTAGTACAATGCGATGCTCACATTTTTCTAAACAATCCATTTTGCCAGCAAACAACTTAGGATATCTCGCTTTCCAACTAGCTTTCTGTGCTTCCTCAGTAAGTAACACCTGCTCAGGATGATTGGGATCAAGTATGATACCCAATGCTTTTTGGTCTTTCCACCCTAATAGAGCCCCCACATCCCCCCTCCCATTCACACATTTGTCTTTGTATGTTAATTTACAATTGAAATACCCCACCACGGGCAACTTTATTCCACAATATCCTTCAGGCTCAATATCAGGCAAACATAAATCACATTTACCCAACTCTTCCCAAATATTTTTATCAGTTATGGTATATGTGGAACATGAATCAGCCCATACATTGACATTGTTCTCGTTGATTTTCAAAATGCATTTTGGAGGGCGATAACCTTCCTTGATTTCCCCCACCCAATCTTCGTACTCCACTAACAGTTCTACTTTGTTGTACTCTTCGTCACTAGAACACTCATCACAGCATTTATTGGCTACATTTACCACGCATTTGTTTCCCTTGTGATTATCAGATTTGCACGCTCGAGAGAAATGTCTTTTTTTTTTACATTGGAAACATTTTGCTCTTGTAGCCGGACATGTCTCTGTGTCTGCATTATGGGGGTCATTATGACCCTGGCGGTCACTAGACCACCATAATAACTGTCGCAGTTGGACCACCGCCAAAGTGGCAATCTGACCGTAACATTATGACCGTGGAGGAGCCGCCACAGTCAAACCGCCAACATCGCCAAGCTGCCGCCAGCCTGCAGCCTGGCGGTCCCGGCAGTTGTAACTCTGTTTCTGTCCGCCGGCCCAGCGGGGAAGGCATAATAGGGCCAGCTAGGTTCAGGCCGCACAAGCGGCCTGATGGCGGGTGGCGGAAATGTCATAATGAAGGCCAATGTCTAGTACTTTCACATCTGTATCATGTCCGTCTGTCATTTAATACAACTGCTTTATTATTCTCTGCAAACATTTTTTTCCCTTTTTGCACAATGTTTACTTTGTTATGTTCACTAATCCCCTTGTCTTGTTCCCCGTTAAGTTCTTTGACATATCTTGTTGTGTTTTCTATTGTTCGTGCTATGTTAATAGTTTTTTGTAAAGAGGGATCTTTCAATTCTAACAATCTTTCTTGAATTTTAGTATTGCTGGTCCTATTTATAAATTGATCTCTTATAATGTCTTCATGTAAGTCCTTAATCTTACATGTTGAAGCCAACGTTTTTAACACAGATACATATTGTTCTACACTCTCACCTGGCAATTGAGATCTGGAAAAAAACGTATGCCTCTCCACTATAATACTAGTTTTTTTTTTTCAAAAGTTATCCTCTAAGGCTTTCTTAGCATTTTCATATTCCTGCGTAACACCTTCCTCTGACACAAACACACCATCTCCTTCTCCATCTTGGTTAGATGTGATTGTACATGATGGTATGGGCAATCTTTTTAACACTTTCCTTCCTTCAATCTCCAAATTCTGTTTAAGAAGAGCTAATTTACGAGATGCAATTTATGCTTCGCCCCCAATAGCTTCTAGGTAAGACTCAAAAGACTCTTGCCAATCCTCCCACAACATAACTGGAGTGCCAGGAATTTGTGAAATTTTGGGGGGAGGACATATCCATACTGGCTAATGCACTAATGTATTATTGATTCTATAAACTTGTTAACTGAAATTACGTTAATTTTTTAAGTTTTTTGACTGAGATTACGATAATTTGTGTAAGCTTGTTACTCACTTTCCTGTGTGATAAAAAAAATTATCAATAAACTACATTTTTTTTTTTTAAGTGAAACAAACTAAAATAACTAAAGTAGTCACCGTTTTCTAGAACCAGATGAAACACGTTGTTTCCTCGATGTTCACACTGTCAATAGTCCCAAATGACGCATTCAATGTTAAATCCCCAAAATAGACGTGCAACAAATCGTGAGTTTTCTTCTCTAGGTGCACACCAGATCGCGAGTGTTACGTTCCTTCATAGAGGCGCAGCAAATCATGAATTTCCCTTTATAAACACGCAGCAAATCATGAATCCCACTTCCTGGTTTGGAAAGGTTTGTAGAGTTGCCAAGCAACAACCCATAATAACACAACTAACTGAAATGATGCTGACAGACAATTACAATAATTTCATGATGTAACATTTACTTCCTCCTTACGATTTCACGTCTCACTCTTTCACTTCCTGAGCTATCCGATGAGTTCACACGTGCACCTTTGCACACAGGCTTCACAGTGAATGTGACTGTCACTAGCGTGATTCCTAAAACGCGCACCACATATTTCAAAAACAGCATTGTTGCACGATTAATCTGGTAAAATATTCTGTGTGGAAAATAACGCTCAAATACACATGCGCTGCTTGTCAATGGAATTCAATGTTGTCAAAGTTCAATGTTTACTTCCTAACTTAACATAATTGTGGCGCGTGACTTCACGCGCAGCGCACACACTTCTTTAATACTTCCACCTTGTTAAAACATGTTTTTTTTAACACAGTCACACGCATACCATGTGTAATAAACTCACCACAGATCAGGCTTCCTTAGTCTTCCAGCAGGTTTCAACACAAGCGCATACTAACAATTCAACGGATACACGAAGTAAGAACCAGAAGTTGTCCACAAAAATGAAAATTACGACATCCAGGCTAATTTAACAGTGTCCATAGTTCAGCATCCTTCTGGACACAGTTGATGGAAAAGAATACTTTAATAAGATCCACAGTAAGAATCCCTGGAACTCGTCCTCTCACCTCAGCAACGCCTGCTTCTCTCACTGGAACCCACACTCTAGAATCCAGCAAAGAAGCATCCAGTTGCTAAGATACAACATATTGGGCCTCATTGCGACTTCGGCGGTCTTTTTGGAAGGCCGCCGCTGTAGCCAAAAGACCATAATGTTGGTGGTGATCCGACCGCCGTATTATGACTCACACCATGAAGACCGCCAAAGAACAGCCAAAAACTGACACCACCAGGAGACAGGAGGGTGGGAAAGAAGAGGTCCCTCCACCAGCACCACCAGCCCGACCCAATTCCACCCACCATATTACGAGCCATAGATCACCACAGCTGTTTTTTCATGGTGGCAAACCATTGGCGGTGCAAACCGCTGCGCTCAGAACCCATTACTAACCGAACACCACATTGCACAGTTTGAATAACCCATACCTGACACACATACACACACCAGACACACCTACTCACTGCACTCACTATATAACACACCCTCACACAACCTATAATCCATTGCTACAAATTTGATTTACACATACACCAAGAGCAGGCAAATACACCTATATAGCACCATTACACCATAGGCACATATAGAAATCTCACTCAGCACACACCACACAACTGCATTACCAGCACAAAACACACATAACGAGCACACACACACACACACACCACAAGCGTCCATCACTCACTGCGCACCACTCACTCCTCATTAATCACCCTACACTGTACCCAGTACACACACAACACCCCTCCCACCCTCAACACAACCACTACCATTTCCCCACAAAAGCACCCACGGTTTACAGACGACGAGTTGAGGGTCATGGTGGATGAAATCACCAGCGTAGAGCCACAACTGTTTGGAGCACAGGTCCAGCAAACCTCAATAGCCAGAAAAATGGAGTTGCGGCAGAGAATAGTCCCCAGGGTCAACTCAGTAGGCAACCATCCAAGCACAAGGGAGGACATCAGGAAGAGTTGGAATGACTTACGGGGGAAGGTGCGTTCCATGGTATCACCGTGCACAAGATTGGCGGTGGGCCCCACCTCCTCCCCCACAGTTCACATCATGGGAGGAAAGGTCTTGGACATTCTGCACCCCAAAGAGCCTGAATGGAATACCCGGGGGACTGGACTCTGGTAAGTTACCCACAACTTCCATGTCACACTATTATTAGTATCCTGCATGCTTCCTCACCACCCCAATCCTCCCCAATTCAGGGTATGTCTCACTACACCTCCCACCTATCCACATAATGCCCCTCTCCTGCATGCCACACCTCCACCCAGCCCAAATGCCAACACAGCCCTTGGCAAAGGCAAGGATGGCATTGGCTAATACTATCACTACAACTCCCACAGTTCACTAGCCCATCTACGTGAATACCTGGAATGTGCACATCACATCACATCCCTTGCATATATGACTATTGTACTAGCTATACCAACTAGATGGTACAACTGAGAACCACTACATGGCAATAACAGCAATGCAGTGGCACAACACAATGCCAGACAAGGCAAAACAGAGCTACAGCACTGTGAAAATCCAATTGGCCACTAATCAGGATCCACAACCTAGAAATTCACCCACCATGGTCTGGAATGTAAGATAGCAGACTCCATGAACATGCAGAACATGCACAGACAGCACAATTATCCTTGCATACACACATACCCTCCTCCCACAGGGACACCATGCTGCAGTGCCCAGCCATTACCTCTCACAACTAGCAAGCCTGAATAATCACTGGCTAACAGTGCAGAACAGTCATTTGAACTATCAGACAGTAACAGAACCCATCCACAGAGCCTAAGTTACTAAACCTGAATGACACCAACCAAAATGGAGTATGGTACGCATGTCACAGACAACTAACTACCACCAATAGTATGCTGTGCAGCATCTGTCATTGTCATTGCTGGGAATCATGTCAACCCTCTGTATGAATATGAAAAACACACGTTCAACATTCAACTCATTCTCTCACTCCATCCACAGGTACCCCTGCCAGTGCCACCATGGAGGGGATACCAGAGACTGCCAGCCCTCCTCAGGATGAAGGCCCCAGTGAGGACAACGTTCCTGGATGTCAGGACACTGATGACCTACCTGGTCCATCTGGGACACCGGGTCAGTCTACGAATCCGTTTAACCCTGTTTAACCCTGCCCACATCGATCCCCCCCAACCCTGTGGCTTCAACATCACAGCCATCCCTTTGTCCCCAAACCTGTGTCCCAAGGACTGTTCAAACTATTATGTGCCCCACAGTACAGGGACCTGAGTCGACCCCTTACACCTCAGACAATAAAGGTTCTGCAAACACTGGGAGTGGGCACACCGTGCCAGGGGTACAGGCACATGGGGACAGGGGGCGTGGGAGGGACACTGTGGGTCAGAGGACGGGGCCCCCAAGAGACCCTACTGACCAGGAAACCACCTCCCAAGTTTTGGAAGCATACCAACAATCCCAGGGCAGAATGGGCCAGATCATCACCATGTTGGGCGAAAACCAAAGGCTGCAGAGGGAATACCGCCAGGAGGTCATGCAGCAATGGCAGGTACACAGTGCCACCATGGTCTCCATTGCAGGTGTGCTGAGGGATATCAACAACACTGCGTGTTTCCACCACCAACCAGCAGGCCCCTTCCGCTAGCAACATAACATCTGAGCCATACATATCAGGATCAGTTAGTGGAATGGAGGCCCTGCCAGGGGAACCACATCTCTCAGACACCCCTCCCTCTGTAGCAGAAGAACACCCTCCTCCCGCAAATGTGACATCTGGCTGGAGCAGATGCCAAGACCCAACCCACTGCCAGGAAGTGAACCTCACCTGTTATGTCTCCCTTGTGTGCCACTGAGACACACTATTGACTGTTCAGTGACATAACTCCATCTCCCCATTGACACATGGACACTGGACCTGTGCAACCAACTGGTGTACCACCTACTCTGATGATTCCATCTACCACGACCTCACACATCATCAGTTAGGCAATGTATGCACCATCATTTTGTAATCACAACTTTATTATATTCACAATAAACACCAATGGAACACAGCTACTATATATGTGTCTTCATTAAACCATCAACAAATGTAATGATTGCAAAATGTGATCTGGTTATGCCCCATTACATCCCATAGGCAGTGTAAGGGACAACCGACGGAGGCATCCTCAGCAGGAGACACAGTAAAATAGATATGTTTCAGGACAGATGTCAGAGAGTCAAAAATCCAGGCCCACACAAGAGCACAGTCAGTATTCCAACCTGAAAAAGATAACGATAGATAGTACCATCAGGATGGAAGGCATGGATTTACACAAATCACATATGCAGCTCATAGATGTCGTGCCCATTGTAGATAACCTCCTAAGCAGGGCTCCCCAGAGATTATCTATATATCCCCAGCCACAGAATAGTCATCACAAATCACTCTAGCTGCCATCTGTCATGTACAACCCTCAATTCTCAAATCATTTAGCAATGGCTAATGATTATGAATGCCTCAAGCCATAGGTAGCAGAGGCATATATTTCAATAGCACAGTCAGTGGGTGGAATGACATGAGAACAGGAGAATGAGGCAAAAATAACTCAATAGTGGTCTGTACAGGGGAGATGTGTATGTAGGAAACTGCAGTGAGTACACTTGTAGGAGTTGAGACACTTTTACTGTCAACCTTATATTCAATCGGTCAATTTCCCCAACACACACATAGGGATAGGACCACATTACACCCCCACTGATGAGTCAACTCTGGAGGACTATTGTCAGCAATTCATGTGGATATACATTATTTGCAAACCCACACTAACCATATATGTATGTTATTGGAAGTATTGATTGATGAGCTCAGTCCTAGAGTCAGCTGCACCTTCCTCCTCTGCCTCCTCATCACTTGCCATGTCAGCATTACCAGCTACTGGTTCAGCTGCCTCACCCTCTTCAGCTAGCAATGGTATCTGACGTCTCAGGGCTAGATTATGGAGCATGCATCAGGCTACTATTATCTGGCATACGTTTTGGGGTGAGTAGAGGAGGACACCTCCAGATAGATCCAGGCACCTAAATCTGGCCTTCAGAAGGCCAAATGTTCTTTTCATTACACGTCTTGTCCTCCTGTGGGCCTCATTGAAACTGAGCTCCCCATCTGTGGCAGGGTAATTCACTGGTGTCAACAGCCAGGGAAGGGTATGATAGCCCGATTCACCTGTGTTTTAAAAAATGTAGGACCAGTGAAAATACAGGTACAGCGACAGGGAAGAATGTTAAGACAGGTGCCATAACAGTGAAACACCTTCATATGCATACATAACAAGGAGCCAGGCCCTCTTTGTACGTAGTTGTGCCATCATGTGCGGGATATTGCTGTCCCTCAAAACATAGGACTCATGCACAGATCCAAGAAACTTGACTGTGACCTGTGAGATGTATTGGTCTGCCAGACACACCACCTGAACAGTTATGAAGTAGTAGTTCTTCCTGTTCTGGATGATATGCCTGTCCTCCAGGGTTGCAAGGTCAACTAGTGGACGGTACACTGGTGGTTGTCTCAATCTCCTCATGGCAGGATATCTAGGTAGAGAGGAGAGAACGTACATTGAGAAATGCAGTTGACACATGTAAGCAGAACATGTCAAAATCACACACCCTAACAATGTAGGACATTTGCAGCACTGCTGACACATACTATTATGGGCATGCTGAACCATCTTGGACACCATCCTTGCAGCACATTGCTGAACCTGTTAGTGGTATGGGACACATATCACGTGTAATGTACCATATGTGGCACACTGAGCTGTCATGCACTGATCAATTGAATAGTAATGGGATATACCAATATAGTGCCACTGCCTATGTGCTTCTGAGTATCTAATATACTGCCACATCACATCACTGGGCCATGCATGCCACATGCCTCTGCACTACCATAATGGCACAACATAGGCTTACTCCTCCATTTGGGTGAATATGTGTATGGCTGTCAGGGAGACCAGATCCTCGGGGCTTGCGCATGTTCCCAACATGTCCACCTCTTGGCAGCTCCAAACTCCACTAGATATTATATCACAGAGTTAAAGAATGGCCAAGTGGGGGAATGGGTTTTGGGTTGGGATCAGCGGGGAAGGAGACCTGTGGAAGCAAGAGTTAAACAACACAATTGCAAGATTAAACACAATGACTTTCAATAAGCTTTGTTTTCAAATAACATTATACTGAGAACTTGCTAACTTTTGCTCGGGGGCCAAAATTGCTGTATGGTTTGCGGCCGAGGGCCGCACTGGAGTGACAGCGGGAGGGGGGCGGGGCTTACAGGGGGCACAACCACCCCGCTATACGATAATGGCCGCCGTACGTAAATATAGAGGAGGGCCGCGGGAGCATGCGCAAAGAAGCCACTATTGCGCATGCTCCCGCGGCCCTCTTCTATGTTTATGTACGGCGGCCATTATCATATGGCGTTTGTCCGACGTGTCCGCGGGCTGCCAAGGTAGGTCCGTGGGGCCGCTGGCGGCCCGCGGGCCGTACTTTGAGTAGCACGGGTCTAGAGTTTCACTATAACTAGGCCTCAGAAATCTGGGTACCTGGAAATCAAGAAGGATTATGCAAACTGTCATATGAACATTCCAGAGTTAACATCTCACACTTTGAATATTAAACACTCTCCATTTGGTTCTTAGAATAGTCACTACATTATAACAAGGATCAAAGAACACATGGTTTTTCCTTCATGAATGAACTGTACTATGATCATGAATAACACTACAACGTCACACTCTGTCTAAGAGTCTTAAGTTTCAATTGTTCAGGAATTATTATGCACATTAATATTCAAACTGTACATCAAAGATTTCAAGATCTAGAAATGATTGTGCACTCTGCCGATCTGTACTTCAAGAGTTAAATGCCAAGAATGAATCGCGCGCACTGTTGCAGATTCAAGCGTCAATATTCAAAAGCCATGAAATGATAACGCATCCTGCAATCTGAATGCCAGGGTTTTCAATGTCAGGAATGAATCGCACACACTGTTGCCGATTCGAACATCAAGATGCAAATGTCATGAAATGATTGTGCACACTGGCGATCTGAATGCCAAGAGATTTAGGGGGTCATTCCGACCCTGGCGGTAAACACCGCCAGGGCCATGACGGACGGAAAGCACCGCCAACAGGCTGGCGGTGCTTTCCTGCCCATTCTGAAAAGGGGATCCGGCGGTTTCCCGCCGGATTACCCCTGGCTGGGCTGAATCTCCATGGCGGCGCTGCTTGCAGCGCCGCCATGGAGATTCTGACCCCCTTCCCGCCATCCTGTTTCTGGCGGTTTTTACCGCCAGGAACAGGATGGCGGTAACGGGTGTTGTGGGGCCCCTGGGGGCCCCTGCACTGCCCATGCCACTGGCATGGGCAGTGCAGGGGCCCCCTAACAGGGCCCCAGCATGATTTTCACTGTCTGCTTAGCAGACAGTGAAAATCGCGACGTGTGCAACTGCACCCGTCGCACCCCTGCAACACCGCCGGCTCCATTCGGAGCTGGCTCCTGTGTTACAGGGCCTTTCCCGCTGGGCCGGCGGGCGCTCCCTTGGCGGGCGCCCGCCGGCCCAACGGGAAAGTCGAAATGGCCCCCGCGGTCTTCTGATCGCGGAGCGGTCTTTTGACGGGGGAAGTTTGGCGGGCGGCAATCGCCTCCCGCCAAACTTGGAATGACCCCCTTAATGTCTGGAATGAATCGCGCACACTGTTGCCGATTCGAACATCACGATAAAAATGTCATGAAATGATTGCGCACACTGCCGACCTGAATGCCAAGAGTTTAATGCCAGGAATTAATTGCGCATACTGTTGCTGATTCGAACATCATGATGCAAAATGCCATGAAATGATTGCGCACACTGCTGACCTGAATGCCAAGAGTTTAATGCCAGGAATGAATCACGCACACTGTTGCCGATTCGAACATCACAATACAAATGCCATGAAATGATCGCGCACACTGCCGACCTGAATGCCAAGAGTTTAATGCCAGGAATGAATCGCACACACTGTTGCCGATTCGAACATCACAATGCAAATGCCATGAAATGATCGCGCATACTGCCGACCGGAATGCCAAGAGTTTAATGCCAGGAATGAATCGCGCACACTGTTGCCGATTCGAACATCACGATGCAAATGCCATGAAATGATTGCGCACACTGCCGACCTGAATGCCAAGAGTTTAATGGCATAAAAAACAATAACACACACGATTTCAGAATTAGGCCCAAAACTCGTATGTCACTGAAAACGGAGTCGGGGGCCTAACCCGGCCTCCGCCTTACCACCCTGCTTGAGGATCACCAAGGAAATGAGGGCAGGCCTGGAAATGCCTAGGTAGGCCTCCAGAACGGGAGCTCAGGAAACTGCTGCTGCTCTGTACCGGGACCTCTGAATAGTGAGCATGTGGAGCTGGGCTGGCTCCCTTAAATAGAGCCAAGCCCCGCCCACGAGCCACAGCCAGCCATGCTGCAGGAAAGGCTTCTAGAAAGTCTTAGAATTGGGACCACTCCCTAACCACACCCTGGAAGCCTGCAGCAAAGCCTTGCAAATGAACAATACATTACAAACAGCATTAATGGCTTTTCAAGGTAAAAGTTCTGCAATGCAAAAGGTTAACATACTGCATAGAAACACAATTCATGAATTATGACCCTGCATCAGAACTGGGTTTTTGCATTTACATCGCCCGTAGAGCGCGCACTGTCCTGATGTTGACAATGGCACACTTATTTTGGCAAATCAAAGCATGATTCGTGAACAAAATGGCAGCTGCCTGTCCTGCTGCACTGGACAGCTGGAAGTGACCTAAGTCCGCCAGCGCATGTCGTTATGGCAGTAGGCGGTCGCAACCACTGTGCAACTTGTTATTGGTTAACATTGCTGCCTATGGCGGACTGGAGCCAATTGCGATGACCGCTGGTGGTGACTGTCCTGTATGTGGTGGCTGTGACCACCATTTTCTGCAACCTTGCCCACTTGACTCCTGACATTGTTGCTATCAAGACCTCCACGACCTGAGCTGCTGTGTACTGTCTTTGGGGGCCATCATGCCATGTCCTGCATGGGATAGGGCCCCAGAAGCGCTCAAAAAGCTTGTGGAAGGGGTCCTACCCCTATATGAACAGCTGTATGAGGCACCAGAGGAGCAGGTGAGCCCAATGCCCTAGTCATGTGTGATAGGTGTGCGTGTGACGGTGAATGAGGTAAGTGTACCAGTGAGAGAGTATATGCATTCAGAGGGCATGAAGTGAAGGCGTGTGACCCGAGAGGATGGGTATGTGTGGGCAATTGGTGAGTCAGATGAGTACAGGCAACTCCTGTTGATATGGTGCCAGTGCACATGACATTCTCCTCTTGTCTGTGTCATCCATGCAGGTAAACTCCCATCAGAAGAATGGGATCTGGTGTGCCATCGCCAAGCAAGTGTGGATCCTGGGGCTCCAAAGCCAGTGGAGCACGCATTGTCGAAAGCAGTGGGAGGACCTGAGATGCTGGCCCTCGAAGACCACGGAGGCCCAGCTGGGGATGTCCTCCCAATGAGGTAGGGGTGCCGATAGGACCCTGACCCTCCTAATGGCCCGTATTTTGGCTTTGGCCTATCCTGAGGTGGATGGTGGATGGGCGTTTGAGGGCAGTACAGCAACCACAGGAGGGTGAGTACTGACTGCATTCTGGGACTTGGCTCTGGTTATATGGGATTAGCTGCCTCACTATAGCTTATGTGACAATGTAGTCAATGCATAATGTATGTAGACTAGTGGGAATGGGTAGTAACCACCCGGGCTGAGTATCAGTTGTAGATGCGTTTTGATGGTTTACTGTCAGTGGATGTACATCTCCCATATCAAGACATCCCCATATCTGGATTGTGGAGAGGGTCTAATGACATTGGCACATGTGTGACTCCATCCTGGCTATAGAATGGATGTGAGCTTGTGTACCACCTTAACCATTGAGTATTACCTGCTACATCCATCTGCATTTGTGGCTCTAAGGTGTCAGTCCACTCCCATCTGTATAGTATACCTGTATATGCAACTGTATGACTCTTGGTTTATCACAAGTACTGGTAATGGTATTGACTGAATGTGAAGAAGCCATTACATTTTCACCACAGATATGGCCTGTATATGACTGGACTAATGGCTTGATAGTTGTATACCCAGATATTGGTCATCTGCTAACTATAGGGTTTGTGAAGCTTGCTAAAGTAGGATACTTTTACATGTACAATTGATTAGGTCTGATTGCAATTATCATGCATTTCTAAGTGTTAGCAGCACCGTGGCTACTAGAAAGGGTCACCTCTATTTAGGCCAGTCCAGAACTAGTAAACAACCGGGCGTTCCTCAGAGTTCTTCAGCCTACGCTGGTAAGAGATGTGCAGACTGTGACATTGTAACGTGTTGTTGTATGTATGTAGTGTCATGTGGTGGTGTGTAATGTGTTAGCTTGCTGTAGCATTTGTGTTGTTCCGGTTGTGGTGTAGTTGTGTGAATCGGCTGTGTTGTGTATTGTTTTGCTGGACGGTGCTGGTGCTGTGTGTGTGCAGGGTGGTGTGTGTATTGTACATGTGTGTTGGCCGTGGTGTGTGTAGTATGGATGTGTGTGTGTGTGTTTGTGTGTGTGCATATGAGTGTTTGGTTACGTGTGTGTGCTGCCATCGCCTGCCGTCCAGGATGTGTATGTTGTGTGTGCATGTGTACTTTGGGTTTTCCCTACAGTGCAGGTAGGTGTGTGTACTCACAGTTGTTGTCGTCATTGCTGGTTCCAGAGTCGTTGTGCAAGCAGGAGTAGTGGGAGGACGTGCAATTCACACTCCATTGCGGCTCCAGACAGGTATGTGTTCCAGAAGGTGATGGTCTCCTTTTACAGAGTTGGTTTCTGCCAGGGTTTTCATGAAGGTGTGACCGCTGTGGAAACATTAGTGGTATGTAATATGTCCGGCCGAAAAAATGGTGTCCACCAGCCTGAAGGTGGCTACCTCCGTCCGCGGCAGTATAGGGCTGCACTGGCGGTACAGGTGGTGGTTTGGCTGTTTTCTCTTGGGAAGACCGCTGTGGTCATAACTTGGTGCTCTTCTCCGCCAGCCCATCGGCGGTGCGACAGCCGCCAACATGGCGATCCTGGTACCAGCAAACTCGTAATGACCCCCATTGTGTCTGCTCCTTCCCCCAGTGGTCTTGTAAACCTATGACCTGCTTGTGGCTGAGTACTTATGGTACCTTGTGCCTGTGTTGTCCATCAGGCAACTCAGGTCAGTTGTACCAGGGTGCAGAGTGTTGGCTTACAAGGTGTCATCTGAGTGTCTGTATGCAGAACCAATTATCTGACTTAGTCACCATGGAATTGAGAGAGCATCCGCCACTACATCGACTATGTCATCAACATGCCTCGCCCTCAACTCTGTGACGCCCCTTCTCCAGGTGGCAAAGTCAAAAGTTCCAGGGCCCTTGGGCACTTCGCTGCAGCATTGTCTACTGGCTGAAATACTCCTGGATTATTGGTCCATAATGTAATCATTTATGTAATGTAATCTTGTATGTAACCTTTTATTACAAAATTGTTCCTTCTATGTGCAGTGCGGCCACTATGGGGCAGAGTTCCAGCACAGTCATATTTTATGCTGTGCCTGATATTTTCCAGTTCACTGGCAATTCCTTAGCGCCCCATGTTTTGCCTAGGATGGCACCAAAACCTGTGCTGCCTTCACTGTTCATCTACTGCTCCCATTGCTGTGAGGACTGGAGAGCAAGATCCCCTCCATACCAGAGTGCTATGAAGTCTGCAAGAAACCTTTCCTACTTCAGAGGATCCTGCCTGAGCTCTGCGTACAAGCACGGGGCGGCCCCAGACTCAAATTCCCTCACTACCACCCTGCGAAAGTGACCCCATCTCGCTATAGCCCCTCTCTTACATATATTTCATTTGTTTCAAAACGTTGGTAAAGGCTGTCTTTACCACTCCACTCAGCTATCAACATAAAGTACAGATCTGTTCTTTGCAGCAGGCATAGTAACCCTTTGTGCTACTTTATATCGAGTCAAAACTGCCACTTGTCAAAACTCCGATCTCTCTCTCTAGCAGGAACATTAATCCCAAGAGTTATCATGACATTTGTATTGTTGCCTGAAAAGTGGATGCACAAGGAGGTCTGAAGCAGGTGTTTTTAAATCTTAAGTTATTCCTAAACAGAGCGATCCCCCACCCCCACGCCACCCTCTACCCCTCAAGGTCAGTGCCCCCCATCCAGTCAGCGCCCAGTGCAGCAGCACCAGTCATACCTCCCTAACACTCTGCAAGCTCTTGCTGTGATGCTTTGCTCTCGTACTCCCTGCCAGTCCCGCCTTCCCCTGAATATCAGTCCACCCAAAGGCCTCGGAATGGTTTCTGTATTGTCTTGCACTTCTGTGCCATACCTGCGACTGCTTCCTTGAGAGCCTCGAACTTTTCCCCTGGTAGCCCGCAGATCCCAAGAACTGAGTCACTTTCTATCCCCGAGAATGTGATGGTGCCTGCCTAAAAAGTAGTCCACAACAGTGCCCTGTCTAATGGTCATATTTCTGCTTATATTTTCATGTTTCTATCTTTATTCTTTCAGTTGTTCATATTGCTATACATTATTGAAAAAAACACGCTCAAGGCTTCTAGATGGTCGTATTTTTATAGTTTTTAATATTAGAATTTTAATGTTAATTGCAATTTTTTGCAAAACAAATCCATTTAATACAATTGCACTCTTGCCAAGACCAGACCTGAATTGCTTGTCTTACTTAGTATACAGAAACTGGCCAGCTATTAACTATTGGATGCTGGACCAAAACTGGAATAGAACATTCATTCATTCATTCATTTGTAAGCCTGATCTTTAAATCAGATATGTTTCCCTGAAATGCACTGGCATCTACGCACTGCTGAGTTGCCTTCAGTTTCTTGTCTTTTTTTAAGTCAAAAACATATTTCACAATGTTCCAAAATATTATGTGGAAAGTAGTTTTCAAAAATACCACAGTGGTTGGTAAATCATAAAATAAGGAACATTGGATGACAGAGAATGACTGCACGGTTAACTCTATTTTTAGGTTTGAAACCTTTCTTGGAGGTACAAACTATGTTGTGTATATATGACACAGCTTATTACTCACAATTGCACAATTCACCAAGCTTTGGATGGCCGGTGTTTTTGTGAAGTAAATCATTGTTCAAAAAGCAGTACACGCAGAATCTTCAGAAAGAGGTTTTTCAAATGTCATTTGGTAAGCACACTCGAAAGATTGAGTAAGCAAGCCGACCTGACAATAGAAAAGAACCAGAAAGTTTTATTTTAATTCCCATAAAATACTTTTGAAATAACTCTTAAGTACTGGCGTTCACTCGGGCAATGGAACCACGTGACTCACAGCACAGGATCTGATTTCAGCATTTGGTACAATGTCAGTCTAATCTGGGACGTGCCAGTGGAGGGACACAGAATGATTGAGACAGCAGTGCACGTGACAGCATGCACAGGCTCTCTGTAGATACACGACCATTCAGGCGTGCGGGAGCTAAACCATGAGGGTGTGAAAAATCTAACCAAACATAACTTCAAGAAATACATTATTTATTGTTTTTTTATCTTGCATTCATCACATAAAGCACACATAATGTGCAGTGGCGGTTGGTGGCAAATTACATTGGGGGCAAAACACATACACGAAAAACTACACATTACATACACACTGATATAAATATAATAAAAACCCTTAACCTACTCAATGTTCTCCAGCATATCACCATTGTTCTGTGGGTGTGAAGCCCACAGCCAGCTCCCTCATCCAATCAGGACGCTGTTTGTATGCTGTTAAGCAGCATGAAAAAAAGTCTTGATTGGCTGGAGCGGGCCGGCTCCACGTTCCAAAAGGCACTGAAGGCCTGTGCATGCTCTCCAACCCCGCTGTCCAAGACAGCAGGGTTGGAGTGGTTTGAATTTCGTATGTTGGTCTGGCCGAAGCAAGGTAGCCGGCCAAATTCAAATGTGCACTTCAAACTTAAGTGGCCACTCCTCACTGCTGCCGAACATTGGTAACAGTAACGCACCAGCCCTCACACTCCATTTGCTGGCAGAAAGTGTCAAAAATAAAATGGTAATAAAATGTTTTTATTACCATTTTATTTTTGATGCTTTCTGCACAGTAGTGTGTGTGTGGGGAGAGGGGGCGGTTTGGAGGGGGTATGCACCTCCGCTCCACAGGCCCATGGTTGTTTCAAACCGTGTTGATCCCATTAAGCTTTAGAATTAGGAGTCAAATGTGCCTCCTGTATACCGTACATGGTGCTGCTGGGCTCTTTGGAACTACTTTAAAGTTTGATTTGTAAAGCAAATCAATGTTTTTATTTTTGTATGTATTAGAAAATCATTGATATGTTCTCACCTTTTTGTTTCACACACCATTTTACCATAGACAAAACGTTAATATGTTCAAGCTGAAACATTCACCGGCAAAAATATGTATAATTTTTTTCTTTAAATTAACAGCCGTTTGTCAAAATAATGTTTACTACTGCTTGACAGTCCTTGGAATCGCTGCCAATGCTGCTGGAAGAAATGGCCTTTTATTGCTCTTTCTTCATCTGAAATTAAGGGTGTCTGAAGTTGCTACAACACCTCCATCACCCTTAGTTCCTGGTCCCACCTGCGATCCTTGCACTTCAGACAGGCTGCCAGCTTTTAAAACATGTCCTCACTAATTTGCCTCTAACACTTGTGTAATTGCCCTTTAAATTGGGTAGTGACAACCAAGGTTTTAAGTGGTGTGGGTCCCTCTGGGTCCCAGACCCCACAGTAATTAAAAAGTGACATTGAAATTGGTCCTTGTTGGGTCCCACATTCATGTCATTAACGTTACATGTAAAACCACTGATTGATTTCGGAACAATGACTATAGGGGTGGAAAAGTTTCCTGCATGGTGAAGGAAGTGCACTGAGTGCCCCAGCTGTAACGGTATCTGGATCATTGTTATTGATTTATTGTCATGGGCAAACACAGATCATGTGTGTGCAACATAACCTAGGTATTTTTCACAGATTATGGTTTTATTAGTCTGGGAGGGGCGCACTCGTAGTGGTAAAGTACTACTGCTCCTACCAAGAGTAAAGTAGCCGAGCAGTGTGGCGGCAGCATACTGTATTTGTAATAGGGATCAATAGAGTGAACAGACCTTTTTACCTTTGCCATTGGAGTAGGGGCTACCAGCCCACTCATGTAAAGTTCAACTGCTGTGTGCATAAACTGCCTTAGACCTACATCATGTTAGTAGGTAGGGCTGTAGAGTGCACGTGTTTGCACGTGCATGCAGTAATGTATGTGTGCCTGTGTGTGGTGCAGTACATGTAGGCCTATGGGTTCCATGTTGAAGTCCCACAGCCTTGTAAAGGCATACAGGGGAGTAGGGCCCATCCCAGACAGGTTTGTGGATTGCTGCCATTGCTGAGGGCTGGTTGCGACACACATACACTGGAGGGTGGGGAATCAAAGCATTTCTGTGCACTTCAAAATGGATCTTCGATTCTGGAAAGGTCAATGATCAGTGACGCATTGACACAGTGTCAGAGAGATAAAGGGGCTAATAAGGAAAGCACTGCAGATACAGAGAGAGAGGGAGAAAGAGCAGGCCTGGAGCCTTTTTAACCTTTTGTTAGGCATTTATTAGTGAGGCTGACATCGAAGTATGATCCTTTAGGCACTCCCATTACTTTTGTTGTGGGCTGTCAAGATTGGAGTCTCTCTTTCCATGACAGACTGCTTCCTCGATAATGGGCAGGACAGGGGAGTGGGGACTTCAAAGAAGGCAGCACTTACCGCCCAAGTTGTAAGACTGAGACACTAAATCACATCTATGTCTGGGAACCAATTTTAAAAAGGGGAACTTGAGTCTCCTAATTTGTCAAACTGTACCTGTACATCAGCGTGGAGAAGCTCAACATGACTTCTGCCTGTTGTGACCATGGCTTGGGACCACCGTCTGCTAGTCTCCCTGTGGGATGAGGGGACATCATCCTAGAGAATCAAAACCAACTTGGCCTGGAGTCTGAAACACCAGCATTTGCCTGCCAAGACCAGATGACTCTTCTAAGCAACAGCTTCCAAGCCTCCACCAGGTGAGTTTAGTCCAGTGTTACAGTGTTTTGTGACTGTGAAAGAGAGAAGAGAGGAAAGCATGCTAAGCAGTATGTGTATTTATTTCCTTGTGTTTCAATCTTTAAGTAAGTCCAGTTACATCTGAACATTTTCTCAGTGGTATGTATTCTACAAACTAAAGAACATAAACAAATTTGGACTTGTACCCATGTCAGCCGTCTATTTACTTATTTTATATTATTGGTTAACCTCCACAGATGGGACTGTAACATTGATTTTTTGTTTTGAAATGTTGGGCTGAATTTTCACAATCACAACCCAGAATTTGCCTTCAGACTAATTGATCACCCTGCAGTCAGACTTTGCCTTGGCACATTCCACTTTGGATCTCCTATTCACCAGGCAAGAGTAATGGCTCCAGACAAATACATAGGTCAGAGAGTAGAGAACTTCAAGTCCAGGTTCTTGGGTGCTGCTGTTCCCCCCCATAACTTGCATGCCAACACCACCTATAAAAGAGTGTCTTTTGGAGGAAACTGAGTTCTAGTCACCTTCTGTCAATGATCACTTGGACTTTGCCAGGGCACAGCATAATTCCAACAGGTGGGCTTATTCACATGTGAGGAGAAGCAGTACCAGATTAATGCAAAGTCTGAAGTCCAAAAGGCCTTGGGACTCAGGTCTGGTGGTTTGAGGTAATTCACCCATGCGATACATACTAACACTAAAGTGCTCTCTGTACTGATGCTGAGGACAATGCTTCTTCAGGCCTATAGGTCAGTGAGGCGAGGGCACAGAAGACCAGGGATGGGCAGAACTCACAGAGTTTCATTTCACGAAATTCATCAGAGTTACATAAAAATTCCATGAGATTCTGTGAAGTGTAGGAGGCTGGCCTGGCTTGTAGTGGGTACCAGAGGTACTTACACCTTGTGCCAGGTCCAGTTATTCCTTATTAGTGTAGAAGAGGTGTTTCTAGCAGCTTAGGCTGATAGAAGGTAGCTATGGCAAAGCAGCTAAGGCTGAACTAGGAGACATGTAAAGCTCCTACTATACCATTGGTGTCATATGCACAATATCATAAGAAAACACAATACACAGAAGTACTAAAAATAAAGGTACTTTATTTTTATGACAATATGCCAAAAGTATCTCAGTGAGTACCCTCAGTATGAGGATAAGTTATATACACAAGATACATGTACACAAACCAAAATTAGGTAAGTAATAGCAAGAAAAGTAATGCAAGCAGTGTAGAATTACAGTAGATTGCAGTAGGTGCACATAGGTATAGGGGCAACACAAACCATATACTCCAAAAGTGGAATGCGAACCACGAATGGACCCCAAACCTATGTGAGCTTGTAGAGGGTCGCTGGGACTATAAGAAAACAGTGAGGGTTAAAAAAAATAGCCCACCCCAAGACCCTGAAAGGTAGGTGTTAAGTGCACCTACTACCCCCAGAGAGCACAGAAGTCGTGATAGGGGGATTCTGCAGGAAGAACAAACACCAGCAATGCAACAACAGTGGATTTCTGGACCTGAGTACCTGTAAGACAAGGGGACCAAGTCCAATAGTCGCAACAGTGTCGAGAGTGGGTAGGAGCCCAGGAAATGCCAGCTGAGGGTGCAAGGAAGCTGCCACCTGTTGGAAGAAGCTTGGAGTTCTGCAAGAAAGAAGAGGACTAGGAACTTCTCCTTTGGAGGATGGATGTCCCATGTTGCGATGAAGCTTGCAGAGGTGTTCCCACGCAGATAGACCACAAACAAGCCTTGAAAGCTGCAAGGGTCACGGTAGAGGTTTTTGGGTGCTGCTGTGGCCCAGGAGGGACCAGGATGTCGCCACTTGGAGGAGGAGACAGCAATTCAGGGAGCCCTCACAGAAGCAGGCCGCACCTGCAGAAGTACCTGAACAGGCACTTGGAAGAAAAGTGAACAGGAGTCCACCCGAAGTCACAAAAGGGAGTCCCACGACGCCGGAGGACAACTCAGAAGGTTGTGCACTGCAGGAAGGAGTGTCGGGTACCCAGGCTTGGCTGCGCACGAAGGAAATCCTGTACGAGTGTACAGGAGCCGGAACAGCTGCAAATCACGTGGTACCCAGCAATGCAGTCTAGCGTGGGGAGGCAAGGACTTACCTCCACCAAACTTAGACTGAAGAGTCACTGGACTGTGGGAGTCACTTGGACAGAGTTGCTGAGTTCCAGGGACCACGCTCATCGTGCTGAGAGGGGACCCAGAGGACCAGTGATGCAGTCTTTTGGTTCCTGCGGTTGCAGGGGAAAGAAGAGATTTCTTCAGAGCTCCTGGTGCAGAGAGGAGGCAGGCTACCCCCAGAGCATGCACCACCTGGAAACAGTTGAGAAAGCCGGCAGGATGAAGCGATACAAGGTTGCTAGTAGTCGTCTTGCTACTTTGTTGCGGTTTTGCAGGCTTCCTGAGCAGTCAGCTGTCGATCCTTTGACAGAAGGTGAAGAGGAAGATGCAGAGGAGCTCTGGTGAGCCCTTGCATTCGTTATCTGGTGAAATCCCCAAAGCAGAGACCCTAAATAGCCAGAAAAGGAGGTTTGGCTACCTAGGAAGGAGGATTGGCTACCAAGAGAGTTAAGAGCCTATCAGAAGGAGCCTCTGATGTCACCTGCTGGCACTGGCCACTCAGAGCAGTCCAGTGTGCCACAGACACCTCTGCTTCCAAGATGGCAAAGGTCTGGGACACACTGGAGGATCTCTGAGCACCTCCCGTGGGAGGTGCAGGTCAGGGGAGTGGTCACTCCCCTTTCCTATGTCCAGTTTCGCGCCAGAGCAGGGCTGGGGGATCCCTGAAATGGTGTAGACTAGCTTATGCAGAGATGGGCACCATCTGTGCCCATCAAAGCATTTCCAGAGGCTGGGGGAGGCTACTCCCCCCCAGCCTTCACACCTATTTCCAAAGGGAGAGGGTGTTACACCCTCTCTCAGAGGAAATCGTTTGTTCTGCCTTCCTGGGCCAGGGCTGCCTGGACCCCAGGGGGGCAGAAACCTGTCTGAGGGGTTGCCAGCAGCAGCAGCTGCAGTGGAGACCCCGGAAAGGCAGTTTGGCAGTACCCGGGTTCTGTGCTAGAGACCCTGGGATCATGGAATTGTCCCCCCAATGCCATTCTGGCATTGGGGGGACAATTCCATGATCTTAGACATGTTATATGGCCATGTTCGGAGTTACCATTGTGACGCTGTACATAGGTAGTGACCTATGTACATTGCACACGTGTAATGGTGTCCCCGCACTCACAAAGTCCGGGGAATTTGCCCTGAACGATGTGGGGGCACCTTGGCTAGTGTTAGGGTGCCCACACACTAAGTAACTTTGCACCCAACCTTCACCAGGTGAAGGTTAGACATATAGGTGACTTATAAGTTACTTAAGTGCAGTGGTAAATGGCTGTGAAATAACGTGGACGTTATTTCACGCAGGCTGCAGTGGCAGGCCTGTGTAAGAATTGTCAGAGCTCCCTATGGGTGGCAAAAGAAATGCTGCAGCCCACAGGGATCTCCTGAAACCCCGATTCCCTGGGTACCTCAGTACCACATACTAGGGAATTATATGAGTGGGCCAGTATGCCAATGTGAATTGGTAAATTTAGTCACTAGCCTGTTAGTGACAAATTTGTAAAGCAGAGAGACCATAACCACTGAGGTTCTGGTTAGCAGAGCCTCAGTGAGACAGTTAGGCATCACACAGGGAACACTTACAGGGCACATATGTATGAGCACTGGGGCCCTGCCTGGCAGGGTCCCAGTGACACATAGACTAAAACAACATATATACAGTCAAATATGGGGTAACATGCCCGGCAAGATGGTACTTTCCTACATGAAGTCCCACCAATGGGTGGAAAACATGCAAATTGCATTGTTCACACTGCAATTTAGCACTGGTAGCACGAGCAGCGCTGAAAATCAGCACAAACATCACTATGTGGTGCACAAGAGCAGGTGTCCATTTGAGTTGATTTTGCTGTCATTTGACTAGAAAATCTACTCGAGCAGCACAAATCTACTTGAGAGGCAGCCGTCTGACCACGACCGCCTGCATTAGAAAATTACACTAGGGGGCACCAAATCTCACTCGCCAGCTGACATTTGTGGAGCCTGTCAGGAAAATAAATTTGCCACAGTGCGATTGAGGGAATTTGTTCAGAAGTCGATGTTAAGAGAGTGATGTGGACTTGCTAAATTCCACCAATTCCATGTGCGAAATGAAACATTCCACCCACACCTACCAAGGACATTGCCAAGTAAATAAAGATTTAGCCAGAGTCAGAGTTGTAGGAATTGTAAAGAACAAAATTCTATGCCAGGTAAGAAGCCATTGTCAACATCAATGGAGGCCACATTTTACTTGGAGAGATGTTGACTCAACAACCCCATTATTATATAATATTAATAATCATCCTCATTTGTGTTTCATTGTTATTACCTGAAGCTACTGTTACCAAACCCACACCTTCTAATGCTTTACCTTCCAGGCCAGTTCAGTATTTAGGGGCTGATTTAAGAGCCTGTAGCACCTCCTTGGCCACATTAGTGTTTGTTTTTTTTCTACACTAATGTGGCACAATGAGGCCAAAATTGCACTCCAAATTTACAAAGTGGCTCAATGCATGCATTGTGACACTTTGTAACCCTTTCCGCTACATTATGCCTGTACCAGGCATAATATATGCAAACAGGGCTTTCTCCCATTAGAGGGGCTGGAAAATGGTGCAAAGAAATCTCAGAGATTTCTTTGTGTACTTTTTTTCGGCACTTTTAACACCTGCTCAGAGCAGGTGGTAAAAGGAGGCACACCATTGTTTACAATGGGCCTCAAGGGGCTCAGCTATTGGATGAAGTGGTAAATACAGTAAGTCCATTCCCAGCCTCAGAACTGGAACTGGAGAGGCAGGATACTGCAAAGCTAGCTTTTCCTGTTACAGGGAAAACCTGGTGTTAGTGGACAGTGACAGCTGTGTGTTATCCGTGCTAGACCATATGTCCGCTACATTCTGCATACTAGTCTCAATGATCCAAACCACATTATTAAGAATGAAAAAACTGGGTTATATTCGTGGGGGTGTGGATTATAAAGATATAATGAAAAAAGCCACTATTAAGATCTCTGTAGATCACTTAATCATGTTTGGAAGCAGGGGACCCCCCAGCATCATTATTGGAACCTAGGGACAACCACAGAGTAAGTACTTGAAGCTGGGGACCCTGGCTTAAGCATTTTTTATGATTTCAGCCACAAAACAATACAGACGCAAGCATTAGTCAAGCAAATGCACAAATGATGAAGTATTTTATTTAATTCACAAACAAATAAAAAACCGAAAAATTTGAATTTTAATGGGAAGGATGGAGCTTTTCTAAATTCAATTGAGGCCACCATTGTCCATACAATATATTCTGTGTGATGCACGTACACTGCACCTTTAAACTAATCTGAAGAAACTATCTTAATTTTTTCGCCGCCAATTTCAAATTCCTTCACTTATACATCACATTTTAAAATGTTGAGTTACTCTTTTCTTTCTTTATTTATATATGGACTTTATTGACCTTTTAATATCATTTAATTTTCTAGGCAGTCACGGACCCCGAGAAGTCCTTTGTGCAGACAGTAGTTGATTTAACTTATCGGAACGTAAGTTTATCCATCCCCGATAAATGGAAAATGGTTGATATTATCGATAACAATTACCCTGATTTGGACCTTGCCATGCCACAATATGCAGAGGGGGGGACAGATAGTTACACACATGGACAGATATATTCCATTAAAAAAAAAAGGCAAAGGTTAAATAATTAGTTGAATTAATGAATCGATTTTAAGACTGTTTCCTTTATCTCCCTGAAATGTGCATAATTGAGCCCTAGAGCCTCCTGCCTCAGGCTATACTGATTGTTAAAGGCCCTGAACCTGGCTAGAGCTTTTAACGAAGCTGAGGGTTTTTAACAACCAGTATAGCCTGAGGCAGAAGGGCTATAAGACTATTAGAACATTCCACCCACTAATGGTAGAGTGTGCTAAATTAAAAAGGGAGAAACAGAAACACAAAGATTGGAATGCCATTTTTGGGGTCTCTGCACACCTATATCTTTGACAACACTTTTAAGATTCCAGTATTCTGGTGTAGCGTTACAGCCTACTGCTGAGGGCAATACATATTGATGAAGGCCCTGAAGCCGCAGATGAGGACCTATGAGACAGAAGAGAGCCTTGACAACCAGAATAGCCTGAAACTCAAGCTGTCAAGAGCTTATCTTCTTGGAGAAGTTGGTAAAGACTTTGTGGTATGAAGAAAGGGGGGTTCATCTTCAGCGGAAGGAGGGGAAGCCAGGATGTAATGAGTCTTGAACTGCTCCAGGAAATAAACCAGTAAGAAGGAAAGTCCAGCGAAAAAGCTTGAGGCTGGACCCCACAAGAAGCAGGTTGCAGAAGAAGTATACTGGATCTGCAGAGCAGGAGGTGAAAAGGAAACTGGAGACTTGGGAGATCCACTGACCCCAGGAGCAAGCAATGAAGAAACAATTGTGACATACCTTGCCTTCTCAATGGAGTCTCTTTTATTGTGGGAAACAGGAAATGAACTAAAGTAAAAATTATTCGACCATCTCGAATTAGAATGAAAAAAAAGAAGAAAAAAAACCAAGGCAACATTATAATATCTGCAAGAATAGTATTATTATGAGAGATACATTTTCTTTTGACATGTGATGCTTTATTGGAAATCTTTCTCATACATGCGTTCATAGGTGCCCGCACCGCACCTGAAACAAGATTTAGGCGAGAGAGAACGCTGTTGTGACCTCGCCATGGCTAGCGGCAGTGGAACAGAGCCACCATGAGCCGTGTTCTTGCGGCCAAGGTGAGGAGAAACTCCTTACACAAGGTCTAAAAGGCTATTAGAACATTCCATTCTCAGAGGGGAGAATGTTCTAAATTAAAAAAGGAAAGACATATATTGGAATGCTGGAGCAGAGGGCCTGTACCAGCATTATTAGCCATGAGCCACTCAACTGATTTCAACAAGGCACTCAACATTCCAGTGTTCTAATTGGACACCAAATAGAGACACTTGAGGACCCTCCACTGGCTACCGGTTGAGAAGCAAATTACCTTCAAGCTTCTCACCCACACGTACAATGACATACTCAACTCAGGACCAGCCCACCTGAACCACTGCGTCTCCTTCCACACCCCCGCCAGATCCCTCTGCTCTGCACAGATGGCCCTCGCCACCGTTCCTTGCATCCGCAAAACCACAGCCGGAGGACGATCTTTAACCTACACTGCATCGAAGGGCTGGAACAACCTCCCCCTGCTCCTCAGACAAACCCCGCTGCTCACCATCTTCAAGAAGAAGCTCAAGACGTGGCCCTTCGGATGAGGCCCCTCCCATCACGCAGGGTCTTGAGACCCTCATGGGTGAGTAGCCACGCTCTACAAATACTGATTGATTGATTGATTGATAGTTAAACTTAGCTTAGAGGCATCAGAGAATCAACATGCTAAGGTGTCAACAGCTTCATCTGGAGGCATCACCTTCACCGTATTGGATGGCAATGCGAAAGAGCTTCTTTATAGGATCAAATAGAGACAAGGCATTAAGCTTTTCATGTAGATCCGCTAAGACTGGTCGGGTAACGCCCCCTGGTACCTCGAAAGTGATCTCAATGAGCCAGGCAAGAGTTGCTGTTGGTAGATACTGCTAAAACCTATAGACTGAAGATAAATACTATCTCAATATTGTCAGAAGCGACAACCTACAGTACTAGGCAAATGTGATACAAAATAACAGAGTCAGTGGGACCAGAGGTTCAGCTAAACCTGAGGTCTGTTCTCTTCGGTCCTACCAGGAATTATGGTTGTTCATCTGTGGCTGATCGAGGGTATCAAAGGGAACAACTTAATATTGAAAGGGAATAACTACAATGCTAGCTACCTCATTACACATCTCCGAGGGTCCTTATGATACATTGAACAGCGACAATACGAAGAAATATTCCTCTCAAATTCTTTACAAATTATAAAGTCAACTGACCTTGAACAAGTTGAGTTTGTAGGGGGCAGGCGTATCTGCCATAAAACTGAGGGTGCCCTGTTTGCCCAACTTTGTATCACCCACACCCAAATTTAGATGACCACAATCTTAAGCCACCTACCTGATGGCAGAGCAACCTTTGGCTTTGCAATGGGAATAACCACTGGCTAAATAGGTCACTGCTGGGAATGGCATTAAACTAAATTTAGGAAGGGATACCATTTCTCCTTTAATCCCTAAAAACGTATTTTTATATAGCGCTTCATACCGCCCTTTCGTTCAAAGCACGTGTACCCAGTTGTGTTACTCAATTCACTGAGGCTAGGAGGAGGAAACTCTAAGTCTAATTCTATATCAGGACCGGAGGCTCGGATTATGCTTTCTCTTTCTTTACTTAAAATTCACAGCAGCCAATTAAAACAGAGTAAACAAAAAACTTCATCTCCCAAGATGCTCTAGTGTATAAATCACATGTACCAATCACAGACAGTGACCTTAGGCCATAAAAGCCATAACCTCAAACGTCATATCCTCTTTCTTTGCTGCTTGGCAGCAGATAAGTAACTTTTCACTTTATTCTATTATACAGGCTCGTTAACTGTATTAATAAGGTTAAGATTGTAAATTTGTGCAGGCGTTGCGAGTACGCGCGCCTTGCAGAGCGTTTTGTTTGCGTTTCGGCTTCCCACCGAGTTAATTACATTTTATCTAATTTTTTTTGTGTGGAGAGAAGTCGGGAGAGGGCTACGCGCTTAGCGCATAGTCTGTTTTCACTGGCAACCGAGGTTGCCAAGCGCGCGCGTCCTCTACGAACCAATCTCATTCCCAATTTCCTTTCATTGAGATCGGTTCGTATTTGGACAGCGCGCGAGGCATCGGAGCTTGCCTCGTGGCAAGAATTCAACTCCTCCCTGACGCCCGGTTGAGAGAAAAACCTGCTGGGTTGTAAAATTATGATTAGGCTTGGCCTAGAGTGAAATTTTGTTGCAGGCAACTTCCTCTACAACCTTATATATATTATATATTTGTATAGAGGTATATTGGTGTATATATATATATATTTTCAATCTTGCTTGTGGGTTTATATATATATATATTTCTATACATTCTAAAGAACCTGCTGGGGTTTTTTCACTCCCCCTTTATATACTTACTGACTACTGGTCCTATTTAGAATTATAATGGCTCAATGGAGTGACCAGGATGCAGGGTACTACCCTGATGATTCTGACAACCAACTGGAGGTGAATTTGGTTGAGGCACTAGACTCCAGGGTGCAACAGTCAGTTAATGATGCTCTTGTAAGAGCACTTGGCCCTTTTTCGGGGCAGTTGTTAGAATATGCCTAATCTCAGGGTTGGATGACTGGCAACCCCCCCAACCCCCCCCACCCCTCAAGACACGGCTACGCCAGTACCAAAAAAATCCAAATCTAAATCTAAGAACGTCTCACAGGAGACCCCTGCTGGGGAATTACATGCGGACATGTTTGACAAATTGCGCAGGAAAAGGAGCGCAGAGCACAATTATAGCTCTCATCGGGATTCCTCTTCTTCGGAGGATTCTGATGATCCAGATTCGGACGACATTACCGCTCCAATCCTTAGTAAAAAATCAAAAAAAATTCCCACAACATCTAAATTTTTCGATTTTGACCCCTCAGACATCATACATCGTAGATCCTCGAGTTGGCTGCCAGCACCTGAGGTAGCACTCTATGTGCACGCAAACTTAAGGAAAAGCTTCGATAAAGAGGTGCGCTCCAGACTCAGGGCGGAATGTCCCAGACCGGAACTAGATAATAATGTGGCGGAAACTCCTGAAAATGACCCCACTATGGTTACCTTTTTGAAAAAATACACGAAAGACCCCAAGAAGGGTCTAGACAGATCATGGCGCCTCTGTCAAGACAAACTGCTGGATATGTCAGGTCCATTGACAAAAATCTTAGATTTAGCTATCGCTTCCAAGGAGTCGGGCACACCGGTGAACACTGACGTTCTTTTGGGCTGGGCCCAGAGGGCAGTATGCCTTTTGGGCAACACAAACTGCGCTATTTCCACCGAGCGCAGAAAATCCATACTAATGCGAATGGATCCTAAACTTGTAGACTTAGCTTCATCAGAAGCGGGACCGGCAGCTGAAGGTCTTCTATTTGGGTCATCCTTCATTAAAGAACAGGCCAAATTTTGCTCTACCTTTTCGACCTTGGATAAGGAGCAACTGTCCCTTAAAAAAGTATTTAGAAGAGGCCTTTTTATCAGGACTGGGCGTTACGGCGGATGAATGCCCGGCCGAGGTGGCTTTGTCAGTCCCCAAAATTACTACCCGAGGGGTAGAGGTAACTGGTCCGGAGATCAAACAGACTCCACGTTCTATCCCTCACGCCCCCGTGGAGGAAGGTCCAGGTTGCGCAGAGGATACCGTAGAGGTCAGCAGGGAGCTATCCAAGACGCCTCCTTTACCGGTAAGAATTATTCTCCATTCACATGTTATTCTTGGGGGGAGAGTGAGCCTGTTTGTACACAAGTGGAGAGAAATCTCGGGGGATCCTTGGGTTATTCAGACCGTGTCAGGTTTTCACCTGGAGTTCATCAACACTCCTTTTCAGTAAACTCCCCCGGTGAATATGAGTTTTTCCCAATCAAGTCAGAGTTTTATAGATCTAGAAGTACAAGTGTTACTAGACAAAGGTGCAGTAATTTATTCAACCCCTCATCCTACCGGATTCTGCAATCCTATTTTTGTGGTAGACAAAAAAGGAGGTGGTCACCTGTTAGTATTAAATCTGAAAGATTTCAATTCTTGGATTGTGTACAGACACTTCAAGATGGAAGGGATTCACATGTTGCGAGACATCCTTTTAGAAGGGGATTGCATGGTTCGATTAGACCTAAAGGACGCATACCTTTCAATCCCGATTTTTGCTCCTCACAGGAAGTTTCTTCAATTCCAGTGGAAAGGTCATTGCATGGAATTCACGGCTCTCCCGTTCTGCCTATCCTCGGCCCCAAGGTGCTTCACAGAACTCTTGAGACCAGTGGTGGAATGGTTGAGAACCAAAGGGGTTTGTCTTATCATGTATCTGGACGACATCTTACTGATGGCGCAGGATTCCTTGACGTTACTGACGCATCTGAATTGGACAGTCACTCTATTACAGGAATTAGGTTTCCTTATCAATGCGCAGAAGTCATTGTTGAAACCCTCCCAAACGATAGAGTTTCTAGGTTTCAAGATAGATTCCATCCTCTCCCTATTGATACTTCCAGCTTCAAAAATTCGCAACATCAAGAGAGAGTTGAGAGCGGCATTACTCAGCCCGACTATTTCTCTAAGGAACATTGCTCGTTTGGTGGGACTATTAGCCTCATCCATTCAAGCAATATTTCCTTCCCCCCTGCATTATCGAGCTCTCCAGAGACTGAAGATCCACTATTTGAGACAGGGTCTGAGTTACTCAGCTCTGGTTCCTCTGACCTCAGAGGTCAAAGAAGAGATTCAGTGGTGGCTTCACCACATGGAAGCATGGAATGGCAGAGCCATTTTCGGATCTCACCCAGAAATTGTCATAGAATCGGACGCCAGCCAGTGGGGCTGGGGAGCTTGTTGCGGCTCGATGGTGACAGGGGGTCGTTGGTCATCGACAGAAAAAGATCTACACATAAATTGCTTGGAGCTCCTGGCGGGGTCTTTTGCAATAAAGAGTTTATCCCCGAGCAGGACGGACTGTTGCATTCTTCTGAGGATGGACAATATCTCGGCAGTACGCTATGTAAACAAGCTGGGTGGAACTAAATCCAGAATTCTGGCAGAGATAGCCAAGGAATTTTGCCATTATTGTCTGAGCCACAGATTAGTGGTGATGGCGGAGTATCTCCCAGGCGATCAGAACATAGTGGCAGACTGGAACTCCAGATATCTGACGCATCCCAGCGATTGGAAGCTGGATCCACAGATTTTTCAACAGATTTTCCAGGAATGGGGTTGCTGCGAGATAGACCTTTTCGCGTCTCGCCTCAACACCCAGATCCCAAAACTTTTCAGTTGGAGGCCGGATCCTCAGGCTATGGCAACAGATGCCTTCCTACAGAATTGGCACTCGTTCAGGAGTTATGCATTCCCTCCATTTCTCTTGATACCCAGAGTCCTAGCTCAAGTGCGGAGACAGAAGGCAGAGCTGATTCTAGTGACGCCGTTGTGGAGGTCTAAGCCGTGGTTCCCTATTGCTCTTCAATTAGCGTGTGCACTGCCATTGCTCATTCCTCCTCGTCAGGACCTCTTACTCAGTCCGGAGGGCCTTCAACATCCCTTGATTGTATCGGGGAATCTAACACTGATGGCTTGGAGGGTTTCAGGTCAAGATGGAAAGCCTCAGGAATTTCGCAACAGGCTGAAGGTTTTATCAAACAAGCATGGGCAAATAGTACCCACAAGAGATATGCTTCTGCATGGCGTTGATGGGTTAGTTGGTGCAATGGAAGAGGTCTTAATCCCTTGGAGTCAGGTATTGATATGATTTTTAAATTTTTGACTGAGTTAGCCTCTTCAGGCCTGGCCTATAGGACAATTAATAATTTTAGATCGGCAATCTCTTCGGGTCATACACCTATTGATGGCAAGCAGGTAGGTGAACATCCACTAGTATGTAAGCTGTTGAGGGGTATCAGATTTTCGAACCCTCCTCAAGCTAAATACTCTGTACTTTGGGATGTGCATATAGTATTGAAATTCTTGAACTCTTGGCCCAGTAATAAATACTTATACCGAAAACAACTTTCAGCTAAGCTGGCTATGTTATTATGCTTAGTCTCATGCAAGAGAATGTCAGATGTTAGAGCTTTGGATCTATCGGGTAGGCTTTATTCTCCGGAAGGTGTACCCTTTATTATTTCCAGAAGAACTAAGAATAATTGCAGGTCAGTATCTTATCCTTGGTTTCCAGACAATGCAAAATTATGTGTGGTACAGTGCCTTAAAGATTATGAAGTAGCTACAGAAGAGTTTAGGCAAGACATGAATGGACAAGTCTTAATTGCACTACAGAAACCTTTTAAACCGGTTGCTTCTGCCACTCTTGCGAGATGGATAAGATGGCTTATGAATGAAGCAGGTATTGATACTAGTCATTTCGGTGCTCATTCAGTAAGAGGAGCCATGGCTTCTAAGTCATTTACTTTAGGCTCTAGTTTGACGGACATTATGAAATCGGCAGACTGGTCATCTGAAAGTACTTTTCGAAAGTTTTACTTTAAACCTGTTTTAGATGTGGCCTCTGTAGTTATGGGTCAGCTTTGAACTAGCATAATCCAAGCCTCCGGTCCTGATATAGAATGAAAAGTTTTCTAGCTTACGCGTTAAGAATTTTCAATTCTATTAAGGACACGGAGGCGAGGATTATCCCACCCTTTCATGAATAATGGTAATTTTATTGCATTTGAAACTTTATTCATTTGTACCCTCCCAGTTGTTATATTGGGTAATGAAATGTATAACTTTTAAGTTGATTATTGAATCTTCTAGTTTGAGAATATTACCGGCTGGTATTTATTATTTTCCTAGGAGCGGATCAAAAGAATTCCTGAGGCTCTTCCCATCCAGTTGTCTCCGTTCTAAGAAAGCCGACTTGAAGTTCAGTCTGGTCTGTTCTTTGTTGGATGTTTCCTTCCAAGATGAGAGTTCGTATCATCTAAGACTAAGAGGTCGTTGGAAAGGAGTTACAGTTTCTGGTTGAAGCAATGAAAGAGGATATGACGTTTGAGGTTATGGCTTTTATGGACTAAGGTCACTGTCTGTGATTGGTACATGTGATTTATACACTAGAGCATCTTGGGATGTGACGTTTTTTGTTTACTTTGTTTTAATTGGCTGCTGTGAATTTTAAGTAAAGAAAGAGAAAGCATAATCCTCGCCTCCGTGTCCTTAATAGAATTGAAAATTCTTAACGCGTAAGCTAGAACATTTTTCATTGTGCATGGCTCGCCAGACTTCCAGTACATTTGTCAGCCGCGGTATTTAGCTCACTGAGCCATTCTGCATGTGGGGTGTGATTACAGCTGATATTCTGTTCGCAGACTGCTGAAGTTACTATCTCTTATGCCCTAATGCCTCGACTGTGCACGCAGACACATGGCACTCATGCGCAATGATATCCACGTAGACATGATGGAAAAAAAGACACATGAAAATACGAATTCTACAAATATTCGGAAACTGTACTTTAAATAGTAAATGATCCTTCCCTCCAACATTGAGGTGTATTTCTATGCCTCCCCTTCACTTGGAAGAAGCTTCTGAACACATGGAAATGTGGGAAAACCTGAACGGAGTCCAACCTGCTTCCACCCGGATCTTTCTCAAAGCTGCCTCTGTGTTTCCAACTTTGATGCTCTCTGCACATCTGCCAAACTTTGACATACCTGCAAGAAGCAAGTAGGTTTCAGCCCTTATGTTACTGTGCAGCAGTCATTGGTTTACCTTAGATAACAGCCCATAGTTTGCGCAGCCGTTAAATTTCCCAGGTCTGCCTAGTCGGGCCGGTCGCGTTTCCTTCTCTTAGAATTCTGGGTCTTGTAGTCTTATTTAACGCAGCATAAAACCAGGACTACAAGTGCCGGCATTCAATGAAAAAGTACTGATTGGGCTACCTTGTCACTCATGCACCTGAAATATATGGCTGCTATGAGCCCGTGTCCTGCACCAAACTGTACTTCTCTGTATTCTGCCTGGTTTTATTTGTATTTCCACAAGGACCAGACATAGGGACCAGGAAGTGGAGGGGAAGCTGAGTCCCTCCACAGCTCAGCGCGGTGGTTCGGAGAGTGGGGGTGGGTGTCCGGTTGAAAAGAACTTGCATGTGATATGGATCATATCTCAAATTAAAGAAGAGACGAGGTGGTGCCCCAGCAGGTGACACAGCGCTCTAAATGCACCTTTATCAATACAAAACTTTTGAACTGTAGCTCAGTGCAGGTGACCTGAAAGAGGGACCCAGAAGTATGTCAAACAATACATAGGGAAGGAAGAGTCTCTAACTCCAGCCAGCAGGGTTTGAAATCTCACTTTCACCGCTTTTGCTTTAGGATGAAGAAAGTTTCCATGGTAGGACCCCTTTGACCTGAGTCAGAGCATTATTGCCAGAGTTCTGGAGGCCTCAGAAACATCTGTTTATTTGGGCTCGTTGTGCAACAAAGAGTGTAATGGGGTGAGCAGGCGAGCCTGGGAACACTCATCAAGAATGAGTACCGGATGGGACCAAGATGGGCCTCTGTTTAAGTTACAACTCACTCTGGGTGTGTTGTTACATCTGGGTGTGTCACTTTGGGATGTCCTAATTCCTGGAAGTCTGGTCTCTGTGGAGTGGGAGGGAAGAGTTGTTTGAAGGAGTCAGAATAAAACATTACTCTCTCACCAGATGCAGAAATAGATTTCTATCCTGCACATGATATTTCGCTTCCCAAATTCAATGTTTCGCAGCTTTAATATGGACTGAACCTACTCTGTGGTCTATCTCCAAGTGAAGATTATTTTGGTTGTGAGGTCTCCTGTTTTAACATAGGATAGGCAGTGTCATTGGAACTATGCGATTGTGCAGCTGCGGTGATTTTCGCATAATTATAGATTTGCCACATAATCCATCATCTGTCGCATATTCTGCTGATATTAACAAAAAAGCTATTTCTTTCTGGCTCAAACAGTTCAAAGGTTACTAAAAATGCAGCTGCATGTGTTGCCCCACAGTGGAATGACCTTTGAAAGCTGGACTCGTCATCTTCCTGTTGATTATTTTTATATTTGGATATTAAACGGGTACTACTGAAGTGTAATCAGTACCCAGACAATGTTACCAAGTTTAAAAATGATGAAATAATGAAGTGATACTATTACAAAATGTGCTGCATTATGCCATATTATGTGGCTTTTCTTGCCACATAATTTACTCAACCATGCTGCATAATTAGGCCCTCTCCTGCTGCATAATTCCAGTGACCCTAAGATTAGGTAACTTTCTGCATGGGGGGGGGGGCAGTTTATATGACCTGT
Source organism: Pleurodeles waltl (assembly GCF_031143425.1). NCBI lineage: Eukaryota > Metazoa > Chordata > Amphibia > Caudata > Salamandridae > Pleurodeles > Pleurodeles waltl. Next base: position 23,347,387 of record NC_090448.1, on the reverse strand, counting down.
TGTGATTAGGGTGGAATCAACAGATTTCTCTGTCCTAGAGCAAAATAAAGTAAGGTGAATTACGTTTCTTACAGTAGAATTCAGCGTATTTTATTACCGAGACCAACTTTGCCACAGCGGACACGTTAAATTAAATACATTAAATATAAATATTACCATCCATTCAATAGTGGTTGTTTCAGATTCCAAGATGTTTCAAAGTTGATGTTTTAAACAGTGTGGCCCTTTCTGAGATGAGGCAGAACTCTGATACGGTAATTTTGTAATCAAAATTACCAATACTCGGGAAACCTTTTTTTTCAGGATGCTGAATTACCTCAGGATTAGAAGGTGTTATCCAAGGAACTGAAAAGATTGTGGAAATCATTCTCATTGCACCAATTTTGAGGGTAATTCCCCAATTCTCTCCCTTTTTCAAAGGAGGAAATACAACGACGATTGGTGACTTTCTCCACTAACTTGTCCCAGTATTTTAAACAAACACTAGCAAAGCTGATATATCTGGTGTTAACAGTCTATTGACTTTCTCACTGTTTTTGTTTTGTTATTATTTTTGCAAAACATTATTGTTGGGGGAGTTCCTGGTCACTCCTAAATCTTAAAAAAGACATCCGCTAAAAGCAAACATTTTTTGGTCTCAAAAGTACACAATGACAAAGTAATCCACGGAATTTAATGGAACTCCTTTCTGTCTGTATGTGCTCTTTGTGAAAGGACACAGTGCAGCGATTCACAAGGAAGTTAGCGAATGGTTGCAGTTGGCTGATCCATTGCCCCCTGCTGTATGTTACAGTGGCCAAAGATAAATGTGAATGACACTAAAACAGACCAATGGGTGAAGAGGACTGGCTCCATAAGTAATTGTATTATACATATCATTTTTTGTAAAATAAAACGGTCTTGGCTGACCCAGGCTTAAAAAGTAATATCTGGCATCCTGCTACCCTCTCCCACAGCTCTCTGCCCTGACCAAACCCAACACATCCCCCACTCAGCTGCGCACTCGGTAATCTCAGTGGCAGAGTGGAGATCAACCTCTCTGCCATGCCTTCTGCCATCATGGATTAAAATATGCACTCAATCATGGGGATGCAGATTTTAGCAGCGAATAGACAAATTGGCACTTACATTGCCTGCGTGCCACCCGCATTCCCAGCGCTGGACTGACCATTCAGCCACTCGGGCATTTATAGTGCCTAATATGAGTCGGTGGTGTTGGTGGGGAGCACCAGCACTCAATTTTGGGGACCGGAACTTGTTTTTCCTTTTTGCCTATTTACCGAGTTCAAAAGAGGGAAATTACAGAGGGAAAAGAAGGAGGAAGAGAAAGACAGCAAAACCGTCACAAAAGGAGAAAGCAGGAACCTGCCGGAGTGGGATAATGGGAAGAGAGTGTCTGGAACTGGACTAAAGAGGTTGTTTTAAAATGACCAGCCTTGGTATTGTGCGCACCAATGCTTAAGTGCACTAGCAAGGAGCTTCTAAGCAGATTTTCGGGCACCAGCATTTTTTCCTTTCACAAATTAAGCACTGGCCATTTCGTTGGTGGGCTGCAGCCCAGATGTCTGCTTTCAGAGCTGGAAGAGCTGCCGTGACCCAACCATGAAAGACACAATCTCCCCTTTATAAAAATGGAGTCTTCAGAGGCAGGTTGGTTTGAACATTGTTGCCAGGGCTGAATTTAGTTTGCAGTCCAGCCTCAGGTTAGTGGAGACCAAAGAGAGGATGGAGATGGTGTATCAGATGGTGGATCATTGACTTCCATTACGCTGCTCCCTCAGGCTTCTGAAACCCTCAGGAAGCGGCAAATCTACGTCCACCAACCATCAGCTACAGGGCATGGTATTTAGGGGTTTTACATTACAGTAGTGAAAATAGAAATCTTTTTCACGGCTCTAATATCAGAGCAGTGACAGGCCAGGTTTTTAATCTGGCGTATAAAGTACTGGATTCCAATAGAAGCCACACACAACAGTTCAGCGGTCTCCTGTGATAGTTTATGTCACAGGGAATGGATTAAGACATTTCATCAGCCATTCAGCCATTGCATCACATAGTGGACAACATCTGGCAACAGGGCAGATGCCAGAGAAGGCGATACAATAACTCTTTGCTACAGCCTGTTCATATATTGCAATGTGTTCTGCTACATAGTACATACAACTTTAAAGGAGAAATGAGTGTAAGTTGGAAAATACATATTTATCCAACACAAAACCAGTTACATAAATCGTACCACTCGGTGGAAAGCAGAAGCAAAAATTGAGCTAAAACACAAAGGCAGAAGACCCCAGATAGAGGCAATAATAATAATAATAATAATAATAATAATATAAATCTGTTTTTAACTATTTAAGTGGGGATTGTGGCCGGTGGACTTTGATAGTGGTGGGGCACAAACACCTGCAGTGAAATAGACCGAGTCACACAACTTGACGTACTCTAGTGTGTGGCTACTCATGTATATAAGTGTTGTGATATACCACCTTGAAAGCACTTTGCAGCTGTGATTTCCCATCCGTGTGTTGCACTGTGGGCATAGTATATTCCCACATAAAGCCCTGGGGAAGGCCTACAGTGAGGAGGAAACAACTACTACCCGCAGTATAACTGACGCAAAGGCAACCGCACTACACTAGAGTAGTGGTCCTGGGAAAAGAGGCAGTGGTCGTAGCTACATGCTCATGTAATGTGGTCTTAAATAAGCATTTCAAGATTGAGGTTTTAGTGACATTTATAAACAAGCATTGGCTAAGCCAATAGGTCTCCCTATATGAAACGCTTTCATAAAAAAATAAAATTACACATTGAAAAGAAAGAAAATGCTTCTAAGCATTAAATAAGGCTGTGGCTACAGTGTAGCCCTGCTGGATATAAAAGCAACATTGTTGTGAAGACTGCATGTGGAAAATAAACAAAGACATTTTAAATATTGAATAGTCCATCGCTGCAGTATCGACCTGGAGCTTTTAAACATCACTTAAGTCCGTGACTACAGTGTCAAAGTGCCTCAATCCGAGCGCGAGTAGCAGAAGAACACTAATAAAGTCATCAACAAAAAAAGTATGTTTCTGGGTAAACTGTTTGCCAAAGGTGGAGATGGACCGTTCAGCCGTTTTTTTCTGTATCAGATAGCAAGGTTTGCTATGGAAGTTCATATGGGAAATTAATATTTTAGTACCCCCTTACAGCATCCATTTTAGGACATCCTCACTCCTCACTCCTCATCCCTACTTCTCATCCCTGCTTCTCATACCTACTTCTCATCCATCATCCCTACTTCTCATCCATCATACATCATCCCTACTTCTCATCCATCATCCCTACTTCTCATCCATCATACATCATCCCTACTTCTCTTCCATCATCCCTACTTCTTATCCCTGTGTCTCATCCCTGCTTCTCATCCATCATCCCTACTTCTCATTCATCATCCTTACTTCTCATCCATTTTACATCATCCCTACTTCTCATTCATCCTCCCTGCTTCTCTTCCATCACCCCTACTTCTCATCCATCATCTCTACTTCTCATCCATCATACAACATCCTTACCAATCATCCATCATCCTTACTTCTCTTCCATCATCCCTACTTCACATAGATCATACATCATCCCTACTTCTCAACCCTGCTTCTCATCCCTACTATTCATCCATCATCCCTACTTCTCATCTATCATACACCATCCCTACTTCTCATCCATCATCCCTACTTCTCATCCATCATACATCATCCCTACTTCTCTTCCATCATCCCTACTTCTCATCCCTGTGTCTCATCCCTGCTTTTCATCCATAATCCCTACTTCTCATCCATTCCTCTCATCCATCATCCCTACTTCTCATCCATCATTCATCATCCCTACTTTTCATTCATCATCCCTGCTTCTCTTCCATCACCCCTACTTCTCATCCATCATCCCTACTTCTCATTCATCATACATCATCCCTACTCCACACCCATCATCCCTACTTCTCATCCATCATACATTATTCCTACTTCTCATCCATCATCCTTACTTCTCTTCCACCATCCCTACTTCTCATCCCTCATCCCTGCTTCTCATCCTTACTTCTCTTCCATCACCCCTACTTGTCATCCCTCATCCCTGCTTCTCATCCATCATCCTTACTCCTCATTCCTCATCCCTCAGTCATAACCACACATTTTCAGTTTTGTGAAACACACCTTCACACTGATTGGTTGGCAACAGGCAATCAGAGTTATGAAAGAGGTCTGCATTCAATTTCACTGAAAAGCAGGAGAAGGGGAAATGCAATTGTGTGTTTGTTTCCAGTGAATTCAAGGCTGTACAACATTTCATTTTATTTACCTAAGTGTTTTTCTGTTTAAACAGGCCTCTGTAGAAAGCTCTGCTGGTTTGGGAAATACAAGGAGCACACAGCCTGGGCCATAAATCAGCTCTTGGAGAAAGGGTTATAGAGTTCATCTACAGTTCAACCAAAAACCTTTCTGGTTTCAGTTTCATATGTAGATAGAAAATGTTTAAAATTAACTCTAGTGACAGTGCAATCCAATCCATCCAAACCTTTTCTGGTTTAATTTTTATTTACCACCGCCAACAGACAGGCGTAAGTCAATATACCACCCACCCAATCACAACACTCACATCCGCCAGCTTTTCCGGGGCGGTACCAACACCATCAAAAGCACGGCGGAAACAGTACACAGAAGGGAAACCACTCACCTCTTGACACTAAAGGAAGAACCAGGACACCATGGAGCCTGAGCTGCACGTCCTCCCCATGCTGGTCTACCTCCTCATACACGAGGAATATTAAAGGCAGCGGTGACGACCACAGTGAGTACTGCACCTAGCACACAGAGGACTGGGGGAGGAAAAAGAGAGTGACACACACACGCAACACGCAACACCCCCACCGGGACCCACAACACCATACACACAAACACATGCAACAACAGTATATTTACACCCCGTTACCCCCTGGAAGAACGCAAGGACAAAAGCAAATGAGTGAAATAAGTGATATTTTTGAAAATGCAGATATACGTAACGAATAGAAAAACATTAAATCTAAATATTTACAATATGTACAGAAGTCCACACACTCTCCTTTGCAAATGTCCATGGCCCACTGGGCCAAATATCATGGGCCAAGCCCACACTTGACTCCTGCCTCAATACGGAAAGAACACTGCAGGGGCATCAGGTTGAAAATACACAGGCACCTCAGGGGGACGGGGAGGGGTGGGGGGGCACCTCAGCCGGAAGATGGAATCAAGCCACTGCTCCTGGAGGGGGCTTCATGCCCACAGCAATGTCCTGGGGAGTGCAAGGCCACAGTCTCTCAAGTGGGAGGTTTGCCCACTGCTTGGTCCTGGGGAGCGCAAAGCCACAGTCTCTCAAGTGGGTGGTTTGCCCACTGCTCGGTCCTGGGGAGTGCAAGGCCACAGTCTCTCAAGTGGGTGGTTTGCCCACTGCTTGGTCCTGGGAAGCGCAAAGCCACAGTCTCTCAAGTCTCTCAAGTGGATGGCTTCTCCAATGGTTCTGGAGGGGGCTTTGTGCCCCGTGTGCTGCATCCTGCCAAGGATAGGGTGAGTGGATGCAATTCTCCACTGGTTCTGGAGGGGGCTTTGTGCCCAGTGTGCTGCATCCTGCCAAGGATAGGGTGAGTGGATTCAGTTCTCCACTGGTTCTGGAGCGGGCTTTGTGCCCAGTGTGCTTCATCCTGCCAAGGACAGGGTGAGTGGATGCAGTTCTCCACTGGTTCTGGAGGGGGTCTTGATCCCAGTGATGCAGCACTTGGGGTGTGGCAGTTCACATTCCCTCACCTGGTTGTCTGAGGCACGAGAAATGCAGGGAACAGGTAGCATGGTACTCCATGGAGGCAGGGCATGACTCCATCCTGCGGCGACTAAGGCTGCAAACTGGTGGCAGTGCCGTTGCTGGTGAGGGGGCTTCCAGTGGTGGTTGGAGGCTCCAGGCCATCTCCTGCAGCCTCGGACGAACGCACACTGGGGCTGCTGCTGCTGGTAGTGGTCCTACTGTCGGTGGTGCTTGCGGCGGTGCTTGCTGCGGTGATGCTGGCGGTGCTGTCCGTGGTGCAGGTGCTGGTGCTGCCAGTGGTGGAGGGAGGCACCAGCCCGTCTCCTGCAGCCTCAGATGGCTGCCCGCTGGGTATGCTGCTGCTGACAGTAGTTGTGGCAGCGGCGGTGCAGGTAGCGGTGCTTGTGGTGGTGCTGGCCGCGGTACAGGTGGCGGGGCTGTCGCTTCTGATGGTGGGCACCAGGCCATCACCTGGAGCATCCGAGGCCTGACGTTTTCTGCCCCTTCCTCACCTTGGCAGATGCTGATGGGACCTTGGCTCTGGCAGCTGGAGTTTTGGAGGCCTTGCTGGGTGGGTCGTGCTCCTTGGCCTTGCTGCATGCTGACCCCTTCTTCACCTTGGCAGGTGGTGGAATTGTTTGGTCCTTTGCAGGAGTCGGTGGCACACTGCCTAGCCTGACAGGTGCACCCTTTGATCCCCTGGGAGTTGCAGGTACCACAGGTGATGCCGACTTGGTTGCTGAGGTGGTGGCTTGGGATCTGGACACCCTGGCCCGAGGAGAAGGACGGGGTGGGGGTAGGGCTAAAGAACAGGTCAATGTTTGCCAGGACTTTTTTTTAGACACACTGGGACGGGAAGATGGAGAGGGTTTAGGAGTGGAGGAAGAGGGAGTGGTTGTATGAGGCATCTGTCTGCTCAGTTTGGGTGAAGGTGCATGGGCTGGATGCTGTTGTAAGGTGGATGGCTGTTGGCTGGGTGGGTGCTTGCGTTTATGTACTTTGGGAGGAGGGGTGTGTAGGAAAGTACCATCTTGCCTGGCATGCTACCCTCATATTTCACTGTATATATGTTGTTTTAGTCTATGTGTCACTGGGACCCTGCCAGGCAGGGCCCCAGTGCTCATAAGTGTGCCCTGTATGTGTTCCCTGTGTGATGACTAACTGTCTCACTGAGGCTCTGCTAACCAGAACCTCAGTGGTTATGCTCTCTCTGCTTTCCAAATTGTCACTCACAGGCTAGTGACCAATTTCACCAATTCACATTGGCATACTGGAACACCCTTATAATTCGCTAGTATATGGTACTGAGGTACCCAGGGTATTGGGGTTCCAGGAGATCCCTATGGGCTGCAGCATTTCTTTTGCCACCCATAGGGAGATCTGACTATTCTTACACAGTCCTGCCAGTGCAGCCTGAGTGAAATAACGTCCACGTTATTTCACAGCCATTTACCACTGCACTTAAGTAACTTATAAGTCACCTATATGTCTAACCTTCACCTGGTGAAGGATGAGTGCAAAGTTACTTAGTGTGTGGGCACCCTGGCACTAGCCAAGGTGCCCCCACATCGTTCAGGGCAAATTCCCCGGACTTTGTGAGTGCGGGGACACCATTACATGCGTGCACTATACATAGGTCACTACCTATGTATAGCGTCACAATGGTAACTCCGAACATGGCCATGTAACATGTCTAAGATCATGGAATTGTCACCCCAATGCCATTCTGGCATTGGGGAGACAATTCCATGACCCCCCGGGTCTCTAGCACAGAACCCGGGTACTGCCAAACTGCCTTTCCGGGGTCTCCACTGCAGCTGCTGCCAACCCCTCAGACAGGTTTCTGCCCTCCTGGGGTCCAGGCAGCCCTGGCCCAGGAAGGCAGAACAAAGGATTTCCTCTGAGAGAGGGTGTGACACCCTCTCCCTTTGGAAATAGGTGTGATGGCTGGGGAGGAGTAGCCTCCCCCAGCCTCTGGAAATGCTTTGATGGGCACAGATGCTGCCCATCTTTGCATAAGCCAGTCTACACCGGTTTAGGGATCCCCCAGCCCTGCTCTGACGCGAAACTGGACAAAGGAAAGGGGAGTGACCACTCCCCTGACCTGCACCTCCCAGGTGAGGTGCCCAGAGCTCCTCCAGTGTGCCCCAGACCTCTGCCATCTTGGAAACAGAGGTGTTGCTGGCACACTGGACTGGTCTGAGTGGCCAGTGCCATCAGGTGACATCAGAGACTCCTTCTGATGGGCTCTTACCTTTCTTACTAGCCTATCCTCCTTCCTAGGTAGCCAAACCTCCTTTTCTGGCTATTTAGGGTCTCTGCTTTGGGGAATTCTTCAGATACCGAATGCAAGAGCTCACCAGAGTTCCTCTGCATCTCCCTCTTCACCTTCTGCCAAAGGATCGACCGCTGACTGCTCAGGACGCCTGCAAAACCGCAACAAAGTAGCAAAGACGACTACTGCGACCCTGTATCGCTTCATCCTGCTGGCTTTCTCGCCTGTTTCCTGGTGGTGCATGCTCTGGAGGTAGCCTGCCTCCTTCTTGCACCAGGAGCTCTGAAGAAATCTCCAGTGGGTCGACGAAATCTTCCCCCTGCAACCGCAGGCAACAAAAGACTGCATCACCGGTCCTCTGGGTCCCCTCTCAGCACGACGAGCGTGGTCCCTGGAACTCAGCAACTCTGCCCAAGTGACTCCCACAGTCCAGTGATTCTTCAGTCCAAGTTTGGTGGAGGTAAGTCCTTGCCTCCCCATGCTAGACTGCATTGCTGGGTACCGCATGATTTGCAACTTCTCCGGCTCCTTTGCACTCTTCCAGAATTTCCTTCGTGCACAGCCAAGACTAGGTCCCCGACACTCTAACCTGCAGTGCACAACCTTCTGAGTTGTCCTCCGGCATCGTGGGACTCCCTTTTCTGACTTCGGGTGGACTCCAGTTCACTCCTCTTCTAAGTGCCTTTTCCAGTACTTCTGCGGGTGCTGCCTGCTTCTGTGAGGGCTCCCTGACTTTCTGGGCGCCCCCTCTGTCTCCTCATCCAAGTGGCGACATCCTGGTCCCTCCTGGGCCACAGCAGCATCCAAAAACCCTAACCGGGACCCTTGCAGCTTGCAAGGCTTGTTTGCGGTCTTTCTGTGTGGGAATACATCTGCAAGCTTCTTCACGACGTGGGACATCCATCCTCCAAAGGGGAAGTTCCTAGTCCTCTTCGTTTTTGCAAAACACCAAGCTTCTTCCACCCGGTGGCAGCTTCCTTGCACCCTCAGCTGGCATTTCCTGGGCTCCTGCCCACTCTCAACACTGTCGCGACTCTTGGACTTGGTCCCCTTATCTTACAGGTACTCAGGTCTGGAAATCCACTGTTGTTGCATTGCTGGTGTTGGTTTTCCTTGCAGAATCCCCCTATCACGACTTCTGTTCTCTCTGGGGGTTGTAGGTGCACTTTACACCTACCTTACAGGGTCTTGGGGTGGGCTATTTTTCTAACCCTCACTGTTTTCTTACAGTTCCAGCGACCCTCTACAAGCTCACATAGGTTTGGGGTCCATTTGTGGTTCGCATTCCACTTTTGGAGTATATGGTTTGTGTTGCCCCTATACCTATGTGCTCCTATTGCAATCTATTGTAACTTCACACTGCTTGCATTACTTCCTTTTGCTATTACTGCATATTTTTGGTATTGTGTACATATATCTATGTATTTGGCATCCTTATACTGAGGGTACTCACTGAGATACTTTTGGCATATTGTCATAAAAATAAAGTACCTTTATTTTTAGTATATCTGTGTATTGTGTTTTCTTATGATATTGTGCATATGACACCAGTGGTATAATAGGAGCTTTGCATGTCTCCTAATTCAGCCTAAGCTGCTCTGCTATAGCTACCTTCTATCAGCCTAAGCTGCTAGAAACACCTCTTCTAGACTAATAAGGGATAACTGGACCTGGCACAAGGTGTAAGTACCTCTGGTACCCACTACAAGCCAGGCCAGCCTCCTACAGGGTCACAGACACACTGGGAGAGGACACAGGGGACGTGTGCATGGTTGTGGGGGTGGTGACTGCTCGTGAGGGGTGTGTTGTGATGGGCGTGCTGGTGATGGAGGCAGTGGATGAAGATGTAGTGGATGCAGGTGTGAGTGGGGACGCTACTGGGAGGGAGGTGGACGAGGAGGAGGAGGGGGACACAGTGGAGGCAGTGAATGTTGGTGTGTCTGCATGGGTATAGTGCTTGTGTGAGTGCCTGTGAGATGAAGTGTGGTGCTTATGTTTGCCTGAGCCACTTTTGTGTGTTGATTTGGGTGAATGCTGGTCTGAAGGTGTGCTTGGGATAGGCTGGGGTTGAGGGGATTGGGTCTGGGTAGAGGAAGTTGGAGGGGGGAGGCTAGACACAGGGACAATGGCTGCAATCAGTACTGTGGTCTGAACCTGAAATGCTCTCTATTGAGCCGCCACTCCAGAGTGAATGCCCTCCAGGTATGCATTTGTTTGTTGCAAATGCTTCTGGATACCCTGGATGGCATTCAGTATGGTTGACTGCCCAACAGAGAGGGATCTTAGGAGGTCAATAGTCTTCTCACTGAGGGCAGCAGGGCTGACTGGGGCAGGACATGAGGTGCCTGGGGCGAAGGAGATGCCCACCCTCCTGGGTGAGCGGTCATGGGAAACACGCTGAGGGGCTGCTGGGAGGGCGGTGCTGGTAGGGGGGGGTGGCGGCTGTACCTGTTGTTGGGGTGGGCACAGAGGTGTCCGCCACCGCCAGGGAGCTTCCATCGGAGGAGGAGTCGCTGTCTGTGATCTCCCCTCCTGTCCCCGTCGTGGTGCTCCCCTCGCCCTCTGTCCCACTGGTGCCCTCACCGTCAGTGAATTTGTCCTCCAGGCCCATGTGGGATGCAGCTCCCTCCATCGCCGGTGCCTCTGCTCCACCGCCAGATGATGCTAATGCACACAAGGACAGGGTGACAAAACAAAAAGGGGGGGGGAGAGACAGAGGATACACTTGGTCAATGCCAGCAACACCACTACTGTTGGCGGACACAACACACAGGGAGCAGCCCTATGCACTAGGCCATGCCCAACCATTTCCTGAGGCAGTCACCAGCCCATGGGGTACAATACCTTGCGCCAGCATCTGCACACCAGAAACCCACAGGACCCTGCCCAGTAGTAGATGGCCACTTACACTATTGGGGTAGGAGTGCGCCAGAGCATGCCCAACAAGGAACCTACCCTGCCATGATTGCCCTGGCCTAGGGGCACCCACAGCCCACATCCCCCACCCAGGTACCTCCTAACGCGTGCAAAGTCAGCTTTCAGAATCTGCACTCACCCCCTTGTGTCTGCTGTGATGCCCTCAAGTGCCCATCCAACTCCGGATAGGCCACCGCCAGGATGTGGAACATCAGGGGGTTTATGGTGCGATGGGGACCCCTTCCTCGCTGGGAGGCCAGCCCCAGCTGAGCCTCTGCTGTTTTCTTTAACCTTTAACCAGCGGCGCAGGTCCTCCCATCTCCCTTCTGCAGTGGGTGCTCCACTTGTGAAAGACCACCAGGGTCCGCACCTCCTTGGGGATGGCACGCCAAATACTTTTTTTTTCTGGAGGGAAATGCAGCAGAAAAGAGAATTATTCACCAGTCCGGACCATCAGACTCATTGGCCACCAGTTCGCACCCATCCTCTGACGCACATACAATGACCACCTTACATGCTGCACTCTGGCCAGGACGCCTCAGCACACCCCAACCTGTGGCTTACATCCACGGCACTCCATACATTCATGGCCCACGCATCATGCTCACATGTTACTTACCTGTGTGTTTGGAAGGCTGTAGAGTAATGTGTACTGTGGTAGGACCCCATCCATCAGTTTTCCAGCTCCTCTGCAGTGAAGGCAGGGGCCCTTTCCCCAGACACATGAGCCATTGTCGCTTCCAGATACAGGTCACAGCAGCACTTGCAGTGTAGGTCCTCTCCTGTTGAAGGTCAGGTAGCAAGTGAGTGAATAGATAGAAAATGGCGGTCACGTGGCGGTGCGTACCGTCACCGCCGGCGTACATGGCCATTGGCTCCTGGAACACATAGAGACCAATGATAACCATTGCAAAGTTGCACGGCGGTCGTTGACCACCTACTGTGACAGCGCACAGCGCCAGCACAATTACCTCATTTCCACTTTGTGAGAAGGTAGCCTATTTTAAGCATTGTTACTCCCACTTTTAGCCTGTTTGTGAGTATATGTCAGTGTGTTTTGCCTGCCTCACTGGAATCCTGCTAGCCAGGACCCCAGTGCTCATAGTGAAAACCCTATTTGGCAGTGTGCTTTACTTGTCTCACTGGGATCCTGCTAGCCAGGACCCCAGTGCTCATAGTTTGTGGCCTGAATGTGTATACCTGTGTAGTGCTTAAAAGGCTCTGCTAATCAGAACCTCTGTGCTTATGCCCTCTCTGCCTTTAAATTTGTCACTATAGGCTAGTGACCACTTTTACCAATTTCAATTGGCACACTGGAACACCCTTAAAATTCCCTAGTATATGGTACCTCGGTACCCAGGGTATTGGGGTTCCAGGAGATCCCTATGGGATGCAGCATTTCTTTTGCCACCCATAGGGAGCTCAGACAAATCTTACACAGGACTGCCACTGCAGCCTGAGTGAAATAACAAACACATTATTTCACAGCCATTTTCACTGCACTTAAGTAACTTATAAGTCACCTATATGTCTAACCTTCACTTCCTAAAGGTTAGGTGCAAAGTTATTAAGTGTGAGGGCACCCTTGCACTAGCAAAGGTGCCCCCACATAGTTCAGGGCAATTTTCCCGGACTTTGTGAGTGCGGGGACACTATTACATGCGTGCACTACATATAGGTCAATACCTATATGTAGCTTCACAATGGTAACTCCAAATATGGCCATGTAACATGTCTAAGATCATGGAATTGTCCCCTCATGCCAAATCTGGCATTGGGGTGCCAATCCCATGCACCCCCAGGGCTCCACTATGGACCCCTGGTACTGCCAAACCAGCTCTCTGGGGTTTCCTCTGCAGCTACCGCTGCTGCCACCCCACAGACAGGGTTCTGCCCTCCTGGGGTCTGGGCACCCCGGTCCCAGGAAGGCAAAACAAAAGATTTCCTCTAAGAAAGAGGGTGTTACACCCTCTCCCTTTGGAAATAGGTGTTAAAGGCAGCGGGAGGGGTAGCCTCTCCCAGCCTCTGGAAATGCTTTGAAGGGCACAGATGGTGCCCTCCTTGCATAAGCCAGTCCACACCACAGTTCAGGGATCCCCCAGTCCCTGCTCTGGCACGAAACTGGACAAAGGAAAGGTGAATGACCACTCCCCTGTCCATCACCACCCCAGGGGTGGTGCCCAGAGCTCCTTCAGTGTTTCCGAGACCTCTGCCATCTTGAATCCAGAGGTGTGAGGGCACTCTGGAGGCCTCTGAGTGGCCAGTGCCAGCAGGTGACATCAGAGACCCCTCCTGATAGGTGCTTACCTGGCCAGGTGACCAATCCTCCTCTGAAGGCTATTTAGGGTCTCTCCTGTGGTCTATTCCTCAGATAACAACTTGCAAGAATTCACCAGAGTTCCTCTGCACCTCTCTCTTCGACTTCTGCCAAGGATCGACCGCTGACTGCTCCAGGACGCCTGCAAAACTGCAACAAAGTATCAAGAACACTACCAGCGACATTGTAGCACCTAAGCCTGCCGGCTTTCTCAACTGTTTCCTGATGGTGCATGCTTTGGGGGCTGCCTGCCTTCATCCTACACTGGAAGCCACGAAGAAATTGCCTGTGGGTTCAGCAGGCACCAAACTTCAGCTTCACTGGTCCTCTAGGTCCCCTCTCATCGTGACAAGTGTGTCCCCTGGAACACAGGTCATGGACCCAAATGACCCAGACTGTCCAGTGGTCCATCTGTCCAAATTTGGAGGAGGTAAGTCCTTGCCTCCCCTCTCCAGACAGTAATCCTGTGTACCACATGAACTGCAGCTACTAGGGCTTCTGTACACATTTCCACAAAATCCTTCGTGCACAGCCTAGCCCTGGTCCTCATCACTTTGTCCTGCAATGCTCAGCTCACTGAGTTGATCTCCGGCTTCGTGGGACCCTCTTTTGCAGTGTTGAGATGACCGCCATGTTCAGACTTCTTGAAACTGGGTTCACGTGCTTCTGCAAGTGTTACCTGCTTGTGTGTGGGCTCTCTACGTTGCTGAGGGCCCCCTCTGTCTCCTCTCCCAGGTGGTGACATCCTGGTCCTTCCTGGGCTCAGGCAGCACCCTTTATCTTTAACTGCAACTCTTGCAGCTAGCAGTCTTTTGCTAAGGAAACAACTCTGCATCCTCCAGCACGCCGTGGGACATCTTCTGCACAAAGGAGAAGTTCCTAGCTCCTTTCGTTGTTGCAGAATCTTCAGCTTCTTCCATCCAGAGGCAGCCATTTTGCACCTTCATCCGGGGTTTAGTGGGATCCTGCCCCCCCTGGACACTTTAGCGACTCTTGGGCTTGGTCCCCTTCCTTTGCAGGTCTTCAGGTCCAGGAATCCGTCTTTAGTGCTTTGCAGTCTGTTGTGGTCTTTGCAAAATCTTCTATCACAAGTTTAGTGTGTTTCTGGGAAAATAGTAGTACTTTACTCCTACTTTCCAGGGTCTTGGGGTGGGGTATTGTAGGAGGCTGGACTGGTTTGTAGTGAGTACCAAGGGGTACTTACACCTTGCACCAGGCCCAGTTGTCCCTTATTAGTGTATAGGGTGTCTAGCAGCTTAGGCTGATAGATAATGGTAGCTTAGCAGAGCAGCTGAGGCTGAACTAGGAGACGAGTGAAGCTCCTACAGTACCACTAGTGTCATATGCACAATATCATAAGAAAACACAATACACAGATATACTAAAAATAAAGGTACTTTATTTTTATGACAATATGCCAAAGTATCTCAGTGAGAACCCTCAGTATGAGGATAGCAAATATACACAAGATATATGTACACAATACCAGAAATATGCAGTATAGTATTAGAAAACAGTGCAAACAATGTATAGTTACAATAGGATGCAATGGGGACACATAGGGATAGGGGCAACACAAACCATATACTCCAAAAGTGGAATGCGAACCACGAATGGACCCCAAACCTATGTGACCTTGTAGAGGGTCGCTGGGACTGTAAGAAAACAGTTAGGGTTAGAAAAATAGCCCACCCCAAGACCCTGAAAAGTGAGTGCAAAGTGCATAAAAGTTCCCCAAAGAGCACAGAAGTCGTGATAGTGGAATTCTTCAGGAAAGACACAAATCAGCAATGCAACAATGATGGATTTGCATAGGAGGGTACCTGTGGAACAAGGGGACCAAGTCCAAAAGTCACAAGCAAGTCGGAGATGGGCAGATGCCCAGGAAATGCCAGCTGTGGGTGCAAAGAAGCTGCTTCTGGACAGTAGAAGCTGAAGATTCTGTGGGAACGACAAGGGCTAGAGACTTCCCCTTTGGAGGATAGATGCTCCACGCCGTGGAGAGTCGTGCAGAGTGTTTTCCTGAAGAAAGACCGCAAACAAGCTTGCTAGCTGCAAGTTGTGCGGTTAGGGTTTTTGGATGCTGCTGTGGCCCAGGAGGTACCAGGATGTCGCCAATTGCGTCAGGGGACAGAGGGGATGCCCAGCAGGACGAGGAGCCCTCTCAGAAGCAGGCAGCACCCGCAGAAGTGCCGGAACAGGCACTATGAAGAGGAGTGAAACGGTGCTCACCCGAAGTTACACAAAGGAGACCCACGTCGCCGGAGGACAACTCAGGAGGTCGTGCAATGCAGGTTAGAGTGCCGTGGACCCAGGCTTGGCTGTGCACAAAGGATTTCCGCCGGAAGTGCACAGAGGCCGGAGTAGCTGCAAAAGTCGCAGTTCCCAGCAATGCAGTCTGGCATGGGGAGGCAAGGACTTACCTCCACCAAACTTGGACTGAAGAGTCACTGGACTGTGGGTGTCACTTGGACAGAGTTGCTGGATTCAAGGGACCTCGCTCGTCGTGCTGAGAGGAGACCCAGGGGACCGGTGATGCAGTTCTTTGGTGCCTGCGGTTGCAGGGGGAAGATTCCGTCGACCCACGGGAGATTTCTTCGGAGCATCTAGTGCAGAGAGGAGGCAGACTACCCCCACAGCATGCACCACCAGGAAAACAGTCGAGAAGGCGGCAGGATCAGCGTTACAGAGTTGCAGTAGTCGTCTTCGCTACTTTGTTGCAGTTTTGCAGGCTTCCAGCGCGGTCAGCAGTCGATTCCTTGGCAGAAGGTGAAGAGAGAGATGCAGAGGAACTCTGATGAGCTCTTGCATTCGTTATCTAAGGAATTCCCCAAAGCAGAGACCCTAAATAGCCAGAAAAGAGGGTTTGGCTACTTAGGAGAGAGGATAGGCTAGCAACACCTGAAGGAGCCTATCAGAAGGAGTCTCTGACGTCACCTGCTGGCCCTGGCCACTCAGAGCAGTCCAGTGTGCCAGCAGCACCTCTGTTTCCAAGATGGCAGAGGTCTGGAGCACACTGGAGGAGCTCAGGTCAGGGGAGTGGTCACTCCCCTTTCCTTTGTCCAGTTTCGCGCCAGAGCAGGGCTGAGGGGTCCCTGAACCGGTGTAGACTGGCTTATGCAGAAATGGGCACCATCTGTGCCCATGAAAGCATTTCCAGAGGCTGGGGGAGGCTACTCCTCCCCTGCCTGAACACCTTTTTCCAAAGGGAGAGGGTGTAACACCCTCTCTCTGAGGAAGTCCTTTGTTCTGCCTTCCTGGGCCAAGCCTGGCTGGACCCCAGGAGGGCAGAAACCTGTCTGAGGGGTTGGCAGCAGCAGCAGCTGCAGTGAAACCCCTGAAAAGGCAGTTTGGCAGTACATGGTCTGTGCTACAGACCCGTGGGATCATGGGATTGTGCCAACAATGCCAGGATGGAATAGAGGGGGCAATTCCATGATCTTAGACATGTTACATGGCCATATTCGGAGTTACCATTGTGAAGCTACACATAGGTAGTGACCTATATGTAGTGCACGCGTGTAATGGTGTCCCCGCACTCACAAAGTCCGGGGAATTCACCCTGAACAATGTGGGGGCACCTTGGCTAGTGCCAGGGTGTCCACACATTAAGTAACTTAGCACCCAACCTTTACCAGGTAAAGGTTAGACATATAGGTGACTTATAAGTTACTTAAGTGCAGTGTAAAATGGCTGTGAAATAACGTGGACGTTATTTCACTCAGGCTGCAGTGGCAGGCCTGTGTAAGAATTGTCAGAGCTCCCTATGGGTGGCAAAAGAAATGCTGCAGCCCATATGGATCTCCTGGAACCCCAATACCCTGGGTACCTCAGTACCATATACTAGGGAATTATAAGGGTGTTCCAGTATGCCAATGTAAATTGGTAAAATTGGTCACTAGCCTGTTAGTGACAATTTGAAAGAAATGAGAGAGCATAACCACTGAGGTTCTGATTAGCAGAGCCTCAGTGAGACAGTTAGTCATAACACAGGTAACACATACAGGGCCCACTTATGAGCACTGGGGCCCTGCCTGGCAGGGTCCCAGTGACACATACAACTAAAACAACATATATACAGTGAAATATGGGGGTAACATGCCAGGCAAGATGGTACTTTCCTACACAACCCCCCCCCCAAACGAAGGACAATAAGACTAGCCATGACCTGATGAGTCTTCATTGTCTAAGTGGAAATATCTGGAGAGTCCATCTGCATTGGAGTGGGTACTCCCAGGTCTATGTTCCACTGTATAGTCCATTCCCTGTAGGGATATAGACCACCTCAACAATTTAGGATTTTCACCTTTCATTTGTTTTAGCCAAAGTAGAGGTTTGTGGTCTGTCTGAACAATGAAGTGAGTGCCAAACAGGTATGGCCTCAACTTCTTCAGTGCCCAGACCACAGCAAAGGCCTCCCTCTCTATGGCAGACTAGCGCTTTTCTCTAGGGGTCAACCTCCTGCTGATAAAAGCAACAGGTTGATCCTGGCCCTCAGAATTAAGTTGTGAAAGGACTGCCCCTACCCCTAATTCAGATGCATCAGTTTGGACAATGAATTTCTTGGAATAACAGGGGCTTTTCAGGACAGGTGCAGAGCACATGGCCTGCTTCAGCTCCTCAAAAGCTTTCTGACAGCTAGCTGTCCACAATACCTTTTTAGGCATTTTCTTGGATGTGAGTCATTAAGAGGGGCTGCAATGGAGCCATAGTTCTTAATGAACCTCCTGTAATACCCAGTGAGGCCTAGGAAGGCTCTCACCTGGGTCTGAGTAGTAGTGGGAACCCAATCTATAATAGTTTGGATTTTCCCCTGAAGTGGTGCAATCTGTTCCCCACTAACCAGGTGTCCCAGATAAACCACCTTTCCCTGCCCTATCTGGCACTTTGAAGCCTTGATAGTGAGGCCTGCCTTTTGCAGGGCCTCCAAAACTTTCCATAGGTGGACCAGGTGATCATCCCAACTGGAGCTAAAGACAGCTATATCGTCTGGATATGCTGCACTAAAAGCCTCCAGCCCTTGCAGGACTGTATTCACCAACCTTTGAAAAGTGGCAGGTGCATTTTTCAATCCAAAAGGCATTACTGTGAATTGGTAATGGCCTCCAATGGTTGAAAATGCAGTTTTTGCTTTTGCATCTTCTGATAATTTGATCTGCCAATACCCTGCAGTCAAGTCAAAAGTGCTTAGATACTTGGCAGATGCCAGTGTATCTATGAGCTCATCTGCCCTGGGTATAGGGTGAGCATCAGTTTTGGTTACTTGGTTGAGACCTCTATAGTCTACACAAAACAGCATTTCCTTCTTTCCATCTTTGGAATGAGGTTTTGGTACAAGTACCACAGGAGAGGCCCATGGACTTTCAGAGTGCTCAACCACTCCCAGTTCCAACATTTTCTGCACCTCTTGTTTTATGCAGTCTCTGACATGGTCAGGCTGCCTATAGATCTTACTTTTGACAGGCAAGCTGTCTCCAGTATCTATAGT
The DNA here is from genome assembly GCF_031143425.1 of Pleurodeles waltl. Lineage (NCBI taxonomy): Eukaryota > Metazoa > Chordata > Amphibia > Caudata > Salamandridae > Pleurodeles > Pleurodeles waltl. Next base: position 23,328,580 of record NC_090448.1, on the reverse strand, counting down.
GTGCTCACACCAAGAAGTGGTGCCTGGCACAGTAGAAAAGAGTTCAGAAAACTGACCCAGGAGATTTATGCAGTGGTCTTTCTGCTCAGCAGAAAGACAATCTGCCAGTACAACCCCTTCCACCAGAGCATCTTGTTCTGTGGAAGAGAGGAGATCATGGAGAGGGTCACTCTCTTCTTCCTGTCCCTCATCTGTTGCCACGAGCAGGGTGAGATCAGCCCTGTCATAGTAGGGTTTCAGGCGATTGACATGGAGTACCCTAAGGGGACTCCTGGCAGTGCCTAAGTCAACTAAGTAGGTGACTTCATCCTTTTTCTCAACAATTGTGTGGGGTCCACTACATTTATCTTGGAGTGCTCTTGGGGTCACAGGCTCCAAGACCCCCACTTTCTGCCCTGGTTGGTACTGAACCAAAACAGCCTTCTGGTCATGCCATTGCTTCTGGAGCTCTTGGCTGGCCTGAAGGTTTTTACTGGCCTTTTTCATGTACTCAGCCATCCTTGATCTGAGGCCAAGTACATAGTCCACTATGTCTTGCTTTGGAGCTTTTAAAGGTTGTTCCCAACCCTCCTTAACAAGTGTTAGAGGACCTCTCACAGGGTGTCCAAATAGGAGTTCAAAGGGGCTGAAGCCCACTCCTTTCTGGGGTACCTCCCTGTAAGCAAAAAGGAGGCATGGTAAAAGGATATCCCATCTCCTGCGGAGTTTTTCAGGGAGTCCCATAATCATGCCTTTGAGAGTTTTGTTAAATCTCTCCACCAGTCCATTTGTTTGTGGATGATAGGGTGTGGTGAACTTGTATGTAACACCACACTCCTTCCACATGGCCTTTAAGTAAGCAGACATGAAATTGCTTCCCCTGTCTGATACCACCTCTTTTGGGAAGCCCACCCTGGAAAAGATTCCCAGGAGGGCTTTTGCCACTGCAGGAGCTGTAGTGGTTCTTAGAGGAATTGCTTCAGGATACCTGGTGGCATGGTCCACTACCACCAAGATAAACCTATTGCCTGAAGCAGTAGGAGGGTCAAAGGGGCCAACTATGTCAACCCCTACCCTTTCAAAGGGAACCCCAACCACAGGCAGTGGGATAAGGGGTGCCTTTGGAGTGCCACCTGTCTTGCCACTGGCTTGACAGGTTTCACAGGACTTACAAAATTCCTTTGTGTCCTCTGACATTCTAGGCCAATGAAACAAGGGAACAAGCCTGTCCCAAGTTTTCATTTGCCCCAAATGTCCAGCTAGGGGAATGTCGTGGGCTAGAGTTAGGAGGAACTTTCTGTACTCCTGAGGAATCACCAATCTCCTGGCAGCTCCAGGTTTTGGATCCCTTGCTTCAGTGTACAAGAGGTTGTCCTCCCAGTAAACTCTGTGAGAGTCACTGACATCCCCATTAGCTTGTTTGACAGCTTGCTGCCTTAGACCCTCTAGTGTGGGACAGGTTTGCTGTGCCACACTCAGCTCCTCCCTGGCATGCCCCCCTTCACCCAAAAGCTCAGCAGTGTCTGCTTCCAGCTCCTCTGGTGTAGGTTCTGCACAGGGTGGAAATTCTTCTTCCTCAGAAGAAGAATCCACTGTAGAGGGAGGGATAGTAGGTAGTGCTTTACTTCTACTAGCCCTAGCTTTAGGGAGCACTTGGCCCATTCTTCCAGGATCCAAGTCACCCTGTCCTTTTTGCTTTTTGGCCTGAGCCCTGGTTAAAGCAAAAATATGCCCTGGGATGCCCAGCATTGCTGCATGGGCCTCCAACTCCACATCTGACCAAGCTGATGTCTCTAAATAATTTCCAAGTAGACAGTCTACAGGTAAATCTGAGGCAACCACAACTTTCTTTGGACCAGTAACCCCCCCCCCCAGTTGAGATTTACAACAGCCATGGGGTGGCTAAGTGTGTTGTTGTGAGCATCAGTTACTTGCTACTGGTGACCAAGTAGGTGTTGTTCAGGGTGGACCAGTTTCTCTATTACCATTGTAACACTGGCACCTGTGTCCCTGTAGGCCTGAACCTCAACACCATTTATTAGGGGTAGTTGCTTGTACTTATCCATGTTAAGGGGACAAGCAACTAAGGTGGCTAAATCAATAGCCCCCTCAGAGACTAACACAGCCTCTGTGATCTCCCTAACAAGACCAACCCCAACTAAGTTACCAAAGTGAGCACAGCTACTCCCTTGGATTGGCTATTAGTAGGTTTGCTCCAACCACCACTGCTATTAGTAGGGACACTAGGTGTAGCAGTAGGGGTTGTAGTGGTAGGAGGCTTGGTGCTTTTCTTTGGACAACTGGGATCTGTTGTCCAATGGCCTTTTATTTTACATAAATAGCACCATGGTTTCTTTTCTTTGTTTTGATTTGAAGAGGATTTGGACCCACCCCCCCCACCAGAGTGTTTTTGTGGGCCTGATGAAGACTCATTTTTAGATTTGACCCCACCCTTTTCAGAAGACTTACCAGCCTTCTTCTTGTTGCCATCTTTGTCACCCCCTGTATGAACTTTTCTGTTCACCATTGTTCTGACCCATTTGTCTGCCTTCTTTCCCAATTCTTGGGGAGAGGTCAGATCAGAGTCCACTAGGTACTGGTGCAACAAATCAGACACACAGTTATTAAGTATATGCTCTCTCATGATTAAGTTATACAGGCTTTCATAATCAGTAACTTTACTGCAATGTAACCACCCCTCCAAGACCTTCACTGAATGGTCAACAAAGTCTACCCAGTCTTGTGAAGACTCCTTTTTGGTTTCTCTGAACTTCATCCTGTACTGTTCAGTGGTTAAGCCATAACCATCTAGGAGTGCATTCTTAAGAACTGCAAAATTATTGGCATCACTTTCTTTCACAGTAAGGAGCCTATCCCTACCCGTTCCACTAAATGATAGCCATAGGATAGCAGCCCACTGCCTTTGAGGGACATCCTGTACAACACAGGCCCTCTCAAGTGCAGCAAAGCACTTGTTAATGTCATCCCCTCCTTATAAGGGGGAACTATCTTGTGCAGACTCCTAGAATCATGCTCTTTTGCAGGATGACTATGGGGAATACTGCTGCTGCCACCATGGGTTTCTAAACCCAATTTCTGTCTTTCCCTTTCCACCTCTAAGGACTGCCTATCCAAATCCAGCTGTTGCTTCTTGAGCTTCAGTCTTGTTTGTTCCACTCTCAATCTATTGAGCTCCCTTTCTAACACTCTGTCATCAGGGTGGGTGGGTGAGGCATGTCTAGAGACAGAAGTATGCTGAGATAGAACAGAAGGAGACCTGGCCCTAACAGAAGGCACCCTAATAGCTTGACTAACAGAAACAGCACTTCTACTATGATAAGAAGGGATACTCTTACTGTGATGTGAGACCACACTATCAGTATGGTGTGACTCTACATCAGTACCAGCTATGCTAGGTGGCTTGCTAGGGGGCAGGCTTGGAAGTTTCCCTCCCACCTCTTTTGCTAGGGGTGCCCCAGAATCAGAGTGGGAACCATCAGCTAACTTTTCAACAGGGGTGCCAGCTCTGGCCTTATCCTGTTCAACAAGCATATTTACCAACAGTTCTCTAGAGGGATTCTTCCTTACACTTAAACCTCTTTCTATGCAGAGACTCCTTGCTTCTTTCCAGCTAAGGTTATCATAAGCAAGTTTGGACAGATCAGCAGTTTGGCCTGTGCCAGACATTTTAGAAAGTGTTTAAGTGATAGAAAAAGTGAGAAAAAAGTTTTTCAGAACTTTTGGAAAGACAGAAAAAAACTTTTAAAACTTTTAAAGAACTTTTTAGAAAGTTAGAGGTACTTTTCAACACTTTAGAAAAGAAGTGAGAAAAGAAATGCAAAACTTTTTGGTTAGGTGTACATACACTGAACTAGTTTTGTATATTTTTCTCTTATGAAAAGTACAATGACAAAAGTGGTAAGTAGTTACAAAGCACTTATCCCACCTGTTGGACCTGGCTTTTTGACAGGGACATCCCCAAACTTTTTGCCTCCTTCCTCCTATTTTTTCTGACCTGTTGTTGTTGGCTTTTGACCTCTGAGCACTTTACCACTGCTAACCAGTGCTAAAGTGCATATGCTCTCTGTGTAAATTGTACTATTGATTGGTTTATCCATGATTGACTATTTAATTTACCTGTAAGTCCCTAGTAGAGTGCACTACATGTGCCTAGGGCATGTAGATTAAATGCTACTAGTGGGCCTGCAGCACTGGTTGTGCCACCCACCTCAGTAGCCCCTTAACCTTGTCTCAGGCCTGCCATTGCAAGGCCTGTGTGTGCAGTTTCACTGCCACTTCGACTTGGCATTTAAAAGTACTTGCCAAGCCTAGAACTCCCCTTTTCCTACATATAAGTCATCCCTAATGTGTGCCCTAGGTAACCCCTAGAGCAGGGTGCTGTGTAGGTAAAAGGCAGGACATGTACCTGTGTAGTTATATGTCCTGGTAGTGTAAAACTCCTAAATTCGTTTTTACACTACTGTGAGGCCTGCTCCCTTCATAGGCTAACATTGGGGCTGCCCTCATACACTGTTGAAGTGGCAGCTGCTGATCTGAAAGGAGCAGGAAGGTCATATTTAGTATGGCCAGAATGGTAATACAAAGTCCTGCTGACTGGTGAAGTCGGATTTAATATTACTATTCTAGAAATGCCACTTTTAGAAAGTGAGCATTTCTTTGCACTAAAATCTTGTTGTGCCCTTCAATCCACGTCTGGCTAGGTTTAGTTGACAGCTCCTTGTGCATTCACTCAGACACACCCCAAACACAGGGTACTCAGCCTCACTTGCATACATCTGCATTTTGAATGGGTCTTCCTGGTCTGGGAGGGTGGAGGGCCTGCCCTCACACAAAGGACTGCCACACCCCCTACTGGGACTCTGGCAGGATTGAACTGAAAGGGGGCTTGGTGCATTTCTTAGAGACTCTTTGAAGTCACCCCCACTTCAAAGGCACAACTTAGTATAAAACAGGGCCTCTGCCCTACCTCATCAGACACTTGCTGGAGAAGAAACCTGAACCAGAAACTACATCCTGCCAAGAAGAACTGCCTGGCTGCTCAAAGGACTCACCTGTCTGCTTTCTACAAAGGACTGCTGTCTTGCTGTTGCCCTGCTGCCTTGCTGAACTCTTGTCTGGCTGTGAAAGTGCTCTCCAAGGGCTTGGATAGAGCTTGCCTCCTGTTCCTTGAAGTCTCAGGACCAAAAAGACTTCTTCCTTTCACTTGGACGCTCCGTGCGCCGAAAATTTCGACGCACAGCTTGTTTCGCGGCGAGAAAAAACGCAGCACACCGACGCTGATCGACGCGACGCCCTCGGGACGATCGAGACTTCGACGCACAACCTCGCAAGGACAAAGCCGCCCGACTTTCCAGGAGAAATCGACGCGACGCCTACCGTGAGTGCGAAACTTTGACGCACGGCCTCGCAAGGACAACGGCGCCCGACTTCCAAGGAGAAATCGACGCGACGCCTGCCGTGAGACCAAAATTTCGACGCACGGCCTCGCAAGGACAACGCCGCCCGACTTCCAAGGAGAAATCGACGCGACGCCTACCGTGAGATCGAAACTTCGACGCGCAGCCCCGCAGAACGACGCGCAGCCGGAAAATAAGCAGGAGAATCCACGCACAGACCCGGGACATCTGGTAATCCCCGCGATCCACAAAAAGAGACTGTCTGCGCGCCGGAAAACGACGCCCGACTTCCCCGCGTCGAAAAGAACGACGCAAGTCTGTGTGGGCTGAGAGAAAATCGACGCACACACCCCTTTTTCCACGCATCTCTTCCCCTGTGGCCCTCTGAGGAGATTTCCCACCAGAAACCAGGTACTCTGTGCTTGAAAGACACTTTATTGCTTTTTAAAGACTTGAAGACACTTTATATCACTTTTCAGTGATATCTTTACAAATTCATATTGCAACTTTGATCGTTTTGACCTGAAGATACCCAGATAAATATTATATATTTTTCTAAATACTGTGTGGTGTATTTTTGTGGTGTTATACTATGGTGTTGTATGATTTATTGCACAAATGCTTTACACATTGCCTTCTAAGTTAAGCCTGACTGCTCGTGCCAAGCTACCGGAGGGTGAGCACAGGCTGATTTTGGATTGTGTGTGACTTACCCTGACTAGAGTGAGGGTTCTTGCTTGGACAGAGGGCAACCTAACTGCCAACCAAAAACCCCATTTCTAACACCACCACTGCACAACCAATGTAGGAGGCTGGACTGGCTTGTAGTGAGTACCAAGGGGTACTTACACCTTGCACCAGGCCCAGTTATCCCTTATTAGTGTATAGGGTGTCTAGCAGCTCAGGCTGATAGATAATGGTAGCTTAGCAGAGCAGCTTAGGCTGAACTAGGAGACGAGTGAAGCTCCTACAGTACCACTAGTGTCATATGCACAATATCATAAGAAAACACAATACACAGATATACTAAAAATAAAGGTACTTTATTTTTATGACAATATGCCAAAGTATCTCAGTGAGTACCCTCAGTATGAGGATAGCAAATATACACAAGATATATGTACACAATACCAAAAATATGCAGTATAGTATTAGAAAACAGTGCAAACAATGTATAGTTACAATAGGATGCAATGGGGACACATAGGGATAGGGGCAACACAAACCATATACTCCAAAAGTGGAATGCGAACCACGAATGGACCCCAAACCTATGTGACCTTGTAGAGGGTCGCTGGGACTGTAAGAAAACAGTTATGGTTAGAAAAATAGCCCACCCCAAGACCCTGAAAAGTGAGTGCAAAGTGCACTAAAGTTCCCCAAAGAGCACAGAAGTCGTGATAGGGGAATTCTGCAGGAAAGACACAAATCAGCAATGCAACAACAATGGATTTCCAAACTAGGGTACCTGTGGCACAAGGGGACCAAGTCCAAAAGTCACAAGCAAGTCGGAGATGGGCAGATGCCCAGGAAATGCCAGCTGTGGGTGCAAAGAAGCTGTTACTGGACAGTAGAAGCTAAATATTCTGTAGGAACGACAAGGGCTAGAGACTTCCCCTTTGGAGGATGGATGCCCCACGCCGTGGAGAGTTGTGCAGAGTGTTTTCCTGAAGAAAGACCGCAAACAAGCCTTGCTAGCTGCAAGTCGTGCCGTTAGGGTTTTTGGATGCTGCTGTGGCCCAGGAGGGACCAGGATGTCGCCAATTGCGTCAGGGGACAGAGGGGACACCCAGCAGGACGAGGAGCCCTCTCAGAAGCAGGCAGCACCCGCAGAAGTGCCAGAACAGGCACTACAAAGAGGAGTGAAATGGTGCTCACCCGAAGTTACACAAAGGAGTCCCACGTCGCCGGAGGAAAACTCTGGAGGTCGTGCAATGCAGGTTAGAGTGCCGTGGACCCAGGCTTGGCTGTGCACAAAGGATTTTTGCCGGAAGTGCACAGAGTCCGGAGTAGCTGCAAAAGTCGCGGTTCCCAGCAATGCAGTCTGGCGTGGGGAGGCAAGGACTTACCTCCACCAAACTTGGACTGAAGAGTCACTGGACTGAGGGAGTCACTTGGACAGAGTTGCTGGATTCAAGGGACCTCGCTCGTCGTGCTGAGAGGAGACCCAGGGGACCGGTGATGCAGTTCTTTGGTGCCTGCGGTTGCAGGGGGAAGATTCCGTCGACCCACGGGAGATTTCTTTGGAGCTTCTAGTGCAGAGAGGAGGCAGACTACCCCCACAGCATGCACCACCAGGAAAACAGTCGAGAAGGCGTCAGGATCAGCGTTACAGAGTTGCAGTAGTCGTCTTCGCTACTTTGTTGCAGTTTTGCAGGCTTCCAGCGCGGTCAGCAGTCGATTCCTTGGCAGAAGGTGAAGAGAGAGATGCAGAGGAACTCTGATGAGCTCTTGCATTCGTTATCTAAGGAATTCCCCAAAGCAGAGACCCTAAATAGCCAGAAAAGAGGGTTTGGCTACTTAGGAGAGAGGATAGGCTAGCAACACCTGAAGGAGCCTATCAGAAGGAGTCTCTGACGTCACCTGCTGGCCCTGGCCACTCAGAGCAGTCCAGTGTGCCAGCAGCACCTCTGTTTCCAAGATGGCAGAGGTCTGGAGCACACTGGAGGAGCTCTGGGCACCTCCCAGGGGAGGTGCAGGTCAGGGGAGTGGTCACTCCCCTTTCCTTTGTCCAGTTTCGCGCCAGAGCAGGGCTGAGGGGTCCCTGAACCGGTGTAGACTGGCTTATGCAGAAATGGGCACCATCTGTGCCCATGAAAGCATTTCCAGAGGCTGGGGGAGGCTACTCCTCCCCTGCCTGAACACCTTTTTCCAAAGGGAGAGGGTGTAACACCCTCTCTCTGAGGCAGTCCTTTGTTCTGCCTTCCTGGGCCAAGCCTGGCTGGACCCCAGGAGGGCAGAAACCTGTCTGAGGGGTTGGCAGCAGCAGCAGCTGCAGTGAAACCCCTGAAAAGGCAGTTTGGCAGTACATGGGTCTGTGCTACAGACCCGTGGGATCATGGGATTGTGCCAACAATGCCAGGATGGCATAGAGGTGGCAATTCCATGATCTTAGACATGTTACATGGCCATATTCGGAGTTACCATTGTGAAGCTACACATAGGTAGTGACCTATATGTAGTGCATGCGTGTAATGGTGTCCCCTCACTCACAAAGTCCGGGGAATTGGCCCTGAACAATGTGGGGGCACCTTGGCTAGTGCCAGGGTGCCCACACACTAAGTGACTTAGCTCCCAACCTTTTCCAGGTAAAGGTTAGACATATAGGTGACTTATAAGTTACTTAAGTGCAGTGTAAAATGGCTGTGAAATAACGTGGACGTTATTTCATTCAGGCTGCAGTGGCAGGCCTGTGTAAGAATTGTCAGAGCTCCCTATGGGTGGCAAAAGAAATGCTGCAGCCCATATAGATCTCCTGGAACCCCAATACCCTGGGTACCTCAGTACCATATACTAGGGAATTATAAGGGTGTTCCAGTATGCCAATGTAAATTGGTAAAATTGGTCACTAGCCTGTTAGTGACAATTTGAAAGAAATGAGAGAGCATAACCACTGAGGTTCTGATTAGCAGAGCCTCAGTGAGACAGTTAGTCATAACACAGGTAACACATACAGGGCACACTTATGAGCACTGGGGCCCTGGCTGGCAGGGTCCCAGTGACACATACAACTAAAACAACATATATACAGTGAAATATGGGGGTAACATGCCAGGCAAGATGGTACTTTCCTACAGGTATCTTGGACACCCTTTGTGTTTTCTTACACTCCCAGCTACCCTCTACACACTACACTAGGCCAGGGGTCCCTACGTGGTTCGCATTCCACTTTCTTGGTATATGGTTTGTGTTGCCCCTAGGCCTAGTACCTTTATTTTTAGTAACTCTGAGTATTGTCTTTCTTATGATATAGTACCTATATGATATAAGTGGTATAGTAGGAGCTTTGCATGTCTCCTAGTTCAGCCTAAGCTGCTCTGCTATAGCTACCTCTATCAGCCTAAGCTGCTAGAACACTACTAATCTACTAATAAGGGATAACTGGACCTGGCACAAGGTCTAAGTACCTCTGGTACCCACTACAAGCCAGGCCAGCCTCCTACACACTTGTCCCTCCTCACAGGTCAGGCAGCTGCCATTTCAGGGGTCCACAGGGCATGGCACCTAACTGCATCACAGCAGACATTGGCACGGCAACTGATTCTAGGATTCACATTTTGTTTCTGTAAAGTTAAAAAAACAGCATTAGTGTAATAGATGTGGGAATGTGACCCTCTGCTGACCGTTCTCTTCCATATGAGATGGCGGCATCCTCCGGTATACAGACCCCTGGTGGACCTTGCAACAATGGAGGACAGACACATTATCATTACCTACAGACTTGATCGTGTCACAATCCAGGAACTGTGTGCCCAATTGGAGCCAGACCTGATGTCAGCTATCCGGCAGCCCACTGGTATCTCCCCCTCTAGTTCAAGTCCTGTCAGTGCTCCATTTCCTGGCAGGTGGTTCCTTCCAAACAACAGTGGCCAATGCATCAGGGATGTCTCAGCCAATGTTCTCTAACGTGTTGACCATAGTGTTGTCAGCTCTGCTGAAACACATGCACAGCTACATCGTGTTACCCCTGGTGGAGGATTTGGCCACTGTGAAAGCTGACTTTTATGCCCTGGGACATATCCCCAACATCATAGGTGCCATTGATGGTACACAAGTGGCATTTGTCCCCCCGCCCCGGTGAAATGAGCACGTTTTCAGGAATAGAAAAAGCAATCACTCTATGAATGTGCAGCTGGTGTGTTTGGCGGACCAATACATCTCCCATGTGAAAGCCAAATACCCTGGCTCTGTGCATGACGCCTTTATCTTGAGGAATAGCAGCATCCCATATGTGATGGGCCAACTCCAGAGGCACCGGGTGTGGCTAATTAGTGAGCCCAAGGTCACCACACAGTATGAGTAGGTGTCTGGTTATGGGGTTGTCCCTAAGGGTTAGTGTGTGTCTTAACAGGTATCCCTCGATATTTGCAGGTGACTCTGGTTACCCCAACCTTTCATGGCTACAGTGAGGAATGCCAAAACAAGGGCAGAGGAACGTTACAATGAGGCACATGGGTGTACAAGGAGGATTATCAAACGGACCTTCGGCCTCCTGAAGGCCAGATTCCGGTGCCTCCATCTGACTGGTGGATCCCTGTACTACTCACCCAAGAAGGTGTGCCAGATCATCTTTGCCTGTTGCATGTTGCACAACCTGGCCTTGAGACGCCAGGTGCCTTTTCTGCAGGAGGATGAGCCTGGAGATGGTCTTGTGGCAGTGGGGGAGCCTGTGGACAGTGAGGAAGAGGAGGCAGAGGAAGAAGATGTTGACAACAGGAGCAACATTATTCTGCAATACTTCCAATGACACACAGGTAAGACGTACGTTCATATTACATTTCATTTAACCGCTGGACATTGTACAAGACAGCCTCTTACCTGATGTTTCTGGCCACTGACTTTACCCTTTGCCATGTCTATTTTCAGATCCCTGTGCCCCACTCTGGTTCCTGCTATGTGTACTGCTGCCCACTACAGGTCATACCAATGTATATATAACTGGACATATGGATTGAAATGTTTACAGCTTGTTCACCTAATACATATTGCCATCAATTGACAGACTCCGTACTTGTTTTTGATCCAAGGGTGTTTATTTCAGTGCTCATAGGTAGAAGGGGATGTGCAATGGACAGGGGTGATGGTGAAGGAAGGTCCAGTTAGAGTCCAGTCTCTTGGTATCATAGGTACATTGTCCATGCGGGGCATAGGAAGGGGAGTAACGGCAGTTCAAGGTGGACTGGGTGACCTAGTGGGACAGAAGGGTAACATTCAGGAGAGTCTTATTTCCTGGCGGGGGTCTTGGCAATGTTCTCTGTCTTCTGTCTGGATCGCAGGTGGTTCTCCTTCTGCAGGGGGTGGGGTGCTGGTGGCCTCTTGGTCCTGTGGTGGTGCCTCCTCTCCACTAGCGCTGGTGGAGTTGGAGGGCTATTCATCTGTGTGGCTAGTGTCAGAGGCCCGTTGTTGTGCCACTGCCTCCCTCATGGTCTTGGTCATGTCACCCAGCACCCCTGCAATGGTGACCAGGATGGTGTAGATGTTTGTTAGGTCATCCCTGATCCCTAGGTACTGTCCCTCCTGCAGCCGCTGGGTCTCCTGCAACTTGGCCAGTATCTGACCCATGGTCTCCTGGGAATGGTGGTATGCCCCCAGGATGTTTGAGAGAGCCTCGTGGAGAGTGGGTTCCCTGGGCCTGTCCTCCCCTTGTCACACAGCAGTCCTCCCAGCTTCCCTGTTATCCTGTTTCCCCTGAACCGTGTGCCCACTGCCACTGACCCCAGGTCCCTGATCGTCCTGTGTTTGTGGGGTTGCCTGGAATCCCAGTAGTGGTGGACACACTGCTGATTGACGTGTCCTGGGGACAGAGGGATGGGCCCGCTGGGTGGGTGCTGTGCTGCTGTTTCCGGAGGGTGGAGGCTCTGTGGTGGTTTGGGAGTGTGGCTGGGGTACCGACTGTCCAGAGGTCCCTGACGTGCCAGGTTGGTCATCCTGATCCAGGCATGCAGAGCTGCTGTCAGTACTGTGGGCCTCTTCAGGGGGTGGACTGGTTGTAGCTGACACCTCCTCTCCAGTGACATTGAGTAGGGGTCCTATGGGGATGCAAATGCAGTGTTAATGTATCTGCCTGTGCCATCTTGTGCATGGGTGTGTTTCCCTGTATGTGATTTCCCTGTCAGCTTTGCCTTGTGTTCGTGGTGGTTTTGTGGGCTGGGTGTTTATCTCTAATGGGCATGCTGTGGTGATGGATGTCCATGCAGGTCTGTGATGGGTGTCCATGCTTTGGTGTTGCATGCAGGGCTTGGTATTGGGATGGGTGGGTTGTGATGATTGGGTATATGTGAGGTGGTGGAGTGATGGGGGTGAGGGTAGGTGTAGGAGTTTGTGATGGCATGCAGGTAGGGTGGGGTATATAGTAGTAAGGATATGACTTTCCAGAGTCCAGTCCTCCTGCTACTCCTGCGAGGCCCTCAGGATGCATGATCGCCAAGACTTGCTCCTCCCATGTTGTTAGTTGTGGGGGAGGAGGTGGGTGTCCACCGCCAGTCCTCTGTACAGCTATCTGGTGTCTGAATACCATGGAACACACCTTCCCCCGTAGGTCGTTCCACCTCTTCCTGATGTCATCCCTTGTTCTGGGGTGCTGTCCCACGGCGTTGACCCTGTCCACTATTCTCTGCCATAACTCCATCTTCCTTGCAATGGACGTCTGCTGCACCTGTGATCCGAATAGCTGTGGCTCTACCTGGATGATTTCCTCCACCATGACCCTTAGCTCCTCCTCAGAAAACCTGGGGTGTCTTTGGGATACCATGGATGTGGTGTGAGTGGTAGGTGTGAGGATGTGTGGGGTGACGTGTGGGGTGGGGTGTTGTGGTTGTGGTGTGAGGTACGTGGATGGTGTATGGGTGATGGTGTTCTATGCCTCTGATTGAGTGGGTGCTCCTGCCTTGTGTCTCTCTCTGCTTGCTATCTCTTTTTTTTCGCTGTAAGTGGTTGTGGGTAAGATGGGTGTGTTTTTTATAGTGTTGTGGGTGTGTGGGTGTGGTGTGTGTATTTTGAGCGCGGCGGTGTGTACCGCCAATGGTTAACCACGGTTGAAAGACCACTGCGGTGATTCGTGGGTTGTGATACTGTAGGCGTATTCCTGTTGGCGTAATTGTGTGGGTTTTGCTACCGCCAGTTTATCACTGACCTTTGGTGTGGCAGACTTGTGTGGGTGTCTGTATAGTGGCAGATTTCTCTGTGTGGGTCATAATATCCGTAGCGGAATACCACAGCGGTCACGGTATATTGGTGGTGTAGATGAACTGTATAACCCTTTCCCCAGGAGCTGATTTGTGGCCCAAGATGTGGGCTCCTTGTATTTCCCAAACCAGCAAAGCCTGTGTAAACAGAAAAACACTTAGTTGAATAAAATGAAATGTTGTACAGCCTTCAATTCACTGGAAACAGACACACAATTGCATTTGCTCTCCTCCATCTTCACCCAGCACATGCAATGAGAAGGCTGTTTTTCAGCAAAATAGAATGCAGGCCTCTCTCATAACTCTGATTGGCTGTTGCCAGACAATCAGTGTTAAGGTGGGTTTCACAAAACTGAAAATGTGTTGATATGACTGAGGGATGAGGAATGAGGAATAGGGATGATGGATGAGGAGTAGGGATGATGGATGAGGCATGAGAAGTAGGAATGATGGAAGATGGATGAAACGTAGGGATGAGAAGTAGGGATGAGGGATGAGAAGTAGGAATGAGGGATGAGAAGTAGAAATTATGGAAGAGAAGTAGGATGATGGAAAAGAAGAACAGATGAGAAGCAGGGATGAGGGATGAGCAGTAGGGATGATGGAAGAGAAGTAAGTATAATGGATGAAAAGTAGGGATGATGTATGATGAATGAGGAGGGATGTAGAAAGAGAAGTAGAGATGATGGATGAGAATTAGGGATGATGCATGATGGATGAGAAGTAGGGATGATGGATGAGAAGCAGGGATGATGTACAATGGATGAGAAGTAGGGATGATGGATGAGAAGTAGGGATGATGGATGAGAAGTAGGGATGAGACGCAGGGATGAGGAGTAGGGGTGATGGAAGAGAAGTAGGGATGATGGAAGAGAAGTAGGGATGATGCATGATGGATGAGAAGTAGGGATGATGGATGAGAAGTAGGGTTGATGGATGATGGATGAGAAGTAGGGATGATGGATGATGGATGATAAGTAGGGATGATGGAAGACAAGTAGGGATGGTGGAGGAGAAGTAGGGATGATGGAGGATGGATAAGAAGTAGGGATGACGGATGAGAAGTAGGGAGGATGTATGATGGATGAGAAGCAGGGATGATGGACGAGAAGTAGGGATGATGTATGATGGATGATAAGTAGGGATGATGGATGAGAAGAAGGGATGATGAATGATGGATGAGAAGTAGGGATGATGGATGAGAAGTAGGGATGATGAAAGAAAAGCAGGGATTATGGAGGAGAAGTAGGGATGATGGATGATGGATGAGAAGTAGGGATGTGGATGAGAAGTAGGGGTGATGTATGATGGATGGGAAGTAGGGATGATGGATGAGAAGTAGGGATGATAGATGATGGGATGATGGATGATGGATGAGAAGTAGGGTGATGGATGAGAAGTAGGGATGATGGAAGAGAAGCAGGGATTATGGAGGAGAAGTAGGGATGATGGATGATGGATGAGAAGTAGGGATGGTGGATGAGAAGTAGGGGTGATGAATGAGAAGTAGGGATGATGTATGATGGATGAGAAGTAGGGCTGATGGATGAGAAGCATGGATGAAAAGTAGGGATGATGGATGAGAAGCAGGGATAAGACGCAGGGATGAGAAGTTGGGATGATGGAAGAGAAGTAGGGATGATGTATGAAGGAAGAGAATTAGGGATGATGGATGAGAAGTAGTGATGATGTATGATTGATGAAAAGTAGGGATGAAAAGCAGGGATGAGAAGTAGGGATGAGGAGTGAGGAGTGAAGATGTTCTAAAATGGATGCTGTACCCCCTTCCACTTTCTTGACTCCTACTCAACAGATTGACGTGAAACTTTCCAGGAACAAGCTGAAGTGGAAGAGTTTATTTTTCGGGCGTTTTGTGCAGATTCATTAAATGGCACCAAAGTTATTAGCAAAACTAAAAAACTATAGCCACACTGTGGTGATTTTACAGTGCTATTGTAAAACACTCCAACGCCTGCGGATAACGTCTGTGCTATAAAAAACTGCATACAATTAACTTTTAAAATTCATTAAATATATAGTATGCTGTCTGTCGCAATTTTTGAGTTTGGAGAAGGTCCAGAAAGAGGCTTTAATTGTGGAAAGGGGATGTGGCAATTTATTTGTAGGAGCATAGTTGGCTCATTTGAACAAAAGAGTCTCCAGTTCTTTCTTGAAGTGACTATGACAGGGAGTAAGATAAAGGACAAGTGAAAGCTTGTCCTGGCCCCAGGGTTTCAGCACATGGAATGTCCTGCTCCCAAATATATCCTTCCTGATGTGAGAGGTGTGACGTAAAGGCTGAGAGCTGGACTGCCAACATTTACATGGGGCACTCGCCCAATGTCCAGTCAACACGAAGGTGGGTCCACATTTATTGAAGGTCATGTGTTTAAGTCATTTGACCTTCAAATGGACCAGCTATTTGACTGGGGGCCATTGCTTGTGGACAAGATGCATTGCGGGGCCAGAAGCTGGTTAGGGGGTGATCTGATATTGGTTTAAAGATCAAGGAAGATCATTAGACTTTGGACTGGATGACTTATGATACTGAATAACAAGTGCGCCTAGAGGGACATGTTTGTGTACTGTATCTGGATCTTTGCTCCAGGCTTCCTTGTGCATGGTGCACAGAGTTCATGGTAGTTTAAATCTTGTTCTTTACCCCACCAGGACGCTACTGCCCAGTCTTATAAAGGGTTTGTTGTACTCTCGGATTTCCATGTTAATGCAGACAATGGTTGCCCAACAGTCATCAGTGTCAGAAAAGAAGAAAAAACTGATGGTAGAGGTAATGTATCCAGGGGCCAAAGCTGAGTTGTAAGAATCAAGGCTGAGCTATAGGTACCCATGATCTACAGAAGAGGGTGAATGATAAAGAGGCATGGCAATGCTTTATGTATATTTCTTCTTCAAAAATAGCTTAGAGAACTTGAGCACTACACTTCCAATTGGTAAGAGCATGGGACAAGCAAGTAGGATGGAGCTGAATTCTGCAGAGAAGTCCAAAAGAATTATCACTCTGACCCTACGGCCTTCTATCTCCGGGCATATCTCATGGGTAAGAGCAACCAACATGCAGTGAGTTGCCTACCCAGCTGAAGCTCTGTGGAGATGGAAATTGATGCCTAAAATGTATAGTTCATTACGATCAAAGATTCATAGGTGTTTGAGCTATCATTAATCTCTTCGGGTCCTCAGGAGAAAGCAGAAAACCTAATTAGTCCCAGAAGTCTGGGGTGTGTAAAGTAGGGAGAAGGATGATGAGGGGTGGAGGTGGAAGATAGAGGAAACTCTCTGATGTCCACCACATATTTACCTGGACAGATATCATTAGGTGATACCAAGCAATGAGTGGTGAATGTCAAGAACCTCACAACCCTCAAAGATAGTGAAGCGAGGTGAGCCATCAGGTCTCTCTTTGACACTAGTGCCGGCGGACAGTTTCCTAGCAGTAGTAAGGCATTGGAGTCCAAGGTCAACCCCAGTGATTTGAAATGTGTTTGACTGGAGGATCTGGTTGCCAAGAAGTATGATCCTACATTTCCTACCACCTTTTGCAACAGAAGGCGATTCGCCGTGTTAGGCAATTGTGGTTAACCATAAAGTCATGAAAATCTCAAATGCCGCCAAATGGAAAATGCATGTTGCTTGGAAATCAAAAAATTGTGTAATAAATAATACACATTTCCCTGTTACATTGTGGCCTTACTTAAAATATTTGAAGTATGCAGTGAAAATGTAACTTTTTCTGGTGGACATATTTTCCCATACCCTGTGTTTGCTGAGCATTTGAATAGCGGAAATACTACACAGGGTTAGGGAGTTTATAAATATTTCAGTAAAAATATTTTTGTGTTTTTTTCCTTCATGTCTCCCTCCTGTGAGCACCCACCATTGATTCTAAGAAACAGAGATATCGGTAAGGCCTTTGAACACGACTACAGCACGAACCACTGGATGGAATTACACCAAATTTTGCAGAAAGCTAACTTTCAGTACCCAGATTGTGCTTTTTCTTCATTTGGTGTAAATCTATTCAGTAGTTTACGAGAAATTAAGGAAAATCCAAATTTATATATCTCTAGCTGCAAATAAATTGTGAATATTCACAAATTTGAATGCACCACAAATAGGAGCACTCTAATAGACTGGTCACGACCTGACTAGAAAGTTGTGGCCGGCAGTTTATGTTAAGGAAGAGGGTCCCCAGGGCTGAAAATAGAAATGATAAGTGGTATATGGGTTCAGGATGGGGGTACCCTGACCCCAGGGGTGTGTTATAGGGGTGTTTTAGGGTCAAATTATGGATTTGAGTTTTCTACATGATGCTCAATATTCACGAATATCCGAGTATATGCAAAAAAAAAAAAAAAAACATTTACAGACTCATTCATACACTAATTAATTCCCCCTTCCATGCACTCAGAGACTCATATGCCCACTCACACACCGACTCTGACACTCATGCACCCACTTACATAGACTCACACACGCACTTTCAGACCCATTCAGACACTCATCCACCCACTCACAGATCCACTGAAAAGAGACAGGCCCTGTGGCCACCCCCTGATGTTCACGGCCAAAGGCCAGGCTCGGTGGTGGTTGGATTGACATATAGGACCTCAGTACCACCTCGGTGATGGCCGCCAATATACCGCTGCGGTGGCCATATTATGACACACACACACACACCAATCTGACAGAATACAGCCACATACACAAATCCACCAGCCCAAAGGTCAGTGGAAAAGTGGCGGTCCCAACACCCATACCGTTACGCCAACAAAACAACGCCCATCACATTATGACCCACAAATCACCACGGCGGACATTCAATGGTGGTAAAACATTGGCGGTACATACCGCCGCGCTCAGAATGGAAACCTACATACAAAACAACACCACATTGGCCAATACTAAAAACACACACCTGACACTCATACACACACCACACCCATAGCACTATAAAACACACACCCACATTACCCACAATCCTTTACAAATACAAATTATTGCCACCAGACTGACACCAAGACCACTGCGACAACTAGACACACACCCGCCACTTACACCCATACATCCCTCATGCACCCCACATCACACACCCCACCACATTACTCAACACACTCTCACCAACACACACCACACAACACCCATGTCCCCACAAAGGCACCCCCGTTTCACTGATGAGGAGTTAAGGGTCATGGTGGAGGAAATTGTCAGGGTAGAGCCACAGCTCTTTGGAGCTCCAGTCCAGCAGATATCCATTGCAAGGAAGATGGAGCTATGGCGGAGAATCGTGGACAGGGTGAACGCTGTGGGACAACATCCAAGAACAAGGGATGACATCAGGAAGAAGTGGAACGACCTACGGGGGAATGTACGTTCCATAGCAGCAAGGCACCAGCTTGCCATCCAGAGGACAGGCGGTGGACCCCCACCACCACTCCTACAGCTCATAGCATGGGAGGAGCAAGTCTTGCCATTACTGCATCCTAAGGGACCCGCTGGAGTAGCCAGAGAACTGGACACTGGTAAGTCAATATTTACTACTAATCACCCCCCATACCTGAATGCCATCTCACCCCCTCACCCTCACTCTCATCACTCTACCACATCCCACATACTGCACCTACACATATTATTAACCCCAATGCCAAGCCCTGTATGCTATACCAATGCATGGACAGCCCTCCCAGCCCTGCGTGGACACCCATCACAAAAGCATGCACAGCATACGGAAACTAACAATCACATAATACATCACCATACACAAGGAAAAGGTGGCAGGGCAACACCAACGATAGAGGAGAAGATAGGGATGTACAATATGTCACAGACATGAAGCATAATACATCACTTACATCCCTACAGGTGCCCCAGCCAATTTCAGCGGAGAGGAGGTGCCATGACTATCCAGTCCCCCAACAGAAGATGCCCCCGGTGATGACAGTATCTCTGGACTTCAGGATCTAGACCAACAACCTGGCCCATCAGGGACCACTGGACAGCCGGTCACCCCAGTCCACTCACAGTCCACCACAAAGCCTCCCCCATCAGTATCCAACACCACAGCAGCCACCCAGCGTACCCACACCTCTGTCCCCAGGACACGTCAATCAGCAGTGCGCCCACCTGTATAGGGACCCCAGTCCACACCTCGCTCCCAAGACAATCAAGGACCTGGGGTCAGTGGCAGTGGGCACAGCATTCAGGGAACAGAGACACAGGCCATTAGGGACACTGGGAGGACTGCTGTGTGCCAGGGGGAGGTCAGGACCAGGGAACTGACTCTCCAGGAGGCACTCTCGGAGATCCTGGGAGCCTCCCAACATTCCCAGTACACGATGGGCCAGATCCTTGACAACATGCAGGAGAACAGGCGGCTGCAGGAGGGACAGTATCAGGGGATCAGGGAGGACTTGCAGGCCATTAACACCACCTTGATCTCCATAGCAGACATGGCCAACATCATGAGGGAGGCAACAGCACAGCAGCGGGCCCCTATCACTAGTCAATCAATTGACCAGCCCTCCACTTCCACTGCAGTTAGTGGATAGGAGGCCCCACCACAGGACCCACAGGCCACCAGCACCCCTCCCCCTGCAGAAGGTGAACCACCCCACAAACATTCCCTGCAAACCAGACAGAAACCAGAGACACTTGCCAAGACCACCGCCCGGAAATGAGGCTCTCCTGATTGTCCCCCTTGTGACCCACACAGTCACGGTGTCCACTTTGAACTGCCTTTCCTCCCCTTCTTATGGCCACTTGGATACTGGACCTGTGCTACAAACAGACTGAAGCAATACCCTGGACTTTCCTCTATAATCACCCCATTCCATTGCACTTTCCCCTCAATTTGTTAGCACTACAATAAACACCCTTGAACACAACTTGACTACTAGTGTTTTGTGTTTTGAAAATGTGCATTTATGGAAACAGTCACATCTAGTGTAAATGATCTGAACACTGTGAGAGGATAGAAATAATGACCTGTAGCTGTCTGTAGTCAGCACATCAATACACAGTTGTTATATCACCAACATCTGTAAAATAACAAGCCATAGGTAAGTTGAGATGCAAAGGAAGTTAATGCCATCATGCTACAGCCACACAGAATACACCAATAGTCATAGGAATGGTCAGTTGCTCTGTCTCACCTGTGTGTCAATGGAAGTATTGACAGATAACTGATGTTCTGTTGTCCTCATCCTCTTCATCCTCACTGTCCTCAGGGTCTACTTCTGCCACGGGGGCATCTCCAGTCTCCTCCTCATGCAGAAAAGGCACATGTCATCTGATGGCCAGGTTGTGCAACATGCAGCATGCCACTACTTTCTGGCAGACCTTCTCAGGTGAGTAGCACAGGGATCAACCTGTCAGACGTAGGCACCTGAACCTGGCCTTCAGGAGCCCAAAGGTCCTCTCAATGATCCGTCTGGTTCGCTCATGTGCCTCATTATAATGTTTCTCAGCCCCTGTCCTGGCATTCCTCACAGGGGTCAGCAGCCACGATAGGTTTGGGTAGCCAGAATCACCTGCAATATTGAGGGACAACATTTAGCCTTACACAATCCTAGGGGGGGGAACACCTGAAGGCATACACTAAGATACAGTGGGTAGGGACCGAGTCTCACCTATTAGCCACACCCTGTGCCTCTGTAGTTGGGCCATCACATTTAGGATGCTGCTATTCTTCAGAACAAAGGCATCATGCACCAACCCAGGATACATAGCATTGACGTGGGAGATGTACTGGTCCGCCAGGCAC
This sequence comes from Pleurodeles waltl, assembly GCF_031143425.1. NCBI lineage: Eukaryota > Metazoa > Chordata > Amphibia > Caudata > Salamandridae > Pleurodeles > Pleurodeles waltl. Next base: position 23,307,503 of record NC_090448.1, on the reverse strand, counting down.
ACCATCTGCACATTGAGTGAGTGGAAACTCTTACAATTCCTGAACACCTGTTCATTCTGGCGGGGGGAACAAACGCAATATGTGTCCTGTCAGTCGCCCCAATAATATTGGGGATATGTCCCATAGCGTAGAACCCTGCCTTCACAGTGGCCAAATCTTCCACCTGGGGGAAAGAAATGTAGCTGCACATGTGTTTTACCAGAGCACACAAGACTCTTGCCAGCACGATTGTAAACATTGGCTGTGACATTTCTGCTGCCAAGCCCACTGTCACTTGGAAAGAACCAGTTGCCAAGAAATGGAGCACAGATAGCACTTTCACAAGAGGGGGGATCTCAGTCGGATGAGGGATAGATGAGATCAGGTCTGGCTCCAATTGGGCACACAGCTCTGTGATTGTGGCCCTGTCCAGTCTATAGGTGCCTGTCCTCCAGTCTAGACAAGTCCACAAGGGGTATGTGCACGGGGGTGTGTCTCCATCTCCTAATTATCTGCAGCGGTAGGTATCTAAGGGACTCAAGAGTGAGTAGGCTGTCACAACTGGAACAATGGAACCACAACTTCAGTGTACATGGTGAATTTATGTTATGGGACAGTGTCAATGGCGAGGTATGTGGCAGTCTAATCTGTGACGCAGTTAATGTCAATATGACCTTTGTCCTACCCCCCCTGAAATGACGACTACCTGTCCTGTATGTAGGGACAGGTAGAAGTGAGGTAATTCTGCCGACATTGGGCGTTGTGGCTGAAGGCGGTCTTGCACTGCTGTGTAATTCCTCATTGGATAATATGAGGCTCTATGGAGTACAGTGGCCAATGGGGATCTGTGCCGGCGGTCACAGTGTACACCGCCACAGGCGTGACTGACATTTTCTATCTGATCCCTCACTTGTTTCCTGATCTTCAACAGGAGAACACCTACACTGTGTGTGCTGCTGTGACCTGTGTCTGGAACCCACCAATGCCCGTGTGACCGGGGAAAGGGCCCCTGCCTTCGCTTCGGAGGAGTTGGAGTGACTGGTTTATTGTATTGTATTGTATTGTAATCGTATTTATATAGCGCTTACTACCCCTGACGAGGCGTTGAAGCGCTTTTCGATGAGTAGCACGCTACTCCGGAACCCAACAAGAATTAGTGATGGATTAGTATCATTTAATAATGAGTACAGTTTTAGTATTATTATGAGTTAATTTGAGCCGCGGATATGAGAGTTTGTTAGTTGGATTGACTGGAGTAATGGAGGGGGTGGAGGAGGAAAGAAATCCAGAAGTGTTAATTGGGAGTATATCCTTCATTTACTCAATCCAAAGGCTTGGGATGAATAAAGGGGGGCGGAGGGGGAAGAGTATGTGGAAGGGTTAGGGAGAGCATAGTAGCAGGGTGAGATGAATGCAAGAGAATTTAGTAGGGTTGTGTGGGAGGTCACAGAGGTAGAGTGAGGTTTGGTGAGTTAGATGTGGAGGTGGAGGGAAGAGCTTAGGTAGAGATATTTAGGAGATGAAAGTGGTCGAAGGGATTTGGGATGAGTCAGAGTGAGAATGGAGGATAGTTTGATAGAGACATGACATAAGAGTGATGAGTAGATAAGTGTGATAAAATGAGAGCAGAAATGCATAGATATCTAGTATAACAACCCAAAAACCAGGAGCCATGCAATGATCCACAAACATACCAAGCACAGAAACAACATATACACATACATACACATATATATATATATATATTTATACACACACACATGAATACACACACATATGCACATACAATACATAATTAGAATCATGGGTAAAAAATACTTAGTCAGACAGGTTTAAAAGAGTGTGTGTGTATTTTATTGTTATGACAATAGCAATACATATTTTCCAAAGAAACTATAAATAAATAGAAATACATATTTTCCAAAGAAACTAAAAATAAATAGAAATATACATATAATCTGAAAAAAATATTTATCCACATAGGCATATGCAGTTCATAGTTGTTTGAAAAAGGTGGTTATGAAGGAAAGAGCCAACTCTTGAGTAGTTTTCTGAAAACAAGAAAGTTATCTTTGGGGGTAATGAATTCCATAGTTTGGCTGCTTGGACGGAGAAGGATGTACCACCTACAGTATTTTTCTTGTATGGTGGTGTTCTAAGGCGGGGTGCCAGTCTTGAGCGGAGGGTTCTTTGTTGGATGTATTTGGTAATTTTCTTTCTGATAAAAAGCGGTCCTGTTCCATGTATAGCTTTGTGGGTGATACAAAGCAGCTTGAAAGTGCATCTTCTGGCAACGGGTAACCAGTGTAGTGCTCTCAAGGCATGGGAGATGTGGGCTTGCGGCTTTATATGTAGTAGTAGCCTGGCTGCGGAATTCTGGATACGTTGTAGTTTTTTCATAACAGATAGAGATGATCCATGGTAGAGGCTATTGGCATAATCCAGTTTGGATAATACAAGTGAGATAGTAGCTTGCACCTTGTGTGGAAATCTGAGGTGGGGGAAGATGCGTCGTAAAGTCTTTAAGGTGATGAAGCTTGTGCGTGCTAATTTGTCTACTTGGGCATTCATAGTTAGCTTGGAATCCATGGTGATCCCTAGGTTTTTAACTTCCTTGGATAATTGAGGAGGTGGTCCGAGATCGTCAGGCCAGACGCACAGAGGGTCATAATTTTTCCAGTCACCACATATGAGTATTTCTGTTTTGGAGGTATTTAGTTTGAGATGGCTCCAGGTCATCCACTGATCAACGGCTCTGAGGCAACTGAAGATTTGTGAGTTTTCAATGTTTTTGGGGTCTTCTAATTGAAGTAGTATTTGTGTGTCATCTGCATAGTTGTAGCATGTGAGATGGAAATCATTGATCAGTTCTGGTAAAGATATCATGTAGATGTTAAAAAGCAAAGGTGAGATGATTGACCCTTGGGGGACCCCTGTTTTTGTGAGGTAGGGTTCGGATGAGAAGGGGGGTGAGTGGATGATATTCGCTCTTTTTTGGAGATAGGAAGTAATCCAGTCGAGAGCAATCCCTTGTATGCCGGCTTTGTGGAGTCTTTGAGTTAGGGTGTCATGGTCAACCGTATCAAAGGCAGCTGAGAGGTCCAAGAGAAGTAGTGCAGCAACTCCATTTCGGTCGACTGTGTTTTTAAGATCGTCCCAGATTGCCATGAGTGCCGATTCAGTGCTTCTTCCTGGGCGGAATCCAGTTTGGAAGTCTGAAAGTATAGAATTGTGTTCAATGAATTGTGACATCTGGGCGAATGCTGCTCTTTCTATCAATTTGCCCAGGAAAGGTCCATTTGTGATAGGTCTGTAGTTGTTGGGGTCTTGCGGGTCTAGGTTTGTTTTCTTTAACAATGGTCGTATGTATGCCTTTTTCAGGTCTGTAGGAAAAGTTCCTGAAGTTAAAGAGTTGTTGATGATTCTTCTTACAGGTGTGGCAGCAGAAGTAGATAGCAGGATGTTCTTGAAGATTTATAGTGGGCAAGGGTCAGAAGGGCAACCAGAAGGTCTGCTTGCTTTGACCAAATCCATAAATTCATCCTGGGATATTTGTTTGAAGGACTGTAGAGGTTGGAGTGGTTTATTTTTAAAGGGTATTTTAGTAAAGGGGTTGGTGCTGATGGTTTTCTTCTGTTTTAAATAGGAGTCCAATGTGTCTGCCTTGGTTGTGTAGTGAGTTGCCAATTTGTTTGTGAAATCTTGAGTGGTGGGATGACTTCCTTCCATGCATGTAGGTTTTCGAAATTCATTGAGAATTTTATAAACTTCCTTTATGGGGTCCTAACCCAGTATGGACTGCTGTATGGGCCTCCAGACCAACAGGTGAGTACACATTGGGCACGATGCATGCGGGAAGGATGCATGGAGGTGTGTGTGCAAGCATTGTGTCATCGGGGGGATGGGTGGGAATGTCTTGTGGTGGTGTACATGGTGTGCGCCGGGCGATGTGTGTGCCATTGGTGATGGAAACGGGAATGGTAGGCCATTTGTGTGAAAGGCTTGATTGCTTGGTTAATGCTGTTCTCCTGTCTGTATTGCCTCTGCAGGTCAGCGCCCATCAAAAGAAGGGATTATGGCATGCCATTGCCAAGGATGTGCGGGCCCTGGGGGTGTATGGCAGGCGGAGCACCAACAGTCAGAAACGGTGGGAGGACCTAAGACGCTGGGCACGGAAGACCGCAGAGGCCCAGCTGTGGATGGCCTCCTAACGAGGAAGGGGGGCCCGTCGGAACCTGACCCCCCTGATGGCCCGCATACTGGTGGTGGCCTACCCAGAGCTGGATGGGCGCTTGAGGGAATCACAGCAGCCACAAAGGGGTGAGTATAGTGGGTATTATTCTAAAACTTGCCAGGTGAGGTGGGATCCAGGTGGTAGATGTGAGTTAGTGGGTGTAGGAAAGTACCATCTTGCCTGGCATGTTACCCGCATATTTCACTGTATATATGTTGTTTTAGTTGTATGTGTCACTGGGACCCTGCCAGCCAGGGCCCCAGTGCTCATAAGTGTGCCCTGTATGTGTTACCTGTGTTATGACTAACTGTCTCACTGAGGCTCTGCTAATCAGAACCTCAGTGGTTATGCTCTCTCATTTCTTTCAAATTGTCACTAACAGGCTAGTGACCAATTTTACCAATTTACATTGGCATACTGGAACACCCTTATAATTCCCTAGTATATGGTACTAAGGTACCCAGGGTATTGGGGTTCCAGGAGATCCCTATGGGCTGCAGCATTTCTTTTGCCACCCATAGGGTGCTCTGACAATTATTACACAGGCCTGCCACTGCAGCCTGAGTGAAATAACGTCCACGTTATTTCACAGCCATTTTACACTGCACTTAAGTAACTTATAAGTCACCTATATGTCTAACCTTTACCTGGTAAAGGTTGGGTGCTACGTTACTTAGTGTGTGGGCACCCTGGCACTAGCCAAGGTGCCCCCACATTGTTCAGGGCCAATTCCCCGGACTTTGTGAGTGCGGGGACACCATTACACGCATGCACTACATATAGGTCACTACCTATGTGTAGCTTCACATTGGTAACTGCGAATATGGCCATGTAACATGTCTAAGATCATGGAATTGCCCCCTCTATGCCATCCTGGCATTGTTGGCACAATCCCATGATCCCACGGGTCTCTAGGACAGACCCGGGTACTGACAAACTCCCTTTTCAGGGGTTTCACTGCAGCTGCTGCTGCTGCCAACCCCTCAGACAGGTTTCTGCCCTCCTGGGGTCCAGCCAGGCTTGGCCCAGGAAGGCAGAACAAAGGACTTCCTCAGAGAGAGTGTGTTACACCCTCTCCCTTTGGAAAATGGTGTTAAGGCAGGGGAGGAGTAGCCTCCCCCAGCCTCTGGAAATGCTTTCATGGGCACACATGGTGCCCATTTCTGCATAAGCCAGTCTACACCGGTTCAGGGACCCCTCAGCCCTGCTCTGGCGCGAAACTGGACAAAGGAAAGGGGAGTGACCACTCCCCTGACCTGCACCTCCCCTGGGAGGTGCCCAGAGCTCCTCCAGTGTGCTCCAGACCTCTGCCATCTTGGAAACAGAGGTGCTGCTGGCACACTGGACTGCTCTGAGTGGCCAAGGCCAGCAGGTGACGTCAGAGACTCCTTCTGATAGGCTCCTTCAGGTGTTGCTAGCCTATCTTCTCTCCTAAGTAGCCAAACCCTCTTTTCTGGCTATTTAGGGTCTCTGCTTTGGGGATTTCCTTAGATAACGAATGCAAGAGCTCATCAGAGTTCCTCTGCATCTCTCTCTTCACCTTCTGCCAAGGAATCGACTGCTGACCGCGCTGGAAGCCTGCAAAACTGCAACAAAGTAGCGAAGACGACTACTGCGACACTGTAACGCTGATCCTGCCACCTTCTCGACTGTTTTCCTGGTGGTACATGCTGTGGGGGTAGTCTGCCTCCTCTCTGCACTAGAAGCTCCGAAGAAATCTCCCGTGGGTCGACGGAATCGTCCCCCTGCAACCGCAGGTACCAAAGAACTGCATCACCGGTCCCCTGGGTCTCCTCTCAGCACAACGAGCAAGGTCCCTTGAATCCAGCAACTCTGTCCAAGTGAGTCCCACAGTCCAGTGACTCTTCAGTCCAAGTTTGGTGGAGGTAAGTCCTTGCCTCCCCACGCCAGACTGCATTGCTGGGAACCGCGTCTTTTGCAGCTACTCCGGCTCCTGTGCACTTTCCGAGGGAATCCTTTGTGCACAGCCAAGCCTGGGTCCACGGCACTCTAACCTGCATTGCACGACCTCCTGAGTTGTCCTCCGGCGGCGTGGGACTCCTTTGTGCAACTTCGGGTGAGCACCGTTTCACTCCACTTTGTAGTGCCTGTTCTGGCACTTCTGCGGGTGCTGCCTGCTTCTGAGAGGGCTCCTTGTCTTGCTGGGCGCCCCCTCTATCCCCTGACGTAATTGGCGACATCCTGGTCCCTCCTGAACCACAGCAGCATCCAAAAACCCTAACCGCACAACTTGCAGCTAGCAAGGCTTGTTTGCGGTCTTTCTTCAGGAAAATACTTCTGCACAACTCTCCACGGCGTGTGACATTCATCCTCCAAAGGGGAAGTTTCTAACCCTTGTCGTTCCTGCAGAATCCTCAGCTTCTACTGCCTAGTAGCAGCTTCTTTGCACCCACAGCTGGCATTTCCTGGGCATCTGCCCACTCTCGACTTGGTCGTGACTTTTGGACTTGGTCCCCTTGTTCCACAGGTACCCTCGTCTGGAAATCCATCATTGTTGCATTGCTGGTTTTGGTCTTTCCTGCAGAATTCCCCTATCACGGCTTCTGTGCTCTTTGGGGAACTTTAGTGCACTTTGCACTCACTTTTCAGGGTCTTGGGGTGGGCTATTTTTCTAACCCTCACTGTTTTCTTACAGTCCCAGCGACCCTCTACAAGGTCACATAGGTTTGGGGTCCATTCGTGGTTCGCATTCCACTTTTGGAGTATATGGTTTGTGTTGCCCCTATCCCTATGTGTCCCCATTGCATCCTATTGTAACTATACATTGTTTGCACTATTTTCTAATACTATACTGCATATTTTTGGTATTGTGTACATATATCTTGTGTATATTTGCTATCCTCATACTGAGGGTACTCACTGAGATACTTTTGGCATATTGTCATAAAAATAAAGTACCTTTATTTTTAGTATATCTGTGTATTGTGTTTTCTTATGATATTCTGCATATGACACTAGTGGTACTGTAGGAGCTTCACTCGTCTCCTAGTTCAGCCTAAGCTGCTCTGCTAAGCTACCATTATCTATCAGCCTAAGCTGCTAGACACCCTATACACTAATAAGGGATACCTGGGCCTGGTGCAAGGTGTAAGTACCCCTTGGTACTCACTACAAGCCAGTCCAGCCTCCTACAGTGGGTGCCCCTAATGCCGGGCCAGACATTGCAGTGTGGGTCAACTCCAGGGTAATAGGTATATGGCAAATGCAGGTAACCTAGCTTGTTAGCATTCCATTTCAGGCTGGGCTTTGTGGGTACCAGGAGGGGTGCAGTTGGCAGTGTGTATCCCTCATCTTGCCATAGCATCTAGCCATATCACTGGCAGTGCAATGTATAGTGCTTAAGCCTGATCCCTGTGTGTGACAATGCTGTGCATGCCAACTGTGGTGTTGGTGCAGTAATTGACCCATAGATTCATTTTTCTCTCTCCCCCCTTTTTTGTTCTGTCATCTTGTCCTTGTGTGCATTAGCATCATCTGGCAGAGGAGCAGAGGCACCGGCGACAGAGGGAGCTGCAGCCCAGGACCCAGGAGGCAGAGTCCACCGACGCCGAGGGAACCAGTGGGACGGAGGGTGAGGAGAGCACCAAAGCAGAGACAGGAGGTGACAACACAGACTCAGATACCTCCTCCGATGGGAGCTCCCTGGTGGTGGCGGACACCTCTGTGACCACCCGAGCTGCAGGTACAGACGCCACCCCCGTACCATCACTGCCCTCCCAGTAGCCCCTCAACCAGTTGCCCATGCCCGCTCACCCAGGAGGGTGGGCATCTCCTTCACCCCAGGCCCTGCCCCAGTGAGCCCGGCTGCCCTGAGTGAGGAGGCTATTGTCATACTGAGATCCATCTCTGTTGGGCAATCAACCATTAAGCAATGCATTCATGGAGGGCATGGCATCCACAGTGAATTGGCGGCCGAACAGAGATCGATTCAAGCTCTGGCCTCCTCTCTGATGGCAGCCATTGTCCCTGTTCCTACAGTCTCCCCTCCAACTTCCACTTTCCATTCCCAGTCTCCTCAACCCCAACCCATCCCATGCACACATACTGACGAGCATACACAAAAGACAACACCTAAAAGTGGCACAGGCAAACACAGACACCACATTTCAGCCCACAAGCACTCACGCAAACACCAGACAGTTGCAAACACAACAACATCCACTGCCTCCACTGTCTCCCCTCCTCCTCCTCCTCTTCCACCTCCCTCCCAATCACGTCCACACTCACACCTGCATGCACTGCACCAACATCCACCACCAGCATCACCTCACCAAGGAGCACACACACCTCACTAGCAGACACCTCCACAACATCCATGCATGCGTCTCCTGTGTCCTCTCCCACCTTGTCTATCCCCCCTCCTAAAGGACACAAACGCAAGCCCTCACACAGACAACTGCCATCCACCTCACATCAGCATACTGCCCATGCACCTGCACCTCAACCTCCACTCCAATCCCTCCTCCCTCCTCCCGCCCCACCGTCCCTAAGAAGCTTTTCCTTGCCCAACTTGACCTTTTCCCTCCCCCTACCTCCCCCCGTCCTGCCCGTGAGAGAAGGGTCCCAACGACCAATCCCAGAACCTAAGCCAAACAGTCCACGCGGACAGTGGTGGACCACCTAGTTGTGGTGGGAAGTCAGTGAAGGATCCCACTCCACCAGCCAAGAAGAGGAAGGATCCCACACCTCCAGCCAAGAAGGGAAAGGAGCCTGCGCCTCCTGCTTTGAAGGGGAAGAAGCCCTCGACTCCTGCCCAGAAGGCTAATGAACACATACAACCTGCCATGAAGGGGAAGAAGCCATCAACCCCTGCCAGGAAGGGTAAGAATTCCACACCCCATGTCATGCAGAGGACGAAGCCCTCTACTTCAGCGGAGGATGTCAGGGTGAAACCTCCACCACCACCAGTGGTGATGGGGTCCCCACCGCCTGCTGAGGAAGTGCAGCCACCTGCAGAGGCTGCCCAGGAGGGACCTCCATCTGCCACAAATGTTCAGCCATCACCACCTGCAGAGGCTGCACGGAGGCACCTCCATCTGCCACCACAGTGCAGCCATCACCACCTGAAGAGGCTGCCCAGGAGGCACCTCCATCTTCTACCACAGTGCAGCCATCACCACCAGCGGAATCCTTGTAGGTCACCCTCGAGGCGCTGGTGTACGAGGGCCCCCCTCCAGAACCAGTGGGAAACTCACCCACCTGAGAGACAGTGGCCTTGCACTCCCCAGGACAGAGACCTGGGCATGGAGCCCCCTCCAGAACCAGTGAGAAAGGTACCCACTCTAGAGACAGTGGCCTTGCACTCCCCAGGACAGAGAACTGGGCATGGAGCCCCTTCCAGAACCAGTGGGAAAGACACCCACCTGACAGACTGTGGCCTTGCACTCCCCGGGAAAGAGAACTGGGAATGGAGCCCCCTCCAGAATCAGTGGGAAAGTCACCCACCCCAGAGACTGTGGCCTTGCACTCCCCAGGACAGAAAACTGGGCATGGAGCCTCCTCCAGAATCAGTGGGCTTGTTCCCGACTTCGGCTGAGGTGTCCTCCGCACCCCATCCCCCTGAGGTGCCTGCTGTAGGAGGCTGGCCTGGCTTGTAGTGGGTACCAGAGGTACTTACACCACGTGCCAGGTCCAGTTATCCCTTATTAGTGTAGAAGAGGTGTTTCTTGCAGCTTAGGCTGATAGAAGGTAGCTATGCCAAAGCAGCTTAGGCTGAACTAGGAGACATGTAAAGATCCTACTATACCACTGGTCTCATATGCACAATATCATAAGAAAACACAATACACAGAATTACTAAAAATAAAGGTACTTTATTTTGATGACAATATGCCAAAAGTATCTCAGTGAGTACCCTCAGTATGAGGATAAGTTATATACACAAGATATATGTACACAAACCAAAATTATGCAGGTAATAGCAAGAAAAGTAATGCAAGCAGTGTAAAGTTACAGTAGATTGCAATAGGAGCACATAGGTATAGGGGCAACACAAACCATATACTCCAAAAGTGGAATGCGAACCACGAATGGACCCCAAACCTATGTGAGCTTGTAGAGGGTTGCTGGGACTGTAAGAAAACAGTGAGAGTTAGAAAAATAGCCCACCCCAAGACCCTGAAAGGTAGGTGTAAAGTGCACCTACTACCCCCTGAGCACAGAAGTCATGATAGGGGGATTCTGCAGGAAGAACAAACACCAGCAATACCACAACAGTGGATTTCTGGACCTGAATACCTGTAAGACAAGGGGGCCAAGTTCAATAGTCACGACAGTGTCGAGAGTGGGCAGGAGCCCAGGAAATGCCAGCTGAGGGTGTAAGGAAGCTGCCACCTGTTACAAGAAGCTTGGAGTTCTGCAAGAAAGAAGAGGACTAGGAACTTCCTCTTTGGAGGATGGATGTCCCACGTCGCGATGAAGGTTGCAGAGGTGTTCCCACGCAGAAAGACTGCAAACAAGCCTTGCTAGCTGCAAGGGTTGCAGTAGTGGTTTTTGAGTGCTGCTGTGGCCCAGGAGGGACCAGGATGTCGCCACTTGGAGGAGGAGACAGAGGGGGTGCCCAGCAACTCAGGGAGCCCTCACAGAAGCAGGCATCACCCGCAGAAGTACCTGAACAGGCACATAGAAGAAAAGTGAATCGGAGTCCACCCAAAGTCACAAAAGGGAGTCCCACGACGCCAGAGGACAACTCAGAAGGTTGTGCACTGCAGGAAGCAGTGTTGGGACCCAGGCTTGGCTGTGCACAAAGGAAATCCTGGAAGAGTGCACAGGAGCCGGAGCAGCTGCAAATCATGCGGTACCCAGCAATGCAGTCTAGCGTGGGGAGGCAAGGACTTACCTCCACCAAACTTGGACTGAAGAGTCACTGGACTGTGGGAGTCACTTGGACAGAGTTGCTAAGTTCCAGGGACCACACTCGTCGTGCTGAGAGGGGACCCAAAGGACCAGTAATGCAGTCTTTTGGTGCCTGCGGTTGCAGGGGGACGATTCCGTCGACCCACAGGAGATTTCTTCAGAGCTCCTGGTGCAGAGAGGAGGCAGGCTACCCCCAGAGCATGCACCTCCTGGAAACAGTCGAGAAAGCCGGCAGGATGAAGTGATACAAGGTTGCTAGTAGTCGTCTTGCTACTTTGTTGCGGTTTTGCAGGTGTCCTGAGCAGTCAGCGGTCGATCCTTTGGCAGAAAGTGAAGAGGGAGATGCAGAGGAACTCTGGTGAGCTCTTGCATTCGTTATCTGGTGAGATCCCCAAAGCAGAGACCCTAAATAGCCAGAAAAGGAGGTTTGGCTACCTAGGAAGGAGGATTGGCTACCAAGAGTGGTAAGAGCCTATCAGAAGGAGCCTCTGACGTCACCTGCTGGCACTGGCCACTCAGAGCAGTCCAGTGTGCCACAGACACCTCTGTTTCCAAGATGGCAGAAGTCTGGGACACACTGGAGGAGCTCTGGGCACCTCCCCTGGGAGGTGCAGGTCAGAGGAGTGGTCACTCCCCTTTCCTTTGTCCAGTTTCGCGCCAGAGCAGGGCTGGGGGATCCCTGAACCGGTGTAGACTGGCTTAAGCAGAGGTGGGCACCATCTGTGCCCATCAAAGCATTTCCAGAGGCTGGGGGAGGCCACTCCTCCCCAGCCTTCACACCTATTTCCAAAGGGAGAGGGTGTTACACCCTCTCTCAGAGGAAGTCCTTTGTTCTGCATTCCTGGGCCAGGGCTGCCTGGACCCCAGGAAGGCAGAAACCTGTCTGAGGGGTTGGCAGCAGCTGCAGTGGAGACCCCGAAAAAGCAGTTTGGCAGTACCCGGGTTCTGTGCTAAAGACCCGAGGGATCATGGAATTGTCCCCCCAATGCCACAATGGCATTGGGGGTGACAATTCTATGATCTTAGACATGTTATTCGGAGTTACCACAAATTCGGGGAATTTGCCGTGAACGATGTGGGGGCACCTTGACTAGTGCCAGGGTGCCCACACACTAAGTAACTTTGCACCCAACCTTCACCAGGTGAAGGTTAGACATATAGGTGACTTATAAGTTACTTAAGTGCAGTGGTAAATGGCTGTGAAATAACTTGGACTTTATTTCACGCAGGCTGCAGTGGCAGGCCTGTGTAAGAATTGTCAGAGCTCTCTATGGGTGGCAAAAGAAATGCTGCATCCCATAGGGATCTCCTGGAACCCCAATACCCTGGGTACCTCAGTACCATATACTAGGGAATTATATGGGTGTACCAGTATGCTAATGTGAATTGGTAAATTTAGTCACTAGCCTGTTAGTGACAAATTTGGAAAGCAGAGAGAGCATAACCACTGAGGTTCCGGTTAGCAGAGCCTCAGTGAGACAGTTAGGCATCACACAGGGAACAGATACAGGGCACATACTTATGAGCACCGGGGCCCTGCCTGACAGGGTCCCAGTGACACATAGACTAAAACAACATATATACAGTGAAATATGGGGGTAACATGCCAGGCAAGATGGTACTTTCCTACACCTGCCCACTTGCAAACTGATGCCCCTGCAGAGTTCTATCTGGATGAAGTCAGTATTCGAGTTGGGCCTTGGACTGTTCCCTGTAGCCATGTGGGCCCTTTGAACATTGGACAATTGGATTATTTGTTAGCTGTTGATATCAATACATTCACCTTGGTGCATTCCTGTTGTCCTTGCATTATTCTGCCGTGTATCGGGTGCAAATTGTTTTTCGTGGGCAGCTGGTTGTGTGCATGGTGTGTGTGTCGGGTGTGTGTCGTGCGTGTGTGTGTCACTCTCGTTTTCCTCCCTCCCTCCCTTGTGTGTTAGGCTGTGCTAACCGTCGGCGTTGGTGTTCCAGGTGGAGCATAACTTAGATCATCGGAAAAACTTGCAGTTCGGGTTCCATGGCGGCATTGTTCTTCCCTGTGTCTCCGATGGTGAGTCTTTTCTCTTCTGTGATATGTTTCCGCCAGGCTTTTGATGGCATTGGTACTGCCCCGAAAAACATGGTGGATTGTAGTGTCTTAATATCCTGGGAGGTTCTTTGTCTTCCGCCTGGCTGTTGACGGCTACCGCAGGGGTGAGTGTTGTGTCCACCCAAGCAGTTGGTGTGGTACATTGGCTGTCTAGGGGAGTTATTACTGCCATGGTCATAATTTGGCGGTAGTTACCACCAGCCTGTTGGTGGTATTACCACCGCTTTATCACTCACTGTCAGGGTCATAATGAGGGCCATAGTAATTAAAATTAATTAACTTTAAAAAAACATAGAAATTCACTGAAAATAGCAAAGGTTACAAGGACATTATAGTTAGGTTCTGAACTTACTTTTTCAAAACCCATAGAAATTCAGCAGTTAGAGTTATTTCAAGTAACTATCACTCGCGACACAAGGTAACTATAGTTCGCGTCTTCGCCATGCACAGCTAATTAGTCCACATATTATATAATTGATCACATCTTCTATGGCATCTTCGATATTTTTGCTGCAACATTTGCAATAAAATTATTGATAAGAACACTGTGCATGGCACGGCCACGCATGGTCCGACCCCCACCAAAAAAATACATTTTTAGACCAGATCTCAGGAGATGGGATCCCTGAGGCCAAGCTCAGCCTGGGGGGGGGGGCTCACACAACCCGCTTCCCCCAAAAAAATTAAATATTTATACTGGGCCCAGGGGATGGGGTTCCCGGGGCCGATATCGGCCTGAGGAGTGGGGGCCATGCAGGGTTGGATTGTTATAGGGGTTGGCCGCAGGGACTGGCCACAGGCCCGACCCTGCAGCCAACCCCCACTGCACAAGGCCAAAGGTCCTGTGCAGCTCGGAGTTGGGTGTATATAGGGGTTGGCCACAGGGACTTACCGTAGGCTAAGCCCTGTGGCCAGCCCCTGCTGCACACGACTGAAGGTCATGCGTAGCGTGGGGTTGAGTAGCTAATGGGGTTGGCCATAGGGACTGGCTGCATGCCAGGCCCTGTGGCCAACCCTACCTGCCCCCCGCAGCCCTGGGGATCACTACCTCCCAGGGGCTATAATGAAAAAGTGATATGGGGGTCCTTTTCTGGCCCCCAGGCCCTGGGGACCCCCACCTCCTCTGGGGTATTCTCGTAGGAGGGGGCTGTGCAGCCCCCTAATGGGACCACTGATGGCCCTGGGGACCACCACCACCCAGGGCCTGCTCCTGCTATGTCCTGGGGTGCCCATCCCTGGGGCATAGCTGTTTGTTGTCGCTAGGCTGCAGCTTTGACAGCTGCAGCCAAGTCACAGCAAACACTCCGATTTTTGACAGCAGGACCTGTCAAACAGGTCCCGCTGTCACAAAGCAGAGTTTTCATCTCTGTTCCCTGCACGTGGTCCCAGATAGCCCGTAAAAGACTTAGGGGGTCATTTTGAACACAGCGGGATTCCCCACTGTGTTCATGCTGGCGGTCTAAACACAGACCGCTAGCCCGTAGAAGACCCCGCCGGCCCTATAATAAACTTTCCACTGGGCTGGCGGAATGCTGGGCCAGGACATTGCCTATGGCTCCACATGGAGCCTTCGTCAATGCCGCAGTGCGGCAGGTGCAACAGCACCCGTCGCGCATATGACTGCCCGTAAATCGGACAGTGACCTGCGCAATGGGACTGTGCACGGGGGGCCCTGCATTGCCCATGCCAAGTGCATGGGCTGTGCAGGGGTCCCCAGTTGGGCCCTGGAGCACCCCTTCCGCCAGCCTTTCCCTGACGGGGGAAACCGCCATGGAAAGGCTGGAGGAACAAGGGTTTTTTATCCGGGGAGGCAGCGCTGCGTGCGTTGGATAAAGTAATCCGCCATCGTCAGGCTGCCTGTTGGCGGAGCCTGGCGGTGACGGAGGGCCGTCTGTGGCGGTCTTCATTTGTTTATTATATGGCAGTCCAGACCGCCATGCCGGTGATTTCCGCCACCGCCAGCATGGCGGTCTGGACCTTCATGTTCATAATGAGCCCCTTAGTATTAAAAAAAGTTAAAAAAATAGTGAGGGACCACAGGGTAGATCTTAAGGCTTATCCCACTGTCCCTGATAGCCCATAAAAGGCTAAAGAAATATATTTTTTTTAAATGACATAGCTCAAGTGTGAAGTTAGCAGACCTTCGCACTGAGCGTTAAAGGTTCAAATCGAGGTGTGCCCTTGGTCGTTTCCCTCTTTTTTTTTTATTCAAATGTTTAAGGTTCATACTAAAAGGTGATCTCACTCTTTTTAATTGACGAATACATTTTTCTTTTCCATTTGTGCAGAACTATCTCATTCTAAGTATATCATTCATCAAAGCCTAAAAAACTCTCTATCTCTCTCCCTCTCAATCTCTTTCTCTCGCTCACACACCCACTCACACACTTACACACCCATTAACAGACCCACTCAGGCCCTTGTGCACCCACTAACAGCCCCACTCAGACCCACTCACAGACCCACTCAGACAGTTACACACCCACTCACAGACCCACTCAGACAGTTACACACCCACTCACAGACCCACTTAGACTCACACACCCACTCACAGACCCACTGACACCCTCATGCACCCACTCACAGACCCACACACATACTGATGCACTCACTAAAACACTGATGTACGCACTCTCACACCCAGAAACACACTCTCACTGCCACTCTCACCCCCAGATACACCCTCTCATACCTATTCTCACACCAAGAGGGTCTGCAGCCTATTCCTGCCTCGCACAGCCAAACAGCTGTGTACAGCAGAGGGTTGGGTAGTTAGGGGTGTTGGCTGCAGGGTCTGGCTGCATGGTGCAAGGTTGAGTGCTTATAGCGGGTTGACATTGGCCAGGCTCTGTTGGCAACCATTGCCGTGCACGGCCAAAGGCCGTGCTCAGCAGTGGTTGGATTAACGTAGAGTAATGAAAATTACTACACGTTAGAAAAAACATAGAAAATCACTGGAAAAAAACAAAGGGTGCAATTAAAAAAAAAAAACATAGAAATTCACTTAAAAAAAACAAAAGTTACAGGGTCGTTTTAGGTAGGATTACATTTTAAACGCATGAAACCATAGAAATTCACCAGTTATAGTTACAGTTACCTCAAGTAACTATAACTTGTGCCCTAAGTTAACTATAAATCGCACCCTTGCCATGTGCTGCTAACTACCCCG
Organism: Pleurodeles waltl; assembly: GCF_031143425.1. NCBI lineage: Eukaryota > Metazoa > Chordata > Amphibia > Caudata > Salamandridae > Pleurodeles > Pleurodeles waltl. The sequence continues at coordinate 23,291,156 of NC_090448.1, read as the reverse complement.
CAAATTACAGCACTCATGACATCTTTGATAACATCATTGATAATATAAATGTAATATTTATAGTAACATTTGTAATGAAAAAACTGCGCATGGCCGTGGCGGTCCAAGTGTGATGGCCTCGTCTGTAGTGTGTCCAGTTCTGGAGAAGCTATATGGGATGCTGTGTAAAGTCCTTGAAGCCCCCCCGACCCCACCTCCCCTGAACACTGTCCAGTTATTTATTAATGCCTGCCATGGACTTCAGAATGATATTCTAACAATTGGGAGGTCACTTTTGTGCACTTTATTTGCCACTGAAAACCTCATCTTTAATGGGGTACCCTCTTCAGAGGGCCTCATCTGTTATTTTGTGCTGACATTTGGAAGGGCCTAAATATGTGTGAGTTAATGGCAAATGAATGGTGAATTGTGAACTGATGGTCACTGGACAGTAAATAAATGTAGAACGTATGATTAATGGAATCGGAGGTGACTACTGAGCAGCTAAGAAACGGGACAGTGGTTAAAGAATTGGTACATCAATGTTACATGGATTGTGACTCGGTGGTGGGTGGATGGTTAGATCCAGGTGAATGAATGGTAAGTAGTTAGTGATTGTGTCGTGAACGTAGGATGGATGGGTGATGATTGGATGGTAACAAGAGAATGAATGTTTAGTAGAGGAGAATGACGAATAGAGGGTAAATGTTGAATGATGACCATATTCTGCATGGATGGTGACTGAACGGTGGGTGGTGAAATGTTGGTGTATTGTGACTCTATGGTGACTGCATGGTGACTGGGTGGTGATGGAGAATTATGAATGAATGGTTGATGTATGGTACATGTACGTTGGATGGTGAGTCCATAGTGCGTGGTTGGGGTGTCCACGAGTGCATATTTGGTTGCTTTTCACCTTCACAATGTATGGAAAACTTAGCAACTTTCCACAGTTTGCGTAGGCGTTTGCTTTGCCACATCATAGTCAAAATGGTGTCCTTTGTTGCAATTTAGCTGCACACAAATGACACCAGGTGCTAGGGCTTCAAACATAGCAGAGGATCTTGGCAGCAAACCGACTCAATCCGTTGACGTCATGCAAAGCAAAGAAGACTTTCTATGGGAGGAAGGATGGAGTCGGTGAACAAGGATATGTGGTAATATGACATTTGCTTTCCTTCCCCTCGGTTCCTCTCCTTCAAACGTCACTTCCGGTGCAGCGCCCTCTGATGGCTGAAGCAGCTGGTGCACTATGTGTGCCTGAGGACGCTTCGAACAAATTATTTCTTATGATTCCTGTAACGCCTTATGTCTGATTCTTGCAGGTTTAAGTTTAAAGGTAGACAGCGCTGTTCACCTCTATTGCGAAGGTCATTTTACTGGCTCTCCCCTCGGTACACACATTCTAGGTGCCGTAATTGTAACAACTCTTCGTTTTAGTGTACCTTCTGCCTCTTTGAATCAGTGTTAGATTCCGAGTGCTGTAAGTTCCACCTTCTCTGCGTGGGAAATGATTTGTGACTCAACTCTGAGAAAAACACTCTTTCTCATCGCTTTCTCTACAGTAAATGCGCTTTTATGACTTCCCTTCCTGGACATTACTGGCCATAGCCCAGGCTAAGGGTCAAAGGGATGTCCTTAGTTATCAGAGATTGTTTCATTGTGTCTCTAAAACGAGAAACCGTGAAGCACAGAACATGATCGCCAGATCTGGCAAACAAAAAATAACTGAAAATTAAAACCTGGCTGATCCTTGCTGTTTCAATGTGCACTTCGCCGCTTGTGCTGTGAGATAATGATCACGGAATTTGTGACAACTCTAAGCATGCAGATAATTGCTATTTCTGTTTTTATAGTCAGATTATTGAAATACTTCATGATGGTTAGGGGACGAGAAGGGGTACAGAGTTGGGCTGTGCAGTGTAAAGAGTGTGGGACTCATTGCGCGATCCATATTATACTAACCAGCTATTCTTGGCTCAAAAACAAATATTCCACTCTGGTATATATATTTGCAAAATACCCCATAATGACTGGAAAACATTTTTATTTATTTTCTTAAATAATTAGCATTTTCAAGTACCGCCCTTCACATTCTTTCCTGCCTGGAAACATTGTTTTCCCAGCAGTGTACATACAGTCCATGCATACAGTAGTGTAAGGTACGTTTCTTTCAGATAAGCCGGCAGGCTTGTCTACTTTTAACGTCCCAAGGCCCACACTGATGTGGAGTATTTTGTTCAAGAAGTGAAACTGTGTACCTTTGAGCAAAAACTCTATTCCATGCTAAAATACGCAAATCCGTGGTGTGGAATGTTTTTTGGTGCAAAGACTAGTCTGTTTTGTCTCAATGACTATTGCATGTTACAAAGTCTTCTATTTCAGTTGAATTCAAAGATTGTCCCTGATATGTCTTCTGAGCCCTTGTGTTCACATTCGTATTTTTTCTCCTATCACTCATTCATGCAGTCACAAATCTTTCTGGCCTGGGTGTATACAGCACTAGCAACGCTGTGTTCCTCCTGGAGGAAGCTGTGGTCATGAAAGACGTGATTTGACTTGTCAGCCTCTCTTTTGGCGTGTACCCTGGGCACGCCTGTTCCCTCCTCATCCTCAGAAGCCGAACTGTAAGCGGCAGCCTGATTGTGGCTGTGGGAAAAGAGCTGACGCGTGACTTCACCAGTCATATCCAGAAGGTCGAAGGAATCGCTGGACAGGAAGCTGTCATCACTGATGATGCTAGAGGGTCGGCCGCTAAAGTGGATGAGGTCCTTCAACGAGTCAGACAACTTGAGGGCGGAGCAGTCAACGGGGAGATCCAGACTGGTGGAAAACCTTCCATTCCGCTTTAAGATGCCTCTTCTGTTCTGCTGCCCCTTCTCAGACTTCACTTTGCGCTCTGTGCTGTGGTCAACAGTCGATGGACACACAGAGGATATACCTCTCTCTGGAGATGACGAGTATCCTGACTCCCTTTCATAGTGTTTTTTAAGGATCCCTTTTCTTGGCATGGTCATTGTCGGCTGCCTGCTAGAAATGGTAGCTTTATCAATGGAGTCTGTTGGTTGAATGGCAGGCGTATGCTCCCCCTGCCCATCTGCATCACACGCCAAAGGCACGTTTTCTGAGAAGCTTAAGGAGGAAAAAAAGGCACTGTCAAAGCTACTCCTCTTCTTGAGAATCCCTTTGGGCTTCTTGCTCGTGGCCTTGGAGACATTGTCTTGCTGAGGATGCTTTATGTCATTCTCCTTCTTGGATTTCCTGAGGCCGGCCTCACACTCCTTTGTTTCCTCTGCTTGGAGGCTGCACTCCTGATGGGTTCTAGCCTCCCCACCGAAGCCGCTCTCTTCAAAACTCAACAGGTTCTGGCAGTCAATGTACCGAGCCAGAAGTGGGGATTGGCATTCCTGTGCCAAGTCGCAGTCACACACCACGGAGTCGAAGCCCCAGTTCACCCACCAGTGGTTGGCAACATCTTCGATGGTCGCTCTGTACCGCGAGTCCACTGTCAGTAGCCAGTCAATCAGCCCGCAAGCCCCTGTTGGCACAAAAACACAAGAAGGTCTTTAGTTAAAAATCTGTACTTCGATTTCTGAAGTTCAGTTTGCAAGATCTGCATGCAAGGAAAGTCATAGTGATCAGGCATTTGTTGACAAAAGTGTTTTGCACTTGATTTGACATGCAGTGTAAATTGAGGCAAAAGACAAACCCCTGAATACTGCGGCCCAAATTTACCAAATAGGCAGCCAAGTGCAGCAGCAAAACATACTGTGCTGCATGAGGAGAGTGCCTTATTTACAGAAATATGTCTATCTCCTCCCCTCTCCCTAGCGCTGGTGCTGATTTTAGCTGCCGTGTGCCAGGCACACACCTTTGCACCATTGTGGAAGGGTGTGTGCATGTGTCTAGCAGTACTCTTACAGTACAAAATACACATTTTAAAACCTTTCCTATGTTGGAAGTGTGATGCACAGTGCAGCATGCATGCAAAGTCAAAAAAGAAAGGAGAAATTAAACCATTTCTCCTTTTAATGCCTGCTTTCAAATGGCATTAACTTTTGGCTCAAAGCCCCGTCTACTAATGATTGTAGACAGAGACTTGCATCAAAAGGCATGGATGCTTGCATGGGAACGCCCATTCACCACCCATGTAACAAGCCCTTGGCGCTAAATAACGCAAAAAAGTGCTTTGCGCTGCTTTGCATCACATTTAGGGGTACTTTCCAGCACGCAACAAGTTTTGCGCTAGAAAGTAAATAGGTAAAACAGATTTTGCATCGATTTGCATCACTTTTGTGAAGCAAATACGGTGTAGAATCTTAGTAAATATACCCCCTGAGTCTTCTACTTTGTACAGGTGGCCGAAATGTATATTTTGCCTGCAGGATGTAGGCGTTTACAAACTTTCTTGTGAGAGAATTCTCCTATTAAAAATGAATTTTTATTGAGACTTTTTTTTTCTGAAAACCCTACAATAGTTGAATTTGTTTTAGCACAATTAAATATTTTAAGGGCAAACAAATCATTATGCAGAGGAAAAACTTTGCAACTTTGCCCACCCATACCAGTGAGTAGTCCTTTCTCTTGCATAATGTAAAATGTATCAAACCCACCCCACCTGCAGACATTATAGCATTCTTTATTCCCATTGTAGTTTTCATGTTTGTTGTCATTCATATCTCAGGTGTTGTATATAGTGTAGCTCACAATGCTTCAAGAAACTGCATCACAATATAAGAGCAGACACACTTAGGGCCATATGTACGAAAGCTTTTTCTCATAGACACAGAATGGGTAAAATCCTTTGGTACATCTGGCCCTTAATTACTTGCATTAAAAATATAAAAATTCAAGAATACTCCTGGTAGGACCATTTGGTTTTAGAAAAATGACTTGAATATCAGAGAGAACTCGGAAATCAGATTGCGGCCAAACAATACACAGTTAAAGCTGAAGGTTTCCCTTTTAAATATTTATATATTTAAATATTTCATAAATATGAACCGCTCCAAAGTGCCTTCTTTTGCTCTTATGATGAAAGGTGTGTTATTTGTAAAAATAAGTCCTTTCGGGCCCAGTAAATACCTGTACTACAGGCTAATATGATGTCCCCATTCTGAGTTTTTGCACCTCTAACCATGGAATAACAGGTAACGACACACCTCTTTCTCCTTGCCAAACCACAGAGAATATTGTGGCTTTTCAATGCACAGATGCTGCCAGGTATTACCTGGTAAAATTTGTGTGGAGGTAAAAAACATAATTCAGGGATATTTTTGAGCTGAACGTAATCCTGTTTCAATGCCATCTCCTCTGCCTGCTTCCTCACTTTGTGCATGCTATGTAAGATCTTGAAGTGGCTACCCCTACACACCAGACACACTGGGACACAGGCCCTCATCACCAGCCGACTGGACTACGGCAATAACCTCTATGTAGGAATTGCTGCACACCTCCTACAGAAACTTCAGACCACACAGAACACCGCCATCAGACTCATCCTGGACCTTCCCAGACAAACCCACATCACACACCTCCTCAGGCAACTGCACTGGCTCCCTGTACAGGAGTGATGCCAATTCAAGTTGCTGACCCACACGCACACGATTCTAGACAACCATGGACCAGTGAACAATAACCACCCCCTGAACTTCCACCATCCTGTGAGAAGACTATACTCTGCCTCCCTTTCACTTGCCCTTAATCTCTGCTTCTACCGAAGCAGAAGTGGAGGGTACTCCCTCTCTCACAACACAGCAAAAACCTGGAACAACCTCCCCACGCACCTCCGGACCATCACCTCACTTCCAGAATTCCGAATGGCTCTCAAGACCCGGCTGTTCGAATAAGCCACCGGGACCTGCAGGCGCCTGGATACCCTATAAGGTGATTAGCTGTGATTTATAAATCTTGATTTGTTGATTGATTGACTGATTCAGATGCAAACTTCTGTTGGCCTGATTTGGCATTTACTTTCTCAGCAGAACTGGATTTTATGTGCTGACGAGATCATTTTAACAAAGTTGCAATGGAGCCAAGTGACAAATCCGCAGCCATTCTTAGCATTCCTGGGCAATTGTGGTTTTTACGAAATTGTATCAATCACCTCTGTGGGACTTTTTGTAGCACGCTTTGTGAGGGTGACAAAATGGAACCTACAGGAAGCTTCATGGACATTTGTTCATTTGAAATGGAGATTATTTCCATCTATAAAACAGGCGTGCCCTTGCCATGCGTCATCTTACAGATGCACAAAAATATGCAAATGGCTTTTGAGGGAATAGGTTTGTGTGTGCCATCTTGGAGGTTGTGCATCATTTCTGTAATCCCCAGGGTGTCCTTTGGGAGGGACCACAGTGCACCACCGTGGAGATTATTGCAGGTACAGACGTCATCTCCAATGCAGGTGCTGGGCCTCCATGCCCACTGTACACCTACAACTGATGGCGAAACAGTAGAAGCTTTGGTGGCCGGTACTCTGCAAAGGTACCATGCATGCTGCCCTCTGGAATTGGACATACCCTTTCAAGGGGCACGGGATCATTATGGAAGCAGGTGCCAGCAGTAGGTAGAGCCTGCTCTTTCATGGTTATGGTTTGGTCCAATCTGACACCAAGATTTGTGGATATTGTCTGCTAGGTGTCCAGCAGGAACTATAGGTGCCGTAATCACATGGTTCAGGCATGCTTCCCCAGGCACCCATTATTACCATTTTGAGGACGTGGTTTCCCTTTCCTTTGTGGGGCAAGTGCAATGTGACAGAGGAATGACCTTCCACTCAATCACAGGTTACATAGGAAGGACTGTCTGGACACCCTTAAGATCAGACACTAGGAGCACTGCACTGTGTGGGGTGTTGAGATGGTAAGGTCCTCTCAAAAAATCCTCAGATGTCCTCTTATAATTATGAGGCAGTGAAAATATCTGGTAGAATCAAGTCACAGGGTGTCCAATATAACTTTCCTGCTTTCTTGACTTGTGCAGGTTTCAAGCCAGGCACTCCTGGAAGTGCTGGTTGATGAAATCCTCTCATAAATTCAGCCAGTGCCCCTTTACCATTTTGGGCCAGTGAAACCCTGCCCACTGTGAGGCTTGGACACAGGTTGTCTGGTATTATATGACCAGCTGTAGTGAGGGCATTTCTAGCTACATCTCCTCGCGCTGATGATCCATCAGCTCGACCGAGCCCCCAGTTGTTTTCCTTTCTCAAAACATTTCAGACCTGCTTTTAAGGATAACCTTCTTTCTTAAATTCCCTGGATCTGACCTGACGGTAGCAACCAATAAGCTGAACGGCGCCAAAACATGCGCTTCGTGTAGTGCTCTTCTTAAGTGCTTCAACTCAATTCACCTCCTCTGAGGTCTTATCAGTCAATAAAGCAGATTCTCCTCTTGAGTTGAACGTTTAAGTTATTGGGCTCAAATCCTAGCATTTTCCAAAACAAAATCAATTTTCCTTAGCCACCAATGAGCCATCTATGTTACTGGTGTGTTTTATCCCCAATTCACCTTTTGGCGTGCTACAAATGACAGGGGTTGGAACTACCTCCCTCTCCCTGCCTTGCCTTAGCAGCTACAGCGGGGCGAGGTTATTTATGGGCCTCTTCTGTATGCAACTCAGCAGACAAAAGCTCATGCATGATCATGAATGGAAGGAAGGGTGAAAAGAAGGAAGAGTGAAAGGTAAGAAGGGAATAGGAAAGGTGAATGGATGTCTGGGTGGATGAATGAGTGGGTGAAAGGATGAGTAAATGGATCGGTGCATAGACCGGTTAAAGGATGGCAGCATAAAGGGAAATCCGAGAGTGTGTGAGGACGGATGGATGGATTCCTTTATTGATGTATGGATAACTCAAAGGATGAATGTAAGGGTGGATGGATGTATGGACTGATGCATGCATTGATGGGGGAATTTGTGAATGACTGATGGACGGAATGGGGAAAGATTGGATGATGTATGGAAGAATGAATTGATGCAGTGGCGTAATGAAACTTGAAGGCCCCCTCTTGCCAAACACATGAAGGGAGCCCCCTATGTTCCAGACCCACACAGGAGCTCTCAGACCAGTGGCAGGCTACTCATGCACAGTGCCAGAGGGTGCCCTCTGGTGCTCGGGGGCCCTCCTGCACCGTAGGGGCTGCAGGGACTATTGTTACGCCACTGAATGGATGACAGAATGTGAAGATGGAATAGCAGATAGCCGCATTTGGATGGAAGAGTGAATGGATAGATGCTTGGATGAAAGAGACAAGGAGACTCTTTTTGGGAGGTTCGGGATTTGCTAGCTTGGTGTCATCACAGCTTTGGTGAGAAGTGGGTGCATTTTAATGTCCTGGCTACTCCCTGGACAACTGACATGTATTTGTTGATACTTGCATAGCATGAACCTAGCTTGGAAGACGTGGAGCAAGATCCCATTTACAGTGAGGTAGATAAACAGATAAGTACCACTGGCCTGGGGAGGGCAATGCTCTTTGAAACGGTGTGTCTTCATCTTTTTTCATCAAAATCAGGAAAGAAGGGGCAATCCTGAAGTCGGTGATGATGTTGTTCCTGGTTCTTGATTTCTTTTTGATCCTTCTTTGCTTTTTCCTTCCTGCACATCATGGTTTCCCATCTGTCCTCGATCCTGGTGTGGCATTGTTCACCTGAGGTTGACCTGGCAATTAGTGAGGCTGCCCATGCCATTTCCTTTACTGAAGCCTGTTGATCACTCATTTTACATATTTACTGGTCTCAGTTTGCTGGCGGAGAGGTGGGTGGGGGGGGGGGGGGGTGTACCCCTGCATCTCCTCCTCTGAGTCCGCTGACCAAGCACAGCCAGTGGCGTACTGAAACGTGAGCCCCTCCTGCAAAATACATGGAGGGGGCCCCCTACGCTCCGTATCCAGCCAGCAGTTCTCAGGCCGTGGACCCGCCACTTGTGCACAGCGCTGGAGAGGGTCCCCTGGAGCTCAAGGCCCCCCTTGCACTGGGAGGCTACAGGAGCTATTGTTGCACCACTGGCACAGCCCAAAGACCCAGACTCACTCAGTCCTTTGGAAGCGTGACACCCCCTGCCTCTTGCAGGCTTCCCTGTGTGGCTTGTCCTGCTATCACTCCAGCGGAGTCACCCCTCAGAAGGGAGGAAGGATGGGTCTTATGCTCTGCTTGAGGGTTGCCGCTGGAGTGGAGGGAGCCTCTGCCATTGCTCCTTTCCTCTGATCTCCTTGTTTCGCCACTGCACATCTTCTGTGGTCTCACAGGTCACCTGGGCCACTCAGGGGATCTTGGCATGCTGCTCATTGTATTCAATGCTTCCACAGGAGCGCCTCTTCTGCCGAGCTCGGTTACAATTCTGCTTGTGGTCCACACCCGGATGCACAGTGGTGCTTCAGATAGTTTTGATAAACTCTGGACCTAGAAGGTGCCATTTTAGCTGCACATTCCTCTGGGTCCTATTGCAGTTCACACATATGTCAGGCAGTATGGACAACAAAGCACTAGAGAGGCCTTTGGTTTCCCTTCACAAGGTGGGCTGGTTTTGGTAGACATTAGGCACCCATTCGCCTGGATTCCACCAGATTTCAAACGCAGGGACCTCTGCTGAGTGGCATCATACATCCTACCGGTCATGTCACTAGCCAAGGCCACCATTAGCGAATCCCGTTCTCTTGTCTAAAATGGTCATCAGTTTTCAAGTAAACCAGGAAATCCTTCTACCTATAATTTTCCCTGATCCCTTATCTCCTGTCGAAGAGCTTATTGATTCATCGACTGAATATTAAATGAGTGGACAAGACATTTACTCAGAACCGCTGTTGAATGAAGCCTGTTTGTGGAATTTGAGGCATCTCAGCTAGGATTGGCGCTGTCTGCTGTTGCACTTGAACTCAGCAGAGGTTTGCATCAGCCTAAGCACAAAGTACTCACAATCCCAGTTAGAGTTGCTCCAATCTAAGGGAGGTCCACCACAAGGATGCTGGTGTGTTAGAGCAAAGTGAGAAGAGCTTCTAGCATGGGCGTATGCAGGTAAGTGGCAGGGGCCCTCTTCTTAGACTTTCTTCTTTGGGATCGAAATGGGTCAGAATTTGCCTCTGCGATTCTGGCATCATTGATCTTTATAAAATTATTCCTGGGTGATGCATTAAAGTTGCTGACTCAGTAATTGTGGATAAGAGCCTCTTTACCGCTTGGAAACTACTACATGAATGTAAGGACTTCTCCAATGCCTGGGGAAAGGGATAATGATTTACTTACTTTGCATTTTCTATTGCCCCTAATCTTACTCTTCCTTGTAATAGACTTTTAAAAAAATCTGGGGGACTCCAACCTATCATTTTCTAATCGGTTTAGTTATTACTGGATTCTGCATCCGTTCTCATGTGGACAGAAGAGGGCCTAAACCTGCTGGACTTCAGACAGACCTGCATTGATGTGTGGACCACTTCATGAAAGGACTGTGATGAGGAAGAGAAATGCTAGGAGAAAGGAGATGATTCCACAATGAAGACATTTAATACACTATGGGCATTGCCAGTGCTGTTTACAAGAGGGACCGTGCTTATACCTGACAGATGTGGAGGCTTCCTGTATTCGCCGGTGCTGATCTGCTCTGCCAGTGTTCTGTAGTTGCTGTTGTCAAAAGGCATGCTACCATACACCAGTGCATACAAAAGAACTCCCAGAGCCCAACAGTCCACCTGAAAAGCAGAATTGAAGACAGTGAGAAGATCACAACATAATGTAATAAAGAAGTGTACAGGTATATGGAAAATCCCAGGTCTGTTCAATTATGATTCAAAGGACATGCGGCCATGGTTATCAGTTATACTGAAGATGTTTTTTTCTGCCTATTTCCTTAGTTATTAATTGCAGTGTGCAGCTACCCAGACCTTTGTGATCTAACCAGGTATTTATAGAACGGTGTTAGTACCAGCATGGCCAAAAGGTTTAACAAAAGCCTTTTACTAGAACCACAAAATGTTCTGCATTGACAAATGGAGATTTACAAATGTCAAAATAAAGATGTTTGGTTAAGCGATTAAAGTTGAGTTTCCTGTCCTGTACTTATTGTAGCATCCTCCCCAGCCTGGGTATCTGCCAATGACTACGCCACACACGGAGCTATATATTACACGTCATTATTCTTCAGCGTGTGCCCGCAAACTCCATACTCTAAACATGCATTCACTTCACCACATTCTTAAACTTACGTCATCATACTACGGAGTCTTTCAGGATCCCAAAAGGTTCCATCATACATACTCACAACACACTGAAACTTATGTGCCAGGGTTTTCTCCAATGTTTTGTGCAATGATGACAGCTGATTCAATCCTGCTTGGTCCAATGCCAGGAAGATTCAGTCTCTCACTCTTCCAAGGAGAGGAGCTCATGTCGAGATTCATTCTCCCCCGCCCTGCTAGTGGACCGAATGTTCAATTTCCTCCAGCACAGCTACATCTTTGGGTAACTGACTGCCACTATTCAGCCACTATTTCCCGTACTCATTTACTGGAGCCTCCGCCAGCTGCCTATTCCAAATAGTGCTTTTTCAGTACTCCACAATGATTTATTGCTGATTCTTTCTTTTGGACATTCTTCTTCAAGTGAATTTGGGATCTACCATAGCTCCTCAAATTGTTTTCTGCCCTGATGATGACCCATAGATTTCCCTAAGGGTCAAAACGACAATAGCGGCATAAAGACACTTTACCAAGAAACTAGTCATTTAGGAGACAATGAAAAAATAATGGATTATATTCTTATTATATTCAGTTATTTGAACGTATTCACTCTGTAACCGAGCAGTCCACTGACTGCCCACCTGTGATCACGGTATCGCTGTTCTTTATCACGGCACCCACTTGCACTGTGTGATCACTTTATTTCACAGAGCACCATGGCTGTTTGTTGTAGATCCTTTTGAATGTCGTTTGAGCTTTTCCATGATTGTTTGTACATGAAATATTACTGTATACATTCCTACATTGATATTTACACTTATTTGTGTTTTTATTGCATTAATTGACTATCATTTGACGTTATGAATGTTTTTGATGAATGAAATCTAGAAGGAATGTTGTTGCTCTCAATAACAGCTGATTCAGACATGCAGGTGTAACATGATGGGAATGCCACACATGTAACTGTGGGTATTGCTGGTGCTCTCAACAGGACGTAGGGAGCTCATACCTGTTGCTTCTGGGAGACTTCAAGAGACAGGTACAAATATTTTTGTTACATATATATTTAATGAAAAAACTCTGTGCTGACTGAGAGTTATGGTTAAGAACACAGAGCACAAATAAAGTCAAACAATTGAAATTCTCCTACAAAAACGTAAATTGAAGGGAAATTATGGATATTACCCAAAAATAAACGACCACTGGAATTCGTCAGACCTGGTGAGCAACCCAATAAAGCCCCCTCGCCCCCCACAGAATACACAGCTCATGACAACAGTCTTAGCATGCATAATTGTGTTAACCATGATACTTAGGGGCCCTGGCTGGACCAGGGCCCAGCCTCGCTGTCAACACCTCAAGTCAACAGAGCCCAGTGTGCACCACGCCCTGTACACAAGTTGGAGATGGTCTTGGGCTCTACTTATTATTCTCTGGACCCAGGCATTGACCTAGTCTCTGCTTATTGGACCCTCTTTGCATGGCCTTAGGGTGCGCACTGTGGGTTCAGGGTGCGATGCCTGCACCGGACCCACATGAGCTCCTGCAGAAGGAGCATCATTAACCAATGACGTAGCAGGAGAACCATGAGACCAAGGGAACAGGACTCTGCAGCTTCACATATCTGCCAAGAGTAGGTTGTGAGCAACAGAGTGAAGTGTGGTGGGGAGATCACAGAGGATGTTGATGGAGCAGAAGGATGAGTTGCAGTGCTTAATTTGTGCTTGTTGTTTCCGGTGCTGAGCACCGGCACTTATTTTTGCGGGCCGGTGCTTGTTCTTCTGCCTCAAGCATTTGCTGCGAGCAAAAGACACATATGGGAAAGACGGATGAAGAGAAAAACGAAAAAGCGTCACAAATGTTGAAAGTAGAAAGCTGCAAGAGTGAGCTGGAGGGGCAGGGAGTGGCTGTAAATGGATTAAAGAGGTCCGAGGTGGCTTCAGGATTACGCTGCCTGAGTATTCCGTGCTCGCACATTTAATTGCAGCAGCTGCGTATTTGAGGAGGGCTTTGGGCACCGGCACCTTTTTATTAACAAATTAAGCACTGATGAGTTGAATAGTACTTTCGAAGTTCGAGACTGTAAGGAGAGCTGTTTTAGTAAGGTGTCTAGAAAGGAAGCTGACTGCAGTGCAGAGGTACTGGTGTTAGTTACTGGGAGTGTCTATCTATGAGGGTCGTCTTTCAATAGTTATAGAAAAGGAAAGGAGAATAAACAAATGGATTCATTAATTAACGCGTGTCATTACCTCAGAAAAGGGTGTCCCAGTGTTACTAGGAATGTGGGAGAATTTTTAAGAGCAAATGAAAAGATGAGTTTTTGACAGGTTTCAGATCCTGGATAGGCATTTGGGGGAACAGCTGTCATGAGATAAAATGTTCCATTCTTTAGCAGTTATCGCAGTGAAAGTGAGTCCTCCCTAAACCTCCTGAGACTTGTAAGAAACAAAAGGTTTGCAGTATTGGAGGAAAGAGCCCTTGTAGGGACATAACACGTGAACTGATTGTTCGTGTTGCTAAAAAAAAAAAAAATATAGAGAATAAAAGGGCTTGTGACAAAGGTATTATTATGGCCTTGTAAATGCAGCGTATGGCAGGGGTAAGGGAAGTGACATCATGTGTCATTTGATCTTTACTTTTACTCATATACATGCTTATACACACAGGCCCATATTTATAAGGAGCTTTTGCCATCGCTGCGTCATTTTTTTGACAAGGTGACGGTGCAGGCTGCTGAGCCATATCTACAAGACCACGCTCGAACGCATGCGTCGCTTTACATGGCCTTGTAGATATGGAGTAAGGCAACGCAACACAAGTCGCTGTGTTGCCTTACTTTGTGTCAGGGAACCATTTCCGTGGGTGTTACCACGCAACATCCATAGATTTTGATGCATTCCCAGATTTACAAAGTTTTGTAAACCTGGGAATGTGTCAAAAATCTACACCACCCCAGGTGTGGCATAAGACTGACGCAACAGGGAGAAATATCTTTATTATCTGTGCTGCCATGTGCCACAGGGCCTTGTAAGTATGGCCCACACAATTTTACACATTCACACACACTCTCAGATAAACAGACTCTCACCCGAAAGCACGCACACACCATACATTTAAAAGTATGTTTACTTACCTCAGCTGCCAGTGATGGTCATATTCCAGCTAACTGTACTCCATTCTTTATTACATTTATAGTGAATAATATATTATTCACTATTAGTGTAATAAAACACTGACAGAAAACAAGGACAATGGAGCTCCTACGGACGTCTGCAAGGCCGAGCTGCCCCTGTGCTCCTGGTACTGATTTTGCCACTTCGGACTGACATATTCAGGACAGAAGAATGAGGGAGTGTTGTGTGAAACTGAGGGGGTCAACCTATAAACAGGATATGACGGACTTTGGCTGCTGTGTCCTACCCACTGATCACTGATGTAAGTGGTAGAGGTCTGAAGGAGCTATTCTTACACAGAAGGTCAATCCACCTGGAAAGGACATTCATGAGTTTGAAGAGCTCTGGGACATTTATCTGCACCTTTAAATCAAATAATCCGTTGTAAAATGCAAGCATGTACTTTCTGGCAATCACTGCTTTGTAAGATTCAGGGATGCGCCTGGCCTGCACAGATATGCAAGTTTCTTCTCGAAAGATTCAAAATGTACGTTGCTTCAATCAGTTGTGGTTTGTGGCTGCTAAGCATGTGTGTCCTCTGCATCCCTGGAACACCCAGTCAATCACCTTACACCGCTCACCTCCGGTCCTTGGTAAGGCAGACCATTCACGATTTCCGGAGAGGCATACAGCGGGCTTCCGCAGAAGGTCTCAAGGACTTGGTCCTTATTGTAGATGGTCGACAGCCCAAAGTCTGCGAGCTGGAAGTGAGCCAACAGAAACACAACATATAACAAATTCCTTTACAAACTTTTCACAAATCATAGAAGTGCCCTCTAAAATAATCATTTCCTGCTTACAAATGATAATTGATTGGCCTGCTAATGGAACACTAGAAGCTTGTTCACTTACAGTTACTTGTTGAGTAAAGGCCTTCCTGGGGGAGGCAGGGATGGTGTAAATCCAACTGAGAAACCAAAAGCACTGACAGTAAGGGAAAGATGGAGGATGGATGCTTACAAGCAGTTGGATCTCAGGCGTAGGAGTGGAGGACGGGGCGAACTTTATAAGAACTGTGAGGGGTTAAGGAAATGTGATGAGTCTTTAACTCATGCCTCAAGGGGAAGAAAGGAAACTTCAGGAAAGGGTGCTGGGGAGAGAGTTTCAAAGTCATGGGGCAAAGACAGGCAACACCACTGTCCAGGCCTTTTCACTCAAGCATTCCACTACTTTTAAGCAATGAGACTGGTTTGGTGTCTTACATGGTGAGCGCCTCTTCTAGGTACTCAGTTAACTATTCTAGAGATTCACTTTGTAGCTGGTGCATGCAGGGGTGTAGCTTCGTGGGGAGGGATGTTTGGGGTGTTACCCCCCCCTCAAAAAATGTATTCTGTAGTAAGTAGTTGGGTACAAGTGCTTTCAGTCGGGTATGATGAAGTATCTTTAGGATTTCACCTGGAATTACATGCACACATGGACAAAAAGAAACACACACACACACTCTCCTCTCTGTTTTGAAGGCCTTAAAATGTTGATTTGTTTGAAAAACTTTGTGTTTTAAGTGACCCTAACAATCCGCCCTCCTCTCTCTTTCCTCTGTCCTTTATGCCCCCCTCATGTCCTGGTTATCATATAATTAATTTTACCAAGATGTCCCAGTCTGACTGTTGGGAAATCTGAAGGTCACCCCACCCCTGTCTTAATGACCAAGTTACGCCCCTGGGTGCAGTTGACTTGATGCTGATATAAGTCTACAGAGTGAGCTGATGGAGAGAGATGGGGCAGTAGTGAATTTTCTGTTGCTGTGACATAAAAAATGAATTGTAAGGAGGTGACTACAGACTGGAAACATGTTGAGCAAGGCCATCTCTGCATGCACCAACTCTCCTCCTGGCATGCACACACAACACAGAAGAACAAATCAGCAACTTATTGAAGATCTTCATTACTTCCTAAATTCGGACCGTTATCAGTATTCAGTCTTTTGCACGATACATGTCAATTTAATAGTTCTTTATAAGTATACAGATGTCTGCAACTACAGCTAAGCTGGTGGGCATACTTGATGGCACACTAATTAATGAATGAAGAGATTGCACTGATGAGCTATATACTCTTAAGGCTGATGTAATGTACAATTCGAATTGCTCATGATGGGGTGACATAAAGCGCGTGACATGCTTTATCAGACGTGACCATGTTATTCTTTTATGAGTGCTCTAAAGTCGGGATGGGCTGAACTCACTGAGTTTCACTTCGCGGAATTCCACAAAGTTACATAAAACTCTACAAGATTCCACAGAGTTCCAGATATGCATGTTGTACTATTCGTGCTGCAATCTCGGCCAGTAGCGCAAGCATCGCTGGAAAATCAATGCAAACTGCACCATCCAGTGCACAAGAGTGCGCGGCCATTCAAGTTGATTTTGCTGCAGCTCGAGTAGAATATCTACTCGAGTGGCAGCAAATATACTTGAGAAGCAGACCTCTGACTACGACTGCCTGCATTGGAAAGTGGCGTGAGGGGGACATCAAATCTCGCTATGCCTAGAAAACTGTAGCCATTGCAGGTGACGTGGAATGCGTTTGTGAATTCAATTTTGCATGAGTACGAGTTCATTGGTATTTGTTTTCGTGCAAAAAAGTGTTAGCAAATGCACTTACTAACCTTTTTCTTTCACTTTGGTGCCAGTACCTTTCACCGTGGAGGATTCTTTGCCCTTCATCTCAACAATTCTGGGTAGTTGCTTACCACTTCTGTGGAAGGATTCCAACCTTTCCCTGTGTGGTTATGCTTCCGAGAGGTGTTTGTGAACACTCATGCGAGTGTAAGTTTGTGGGTGTGCACAAACCTCAAGGGCATTCCTGCTCTGTTACACCTACTCTGAATCCTCTAGAGTATACTTACTCACTCGTTAATATTCTTGACAAAAATCCTTTCACTAGGCCAAGGCAGCCTTTTGTGAATTGTAAAAGTAACTTTGCACTCGTAAAAAATGTTACTTGTGCACGTAGATCCGAAATATGCATACAAATAGCTTAGGGAATCGAGCCCTAAACGGTTTTTAAGATAAAAAGAGAGTATATAGTTTGGTTTCGAAAACACACCTCTAAAAACAAAATAGAACAAACACCGAAAGTTACACAAATTGCAATGGCAGGGCCCAGGTCCTTACTGACGGCTCTTGGTGTGGATGGAGGAGCTACACACGGTGGAGTACGGTGACATGGAGATGAGGAATGTCAGGTGTGGGTGTATTACAGAGGTGGGACAGTGCACCAGAATGGAGCTGCTGATGGAGTTGCGTAAATTCTGGGTGGATTTGCAGATCTGCACAAATGAGAATAAATCTGTCGAGCCTTTATCAGTTTCCATTCAGCAAAATGGAACAGAATGTGAGAACTGGTCTATGAACCCCCAGTGTCTTGAAGCGCATGTGTCAAGGCGCCAGACCCCCACAGTTATAAGTGGCATAACACAGGTCCCCGCAGCCCCCGGGGTGCGGGGGATCCCCGAGTTCCAGGGGGCCGCCTCAGTACATTACTCTGGTCTGAGAACTCCCGCGTGAGCCCGGAGTGGGTCCCCCTCTATGTACTGCGCAGGGGGTCCATCTCAAGTTTTGTTAGCCACTGACAGGTCAAGGTGTCTCTCATCTCGTGGCGAGAACGCCCTGTGTGGAGATGTGCACTGCACAGTACAGACGTAAAACAGATCATTCTTAGAGTACTGTCCGTGATGTACAACTGCATAATGTCCTTTCTTGTTCTTCAGCCAGAGCCTTCTCCTGTTTGTTGCTCTGGGCATGTTTCTGACGCCCAACAATAAATCATGTTACACTCTTGCTAATCCTGGCCTGACCTGCCAAAGGCTGAGAGAGAAGGCAGCCTTGTGGGCAGGAGCGCGGGACAGGACACCTGACCAGGACTCAAAAACACCCTCTCATCTTTGGCCTCCATGCACTATCCCCGGGGGCAATCTGCTTTTTGAAAGAACTTGTAAGTGTCCGAAACTCCCATAATTTGCTATAGCATAATTACATAAAATTACTGAAAAAGTGTGTGAAATTATGCATAATTATGCAAAATGCCTCTCTCACCCAAAACATTGCATAAACGGTCTATTCGGATAAAAATTCAACTTGAAAATATAATTTCAAGTTGATTTCCAGTCGCTCATGTTCAAAACACTGTCCTTCGCATTTGGATTTATAGTTTTACTCTCAAGAATTGGAAGAAAAGTCCTCCCAGGTGAAAAACCTATATGAAATGTTTCTTGACCTCTCGCTTTAAAGGCACGGCTGCTCACATTCTAAACACTGATTCTTACACTAAAAAATTACCCGAACTTTACATATTGCCAGCGGTGGCCCTTCCGTTATGGTGGAGGAGCGTCACCTCCCTGCCAGCAGAGGCAAACGAAAATTAAAATGATTAATAACATGTTTATTATCATTTTTTTTGTTAGGAGCCGAGTCTTGGGGTAGGGCCATAGGAGGAATGGTGGAGGAGTGTTGGACACTGCTGGTAGTGCGCATGTCGGTTTGGTCGGCCGTCTTAGAACGGCCAAACCGACATGCGCATTGACATCTCTCCAACCCAGCTGCATTTCTGGATGGAGAACAACAGCAGGCACAGCTCCCAGTCCCTGATGGAGGGCAAAACCAAGCTGCTCTCATGGGTTTTACCTGCATGAGAGCAGCACCTGGATTGGCCGTAGGGGAGTCTAGGAGCCTCAGCCTGTGCACAGCATAAGAGCGGTGAATGGCGAGCAGCAGGTACTTTTCCCTGACACCAGCCTCTGCTGCATCTTGCACTATAAATTCTCCCCGAAGAGACGTCTTATTATGCGACATGGGGTAATCTTGGTAACTAAACATAAATTTCAATATGCAGTTTTCCAAAATTATGCCAATTATGCAGGCATAATTTACAATTTCTCCCAGGTCTACTGTTAAGTAGATTAGCAAAGCCATGTCACCTTTAACAAGAACACTTGGAAAACGCATTTTATTCATTGAAAATTTAATTTAAATGCCTCAAACAAGGTTAGTTACCCTTTGCTTAAAATGTTGTCTCTTTAAATCATGGCAATTGCAACTACTCCTTCATAGGTGAACAAGGTAAATGTGGATTTTAGATACTACATTTTTATTTGTTCTGCACACATCAGTAGGTGTGATAAATAGGTTGCAGCAATGATGAAATGGTTGTACATGCATGCATTATTCATGAAATGTGGGCTCATCTATCCCACCAATCATTCAGTAATGCTTGCAGTGACAAATAAAACCACGTATGTAAATGTGGTTTATTTATGAACTCAAATATTCTATATCATACATATGCAAAAAGGTTTCGTCTCCTTTTTCAATCTCAGAACATCATTCATTTGCTATTTGGTGTGCTGCATTGGGTGGTTCGATAAAGTCTAAAATTGTGTTTATATCCATGTGGGAATGCACATGTTTTCAGAACTGCACATTTACCTGGAGTAATTCGTGATTTCCTTCAATTTGTAAGGTCTCAGTTGGCACCCCTAAAATTGTTCAACCCGAAGGAATGAATATGACTGCCACCATCTTCTGCCATGTGTGTGACCATTCATGACATGGATATGTCTGCCACCATCTTCTCCCATGTGTGTGGCCATTCATGGCATGAATATGTCTGCCACCATCTTCCTCCATGTGTGTGACCATTCATGGCAGGGATATGCCTGCCACCATATTCTGCATGTGTGTGTCCATTCATGGCATGGATATGTCTGCCACCATCTTCTGCCATGTGTGTGACCACTCATGGCAGGGTTATGTCTCCCACCATCTTCTGCATGTGTGTGTCCATTAATGGCATGTATATGTTTGCCCCATCGTCTGCCATGTGTGACCATTAATGGCATCGATATGTCTGCCATCATCTTCTGCCATGTGTGTGACCAGTCATGGCATCGATATGTCTACAACCATCTTCTGCCATGTGTGCCCATTCATGGCAGGGATATGTCTGCCACCATCTTAAGCCATGTGTGTGAACATTCATGGCATGGATATGTCTGCCACATCTTCTGCCACGTGTGTGACTGTTCATGGTATGGCCATCTTGGTCATAGCATTCATATGCATATGTTGTATGACAGAATCACACATGGCAGAACCACGCATGGCTTAACAACATGTCAGAACCATGACTGCGTCTTTACCACGCATGCCTTTATAACAAATTTTGTAGTAAAAGCATGCTTAGTAAAAGTATATGTGGTAACACCATGTATAGTTATGTGATACACCCCCTCTGACCGCCTCACCCGCCTTAAACCCTAAAGCATACCATGTCCTAAAAACTACCCACCATGTCCTAAAAAATACCCCAACACCCCGCCTCCCCTTAAGACCAAAACCTACCCTGCCCTGTCCTGAAAACTACCCTGACCCCAGCCATAAACCCTAAAAGCTACCCTTCCCTGTCCTAAAACCTACCCCAACTTGTTCTAACAACTACCTGACCCCGCACCCTAAACCCTAAAACCTACCCTGTCCTAAAAACTACCCCACCATGTCCTAAAAACTACCCTGCCACACTGCCGCCACCCTAAGCCCTAAATCCTACCCTGACCTATAAACTACCATGAACCCGCCCTAAACCCTAAAACCTACCCTGTCCTAAAAACTACTGAGAACCCCCATTCCAAACCTTAAAACCTACCCTGCCCTGTCGAAAAAACTACCCTGACCCCCCACCCTAAGCTCTAAAACCTACCCCACCCTGTCCTAAAACCTTTCCCACCCTGTCTTAAAAACTACCCTGACCACCCGCCTCACCATGAATCCTAAAACCTACCCCGCCGTGTCCTAAAAACCACCCCAAACCCACCCCACCCCAGCCATGAACCCTAAAACCTACAGTGTCCTAAAAACTACCCCACCCTGCTGTACAACTACCCTGACCCCACCTGAACCCTAAAACATACCTCCCTGTCCTAAAAACTACGCCGGCCACCTGCCCCCACCCTAAACCTTAAAACCTACCCTGTCCTAAAAACTACCCCACCCTGTCCTAAAAACACCCCGACCCCACCCGTAACCCTAAAACCTACCCCGTCCTAAAAACTACCCCAACCACCCACCCTAACCATGTCCTAGAATGTACCCTGATCTCCACCCTGAACCATAAAACCTACCCCACTCTGTCCTAAAAACTACCCCAAAACCCCAACCTGAACCCTAAATCCTAACCCACCCTGTTCTAAAAACTGCCCCAACCTCCCACCCTCGTTCTGAACTCTGAAACTTACCCCGCCCTTAAAAATCCCCCCACCCGCCCCAGCCCCACTTACCTGGCTGCAGTGCTCCTCTCCTGGCTGTTCCTGCCTGAACCATGCATATGCATGGTGCCTTAACCACACATTTGCGTGGTTCAGGCACATGCATGATTCAGACAAGCGTGGTCACACTTGCTTGGCTACATTATGCATTGCTCCAGCCACGTGGAAAAGGCTGTTTCCCATATGCATCACCTGGACAGTCAGCGATGTGGCCATACACTAAATGCATCATGTACCCAAGTGGTTATCATGGAGCATGATTCTCCTGATGTGTGACCTTCTGGGCATTTGTGAAGCAGCATGGCTGCCCCTATCCAGACTCTTAGGGTCTCCTTCATGAGCATGGCTGCCCCCATCCTGACTCTTGGACCACCTCCATGAGCATGGCTGCCCCTATCCTGACTCTTATGGTCTCCTTCATGAGGATGGCTGCCCCTATCCTGCCTCTTAGGGTCTTCTTCATGAGCATGGCTACACCTATCATGACTCTTGGCCCACCTCCATGAGAATGAGTAATCGCAAGCTGTGTTTTAGTGGATGGATATATGCTCTGAGGTATGCAGTCTTTACGCTGCAGCTTCTAACCTGTGGGACGGTACACCCACATAAGTACCACGCAGGACCCTTTTTTGTACCTTGCACTGCTGTAATTTACCATGCATGTAAAAAAAAAATTAAATGATATAATTCTACATTATTTCAAAAAGAGTGTTTAAGGATTAAAGTATGGGTAGAGTTAAGGGATGGCCAAGGGTAATAGAGGGTAGTGATAAAGGCAGGTATGGTCTATTTAGGGTTTAGGGATGGGTAATGGTAAAAAGAAAGTAAGGATATTTTAGAGGTCAGGAGCGGGTAGAGTAAAGAGGAATTCAAGGGTTTAAAAAAAACATGGTGTGGGTTTAGGGGATTATCCCCAAAAACAGATAAGCATTTGCAATACAATAGGTCTCGCATTTTCTTAAGTTAGAGCTATTAGTATTGTAAATTCATAACTAGACTTTACTTGTCACATAAATTGGTCAAGCCTGCCTCATAATTTAATCTTTTCTGCAATATAATTCCAGTGGCCCAGTATTTACCTAAAGCACTTCCTCTATCCGTCTTCCTCTATGATAAAACATATACAATTATAATATGAACCTTTATCAGAAATACACTTTTAGCATTAATGCTCAAAACAACAGAAAAGAGAGATGGTGAGAGAAATAAGCAGTGAAAGAGCCAGGATATGTATGTACTGACACATTTCCACAGAAACAGAATGGGAAAACCACTTTGACACTTCAGGTCCCGACAAGTAACTTGTGGCTTCCACATACAGATGGAAAAACAGGAATTTATACTTGTAAGACGTGAATTGACAGATAAGCATAAGAAAAACACCAGAGGAAAGAAGAAAGAACTAAAAAAAAGTGAAAGACAAATATCAAGTCAAAGGAAAGAGCAAATAAAAAAAGCATATTAAAAAAAGAAAGAATGAAGGGAAGAGAAAAAAATAGTGAAAGAATCAATGCCTGATGAAGACAAAAGAGAGGAACAAAACAAGGAAAGAAATAACCATGTTTTTGCAAGTTTAACCCCTTCGCTGCCAGGCCTTTTCCCCCTCCTGTGCCAGGCCTTTTTTTGCCTATTTGGGGCAGTTCGCGCTTAGGCCCTCATAACTTTTTGTCCACATAAGCTAACCAAGCCAAATTTGCGTCCTTTTTTTCCAACATCCTAGGGATTCTAGAGGTACCCAGACTTTGTGGGTTCCCCTGAAGGAGGCCAAGAAATTGGCCAAAATACAGTGAAAATTTCGTTTTTTTCAAAAAAAATGGAAAAAGTGGCTGCAGAAGAAGGCTTGTGGTTTTTCCCCTGAAAATGGCATCAACAAAGGGTTTGCGGTGCTAAACTCAGCAGCTTCCCAGCTTTCAGGAACAGGCAGACTTGAATCAGAAAACCCAATTTTTCAACACAATTTTGGCATTTTACTGGGGCATACCCCATTTGTGCAATTTTTTGTGCTTTCAGCCTCCTTCCAGTCAGTGACAGGAATGGTCATGAAACCAATGCTGGATCCCAGAAACCTAAACATTTCTGAAAAGTAGACAAAATTCTGAATTCAGCAAGGGGTCATTTGTGTAGATCCTACAAGGGTTTCCTACAGAAAATAACAGCTGAAAAAGAAAAATATTGAAATTGAGGTGAAAAACCCATCAATTTTTCTCTACGTTTTACTCTGTAACTTTTCCCTGCAATGTCAGATTATCGAAAGCAATATACCGTTACGTCTGCTGGACTCCTCTGGTTGCGGGGATATATAGGGTTAGTAGGTTCATCAAGAACCCGAGGAACCCAGAGCCAATAAATGAGCTGCACCCTGCAGTGCGTTTTCATTCTATACCGGGTAAACAGCAATTCATTTGCTGAAATATAAGGAGTAAAAAATTGCTATCAAGAAAACCTTTGCATTTCCAAAAAGGGCACACGATAAGGTGTTGAGGAGCAGTGGTTATTTGCACATCTCTGAATTCCGGGGTGACCATAGTAGCACATGAATTACAGGGAATTTCTCAAATAGATGTCTTTTTTACACACACTCCTATATTTGGAAGGAAAAAATGTAGAGAAAGACAAGGGGCAATAGTACTTGTTTTGCTAATCTATGTTCCCCCAAGTCTCCCGATAAAAATGGTACCTCACTTGTGTGGGTAGGCCTAGCACCCGCGACAGGATATGCCCCAAAACACAACGTGGACACATCACAGAAAACAGAGCTGTTTTTAGCAAAGTGACTACCTGTAGATTTTGGCCTCTAGCTCAGCCGCCACCTAGGGAAACCTACCAAACCTGTGCATTTCTGAAAACTAGAGACCTAGGGGAATCCAAGGAGGGGTGACTTGTGTGGCTCGGACCAGGTTCTGTTACCCAGAATCCTTTGCAAACCTCAAAATTTGGCTAAAAAAACACATGTTCCTCACATTTCTGTGGCAGAAAGTTCTGGAATCTGAGAGGAGCCACAAATTTCCTTCCACCCAGCGTTCCCCCACGTCTCCCGATAAAAATGATACCTCACTTGTGTGGGTAGGCCTAGCGCCCGCGACAGGATATGCCCCAAAACACAACGTGGACATATCACAGAAAACAGAGCTGTTTTTAGCAAAGTGACTACCTGTAGATTTTGGCCTCTAGCTCAGCCGCCACCTAGGGAAACCTACCAAACCTGTGCATTTCTGAAAACTAGAGACCTAGGGGAATCCAAGGAGGGGTGACTCGCGGGGCTCGTACCAGGTTCTGTTACCCAGAATCCTTTGCAAATCTCAAAATTTGGCTAAAAAAACCCATGTTCCTCACATTTCTGTGGCAGAAAGTTCTGGAATCTGAGAGGAGCCACAAATTTCCTTCCACCCAGCGTTCCCCCACGTCTCCCGATAAAAATGATACCTCACTTGTGTGGGTAGGCCTAGCGCCCGCGACAGGATATGCCCCAAAACACAACGTGGACATATCACAGAAAACAGAGCTGTTTTTAGCAAAGTGACTACCTGTAGATTTTGGCCTCTAGCTCAGCCGGCACCTAGGGAAACCTACCAAACCTGTGCATTTCTGAAAACTAGAGACCTAGGGGAATCCAAGGAGGGGTGACTTGTGTGGCTCGGACCAGGTTCTGTTACCCAGAATCCTTTGCAAACCTCAAAATTTGGCTAAAAAAACACATGTTCCTCACATTTCTGTGGCAGAAAGTTCTGGAATCTGAGAGGAGCCACAAATTTCCTTCCACCCAGCGTTCCCCCACGTCTCCCGATAAAAATGATACCTCACTTGTGTGGGTAGGCCTAGCGCCCGCGACAGGATATGCCCCAAAACACAACGTAGACACATCACAGAAAACAGAGCTGTTTTTAGCAAAGTGACTACCTGGAGATTTTGGCCTCTAGCTCAGCCGCCACCTAGGGAAACCTACCAAACCTGTACATTTCTGAAAACTAGAGACCTAGGGGAATCCAAGGAGGGGTGACTTGCGGGGCTCGGACCAGGTTCTGTTACCCAGAATCCTTTGCAAACCTCAAAATATGGCTAAAAATCCACATGTTACTCACATTTCTGTGGCAGAAAGTTCTGGAATCTGAGAGGAGCCACAAATTTCCTTCTACCCAGCGTTCCCCCAAGTCTCCCGATAAAAATGATACCTCACTTGTGTGGGTAGGCCTAGCACCCGCGACAGGATATGCCCCAAAACACAACGTGGACACATCACAGAAAACAGAGCTGTTTTTAGCAAAGTGACTACCTGTAGATTTTGGCCTCTAGCTCAGCCGCCACCTAGGGAAACCTACCAAACCTGTGCATTTCTGAAAACTAGAGACCTAGGGGAATCCAAGGAGGGGTGACTTGTGTGGCTCGGACCAGGTTCTGTTACCCAGAATCCTTTGCAAACCTCAAAATTTGGCTAAAAAAACACATGTTCCTCACATTTCTGTGGCAGAAAGTTCTGGAATCTGAGAGGAGCCACAAATTTCCTTCCACCCAGCGTTCCCCCACGTCTCCCGATAAAAATGATACCTCACTTGTGTGGGTAGGCCTAGCGCCCGCGACAGGATATGCCCCAAAACACAACGTGGACATATCACAGAAAACAGAGCTGTTTTTAGCAAAGTGACTACCTGTAGATTTTGGCCTCTAGCTCAGCCGCCACCTAGGGAAACCTACCAAACCTGTGCATTTCTGAAAACTAGAGACCTAGGGGAATCCAAGGAGGGGTGACTCGCGGGGCTCGTACCAGGTTCTGTTACCCAGAATCCTTTGCAAATCTCAAAATTTGGCTAAAAAAACCCATGTTCCTCACATTTCTGTGGCAGAAAGTTCTGGAATCTGAGAGGAGCCACAAATTTCCTTCCACCCAGCGTTCCCCCACGTCTCCCGATAAAAATGATACCTCACTTGTGTGGGTAGGCCTAGCGCCCGCGACAGGATATGCCCCAAAACACAACGTGGACATATCACAGAAAACAGAGCTGTTTTTAGCAAAGTGACTACCTGTAGATTTTGGCCTCTAGCTCAGCCGGCACCTAGGGAAACCTACCAAACCTGTGCATTTCTGAAAACTAGAGACCTAGGGGAATCCAAGGAGGGGTGACTTGTGTGGCTCGGACCAGGTTCTGTTACCCAGAATCCTTTGCAAACCTCAAAATTTGGCTAAAAAAACACATGTTCCTCACATTTCTGTGGCAGAAAGTTCTGGAATCTGAGAGGAGCCACAAATTTCCTTCCACCCAGCGTTCCCCCACGTCTCCCGATAAAAATGATACCTCACTTGTGTGGGTAGGCCTAGCGCCCGCGACAGGATATGCCCCAAAACACAACGTAGACACATCACAGAAAACAGAGCTGTTTTTAGCAAAGTGACTACCTGGAGATTTTGGCCTCTAGCTCAGCCGCCACCTAGGGAAACCTACCAAACCTGTACATTTCTGAAAACTAGAGACCTAGGGGAATCCAAGGAGGGGTGACTTGCGGGGCTCGGACCAGGTTCTGTTACCCAGAATCCTTTGCAAACCTCAAAATATGGCTAAAAATCCACATGTTACTCACATTTCTGTGGCAGAAAGTTCTGGAATCTGAGAGGAGCCACAAATTTCCTTCTACCCAGCGTTCCCCCAAGTCTCCCGATAAAAATGATACCTCACTTGTGTGGGTAGGCCTAGCACCCGCGACAGGATATGCCCCAAAACACAACGTGGACACATCACAGAAAACAGAGCTGTTTTTAGCAAAGTGACTACCTGTAGATTTTGGCCTCTAGCTCAGCCGCCACCTAGGGAAACCTACCAAACCTGTGCATTTCTGAAAACTAGAGACCTAGGGGAATCCAAGGAGGGGTGACTTGTGTGGCTCGGACCAGGTTCTGTTACCCAGAATCCTTTGCAAACCTCAAAATTTGGCTAAAAAAACACATGTTCCTCACATTTCTGTGGCAGAAAGTTCTGGAATCTGAGAGGAGCCACAAATTTCCTTCCACCCAGCGTTCCCCCACGTCTCCCGATAAAAATGATACCTCACTTGTGTGGGTAGGCCTAGCGCCCGCGACAGGATATGCCCCAAAACACAACGTGGACATATCACAGAAAACAGAGCTGTTTTTAGCAAAGTGACTACCTGTAGATTTTGGCCTCTAGCTCAGCCGCCACCTAGGGAAACCTACCAAACCTGTGCATTTCTGAAAACTAGAGACCTAGGGGAATCCAAGGAGGGGTGACTCGCGGGGCTCGTACCAGGTTCTGTTACCCAGAATCCTTTGCAAATCTCAAAATTTGGCTAAAAAAACCCATGTTCCTCACATTTCTGTGGCAGAAAGTTCTGGAATCTGAGAGGAGCCACAAATTTCCTTCCACCCAGCGTTCCCCCACGTCTCCCGATAAAAATGATACCTCACTTGTGTGGGTAGGCCTAGCGCCCGCGACAGGATATGCCCCAAAACACAACGTGGACATATCACAGAAAACAGAGCTGTTTTTAGCAAAGTGACTACCTGTAGATTTTGGCCTCTAGCTCAGCCGGCACCTAGGGAAACCTACCAAACCTGTGCATTTCTGAACACTAGAGACCTAGGGGAATCCAAGGAGGGGTGACTTGTGTGGCTCGGACCAGGTTCTGTTACCCAGAATCCTTTGCAAACCTCAAAATTTGGCTAAAAAAACACATGTTCCTCACATTTCTGTGGCAGAAAGTTCTGGAATCTGAGAGGAGCCACAAATTTCCTTCCACCCAGCGTTCCCCCACGTCTCCCGATAAAAATGATACCTCACTTGTGTGGGTAGGCCTAGCGCCCGCGACAGGATATGCCCCAAAACACAACGTAGACACATCACAGAAAACAGAGCTGTTTTTAGCAAAGTGACTACCTGGAGATTTTGGCCTCTAGCTCAGCCGCCACCTAGGGAAACCTACCAAACCTGTACATTTCTGAAAACTAGAGACCTAGGGGAATCCAAGGAGGGGTGACTTGTGTGGCTCGGACCAGGTTCTGTTACCCAGAATCCTTTGCAAACCTCAAAATTTGGCTAAAAAAACACATGTCTCTCACATTTCTGTGGCAGAAAGTTCTGGAATCTGAGAGGAGCTACAAATTTCCTTCCACCCAGTGTTCCCCCAAGTCTCCCGATAAAAATGATACCTCACTTGCGTGGGTAGGCCTAGCGCCGGCGACAGGAAACACCCCAAAGCGCAACGTGGACACATCCTAAATTTTGGAAAAAAACAGAGGTGTTTTTTGCGAAGTGCCTACCTGTAGATTTTGGCCTCTAGCTCAGCCGGCACCTAGGGAAACCTACCAAACCTGTGCATTTCTGAAAACTAGAGACCTAGGGGAATCCAAGGAGGGGTGACTTGCGGGGCTCGGACCAGGTTCTGTTACCCAGAATCCTTTGCAAACCTCAAAATATGGCTAAAAATACACATGTTACTCACATTTCTGTGGCAGAAAGTTCTGGAATCTGAGAGGAGCCACAAATTTCCTTCTACCCAGCGTTCCCCCAAGTCTCCCGATAAAAATGATACCTCACTTGCGTGGGTAGGCCTAGCGCCGGCGACAGGAAACACCCCAAAGCGCAACGTGGACACTTCCTAAATTTTGGAAAAAAACAGAGGTGTTTTTTGCGAAGTGCCTACCTGTAGATTTTGGCCTCTAGCTCAGCCGGCACCTAGGGAAACCTACCAAACCTGTGCATTTCTGAAAACTAGAGACCTAGGGGAATCCAAGGAGGGGTGACTTGCGGGGCTCGGACCAGGTTCTGTTACCCAGAATCCTTTGCAAACCTCAAAATTTGGCTAAAAAAACACATGTCCCTCACATTTCTGTGGCAGAAAGTTCTGGAATCTGAGAGGAGCTACAAATTTCCTTCCACCCAGCGTTCCCCCAAGTCTCCCGATAAAAATGATACCTCACTTGCGTGGGTAGACCTAGCGCCGGCGACAGGAAACACCCCAAAGCGCAACGTGGACACATCCTAAATTTTGGAAAAAAACAGAGGTGTTTTTTGCGAAGTGCCTACCTGTAGATTTTGGCCTCTAGCTCAGCCGGCACCTAGGGAAACCTACCAAACCTGTGAATTTCTGAAAACTAGAGACCTAAGGGAATCCAAGGAGGGGTGACTTGCGGGGCTCGGACCAGGTTCTGTTACCCAGAATCCTTTGCAAACCTCACAATTTGGCTAAAAATACACATGTTACTCACATTTCTGTGGCAGAAAGTTCTGGAATCTGAGAGGAGCCACAAATTTCCTTCTACCCAGCATTCCCCCAAGTCTCCCGATAAAAATGATACCTCACTTGTGTGGGTAGGACTAGCGCCCACGAAAGGAAAGGGCCCAAAACACAACGTGGACACATCACATTTTTTTATAAAAAGCAGTGCCTACCTGTGGATTTTGGCCTGTAGCTCAGCCGACACCTGAGGAAACCTAGCAAACCAGTGCATTTTTGAAAACTAGAAACCCAGGGGAATCCAAGATGGGGTGACTTGCGGGGCTCTGACCAGGTTATGTTACCCAGAATCCTTTGCAAACATCAAAATTTGGCCCAAAAAACACTTTTTCCTCTCATTTCGGTGACAGAAAGTTCTGGAATCTGAGAGGAGCCACAAATTTCCTTCCACCCAGCGTTCCCCTAAGTCTCTCGATAAAAATGGTACATCACTTCTGTGGGTAGGCCTAGCGCCCACAAAAGGAAATGGCCCAAAACACAACGTGGATACAACATATTTTTTCACAGAAAACAGAGGTGTTTTTTGCAAGGTGCCTACCTGTGGTGTTTGGCCTGTAGCTCAGCCGGCCCCAGGGGGGGGGGGCAGAAATGCCCTAAAATAAATTTGCCCCCCCAACCCCCACCCTCCCCCGCCGGGAGCGACCCTTCCCTACGGGGTCGCTCCCCCTGCGTGACATTGGCGCCAAAAAACAAATCCCCGGTGCCTAGTGGTTTCTGCCCCCTTGGGGGCAGATTGACCTAAAATTGGCCAATCTGCCCCCAGGGGGGCAGAAATGGTCTAAATACAATTTGCCCCCCCCAGGGGAGTGACCCTTGCCTGATGGGTCGCTCCCCATCTCTAAAAAAAGAAACAACAAAAAAAAACCACACAAAAAAAAAATTGCCCTGGCGCCTAGAGTGTTCTGCCCCCCCCCCCGGGGGGCAGTTCGGCCTAATAATAGGCCGATCTGTCCCCCGGGGGGGCAGAAATGGCCTAAAATAAATTTGCCCCCTCAACCCCCACCCACCCCCCGGGAGCGACCCTTGCCTACGGGGTCGCTCCCCCTGCGTGACATTGGTGCCAAAAAACAAATCCCCGGTGCCTAGTGGTTTCTGCCCCCTTGGGGGCAGATTGACCTAAAATTGGCCAATCTGCCCCCAGGGGGGCAGAAATGGTCTAAATACAATTTGCCCCCCCAGGGGAGCGACCCTTGCCTGATGGGTCGCTCCCCATCTCTAAAAAAAGAAACAACAAAAAAAAAAAACACAAAAAAAAATTGCCCTGGCGCCTAGAGTGTTCTGCCCCCCCGGGGGCAGTTCGGCCTAATAATAGGCCGATCTGTCCCCCGGGGGGGCAGAAATGGCCTAAAATAAATTTGCCCCCCCAACCCCCGCCCCCCCCCCCCCGGGAGCGACCCTTGCCTACGGGGTCGCTCCCCCTGCGTGACATTGGCGCCAAAAAACAAATCCCTGGTGCCTAGTGGTTTCTGCCCCCTTGGGGGCAGATTGACCTAAAATTGTCCAATCTGCCCCCAGGGGGGCAGAAATGGTCTAAATACAATTTGCCCCCCCAGGGTAGCGACCCTTGCCTGATGGGTCGCTCCCCATCTCTAAAAAAAGAAACAACAAAAAAAAAAAACACAAAAAAAAAATTGCCCTGGCGCCTAGAGTGTTCTGCCCCCCCCCCCCCGGGGGCAGTTCGGCCTAATAATAGGCCGATCTGTCCCCCGGGGGGGCAGAAATGGCCTAAAATAAATTTGCCCCCCCAACCCCCACCCCCCCCCGGGAGCGACCCTTGCCTACGGGGTCGCTCCCCCTGCGTGACATTGCCGCCAAAAAACAAATCTCCGGTGCCTAGTGATTTCTGCCCCCTTGGGGGCAGATTGACCTAAAATTGGCCAATCTGCCCCCAGGGGGGCAGAAATGGTCTAAATACAATTTGCCCCCCCAGGGGAGCGACCCTTGCCTGATGGGTCGCTCCCCATCTCTAAAAAAAGAAAAAAAAAAAAAAAAAAAAAAATTGCCCTGGCGCCTAGAGTGTTCTGCCCCCCCCCCCGGGGGCAGTTCGGCCTAATAATAGGCCGATCTGTCCCCCGGGGGGGCAGAAATGGCCTAAAATAAATTTGCCCCCCCAACCCCCACCCCCCCCCGGGAGCGACCCTTGCCTACGGGGTCGCTCCCCCTGCGTGACATTGGCGCCAAAAAACAAATCCCCGGTGCCTAGTGGTTTCTGCCCCCTTGGGGGCAGATTGACCTAAAATCGGCCAATCTGCCCCCAGGGGGGCAGAAATGGTCTAAATACAATTTGCCCCCCAGGGGAGCGACCCTTGCCTGATGGGTCGCTCCCCATCTCTAAAAAAAAAAAAAGAACAAAAAAAAAAAACACAAAATTTTTTTTTGCCCTGGCGCCTAGAGGTTTCTTCCCCCCCTGGGGGCAGATCGGCCTAATAATAGGCCAATCTGCCCCCAGGGGGGGCAGAAAAGGCCTTCCTAAAAAAATGCCCCCCTGGGAGCGACCCTTGCCCAAGGGGTCGCTCCCTTTTGCCAATTTCAAGAAAAAAAAAAAAATCCCTGGTGTCTAGTGGGGTTTCAAAAGCCGGATTGCAAGCAATCCGGCTTTTGAAACCTGTGAGAGACTTCAAAGGGAAGGAAATACATTTCCTTCCCTTTGAAGCCTCTCGGGGCCTCCCCCATGGGATTGAAAAAGAAATGCAAAAGCATTTCTTTTTCAATCGCGCTGGAAGCTCTGCTTCCAGCGCGATGGGGGAGACCCTGTGACTAATCAGCGCGCGCTCGCGCGCTGACGTCACAGGGGGGGTTGGGGGGGTCGGGGGTGGGAGGGGAAGGGCTTCCCCTTCCATCCCTGACTTGGGGGGGTGGGGGGGAACCCCACAGAGGGAGCGAGAGCGCTCCCTCTGGGCTCTGTGCACAGGACGTAATGGTTACGTCCTGGGCACAGCAGCACTGTGCCTCAGGACGTAACCATTACGTCCTGGGCACAGAAGGGGTTAAAAGAAGAGTTAGCAAGAGCAAGAGGGAAATAAAAAGAAGGAGAGGAGTAGAAATAAACACTTGAAAGTAAGAGCAAAACTGTTAACGTGTGGATTTTAAGAGCTAGAAAGATAAAAGTGAGAGAGAAAGAAAGCATTGAGAGTAAACACAGTAAAGGAAAGAACGGAGTGAGATAGGTGAAACAGACTCCCCCCCAAATAAAGATGGCAGCTAAGAATAGATTTAATTGGCTCCCCCATGTCCTCAAACAGAAGTGAGAGTGTGGAACAGCGGGGGCGCTGCAGAACAGTAGGAGGTGCATTAGCAGAGTTGTATGTGAACCCCATTACAGCAATATTGGGGCGCTTCAGATCAGGATTGGGGGTAGAGACAGAGCTGTGTCCCGGCCCAGTGCTGGAATAACAAAGGCAGCGGGTGAGGAATGAGAAATGGAGCGCCACGTAATTCCTGGTATTGGAATAATGGGGTGCTGCAGGTGAGGGTTGAGGCGCACTGACAGAGTTGTATGTGGGCTGCAGTACTGGAATAGTAATGGGCACACAAAGTCAGAAGTGTGGTATGTTAATGGAGCTATGTGTGAAATCTAGTGTTGACATGCCAGTGTTGCCGAGTGTTATCCTGGAGGTGCCCTGGTGATGCTATAAGTGGGGCCCAGCATGGGAGTGGCATTGCCTCTGAACCACAGAAGCGAGGAGTCCTGAAGGGCGTGTGTGTGAACCTTAGCAGTGAGAAATGTGCACTGAATGTTAGAATTGATGGATTCTGTCAGAGCTGTAGTGGTGTCCATCAATAGTCGCATTGGATGTTAGACTTGAGGTGCACTAGCTGAGTTGTGTTTTGCTCCATTGGGTCCAGAATTGGCTTGGCAGTGGGACTGAATATTAGAATTGAGCTGCTGTAATGGAACTGTATTTGAGCGGGGTCCCAGTATAGGAAAGGAAGTGACTTTACTGGGGTAGAACTGAGGTGCACTGATGGAGCTGCATCCGAGATACCCAATACTGGAATAGCAGAGTGTACTACTGCAAGAACTGAGGTGCTGTGTCAGACATCGTGCATGGGGTTCCCGGCACTGGCATGGCAGAGGGCTTGGAGCGTGTGAACCAAGATGCACTGATGGCACTGAGCCCGAGATCCCAGTACTGGAGTAGCAGAGTGTACCGACTGCAAAAACTGAGGTGCTCTGGCAGACAGCGTGCGTGGGGTTCCTGACAATGGCACAGCTGAAGGCTTGGAGCGTGTGAACGGAGGTGCACTGATGGAGCTGCGCCAAAGGTCCCAGTATTGGAGCAGCAGAGTGTACTGACTGCAAGAACTGGGGTACTCTGGCAGACAGCATGTGTGGTGTTCCTGGCACTGTCACAGCTGAGAGCTTGGAGCATGTGAACAGAGGTAAACTAATGGAGCTGCGCCCAAGGTCCCAGTACTGGAGCAGCTTAGTGTACTGAGTGCAAGAACTGAGGTGCTCTGACAGACAGCTTGCATGGGGTTCTTGCACTGGCATGGCTGAGGGCTTGGAGCATGTGAACGGAGGTGTACTGATGGAGCTGCGCCCGAGGTCCCAGTACTGGAGCAGCAGAGTGTACTGACTAGAAGTACTGAAGTGCTCTGGCAGACGGCGTATATGGGGTCCTGGCACTGGCACGGATGAGGACTTGGAGCGTGTGAACTGAGGTGCACTGATGGAGCTGCACGTGAGGTCCCAGTACTGGAACAGCAGGGTGTACTCACTGCAAGAACTGAGGTGCTCTGGCAGACAGCTTGTGTGGGGTTCTGGCATTGGCACAGATGAGGGCCTCGAGTGTGTTAACTGAGGTGCACTGATGTAGCTGCGATTCGAATCCCAGTATGGAGCAGAAGTTGGCAGTGTCTCTAAGGATTGTGGAGCCCTGGTAGAGATGCCTAGGCTATAAGCAATTACAAGTGATCCTCCAGGCAGGCACACTTGGCAAAGAAAATCCAAGCCAAGGAAGGGTGGGAACTAGGCAGCTGAGAGAGGGTGCAGAGAGCCCATAAAGACCAAATGTGACCAAGATAACAGCCTGATTTATAGCCTTATTTACAGCTAAGCTCAGAGCAAGAATGTTCAGCAAATGAAAAGGGAAGCTTCCTTGGACAGGAGCAGGAAACAAAGTGAAAAAAGTCCCCTACAGACCAGATAAAGAGGACAAAGCATAATTATACAGTAGTTGGTCCCTGCTCCCACAGAGAAGAAGGAGGGACAAAGAGGTATGACTGACCACTAGCAAGCAAGGATTTTTAAATGACACTGAAACTAACAAATGAAATAGCTGGAAGCCCACAAAAGAAGTATACTTAAAAGTATACACAAGGTCGTACGCTTACGTTTCACCTAAAAAATGTAAAAAGGGGGATATATATAAAGCAGTGAGGTGGTGGTCCCTGGGGCTGGTCTCCCCCACGACAGCAATGAGTTTAGCCCCTGGGAGGTGGTGATCCCTCGGGTGCGAGGGGACCGTGTGGCCCCCGCACAAGAGATAAATGCCCCAGGAAGGTGGTGGTTCCCAGGGTTGCAGGAGGGACGTGAGGCCCTCGTACACAATGACATAAATACCCAAGGGAAGTGGTGGTCCCCAAGGCTGCGGGGGGCCAGGCAGCCCCCTGCATTTACTTTCATTAATGCTCGGGGGAGGTGGTGGGTCCCAGGGCAGTGGGAGGGAGCCGGGAGGCATCCCACCCTTAAATAATGCCCCAGGACTTGGCTCTCCCGAGGGCTTCAAAATGATGAAGCGCGGCAGTCCACACTTTGTTTTTTTTAAAGTTTTGCTGCAGATTCTTGGCCCGTTGTGATTCTGCAGCAAAAAAAAATAAAAAAAACTTTTAAGCCGAGGGGTGTGGGGGGGGGGGGGTGTGGGTGGGGGGGGTATACGTGGTTGATTCTGAGTCCGAACATGGCTGACAACACTTCGTTGTTGAAGTGTTGTCAGCCAATCAGATCTCAGCACTAGATCCGGAGGGGGCCGTGAATCCTTCCCATTCCTATATATACAAATTTCAATTTCCTTTAATTTCTCTATAACTCATGAACGGATTTACACCAAATAACAAAAAGGGCTTTTTCTGGACCAAGAGCTATCTTTCTGCCAAATTTGGTGTAATTCCGTCCAATGGTTTTGGTGCTATCGCTGTTCAAAATCCCTATGGAAAAATGAATGGGAAAAATGCTTTTTGGTATCTCCCTTTTCCTTGGCCCCCGCTTGACGGATTACCCCAAAACTTTCCGGACAGCAGCTGAAGTGAGCGTGAAAGTTTTTGGGTAAAATCTTGTGCAGGTTTGTCAAGCGGCACCAAAGATATTTGCAAAACAAAAAATGCTTTTTCTATTGAAATAGAAACTAGCCCCTAGCTATAACTACCTAGTGGTGACTGCCACTAGTTTCTATCTATCTATCTATCTATCTATCTATCTATCTATCTATCTATCTATCTATCTATCTATCTATATATATAATATATTTAGGTATATAGATTTACAGATGCAAATCATATATATATATACACACACATATATATGTATATATATATATATAAATATAAATAAATAAAGATAGATAGATAGATAGATAGATAGATAGATAGATAGATAGATAGATAGATAGATCAAGGTATATAGATTTACAGATGCAAATCTGTATATATATATATATATATAGATATATATATATATCCTGAACAAAAAACAAAGGATAAAGTGACTTTATAGTTAGGTGAAATGGCAGTTGAAATGCAACATTTTAAACTAGAAAAATTACTGAAATTCATAGTTATATTCTACTCAGCTAGGTAGAACTTGTGCTCACACTATGCCCAGTATAGTTTACTGAGCGGCCCAGACCTTGTACCTCCACTATGTCCAGTGTTGTCATTAATGATGTAATTTGAGATTCTATCAGTAATGTAATCAATGATGTCTTTTAACCTGTTAAGTGAGATGCAGTCTGTGCAGTTGGGTACAGCATGCGTAGGGCACAGGACCTGTGGACTCCCGCCCAGGTCTACCAAACCTCACCGCACGCAGCCTATGGCTATGGACGGCTGTGAGTGGGGCACAGGGCCTGGCATGCAGCCAATCATAATGCTCCATCTTTTTAATTCCCAGTCCCGCAGGACTCCAGAGGCACTCCCGGAAAGACCATCTGTCAGTATATTGCTATTTATTAAACTTTATTTCTTCAAAGCTACAGAACAGATTTACACCAAATCCAGGAAAAGTCATTTTCTGGGTTCACAGCTGCGCTTTCTGCCAGGTTTGGTGTAATTCTGTTCAACCATGTTTTTTCTGAACAATCTATTTTTCTATATGGAAATTGCATGGGGAAATTGTGTTTTGGGACCCCCTTTTTCTCAACCCCACTTGACTGATCACCTCGAAAGTTTCCAGGAAAGTGCTCAAGTGGATTTTTTTTTTTTTTTAGTTTCTTGAAGATTTATCAAACTGCACCACAGTTATTAGCAAAATAAAAGGCTCTTCCTATGGAAAGTCTCACCAGTTATGACTACACAGTGGATTGTGTAGGCGTAAAAAAAGGAAGCAGGGAACTCTGGGTATTCCCAAGTTTAGGTGGAGAACAGCTCCTTTACATAGAGCTCCCTACAACACCACCGACACTGAATCTCCTCACATCATATGTCTCTTTTTCAAGCAGACAATGTTCCATTGATCACAATATTTTCGCCCTGGTTAGGCTGTGCAAGATTACAGCTGTTCAATCTGCCTAAACTAAAAATGTTATTGCAAAATTGCCTCTGTACAATCTATACAATGGAGCTCATACAACCTGGTATCAAGAAACAAAAGGCTGGAATAGACCAATTAGAAGCTAGTTGCAACTGGAATGTCCATCAGGGAATGTTCGATGCTCTGCTGAGAAGAGCTGGAATAATCAGAGGACAGATCATGAAAGAACAGCCATGAGAGGGTTTGTCACTGACAGTGGGACAGTCTGTGTACACAGTGCAGTGGGACGGTCTGTGTACACAGTGCAGTGAGACGGTCTGTGTACACAGTGCAGTGGGACGGTCTGTAACGGTCTGTGTAGACAGTGCAGTGGGATGGCCTGTGTGCACAGAGCAGTGGGACAGTCTGTAACGGTCTGTGTACACAGTGCAGTGGGACGGTCTGTGTACACAGTGCAGTGGGATGGACTGTGTACACATTGGGATGGTCTCTAACGGTCTGTGTACACAGTGCAGTGGGATGGCCTGTGTACACAGTGCAGTGGGGCGGTCTGTAACGCATCCC
Organism: Pleurodeles waltl; assembly: GCF_031143425.1. Classification (NCBI taxonomy): domain Eukaryota; kingdom Metazoa; phylum Chordata; class Amphibia; order Caudata; family Salamandridae; genus Pleurodeles; species Pleurodeles waltl. The sequence goes on along the minus strand of NC_090448.1, from coordinate 23,253,079 downwards.
ACTGCACTGCCTACACAGACTGTCCCACTGCACTGTCTACACAGATCGTCCCACTGCGCTGTGTATACAGACCATCCCACTGCGCTGTATACACAGACCGTCCAACTGCACTGTCTACACAGATCGTCACACTGCGCTGTCTACACAGACCGTCCCACTGCACTGTGTACACAGACCGTGCCACTGCGCTGTCTACACAGAGCATCCCACTGCACTGTGTACACAGACCATCCCACTGCGCTGTATACACAGACCGTCCCACTGCGTTGTGCACACAGACCGACACAGACTATTCCACTGCGCTTTGTACACAGACCGTCCCACTGCACTGTCTACATAGACCGTCCCACTGCATTGTCTACACAGACTGTCCCTCTGCGCTGTGTACACTGACCACCTCACTGCACTGTATACACAGACCGTCCCACTGCACTGTGTACACAGACCGTTCCACTGCACTGTGTACACAGACCATCCCACTGCGCTGTATACACAGACCATCCCACTGTGCTGTGCACACAGACCGACACAGATCATCCCACTGCGCTGTGTATACAGACCGTCCCACCGCGCTGTGTACACAGACCGTCCCACTGCGCTGTGTACACAGACTGTCCCATTGCAGTGTCTACATAGACCGTACCACTGCGCTGTCTACACAGACCGTCCCACTGCACTGACTACACTAACCGTTACAGACTGTCCCACTGCGCTGTGTACACAGACTGACCCACTGCACTGTATACACAGACCGCCCCACTGTGCTGTCTACACAGACCGTCCCACTGCACTGTGTACACAGACCGTGCCACTGCGCTGTCTACACAGAGAATCCCACTGCACTGTCTACACAGACTGTCCCACTGCACTGTCTACACAGATCATGCCACTGTGCTGTGTATACAGACCATCCCACTGTGCTGTATACACAGACCGTCCAACTGCACTGTCTACACAGACCGTCCCACTGCGCTGTGTACACAGACCATCCCACTGGGCTGTATTCACAGACCGTCCCACTGCACTGTGTACATAGACCATCCCACTGCGCTGTATACACAGACCGTCCCACTGTGTTGTGCACACAGACCGACACAGACTATTCCACTGCGCTGTGTACACAGACCGTCCCACTGCACTGTCTACATAGACCGTCCCACTGCACTGTCTACACAGACCGTCCCTCTGCGCTGTGTACACTGACCATCCACTGCACTGTATACACAGACCGTCCCACTGCACTGTGTACACAAACCATCCCACTGCGCTGTATACACAGACCATCCCACTGCGCTGTATACACAGACCGTCTCACTGCACTGTGTACACAGACCATCCCACTGCGCTGTATACACAGACCATCCCACTGCGCTGTGCACACAGACCGACACAGACAATTCTAGTGCGCTGTGTACACAGACTGTTCCACTGCACTGTCTACATAGACCGTCCCACTGTACTATCTACACAGACCGTCCCTCTGCGCTGTGTACACAGACCATCTCACTGCACTGTATACACAGACCGTCCCACTGCACTGTGTACACAGACCATCCCACTGCGCTGTATACACAGACCATGCCACTGTGCTGTGCACACAGACCGACACAGACCATCCCACTGCACTGTATACACAGACCGTCCCCCTGCACTGTGTACACAGACCATCCCACTGCGCTGTATACACAGACCATCCCACTGTGCTGTGCACACAGACCGACACAGACCATCCCACTGCGCTGTGTACACAGACCGTCCCACTGCGCTGTGTACAAAGACTGTCTCACTGCGCAGTCTACACAGACCGTCCAACTGCACTGACTACTCAAACCGTTACAGACTGTTCCACTGCGCTGTGTACACAGACCGTCCCACTGCACTGTGTACACAGACCGTGCCACTGCGCTGTCTACACAGAGCATCCCACTGCACTGTCTACACAGACTGTCCCACTGCACTGTCTACACAGTGCAGTGGGACGGTCTGTGTAGACAGTGCAGTGGTACTGTCTATGTCCACAGCGTAGTGGGATGATCTGTAACGGTCTGTGTACACAGTGCATTGGGACGGTCTGTAACGGTCTGTGTATACAGCACAGTGGGATGGTCTGTGTACACAGCGCAGTGGGATGATCTGTAACGGTCTTTGTAGACAGTGCAGTGGGAAGGTCTGTGTAGACAGTGCAGTGGGACAGTCTTTGTACACAGCGCAGTGGGAGGCTCTGTGTACACAGCGCAGGGGGACTGTCCCACCGTGCAGTGGGATGGCCTGGGAACACAGCGCAGTGGGACGGTCTGTGTAGACAGTGCAGTGGGACAGTCTGTAACGGTCTGTGTACAGAGCTCAGTGGGACGTCTGTGTGCACAGTGCAGTGGGACGGCCTGTGTACACAGTGCAGTGGGACGGTCTGTGTAGACAGTGCAGTGGAATGGTCTGTGTATACAGCACAGTGGAACAGTCAGTAACGGTCTGTGTAGACAGCGCAGTGGGACGGTCTGTTCAGAAAGTGCAGTAGGACGGTCTGTGTAGACAGTGCAGGTGGACGGGCTGTGTACACAGCACAGTGGGACGGTCTATCTACACAGTGCAGTGGGATGGTCTGTGTACACAGTGCAGTGGGACGTCTGTAATGGTCTGTGTACACAGTGCAGTGGGATGGTCTGTGTACACAGCGCAGTGGGACGGTCTGAAACGGTGTGTGTACGCAGTGCAGTGGGACGGTCTGTGTACACAGCTCAGTGGGACGGTCTGTGTCGGTCTGTGTACACAGCGCAGTGGGACGGTCTGTGTAGACAGTGCAGTGGGATGGTCTGTAACGGTCTGTGTATACAGCGCATTGGGACGGTCTGTGTAGACAGTGCAGTGGGATGGCCTGTAACGGTCTTTGTACACAATGCAGTGGGTCGGTCTGAAACGGGTTGTGTAGATAGTACAGTGGGATGGTCTGTGTACACAGGGCAGTGGGACGGTCTGTAACGGTCTGTGTACAAAGTGCAATGGGACGGTCTATGTTCACAGCGCAGTGGGACGGTCTCTAATGGTCTGTGTATACAGTGCAGTGGGATGGTGTGTGTATACAGCGCAGAGGGACGGTCTGTGTAGACAGCGCAGTGGGACGGTCTGTGTACACAGCGCAGTGGGATGGTCTGTATAGACAGTGCAGTGGGACGGTCTGTGTCGGTCTGTGAACACAGCGCAGTGGGACGGTCTGTGTACACAGCGCGGTGGGACGGTCTGTGTACACAGCACGGTGGGACGGTCTGTGTACACAGCGCAGTGGGATGGTATGTGTCAGTCTGTGTGCACAGCGCAGTTGGATGGTCTGTGTATACAGCGCAGTGGGATGGTTTGTGTACACAGTGCAGTGGGACGGTCTGTGTATACAGTGCAGTGGGATGGTCAGTGTACACAGCGCAGAGGGACAGTCTGTGTAGACAGTGCAGTGGGACGGTCTATGTAAACAGTGCAGTGGGACGGTCTGTGTACACAGCGCAGTGGAATAGTCTGTGTCGGTCTGTGTGCACAACGCAGTGGGACGGTCTGTGTATACAGCGCGTTGGGATGGTCTGTGTACGCAGTGCAGTGGGACGTCTGTGTACACAGCGCAGTGGAACAGTCTGTAACGGTTTGAGTAGTCAGTGCAGTTGGACGGTCTGTGTAGACTGCGCAGTGAGACAGTCTTTGTACACAGCGCAGTGGGACGGTCTGTGTACACAGCGCAGTGGGACGGTCTGTGTACACAGCACAGTGGGATGGTCTGTGTATACAGCGCAGTGGGATGGTCTGTGTACACAGTGCAGTGGGACGGTCTGTGTATACAGTGCAGTGGGATGGTCTGTGTCGGTCTGTGTGCACAGCACAGTGGGATGGTCTGTGTATACAGCGCAGTGAGATGGTCTGTGTACACAGCGCAGAGGGACAGTCTGTGTAGACAGTACAGTGGGACGGTCTATGTAGACAGTGCAGTGGGACAGTCTGTGTACACAGCACACTGGAATTGTCTGTGTCGGTCTGTGTGCACAGCGCAGTGGGATGGTCTGTATACAGCGCAGTGGGATGGTCTGTGTACACAGTGCAGTGGGACGGTCTGTGTATACAGCGCAGTGGGATGGTCTGTGTATACAGCGCAGTGGGATGGTTTGTGTACACAGTGCAGTGAGACGGTCTGTATATACAGTGCACTGGATGGTCAGTGTACACAGCGCAGAGGGACGGTCTGTGTAGACAGTGCAGTGGGACGGTCTATGTAGACATTGCAGTGGGACGGTCTGTGTACACAGCGCAGTGGAATAGTCTGTGTCGGTCTGTGTGCACAACGCAGTGGGACGGTCTGTGTATACAGCGCAGTGGGATGGTCTATGTACACAGTGCAGTGGGAGGGTCTGTGAATACAGCCCAGTGGGATGGTCTGTGTACACAGCGCAGTGGGACGGTCTGTGTAGACAGTGCAGGGGGATGGTCTATGTAGACAGTGCAGTTGGACGGTCTGTGTATACAGCACAGTGGGATGGTCTGTATACACAGCGCAGTGGCATGATCTGTGTAGACAGTGCAGTGGGACAGTCTGTGTAGACAGTGCAGTGGGATGCTCTGTGTAGACAGCGCAGTGGCACGGTCTGTGTACACAGTGCAGTGGGACGGTCTGTGTAGACAGCGCAGTGGGACGGTCTGTGTATACAGTGCAGTGGGTCAGTCTGTGTACACAGCGCAGTGGGACAGTTTGTAACGGTTTGTGCAGTCAGTGCAGTGGGACGGTCTGTGTAGACAGCGCAGTGGGACGGTCTGTGTAGACACTGCAATGGACAGTCTGTGTACACAGCGCAGTGGGACGGTCTGTGTTCATAGTGCGGTGGGACGGTCTGTGTACACAGCGCAGTGGGATGGTCTGTGTCGGTCTGTGTGCACAGCACAGTGGGATGGTCTGTGTATACAGCGCAGTGGGATGGTCTGTGTACACAGTGCAGTAGAACGCTCTGTGTACACAGTGCAGTGGGACGGTCTGTGTATACAGTGCAGTGGGATGGTCAGTGTACACAGCGCAGAGGGACAGTCTGTGTAGACAATGCAGTGGAACAGTCTATGTAGAGAGTGCAGTGGGACGGTCTGTGTACACAGCGCAGTGGAATAGTCTGTGTCGGTCTGTGTGCACAACGCAGTGGGACGGTCTGTGTATACAGCGCAGTGGGATGGTCTGTGTACACAGTGCAGTGGCATGGTCTGTGTATACAGTGCAGTGGGATGGTCTGTGTACACAGCGCAGTGGGACGGTCTATGTAGACAGTGCAGGGGGATGGTCTATGTAGACAGTGCAGTTGGACGGTCTGTGGATACAGCGCAGTGGGATGGTCTGTATACACAGCGCAGTGGGACGATCTGTGTAGACAGTGCAGTGGGACAGTCTGTGCAGACAGTGCAGTGGGATGCTCTATGTAGACAGTGCAGTGGCACGGTCTGTGTACACAGTGCAGTGGGACGGTCTGTGTAGACAGCGCAGTGTGACGTTCTGTGTAGACAATGCAGTGGGACAGTCTGTGTAGACAGTGCAGTGGGATGCTCTGTGTAGACAGCGCAGTGGCACGGTCTGTGTACACAGTGCAGTGGGACGGTCTGTGTACACAGCGCAGTGGGACGGTCTCTGTAGACACTGCAGTGAGACAGTCTTTGTACACAGCGCAGTGGGATGGTCTGTGTACACAGCGCAATGGGACGGTCTGTGTACACAGCACAGTGGGATGGTCTGTGTCGGTCTGTGTGCACAGCACAGTGGGATGGTCTGTGTATACAGCGCAGTGGGATGGTCTGTGTACACAGTGCAGTGGGATGGTCTGCGTATACAGCGCAGTGGGATGGTCAGTGTACACAGTGCAGTGGGACGGTCTGTGTATACAGTGCAGTGGGATGGTCTGTGTACACAGCGCAGAGGGACGGTCTGTGTAGACAGTACAGTGGGAGGGTCTATGTAGACAGTGTAGTGGGACGGTCTGTGTATGCACAGCGCAGTGGAATTGTCTGTGTCGGTCTGTGTGCACAGCGCAGTGGGACGGTCTGTGTATACAGCGCAGTGGAATGGTCTGTGTATACAGCGCAGTGGAATGGTCTGTGTACACAGCGCAGTGGGATGGTCTGTGTAGACAGTGCAGGGGGACGGTCTATGTAGACAGTGCAGCCGGACTGTCTGTGTATACAGCGCAGTGGGATGGTCTGTATACACAGCGCAGTGGGACGATCTGTGTAGACAATGCAGTGGGACAGTCTGTGTAGACAGTGCAGTGGACGCTCTGTGTAGACAGCGCAGTGGCACGGTCTGTGTACACAGTGCAGTGGGGCGGTCTGTGTAGACAGCGCAGTGGGACGGTCTGTGTATACAGTGCAGTGGGACGGTCTGTGTACACAACGCAGTGGGACAGTCTGTAACGGTTTGTGTAGTCAGTGCAGTGGGACGGTCTGTGTAGACAGAGCAGTGGGTCGGTTTGTGTAGACACTGCAGTGGGACAGTCTGTGTAGACAGTCAGACCATCCCACTGCACTGTCCACACAGACTGTGCCACTGCAGTGTCTACACAGACTGTCCCACTGCAGTGTCTACACAGACCGACCCACTGCTCTGTCTACACAGACCGTGTGACAGTCTGTGTACACAGCGCAGTGGGACGGTCTGTTTACACAGTGCAGTGGGACGGACAGTAACGGTCTGTGTACACAGCGCTGTCTGTGTAGACAGTGCAGTGGGACGGTCTGTAATGGTCTGTGTACAGAGCTCAGTGGGACGGTCTGTGTGCACAGTGCAGTGGGACGGCCTGTGTACACAGTGCAGTGGGACGGTCTGTGTAGACAGTGCTGTGGAATGGTCTGTGTACACAGCGCAGTGGGAAGGTCAGTAACGGTCTGTGTAGACAGCGCAGTGGGACGGTCTGTGTAGAAAGTGCAGTGGGACGGTCTGTGTAGACAGTCCAGGTGGACGGGCTGTGTACACAGCACAGTGGGATGGTCTGTGTACACAGTACAGTGGGATGGTCTGTGTACACAGTGCAGTGGGACGTCTGTAACGGTCTGTGAACACAGTGCAGTGGGATGGTCTGTGTACACAGCGCAGTGGGACGGTCTGTAATGGTCTGTGTACACAGTGCAGTGGGACGGTCTGTGTACACAGCTCAGTGGGACGGTCTGTGTAGACAGTGCAGGTGGAAGGGCTGTGTACACAGCACAGTGGGATGGTCTGTGTAGACAGTGCAGGTGGACGGGCTGTGTACACAGCACTGTGGGACGGTCTGTGTACACAGTGCAGTGGGATGGTGTGTGTACACAGTGCAGTGGGACGTCTGTAACGGTCTGTGTACACAGTGCAGTGGGATGGTCTGTGTACACAGCGCAGTGGGACGGTCTGTAACGGTCTGTGTACACAGCGCAGTGGGACAGTCTGTGTAGACAGTGAAGTGGGATGGTCTGTAAGGTCTGAGTATACAGCGCAGTGGGACGGTCTGTGTAGAAAGTACAGTGGGATGGCCTGTAATGGTCTCTGTATACAACGCATTGGGACGGTCTGTGTAGACAGTGCAGTGGGATGGCCTGTAACGGTCTTTGTACACAATGCAGTGGGTCGGTCTGTAATGGTTTGTGTAGATAGTGCAGTGGGATGGTCTGTGTACACAGGGCAGTGGGATGGTCTGTAACGGTCTGTGTACAAAGTGCAGTGTGACGGTCTGTGTACACAGCGCAGTGGGATGGTCTGTAACAGTCTGTGTACACAGCGCAGTGGGACGGTCTGTAAAGGTCTGTGTACACAGCGCAGTGGGACGGTCTGTGTACACAGTGCAGTGGGATGGTCTGTAACGGTCTGTGTACACAGCGCAGTGGGACGGTCTGTGTAGACAGTGCAGTGAGACGGGTGTGTCGGTCTGTGTGCACAGCGCAGTGGGATGGTCTGTGTATACAGCGCAGTGGGATGGTCTGTGTACACAGTGCAGTGGGACGGTCTGTGTATAAAGTGCAGTGGGATGGTCTGTGTACACAGTGCAGAGGGACGGTCTGTGTAGACAGTGCAGTGGGACAGTCTATGTAGACAGTGCAGTGGGACGGTCTGTGTACACAGCGCGGTGGAATGGTCTGTGTCGGTCTGTGTGCACAGCGCAGTGGGACGGTCTGTGTATACAGCGCAGTGGGATGGTCTGTGTACACAGTGCAGTGGGACGGTTTGTGTATACAGCGCAGTGGGATGGTCTGGGCACACAGCGCAGTGGGACGGTCTGTGTAGACAGTGCAGAGAGATGGTCTATGTAGACAGTGCAGTCGAACGGTCTGTGTATACAGCGCAGTGGGATGTCTGTATACACAGCGCAGTGGAACGATCTGTGAAGGCAGTGGGACAGTCTGTGTAGACAGTGCAGTGGGATGATCTGTGTAGACAGCGCAGTGGCATAGTCTGTGTACTCAGTGCAGTGAGACGGTCTGTGTATACAGTGCAGTGGGACGGTCTGTGTATATAGCGCAGTGGGATGATCTGTGTACACAGTGCAGTGGGACGGTCTGCGTAGACAGTGCAGTGGGACGGTCTGTGTACACAGTGCAGTGGGGCAGTCTGTAACGCTCTGTGTACACAGTGTAGTGGGACGGTCTCTGTACAAAGAGCAGTGGGACGGTCTGTGTACACAGTGCAGTGGGGCGGTCTGTAACGCTCTGTGTAGACAGTGCAGTGGGACGGTCTGTGCACACAGCGCAGTGGGACGGTCTGTGCAGACAGTGCAGTGGGACGGTCTGCGTAGATAGTGCAGTGGGACGGTCTGTGTAGACAGTGCAGTGGGACGGTCTGTGTACACAGCGCAGTGGGACGGTCTGTGCAGACAGTGCAGTGGGACGGTCTGCGTAGATAGTGCATTGGGACGGTCTGTGTAGACAGTGCAGTGGGACGGTCTGTGTACACAGTGCAGTGGGACGGTCTGTGTACACAGCGCAGTGGGCACCGAGGCTGATAAACACTGAAGGCGGAAGCGCGTTATTCCCACGTGGATCCACTGATGCTCTGGCGCGCCAGGAATGCCAATGCATCCGGTTATTCACGGGGACTGCATTCTGGGGGCGAGAATACTGGGGGCCTCGGCTGAGAATGCAGACGCCCAGGACACGGAACAAGGACATTCCCGGCATTCCTCAGGCGCACTGAACCTGAGGGGCTCGCCTTACAAGGACAAGGGAGCAGGGATGTCGCCCAATCAGCAGCCAGGCTTATTTTTAGACATTCTGTGAAATGCGGGCTATTTCTGTCCTGTTGGCTTCAGCTGCCGGACTCCTGAAAAGCACTCACCGGGGCCTGTTCCTCCTCTGATGAAACTCTTCCCACAAGTTATCAGCACAGCAAGTGCATACCCGGCTATCAGCTGGCACTGCCCGCTGCCCAGGCCTCTGCGTTCCTACCCCTCGAGGGTGGCCATGGGCCCCAGGGCAAGGAAGGAAATGGGCCCCCGGCTGCCATCTGGATTATAAAATAGAGCAATAATCAGGGTTCAGCACAGTGGGGCCATCTGGGCCCTGGTGCCACTGCACCTACTGCACCAGTGAAAGATACTCCCTTATTGTTGAAACCAGGTGCTGTAGAGCGTGGGATCTGCCAAAACGCCTTGGAAACAATTCTCCTCCATTTGCTTATTGCTTTGTCCTCTGCTCTTCATACCACGAGATTCCGAAAAATATTTTGGGGCATATTTGTGAGCCCCTTGCACTGCCGTTGCGTCACTTTTTGTAACATTGCGGCGGCGCAAACCTACCAACCATATCTATGAAGCCAAGCAAAGCCACTTTTCATGTTTTTGAATGTCCCAGTAGATATGGAGTAAGACAAAGCAGCGCAAATCCCTGCGTTGCCATACTCTGCAGAACGGAGGTGCCCCATGGGCGTTGCGGTGGCTGTTTCTATGCAACACCTATGGATTTTGATGCTGCCCCAGATTTACGATACCTCGTAAACCTTTGGATGCGTCAAAACCTTACGCCTGCCAGGGGAGGTGCAACGAGGGAAAATGTCTTTACTTATCCTAGTTTTTTCCTCTTTCTATGTGTGCTTCATGCTGCAGCAGACATAGAAGGAGGAAAAAGTCTCTCAGGATTGTTTTTTATGCAGGAAGGTGTCTCTACCTGCACAAAAACAATACTGCATGCAACGCAGACACCCTTGCACCATGGTGCATGGGTGCCTGCGTTGGCGCTGTGCAACCCATTGCACGCCAGCACAGAGGGAAAGGACGGGAATTTGCTGTATGCCTGAAATACGGTGCATTCCTGTCTTTTCCAAGTGATGCTGTGCAGAGCAGCAAGGTGACTTGCTGTGCCGCACTGCGCCACTTTTTTGTAAATATAACCCTTTTTGTATTTTTTTCTTCTAAAATACATGAGTGATTTCATGCATACTAAGGTGGTCATTCTGACCTCGGCGGTAAAAGGCGCCTACCGCCGGTCAGAAATCCTCCATAATCCCGCCGCGGTCGCGGAAACCCGCCACGGTCATTCTGACCCGCAGAAGGCAAACCTCCGAAAATCCGACCGCCACAACAGACCGCCAGACCAGCGGTCGGCGGAAAGGTGGAGGTGACCAAACCTCCACCGCCACGCCAACAGAAATACGCCCATCCCATTACGACCCACGAATCCACGCGGTGGTCATTCAAACGCGGTATTCCATTGGCGGGACACACCGGCGCGGTCAGAATACCCACCAACGAACAAAACTCACCCACATTGGACGATTTGAATCCCACACACCTGATACACATACACACACCACTCCCACACACACAATACAATATAAAACACCCACCCACATCACCCACAAACCCCTACGCTTACAAATTCGTAAAGAAGGCAAGAGCGAGACACCAGCATCCAAAACATAACAGCCACAGCCACTCAACACCATCACCCACACACTATCCACACACAAAACAACACACACCACCACACTCAACTCACTTAAATACACATACTCCACCCCACACATCATACACACCACCCCATGGCACCCCAAAGACAACCCCGCTTCACAGACGAAGAACTCAGGGTTATGGTGGAGGAAATTGTTCGTGTAGAGCCCCAGCTGTTCGGCACACAGGTCCAATACACCAGCATTGCCCGGAGGACGGAGCTATGGCAGAGGATTGTCGACAGGGTGAACGCAGTGGGACAGCACCCCAGAAATCGGGAAGACATCAGGAAGCGATGGAACGACCTACGGGGGAAGGTGCGTTCCATGGTATCCAGGCACAACATCGCCGTGCAGAAGACTGGCGGAGGACCCCCACCTCAACCCCCACAATTCACATCATGGGAGGAGGAAGTCTTGAACATCCTGCATCCTGACGGCCTCGCAGGAGTCGGCGGAGGAATGGATACTGGTAAGTTGAAGCTTCAATACTGCTTCCCCCCCACCTGCATGCCAAATCAGACCCCAACCCTCACCCCCATCCTCGAACCCCACCCTCACCCCCACCCCCATCCTCACCCCCCACCCTCACCCCCACCACCATCCTCACCCCCACCCTCACCCCCACCACCATCCTCACCCCCACCACCATCCTCACCCCCACCCCCAGCACACCTATTCCCCGCCAATGTCTCACCATCACAACCCACACATCCCAAAACCTAGGCCTGCATGCGTCCACTAAGCATGGACACCCATCACCAAAGCATGCCCAATGCATATACACATCCCCCCCACAAGCCACCCTCACCAAAGCCCCCACACACGAATGCCAGCACTTGGGGACACGGGAACCCACAGATACACCCATATGCCACACATTGAAACTATAACCATACCTCTATACCCCTGCAGGACCCGACCGTCAACACACCGCGGCGGAGGGGCCAGAATTATCCACACCCCCCACCCAAGAGGCCGTCAGCGATGACAGCAGCTCTGTCGATCTGGACACCGATGACCAGCCCGGACCATCGGGGACCTCTGGACAGTCGGTTCCCCTCACACAGGCACAGGCCACTATAGATCCTAACCCCTCTGGGAACACCAGCACAGCTCCCACCCAGCGGGCCCATGCCTCTGTCTCCAGGGCGCGTCAATCTGCGGTGTGTCTACCACTACAGGGCACCCAGGATAACCCACCACCCCAACAACAACAGGGACCTGGGGGCAGTGGTAGTGGGCACACCGGCCAGGGGGCAGAGGCCCAGGGAAACAGGGCAACTCGGCGGGCAGCTGTGCGACAGGGGGGGGAGGAGAGGCCCAGGGAACCCACTCTCCACGAGGTCCTCACCACCATCATGGGAGCATACAACCGCTCCCAGGAGACGATGGCGACGGTACTGGCCCGGTTCCAGGAGATCCAGGTGCTGCAGGAGGAACACTATCGGGGGTACAGGGAGGACATCCGAGCCATCAACACCACCCTGGTTACCATGGTAGGGCTGCTGCAGGACCTCGTAAACAGCAGGGCGGACACTGAACAACACCCAAGGGCCCCTGCCACTAGCCGGGACCAAGAACAGCCATCCACCTCCGCCGGCGCTAGTGGACAGGAGGCCCCCGCACAGCAGCAGCCCACCAGACCCCCACCTCCTGCAGGAGAAGAACCACCCCGCAAGAGGGCCCTGAGATCTCGCAAGACAGAGTAGGATGTCAAGACCCCCCGCCAGCAATGGATACCACCTGATGTCATCCCACTGTCCCACATTGTCACCCTGTCCATCCTCGAACTGCCCATGCTCCATCTCTCCACAGGCCTCTGGACAATGCACCTGTGTGACTGTTACTCTGGACTCTGCCATGGACATTCCTTCACCATAGCCCCCACCCACTTGAAACCACCCATCCCATTTTGAGCACTTCAATAAACACCTATTTTGCACAAAAATATCAGGAGTCTGGCTGTGATTTCAATAGATTGTAATTGACATGACAGTGCAAATATGTCCTTGTACATGGTGAAGTCAACAAACAGCTGCCACAAAGCTGTAGTCCATGGGGAAACGAAGCACAGGACTCGTAGTGGGGACCCCAGATCTGAAATAGGGAGGGAAAAGCCAAAACTCAGTCATCATACACTGGGGCAAATAGACAGGCAGCAGAGATGCTGCAGAGTAGTTAACATTTACTAAATTATCTTTGAAATGTTACCTGTGTCCTATTGGAAGTACTGTTCAATGATTCTGTCCCTGTTGTCTGTTTCAGCCCCGTCGTCTTCCTCCTCGTCACTCTCCTCAGGTTCCACCGCTGCCACAACACCACCGTCTCGACCATCCTCCTGCAGGAAAGGCACCTGGCGGCGCAAAGCCAGGTTGTGAAGCATGCAGCAGGCCACGATGATGTGACACACCTTCTTAGGTGAGTACATTAGGGATCCACCGGTCATATGCAGGCAGCGAAACCTGGCCTTTAGGAGGCCAAAGGTGCGTTCGATCACCCTCCTAGTACGCCCATGGGCCTCATTGTACCGTTCCTCTGCCCTGGTCCGGGGATACCTTACTGGGGTCAGTAGCCACGACAGGTTGGGGTACCCAGAGTCCCCCACTAGCCATACACGGTGTCTCTGTAGCTGTTCCATCACGTAAGGGATGCTGCTATTCCTGAGGATGTAGGCGTCATGCACTGACCCTGGGAATTTGGCATTTACATGCGAGATGTACTGGTCAGCCAAACACACCACCTGGATGTTCATTGAATGGTAACTTTTTCTGTTCCTGTACACCTGCTCCCTGTCTCTTGGGGGAACCAAAGCCACATGGGTCCCCATCAATGGCACCAATTACGTTGGGAATATGTCCAAGGGCGTAGAAATCACCCTTCACTGTAGCCAGTTCGCCCACCTCAGGGAAAATGATGTAGTTCCTCACGGATTTATCAGGGCAGACAACACTCTGGATAACACCTTTGAAAACATGGGCTGAGACATCCCGGAAGCAATTCCCACGGTTGTCTGAAATGACCCACTTGCCAAGAAATGTAGTACTGACATGACCTGCACCAGAGGGGGAATCCCTGTGGGTTGGCGGATGGGGGACATCAGGTCGGGCTCCAGCCGGGCACACAGTTCATGGATAGTGGCACGGTTAAGACGGTAGGTCAGGATAATGTGGCGTTCTTCCATTGTCGACAGGTCCACCAGCGGTCGGTACACGGGAGGATTCATCCGTCTCCTCGCCCAACCCAGCGGACGGTGCCTAGGAAGGACAACATGGAGCACACAGTCAGGCAACCCACAGGTACGTACTCACAGCTAGCACAGTATACGATTCTCTATGCAGTGAAATGGCGTGTATGAGTGGCTATGCAAGGCCTAGGCCTGTGTGACGCAGTTGAAATTGAGCCATGTGGGCCCTGGAAATGGCGGCTGCCTGACCTGTGAAGTGTGACAATGGGATGTGAGGTCAATGCGCTGGCGTGGCACACCGCGGCGGGCGGCGGGCCAAGACCGCGGCGCGAAGCCGCATTGGTTAACATTGAAGCCTATGGGTTTTCAGGAGCCAATGGCGAAGGGCGCCGGCGGTGGCGGGACGCACCGCCGCGGTACGCACCGCCGCGGACGTGACCGCCATTTTCTATCTACTTATCCACTTGCGACTTGAACTTTCACAGGAGAGGACCTATACTGCAAGTGTTGCTGTGACCTCGGTCTGGAAGGGACAATGGCTGCTGCGACTGGGGAAAGGGCCCCTGCCTTCACTGGAGAGGAGTTGGAGAAACTTGTGGATGGGGTCCTCCCCCAGTATGCGCTACTCTACGGTCCTCCAGACCAACAAGTGAGTTTAATTCTATATGGATTTGGGGCCACTGGCTGGCTTGGGGGCCTGGCGGGGATGGGGGGCATGTTGGGCATGGCGGGGGGCCTGGCGGGGGGCCTGGCGGGGATGGGGGGCATGTTGGGCATGGCGGGGGGCCTGGCGGGGGGCCTGGCGGGGATGGGGTGCATGTTGGGGCTGGAGGGGGGCCTGGCGGGGATGGGGTGCATGTTGGGGCTGGCGGGGGGCCTGGCGGGGGGGCCTGGCGGGGGATGGGGTGCATGTTGGGGCTGGCGGGGGGCCTGGCGGGGGGCCTGGCGGGGATGGGGTGGCATGTTGGGCATGGCGGGGGGCCTGGCGGGGGGGCCTGGCGGGGATGGGGGGCATGTTGGGGCTGGAGGGGGGCCCTGGCGGGGATGGGGTGCATGTTGGGGCTGGCGGGGGGCCTGGCGGGGGGCCTGGCGGGGATGGGGTGCATGTTGGGGCTGGCGGGGGGCCTGGCGGGGGGCCTGGCGGGGGGCCTGGCGGGGATGGGGTGCATGTTGGGCATGGCGGGGGGCCTGGCCGGGGGCCTGGCGGGGATGGGGGGCATGTTGGGCATGGCGGGGGGGCCTGGCGGGGGGCCTGGCGGGGATGGGGGGCATGTTGGGCATGGCGGGGGGCCTGGCGGGGGGCCTGGCGGGGATGGGGTGCATGTTGGGGCTGGCGGGGGGCCTGGCGGGGGGGCCTGGCGGGGATGGGGTGCATGTTGGGCATGGCGGGGGGCCTGGCGGGGGGCCTGGCGGGGATGGGGGGCATGTTGGGCATGGCGGGGGGCCTGGCGGGGGGCCTGGCGGGGATGGGGTGCATGTTGGGGCTGGAGGGGGGCCTGGCGGGGATGGGGTGCATGTTGGGGCTGTTGATGGGGGGCGTTGGGCCACTGGAAAGGAAAATGCTGAGTAACTTGAACGTGGTATTTCTCCCTCCCTGTACGTGTCACATAGGTCCGCGCCCATGAGAAGATCGGGATTTGGCGTGCCATCGCCAAGGAAGTCCGGGGCCTGGGGGTCCACCATCGACGGGGCACCCACTGCCGCAAGAGGTGGGAGGACATCCGCCGCGGGACCAAGAAGACCGCCGAGTCTCTGCTGGGGATGGCCTCCCAACGTAGGCGGGGTGCCTGCCGTCAACTGAGCCCCCTGATGTTCCGGATCCTGGCGGTGGCCTACCCTGATTTGGATGGGCGCGTGAGGGCAGCACAGCAGACACAAGGGGGTGAGTACAAGCATCATCTACTCTGTTGTCGTGCAGTGGAGGTGTCTGGGTGGGGGAGGAGGGCTGTGGGTCCCCCTAGGCCAGGGCGATATCTGTAGGCTGGGCACCCCCGTAAGCCCCTGTGTCCCCAGCCACCACCCTCAGTAGTGTGTCAGTACAGCCATCCCTGGGCCGTGTCATCCATGGGTGCAGTTGACAACTCTAGGCGTGTAGGGCATGTTCCACGGAATGCGTAGCGGACCCCAAGTGCGCAACTTAGTGCAGGGGGCATCTGTGTCTGTCATGTCCGCTAACTGTACCGGAGATCCATGTACTCAATATCCCTTTATTTCTCTCTCCCCCCCCCTTTTTGTTTGTCTTTCTGTGCTTGTGTGCATCAGCATCATCAGGCGGAGGAGAAGTGGCATCGGGGCAGGAGGGAGCTGCATCTCACATGGCCCAGGAGGGCCATGCCACAGAGTCAGACTGGACCAGTGAGACGGAGGGCGAGGGGAGCTCCACGACGGGGACGACTGGAGCCTGCAGCGACACGGACACGTCCTCGGAAGGGGGCTCCCTTGCGGGGGTGGCACCATCCGTGCCCCCCGCCATTACAGGTACAGCCGCCACCCAGCGCACCATCTCCGCCCTCCCAGCAGCCCCTCCGCGTTCGCCCCGTGCCCGCTCTGCCAGGAAGCCGGGCATCTCCTTCGCCCCAGGCACCTCAGGCCCTGCCCCTGTTACCCCCGCTGCCCTCAGTGAGGAGGTCATTGACCTCCTCCGAACGCTCATTGTTGGGCAGACTACCCTTTTGAATGCCATCCAGGGGGTGGAGAGGGAGGTTCATCGCAGCAATGCGTACCTGGAGGGCATTCATTCGGGTCAGGCTGCCCATCAGCGATCGTTCCAGGCTCTGGCCTCAGCACTGACGGCAGCCATTGTCCCTGTCTCCTGCCTGCCTCTACTAACTCCCTCCTCCCAGTCTCCTGTTCCTCTGCCTGTCCCACCCACACCATCAGACCAGCCTGCACACACCTCAACACCCAAGAGAAGCTCATCCAAACATAAGCACCACAGATCACGCAGACATTCACACACGCAACATTCCGATGCAGACATGCCAACAGTCACTACCACCTCTGTGACCCCCACCTCCTCGTCTCCCTCCTCCCTCCCTGTGACGTCTACACTCACACCTCCATTCACCTCACCATCAGCCAGTGTTTCCATCACCAGCACACCCTCCACTCCAGTCCGCACACGTGCAGTCACCACCCCCACTGCCATTTACACGTCCCCTGTGTCCTCTCCCACTGTGTCTGTCACCCCCTCTTCCACACCACACAAACGCAGCCACCCACCCACCCAACAGCCATCCACCTCACGACAGCCTATCCCTCCTGCACCTGCACCCAAAGACAGCAAACGTGACTCACCTACAACCACATCCTCTCCCTCCACTCCCATTCCCACTGTACCTACCACTCTCCATTGTCCCAAGAAGCTCTTCCTCGCCACTACTAACTTCTTTCCTGACCCTGAGCCCCCCCCTCCTTCTCGTCGGGGTAAGAAGAGCACCTCAGCCACCACCAGCCCTGCAGCCCCCTTGACAAGGGTGCAGGGGTATTGGAGCCCGCCAGCCCGCATGTCTGGATCTTCGCCCAGCAGCAAGGGGACAGCCAGCCCACCCCCTGGGAAGAGGAGCAGAAGGCGGAAGGGGCGCCGCAGGAGCCCGCCTTCTACATCCCCCCCGGACACCACCCAGAGACAGTCACCAGCCACAGCTCCAAAGGGAGGCAAGGGCCACAGGCCGACGACTAAGGAGGGCAAGGGCAGCAAGTTGGAGAGGTCAGGCAGCAGGCCTGCTGCCCAGGAGGAGCCCACAACCCCCATAGCCGCTGCCCCGGGAGGAACCGGCACAGCTGCCCCGGGAGAGCCCACCACCCCCATAGCCGCTGCCCAGGGAGGACCCAGCCCAGCTGGCCAGGAGGGCCCCACCACCCACAGCCCAGGTGGGCAGTGAAGGAGCACCATCCCCGCTGCCCAGGAGGGCACCACCAGGCAATTAGCAGTTGGCCATAGACCGTCCGCCGTCTCAAGAACCGCTGAACTGGGCCCCGCCGTCTCAAGAACCGCTGAACTGGGCCCCGCCGTCTCAAGAACCGCTGAACTGGGCCCCGCCGTCTCAAGAACCGCTGAACTGGGCCCTTCAAGGCAAGAACCGCTGAACTGGGCCCCGCCGTCTCAAGAACCGCTGAACTGGGCCCCGCCGTCTCAAGAACCGCTGAACTGGGCCCTTCAAGGCAAGAACCGCTGAACTGGGCCCCGCCGTCTCAAGAACCGCTGAACTGGGCCCCGCCGTCTCAAGAACCGCTGAACTGGGCCCTTCAAGGCAAGAACCGCTGAACTGGGCCCGCCGTCTCAAGAACCGCTGATCTGGGCCCTTCAAGGCAAGAACCGCTGAACTGGGCCCCGCCGTCTCAAGAACCGCTGAACTGGGCCCCACCGTCTCAAGAACCGCTGAACTGGGCCCTTCAAGGCAAGAACCGCTGAACTGGGCCCCGCCGTCTCAAGAACCGCTGAACTGGGCCCTTCAAGGCAAGAACCGCTGAACTGGGCCCTTCAAGGCAAGAACCGCTGAACTGGGCCCCGCCGTCTCAAGAACCGCTGAACTGGGCCCCGCCGTCTCAAGAACCGCTGAACTGGGCCCTTCAAGGCAAGAACCGCTGAACTGGGCCCCGCCGTCTCAAGAACCGCTGAACTGGGCCCTTCAAGGCAAGAACCGCTGAACTGGGCCCTTCAAGGCAAGAACCGCTGAACTGGGCCCCGCCGTCTCAAGAACCGCTGAACTGGGCCCCGCCGTCTCAAGAACCGCTGAACTGGGCCCTTCAAGGCAAGAACCGCTGAACTGGGCCCGCCGTCTCAAGAACCGCTGATCTGGGCCCTTCAAGGCAAGAACCGCTGAACTGGGCCCCGCCGTCTCAAGAACCGCTGAACTGGGCCCCGCCGTCTCAAGAACCGCTGAACTGGGCCCCGCCGTCTCAAGAACCGCTGAACTGGGCCCCGCCGTCTCAAGAACCGCTGAACTGGGCCCTTCAAGGCAAGAACCGCTGAACTGGGCCCGCCGTCTCAAGAACCGCTGATCTGGGCCCTTCAAGGCAAGAACCGCTGAACTGGGCCCCGCCGTCTCAAGAACCGCTGAACTGGGCCCCGCCGTCTCAAGAACCGCTGAACTGGGCCCCGCCGTCTCAAGAACCGCTGAACTGGGCCCTTCAGGGCAAGAACCGCTGGCCCTTTGGCAGACGTGGCAGGGCAGGATCTATCTCGGGCAGGGCTGCAGGATGTCCTCTGGCCAACTTGCCTCCTCCAGTGGCAGTGGGGTCTGTTATGGACTGTATGGACTGTGGCTTTGCTCTCCCCAGGATGGCCCAGTGGGCAGGCCACCCACTGTATGGACTGTATGGACTGTGGCTTTGCTCTCCCCAGGATGGCCCAGTGGGCAGGCCACCCACTGTATGGACTGTATGGACTGTGGCTTTGCTCTCCCCAGGATGGCCCAGTGGGCAGGCCACCCACTGTATGGACTGTATGGACTGTGGCTTTGCTCTCCCCAGGATGGCCCAGTGGGCAGGCCACCCACTGTATGGACTGTATGGACTGTGGCTTTGCTCTCCCCAGGATGGCCCAGTGGGCAGGCCACCCACTGTATGGACTGTATGGACTGTGGCTTTGCTCTCCCCAGGATGGCCCAGTGGGCAGGCCACCCACTGTATGGACTGTATGGACTGTGGCTTTGCTCTCCCCAGGATGGCCCAGTGGGCAGGCCACCCACTGTATGGACTGTATGGACTGTGGCTTTGCACTCCCCAGGATGGGCCAGTGGTCATGGAGTCCCCTCGTGGATCTGGCGTCGTGTACTCAAGTGGCTGAGGTGCCCCCCCTTCCCTTCCCCCTGAGGTGCCTGTCCTATTTTCTTTCTGATGCCCCTGCAGTGTTCTCTCCGTGGAGTTCTTGTCGTGGGACTGGGCCTTGCCCCTTTGCACAGGACCCCTGTGATCCACGGACAGTGGTTGGACTACATTTAGTAGCTGTATATATTTTGTACATAGTTTATTTATTTATTTGGATTACTGGTGTCCATATTTCAATATATCTGGCCGTTTATGATCTCTTCTTTTGGTCTTTGCATTATTTCGGAGGGGGGTGGTTTGTGGGTTGTGACAGTGATCTGTGGGAATGCATTGATGTGTGTGTTGTAGTGGGTGTGGGTGGGTGGGTGTGTGCCGGTAATCTTTTCCCTCCCCTGTGTCGTAGGTGCAGTACTCACCGATGTCTTCCGCGCCGCCGGGCGTGCTCCTGGTATATGAGGAGGAATAGGAGTGCGGGGATGACCTGCAACTCTGGCTCCATACTGCCGGAATCTCGCGTGGAGTGCGTAGAGGTGAGCGTTTTCCCGTTCGTAGTCTGTTTCCGCCGTGTTCTTATCGGCGGTGCTCCCGCCCCGGAAAAGGTGGCAGATTGGTGGGTCGTAATAGGGTGGGCGGTACTTTGTCTGCCGCCGGGCTGTTGGCGGGAACCGCCGCGCTGTTTGTTTGTACCGCTGTGGCGGTCGGAGTGTTAAGTTGGCGGGCTGTGTTGGCGGTTCCCGCCAGGGTCAGAATGCCATTTTTAATACCGCCGGTCTGTTCGCGGTCCGACCGCCGCCTCTCCGCCGACCGCCAGGGTCAGAATGAGGGCCTAAGTGTGCTTGAGAGTTCCCTATGTCCGTTGTTCACAATCTGCAAAATGCCTCACTTAAAAGACTTTTCTTCAAGTGTTTATCGGTGTGTCCAGTTCTTAATTTGAGCCGGAGGTTGCCGGTGGTGGCTACCAGCACTTATTTTCTTACCAAGAGCAATAGAGGGAAAAAACACACAAATCCGAAAGACGGAGCGAGGGAAATACAGAAAAACCATCACAAAGGGGTAAAGCAGGAACCTGAGAGAGTGAGTTAAATGGTCAGGGGGTGTCTGCTAGTGTTTCAAAGAGGCGTGAGGTGCATATAAGATTACTCAGTCTTGGTGTTAGGTGCACCTAAGTGTAATTGCTCTGGCCTCGGGAGCTTCGGCCACTGTCACTCTTTCTTTTACAAATCAAGCAATGGGGGCCAGATTTACTATTCTTTCACACAGTGCAACGCAGCAGGACACCTCGCTGCGCTGCGTGAAAGGGAAACGGTAGGGATACGGTGTATTTACCATTATGCAATGCATCCCTGTCCTTTCCTAGTGCTGGCACACTTTTGGCTGCGTAGTGCCAACACAGGCACCCTTGCGTCAGGGTGAAAAGGTACCTGCGTTGTAGGCAGCATTGTTTTTGTGCAGGAAGGGTCAACTTGCAGCACAAAAAAATACTGAGGGGCATTTTCCTCTTTATATGTGTGCTTTCAGAATGCAGCACACATAGAAAGAGGGAAAAAAACTAGAAGAAATAAAGATATTTATCCTCAATATGTCTCATCTGGGGAGGCGTAGCATTTTGACACATTCCCCTGTCTCTCACTAATGGTAAATCTAGGAATGCGCCCAAATTCATGGGTGGATGCATGGAAACACCCACGGTCCACCCACGGAATTCCTCCCTGCTGCCGAGTAACGCAACACAGCAGATTGTGCTAGCTTGCTTTACTCCAGATTTGTTGAGCCATGCAGGGCCACGCAAGGTGGCCTTGATGGCTTGATAAATGTGACGTAGGTTTTGAGTCATCCTTGCGCCCCCTTGAGTGGTGCACAGACGATGCACACCTTGATAAATCTGGCGTTGGGTGTACCTTCCCTCAAATAAAAAGCAATTTATTTGGGGCTACCTTGGCTGTACTAGCCGAGCACAGGCTTTATCGGCCGCTCACTCGGTCCTCGGCAGGCGCATGCATGTGGTCAGCCGGCGAGGTCTGAGATGGGTGAACAGGAAGTCTACAGGGTGAGCTCAGCTGGAGGACTGCTTCCCCTTACAGCCAAAATACAAGCTAATTTGTAAGTACCACAAGAGTCAATTCCTTTAACACTTGAAAGAGATTTAGTTGTGTACATTAGACTAAGATTAGGACTCAAACCAGACCTACAGGAGTGACAGGTGTGGAATGAATCATTTATGTGGATACACCTAGAAAGATTCTCAAATAGTCAACCTACTCTAAATGCTCTGACGTCATTGCATGGCGGACTCAAGAGCAGCATGCGTTTACCCAATTTAAATGGCTATTATTATAATTATATCTGAGGCCATATTACTGCCCTTTAAAGAACACAAGAGGGAGAAGTTTCTTTTATACTGTTCATGCTTTGAACTAAAGTACATCTAGCTCCTCCCAATCAATCAGGGATTTGCAAAGTGCACTACTCACCCGTAAGGGTCTGAAGGCACTGAGGAGGGGGGGAGAAGGTGTTTTAGGTCCTGAGCTCGCCCCCCACGACCGCAGCACCAACCTGCTGCCTCCTGCCTCTGTCCCACGACCACGCTGCCGTCTGCGTGTTCGAGGCCCTCCTCCACCCGCAGGCATCCTCCTGCGCCTCATCCCTGGTGGCTAGTGGGCTCACTTGACCCGTGTGCCGCTTCCGCCGTCCCGTAAGTTGTTTTTCGTTTTTCTGCGCCTCGCCGCCGGCGCTTCTGCCCCCATTGTGCCCCCCTGATTGCTGTCTCCCCGATCGTGTATTGTGCCAGTATTGTATTTCTTATTGTGTGGTTTTTCTTATCGTGACTGCCTTTAGTTTTGCTCGTTTTCTGTGTTTTTGCCCCTTGTGCGCTCCCCGATCCCTGCCGCTGCCTCCCTGCGGCCCGCCCCCCTCGCGCCCCCCATTTGCCGCTCCCTCCCGCCTCCCGCCTCCCAGCTGCTCCTCCCTCCCCCCTCCCTTCTTAATGGCTGGCGCTGCGCGTCGCGAGTGAGTGAACTCTGACCTGTTTTAGGTCCTGAGCTCGCCCCCCACGACCGCAGCACCAACCTGCTGCCTCCTGCCTCTGTCCCACGACCACGCTGCCGTCTGCGTGTTCGAGGCCCTCCTCCACCCGCAGGCATCCTCCTGCGCCTCATCCCTGGTGGCTAGTGGGCTCACTTGACCTGTGTGCCGCTTCCGCCGTCCCGTAAGTTGTTTTTCGTTTTTCTGCGCCTCGCCGCCGGCGCTTCTGCCCCCATTGTGCCCCCCTGATTGCTGTCTCCCCGATCGTGTATTGTGCCAGTATTGTATTTCTTATTGTGTGGTTTTTCTTATTGTGACTGCCTTTAGTTTTGCTCGTTTTCTGTGTTTTTGCCCCTTGTGCGCTCCCCGATCCCTGCCGCTGCCTCCCTGCGGCCCCGCCCCCCTCGTGCCCCCATTTGCCGCTCCCTCCCGCCTCCCGCCTCCCAGCTGCTCCTCCCTCCCCCCTCCCTTCTTAATGGCTGGCGCTGCGCGTCGCGAGTGAGCGAACTCTGACCTGTTTTAGGTCCTGAGCTCGCCCCCCACGACCGCAGCACCAACCTGCTGCCTCCTGCCTCTGTCCCACGACCACGCTGCCGTCTGCGTGTTCGAGGCCCTCCTCCACCCGCAGGCATCCTCCTGCGCCTCATCCCTGGTGGCTAGTGGGCTCACTTGACCCGTGTGCCGCTTCCGCCATCCCGTAAGTTGTTTTTCGTTTTTCTGCGCCTCGCCGCCGGCGCTTCTGCCCCCATTGTGCCCCCCTGATTGCTGTCTCCCCGATCGTGTATTGTGCCAGTATTGTATTTCTTATTGTGTGGTTTTTCTTATTGTGACTGCCTTTAGTTTTGCTTGTTTTCTGTGTTTTTGCCCCTTGTGCGCTCCCCGATCCCTGCCGCTGCCTCCCTGCGGCCCCGCCCCCCTCGCGCCCCCATTTGCCGCTCCCTCCCGCCTCCCGCCTCCCAGCTGCTCCTCCCTCCCCCCTCCCTTCTTAATGGCTGGCGCTGCGCGTCGAGAGTGAGCGAACTCTGACCTGTTTTAGGTCCTGAGCTCGCCCCCCACGACCGCAGCACCAACCTGCTGCCTCCTGCCTCTGTCCCACGACCACGCTGCCGTCTGCGTGTTCGAGGCCCTCCTCCACCCGCAGGCATCCTCCTGCGCCTCATCCCTGGTGGCTAGTGGGCTCACTTGACCCGTGTGCCGCTTCCGCCGTCCCGTAAGTTGTTTTTCGTTTTTCTGCGCCTCGCCGCCGGCGCTTCTGCCCCCATTGTGCCCCCCTGATTGCTGTCTCCCCGATCGTGTATTGTGCCAGTATTGTATTTCTTATTGTGTGGTTTTTCTTATTGTGACTGCCTTTAGTTTTGCTCGTTTTCTGTGTTTTTGCCCCTTGTGCGCTCCCCGATCCCTGCCGCTGCCTCCCTGCGGCCCCGCCCCCCTCGCGCCCCCATTTGCCACTCCCTCCCGCCTCCCAGCTGCTCCTCCCTCCCCCCTCCCTTCTTAATGGCTGGCGCTGCGCGTCGCGAGTGAGCGAACTCTGACCTGTTTTAGGTCCTGAGCTCGCCCCCCACGACCGCAGCACCAACCTGCTGCCTCCTGCCTCTGTCCCACGACCACGCTGCCGTCTGCGTGTTCGAGGCCCTCCTCCACCCGCAGACATCCTCCTGCGCCTCATCCCTGGTGGCTAGTGGGCTCACTTGACCCGTGTGCCGCTTCCACCGTCCCGTAAGTTGTTTTTCGTTTTTCTGCGCCTCGCCGCCGGCACTTCTGCCCCCATTGTGCCCCCCTGATTGCTGTCTCCCCGATCGTGTATTGTGCCAGTATTGTATTTCTTATTGTGTGGTTTTTCTTATTGTGACTGCCTTTAGTTTTGCTCGTTTTCTGTGTTTTTGCCCCTTGTGCGCTCCCCGATCCTTGCCGCTGCCTCCCTGCGGCCCCGCCCCCCTCGCGCCCCCCATTTGCCGCTCCCTCCCGCCTCCTGCCTCCCAGCTGCTCCTCCCTCCCCCCTCCCTTCTTAATGGCTGGCGCTGCGCGTCGCGAGTGAGCGAACTCTGACCTGTTTTAGGTCCTGAGCTCACCCCCCACGACCGCAGCACCAACCTGCTGCCTCCTGCCTCTGTCCCACGACCACGCTGCCGTCTGCGTGTTCGAGGCCCTCCTCCACCCGCAGGCATCCTCCTGCGCCTCATCCCTGGTGGCTAGTGGGCTCACTTGACCCGTGTGCCGCTTCCGCCGTGCCGTAAGTTGTTTTTCGTTTTTCTGCGCCTCGCCGCCGGCGTTTCTGCCCCCATTGTGCCCCCCTGATTGCTGTCTCCCCAATCGTGTATTGTGCCAGTATTGTATTTCTTATTGTGTGGTTTTTCTTATTGTGACTGCCTTTAGTTTTGCTCGTTTTCTGTGTTTTTGCCCCTTGTGCGCTCCCCGATCCCTGCCGCTGCCTCCCTGCGGCCCCGCCCCCCTCGCGCCCCCATTTGCCGCTCCCTCCCGCCTCCCGCCTCCCAGCTGCTCCTCCCTCCCCCCTCCCTTCTTAATGGCTGGCGCTGCGCGTCGCGAGTGAGCGAACTCTGACCTGTTTTAGGTCCTGAGCTCGCCCCCCACGACCGCAGCACCAACCTACTGCCTCCTGCCTCTGTCCCACGACCACGCTGCCGTCTGCGTGTTCGAGGCCCTCCTCCACCCGCAGGCATCCTCCTGCGCCTCATCCCTGGTGGCTAGTGGGCTCACTTGACCCGTGTGCCGCTTCCGCCGTCCCGTAAGTTGTTTTTCGTTTTTCTGCGCCTCGCCGCCGGCACTTCTGCCCCCATTGTGCCCCCCTGATTGCTGTCTCCCCGATCGTGTATTGTGCCAGTATTGTATTTCTTATTGTGTGGTTTTTCTTATTGTGACTGCCTTTAGTTTTGCTCGTTTTCTGTGTTTTTGCCCCTTGTGCGCTCCCCGATCCCTGCCGCTGCCTCCCTGCGGCCCCGCCCCCCTCGCGCCCCCATTTGCCGCTCCCTCCCGCCTCCCGCCTCCCAGCTGCTCCTCCCTCCCTTCTTAATGGCTGGCGCTGCGCGTCACGAGTGAGCGAACTCTGACCTGTTTTAGTGTCCTGAGCTCGCCCCCCACGACCGCAGCACCAACCTGCTGCCTCCTGCCTCTGTCCCACGACCACGCTGCCGTCTGCGTGTTCGAGGCCCTCCTCCACCCGCAGGCATCCTCCTGCGCCTCATCCCTGGTGGCTAGTGGGCTCACTTGACCCGTGTGCCGCTTCCGCCGTCCCGTAAGTTGTTTTTCGTTTTTCTGCGCCTCGCCGCCGGCGCTTCTGCCCCCATTGTGCCCCCCTGATTGCTGTCTCCCCGATCGTGTATTGTGCCAGTATTGTATTTCTTATTGTGTGGTTTTTCTTATCGTGACTGCCTTTAGTTTTGCTCGTTTTCTGTGTTTTTGAACCTTGTGCGCTCCCCGATCCCTGCCGCTGCCTCCCTGCGGCCCGCCCCCCTAGCGCCCCCATTTGCCGCTCCCTCCCGCCTCCCGCCTCCCAGCTGCTCCTCCCTCCCCCCTCCCTTCTTAATGGCTGGCGCTGCGCGTCGCGAGTGAGCGAACTCTGACCTGTTTTAGGTCCTGAGCTCGCCCCCCACGACCGCAGCACCAACCTGCTGCCTCCTGCCTCTGTCCCACGACCACGCTGCCGTCTGCGTGTTCGAGGCCCTCCTCCACCCGCAGGCATCCTCCTGCACCTCATCCCTGGTGGCTAGTGGGCTCACTTGACCCGTGTGCCGCTTCCGCCGTCCCGTAAGTTGTTTTTCATTTTTCTGCGCCTCGCCGCCGGCGCTTCTGCCCCCATTGTGCCCCCCTGATTGCTGTCTCCCCGATCGTGTATTGTGCCAGTATTGTATTTCTTATTGTGTGGTTTTTCTTATTGTGACTGCCTTTAGTTTTGCTTGTTTTCTGTGTTTTTGCCCCTTGTGCGCTCCCCGATCCCTGCCGCTGCCTCCCTGCGGCCCCGCCCCCCTCGCGCCCCCATTTGCCGCTCCCTCCCGCCTCCCGCCTCCCAGCTGCTCCTCCCTCCCCCCTCCCTTCTTAATGGCTGGCGCTGCGCGTCGCGAGTGAGCGAACTCTGACCTGTTTTAGGTCCTGAGCTCGCCCCCCACGACCGCAGCACCAACCTGCTGCCTCCTGCCTCTGTCACACGACCACGCTGCCGTCTGCGTGTTCGAGGCCCTCCTCCACCCGCAGGCATCCTCCTGCGCCTCATCCCTGGTGGCTAGTGGGCTCACTTGACCCGTGTGCCGCTTCCGCCGTCCCGTAAGTTGTTTTTCGTTTTTCTGCGCCTCGCCGCCGGCGCTTCTGCCCCCATTGTGCCCCCCTGATTGCTGTCTCCCCGATCGTGTATTGTGCCAGTATTGTATTTCTTATTGTGTGGTTTTTCTTATCGTGACTGCCTTTAGTTTTGCTCGTTTTCTGTGTTTTTGCCCCTTGTGCGCTCCCCGATCCCTGCCGCTGCCTCCCTGCGGCCCCGCCCCCCTCGCGCCCCCATTTGCCGCTCCCTCCCGCCTCCCGCCTCCCAGCTGCTCCTCCCTCCCCCCTCCCTTCTTAATGGCTGGCGCTGCGCGTCGCGAGTGAGCGAACTCTGACCTGTTTTAGGTCCTGAGCTCGCCCCCCACGACCGCAGCACCAACCTGCTGCCTCCTGCCTCTGTCCCACGACCACACTGCCGTCTGTGTGTTCGAGGCCCTCCTCCACCCGCGGGCATCCTCCTGCGCCTCATCCCTGGTGGCTAGTGGGCTCACTTGACCCGTGTGCCGCTTCCGCCGTCCCGTAAGTTGTTTTTCGTTTTTCTGCACCTCGCCGCCGGCGCTTCTGCCCCCATTGTGCCCCCCTGATTGCTGTCTCCCCGATCGTGCATTGTGCCAGTATTGTATTTCTTATTGTGTGGTTTTTCTTATTGTGACTGCCTTTAGTTTTGCTCGTTTTCTGTGTTTTTGCCCCTTGTGCGCTCCCCGATCCCTGCCGCTGCCTCCCTGCGGCCCGCCCCCCTCGCGCCCCCATTTGCCGCTCCCTCCCGCCTCCCAGCTGCTCCTCCCTCCCCCCTCCCTTCTTAATGGCTGGCGCTGCGCGTCGCGAGTGAGCGAACTCTGACCTGTTTTAGGTCCTGAGCTCGCCCCCCACGACCGCAGCACCAACCTGCTGCCTCCTGCCTCTGTCCCACGACCACGCTGCCGTCTGCGTGTTCGAGGCCCTCCTCCACCCGCAGGCATCCTCCTGCGCCTCATCCCTGGTGGCTAGTGGGCTCACTTGACCCGTGTGCCGCTTCCGCCGTCCCGTAAGTTGTTTTTCGTTTTTCTGCGCCTCGCCGCCGGCGCTTCTGCCCCCATTGTGCCCCCCTGATTGCTGTCTCCCCGATCGTGTATTGTGCCAGTATTGTATTTCTTATTGTGTGGTTTTTGTTATCGTGACTGCCTTTAGTTTTGCTCGTTTTCTGTGTTTTTGCCTCTTGTGCGCTCCCCGATCCCTGCTGCTGCCTCCCTGCGGCCCCGCCCCCCTCGCGCCCCCATTTGCCGCTCCCTCCCGCCTCCCAGCTGCTCCTCCCTCCCCCCTCCCTTCTTAATGGCTGGCGCTGCGCGTCGCGAGTGAGCGAACTCTGACCTGTTTTAGGTCCTGAGCTCGCCCCCCACGACCGCAGCACCAACCTGCTGCCTCCTGCCTCTGTCCCACGACCACGCTGCCGTCTGCGTGTTCGAGGCCCTCCTCCACCCGCAGGCATCCTCCTGCGCCTCATCCCTGGTGGCTAGTGGGCTCACTTGACCCGTGTGCCGCTTCCGCCGTCCCGTAAGTTGTTTTTCGTTTTTCTGCACCTCGCCGCCGGCACTTCTGCCCCCATTGTGCCCCCCTGATTGCTGTCTCTCCGATCGTGTATTGTGCCAGTATTGTATTTCTTATTGTGTGGTTTTTCTTATCGTGACTGCCTTTAGTTTTGCTCGTTTTCTGTGTTTTTGCCCCTTGTGCGCTCCCCGATCCCTGCCGCTGCCTCCCTGCGGCCCCGCCCCCCTCGCGCCCCCATTTGCCGCTCCCTCCCGCCTCCCGCCTCCCAGCTGCTCCTCCCTCCCCCCTCCCTTCTTAATGGCTGGCGCTGCGCGTCGCGAGTGAGCGAACTCTGACCTGTTTTAGGTCCTGAGCTCGCCCCCCCACGACCGCAGCACCAACCTGCTGCCTCCTGCCTCTGTCCCACGACCACGCTGCCGTCTGCGTGTTCGAGGCCCTCCTCCACCCGCAGGCATCCTCCTGCGCCTCATCCCTGGTGGCTAGTGGGCTCACTTGACCCGTATGCCGCTTCCGCCGTCCCGTAAGTTGTTTTTCGTTTTTCTGCGCCTCGCCGCCGGCGCTTCTGCCCCCATTGTGCCCCCCTGATTGCTGTCTCCCCGATCGTGTATTGTGCCAGTATTGTATTTCTTATTGTGTGGTTTTTCTTATTGTGACTGCCTTTAGTTTTGCTTGTTTTCTGTGTTTTTGCCCCTTGTGCGCTCCCCGATCCCTGCCGCTGCCTCCCTGCGGCCCCGCCCCCCTCGCGCCCCCATTTGCCGCTCCCTCCCGCCTCCCAGCTGCTCCTCCCTCCCCCCTCCCTTCTTAATGGCTGGCGCTGCGCGTCCGTGCAGCGGGCGCGCCAGAGGCAAGCCCGTCTGCGCCCGTCCGCCCCTGGACCGTGCCCAGCGCCACCCCCCCTGGTCCTCGCGCCCCCGCGTCCGCTACTCAGCCAACGAACTCCACGCTTTCAACACCGGCTCCTCCACGGAGTGCTTCCTGGCGTCCCCGAAGCACACTAAAGGACCTTTTTCCTGCCGCTCCTGCAACTTCTCCTGCATCAGAACGACAAAACCAACAATAGAATCACTCAACCCCAACCACCTGAATTGCATCCTCATCAACACCCGCTCCGCACAAAAACACGCCATCGAGCTCTGGGATTTGCTCGACTCCACTGCACCCGACGTGGCCTTCCTGACCGAAACCTGGTGGAACGACTCCTCGGCTCCGGACATCGCCATCGCCATACCGGACGGTTACAAAATCACCAGAAGAGACCAAACCAACGGAATCGGCGGCGGAATAGCCATCGCTCACAAAGCTTCCCTCAAAATCCACACCCACACTGACGACACCCTCAAGACAGCCGAACACCTCCACTTCCAGATCCACACAGACCCCAACACGACCCTCAGAGGAACCCTCATATACCGCCCTCCAGGACCAAGAGCCCCCTTCAGCGACACCATCGCCGACCTCGCAAGCACCCACGCCCTCGCTTCCCCGGATTACATCCTACTGGGAGACCTAAACTACCATATGGAAAATATCAACAACGTCAACACCGCAGCACTGACCTCCAACCTCCTCAACCTCGGACTCCGCCAGCTGGTCAACACTCCCACCCACACCGCTGGACACACCCTCGACCCCCTCTTCACCTCAAGCAACCACATCTCTTTCAGCCACACCTCCGAACTCTACTGGACCGACCATCACTGCGTCCATTTCTCCTATAAGAAAATTACCGAGCAGCACCGCATCCATCTACCCCCCTACCGCCGCTGGGGCAAAGTCACCCAAGACCAACTGACCAGCACCCTCGTTAAAAACCCTCCACCCGACGCGACCGACACGAGCACAGCTGCCATCAACCTCCATCAATGGATCCTCGACTGCGCCAACACCTTAGCCCCACTCAAGAAGCCCACCGCCAACCAAGGAAAGAAAAAACCAGCCACTCAGGCTCCCCCACGGACCCATGCCCTCATCATGTTTTCAACACAGCCAACGCCACCATCGCCCCCAAACTCCGCAAGATCATCAACCTCTCCTTCACTTCCGCCACCTTCCCGGACAGCTGGAAACACGCTGAAATCCAACCCCTCCTCAAGAAACCCAAGGCCGACCCCAACGATCTCAAAAACTTCCGCCCGATCTCTCTCCTCCCTTTTCCAGCAAAAGTCATCGAGAAGATCGTCAACACACAACTCACCCACTTCCTCGAAGACAACTCCATCCTGGACCCCTCACAATCCGGATTCAGACGAAACCACAGCACGGAGACTGCTCTCCTCGCCGCCACAGATGACATCAGACATCAAATGGACAACGGCGAAACCTCGGCCCTCATCCTTCTCGACCTATCAGCCGCTTTTGACACAGTCTGCCACCGCACCCTACTGACCCGCCTCCAGGAAGCCGGCATCCAAGACAAAGCCCTCCACTGGATCTCATCCTTTCTCTCCGACAGAACTCAGAGAGTCCGACTCTCCCCCTTTCGCTCCAAAGCCACCAACCTCATCTGCGGCGTCCCCCAAGGATCCTCCCTCAGCCCTACTTTGTTCAACGTCTACATGGCCCCCCTCGCAAAACTGGCCCGCCAGCATCACCTCAGCATCATCTCCTACGCCGACGACACCCAGCTCGTCCTCTCCCTGACCAAAGACCCACTCACCGCCAAAACAAACCTCCACGAAGGACTAAAATCCATCGCCGAATGGATGAACAACAGTCGCCTGAAACTCAACTCCGACAAGACGGAAATCCTCATCCTCGGGCGCTCTCCTTCGGCCTGGAACGACTCATGGTGGCCCGCCGACCTCGGACCCCCACCCACCCCTGCCAGCCACGCAAGAAACCTCTGCTTCATCCTGGACTCTGCACTCACCATGTCCAAACAGGTCAGCACCGTCTCCTCCTCCTGTTTCAACACCCTCCGCATGCTCCGCAGAATCTTCAAGTGGATTCCAACAGAGACCAGAAAGATGGTGACCCAAGCCCTCGTCAGCAGCAGACTTGACTACGGCAACGCACTCTACACAGGCATCCCAACCAAAGACATCAAACGACTCCAGCGTATCCAAAATGCCTCCGCCCAACTGATCCTCGACATACCCCGCCGATGTCACATCTCCCCTCACCTGAGGGAACTCCACTGGCTCCCGGTGGAGAAGAGGATCACCTTTAAACTGCTCACCCACGCTCACAAGGCACTTCACAACGCCGGACCCTCCTACCTCAACTCCAGACTCAATTTCTACGCTCCCACACGTCAACTTCGATCCGCCAACCTCGCCCTCGCCGTCGTCCCCCGAATCCAGCGCAAGACCTGCGGCGGCAGATCGTTCTCCTTCCTCGCCGCCAAGTCCTGGAACTCTCTCCCCACATCTCTACGCCAGACCCAGGACCTCCTCACCTTCAGGAGACTCCTCAAAACCTGGCTTTTCGACCGCTAACTGCAGCACACCTCCACCCCACCCCTTCCCCCCAGCGCCTCGAAACCCTGACGGGTACATAGCGCGCTTTATAAATATCGTGATTGATTGATTGAGGGGGAGGTGCTGCTACTGCTTGAACAGCCAGGTCTTGAGAAATTTCCTGAAGGTAAGGAGGTCTTTGGTGTGGCGCAGGTGGGTGGGAAGAGTGTTCCACGTTTTGGCGGCGAGGTGCGGGAATGATCTACCGACGGTTGTAGTTCTGCGGACGTGTGGGACGGTTGCGAGGGCAAGGTCGGCCGAGCGGAGATGCCTGGTCGGGGTCAGTTAAGAACACTGATGGACAGTGAAACACTTGCCTGTGGTCACACAGTTTGGTCAAGGGGAGTAACCAAGATTTGATCCTGTATCTCCGGTTCACATGGCCTGCACTTCCTGCAATCTCTTCTCCTCCCTCCAGATTTACACAAAGAACACATCGATGTTGTTAGTTTTCTTGAAGCGCTAAACCACTGCCCTGGTCTATAAAGCAGGCCTGCAAAACAAGTGTGGCGAGTTATTTCCATTTCACATCTTGTAAGAAAGCGTTTCTGGATACAAACTCTGCAAACTGGTAACTATCGAGAGGAGAAGGGGACAGTTTACATATTTCAGCAAACTCCACGGTGAACCCAAAGTTAAATGCAAGGAGAGCACACTGTATATGTCACATTTGCTAAAGATTGTCCTCCCATCACCCAACAAAACTATGTCAGGAGAGGGCTGGCACCTTAGTGCAGACATGGTGGAGGGCTTGTCTGACCCAGGCCCATGCCCTTGCCACTCTGTGACACAAGCTTCAAGTAAGAACCTTCCACAAATACACAACTACTCGCCCCACTCACAATCAAGGAACATGCCACTGTCTGGGCACGTGACAGCAGCATCTGCGAGTTAGTCTGTGCATGAATATATCAGGCTATCTGGATGTTACTCAGTCTGCACATGAGTATATAAGGCTATCTGCGTGTTAATCAGTCTGCATGAGTATTTCAGGCTATCTGCATGTTAATCAGTCAGTGCATTAGTATATCAAGCTATTTGCTTCTTACTCAATCTGTGCATGAGTATATCAGGCTATATGTGTGCTACTCAGTCTGTGCATGAGTATATCAGGCTATCTGTGTGTTAGTCTGTGCATAAGTATACCAGGCTATCAATCAATCAATCAATCAATCAATTAAATTTATACAGCGCGCTACTCACCCGTGAGGGTCTCAAGGCACTAGGGGGTGGGGGTCACTGCTGCTCGAAGAGCCAGGTCTTGAGCTGCCTCCGAAAGGCGAGGTGGTCCTGGGTGGTCCTGAGGTGGGCGGGGAGGGAGTTCCACCTCTTGGCTGCCAGGTAGGAGAAGGATTTCCCACCTGCAGTGGTACGGCGGATGCGAGGGACGGCGGCGAGTGCGAGGCTGGTAGAACGAAGTTGACAGGTGGGTGTGTAGAAGGTGAGGCGACGGTTGAGGTATTCGGGGCCCTTGTTGTGGAGGGCTTTGTGTGCGTGGGTGAGGAGCCTGAAGGTGATCCTTTTGTTGATGGGTAGCCAGTGTAGGTGTCTCAGGTGGGCGGAGATGTGGCTGTGGCGGGGTACGTCGAGGATGAGGCGTGCAGAGGCGTTTTGTATTTGCTGAAGACGTTTCTGAAGTTTTGCGGTGATTCCTGCGTATAGGGTGTTTCCGTAGTCTAGGCGGCTCGTGACAAGGGAGTGGGTCACAGTTTTTCTGGTGTCAGCGGGGATCCAGCGGAAGATCTTTCGGAGCATGCGGAGTGTGAGGAAGCAAGAAGACGAGACGGGGTTGACTTGTTTGGTCATGGTGAGAAGGGGGTCCAGGATGAATCCGAGGTTGCGTGCGTGGTCTGAGGGGGTCGGTGCGGTGCCCAGGGCAGTGGGCCACCAGAAATCATCCCAAGCGGACGGGGTGTTTTCGAGGATGAGGACTTCTGTTTTGTCTGAGTTCAGCTTCAGGCGGCTAAGTTTCATCCATTCTGCAACGTCTTTCATTCCATCCTGCAGGTTGGTTTTGGCGGTGGCTGGGTCTTTGGTGAGGGAAAGTATCAGCTGGGTGTCGTCGGCGTAGGAGATGATGTTGATGTTGTGTTTGTGTGCGATGTAGGCGAGGGGGCTCATGTAGACATTGAAGAGGGTCGGGCTGAGCAAGGAGCCCTGTAGGACGCCGCAGATGATCTCGGTGGGATCCGAGCGGAATGGCGGGAGGTAGACTCTTTGGGAGCGGTCAGAGAGAAAAGAGGCGATCCAGTCCAGGGCCTGTCCTAGGATACCGGTGGAGCGGAGGCAGCCGAGAGGTCGAGGAAGATGAGGGCGGCTGTTTCTCCGTTGTCCAGCAGAGTTCGGATGTCGTCGGTGACTGCGATGAGGGCGGTTTCCGTGCTGTGGTTGGCCCGGAATCCGGATTGGGAGGGGTCGAGCAGGTTGTTGTCTTCGGGGAAGTTTGTCAGTTGTTTGTTGACGGCTTTCTCGATGACTTTGGCCGGGAAGGGGAGGAGCGAGATGGGGCGGAAGTTCTTCAGGTCGCTGGGGTCCGTCGTGGGTTTCTTCAGGAGAGCGTTGACTTCCGCATGTTTCCAGCTCTTGGGGAAGGTGGCAGATGCAAACGAGCTATTGATGATGGTCTGGAGATGGGGGGTGGTGATGTCGTCGTCTTTGTTGAAGATGTATCTGCGTGTTAGTCTGTGCATGAGTATATCAGGCTATCTGCATGTTAATCAGTCTGTGCATGAGTATATCAGGCTATGTGTGTGTTAGTCTGTGCATAAGTATATCAGGCTACCTGTGTGTTACTCGGTCTGTGCATGAGTATATCAGGCTATCTGCGTGTTAGTCTGTGCATGAGTATATAAGGCTATCTCAGTGTTAGTCTGTGCATGAGTATATGCGGCTATCTGCGTGTTAATCAGTCTGTGCATGAGTATATCAGGCTATCTGCGTGTTACTCAGTCTGTGCATGAGTATATCAGGCTATCTGGATGTTACTCAGTCTGCGCATGAGTATATAAGGCTGCACCTTGGCATGTGACATGTCTGCCTCCTCAATATTTCAGTGGTGGATTGGGTCCTAATTTTAAATGACGAAGTCTGGCCAGCAGCATGGTTTATACTAGATTAATCGGAATGTGATATCTAGTGCTATCACAGGTGAGATATCTATTGATATCAGAGGTTGAGGCCTGTAAATTTCTTTCTGCAGGTGAAATATCCTTATTACGAAATTGCAACACTGGAGAAAGGCGCTTAATATTGTAAAATATTATAAGTGATGAAAGGTGGTCAGAAAGGGTCAGCAGAGGCGGTGTCAGCCTGTCTGAAGGTTCTTGTAGCAGCAGTCTGGAATCACAGCTGCACCCACCGCCTCACCGAGCCTTGCCCATGTGTGATCTTTGACCTGCCAGCTGATGCTCTTATAAATGGTACCTGCACTACTGAAGCCCTGCGGGAGATTGAGGCTGAAGCAGAAGACGTGCCCCATGGCCACCTTTGTGTGTGCAGGAGGCATCTTCCCTTGTCTGGAGACTCCCAAAAGTTGTGGGTAACTTGGCAGACATGATGGAAGGGTCTCGCTGTAGTCGGAGCCAGGGTGGAGCTGGGGAACCCCACATCTCTCCCTGCGTCGAGGCAGGTTCCCCACTCTGCAGCCCATTCTCATGGATCTCTCAGGAGAGGTTGCACTTGCAGGAAGTCTGCCCAGGTGCCCTCATCCTCCTCTGTGTCCACGCTTCATGTCAATGTGCAGGCACCGGTAAAGCACAATTACACTCTAGTAGTGTTCTCACTTCCAGAGGCACCATTTATCACTCTCAGGTGGCCTGACCCATTCAAGCATCACCGTCCACCTACTCAGGTTTTCTAGGTAGATATCAATGCACCTCATGATTAAGGCTTCCAGTTTTCCATTTTTACAGATACAGACAGAGAGCAATCTATTTCCTGTCTGTATTTATTTCAAAAAGTGGAAAATACAGAAATGTGTGCTTCTTGTTGTCCTTCTTGAATTCCAGACCAACTACTAAGAAGATAGACACCGTGGGGATTTAAGAACAGGATGAGACTCCCTTAAATACAGGCATTTGTTAAGATATATTTGTATATAATGCTAATATTTACCTGTGGGTGGAGTGTTGTGTTATATTTGGCTGCTTAATTTGCTAAAACACGACAGGCATCAAAGTATAAGTGCATGTTTATCAGTTAAATAAACGTAGAAATCAACCGTTTTGCGCTCCATTTATTTGCAGAAAATAAGTATGGATAAAGACAGATGGAAATGTTAAAAAATAAATAGTATAAAACCAGGGGTCCTACTCATGATACAGAAACATACTAAGATTTGTTTTTAGATTTAGAAATACAAAAGCCAGTTCACAAATACAAGAAAACGAGTCAAACTGAGATACTAAGATTTATAGCAACCCAGGCAGTGGACATACTATGCGGGTGGACTTTTACTCTCTTATTTAGGGACAGACAACGAGGGGACAATCTCGCAGTGGACATCAGCAGAGAGGATGTTTCTCTAAATGAGTGCACCTGAGAGCTTTTCAAGGCGAAAAATTGTATAACTTGTGAATTTATTTTTCTAACCCACTCTAAGGTGTAGGGAAAACTGCAACTTTCCAAAGGATATTAAGTTTTCTGCTTTGCCACTTCCACATGAATTCAGGACTGTTGCAATATTGTGTTCTACACATCTTCATATTTAATGGTAACACAATGGTTCTGCACCAGTACACTTCACAGAAGACAATTAGTGGCTCTGGAACTCTCTTATACAACCCGAACTGGCTATCCTTCTGACACACAAAATGCATCCGCTCAGACCACACACTTATGCCTGATCCACTCTCTTCAGCTTGCTCTCCTGTGCATACTGTTCCAGATGTACCGACCTGTGATGTTAAATTCTTGCTATTTTAAGATATTAAGGCCCATATTTATACTTTTTTATCGCCACATTTGCGCCCCTTTTTGACGCAAAATCGGCGCAAACTTACAAAATACAATCGTATTTTGTAAGTTTGCGCCGATTTTGCGTCAAAAAATGACGCAAAAGCGGCGCTAGAAAAGTATAAATATGAGCCTAAGGGCCTTATTTAGAGTTTGGCAGACAGGTTACTCTGTCACAAACATGACCGATATCCCGTCCTCCATATTACGATCCCCATAGGCTATAATGGGATCGTAATAGGGCGGACGGGATATCCGTCACGTTTGTGGTGGAGTAATCCCACCTCCAAACTCTAAATCAGACCCTACGGTTTAGCTCTTAATTTGTAAAAAATAAATGCCAGGGCCCTCGCCAGGATGCAACAGCAGCTCGCCCCATCTATTGCCCCTGCCAACGCTGCCGACAACAGTACCAACACAGTTACTAACCATCACACTACTACAGGTGTGACAATTCAGACTATTGCAGACCCCCAAAGCCATAAGAACAGTTTACGCGGCAGATAATGGGCATTTTAATTCATAATGAATTAATAAACAGTTGTGCTCATCTCTAAATTAGACAGACAATGCCACCATGTGGCAAACTGTGACAAACACCAGTCTTGACAATTGAGCACAGGTGCTGAGCACCAGACGCCACCTGCTCAAATTAAGAGATGCAATGGATTCAATGTTTCAAATTAAAGGTGTTATTTACAAGCCGCCAACGCTACTAGTGCGTCACTTACAGCAACACTCCGGTGGCATTGCACCCATTTCCACATTTATAAGGTGGCACTAAGCCACTTTGCGTGGCTCAACACCACCTTGTAAATATGGACCACCCTGGTGAAGTTTTCTGCTGCAGAGGGGTGTGCAGTGGGTGCTGCTGTGGGCGTTTCACCTATTGCTTTTGACACTGCCCCAGATTTACGAGAAATGGTAAATCTGAGGCAGCGGCAAAAACAAACACAACCCCAGTGGTGGGGTTAGAGTGGGGCAATGGGAGAAATACTTTTATTTCTCTTCGCTTTTGATTTTTATATGTGTGTTGCATTCTGCAGCATACATAGAAAAAGTTAATGAGCACATAAACAATCATGAAATAATGCAGAAATAATAGCAGATTTGCTACTTCTCTATGTGCTGCATTCTGCAGCACACATACAAGTAACACATTGCCATTATTGATTGTTTGTGTGCAGGAAGGGACACCTTCGTGCACATAAACAATCATTCCCTGCAACTCAGGCACCCTTGCTCTATAGTGCAAGCATGTCTGTGTTGACGCCAGGCAGCTAGTTTTTGCGTCAGCGCAGGGGGAGAGGACAGAAATATGCCATATCGTACAGATATGGCGCATTTCTACCCCTTTCCTGGTGGCACAGGGCGGTGCAGCTAGACCCTTGCTGTGCTGCCCTGCACCACGGGGGCTTGTAAATAAGCCCCTAAGTATCATGTGCCAGATGCTCCTGTGGGTGTAAACTTCCTACCCAGCAAAGTTTCAAGAATTCAGGATTTGTATTCGACAGAAGCACATCAACTGTAAAGAATATCCCTGACAAAGTGTCAGATGTATAATCCTTGAGTTTATCTCGAGGGCACCGATGAAGGAGTGACATATATTGTGGAAATTCAGCTCCTGCTTATAAAGGAGCCACATCACCTCTCTGCACACATCTCACTCAAACATTCATCCTTGAAGATGCTTCCTGGTCCTAAAAAGACATTATCCAATTCAACTTTCTGCACATGTCGACAGAAACCTTCATTTCACAAGTGTTTCCAAATCCTCAGAACCAGATAGTTTACAAAATGTACTTAGGAAACATCCAAATCATTTCAGTCAGAACTGCTGTAAGGATGTTGACGGTACATAAAATAAAGAGGGATTAAATGATTTACAATGACCACATGTAAGTCAGAATGGATGAGGATAAACTTAACAACGAAGACGGACATCTGATAAACATACTATATGGAGAAATTAAGGGCCTGATTTAAATCGGGCGGACGGAATACTCTGTCATAAACATGATGGATATCCCGTCTGCCGAATTACAATCTCTAGAGCATATAATGGGATCGTAATACGGTGGACGGGATACCAGTCCCGCTTCTGATAGAGTATTCCCCTTGCAGAGATCTAAATCAGACCCTTAATTACATATTTGCATGGGCGTCGGATAGCATAAGTTGATAATCATTCTTTATTTTCTAGCTGGTGTTGAATGACCTGTGAGGACTGTTTTAAGGTCCAGGAGTGAGTTGCATGCTGTGATTTCAAGTGGAATTCTAGGGGACCTAGGAAAAAAAACACAAGTCTAATTTAGATGCAGGTGTCTGAATGGGATTTTTGAACCTTGCCTAGGAGGCACCTTACCAGCCCCTTTCCTCTGCAGAGCCTCAGCTCATGTCTGTTTGGGCCAGGTGCGGTAAGGCAGCCTGGCATTGACAAATCTTTTCTAAACCCTGGTGGACACTGGTGCAAGGAGATCAACCAGGGTGCCAGTTAAGGCAGACCTAAGCTCTGGGAAGTTACTTGTGCTGTACTTTGGCCACAGAGTCCTCAAGGCATTGCTGAACTCTTGGTGGCCCATCAAGCTTCCTAAATACTTCCAGATTCAGGCCAATCTGTGCTCCTTCTGTCTGCACACACACATATTTCTTCAGTTTCTACTTCAGAAGTAGGGTCCAGGTTTAGGAGAGCACTGAAGTTTAACTAGCAGAAGCTGAGAGTATGCGTGTCACTCTTTTGAACACTTCATTGAAAGGTGACCCAGCCAAGGGGGACTCTCAGAGGTTCCTCTCCTACCCTCCCCTCTTCAGCTACCTACCCTAGCTCAGGTGCAGCCATCTTCTGATCCCTCTGTTAAATGATATTTAGTCAATGGGATGCTCCCATTCTCCAAGCAACAATGGGTCTCTTGATACAACATTTGTTGTAATCTGCGCCCTTTCTGCTGGTGGTGTAAGGCAGCTGCTCACAGTGGCCTTAATGTTGCACCAGCCCTGACTGAATGGCTCTCCTAGACTTTCATTCAGGATGTACATGGTCTACCTAGACTCCATCGGTTTACGCTCACCACACTCTCGTGCTCAGAATTACACCGTACAGCAGACTTGTTTCTAGTGCACTTTGCTATCTCCTCCCTGCTGAGGACAAATGTACCCAGACTACCAGGTAGACTGATGCCCATGTCCTGCCCTCTAACTGGAGTCGGTGTCAGGGGACCTTTCATTCACCACGTCTAACCCTTGATAACTCACAACATTCAGTAGGCAGGACCTCCTTAACCGTAAAGAAGGCAGTAGGATTCTGTACAGTCCTTTACCATTGGATGTGTAGACCCACGCGGCCACCCTTGGTGGAGGTGGACCAAGCTTTTCAGCGTAGCGCAACTCACCCAGGTTAAGTTGGCTGGAAGTTCTGGGACAAAAATCCATGCCATTCAAACACCCTCCCCGCTGTAACCAGATATGTAGGGAGGGGGGGCATTGGATGGTGCTGCTTGTAGGGACTGGTGAGAGAAGTGAAGGTGCTGTGACCAGGGTATGCAGAGCATAGGTCTGGGCAACTGTGTTCGTTGGGATGGCCGCCAACACCAGATCAGGCAGTGATGGAGTATAACTATCCATTGATGCATAATAAAGATGAGATTTATTTTTAATCTATCACCATTGGTGGAGCACAGTTTTACTGATTCAGAACTTGTTCTGCAGAACCTCCATTATTGGATTAAATCAGGCACACACCCCATACTTCTACGAAACACATATTGCAGGCGGCATTACTTCTAGGCACTTTACTGTTTGAGATATTGACGATGTAGGTAATTCGATGATCATTGTCCAGTTCTGGTCACTAAGCTTGAATGAGACAGTAAAAGGAAGATTGGGCAAGGTCAATGTTTGAGAGACAGGGTGTTTCATTAAATACCGTAGGCCAACGTGGAAGAGTACCAGATAACTGTGGACTAAATATTGTGGTGCAAAAATATTGTGTCCTAAATTATGTTCATAACCGTATTGCTCCATTGGAAATAATAATATAAAATGTCCACCCAATAAAACGATTAGTTGTAAACAAATATTTTTATCAATGATATTCTGATATATCCAAGTTTGTAGGTGTATATTAAAATTATAGTTATGCAATAAATTGAAAGCGTATTTATGGATGTTTTCCAGGTCCTATCCCATCTCACAAGCAATGTATTTCTACAGTAAAAATACATTTAAGATGTTTTCTCATCATATATTGACACACCTTATGATGGTAGAGAGCTCAGCCTAGCGCACTCCATCCCCTCCAACCCCTTCTAAGTGCTGCCCGATTAGTCCACATTGACTTGAAGAGGCGCTCACCTTCACCTGCAGGTTTGCATCCAGCAGAATGTTCTCCAGCTTCAGGTCTCTGTGCACCACTCCCTTCTGCGAACAGAAAAAGCACTGTTATAGTTTTAGCAATCCCTTTGCTATATTTTGACCTGCGTGGGGCATTTGTGGCCGATAATGAGCACCTCACCAGGTGAAAAGTGCATACTACCATTATAAAAAGGAGATGCCACGAGTCCTGTGCCCTTGGCATCTGTACAGGGCATCAACCAAATGCTGCTGCCAGAGTGGGCATCCGAAGAAACTAGGCTCCTTGTTTCATTGGATCCCACTTTAGCGGACTTCAGGGTGGTGAGTTGTATGAATCAAACATGTCCTGCCTGCAGGGGCCTGCTCCTCTAACCCCACAGTGAGCACAGGCAGTCGGGGGAGGAGAGGTCCTAAACTGCAGAAACTTATAATATGAGAACATGAGGGGGGAGAGGTCAGGAGGGGTCTGGGCCCCACTGCCTGCCCCTCGAGGGTAGAAATAAAGTCTTAATGACAGAAACTTTTAAACTAAGGGGTAAAGTGGGCTCAGGCCCAGTCCCCCCCTTTCAAGAAGGTGGGGATGGGGGGGGAGGGGGGATGGACCCAGCTCTCTTTTGCAGAGTCCTGCCCTGATGACCTTGAATAATTGTTAAACAGCGCTGTAAAAATACCTTTTTCCTTCAATTTATTTTTCATATGTGTGTTGTGTGAGAGTCTATTACAGACATTTTACAGACAGACATGTTGTGTTTATATTTCATGCAACATCCATTAAACAGGTTTCTTTTAGATCAAAAAAGGGCTTCACAAATGGGACTTGAGAGGGGGTCACATAGATTGTTTGCAGTAATATTAGTGAGCTGCTGCTGTGTTACAGTATTGAAAACACACATCACTATCCCTGAATATTAGATGTAAACACATTTAGAATTTGGACCAGTGCATCTGTCACTGTCAGTGACCTGGACAAAGAGGGCATGAGAGAGCTGAAATTGGATCATAAATTAAAAACTGTTCTGAAGGGGGCCCCCTAAATACATTTGGCCCTGTCCCTAAAATCCTTAAGCTGTCCCTGCCTAACGGGGCATCCAGCACCGCCATTCTATGCAGTGGGACCGCCCAAGTGACACCATCTCCCAGCGTACCTAAAATTATACTGTGATGCTGAGAGACCATTGTTTCTGCAAGAAAACTCAAGGCTGCTCCATATTCTTCAACTTGCCCCATTCTAGAAACTGGTCATGGAAGAATGAACTTCGACCTTCGAAGAGACGTCATGTAAAAGCTGCCCAGTCATCGACTTGCCTAGTGCAGTGTATCTGAGCCTGCCTTGCAGCCTTCTATCTAGTGCTCAATCAAGGGGTGGGTGACCTCCCTTACTTGATTGGTGAAGTCTTCACAGGGACAATTGCATAAAAATAACTGAAAATAGAGTATGGCTCATCATTATTGCCAAGCCACATGTGATGTCACTTCCTGCACTGCTATCATGGTTCAGCCTCTTCCTCAGTTTCTATGAAATTGGTGAAATCTTAATATTGAATAAGTGCATAAGGTTGGTTAACCACAAATAAACTGGCTTGTTATCGCGGTCAAAGGTAATGTACACTACATCCTTCAATGCCGTGAGGACGTCACTTCCTCTGCTGTTATAAACTTGATTCTATTTGAAAACACATTTCATGATGGTTATTTAAAAAATCCTCAATGACTTGTCATCACTGTCAGGTGAAACCACTTCCTGCACTCCGCATGATTAATAATGATAATTTCTATTAAAGAAAGCGACTGATTTAAGAAAAGTGGCGCTGCACCCAGTGCAGAGCCGCCCCTTAGCGCCCCCTAACACCACCATGTGTGTGCCGTATCTAAGATACGGCGCACCAAGGCGGCAGTTAGGGGAACTAGTGTCAACATTTTCTATGCTAGTCCAGAGCTTTGCAGGATTAGCTTTAAAAATGTTGACGCTAATCCTGCAAAGCCCATTGAAGCCCATTGTAAACAATGATGTGCCTCCTATTAACACCTCTGAGCAGGCGTTAAAAGTGCCAAAAAAATGATGCAAAGAAATCTTTTAGATTTCTTTGTATCATTTTTTGGTCCCCCCTAATGGGGTGCGGGATTTTGGCCTCGTTGGGCTACATTAGCGTTAAAAAAATGACGCTAATGTGGCGTAAGGAGGCGCTAGGGGCTCTTAAGTCTGCCCCAAAGTGGCTTTTCATCACTGTCACAAGTGATGTTCTGTCACCTTCTGCAATGGAATCAAAGGTGTGTGATGTCACATCCTCTTCTACTCACATTTGTTTGATGAAACCTCGAACAGTAACCAATTGCTTAGAGACTGTGACACGGTCAGGAACGACTGGGTGCGCGATGTACACTACCAGCAGACATTTAATGGAGTCATAGACATAAATCTGACAAAGTGTGATGCAGTCACAGGCCAGCGTGTATGTAATGTTGTCTAGCGCACTCATTTGGTGAAATTAAGTTACACTGGGGGTTCCTCCGCATTGTAGAAGGAGCATTGCCCTCCTGGCTGAGCCAGTAGATGGAAAATAAAATGATAGCTTGCTATTGTTTTATTTTTCATCATTTTTCATCTGCTGGCTCAGCAAGCAGAGTGTAAAGGGAGGGCCAGGGCTGGGCCACAGGAGGTGAGAGGGAGTGGGAGGAGGGGAAAGTGCACTAAGTGCGCATGTGTGTTTGGCTGGCCATCTGAGTCTCGCCAAACAGATATGCGCACTTAAGTTTCTCCAGCCCGGCTGTCTACAGAGCAGGGCTGGAGAAACAGCACAGACCCCAGGCTTATGTCTGAGTAGCACTCCAAGCAGCTCAGACCAATCCTGACACTGCTTACATGCTATGTTTAGCATGTAAGCAGCGCTAGGATTGCTGAAGCGCCTGTGCTGGTGTTCCAGCGAGACGGCCTGTGGCGGCGTGAGACAGTGGCGCAATGGAAACAGTAAGTGTTTTCTTTAT
This sequence comes from Pleurodeles waltl, assembly GCF_031143425.1. NCBI lineage: Eukaryota > Metazoa > Chordata > Amphibia > Caudata > Salamandridae > Pleurodeles > Pleurodeles waltl. The sequence goes on along the minus strand of NC_090448.1, from coordinate 23,208,657 downwards.
TTTTAAATAATGTTGTTTCCCCCGCCACTCCCCCACACATCCCCACCTTGGCATATGCAGCGGGCGCCATTGTGATGGTATTTTAAAGAGGTGAGTTTCAGTGTTGTCTATAATGGAGAAGGGTTGGGGCGGTGCTGATTGAGTCAGGACCTTCGGCCATATGTACAAGGCCATTTTGAGGTCGCAGACGGACCAATATTGTGAACACAAAAAGCAATTTTGACACATACCAAACCCAAATAGTGATTCACTAACCTGCTATTGAATCGCAATTTGGGTTTGCGATTTGTTATTAGATAGGGGCATGTTTAGGCCGTCCCTTCCTAATACCGAATCGTAGTGGTATGAATGAATGTTTTGCAAATGAAATGCAGTCGCAAAACATTCGCATTTTACCACCAATTTCAAATTGGTGGTAACCCATTTGCAAATTGGCTAGGGGTCCCGAAGGGACTCCCTTCCCCTTTGTGAATGTTTGTTAAAGCATTTTTGAGAGCATGCAGTGGCCTCACAGACCAGCGGCTACTACTAACAAATGAAAAAAAAAGTATCTTTTTTTTTTTAAACGCATCACGTTTTCCTTTAAGGAAAACGGGCAGCATTTTGGAAAAATAAGTTGCTTTGTTTAAAAGCAATCACAGGAATTGTGGTCTACTGACCCCAGCAGGCCACCACCCCTTTGATTTTTGCGATTCCCAATGGGTCGCAAACCGAGTCCTACCTCATTAAGGGCCAGATGTACGAAATTCCGGCATTGCGACTCGCAAATTGCGAGTTGCAGTGCCGGATGCAGGATGGTGTCCCTGACACCATCTGCGAGTCGCAAGCGGGTCGCAAAGGCCCACCTCTTCCCCTTTGCGAATGGGTTACCACCAGTGCGACACTGGTGATAACTGCGATTGCTTTGCGACCGCGTTCGCAGTCACAAAGCAATCCTACATCGCGATGCGACTCGCAAATAGGAAGAGGAACACCCCTTCCTATTTGCAACTCGCAGTCCCATTTTGCGAGTCAGTAACCAAGTTACCGACTCGCAAAATGGGAATGGGCATCGCGATGCAGGTTTTGCGCCTCGCAAACAGCGATTTTCGCTGTTTGCGAGGCGTAAAACCTTTCCTACATCTGGCCCTAAAGTTCTTGAGGTAAGTCTATTTGCCACTGGAATCGCAAATGAAACTCACAAGAGTAACATAAATTTAAAATAGCGATTTCCTAATTTCGATTCCCAGAAAATCGCAATTAGGAACTAGCTATTTCAAACTTTCGTATATGTGGCCCCTTGTTCCAGATCCTGGCTGCATAAAGAGGACTGTGTGGTTGAATTAAATATCTTCTGCAGCCCCACAGGGTGCACCAAGGTTGCTATAACTTTATCGCTCCAAAGAGCAAACTCCTCCGCTCTGTTGTATGTATCAGAGGTCTTGAGAAGTCCACAGTTTGCAGCTGTTTGTGCCAGTTCATTTGATAGACATTCATCAGGGCGTCAGAGAGGATGTGTCCCGCACGGTGTCTCCATGGAGACCGTGTCAACAATAAACACAGGCACACTGTACACTGTATTTATGTACTGGCATCCAGGAGATGCTGCTGCGGAAGGAACCACGAACACAAGTCTATTTCAGGAAGGGGACAGTTTACTTTCAAAGGCACGCGGTGCGACGTCATGTATGTGGAAAGGCTCGGTGCTCGGCGAAGAAGTCTTGTACAGTGAGATATGGACTGGGCTTCTGGCTTCCTAAAACAAAGCCGACTGTAAGCTTCTCTCTGGGAGATCATTCAGATGGGCTTGTGACTGACTTCACTGGTAGCGAATGTTTGCCAGTTTTTGTGTCTACAGAGAAAACATGGTCTCCATGGTTTAAACATGGCCAACCACGGATCAGCACAATTTCCAAGATGTGTATTACTGGATATTTATCCAGACCTGGCACAAACATCAATGTTTTGTCATTTCTGACCAAGAGGAGACCCGTATGTCTTCAGACGTATGTTCAGGAGCGTTGTACTGAAAGCTTGTAAAGTTTCTTTAACTACTCAGTAAACAAGGAAAATGACAAGACCTTTAGAGACTAAGGGGGTCATTCTGACCCTGGCGGCCGGTGACCGCCAGGGTCACCGACCACGGGAGCACCGCCAACAGGCTGGCGGTGCTCCCGAGGGCATTCTGACCGCGGCGGTTCAGCCGCGGTCAGAAAGGGTAAACCGGCGGTCTCCCGCCGGTTTACCGCTGCCCCAATGAATCCTCCATGGCGGCGGAGCGCGCTCTGCCGCCATGGGGATTCAGACACCCCCTACCGCCATCCTGTTCATGGCGGGAAACCCACCATGAACAGGATGGCGGTAGGGGGTGCCGCGGGGCGCCTGGGGGCCCCTGCAGTGCCCATGCCAATGGCATGGGCACTGCAGGGGCCCCCGTAAGAGGGCCCCGCAGAGTATTTCAGTGTCTGCTTTGCAGACACTGAAATACGCGACGGGTGCAACTGCACCCGTCGCACCCCTGCAACTACGCCGGCTCAATTCTGAGCCGGCGTCCTCGTTGCAGGGGCATTTCTGCTGGGCCGGCGGGTGCTCTTTTGGAGAGCGCCCGCCGGCCCAGCGGAAATGTCTGAATGGCCGCCGCGGTCTTTTGACCGCGGTGCGGTCATTCGGCGGCGGAACCTTGGCGGACGGCCTCCGCCGTCCGCCAAGGTCTGAATCAGGCCCTAAGGGCCTGATTCAGACCCTGGCGGCCGGTGACCGCCAGGGTCACCGGCCACGGGAGCACCGCCGACAGACCGGCGGTGCTCCAAAGGGCATTCTGACCGCGGCGGTTGTGCCGCGGCCAGAAAGGGTAAACCGGCAGTCTCCCGCCGGTTTACCACTTCCCTTGGAATCCCCCATGGCGGCGCAGCTTGCTGCGCCGCCATGGGGGATTCTGACACCCCCTACCGCCATCCTGTTCCTGGCGGTTCGGCCGCCAGGAACAGGATGGCGGTAGGGGGTGCCGCGGGGCCCTTGGGGGCCCCTGCCGTGCCCATGCCAATGGCATGGGCACGGCAGGGGCCCCCATAAGAGGGCCCTACTGTGTATTTCAGTGTCTGCCTAGCAGACACTGAAATACGCGACGGGTGTAAACTGCACCCGTCGCACATGCCCACTCCGCTGGCTCCATTCGGAGCCGGCTTCCTCGTGGGGAGGGGTTTCCCGCTGGGCTGGCGGGCGGCCTTCTGGCGGTCGCCCGCCAGCCCAGCGGGAAAGCCAGAATGGCCTCCGCGGTCTTTCGACCGCGGAGCGGCCATATGGCGGTTCCCTCCAGGCGGGCCGCGACCGCCGCCCGCCGGGGTCAAAATTACCCCCTAAATGGCTGCCAGTTACGGTCAGGGCAAAGACTCCACCAGAAATCTCAAAAACTCCACCCAGTCATGTTAAATTTCAGGTTCAATGGAGAGAGAAGGTTATTCGTGCTCTCCACGATGTGCTTTTTGCAGCCCTTGAACCAAGCACGATGCAGGAAATCCAGCTGTTCTCGTGTGAAACGCAAAGGAAAAAGGGCCCAATTTAGATATTGGCAGACAGGTTACTTCGTCATGACCGTTACGGATATCCCGTTCGCTGAAATCTAAATTTTATTATTTCCTATGGGGTTTAGATTTTGGCAGATGGGATATCTGCCTCCGTGGTGATAGAGTAACTTATCTGCCAACGTCTAAATCAGGCCATTTTTCATTAGCTAATTTCTTCTCATTTTGCCCAAAATGAATACCTATAAGTTAAAGAAGATTGTAGGAAACTGTATATAGGAAACCTGATAAGATGCTGTTGGCCAAGGTGGCAGATCCCACGTGACTGGGGAAGGCGTGAAGCATGAAAGGTATAGAATAGGAGAACCTGGCTGTACACCCACACATCTGACATTGAAAGAAACAGACAAGCCCCAGGAATGTTCAATTATGGCTTTCTGGCCAATGAGACTCCATCTTTTCCATTTTACTGCCCCTTTTTCTCCCTGGCACGTTCAGTACAAAAAAATGCCTCAACATTTGAAGCATTTTCCTGGGTTACAGCCCCCTAAACAAGAGGATTACCACTGTTATCTTTTTCTATGCGTACATGCTTGAAGGTCATATGTAGGATTGAGAAAACGAAGCACATAAACTGTTGTTAACATTATCAATTATTTTGTTATTCATATTAAAAGTAGGGATGGGTGAAGAATTCCGCTCCTCCTGCGGAGTTCGCAGAGTTTTCCCCACTCCACACTTTGCGCGAAGTTCCAAACAACTCCACAAAGTGACGCGGAGCAGAGTTTTTTCTCTTGCTCGCCAAAGTTAAGTTGGTGAGCGCGAGCAAGAGAAATCGCTAAGATAGGGAGTGCAATTTCTGAACGCGAATGGTCACAGTAGGCTGCGACCATTCACGCTGAAAAAGCTGCTGCTCATGTTGCGGAAGCTGCCGCTCAAGTGGAAAATGTACTTGAGCGACGAAAAGAAGTTAGCACTTCTGGCACTCTGCATGACGCTGTTTCAACTAATTTTACAGCATGGGAGAAAGTCTCACGCTGAAAATCAGTGCGAAGAGCGAACCTTACCCGAACTCCACCGTTCAAGGAACTCCACCTTGCTCGGCAGAGTTTTTCGGCACTTCGCAGAGTTCCTTGTAGCAGGACTCTGCGAACTCCTCCATGCCTTAATAAAAGTCACCATCATTTGAACAAATAATGATGTACACCGCAACAAGTTAACTGTGCCTAGGTCAGTTTCAGCTTTAGGTGGGTAACAAATCGAGAAGGAAATAACTAGGGTGAACGACAAGCAGGAACAGGAACAAGACAGAACATGTATTTATCATTTACTCTTATTTCCTCTAGCAAGTTCGGAGTAGGAAGTGGGACACGATGTCATGATGTGGCTATGACAACTCGCTCTACCTGGGTGCCCCCTAAGCAGTTATCAGCAAATTACATCTTGTGCAGAATGCAGAAGCCCGAACCCTGTTAAAGATTCCTAGACACACCTCAGTTAGACAAGGTCTGGAAGACCTGCGTTGGCTCCCAGTTGACCAAAGAATCAAATTCAAGGTGTTATGCATTGCACATAGAGCCCTCTGTATGCAAGAACCACCCATCTCTCATCTGCTCATTGCCCCCTACATTCCCAAGAGGGTCCTAAGATCCTCCAATGTACAAGGGGACCCGGGTACCTCCTATTAAAAGAGCAAGAAATGGAGGACGCTCCTTTAGTTTTAATGTATGTAATTCCCCTAGCTATGCGAAAAGTGGGCAACAAACTATCCTTCCAAACACTACTCAAAAGTTGGCTATTCAAGAACTAACACCAGACGGAGTAATGTTCATAGACAGTGTCGCTTCACCAGTGCTGGGATGCCCACGGGTCACCATGAGCTCTCCCAATACGTCTAGTATCGTATAGTATGTCTTGATTGTTAGTGCAGTTCTTATAGAAGGAGTTGCCATTGGAGACCATCCTTCATCGAGGGAAGTGATGCGACTGAGCTCAGGCTGGCGAGAAGAGAGTTCCAGAGCAGAGATTCCAGTAGGCAGAGAGACCAGAATCTACAAACTGCATATTGAGGTTTGGGTATGTTTTGGACTGGCACAGGGCAGATGTGGAGTGTGGATGCACTGAGTGAAGTTTTCAAAGTTTTGGGAACAACAATTAATGACTTTGAAAATCAGAATATCTCTATGTTTTGTGACAGGAGGTTCTTTGGGAAGAAATTTAGGAACTTGGACCATGGTGTACAAGGTCCTTGTAGTGACATTTACAAACATATCTAGTGGTAAGAATGAGTGCAAGAGGAGATCCTTTGATCCCTGATGTTTATCATTTGAATATTGATAAAGCGCTGAAACCCACTGTGGCGTCCAAGTGCTGGCACACAAATAACAGGATGAGGCGATCAACTTTAAAGGTTTTATGTGATTTCCCAGGACTAGTAGATCCAGCATATTTGACACCTTACAACCCTGAGAACAACTGATCTATCTGCTCCATCTTCTGCCTATTCTAGGTCCCTCCAAGAACAGCTGGTCCTGAGAGTGCTAACCAAGCCTTCAGAAGTGTGGGTGACCAGTTAAAATTGCTCAAGGAGTATTTGACAAGAGCCATCGAAAAATGGATTCCCCTTCGATTCCTGCACTGGCCAGAGGAATAGAAGACTCCGACAGGAGGCTGATGGTAACCATTCACCATGGTACAGTATGAAGAATGATTCCAAGCTTGGCATCAGATTGTTCTGCACTTCCGAAATTTTCAATGATCATGTTTTACCCTTATTCATGAGTCCGTGACTGAAGGGGGAGACGGGGTGCGAATCATAATGGATAGAGCCTAGATTATAGCCTGGAAGTCAAGATGCCTGGTGAACTCGCCTGGGCACGGATTCAATCCAATCAGTAAATAAGCATGCTGGAAGGAGTGGCAGGGGCATTTTAAGGATTTTGGGGGCCCTGGGCCAAACGTTTTTTGGGGAGCCTGTTTGAAACAGTTTTGAATCTATGATACAGTTTCAGCTCTCTCACGCCCTCTTTGGCCAGGTCACTGACACTGCACAGACACCGGTCCAAATTCTAAATGTGTTTACATCTAATATTCAGGGACAGTGACCTGTGTTTTCAATATTGTAGCACAGCAGCAGCTCACTAATATTGCTGCAAATAATCTCTGTGACACTCTTCAGTTTCTCATATGCGAGGTCCTGTTTTGATCTAAAACAAACTTTTTTATGGATGTTGCATGAAACATGAACACGACATTTCTCTGCAAATGTCTGTAATAGACACATTAAATTTAAATTCAAGGAAAACAATATTTGAACAATCTGTTTAAGAATTATTCAAGATCACTGGGATAAAACCCTGCAGAACAGAGCTGGCTCTAGGGGGCCTCCTGAAAGGCTGGGCCCTGGGCCAGAGCACACTTTGCCCATACCGGAAAACGCCTCTGGGGTGTGGGAAGGGGGCACAAGACATGAGTATAGCTCCCGCAGTCTTCCTGCATTAAATTTAGAATCGGAAAGAAACTGCACAATGTTTTTGCACCGTCTGTTTGAGGGCCAGTTAGAGTTGCTTCTGAGGTGTAACTGAAACTTTACCTGTTGCCCAGGTAAGATGGTTCACTGAGTTAAATACTCGCTGCTGACACGTGCTGGGATAGTAAGTCACAAGTTTGAATGCAGGAAAAGTCAACTCATCTTGAGGACAGAAAACTGAGGTCTATTAATAGGACACTGATAAATCTTATTATTTATAGTGCATAGAGTGGCAGAGGGGTAGTGCAAAGAGCTATATAAAAGAGACAAGCTATTGTTATCCATGATCAGCAAGTCCTGAATCCTGGAAGAGATAGGGGGGCATCTGAAATGAAGAGAGTGGGGCAGCACAGCCAGGAGATTTATAGAGATAACACGTATAATAATCCATGTCACTGAACCCCTGCTCCAAATTAACTCCATAAACACGGCCCAAAGCCAGTGGACGCCTTGAAAGGATTAACACTCACTCCAGGCACCCGGATTCTGGACAGGAAGGTTCCTACCCCCCAAACTCAAAGACGAGAAACTTATTCACAACATCTTTGTTTTATTAAATCTACTCCCTTAACCTAGAAACATGTGTTTCAAAGGGATTGATTACAAACAAAATAAACTGTCTGTTCATCGATGAACATTCCTTCTGCGGTGAACAGTACAAACCTGAGGCGTGGGGAGGGGGGAGTAGGTTTAAAAAGCTACATAGAATTAGGGCAAGGAGGCGCCCTTTGAAGTGCATCTGATGGAAACATTGGTCTTGGCCATCTTCTGAGCACATACTTTTCATAGCAGCATAATGTGGGAGTGGCCAACATGTGAAGGTAAGATGTGTTTACCAGGATGTGTTACAGTTCAGGAATCAGGGTTAAGAGTTTGTTAAGGTGAAGAAACTCAAGACCTGGCTTTTGGACGGAGACCTCGCACCCCAGCGCCCAGACACCCCCAGGGGTGACAGTGCTGCGCTCTACAAATGACTGGGTTATTGAACCCCTAAAATGTGCACAGTGTCACAGGTTAGCTAAGCACAGCAAATAGTTTATGGAAACTTCAAGGTGTCCCATGTTTCACCAGTGAAGCCCTGACAGTGATCTAGCAACAACAATTGTGCCTGTATAGGGATGTGAAAGCCGTTCCCTCCCCCAAGAAGTCGGAGAACTGCACCCATTGCAAAGTTTTATGACTTCTGTTAGCATGATTGAGGTCAAGTTGACCCTTTTTCCTGTAGCTGGAAGTTAAACACTCTGTGTTTGTGTTTTAGCATCCAGAATTGTCACTTAAGCCACCCACATCCAGCTGTGACATTTCTGCACATCTTTTGTACTCACAAGAGCACCTCCTCAACGCCTCTTCTTGCTTTTGGGAGCTATACAGCTCTTGGAGATGGTGGCAGGACTCTGAGGGATTTGTTCCAGCTTTCCTTTTTTTGAAATACACTTCTGTGCAAAACGTTCGGAGATTAATTCAAAAGGAATCAATCTATCCTTCTGGCAAAAAGAAAGATATTTATTTTAGACTAGAGTGTCCCATTGGAATCTAACTCAAGGTACAGTTAAACAAAGTGGTTGATAATGAAACCATGAAAAAACAATAAAGGCGGTCATTATGACCCTGGTTGTTGGTGATAATGTGGCAGTAGTACCGCCAACAGGCTGGTGGTACATACCGCCACATTATGACATTGGCGGGTTGGGCAAAGCCAACCAGCCAATATACCACACTGACCGCATTGGCGGTAGCAGCGGCCAGGCTGGAGATAAGAATCTCCAGACCGGCGGGAACTAATGTACCGCCACAGGCATTTTGACCCTGCCTACCGCCATGGTTTTCATGGCGTTACGAAACCATGGCAGTAGGCCCTACAAGTGACAGGGAAATCCTTCCCTGTCACGCCAGCAGAACACGGCCAGCCTGTATTATTTTTCATAATACGACTGGCAGCGGTCTACTGACGTGGCGCTGCTGATGGTAGCAGCGCCACCTTAACACCATCTGCCAGTATGGCCACAGCCGGATTTCTGACCTCCTTGTGGTGGAAATCCAGCTGTGGTCATAATTTGGCAGACGGATGTTAGCTACGGTGACGGTCTTTTGGGGGCCGTCGCCGCGGCAGTAGGTGGCACTTACCGCCAATGTTATAATGTGCCCCAAAGTGTGCCCCAACATATGGTGCAACAGTGCTGATCCTATAACATATATGTGCAGACAGGATTTAAATAGTGTGAAACCTGCTACAGAGGAAGGGAGCGCTATGTAAAGCTTTGGGATGAAGTGACAAGCTGATGGAAGGCAGACCAAAGAGCTGACAAATGGTGGTGTTTGAATGAAGTTCACCCTTCTTACAGCTGCCAATGTGTAGTGTATCACAAGACCCCAATATTGGAAGTTCTACGCAGATGAATTACCTTTGAAACCAAAGCCATAGGTACCTCCTTGACTGGCAGATTCTTTATGGCAGAGCCTCTGATGGCTCTTCTGTTGTAATCCTATGAGCTCAAGGCCCAACTACCACAGGAAGGCCAGGATCATGTGTCAGAATACCCGCCCTCTGTGGGAGGGGCCTCTCAAGGCATGGTCCCCTGGCTGTGAGCACCATGAGGGAGGCAAAACAGAACCGGGCTAGAAAAATTATGAATAACCCCCAATACGCAGGGATAAATCTCTGTGTTGCGGGGCCATCAATTTGTTTGTATTTCAGAATGGAACAGATGCTTTGGGAGTTTGTTTTTGAAAAACTAAAATGATGATCAGCATCCAGGACATGGTGGCCAGCAGTACAGTTTTTCCGAAAGAGTTCCAACTGTGCCAACACAACTTTTGCCAGGCTAGTGTAAGTTTCCCTATTTTGCAGGTGGCCTTAAACTGGGTGGGAAGAGGTTGGGGGATCCTTAGGCACGTAAATGTGGCGTCCCCACCCTACGCACAATGACCCCTGCCAGGTTTAGCAACCTAATGCTATTAAAGGTAGCAGTGAAATATAAACCTACAATATATTTCCTTTTTCTGCAGTATGTTTGTAAGGAAACCAGTACTAACTTCTATTTTTAAGATGCAGTCTGCACATTTACCCTCACCATGGCCTCATTTCTTAATATTTTGGGAACCATCTTTGAGAAGTATGCCTACTGTGCTCACAATGTCTTGGACCCAACGTTCTGAGACTATTTCAGTGTGTTACAACATACTGACAACAATAAAGATTAATTGATTACAAAGGTGGAAGCAAGCAGAAGCCGAAGATGGAGAGGATATTTCTGGAATTTGATAAGAATACTTTGTACTGTCTCACCTATTGTCAGTACTTGTTTTAAAAAACTACACAATCCCAGCCCAAAACAACAGTCATGTTTCCCTGGTCTGTTCCATTGTCCTACCTTGTGACAGTAGTGCACTGCGGAGACGATCTGTCGGAAGAAGCCCCGCGCCTCGTTCTCCGAGATCAGATGCCGGTTGTTCACGTAGTCGTAGAGCTCTCCGTTGCTGGCGTACTCCATGATTATTATAATTTTGTCCTTGTTCTCGAACACTGTAGAGCAGAGAAGAAGGTGTGATTAAGCATTGTGCGGGGCATTCAAGGCTTTTATAATGGAAAAAACAAGACTACAAGTCCCAGAATTGAAAGAAGTAAACTGGAATGGAGCAGCACATGACACATGGACCTGTGAAACTTGTCAGGGCTCTTACACACAATCAGTCCCAGTACTGAAGGGACCATCTTCTTTGAGGTCCTTCAGCTTGGATGATACAGAGACAACTTGAGATGACACCTGGTGCAAGATACCTGTCCCCTCCTCAACAGGAGTGCTCTGTGACAGAGCTTCAGGACTCCACGGTTCATCGCAGTCTTCTGAGAGCTCCTTAAGACTTTTCCATCAGTACCTAGAAAAGTGTAAGTGCATCTCTGGTCTCCTGCTCCCCCTCACGGATCCACCCCCAGGACTCCCTCCAGTCCCTTTCTTATGTTTCCTTGATGCCTGTTGGCTCCAGCCAGGACTTATCCTTTAGGTTCTGTTTATGGTAGTTTTGGATGCCCTGAGAAACATACAACAGAAGTGTTGTTGGGTGTTTTACAACACACTGGACATAGTAAAAAGACAATAATATGCATACAGGGTGAGGCCAGCCATCATGGTACATGGAACTGGGTAGGGTTGAGACAGCTTTCTAAGCGCTAACAAAATCCAGGTTAGTTTCACAACAAAGAGCACCAAAGTATTGCAATACCTAGAGAAATCAGAAAACAGATTTACAAGGGCAACCTGCCAAACGGTTGAAGAGAGTAAGCAAAGGTTGCCCAGACACCATTTCAAAAGACTGAGAGATGGCAGAAGTTCAAATGAAAGTAGCTTTCTGTCTGAAACAAGGAGCTTTCATAAGTGTTAGAAATTTACACCTCAGCATCGTCACATCGCCTGAGATTTTCAGGTTTCGCATCAGATCACAGGGATTAGTCACATGGGAGAGGTTTACACGTGATAAACGCTGTTTTAAGTATTTCCTCATTCGATAGATAGCCCTGTCAGAGACGCAAGAAGAGGGCGATGTCCACTTTTGGTATCTGCAGCATGTTGAGCAGAAGAGCATTGCCAAGGGCAGCTTATGGAGAGGCTAATCCTGTTTTTTAGGGTCCATGTATCCAGGGGCGGCCCCTCCTCGAGAGCGGAGAAGCATCGCCTGCTAAAAAAAATTCTCCAGAACTGAAAAATAAAATGGTAATAAAGTTTATTTATTACTATTTTATTTTTCAGCACCCAGTCCTGAACCGAGTGTCAGGAAGGGGTGGGTCAATTGCTGCTGAGTGGCAGCAGGGAGCTCTGCACATTAGTTTAAAGTGCGCATGCCTTTTTGGCCAGCCATATTTCGACGGCCAGCCTGACATGCACACTTTAAACTTCTCTAACCCAGCTGTCTTAAGACAGCTGGGTTAGAGAAAGCCCAGGCCTCCAGAGCTCCCTATAGTGATGAGAGAGGCTGCTCCCTCCAATCCTGACGCTTCTCTCATGTTGTTTAACAGCATGAGAGCAGCACCAGGATTGGTTAGTGCAGTTCCTGGGTCCCACTTTGGAGCTTCCAGGAGAGACGATGAGAAGAGAGAAAGACGCCATGAGGTAAGTGCCATTTTTTTTTGTGATTTTATTGTACCCCCATCCCACCCCTACTGTAAGTATCTGCATGTATCTCCATCTGTGTTTCTATCAACTGCGGCTTGATACAGGGCAAGCCTTGGCTTCGCTAAATAAAAAAAGTAATGAAGTATGTATGGTCCTCCAAATGTCGACATATGCTTGGATCGGCAGCTGGTGGTCGCACCAGATTACAGTCAGAAAGTTGTTTTTAGCATTTGGGAGCAGTGCCTCAAATATTACTTTGCCCAGATTGCTGATAATCTCGTCACCATCACTGACCACTGCTGATTATACTATAGACGTTCCTGTCCATCCTTGTTTTACCTTCTCCAGTGCTTAATTTGTTAAAAAAAAATAAGTGCCGGTTCCCTTGTCAGGCCACTGCTGCTTGCACCAGCCAGTGACAGAGCCAACACAACTACTAACCCTCGCCCTTCCGTGATAATTCAGACTATTCCAGCCCCCCAAAGCTATGAGCGGCTTGGGCATCGGGTGTTTGTCATTTTAAATGTATATTGAATTAAACAACAGTTGTTGTGCTCATCTCTAAATTAGACAAACAGCGGCACCCTCTGGCAGACTGTCACAAGGGCCAGTGTAGACAATTAAGTGCTGGCATGGAGCACCAGAAACCACCGGCTCAAATTAAGCACTGACCTTCTCATTGCCACTATAGTAGAAAACCAAGCCATGCCACAGAAGGATCCTCCCAGCAAAAGTGACCTGGCCCTGAACAAGAACTGAAGGTGAATTTTCACTGGTATAAAAAGACCACAGTGCCAAAGCCTTATTCTTTAAATGCAAACACCACAGAATACCAAGCTTCTGAGACATTATGTAATTCCACCTGTAATACACCACTTTGGCAAGATTGAATGTGGACTTTTTAATGTGATTTATTTTTTTGCTGTTTCTTTTCTCATTTTATCCTCATTAGCTGGCATTCATTATAATGTGCTAAACCTGCTTTCTGTGTGTTGGGTTTTATGTGTAAAACTAGGGATGTAGGCAACGACTTCAATCACTCATCCCTATTGACACACAATTTAACCTGATTCATTTTAGAGCCCTTTTGACAAAGTATGTTCTATTGCAACATGCAGTAAAATTAATCAATAAAGTACAAGAGAACCATGAACCAGCGCTTCATCACAGAAGAAAGGAGAGGAAAAGACCTGGAAACAGAAAGGAGAGGAGCTAGGATTTGAATATGGGGCAGAGATGCCCAGCCAAACACACATGCGCACTTAGGGTGCAGACACTACACTGCTCCTCACCTCTACCCCCTCCCATGGCACAGTCCCACCCCCCCGCATCTGCTGCTGGCTCAGCCAGCAGCTGTAAAATAAAAAATAATCAGGTATTTTTTTTTACAGCTCCTGGCTCTTAGTCAGGGTGAGCCTCCCCGTAGGCAGATCCATGCAGAAACACCCACAAACGGTGTACACCCTAAATATTGATCCCAGAATATCAATGGGACACAATATAGAGGACAAAATATCGGAAAACAAATATCAACAGATTACTAAATCTAGATTTCCTATACCTAACTCCACATATACCACATACGCAATACATACATCTTCAAGGCACGTAGATGTGGAATGAAGAATAGTAAATCTATACTTCCCTATCTACACTTACTTTTCGATATTTTGTCCCTTGATATTCTGTCTTCGATGTTGCTGTACTAGAAGTTCTGGCAGGCGATATTCAGTCGTACAAACCCCACAAAGCTCTCTTATTATTTCATTTGGAAATTTGTAAATTCCATTGTAATGGCTCGAATTACACATCCCAATTTTGGGAATTAAGGGCCAGATGTATCAACCGGTTTTACCCATTTTGTGTCTATGGGAAAATGTGTTCGTACATGTGGCCCTACGTTCTGCCGTTCTTGATCACTTGAATAAGCATTTGGTTATTGCCCTGGCCTTAGGAAGGTGAGCTTTCCTCTCTCCTACAACCCATCATGTTTGCGGATCTGGTGTTCAGGAGTGTTAGCCCCTTCCTTGGTCCTTCTTACCTTCATAGACCTGGACAATGTGCTCATGCTTGAGCAGCGCTGTTATTTCAATCTCACGCTGAAGGTGCACCTTATCCAGCTCGTCCGTGATCTTATCCTTGCCTATGGACTTGACAGCCACCTGTGAGGGAAGATGCCAGAATGAGGATTCAGCACAATTCATATGATAAACACACAACACCTAAGCAGAAGATACAACACCACCTTTCTGTAGGAAGAGGAGTTCAGAGATCACAACCCCCACCCAGGCCCCCACCCACAATGCACAAAATCACTCTTACAAAATGTTTGAGACTAATTATTGACAGGTATAATTGCTGCCCTCTGTGCTATGTAAACTGCCTATACTCCCACTTGCATCATATCTGGGGCAGGGGTGCCTTGCCATAGCATTGTTAGGGGTATGCCCCACATTTAATTAATGCCCATGTCACCGCTATGTTGCAGATTTTCTTCTATGTGGCACATTTGAGCAATTACTACAAATGTTTAGGAAAGATTAATTATTGTTAAAATCTCTTCCACTAACTCTTGAGAGCACTGCACTTTCACTTTAAAAGGACATCATCCCAGGCAGGTGAAGCTAGCTCCATCGTCATCATACTGAAATCCTATATATACATAAGTTGAACAATTATTTGCATTTTTGAGTCAATCACACTTTGTAATGTTACCATACAATGCACAATTCATACATCTTCACCATTTAAAAAGGTTATTTGAAAAATGAACCATAATCATATAATCTCATAATATAAAGCGTAACTATGCATCCAATCTATTGTACAGTAAACTCATTGCATCTACATGTTTCCACACATTATAATTTGGAGAAAAATAGCTTCACCAGACATTTCACATAGAAACCAGCTTATGGTATATAAACAGCCTATGACTAATGTTTTGCCTCCCAGCATTACACAGTGGACCAATACTATCCTATAGATCCTATAGTAATGTTCCCAGGAAATAAAAAGTAAATGTAAATGTATGTGAAACAAATCTATCTATCTATCTATCTATCTATCTATCTATCTATCTATCTATCTATCTATCTATCTATCTATCTATCTATCTATCTATCTCACAAAGTATAGTCGCAACTGTGTGGTTATAGTTAGGTCACGGTTTCCATAGGAAGAGCATTTATTTGTTTCGCTAATACCTTTAGTGCTGTTTACAACTCTGCACACAACTTTCCCCAAAAAGGTAATCCATCTTGACTCCTTAATGGAAAGTTTTGAACTGGTCTGTCAAGCAGGTGCCAAGAAAAAAGGGGGTCCCAAAATTGTGATTTTACATATTAATTCGCATAGGACATTTTACTCTCCAAAACAGAAAAAGGGTTGAATGGAATTAGGTCAAAATTGGCAAAAAGTCAGAACTTTACTCAGTTAATGCTCTAAAAAGCTAAAATGAAGAAATATTTTCTGAGTTCTCAAAATATCTTCCTCACTCTATAAAACATTCTGACATGCAGACTGAAACATGTACTTTCAGCACCAGCAGCATCCTGCCAGTTAAGTCACTAGTGATCAATTGCAGCTTCACCACTGAGTTCTAATGAACAACTAGAGCACTAACATTCTGTATTGATGGTAAAAGTGTGTAATCTTGAAGGAAAACAAAACAGGTGATACCGAAGCACACATAACATGTCATCAATTAGTTTTACATGAGAAGTCGTTCCAAATTAAGTCCAAAAATCCAAGAGCTAATTTGGTGAGTTGGTCCAAAGAACCACATGACTCTTGGTTGTGAATTCATAAGCAAAAACTGGGAGCCATCACACATTTCATCAAAGTGGGACTTTATCAAGGTTCAGTACAAGTTGTAATACTGTCACAATGAATTTCACCTCTACTGTATACGTCAAGTACAGTTTGGATAATGACCCCTCCAAAGTATAGAAATAAGGAATTGAAAAGTACAGAAATGTCTTTTTAACAAAGTAAACTTCAAAGGAACTCTGTGCTGGTTTGGCACAATGCTGTAAATGAAACCAACAAAATGTCCAGCATGGCCCAAAGTAAAGATGATAAAAGCTGTGATAAGCCTACAAGGGTTGTTTCTGTCCGCCGAGGACTAGTGAGTGGAACTTCCTATAGAGGTTACCGCAGTAAATTAACAAAATGCGGGGTTCCTTTTTCATATTGAAATTATGGTTCGTGCACTAGGAAGCTCAAATAAGGCACATTTTCTATGAGTTCTCAAATACCTTTCTCATCCATTTCAGTAAAACATTTTGACATGCAGAGTGAAACACCAGCAGCCTGACAGGTAAACTCCCTAATAATCGTGTGAAGCATCACCACTAGAGTGCTAACTTTTTGTATTGAAGACAAAAGGGAGGCACTCCTGGACACCATTTTGTTGGAATAGGAGATGTTGAATTTAAAGCCTGACCTGAATAGCGGGCTTAATTAAGGCTTAAGTAAATGGCATTGAGATGCTACTGAAGGCATGAAACCAGCGAATTAAAAATGCAAGAGGAGGTGTGGATTTTTAGTAATCTGAGACCAAATTATTTTTCAAGGTGCATAAAAACAGCAACTCCTTCCCACATCTGTTTACTCAACCTTACCCATTTTCTCAGTTGCCCTAATTTTAATAGAGTAACATTTGATTGAGAAGTTGAAGTGGTATTATAGTTAGGTTAGGATCTAAGGGCCATATTTATGAAATTTAGGCACAGGGCTTTGCAGCAAGTCATCTTGGTGCGCTGCCCGGTGTCAAAAGGAAAGGACTGGAATGCGCTGTATGTATGTGATATGACACATTCTGTCCCTTCCAACTGCGCCGGCGCCGTTTTGTCTGCATAGCTCCAACACAGGCATCCTTGCACTGTGGCGCAAGGGTGTCTTTGTTATCGACAGGATAGGTTGGTGCAGGGAGGGGCAGCTTCCTGCACAAAAATAATCCCGGGAGGCTTTTTCCTATTTCTATGTGTGCTGCATTCTGCATTCTGCAGCACACATAGAAAGAGGGAAAAAAATATATTTCTCCTTGTTTCACCTCCCCTGGGGAACGGGAAGGTTTAGTCTCATCCCCAGGTTTACAAGCTCTGGTAGGTCTGGGGATGTGTCAGAATCCACGGGTGTTGCATAGGAAATCCCACTGCAGTGCCCATCGGATGCTTCCCTGGTGCACAGTAAGGCTGCCTTGCCTTGCGCCATATCTATGAGGCCATTAAAAGCCACAAGAAGTGGCTTTCTGTAGCCTCGTAGATATGGTTGTGAGGTTTGCCCCGCCACCGCGTCGCTAAAAGTGATGCAACGGCAGTGCAAGCCACTCGGACATATTGCCTTAAGCCCTTAACCTATGCTTAAAAAAAAATCACAAATTCTCGGAAAAGAACAACGGTTAAAGTAACGTTATAGTTAGGTGTTGGAATGACACGAGCTAATGCTAAAAGCCACTGAGATATGCCAGGTATAGTTTAGTGAACTAACTATAACTTGAAGCCCTTCATGCGTGGCCTATGACTTCAAATGTTAGGGCACTGGGGACTGCATTAAACAAAGGTCTCTGTTACACTGAGCGCCTTAAGGGGGCTGAAGGAGTCACATTGTATTATACAAAACTATATTCTAAACACAACTCTTCATTAAATCGAACACTCTGAAAGGTATATTGATGTACAAAGAAAGAGCTCAGGACAAGTGCAAGGAATTTTAGAACTCTGGGCAAGATAGCATTTTGATGTTGGAGGTCTCCCTGCACCTTTTTCCCAAGCACTGACAAAGCAAGTAGGGCTGACTTCATGTAATAAACAACATTTGTGTATGCAGTGCATGCAAACAGCATCAGTAATTGCCTGTGTTCACATATTCTGGCACATTAAAGCCACACCTTTTGGCTTTACCAATGCTTGTTTCATATTTTTGCTCCTATGAGCGGAGTACATATGAGTTTTTGAATTCGGATTCGTGACCAGCTAACCCTATCCTGCTGGTGTGTGGGCTTTTGTCTGCAACCCGCTTTGAAGGCCCAGTATTGCCTGTGCAGGGCACACCTGTTTCATTTTACACTTAATCATTGGGTGCTTCCCAGTTTTTTCACCATGTGGGTTTTATTTATTTCTTCCTCCTTCGTCCTGCAGTGTTCAGTCGCCTGTCTTTTATTTTAAAGCCTCAAACAGCCTTGCAGATCTGTAGTCAGATTACTAAATACCACCCAGGAGATAAAGCGAGTCCAAGAAAAATGGAATTACACTGGAAGTGAAAAGGAAAGACGATTACAGCGCACACCACTTGCATCCTTTCTAATCACACCAGTTCATCTAGTAACAGCAAGATGTGTGTGGGACTGAAGGATGTGAAGATTTAAAGGGACTGTCTGAGCTGTGGGTGGTAGAAAAAACTCTGGCTAAGGCTCTTGATTAGCTTACAGGATAGCACAAATGGCTCAGTAACTGAGCAGGTCGACTGCTTTATAATTTTAATATCACATGTTTGATACTGATTGCACTTACAACAGTGGTTTCAAAACCCATATTTCACAGACATGATGTCATATCTGGGAACTACACCCATAATTTGCATAAATTATATCATCATATGGATTGTAGATTTGGTGCAATGAGAGGACGGGTCTCAGGCTGACTTCCATCTCACAATTGTGGGCCTTATTTAGAGTTTGGCAGAGAGATGTCCTTTCCACCGTATTGTACCAGTGCAGTAGACCGGAGTGGTGCAATGTGCAGTGGCAAAAATACAGTGGTGTAGAGTGGCGGAGAGTGCATTGGCTGTGATCTTAACACCTGAATCACAGTTCATGAACAGCCCTTCATTAAGAACAAATGGACGCTCATTTTGTGTGTTTTCTGCTACTAATGTAACACAAAAGAGTGCATCTTTACCTCAAAAGTCGTCTCATGTTTTAGATTTTAATAACAGAGAAAAGTTATTGTTTGTATCATTATCTTAAATCAACAAAAATAAAACTGAAAAACTTGCCCCTGCAATCCACCAGGTGCAAATCAAATAGTGTTTGCTCCATTCCCTATTAGCCGAGTATCAAAAAAGTTGGGGAAAGGTCTGCAGCTGGTGTTGTGCACAAGTGAAAGCCTGAGCCTCCTCTTACAGCAAACCTTAGTCTAAACCAGACTACCTTTAACAAGAGTTTGTCTCTGTGCCCTGGTTAACTATGTTGTGCTTTGTTACCAGCACTTGTGCAATGCACTTCTGTGTGATACTATCATGTTTTGGGTATTGAGCCAATTTCAACCTTGAATTCTCCTTGCAGTCTTTAGTTGTAGACTCCACTGATCCCTGAACCTTAAAAACCACTCGCAACACCTAAGTTGTAGTCAGAAAATAAGTGCAAAGGGCCCAGAAAAGTTTCTTAAGAGCCCCCTGTCATCGCTGCTGAACACCTAGACTGCCTATTCTTTATTCTAGCTTGTGGTTCTTCTACCACCCTACACTTCATGTCTCTTTATCTCATGAATACAGAGGCTTGTCTGGAGTGGCTACATCTCATGTCACTTTCTTCCATCGCCCTAAACGTCTGGTTGCTTTACCTCATGAATACAAGAGCTAGCTAGTCTTGGTTCTAGTTTATGCCTCTTTCCTCCACCATCCTCCAGTTTGATCTCTTTATGGCATGAATATCAGGGCTGTCTAGTCTTGATTCCACCTCATGCCTCTTCCACCACCCTACACTTCAGGTATCTTTATCTCACGATTACAGAGGCTTGTCTAGAGTTGATTCCTCCTCATGACTCTTTCTTCCTCTCACTTTATCTCATGAATAGCTCACTCCGAGTGACTCCACCTCATGCCTCTTCCTCTTTCACCACCCAACACGTTAGGTATCTTTATCTCATGAATACAGAAGTTTGTCAAGAGTTGATTCCTCCTCATGCCTCTTTCTTCCACCGCCCTACAATTCCTGTCACTTTATCTCATGACTAGCTGGATATGAGTGATTCCACTTAATGTATCTTCCTGTTCCACCACCCTACACTTCAGCTATCTTTATCTCATAAATACAGAGACTAGTCTAGAGATGATTCCATCTCATGTCTCTTCCTTCAACTGCCCTTCATTACCTGTCACTTTATCTCATGAATAGCTGTGTATGAGTGATTTCACTTCATGACTCTTCCACCACCCACCACTTCAGGTATCTTTATCTCATAAATACAAAGGCTAGTGTAGAGTTGATTCCATCTCATGTCTCTTTGTTCCATCACCCTACAATTTCTGTCACTTTATCTCATGAATAGCTGTGTATGAGTGATTCCACTTCATACCTCTTCCTCTTCCACCACCTTACACTTCAAATATCTTTATATCATAAATACAGAAGCTAGTCTAGAGTTGATTCCATCTCATGTCTCTTCCTTCCATTGCCCTACAATTCCTGTCCCTTTATCTCATGAATAGCTGTGTATGAATGATTCCATCTCATGCCTCTTTCTCTTCCACCACCCTACACTTCATGTTTCTTCATCTCATGAATACTGAGGCTTGTCTAGAGTTGATTCCATCTCATGTCTCTTTCTTCCATCGCCCTGAAACTCCTTTAACTTTATCTCATGAACAGCTGCATATGAGTGATTCCATCTCATGCGTCTTTCTCTTCCACCAGCCTACACTTCAGGTCTCTTTAGTTCATGAATATAGAGGCTTGTCTAGAGTTGATTCCATCTCATGTCTCTTTCTTCCACCTCCCTACAATTCCAGTCACTTTATCTCATATGTAGTGAAGCTGTTTGTGATTGTTTCCACCTCGTGCCTTCTTCCACCCAACACTTCCTGTCTCTTAACATCACTCTTGCAGGTTCTGTCACATCTCTGTTTTCTCCATGTTGTGCTTCTCTCCTGTGCTGGATGAAAGTCTGGTGAAGAGAAGTACGTGGTGGTCCCCACAAATGATTGCTGGTGCCCATCACCTGCCACCACTGGCACACATTAAGCAGGTACCTTCACTAAAGTCAATGGTTTCCTGTCATTTGTTTGTCCAGTATATTTTGTAGGCATGAGTTCTCATGGATAATTGTTCAAATAGAATGTGTCAGAGCCTGTGAGTGTCCTATCAACAGAAGTCCAAAGACCACACCACCAGGTCAGCCCTGACATGTGCATGCATTGGTGCCAAAGAGGATCGACTGGAGTGAACAAGAGCACACAGTAGATCCTTGTACGTCAGCGATGACCTGGGAGTCAGTGTGGGTGCCAGCAGGCCAGGCACAGCTGGAAAGCCCTGCTGCTCCTAATCTCCACAGGGGTAATCTGCCGCACTCAGATGTGTCAAGAGAACCTCACCCATCGGCCGCCTCCTGGCAGGCACTGATAGAGCTGCTGGCGGAATACCAGCCTCTTCGGGGGGTTAGCAGGCTGTGCCCTGCCACTCTTGCAGCTGGCACTGAGTCACACGGCGCTGCAGGGGGCGCTGCTGGCAGAATACCAGCCTCCTCGGGGGTTAGCAAACTGTGCCTTGCCACTGTCAGAGCTGGCACTGAGTCACACGGAGCTGCAGGGGGTGAGAATACCAGCCTCCTCGGGGGTTAGCAGGCTGTGCCCTGCCACTGTCAGAGCTGGCACTGAGTCACACGGAGCTGCAGGGGGTGCTGCTGCAGAATGCCAGCCTCCTCAGAGGGTTAGCAGGCTGTGCCCTGCCACTCTCAGAGCTGGCACTGAGTCATAAAGAGCTGCAGGGGGTGCTGCTGAGAGAATACCAGCCTCCCCGGGGGTTAGCAGGCTGTGCCCTGCCACTGTCAGAGCTGGCACTCAGTCACACGGAGCCGCAGGGGGTTCTGCTGGCGGAATACCAGCCACCTCTGAGGGTTAGCTGGCTGTGCCCTGCCACTGTCAGAGCTGGCACGGCCCGCCGGGGGTGCTGCTGACAAAATACCAGCCTCCTAGGGGGGTTTGCAGGCTGTGCCTTGCCACTGTTAGAGCTGGCACCGAGTCACACGGAGCTGCAGGGGGTGCTGCTGAGAGAATACCAGCCTCCTCGGGGTGTTAGCAGACTGTGCCCTGCCACTGTCAGAGCTGGCACCGAGTCACACGGAGCTGCATGGGTGCGCTGCTGCAGAATACCAGCTGCCCCTGGGGTGGGTGCAGGCTGCCCCCTGCCACTTTCACCACCGGTAACAGTCCCATGAAGTTGGTGGGTGCTGCTATATATATAACTCCGGCTGCCTCTGGGGTGGGTGCAGGCATCATCCTGCCACTCTTGGTGTTGGCATTGAGTCACACAGAGCTGCAGGGGGCGCTGCTGCAGAATACCAGCCTCCTCGGGGGTTACCAGGCTGTGCCCTGCCACTCTTGGTGTTGGCATTGAGTGACACAGAGCTGCAGGGGGCTCCGATTCTGCAAACGGAAAGTCAGAGATACAAACTTCTCAGATATTCCCAGTGAGTGTCAGACTCACTAATAGGGAATTGTGAAGCTTTCCAGAAGCACAGGCAGGATCGCAGGGACTGGGGACGAGTCAGTCACACTAAAGAGTCACTGACCTGTCGAGTAATAGCCATATTTGTCACCTGATACCTGTAATATCTCCTGAGATCAGCTGGACACACGTTTGATAAATCAGGTACCATACAGTAGTTACATGCCGGAAAATAATTAAATCACTATATAAAATGTGTTATTACATTACAACTGCAGTAAGATCCTGTTACCACATCACATTCCCTTTCTCTGCAGAGCTTAGAACACAAACTTAATACCCTCACCTCTACTTTCTCCCACCTGATATCACTATCCCACCTGTGCACTGCTCTGGCCTATCTACTGCATTCATCTCTCCCCCAGCAGAAGGCACATTACCCCAAATACCCAAAACCGAGGAGCAGTCACCTCCCTCTCTGCAAGAGATTCACCCCAACCTCTCCCAAGCAATATTGTGAACCTACTTGCAAGTTACATCAGCACATTATCACCCTGCTCCCCACTGCCACTAGTCCAGGGAACCCAAACCTACACTAATGGCTGCTTATTTCCCTGACTCGGACCAAACACCAGGGGCTCTCAAAGTAGACTTTGACCAACAGACATATCCTTCCTATTGCAACCAAAATCTCAGACACTCCTTTAACAACTCCTACACATACGTACTCTAACTTATATCTACTAATACTCACAGAGGCTTTGTTCAATGACACATTTCATACCATATTTGACCTTTTTCTTCCTCCAAACTTCTCCATCGTCAGAAATGACAGAGTAGGTAGAGTCAGGGGAGACGTGACTGCCATCTTCGTAGATGACCCATAATGCAAGGGGCTTTGCAATGGGCCTTTTTCCACACTCCAATGTCTAACCTTAGAACTAAGAGTTCAACACAACTCCCCTTTCAGATTTAACGTCAGCCTCCACCCACCAGGTGACAACTTTGCCTTTATTGAGGAATACATTGATCTCACAAGTGGCCTATCAACACAAATCAACAAAGTGGTCATTCTAGGTGATTTTAATCTTCATTGGGGCAACACAGAAGATGGATGCTGCATTCAACTAGCTTGCCACCTTTCTTCTGCAGAAAATCTGATACAACACACCTTTGAACCAACGCCCATAAAAGGCCCCATACTTGATCTAGTAATCTCCAAAGATGACCTGCTCTCAGTCGATGAACCCATTTCAGTACACTGGTGTGACCACTTTCTTATTCCTTTCTCATTACTACTCCCATGTTACAACTCCTTCACCAGAGGCCAACCAAAAAGAGCGACTTTTTGGTTTAGCGACATCAAGAACATCAACATCAGCATATTCATCAAAGTTGAGATGAAGGTACTACCCATCGTTAGTCCAACCACAGATATCAGTGTCTCTACTGCCCACTGCTTCAACAGTCTCTCTGTTTTGGTTCACGAGGCAGCCCCACTACAAAGCAAAAATAAAAGAATCGACTAAAACAACTCTTTGGTTCCATCAAACCTGATGACCCCTCGAAGAAAGCAGAAGAGTTTGTAAATTTTTTTTATTCCAAAGTAAAATCACTCCTATGCCAAGATGAGCATCATAAACCTACTGTGGTTCGCAAACTCAACAACACCTGGCAAGCCTTTGATTTTATTGGGGAGAACGTCTTACTTAAAAACATCATGAAAATCAAACCCTTTACCCACACATGCTCCCTTACTGGACAAAAGTTATTAATGTCTTTCTCAGCCAAGGATCATTTCCTGATTCCCTCAAAACTGGTAAAGTCACCTACTTCTCAAAAAACCCTCAGCAGTCGCAAATGAACTCAATAACTCGCCCCATCACCAACCTAACATTTCTTGCAAAAATCATTGAAAGATTTGTAGCGGAACAACTCACCCAACACATCAAAGACAATAACCTTCTAGACGAATTACAATCTAGCTTGAAGCAAGGATGTAGTTCTGAAACAGCACTGCTTCATTCTTTTTAGATGTGGTTCCACTTTCATTCAGCATCAAAGAATTGTCCTGGGGCTGTGCATCTGTACACCAGGTGCCATGAACCAGGTCTGTGTGAGCTAAGACAGAGCCCGTGCCCCAGTCTGCCTCTGACGCACTCAGCGTGGAATAAAACACCACCATTTTATTCTATGTTTAACACACTCATGGGTCATTGCATAGCTTTTTTTATATAAATTGTTTGATTAGATGCTTATCGGTCTCTGTTTTATTTATCTATCATAATAGGTAAATATTATCATAACTATTTACCTACAAGCACTTCACTGTTGAAAATATTGAGGAAAATATCAAATTTAAAAAACTGAGTTTTAAAAAATACACAAATAAATTACCTTCAAATACTTCAGCAATTGAAAGTCTATGTTTGTACAACTTCAAATCTCAATAGATTATCTTCCTTATACATATGTCCCCTTTCTATGTAATCCTGTATCTATATATTTATTACCTTTTCCTACTTCACAAGAGAAAAAATCACTCTCTCCAATGCACTACTCTGTCTCCCCCTAGACCTCTCTCAATCTATCCTCTGCCTCCGCTCTCCGACTCATGCCACAGCTCATTCTACTCCTATGATCTCCAAAATAATCCCTCCTAGCCTCTTCCCTCCTCTACCCACGGCTCACCCCAAACCTCAGTTTACTACTATGATCTCCCAAACAACCCCACTAAACTCTTCTCTCATGTAGCTCTCCTTTGACTCGTCCCTTACCTCATTTTACTACTACGATCTCCCTAATTCCTGTCTACCGACTCTTCCTTCCTCTATCTCTCCTTTTATTCATCCTGAATCTCATCTTACTACTATGATCTCCCGATTAACACTTTCTAGATTCGTCCCTCTTCTATCCCTCCATTATTCTATTTAATCCAACCAACAACCTCACATGTTCACAGCTCAAATTAACTCATATTTCTCTGTACTAATCCACCACTAATCCTTTTGGGCTCCAGAGTGGTGTGCTACTCACCAAAATGCGATACAGCAGTTCGTCAGGGGTAGTAAGCACTACATAAACACAATTACAAGAAAACTGGTGTTAACTGGGGTCGAGGTAGCGCTGATAAAATCACAGCGTGCACCGCCGAAATACGAACAAGCGGTATCCACTGGGCATGACTTTACTCCTGCTGAGAAACAGGAATTTTCCTCCAATGACTACATCTCTTGAATTATGACTTTGAATCCTCAGGATGCACATAGGTGAAGAGAGTTATAGCATGGAGCCGCAGGGGATAAAAGCAAGATTGCGGATTGAGTTATTGAGAGTTAAAGGGAACGATGGCATGAATGAAGAGTGTAGAGCCTGGTACTGACGTAAGACAGGTGGCGTCTGACCAAGGAATAACTTGATGGCATGAAGATAAATTAATATGATTACCTGCAGGTTCTAGGCTGGGCGAGGGGGCATAGTGGGCGATCACACGTTGTCACTGTAGGTCCCTGATGGCCAGATAGACGCCATGCCAGACTTTGAAGGGAGCAGCATGTGCCCTGAGTGCAGAGATTCTGCCTCGAGTGTATAGAGTCTGCCACAAGTGCAGAGAATCTGTCCCGAGTGCAGAGATTCAAGCACGAGCGCAGAGATTCTGCTGTGAGTGCAGAGATTCTGCCCCGAGTGCAGAGATTTCACCAAGAGTGCAGAGAATGTGCCTGAGTGCAGGGATTCCACCAAGAGTGCAGAGATTCTGCCCCGAGTGCAGAGATTCCACCAAGAGTGCAGAGAATGTGCCTGAGTGCAGGGATTCCACCAAGAGTGCAGAGAATCTTCCCCAAGTGCAGAGATTCAACCATGAGTACAGTGATTCTGGGCCAGATGTAGCAAAGGGTTTTACCCATTCTCTCCTTATGGGAAAATGTGTTCGTACATATGGCCCTCTGTCCCGAGTGCGGAGATTCCACCACGAGTGAAGAGATACCACTACGAGTGCAGAGATTCCACCATGAATGCAGAGATTCTGTCCCGAGGTCAGAGATTCCGCCACGAGTGCAGAGATTCTGTCCCGAGTGGAGAGATTCCGCCACGAGCGCAGAGATTCTGTCCCGAGTGCAGAGATTCCATCACAAGTGCAGAGATTCTGCCATGAGTGCAGAGATTCTGTCCCGAGTGCAGAGATTCTGTCCCGAGGTCAGAGATTCCGCCATGAGTGCAGAGATTCTGTCCCGAGGTCAGAGATTCCGCCACAAGTGCAGAGATTCCGTCACGAGCGCAGAGATTCCTCCATGAGTGCAGAGATTCTGTCCCGAGTGCAGAGATTCCATCACGAGCGCAGAGATTCTGTCCCGAGTGCAGAGATTCTGTCCCGAGTGCAGAGATTCCGTCACGAGCGCAGAGATTCCGCCATGAGTGCAGAGATTCCGCCACGAGTGCAGAGATTCTGTCCCGAGTGCAGAGATTCCGCCACGAGTGCAGAGATTCTGCCACGAGTGCAGAGATTCCGCCACGAGTGCAGAGAGTCTGCACTCGTAATTTTGTGAGTCGTGAGTCTGTTTGTGAATCGGGCCCTCAGTTCAGCTCTCAGCTCAGTTACAGTGGCACAATACAAGCCCTCACTCAACAAAAGTAGCCGGGTGCAGCCCAGAGTCAGCCCATAGCATTATGGGAAACGTGTCAGCCATTACATACAATGACTTTGGGACAAAAGAAAGCTTTTATGCTGAAGAAATGCCGCAAATATCACCAGAAAGGCACATAGTGCAAGACCTTTTTCACCAGCACATCCTAAATAAACAGTGGCGACCCACAAACCAGGAACTTCGTTCAACAGCCAATCAAAAAATTCCAAAGATGAGGGGAAGGACCAGTGTATGAAACCTGGGCGTGTTCTATGGTAAGGCAATACTAAGTGGTTGCCTGAGTCGCCGCCAGCAGGAGGTGCCACATGCCCGCACAATGACACAGCAGAGCCACATTGCTAACTCGGGAAGGGCATGAAAATGTAAGTTCCTAGCGCAGCAAAAACTCTACCACCGGCCTTTGCATCGAAAAATAAGAATTTTTACTACTGATCATGACACAAAAAATCTAGGGCCCATATTTATACTTTTTTAGCGCTGCATTTGCCTCACTTTTTGACGCAAAAGTGGAGCAAACTTGCAAAATACAATTGTATTTTGTAAGTTTGTGCCGTTTTTGCGTTAAAAAGTGACGCAAATGCGGCGCTAAAAAAGTATAAATATGGGCCCTAATATTTTACTACTGGCTTTGACGTAGAATATCCCAAACATTCTGTGATGGGTTTTGTCACGGGAAACACAAAGGTGCTATCACTTGGCTTGCCACGGAAGATGCATTTAAAGTTGACTTGAGGAAAACTACCTGAAGTGTAGAAAAAAATCTGACACCCCTCCTTTATAGGGGACCTCGTACCCTACTTAGACCCACCCCAACTAAAACACATGCTATCGGAGCTTGGCCTTACGTTTAAGTATTGTATTTAACTACAGAATAATGAAACACTTAAAACAAATATTGGTTCAAATATAGTGAATCCGTAACCGTTTATTTACAATGCAGTTCTTTGTGGTAACTGGGATAGAGAATTCACTAACGGTGAATTCTAGAAAAACAAAAACAGGAAAAACCCAAATGTTATATGTACAGGTAGGGAGCTCTGTGCCACCTCGGTTTTTAATTCTTTTGAACCCCGATTACACCAGGAAGGGGAGCACCTGTGTCCGTTTACGTTTTTATTGATTTGGACACATTTATTGAAAGCAGGATATTTTCAAGTGAAATTATTTGTAGTTTCTGATCCGCGACCTTAATAATTCTACATTTCTGATCTGTTTTCTCATTAAACAATGTAAAACTATAATTTATCAACTTATATTATGCAACTGAGCATTTTGGAAATACACTTTACATAAAGTTTCCACCTCCAGTGGTGCAGCAGTGGGTCAACAGTCTGTTTAAAGCCTGTAAAATAGAGCATCTCTGTGGTGTGAACACTGCCAGGAGGAGATCGGAGAACTCAACCCTCCCCAAGAGAAGTTTGAGTGCCCAAAAGAGATAGTGTTTCATCCCATCAGTGGTGGCAATATAGCGACCTTTGTGAGTGAAAGGCCCCATAGTGGTGCACACGTGGTGGTGTGAACCAGAGGCGCACAAAGGCCTCTTCTATGTCAACAGAGGCGCTATACAGAGTGCAGTACAAGAGGCGACCTTATCTCGAAGGGCTCAGCTGCTGTTAAAGTGACAGGGCGCTGGAGCGACATCTGTGACCTTTCACCTATGGAGTCCGAGGAAACATGACATGACGGGTTCTCCTCCTCCAACATGTGTGACCGGCCTCGAGGGGCGCTGCAACCTGGCAGGTGCCCCCGCCACCCCCACTTGTGACCTGCCTTCTGGGCCTCCTGAAATCTGACCTGTGAACAGGGGCATCTTAAGGATTTTGGGGGCCCTGGGCCAAAAGGATCTTGGGGCCCCCTGTTCAGAACAGCTTTAAATTTGTGATCCAGTTTCAGTTCTTTCAAGCCTTCTTTGGAGAGGTCCCTGGCAGCGCACAGGAGCACTGGGCCAAACTCTAAATGCGTTTATATCTAATATTCAGGCGCAGTGACGTGTTTCAATAGTGTCACACAGCAGCAGCTGACTAATATTACTATGTGTCATCCATCTCTGTGACACCCTCCTAGTTATCATATGTCGTGTTTTAAACTAAAAGAACCTTTTTATGGATGAAACATAAACACACTTCCCTGCAAAATGTTAGTAATAGACTCTCACACATCACCCACAATGACAAATAAATTCAAGGGCGGCGGTATTTGTTAGCAGAGCTGATTGAGAATTATTCGGGTTTCTCAGGGCAAGACTCTCTGTAGAGCACAGCCGGCCCTATCAGGGGCCCCTGAAAGGCTAGGCCCTGGGCTAGAGCCGTCCCTATCAGGGGCCCCTGAAAGGCTGGTGCCTGGGGCCCAGGACCAGAGCTGGCTCTATCAGGGGCCCCTGAAAGGCTGGAGCCCTGGCCCAGAGCTGGCTCTATCAGGGGCCCCTGAAAGGCTGGGCCCTGGACCAGAGCTGGCTCTATCAGGGGTAACTGAAAGGCTGGAGCCCTGGACCAGAGCTGGCTCTATCGGGGGCCCCTGAAAGGCTGGAGCCCTGGCCCAGAGCTGGCTCTATCAGGGGGCCATGAAAGGCTGGAGTCCTGTGCCAGAGCTGGCTCTATCAGGGGCCCCTGAAAGGCTGGTGCCTGGAGCCCTGGACCAGAGCTGGCTCTATCAGGGGCCCTGAAAGGCTGGAGCCCTGGCCCAGAGCTGGCTCTATCAGGGGCCCCTGAAAGGCTGGAGTCCTGTGCCAGAGCTGGCTCTATCAGGGGCCCCTGAAAGGCTAGTGCCTGGAGCCCTGGACCAGAGCTGACTCTATCGGAGGTCCCCTGAAAGGCTGGAGCCCTGGCCCAGAGCTGGCTCTATCAGGGGCCCCTGAAAGGCTGGGCCCTGGACAGAGCCCACTTTGCCCAGGCCTTAAAACGTCTCTGACTATGAGAAGGCAGGTGCCTCGCCCTCAGTCCCCAGTGCACTTGTGCAATGTTCCTTCGTGTGAAGGTTGTGTTTTCACACCGGAGAGGCCCTGAAGAGTGTCAGGCTACCTCCGAATCTAGCAGTGAACATCTTCATCCCGTACAAACAGAGCCTGGCAGCGCCTGGCATGTCACCGACTCTGCTGCAGCCCTGCCGGCCTCAAGGCACCGGCCCTGTCTGCACATTACCTTTACAGGAGCGGGCCTGCAGGTGACATAGAAGGCTCGGACTGGTCACAGAATGTAACCCTGTCTCGTGGGGGGCGTTGGCAGCCAAGATGGCTTGATTTGTAGAGTCTGATACTGGATTTAATGAGACATCACGCGCGCCTACAGTAAGTCATAGAGGGGGATATTTACAGTCCCCCTGTGCCACCATGCGCCCTAATAAAGTCCTTATTTATGATGTAAATGTGGCCCAACTAGGCCTAAATCTCGGCGCCGTATTTACATTGTGGTGAAATGAATGCAACACTATTGCCCCCTATCCTGCGCCGTGGTGCGCCGTATTTTAAATACAGCGCACACATGGGGGCGGTACAGGGTGCTAAGGGGTGCAGGGAATGTTGCGCTGAACTCGGAGCAGTGCCACTTTCCATAAATCTGCCCCGTAGTCTTCTGAGAGTGTGCAAGGCTCTCTTCTAGCAGCTCATGCAACGTCTGCGCTCTTCACAGAAGTAAACCAGTTTGAGATCACAAAAATGACAGTACACCACTGTAGTGGATCCTCCATCAAGAAACTCTTTATTCTTACGAAACTTGGCTCATAGGTTCAAACAGATCCTCCAAAGAGGTGTCACAGTCTTCAGTTTTAAAACCGGAGAACCATAAAACAGCTTCCAAAGCCAATACATGTTTCGTCTGCTTGGACAATACCGCAGCAGACTTCATCAGGGCTTGCAGGAGAACATCTGGTACCTTCCTATCCGAGCAATAGTGACCGAAACGTCTTCAACTGAAGTCAAGCAGTGGAACAATGCAGTACTCCACCCGTTTCAAAACATCATGGGTATTTGAATCGATGGAGAGTGCTCCAGCTGAGCACGCGGAGTACCACGCGGAGTACCACTCGGAGTACCACAAGCTCAGAGTTTCTGACATGCACATGGTCTGACTGCTCCTGGTCTGTCCCTGGAAACTCAGCAAAAGCTGTCAGACATAAAAGTGCGCATCTTAGGTGCTGATTCACGAAGCCTTCTCTAAGCAGCCATGTGATACTCCTGTTTGAGCTGTGAGTTACTCCCGACTTTCCATTCGTAAGACATGCTTACTCACAGACCTGATTCACAAATACTCTTCCGTAAGTAAGCTTTGTGAATCTGGCCCACTGTGAGTAAGACAGAAAAACGTAATTTAGTTTCTAAATCTGAGGCCGAGTGTTCTGAAACCAACTCAGCCCACCGTAGAGTGACCACATGAGCAGAATGGGCAATTGCCAAGGGCCCCAACCCTCCAAGGGCCCACTGCAAAATTTAAAGCTCTCTGTATTTGACCCCTCTCTAGTCTATTTTTCTTCTCTCTCCCTCACTGACTCCCTCTACCTCTTACTCTGTCTACTGTGTTTTAAGACTTTTTGGGGTTCCAGGAAAGACATATTTCAACTGTTTTTGTGTGACCCTGTTAAAGATTAACATAATTTAGTATTGTTTGGCACCAAGCATGGAAGGGGTCCCCAGGGGTCACAGCTGCAACCCCTGGCTTGCGACCCCTGGCCTCACAGGTGGCAAAGCCAGTGCCAGGAACACAAGGGGCGGCTCTGTATTAATGATATTCTGACAGTTTTTCATTATACTAATAATGAATAATATTCTATTGTTCACTATAAGTGTAATAAAAATGGAGCACACGTAGGTCTTTTGGTGGCAACTGTGGTAAGTAAATATAGTTGTAAATGTATGTTCTATGCCTGCTTGCAGGTGCGAGAATGTTTAAGTGAGATAGAGCGTATGTGTGAGCAAGTGCATTTCTATGTGTTAGCATGAGTGTGTGAGCCAAGTTACGGGTACTGAGCGAGATTGTGTGAGATTTTGGCCCAGATTTTCTATTTTGTGATGCATGGCAACGCTGCAGCAACGTTGCTGCATTGGCTCGCATTAAATGGAGAGAGAAAAAATGCACCTTTTTTCACTCTCAGTACACTGGCGCACTTTTGGCAGCCATGCACCAACGCACACTGCCTTGGGCCATAGTGCGACGATGTGTGTGTTTTCCGAAGCATAGGTTTTATACTGGAATGAGTCCCTTCCAGTTAAAAAAACTATGCTTTAAGGCTTTTCACACTTTGTAAGTATGCTGCACTATGTAGCACACATGCAAAGTTGGGATAACTAGTAGATTTTTTTTTTAAATTACCTTTGTTATGTCTTCCTCAAGGAGGCTTAAGATTTTGGTACAAATTCCTGTCTACCCATGTTTGTAGACGTAGACTTGCATTAAAACCCATGGGTGGTTGCATGGGAACAGCCATGACCAACCATGGAAGGCCCCCTTGACACAAAATAACGTAAAGCAGCGTATAGCGCAAGTTTGCGTTATGTTGATGTACTATCCAAAGCAAATCCTCAATTGTTGTGATGTTAGAGTCATGTGACATACCTTCCTGATAAACATCAGAGTCAGGGGTCATATGATCTCACTTCCAGTGATGTCATTAAGGTCAAAAGGTATACGTTGTCACTTCCGCTACCCCTGGCATCTTGGTGAATCAACGCCCATGGCACCATGTGGGCTAAAATGAGCAGGAAATTGGTAACAATATTTAAAGTTGTTCCATACAGGAGCCCCCAAAATATGTTTTACTAGGGGCCACAAAATTCTTAAGATGACAATGATCAGGCATGAGATTTTTTGCAAGGTTAGTTTTTTTTTATCTCACGTAATTTCAGATTTGGGCAAATTTTGAATGTAGAGCAGGACATTTAGGTTGCTATTCAGTCAGTGTTTGATTTGAAAAAAAAGAGAAAAGGACAGCTGCCCTAAGTTTTTTCTAGGAGCCCCCTGCTGGCACCACCACATGTCAGGGTTGCAGAATACCGAGACTGCCTAAACTTTACTCCACCTCATATCTCTGTCTTCCACCACCGCACGCTTCCTGCCTCTTTATGTCACTCTTCCAATAGTTTCCAGCCCTGCATTCTCTCTCTAGCCCTGTTTCCCAATATTTTTATATTCTACCTTCTTCCTTCTTCACTTTGTGCTCTGGGTCAATGTCTGATGATGAAAGTATAACCCAGTCCCCCTCAATGAGTCCCAGTGTTTGCCACCTGTGACCACCTTTGGCAGTTTAACCTATACAGACATATTAGGCTGACGTGTATAGTGTGTTATAAATAATGTTTAAAAAAATATATCTCTATTAGTTGTAGCTTTCATATTATTAACTCCATCGGGCAATGTTTTTGTGTTGGAGATTTGGGACACAGTTTTTTGTCGGCCTATATTCTGACAAGGATATTCTGGTACCACACTGTGACTGTTGTTTGTGCTGGGCTGACCAGAGGTTAAGGTAGACCAGTGTGTTCTCTACTAGGACAAGAAATAGGGGTTAGTGTAACATAAATAACATAAAACATGTAAGGGAGGGAATAAATGAGTGCTTAATTTGTGCTGGTGGTTTGCACCAGCACATATTTTTCTGGGACCAGGATTTATTTCTTATTTTCAGACTCAGTCCTATCACTTTCATCTGCTCCTGTCAACATCTGTCTTCTTGGTCTCATTGTCTTCTCTCAACTCCACCCTGATACATACATACAAGTGCACACCCAAAAATTAACAAACAAGTACACCACTCTTTTCACTTAATCCAATCTGAACACTGACGCCCAATACTACTTTAAATCCAAATCCAGTATTTGTAAAGCACACAAATCACCCGAGAGCGTCTCAAGGTGCTAAATCGTAGGCACGGGGAGATTACGTGATTTGCCCAGAATCACAGGATGTTGAGCCAGCAGCAAAACTCGAACCTGCTTCACCAGTTCCAAAGTCGGTAGCTCTGGACGTTAGGCCACAACTTCTTCCCTACTTGTGCGACATCCCACACTGGCCAACCTACCTTACATAAGAGCCAAACAACTACAACTTCCCTTACTTAACTGAACCACTGACTCCAGCTTAAATGTGGCATTTTTGCCATCCAGTTCTCCTAGCATGTGTTTAAGGCATCTAAAACAGCAGTTACGTAGTCGTCTCATACATCATGTCCTGGGGAAGCAGATTTGACTTATTCTCCTGCCTGAGACCATGAGTATGAGTTGTGGAGATGCAGAAATGAACTCCCCGTTCACTTCCTGTCTGAGTACTAGAGCTGTACACAGGCAGAGACACACAGTCAACTCACCCCCTGCCCATGGTGTCCAGCTGTGCAGCTCTGTAACACCCTGTAGCCGTTCCCCAAGGTGCTCCACAAGCACCTGTCCTTGCCCCAACTCTGTTCAATCTCTACCTTGAACCGTTAGCCTCTCTGCTAATACAACCCTGCTTCATCCTACCACAGTACGCTGACGACACACAGCTTTACCTAAAAGTTTCTTCCTATGCTCACATATCTTTCTTGACTACTACTCTTGTCAATGCTCAGTCATGGATGACCTCACAGCATCTCTTAGTCCACATAAAAACGAGGGCCTGATTTCTATCTTGGAGAACGGGGTTACTCCTTCACAAACATGACGGATACTGTGTCAGCTGTATTATGATTCCATTATATTCTATGGAAATCGTAATGCAGTGGACGAAATATCTGTCATGTTTGTGAAGGAGTATTCCATCTACCAAGATCGTAATCAGGCCTAGAGTTCCTTTTCTTCTCACTGCAGTCTACCTCTCTGCCTGTTCAAGAGTGGCCGAGCACGACCAACATTCTCGATTGCTTCCCATCAATTTCCAAGAGCACCACATATCTCAGTTTCATCATTGACAACAGATGAAATGTCATTGTACCCATCAATCCTGCTGCAATAAATGCAAACTAGCGACTCAGACTCATCCGTGGGATCAAACCCTTCCTTCCTGATAAAGACCTCGAAGGAGGCATCCAAGCTATGGCCCTCCTACGACTTGATGACAAGAATGACATTCTTCCTGGTGTTCCTAAACCTCAGCTAACCCTCATCGAAGCCACTTTGAACACTGCAGCTCACCTGGCCACAGGAACCTCCCCCATTGATCCCATCTACCTTGTCCTGCCATCTCTAGGCTGGCTCATTATCGAATACCGATCCAGGTACAAAATTGCTTGCATAGTTCACAAGATTCTGCACACCAACCAATCTCATACTGGGCCAACAACCTGAAGCTATGAGGCAGAACTTGTTGACGTGGAAGCTCTAACTTTCTTCTTCTTGGAGTCTTGCATTCCAGAAAATGCACACTCCAAATTAATCCTTGTCAGGCTGTGCACGGAAAGACCAGCATACATCAACAAACGAATGACCTTCCACCAACCGACCAGACACCTACAATCTGTCTCCCTCTTCCTCGCAGACACCCCCCTGGGTCCGCCAATCCAACAGCAGAGGACACTCCTTCTCTCATCTGGCAGCCAAAGCCTGGAATGACCTTCACCTGCTCCTCAGGAACGCCACATACCTCTGGGAATTATGGAAAGACTCAACAAATGGCTGTTAGAATGAACAGAGCTGCTTCGGCTCAGTGCTCGAGTGAAGTTGCAGCTGGTTATGTAGCACAGGGCATCCTCTTGACTATGATTCAAATCACTAGCTCATCTTAATTTGCTCTCATGTTTTCTTATTTCACAGGCTTATTGTAATTTGTCACATATCAAGCATTTATCTCTCACCCTCTACTAATTGTATCCTTCACCCTGCCTTGTTTGTTTCTTCTTGACCTTGTATATTCTTCTTTCACTGTTCATTTGTACATTTTTTATGTAATTTGTAAAGTTCTCAGATGCTCTTGGGGCTTCTATGTTGTATTCAAAAATATAATAAAATTAATATATTAGAAAATGATCTATCGGTTCAGCTCTAGCCTGAGGCTCAGGACTCTGTGTGAACACAATTACTGCCCATTATGCTGACATTTAAGAGGCGTGCCAATTACCAAAATAAATGTTTGAATGACCCTGGTTCGATTTCTCTAAAACCCTCCCCTTTAGTAGTGTCCCCCATTTTCTAGCCACTGGCACCCTGGTCCCTCCAAGGTTTACTCAGTGGCGGTTCCTCTATGGGAGCAGAGAAGTGTTGCCCCCCTGCACTGCTGTGCAGAAAGCGTAAAAAATAAAATGGTACTAAAATATTACCATTTTACTTTTGACGCTTCTGCCAGCAAACAAAGTGCGATGCCAGGGCGGGCAAGAGAGTCACTGCTGCCAATGATTGGCAGCAGTGAGGAGTGATCCCTTTGTTTAAAGTGCGCATGATTGTTTGGCTGGCTACCTTGCTACGGCCAAACCGGCATACACATTTCAAACCTCTCGAACCCGGCAGGCTTGGACAGCTGGCTTGGAGAGCAGGCACAGGCATACAGTGCCTTTTGTATCGTGGAGCCAGCCCACTCCAGCCAATCAAGGTGCATTTTTCATGCTGCTTAACAGTATGAAAACAGTGTCTTGATTGGATGAGGGAGTTGGCTCAGGGCTTCACGCTCCGAGGACGTGCGGCAGGACATCGAGTAAGGGAAGTGTTTTCTTTATATTTATATTGGAGTGTATGTTATGTGTGTATGTTATGTATGTTATGTTCTGTTATGTGTGTATGTTGTAGCTTTATGTGCCCCTCCAATTTATTTTACTGCCAGCTGCCACTGGGGTTTACTACTGAAACACATACCCATGGATGGAGAATTCCCTCCCCATGGAGTAGAACAGTGCACAGAAAAGCCAGGAGAAGCAGAGGCCTTGGGTCATAGGCTTGCGAAATACATGGATTGTGCTACTTTACGCACTACAAAATGCAGTTGGTGAATTGGTCCCCTATGGGTAGATTTCATTACATCCTGCATGCTTTTTACAATGGGATCAGCACACCGAAACTGGGCTCTGTGCCTACATTTCATGCACTTATGTAAACTGTGATATAATTTGGGGTGGAAAAGTATGAGTTTGCTTTTAAACTAACAGAGGATGTACAACACAGACTTCAGGGCTCAGCAGTGTTTGCACATCCACAGCCCTGGAGATGGCCTCACACACAGCACTGAAACATCAGCCCCTGGCTGAGTAAGGCATCTGGTGGTTCTGGCTCCTGGCTGCTGTTCTAATGTGGTTGAACTGCAGCAAGTTGTCATAATATTAGTGTCTGTGATAAACCTGTTGGTCTTGAAACCAGGCCAGGCAAGAAGTGATGGTGAATCTGGCTGTGTCCCCCTTCCTCCCTGCAAGGGTGGGGCGGCCTCCCTTCCAGCCCCCAGCACTTCATTGGCTGGAATTCCTTGTATATTTCTGTTGTAATTTCCTCTGAATTGGTGATATGTGTATACAAGGGAAGTGTTCTTCATGGACCCCACTAGAGTTGGATATGTTACTAGCTTAGGCCACACATATAAACACACACACACACACAGACACACGTATACACACACACACTCTGAAGTAATCTGCGCCGTTCATGAATTTCTGTTAATATCTGACAGTGGACCTGTGAGTGTGCTCAAATAGAATCGTGTTAGGATTTAAGCAAGATTCAAATGGGGAACCTGCTATTGCAGCATTGCATATTTTGTAAAGTGCAGGCAGTGGGCGCGTGATTGAGGAACAACATGCCGGGTGTGGTGGTTCATTGGACTAAGTAATCAACTGCAGAGATCCATGTTTATTTCCAGTGTTCAAAGATACAAATTCCGCTGGGCACACTCAATCTTCTATCCTTCTAAGGTTGATAAAACGTGTCCTTGACATGGGTAGCAAAAAACGTCAATTATTTTCCAGAGGACCCCTGTGGGAGTGAACGTTCCCTATAACCAGGGCCACTGAAATTATGCGGCAGTGGAGCACCAAATTGTGCGGCTGGTTGACTGAATTATGAAGGAAGAAAAGGCAAGCTATGCAGCATAATGCAGCACATTTTTTTATACTAGTTCGTCATTATTTTGTCATTTTTACACATGGTAATACTACTTGGACAGAGATTTCACCTCATTAATACTAGTTTAACAACTTAATACAGAAAAGCACTAACGAAAGATGCCCAGTTAACCTTTGCAAAGGGCATCCACTGCGAGCAAACCCACGACGCCATGTTCTTAGTAACTTTTGATCCGTTTGAGCTAGAAACAACATTTTTTGTTAAAACCTGCAGATTATGCAGTTGATGGTGGATTATGTGGCTAATGTGGAAAATCCAAAATAGTGCAAAAAAAAAGCTGTGGCCGTGGAATCACATAATTCCAGTGGCCCTGGCTGGCCTGGTTTGTAGTGGGTACCTAAGGTACTTACACCTTATACCAGGTCCAGTTATCCCTTATTAGTGCACTGTAGGCAGTGTCTAGAAGCCAGGCTGTCTAGGGGTAGTGTGGATGAGCAACCAAGGCCTAACTAGGAGACGTGCAAAGCTCATGCAATACCTCTGTAGTCACAGAGTACTCACACATATGAAAGAAAATACTCAGTGTTACAGAAATAAAGGTGCTATATTTTGGTGACACAAATGCCAAAAATACCATAGAGACTATACTCCCTTAGGAGGTAGGTAATACCCAAATTATACACTAGTATGCAGAAATTCAGAAACAATAGTTGGAAATGGGCCTGGGGGAACACAAACCATATATTAAGAAAGTGGAATGCGAATGTTGGATTCACACCCACGTAACTGTAGTGTGCAGAGGGGCGCTGGGAGTATTAGAAAACACCAAAAGTAAGTAATAGAACCCAATCCAGAGCCCAGGTAAGTAGGAGTAAATCACAGTAACTTTCCTAGAACACACAAGAACACAAGAAAGAAGATTATGTAAGAACCAGAAGAGACTGCAAGACACCAACGATGGATTTCTGAACCTGAAAACCGGTGGAAGAAGGGGACCAAGTCCAAGAACCACTGAAGAGTCCAGGGAGAACAGGAGCCCCTGCTAACACGGATGAAGGTGCAACAGAAGAACCACCAGTGAGGAAGAACAGTCAGTACTGCACCCAAGAAGATGGACGCGGGTTCCTTGGTTGGTGCAGATGATGTCCCACGCCGGATAGATGATTGCAGTTTGGTTTGTGTTGCTAGATTCCACCAACAAGCCTTGGCACACGCAAAGCACCAGGTTAGCAGAAAATGGCGCTGCCCGGGACCAGGAAGGACCTGGTGGACTCTACCCAGGAGAGAGAGTCAGAGGGGGCTCTCAGCAACTCAGAGAGCCCCCGGAAGGCCAGGCAGTGCACTGAGGAGTCCCACAGCACAGGGACAAAGAAGGTGCTAAGGGAGGCCCACGCAGCACTACAACAAAGGATCCCACGCCGCTGGAGAATCACTCAGGAAGATGTGCGTCACAGGATGGAGTGCTGGGGGGCGGAGCTGCACGGTGCATGAAAAACTTGGTGGAAGAATGCCAACAAGCCTTGGCAACTGCAAATCACGTAGTTCACGGGGTACTGTCTTGTGTGGGGAGGCAAGCTCTTACCTCCACCAAAGTTGGACAGTAGGACGTCAGGACCGTCGCGACCACTTCAGTCCACCACCTGTGATGCTGGATACACGCACTTTGTCAGGAGAGGGGACCCACGCCACTGGTTGTCGCTGCAGAGGGGTGCCTGCTGAAGCAGGACAATGACTCCTTCACTCCAAGGGAGATCCCTTCATTCTTCTGGTGCAGGCTGAAGGCAGGCTGTCCTCTGAGGATGCATGACCTGGAAACAGTTACAGTTGCTGGCAGGAGCTGAAGATACAATGTTGCAGAAGTCGTCTTTTCTTCTTTGTTGCAGTTTGTAGAGTTCCTGGAGGGTCCAGGTGCAGTTTCTTTGGTAGGAAGTTGAAGTAAAAGATGCAGAGGATTCCTGCTGGAGTCTTGCAATCCGAATCTGAAGACCCTAAATAGCCCTGAAATGGGGGGTTGGTCAGCTAAACAGGTAAGCACCTATCAGGGGAGGGCTCTGACGTCACATGCTGGCACTGGCCACTCAGATGCTCCCAGAGTTCTATGCCAACTTGGAATCCAAGATGGCAAAACCCAGGGACCCTCTAGAGGAGCTCTGAGCACTACCCCTGGCGTGGTGATGGACAGGAGAGAGGTCACTCCCCTTTCCTTTGTCCAGTTTCACGCCAGAGCAGGGACTGGGGGTCCCTGAACCGGTGTAGACTGGATTATGCAAGGAGGGCACCAACTGTGCACTTCAAAGCATTTCCTGTGGCTTGGGGATGCTACCCCTCCCAAGCCTGTAACGCCTATTTTCAAAGGGAGAGGGTGTAACACACCTCTCCCAAAGGAAATGCTTTGTTCTGCTTTCCTGGGCTCGAGCTGCTTGAGCAACAGGAGGGCAGAAACCTGTCTGAGAGGTGACAGCAGCTGGGGCTGCCTGGAAAACCTCAGTAGGCTGTAATGGCAGTACTGTGGGTCCTCTAAGGAGCCCCCAGAGTGCAGGGAACCATACAACCAATGCTTACATGTTTGATACCATCCATCATTATGTAGCTGGACATAGGTAGTGGCCTATGTCCATTACATGCGTAGAATGGCGTCCCAGCACACATTAAGTCCGGGAAAATTGTCCTGGAGGTTGTGGGGGCTCCTCTGCTAGTTCAGGGGTGACCTCAAACACAGGTACTCTGCACCCTGCCCTCAGGGCTGGAGGGCCTGCAATAGGGGTGACTTATAAGTGACCTGGTGCAGTGTAAATGGCAGTGAAAGGGTGCATACACCTTTTCACGCAGGCTGCAATGGCAGTCCTGCAGAACCCTTTGCATGGGCTCCCTATGGGTGGCAAAATATATGCTGCAGCCCATTAGGATCCCCTAGAGCACCAGTGCCCTGGGTACCTCAGTACCATATACTAGGGACTTATAAGGGGGCGCCAGTATGCCAATTGTGGGTGAAATACTGGGTTACCAGTATCCTACAACCATAATTTAAGGGAGAGGGCATAACTACTGGGGTCCTGCTTAGCAGGATCCCAGTAGACACAGTCAAACACACTGACAAAAAGGCCAAAAATGGGGGTAGCCAAGCTAGAAAGAGGCTACTTTCCTATACCCTGCTTATAACTCTCCTGGTTATAACACAGGGCCTGATTTTCAAAAGTAGTAAAACATAACTGATTGTACATGATGCCTGTCTGTAGGTTAAACAGGATTGAGGTATGTGTTAAATCTTCCTCCCGAGCAAAAGTGATGGCTGCTGTAAGGAAGTGATGCAAAAGCAGGGTTTATAAAAGAGATCTTAAATGTCACGAAGGACTCCAGCCAGTGCTTAATTTGTGCCAGTGGTTTCCGGTGCACTTACTTTTGGAGCCTAGTACTTAGTTTTCTGCATCAGGCATTTACTGCGAGCAAAAGACACATATGGGAAAGATGAAGGAAGAGAAAGACGGAAAACTGTCACAAAGGGAGAAGGCAGAAAGCTGCAAGAGTGAACTGAAGGGGCAGGAAGTGTCTGTAAATGGATTAAAGAGGCGCGAGATGGCTTCAGGATTGCGCTGCCTCAGTATTCAGTGCTCACATATTTAATTGCAGCAGCCGTGCGATTCAATGGAGCGCTTTGGGCACTGGCACGTTTTTGTTTGCAAATTAAGCACTCACTCCGGCCTGTAGATAGGAGTAACTTATACCTGTGTAGGTTACAAAAAAATTAAAAAATGTAAAGTACTGGGACGGTCGCTCAGTACCTGCTGCAGAAAGTGTGGACAAGATTAAATATCACCACAGTTTCCACAGGAAGCGAGGAGGTAAAAAGGGCAAATTAAAGAAAATTATTTAAAGCCACAGATGAAAAGGGTTCCCAAGATCTACAGGAGGTTGTGCCCGTTTTCCTAAACAGGTGTATTTCAGTCATTGCCTGAAATATACACAATGTACTTCTTTGATACATATCTCACCTTTAGAAATAATCCTTACGACAATCTTAAATGACAACTGTTTGGGATGGATGGTTTAGTAAATACCCCCACAAGCCCAAATTAGGAAAAGCGAAGGTGAAATTTACAAGAATCGTACATTACAACTATTTTTATTAATCTATAGGCCCTGGTTGTACGTGATATAATACAAAAATTCGATGAATCAGGATCTAGAAAGCGCGGCACATCTCCCGTGTTGGTCTCAAAGCGCTGTGAGGGTCTCGAGGCGCACATCCTTTCGTTATTCTACCCTTGTGTACTTTACGCAGCCATCATAGGGTGAGGGATTAGATCCCTGCCAGGATCCCTGTCATTTGATCGCTGTCGCTTCCTGTCTGCTGTGGGCTCCAGGGACAGGACGCGCTCCCGCAGCAGCTGGTCCTTCCTGTGATGACGTCAGAGAAGGATGCCCTGCTGGGGCTGCTGTTAAGTGGCGGTGGTGGGCCGTTTAATTGCTATGAATGACTGATCTGCTGGGCAGTAGCACCTGTGCCTCACCGAAGCATGAGTGACAAGGGAGCTCAAGGGTCAGAGGGCACCGTGGGGGGCGGGCAGAAGGGACAAGGCAGATGGATGGATGGATGAATGACGTGGTTATACGTTGCCACCCTCTGCCAACCTCACCCTGTCTGTAACAAAAGCTTGTCAACGCTGCCTGCGATCTGCCCATTTCGAAGCTTGAGACACAACCCACACTAATCAGTCTCCAGCTCTGTCTTTGTTCTCACCTGATGCTAATGTATATGTCAATAATGAAACAAGACGAGCCCAGTTAAGTCTGTTAACATCATTTGTATTGTAAGTTACACATTCACTCGACGCAAACCTTGGAACTGAACAGCAGAGGATTATTGTACCCCACACCGTGGGACTCATTTTATCAACCTTGGAAGGATGAATGGATCTCCCTGGGTGGAACCCTGTGATCATGGGCAAGCACGGATCCCTGCATCCTAGGGTCATGGGTCAAACACAAATCCCTGCATCATGCGTCATGGGTCGTGCACAGATCCCGGCATCGTGGGGTCATGGGTCAAACACAGATCCCAGCATCGTGAGATCCCTGCATCATGGGGTCATGTGTGAAGCACAGATTCCAGTATCGCGGAATAACGGGTCAAGCACAGATTCCTGCATCATGCGTCATGGGTCGTGCACAGATCCCGGCATCGTGGAATTATGGGTCATGCACAGATCCCTGCATCATGGGGTCACGGGGCAAGCACAGATCCCAGTATCGCGGAATAATGGGTCAAGCACAGATCCCTGCATCATGGGGTCACGGGGCAAGCACAGATCCCAGTATCGCGGAATAATGGGTCAAGCACAGATTCCTGCATCATGGGGTCACAGGTCAAGCATAGATCCCGGAAGTGGATGCCTTAGCCCAATAAGCCACCAGCCCTAGCATATTCCTAGACCTGACATCAACAGCAGAGACAATGGTTTGTGTCCTCGGCTCTCACACCCTGAGGACATTTTGTTGGGGAATGTTTACAAGTGTTTGCAAGGTTGAAACTACGTGTAAATGTGTGTGAATTCGTACACAGCTCTGACATGTGGGAGTTACCAAGACGTGTCCGGGTTCACTGCCATTCGTGTTTTATTTTTATCATCCTTTCCTTGCAGTGACAGTGAAAATAAATGTGGTCCAATAATGCTATTTAGAGAAACTCTACTTTCAAATGCACATTCAGTCATCTATCACTACAGTGCAAAGTGCAAGTATGTGTTCATTACCACAGCAGGTGAGAAAACCACCTCTCACTGCTCCACAGAGTGCATGAAGCAATTACTGAAACCTGGAAACAACTCTCCCACAAGTCAAGAGAACACTTCAGTGTGGTTTAACCGCATTGAACACATTTATGGGTTAC
Organism: Pleurodeles waltl; assembly: GCF_031143425.1. Lineage (NCBI taxonomy): Eukaryota > Metazoa > Chordata > Amphibia > Caudata > Salamandridae > Pleurodeles > Pleurodeles waltl. The sequence continues at coordinate 23,164,667 of NC_090448.1, read as the reverse complement.
ACCCTGGTTTCGATTTGTTGACGTTTGTTAAAAGAAGTACACATGGTAATATACCATGGCATGATACAAATATGCAGATGCTCATAATATAATCTTATGCTACCATTGTTGAAGGCGGAGAAAGGAAAACCTCTGGCAATTCTGGGTCACGGCTGTTCTTCTACCCCATGTGTGAGCACTGGAATACCAATGGTGACATGGGGTGGGCAGGGTAAGGCTGCAGAGATCTTCCAGTCCCTTTGGAGGTTCTTCACTAGGTGCTGCCCTCCTCCGCGCCGGTGACTCTGGGATACGATGCTGACGCCAGGGGACCATGTTTGGCCAGGTGCCCAGAGATGCCCAGATGCATGTACCACAGGAGGATGGTGGGTCCCTGGGGATGCCTCTGGCATGGTGTTGGCTAGAGTCTACGCTGGCACCTCTCCCTGTTTTGGGAACAGCGAGTAGGTCTTTAAGAATTTGGCAAAGGGTCCTGAGTGTACATGGTGACCATATTTAGGGACTCAAAGGCACATATTTATGGGCAATTGGCTTAGGGCAGAACCACAAGTCTTCTTGCCGTGCTGCCCTACGCCAATGCGAAAGGGCAGGGATGCACCGTATTTATGAAATAAGGTACATTTCTGTCCTTTCCCCCTGCACTGGCGCACAATTTGCTGCCAAGCCCCAATGCAGGCACCCATGCACCATGGTGCAAGGGTGCCTGCGTTGCATGCAGGATTGTTTTTGTGCTGGAAGACGCACCATTCCCTGCACGAAAACAATTCTGAGAAACGTTTTCCTCTTTTCATGTGTGCTGCATGGTGCAGCACACACGGAAAGAGGGAAAAAATAGGAGAAATTAAAATATTTCTCCTCGTTGCATCTACTGTGGGGAGGCGTAAGGTTTTGGCGGTGCCCCAGGTTTACGTCATTAAGTAAATCTGGGGCAGCGTCATAATCCATGTGTGCTAAGTGGGAAAACCCATCGCAACCCCCGTGGCATGGTGCAGGGAAAGGCATTGCAGCGACTTGCGCTGCTTTGCCATGAGGCCATGAGAAGACACGCAAAGTGGCTCTGCGTGGCCTCATAGATATCATTGAGAGTCCTGAACCACCTGGCGCATCAAAGAAAGTGACGGCGCAAGCCTCTCGTTACCATGCCCCTCAGTGTAGAAGAGGCCTCAGTTAGGAGAAGCCAGATGGTGGCCAACCGTGGCTCCAATTTTACATGCACCGGGAGTGTAGGTGTCCGCAACTCCTCTGTCCAGCTCTTCTGGTTCCCAAAAAGCTGCTAAGAATGGTGTAAATCTTGTGGGTGGGTCATTGTTTTATGTGGTATTGTTTTATGCATATTGTGTGGTTTTTCAAAGTGATCCTGTTTGAATTTTGAATGAATATGGCCTGAGATTCTTTCTCACAACTCAAAATGTCTGGGCCTCTGAATGGTCATGATTGAGAGGTCTTATAACAGAAATCCGAAGAGGAGTCTCCATGGGTCCAGCTCTTAGAAAGGGAAGGGAGACCTTCAATACTTAGGAAGGGGGATATACTCTCTGTATATAAACAAGCGTAACACGAAAGTATTCCCTGCCTAATTCTTTCTTTTAGTTACACGATTTTGCCTTCCATTTTGTCACCCTGATTCTCACTCACTCTAGTAGAGGCATGCTTCATCACTGGGTCTCATCCTGCTCCCTAAATATCAGGATTGGCTTGCCCATATTCCAGGGAGTGGTACTTTGCCATTGGGCCCCTACACAGATTGGAGGGATCCTCCTATTCAACCATTCATCCTTGAAAGCAAACCAGAGTGAAGTCCCCCTGTACCCCACATGGCCAGCCCAGATTAGGCTGCAGATGGTCCCTGCTACAGTTTATAGTGATCACTTGTTTTTGTGTAGTGCTTTATACCACACACCCGCCGTTTCTAGGAGCAGTAAAAAGGAGTGTTACTAATGTCCATTTTATTGCAACTAGTTACTGACCTCGGAAGGATGGAAGACTGAGGTGGCCTTAACGGGATTTAAAACTATGGCCTGCAGATTACTGCATATGTCAGCAAACAACACGTAGCTCACTGAGCAATCGTGATAAGAATAAAATAGCTATTTCTAAGCGGTCATTGGTAGAAATCCACAGCACAGTGACCCGGGGTGGGTGGGAGTGGCAGAGGTCACCAAAGGTCCTGGATAAATTAGCCCCACCCCCTTACATTAGTGAGCCCTCTGTGCAACTGAAGAGGCCTGTCACTCACCCGAGCATTGATTGCATGGAGGGTAACCATGGATACGCACCCCCTTCCAATCTGTGACCAGCTGGGGCCTGTAAAAGAAGGGGGGGAGGTGTGGACGAAGCATCACATTCGGTAAACTTGATTTTACTTGGTAAATCGTGTGTTTATGCGGGAAATATGTGGTAACACACTCATGGGCGCTTAGAACTGTTTATAACAAGTGAATAAGTTTAGATTTAATTTATAAACTAAACACCCTCCTTAAAAACCTGTCACTGTCCGGCAACATTTGATCTCTCATAACTGACGCAGACAGTGGGGGGCATGGTGTGCAAGCATTACTACCCTTGGGGGAGGGGGGTTTGTGGGGGGCAGTGTTCAGGCACTGCAGGGGGTACATGGTGTTCAAGGACCGGTACCCATGGGGCATGGCAGCATCATCACGTGGTGCACTAGGCGTGCAGGCGTGATGAGGTACACAGCCGGTGCAGGTAGGAGTGACACATACATCATGTAAAACCGAGAGGCTCTCCGAGTAAGCAGCTAGTTTAGGGCACAACACTCCAGATGGTATGCTGCAATGCACACCCGATGCTGAAACCCGGTACTCTTGAGGCCTCGAAGTAACAAAATACTCCTTTCTATGGGTATAAGCATGCACCAGACATTGCAGTAAAACTCCGCATTCAGTCCCACGGGAAGAAGGATAAAAATATCTCCTTACAAACATTTTAATCTTATTTAGAGTATAATAAAGACTATTGGAATTCTGTGATTTTGCAGCTGTGACATTTTCCGCATAATTATGAATCTGACGCACATGTCACTTAATTCATAATCTTCAACGTAATCTGCAGATTTTAACAAAACATGTGTTTTCTTGCTGAAACGGATCAAAAGTTACTAAAAACGCAGTGAGGTGTATTGCCGAGCAGGAAATGACCCTTCATAAACGCTGAGTGGTCACCTGTCCGCTTATTGCTGTATTTGGTTCTTAAACTGGTATTAATTGTTGAAATTGTGCCCAGACAGTGTTAACGTGTAAAAAAGAGTGCTACATTACGCCGCATAATTTGCCTTTTGTTGCTGCATATTTTAGCCATAAAGCTGCATATACTAGGCTTCCCCTGCCGCATAATTCCAGCGGCCCTGAGTATAATTTAGCCCGCCCATGAGTGGAACACACGGAATCTGGAACAGCAAACAAAGCTTAGAGAGAGGGCTCGCCCGATGTGTAACCAGCTCTGCCCATCCCTTCAGGGGCACCTGGCTGAGGATCTGTGGTCAGTCTCACCTGCAGCCCTCTGCCATGGCGGGCAGTGCCAAGGAGCCTCTCAGCGAAAGGTTCGCTCTTCCTTTCAATATACTTGTTAGCATAGCTCAAAATAATGCTGACATCTCACCGCCCCCGTGCCTGACGCACCCTGCATGCCAGTTATAAATCCGACAATGACTAATGGCCTCCACGTGCCCGCCTCTTCTTATGCAGGACGCCTTCACCCCGCTATAGCCAGCATCGCGTTGCATGCTGGGAAGGAGAAAGTGAACCCACAAGTACCAGATAAGAAAGTGCTGCTCGTGGAAGTGCCGGGGTGGCCCAGCTATACTGCCCTTACCGGACACCCTGTACTCTAGTCTCTGGCGGGCAGGTAATCACCACTCTGCGAGATGTGGGGCAGGTATTCACCACTCTATCAATCATGGAGCAGATACTCACCAATCTACCAGTCATGAGGCAGGTATTCACCACTCTACCACCCATGGGACAGGTACCACTATACCATACACGGGGCAGATATTCACCACTTTACCAGTCATGGGACAGGTACTCACCACTCCACTAGTCACAGGACAGGTACTCATCACTCTACCAGTCACGGGGCAGGTATTCACCACTCTACTAGTCATGGGACAGTTACTCACCAATATACCAGTCACGGGGCAGGTATTCACCACTCTACCACCCATGGGAAAGGTACTCACCACTATACCATTCACGGGGCAGGTATTCACCACTCTACCAATCACGGGGTAGGTACTCACCACTATACCAGTCATGGGACAGGTATTCACCACTCTGCCAGATGTGGGGCAGGTACTCACCACACTACCAGTCTCGGGACAGGTACTCACCACTCTATTAGTCATGGGACAGGTACTCACCACTCTACCAATCACGGGGCAGGTACTACTATACCAGTCATCGGACAGGTACTCACCAGTCTACGGGGCAGGTACTCACCACTCTGCCAAGTGTGGGGCAGGAAGTCACCACTCTACCAATCACAGAACAGGTACTCACCCCTCTACCAGTCATAGGACAGGTATTCACCACTATACCAGTCATGGGACAGGTACTCAGCACTCTACCAATCACGGGTCAGGGACTCACTACTATACCAGTCATGGGACAGGTACTCACCACTCTACCAAACATGCGGCGGGTATTCACCAATCTACCAGTCAAGGGGCAGATACTCACCATTCTGCTAGTCTCGGAGAGGTACTCTCCACTCTACCAGTCATGGGGCAGGTACTCACCACTCTTCCAGTCACAGGACAGGTACTCTCCATCCCACCAGTCACAGGACAGGTACTCACCACCCTACCAGTCACAGTACAGGTACTCTCCACCCCACTACTCTCGAGGTGGGTATTCGCCCCTCTACCAGTCTTGGGACGGGTACACACCACTTTACCAGTCTCTGGACGGGTACTCACCACTCTGCCAGTCACAGGACAGGTACTCACCATTCAACTAGTCAGAGGACAGGTACTCACCACTCTCCAGTCACAGGACAGGTATTCACCACCCTACCACTCACGGGGCCGATACTCACCACCCCACCAGTCACAGGACAGGTACTCACCATTCTACCAGTCTCTGGACAGGCACTTTCCACCTCATCAGTCACTGTACAGGTACACTCCACCACGCCAGTCACGGGACAGTTACTCACCACTCCACTAGTCACAGGACAGGTACTCACCACTCTTCCAGTCACCTGACAGGTACTCACTACTCTTCCAGTCACAGGACAGGTACTCTCACCCCGCCAGTCACATGACAGGTACTCACCACTCTTCCAGTCACCGGATATGTACTCACCACTCAACCAGTCACCGGACAGGTACTCACCACTCTACCAGTCACATGACAGGTACTCACCACTCTACCAGTACTCTGCACCACACCAGTCACATGACAGGTACTCACCACTCTTCAAGTCACAGGACAGGTACTCTCCACCCCGCCAGTCACAGGACAGCTACTCACCACTCTTCCAGTCACTTGACAGGTACTTACCACTCTTCCAGTTACATGACAGGTACTCACCACTCTACAAGTCATAGGACAGGTACTCACCACCCCACCAGTCACAAGACAGGTACTCACCATCTACCAGTCTCTGGACGGGTACCCACCACTCTATGAGTCACTGAACGGGTACTCACCACTCTACCAGTCTCTGGACAAGTACTCTCCACCCCACCAGTCGCATGACAGGTACTCACCACTCTACCAGTCACCGGACAGGTACTCACCAGTCTACCAGTCTTGGGACAGGTACTCTTCACCCACCAGTCAAAGGACAGGTACTCACCACTCTCCCAGTCACATGACAGGTACTCCCGACTCTTCCAGTCACATGGCAGGTACTCACCACTCTTCCAGTCACAGGACAGGTAGTGTCCACCCCACTGGTCACAGGACAGGTACTCACCACTCTCCCAGTCAAATGACAGGTACTCACACTCTTCCACTCACAGGACAGGTATTCACCACCCCACCAGTCACATGACAGGTACTCACCACTCTTCCAGTCACAGGACAGGTAGTCTCCTCTCCACCGGTCACAGGACAGGTACTCACCACTCTCCCAGTCACATGACAGGTACTCACCACTCTCCCAGTCACATGACAGGTGCTCTCCACCCCACCGGTCACAGGACAGGTACTCACCACTCTCCCAGTCACATGACAGGTACTCACTACTCTTCCAGTCACATGACAGGTACTCACTACTCTTCCACTCACAGGACAGGTATTCACCACCCCACCAGTCACAGGACAGGTATTCACCACTCTTCCAGTCACAGGACAGGTACTCACCACTCTCCCAGTCACAGCACAGGTACTCACCACTCTTCCATTCACAGGACAGGTATTCACCACCCCACCAGCCACAGGACAGGTACTCACCACTCTTCCAGTCACAGGACAGGTACTCACCACTCGCCCAGATGACCTCTCCACCGCCTTCTTGACCTTGCCGTAGGTGCCTCGCCCCAGGGTCTCCATCACTTGGTACCTGCTCTTCACGCTGTGTTTGTGGTGGTGCTTCTTGACTCCTGCAGGTCTCTCGGGGCTCGGACTCCCACTGGTGGGGTTCCGGGGGCCCCCACCTGCAGCCCTCTCTGGCCTCCTTTGCTTTACATTGATGCTGGTCACCAGTTCTCCCCCGGCCAGCCTCCCTTCCATGGTGACCGCCTCCCGGTCTGTGTCCCTGCTCAGGGGGGTGACCCCGGTCATGTGTGCGGCCTGCTGGGGGCGCGGAGGGTGTCCTCGGCTAGGGGGTCTCGGACTATAAGAGTCTCCTCAGCAGCATCTCTCTCAGCCGCCAATCTTGGCTGCTCATCGCCAGGGATCACACTGTGCGTCTGTGCGGAAATGTGCGCCGGGACAGGACGTCTGACTTTCAGATACACCTTTAGTTCGTGTCTAGCCCTCTTTCGATGTGGAAGCGCCTCGAGGCCGCTCAGATTGCTGCTATGAGCTTTGCAAGGTTCCCATTCATTATTTCACTCAGTCTTCTTGCTGTAAATACACCCCAGTCACGGGTGTTTTAAGAGGTGCAGCGCCCCCTCTCGGCCCCAGGCGTTGGCAGCAGTCTCCCCTCTGTGACCTCGCCTCTGAGTGGCCCTGGCACCCCTGCACGGTCACCACCCCCGTGTCAGCATCCTGGACTGCACCTTGCACCCGGTATGCCAGCTCCATCCTTGGCAGCTTTCACTCACCATGCTACAGGCTGCCCTCTCCCTGCAGGGGAGGTCCTGGCACAGCCTCCCTGGGCGGTGTCTCTGCGGGGGTCTCCCTCAGGGCAGTGTGTGGGGTGTCTCTATGGGGGTCTCCCTCTGGGCAGTGTATGCGGTGTCTCTACGGGAGTCTCCTTCAGGGCAGTGTGTGCGGAGTCTCTATGGGGGTCTCCCTATGGGCAGTGTGTGCGGTGTCTCTATGGGGGTCTCCCTCTGGGCAGTGTGTGCGGTGTCTCTGCGGGGGTCTCCCCCTGGGCAGTGTATGCGGTGTCTCTGCGGGAGTCTCCTTCAGGGCAGTGTGTGCGGTGTCTCTATGGGGGTCTCCCTCTGGGCAGTGTGTGCGGTGTCTCTATGGGGGTCTCCTCTTGGGCAGTGTGTGCGGTGTCTCTATGGGGGTCTCCCTCAGGGCAGTGTGTGCGGTGTCTCTATGGGGGTCTCTACTTGGGCAGTGTGTGCGGTGTCTCTATGGGGGTCTCCTCTTGGGCAGTGTGTGCTGTCTCTATGGGGGTCTCCCACTGGGCAGTGTGTGCGTTGTCTCTGCGGGGGTCTCCCCCTGGGCAGTGTATGCGGTGTATCTGCGGTGCCTCCCCCCTAGGCAGTGTGTGCCGTGTCTCTGCGGGGGTCTCCTTGTGGGCACGGATGCCACTTGTCTCCTCTGCGGGGGTGGCAGTAGCCCTTCCTATATCCAGGAGCAGCTGCCGATCTCCACCATGCACACCCCACCTGTGCGTTGGCACAGTGCCAGCAGGTCTTGCCACCTCCTTGGACTGCTAGTGCAGAGTGTCTCAAGTGCCAGTGGGCTCTCCGTGTGGGCACTGATGCCCCGGGGGTGGCAGCAGCCCTCCCTATCTCCAGGAACAGCCGCAGGGGTCCACCCTGCACACCCCACCTGTGCGTTGGCACAGTGCCACAGGTTCTGCCACCTCCTCGGACTGCCAGTGCAGAGTGTCTTCAGTGTCAGTGGGTTCTCCGTGTGGGCACTGATGCCCCCTTGTCTGCTCCGCGGGAGGGTGGGAGTGGCAGCAGCCCTTCCTATCTCCGTCAGGAGCCGCGGGTCTGCCCCCTGCCCACAGAGGCTGTGTAGTCCCAGTGCCTCCAGGCGCTGCCACCTCCCTGGCACTGCTGGTAGAGTGTCAGTGGGCTCTTCTCCAGGGATCCGACGCCTGCCCCTTCCTCTCACGCCCAGAGGCCCCGTTATCTGCAGCTGCAGCCCGGGTCTGCTCTTCCCACACCATGCCTGCGTGTGTAGTCAACGCCTGCAGCCAGCATGGGCTGTGCCTGCTCTGTGGAAGGGGAGGGAGAGGCCAAGGGGGGCGGGATCCGGGGTGACCCCCTGAGAAAAATGTAGGCAGGGATCTTTCTACCTGCCGATCGTGCACTCTGCTGGTGGGACACATGGCCCAATTGCATGCCCCGCCCACCCGACCCCTAGGCTACAGAGACCAATGAGGTGCAAATGGAAACTGAATTACAACAAGCATTGGCAAAGCTAATAGGTCTCTTCTATGCAAGAGTTATTAGCTTTAGCAATTTGTTTTAACCATGTTGTACACCAGCATGGTTGCTGTTCAGCACGGCTAAAAGAGGCATAGAGAAGAGTGGCGTAGAGTTGAATATCGCAGAGTGGAGTATAGTGGTGTGGACTGGAGTAGACTGGAGTGGAGTCGACTGGAGTGGAGTAGAGTGAAGTAGAGTGGAGCAGAATAGAGGGTTGTAGAATGGAGCAGTGTTGAGTGGAGTAGAGCGGTGTAGCGTAAAGTGTTGTAGAGTGGAGTGGTATTGAGTGTAGGGGTGTAGAGTGGGGCAGAGTGGCATGGCATAGAGTGGAGGGGTGTAGAGTGGGGCAGAGTGGCATGGCATCGAGTGGAGGGGTCTAGAGTGGGGCAGAGTGGAGTGGCATAGCGTGGAGGGGTGTAGAGTGGGCAGAGTGGAGTACAGCGTGTTGGACTAGAGTAGACTGGAGTAGAGTGAAGTAGAGTGGAGCAGAATAGAGGGTTGTAGAATGGAGCAGTGTTGAGTGGAGTGGAGTAGAGCGGTGTAGAGTAAAGTTTTGTAGAGTGGAGTGGCGTGCAGTGGAATGGTGTGGCGTAGAGTGGAGTGACATAGGGTGGAATAAAGTGTTGTAGAATGGAGGGACATTGAGTGGAGGGGTGTAGAGTTGGGTAGAGTTGAGTGGCGTGCAGTGGAGTGGTGTGGCATAGAGTTGAGAAGCATAGAGTGGAGTAAAGCATTGTGGAGTGGAGGGGTATTGAGTGGAGGGTTGTGAAGTGGAGTAGAGTGGAGTGACGTAGAGTGGAGTAAAGTGTTGTAGAGTGGACGGCTGTAGAGTGGGGTAGAGTGGAGAGTGGAGCAGAGTGGAGAAGAGTGCCGTAAAGTGGAGCAGCATAGAGTGGAGTAGAGTGTTGTAGAGTGGATTGTTGTAGAGTGGAGTGTTGCAGAGTAGAGTACAATGGATTGATGTAGAGGAACTTACATATTGGAGTGGCGTAGAGTGGAGTATAGTTTTGTAGAGTAGAGTGTTGTAGAGTGGAAGGTCATAGACTGCAGGGGTGCAGAGTGGAGGGTTGCAGGGTAGCATAGAGTGTCGTGGAGTGCCATTGAGTGGAGTAGAGTGTTGTAGAGTGGAAGGTCATAGAGTGATGTAAAGTGTTGGTGAGTAAAGTGGTGTGGTGTTGAGTGATGTAGAGTGGAGTCGAGTGAAAGGAAGTGCGTGTTGTATAGAGTGGAGTAGAGTGGAATGGAATGGGGTGGTGTAAAGTGGCAAAGAGTGGAATGGCATAGAATGAAGTAGAGTGTCTTAGAGTGGAGTGATGTAGAGTGTCATAGAATCTATTGTCTTAGAGTGTCATAGAGTGGAGTAGAGTGGCGTAGCATGGAATGGAGTAGAGTGGAGGGGTGTAGAGCAAATGTGTTGCAGAGTGGCATAGAGTGAGTAGCATTGAGTGGAGTATGATAGAATGGAGTCAAGTATCATAGAGTGGAGCAGTGTTGTGTGGAGTAAACTGGCATTGGAATGTTATTGAGTGGAGTGTTCAGGATTGTCATATTGTGGAGTGTTTTATAGTGGCGTGTTTTGGCCTATAGTAAAGTGTCATAGAGTGGAGTAAAATGTCGTAGAGTGGAATAGAGTGTCATAGAGTGGAGGGACATAGGATGGAGCATGTTTGGTATGGTTGCGCAATTCCGTTACAGGCAACAAGTTTTCAAATGAAATGACCATTACATTTGCGACTACAGTTTTACTGAAAAAACTATACAGCACACAAACGATAATGTGTAATAATGTGTGGAAATGGCATCACCTAGTGCATTGATTTGTTTTGATCACATTAAAATATTTGTTTCCCTCACCCTTCAGAATACAAAACATGTGCTTGAATTGTGCTTTCCCAATTCTAATATATTCTGAAATACTTACTCCGTTTATTTACAGACATATATATTTTTTATGTGCTAGAAAAAAGCCCTTCCTTTTCTGTACGCAGCAAGATTCTCACATAAATCCTCTCACTTTGAAGTCAGAGAAAGAAAACTAAACACCAAGCTACCTGGAAGACAGAGCCTCACATTTGACTTCTGTGTTTGAATGCACAACAAATATGACAAGATAATAACAACATTTATAGGCCTGTTTACAGAAAGCAAACACTCGTGGAAGAAAACAGTAAACAGGCTATGCTCCACAGGATGTATTAACTCAAGTGGGACAGCCTAAAACAAATAAAGCCAGCAAATAAAAAGCAAGCATGAGTTACAAAGCAGAAACTCAGTGGTAAGCAGTGGGCAAAATGCATTCCCAGGCAAGGTTTCAGAATATCCACAAGAAGTCTTTGAGGCTTCGACCTAAAAAGAGAACTATGATTAAGTAATGACATGCGGTATCTGTGCCTGTCAGCTTTTGCAGTTCCATGTCCCTGCATTGTGCCCGTGAAGCGCTATATAAATTATGCATATGCAGCAGCTGCTTACTCAACCATCAGGAAAGTGCTTTAGGCCTCTTACGGGTAGAGGATCATCTGATATCAACATCACTACCATGCAATGCTTCAATATCCTGCCTACATGTTCCCCTCTCCCTTCACCCCATGAAGATATGGTGGCACTTTCTCTCCCCCGAATGCACTTACTCTAGCATTTTTTTAAACTTAACTCATGTGCATGCAGGGTGTGGAAACCACTGGGAGTTGTGAGAATGTTACATATACAAAAAAACAGTCACCATGAAGATTTTACACAGTTGTCATAGCATGTGAGCCCCTACGTATTCTGTGAACTATGGCCTGTCATTGGTTGGTGTGGATGACACTTTCTGCAGACTTACACTTGTGAAAGAACCAAGGGCCATATGTATCAAAGGGTTTTACCCTTTCTGTGTCAATGGGAAAATGCTTTGGTACATATGCCCCAAGCCACTATGGCTCTGATGCCTCGTTGTCCAATTGATCAAACTCTGTAGTGCCAGGGAAGTATCTAATCATAAAAATTATGATTTTAATATTGATATATCACATATACCAAGGGGTACCAATTAAGTCTATGATTGGTAAGCATTTTTTCCCAGGGAAGCCTTTCTTTCCCAGACACAACATATATGGAACAGATGCAAGGTCTTGTCCCGGGTTTGTAATTTGTTGACTGTAAAAGCATAAACAGGGCATTCCTCACTCAAAAGGTGCTTAATCACACCAACATACCCATCTGCCTTCACAGCCACTCGAGATACATATATACAAAAGATGTTGCCTGGGCAGAAAAGGTCCTTCTAAGCACCACATTCACAGAACGGAGCTGCTCTCTTGAAGGTCATTGAGGGTGAAGATGTGCAGCACCAACTGATGAACCTGGAAGTAGTGAGGCGTACATCAATTGACTCACAAAAATCTCACATTTTGTGGGGTCAGGCATTTACAATTAAACTACTTTTATGGCAACAAGAGTATTGGACTGGCAGGTCACATTCCCAACATTTGTTTGAAAATATGATGCATTTTTGTGCAATGCCTGAATTTTTTTTAGATATGTCATAGCAAACAGTTCAAGTAATGTGGTTATACAATTTGCCATGACCTCCTATTTTTGACAGGATGCGCATAACATCTTTCGTCACTTCTAAGTTATACCTTCTTTCATTATGTCTCGCCTACACAGAGCATGTGTTGTGCTACAAGACTACTGTTTACAATTCATTCGGCTTGCATTAGTTGTTGTCATTGTCACTCTCATTTGAAATCTTTCGATTGCTTAGCACCTGTAGGCTTCCCTTCCTTTTTTTTGTAGCCTCTCCCTGGAGCATGGCCAAGTACGTGTTCTTCCTCACCTTTGTTCTTCCTTGGCTTTTTGCAGCACCTTTTTTATTTTTTATTTTATAAAGATTTCAGTATTGTTCCTGGATGTGCAATATCCTTTCCCACTTTTAACATAGGGATATGGCTTCCTAATGATTGTGCTTTCACCCTATCTACCATCTCTATTTATGCTTTAGTTACCTAACCCACTGCTGTGGTACTCTATGCCACTGTACACCACTCTATACTACTACACTGTACTCTACACCACTCCCCTCTACTTCACACTATTCCACTTCACGCCGCTCTACTCTATGCCAATTTAATCTGTCACTCTAGTGCAGTGGTCTCCAAACTTTTTAATGCCGCGCCCCCCAGTTGAAAAATAAAAATCATTGGGCCCCCCTCAGAATTTTTCACAATTGTTTTATAAATATGGCAATGTTTAAATATGTCTAGACTTATTTAAACATTGCAGTTACATACTGTTACCTTTTTAAAAATGCAATAACATGCTTTTGCTTAAAAAAAAGCCCTGTTATTTGGATAATGCTTCTTTTGGCCAGAGCCCGGCGCCCCCCTTGGGATCACTTGAGGCCCCCCTAGGGGGGCCCGCCCCCCAGTTTGAAGACCTCTGCTCTAGTGTATGCCACTCTAATCTATGCCACTCTACACCACTTCACTCTACTCCATGCCATTCCCCATTACACCACTCCACTCTGCTCTACACCACTCCACTCCACCCTATGCTACTCTACTCTATGCACCCCTATTCAGTGCCACACTACTCTACTCTACGCCACCCTGCACCACTCCACTCTATGCAACTTCACTCTACAGTATTCTACTCTAATCCACTTCAATTTATGCAACACTGTGCCACTCTATTTCACACCACACCAGCCTATTCCACTCTGCACCAGTCTGCTCCACTCAAAGCGAGTCTACACCACTCTAAGTCACTGTACATCACTCCACCCTACTCTACTCCACTCTGCTCTATGCTACTCTATCCTATGCCACTTTAATCTACGTCACTCTAGTGTATGCCACTCTAATCTATGCCACTCTACACCACTTCACTGTACTCCATGCCATTCCCCTTTACACCACTCCACTCTGCTCTACACCACTCCACTCCACCCTGTGCTACTCTACTCTATGCACCCCTATTCAATGCCACCCTACTCTACTCCACTCTGCTCTATGCTACTCTATCCCATGCCATTCAACTTTACGCCACTCTACTCTATGCCACTCTACTCTGCCAGTCCATGCCACTCCACCCTATACCACTCTACCCTACTCTACACCACCCTGCACCACTCCACTCTATGCCACTCCACCCTATGCTGCTCTACACCACACTACTCTAAGCCACTCTATGCCACTGTATTCCACACTATACCTGTCTACTCCATTCTACACCAGTCTTCTCCACTCAACACTACTCTACATCACTCTTTGCCACTCCACAACACTCTGCATCTCTCCACTTCACTCAACACCACTCCACTCTACTCTATGCCACTCCATGCCACTACAATCGACACCAAACCCCTCTACTCTACGCCACTCCACTCTACTCCATGCCACTCCAGTCCACACAATGGCACTCCATTCCACACATTGCTACTCTACAGCACTCTACACCACTCCACTCTACGCCACTCTATTCAATACCGCTCTACATCACTCCACTCTGCGCCACTCCACTCTACTCTGCTCTGTGCCACTCCACTCTACTCTACACCACTGTCCGCCACTTCACTCTACTTCATGCCACTCTACTCCTCTCACCCCACTCAATGCCACTCTATTCTACTCGGTTCAGCACCACTCTATGCCACCCCACTTTACTGAATGCCACTCCACACTACTCAACGCCACTCTTCTCTATACCACTCCACTCTATGGTACTCCACTCCATTCTTCACCACTCTACTTTACACCACTCGACTCTATGCCACTGTATTCCACACTAAACCTGTCTACTCCACTCAACACCAGTCTACTCCACTCAACACTAGTCTACACCTCTTTATGCCACTCTACATCACTCCACTTCCCTCTACCCACTCAACTCTACTCCATGACACTCCAGTCCACGCAATGCCACTCAATTTCACACAATGCCACTCTACAGCACTCTACTCTGTGCTACTCCATGCTACTCCACTCCACACAATGCAACTCTACAGCACTCTACACCACTCCACTCAATATTGCTCTACATCACTCCACTCTATGCCACTCCACTCTACTCTGCTCTGTGCCACTCCACTCTACTCTACACCACTGTCCGCCACCTCACTCCACTCCATGCCACTCTACTCCTCTAACCCTACTCAATGCCACTGTACTCTACTCAACTCAGCACAACTCTATGCTACTCCACTTTATTGTAAGCCACTCCACACTACTCAGCCCCAGTTTATTCTATGCCACTCCACTCTATGGTACTCCACTTCATTCTTCACCACTCTACTGTATGCCACTAAACTCTATGCCACTTTACTCAATGCTACCACTCTATTCTATACCCCTCTGCTCTACACCAATCCACACCACTCCACTGTAGTCTAAGCCAAGCCGCACTACAACAGTTCTATGCCACTCTACTCTATGACGCACTTTTTAATGCCTTTCTATGGCATTCTACTCCACACCATTGTACTCTCCACTGTACACCACTCTACTTCACTCCAATCTAGTCTATGCCACTCTATACCCCTCTACACCAATCTACCCCAGTCTATGCCAGTCTACACCACTCCACTCCACTTTGTGCTACTCTATCCCACTCCACTCCACTCTATGCCACTCCATGCATTGCACTCCATGCTACCCTACTATTCACCATTGTAATTATCATCACTATATTCTACATCACCACACTGTATTTAATGCCACTCCACTCTGTACCACTCCACTCTATTCTAGCCCACTCTACACCACTCCACACAATGCCACTCTGTGGCACTCTACACCACTCTACTTTACTCAACTCCGTACCACTCTATCCCACTTCACCCTATTCTATGCCACTCTACTCTTTGTCATTCTACTCCACTCTAATCTACACCACACCACTCTACTCAACACCATTTTATTCTGTGCCACTCCACTGCACTTTACACCACTTCACTCTACTCCATGCCGCACAATGCCACTTTACTTTCAGCCATTCTACTCTTTGCCTCTCTATACCACTCTACTCTTTGCCACTCTAAGAACTCCACTCTACTTGGCAACACCCTACATACTCTACTCCACTCTATACCACTCTATGCCACTATTCACCACTCCACTCTACACTATGCCACTGTAGTCTACACCACTCCACTCTACCCTATGCCACTCCACTCCCCATAATGGAAACTCACCCACCCCTTCCAGCCAAGCTCACAACCTTGGAATCATCCTGGACCCCGACCTCAGCATGAACCATCAGATCAACTTAGTCACCTCCACCTGCTTCTGCACTCTCCGCCTCCTATGCAAGACCTCAAATGGATCCCCCTCGAGCTGAGAAAGACCGTCACACATGCCGTCATCACCAACAAACTGGACTACGTCAACGCACTCCACGCCAGAATCAACAAAAAACTCACCTACAAATTGGAAAACATCCAGAACGCCGCCACCAGATTGATCCTTGACCTACCCCAACACTGACACATCTCACAACACCTACACACACTGCACTGGCTCCCCATTAAGAAAAGAATCACTTTCAAAATCATCACCTACACACACAAAGCCCTCCACAACACCGGACCTGCCTACCTTAACCAGCGACTCAACTTCCATGTACCCCACAGGACCCTATGCTCAGGCCAGCTCTCTCTCTCAGAAGTTCCCCTCTTCAGGAAAACCAGAACAGGAGGACGCTCCTTCTCCTACCTCGCAGCCACCGCCTGGAACGCCCTACCCATCCACATCAGACAAACCACCTCCCTCCTCAGCTTCACGAAGGAACTGAAGACATGGCTTTTTTAATCCACCTCCGGTACCCGCTACACCTACCCTCCTAGCGCCTTGAGAGCCTAACAGGTGAGTAGCTTTATAAAACTCTGATTGATTGATTGAGTGCCACTCTATGCTCTGTATGCCACTCTACTCTACAGCACTCCAATCTTCATTGCTCTACTCTACATCACTCCCTTCTACACCACCCTACTCGATGCCACTCCACTCTACGCCACTCCACTCAGTGCCACAGTAATCTATAGCACTCTATGCCACACTACACCACCCCACTCTATACCACTCTTTTCCACTCAATTCCTCTCTAAGCCACAGTATTCCACTCTATGCCAGTCTACTCCATACTACGCCAGTATACATCTGTGTACTTTTCTCTGTACCACTCTATGCTGCACAACTTTACTCTATGTCACTCTCTGCCCCTCCACTCTATATCACTGGATGCCACTCTACTCCACACCTCTCTACTGTATACCACTGTAATCTATGCCATGCTACTCTACATCACTCCACTCTACTCTGCTGCACTCTACTCTATGCCACTCTACTCTACACCAATCCACACCACGCAATAACACTCCATGGCGTTCTACACCACTCCACTCTATACCACTCTACTCTATGCCACTCTACTCTACTCACTCCAGTCTACTCTACTCTACCTCACTTCACTACACCCTACACCACTCTACTCTGCACTACTGTTTGCCACTCTACTCTTGTCCACTCCTCTCTACTTCATGTCGCTCTACCCCATCCCACCCCAAAATATTCCACTCTACTCTATGCCACTCAACACTACTCTATGCCACTCTGCTCTGTGCCATTCTATGGCACTCCATTCTACCCTCCATGCTACTCTACATCACTAATCTCCATGCCGCTACTCTACACCACTCCAGATCACTCCACTCCACACAATGCCACTCTATGGCACTCTATACCACTCCACTCTTCTCCACTCTATGCCACTCTACTCCACTCTATGCCATGCCTTTCTATGCCACTCTACTCCACCCCACCCCACTCTACACCACTCCACTCTACATCACTGTACTCTATGTCACTCCATGCCACACAGTGCCACTCGACTGCATGCCACACCGCTCTATTCTATGCCAGTCCATTTTGCTCTATGCCACTCTACTCTATGCCAATCTATGCCACTTCACTCTACTCCAAACCACTTTTTGCCACTCTCCACCACTCTATTCTATGCCACTCTACAGCACTCCATCCTGCATCACTCCACTATATGCCACTCTATTCTATGCCACTTAGCTCTAATCTATGCCACTGCACCACTCTCTTCTATGCTACTCTAATTTATGCCACTCTATACCACTCCACTCTATGCCACTACATGCACGCTACAGCACTCCATGACACGCTACCCCACTCTACTCCACTCTATGTCACTCCACTCTACTTCATGCCACTCTGCTCAACCTCAGTCCACTATGTGCCACTCTATTCCACTCCACTGTACTCTACACCACTCTACTTTACACCACTCCACTGTATGTCACTCTACTGTACGCCACTCCATTTCACTCTACATCACTCTATGGAGCTATGGGAGTCATTCTGACCCCCGCGGGCGGCGGGAGCCGCCCGCCTGGAGGGAGCCGCCATATGGCCGCTCCGCGGTCGAAAGACCGCGGAGGCCATTCTGGCTTTCCCGCTGGGCTGGCGGGCGACTGCCAGAAGGCCGCCCGCCAGCCCAGCGGGAAACCCCTCCCCACGAGGAAGCCGGCTCCGAATGGAGCCGGCGGAGTGGGTAGGTGCGACGGGTGCAGTGGCACCCATCGCGTATTTCAGTGTCTGCAAAGCAGACACTGAAATACAAAGTGGGGCCCTCTTACGGGGGCCCCTGCAGTGCCCATGCCATGGGCATGGGCACTGCAGGGGCCCCCAGGTGCCCCGCGACACCCCTCACCGCCATCCTGTTCCTGGCGGTCGGAGCCGGCAGGAACAGGATGGCGGTGAGGGGGTCGGAATCCCCCATGGCGGCGCAGCAAGCTGCGCCGCCATGGGGGATTCCCAGGGCAGTGGAAAACCGGCGGGAGACCGCCGGTTTTCCTTGTCTGACCGCGGCCAAACCGCCGCGGTCAGAATGCCCTGCGGGGCACCGCCAGCCTGTTGGCGGTGCTCCCGCATCCCCGGCCCCGGCGGTCCTTGACCGCCGGGGTCGGAATGACCCCCTATATGTCACTCTACTCCATGCCACTCCAGTCTTTGCCACTCTATCCTTCACCACTCCACTCTACTCTATGCCACTCTACTCTACACCAATCTGCACCACACAATAACACTCCAAGGCATTCTACACCACTCCACTCTATACCACTCTACTCTATGCCACTCTACTCTACTCACTCCAGTCTACTCTACTCTACCTCACTTCACTACACACTACACCACTCTACTCTGCACTGCTGTTTGTCACTCTACTCTTGTCCACACCTCTCTACTTCATGTCGCTCTACCCCATCCCACCCCAAAATATTCCACTCTACTCTATGCCACTCAACACTACTCTATGCCACTCTGCTCTGTGCCATTCTATGGCACTCCATTCTACACCACTCCATGCCACTCTAGATCACTAATCTCCATGCCACTACTCTACACCACTCCAGATCACTGCACTCCACACAATGCCACTCTATGGCACTCTATACCACTCCACTCTTCTCCACTCTATGCCACTCTACTCCACTCTATGCCATGCCTTTCTATGCCACTCTACTCCACCCCACCCCACTCTACACCACTCTACACCACTCCACTCTACATCACTGTACTCTATGTCACTCCATGCCACACAGTGCCACTCAACTGCACGCCACACCACTCTATTCTATGCCAGTCCATTTGCTCTATGCCACTCTACTCTATGCCAATCTATGCCACTTCACTCTACTCCAAACCACTTTTTGCCACTCTCCACCACTCTATTCTATGCCACCCTACAGCACTCCATCCTGCATCACTCCACTATATGCCACTCTATTCTATGCCACTTATCTCTAATCTATGCCACTGCACCACTCTCTTCTATGCTACTCTAATTTATGCCACTCTATACCACTCCACTCTATGCCACTACATGCACGCTACAGCACTCCATGCCACGCTACACCACTCTACTCCACTCTATGCCACTCCACTCTACTTCATGCCACTCTGCTCAACCTCAGTCCACTCTGTGCCACTCTATTCCACTCCACTGTACTCTACACCACTCTACTTTACACCACTCCACTGTATTTCACTCTACTGTACGCCACTCCATTTCACTCTACATCACTCTATGGAACTATATGTCACTCTACTCCATGCCACTCCAGTCTTTGCCACTTTATCCTTCACCACTCCACTCTACTCTATGCCACTCTACTCTACGTCACTCTGCTCAGCACTCAGTACTGTACTTTATGCTACAGTACTGTACGCTACTCCACTCTCTGGTATCAACAGCATTCCAAACCCTTCACAAATGTTGAGCTCCCATCAGGACAATGAGATAACAGGGACACCTGATTAAAGGATAGTCATGCGGTTGTGGTTGGCTGAAAGAACCAGGATGTGTAACAGTTCCAGTGAAATCAAAAATGTGATAACTGAAATGCACTCACTTGATTGTGCTTGCAATCGAGTGGTGTCACTATTGGCAACTAATGTGTGCTTTGACCCCGTGAGTCAGTTAGTAGGGGAGAAAAGCTCCTGGAGTAATAAATATATCCCACACAAAGTGGTTAAAGAACCTAGGCGGTCATTACAACCCTGGCGGTCGGTGCTAAAGCGGCGGTAAAACCGCCAACAGACCGGCGGGAAAAAAAATGGAATCACGACCGTGGCGGAAACCGCCAACAAAGACAGCCACTTTAACACTCCGACCGCCACGGCGGTACAAACAAACAGCGCGGCGGTCACCGCCAACAGACAGGCGGGAGTCAAAGTACCGCCCACAGTATCACAACAGTCCAATCCGCCACCTTTTCCGGGGCGGATTCACCACTGATAAAAACATGGCGGAAACAGGCATTTCGAAGGGAAAATGCTCACCTCTACACACCCCACGAGGAACGAGGACACCATGGAGCTGGAACTCCAAATCCTCCCAGCTATAGTCTTCCTGCTCCTCTACCAGGAGCACGTACGCCGGCGCAGAAGACAACGGTGAGTACTGCACCTACGACACAGGGAAGGGGGGAGGGAAAAAACAGTGACACACACACGCAACACCCCCACCCCCACCCACTACAACACACACACTAATACATATCTATACATCACAGTTACACCCCCCAGACCCCCTGGAAGAATGCAAAGACAAAAGGAAATGACTGTAACCATTGAAATATATTGAAATACAGCAATTAAAAATATATACACACTAAAAACTATTATATACACCAAATTCACAAGTCCAGGCATTGTACCAGGCATTGTCCGTGGACAACTGGGCCCAAAAAACATGGGCAAAGCCCACACCGGATACCTGACCTCAACGGAGAGAACACTGCAGGGGCATCAGATAGCAAACCTACAGGCACCTCAGGCGGAAGGGAAGGGGGGGCACCTCAGCCGGATGAGTGCACCACGCCAGATCCACAAGGGGGCTCCATGCCCACTGTTCCATCCTGGGGAGTGCAAAGCCACAGTCTCTCAAGTCTCTACAGTGGGTGGGTTTCCCACTGTTCCATCCTGGGGAGTGCAAAGCCACAGTCTCTCAAGTCTCTACAGTGGGTGGGTTGCCCACTGTTCCATCCTGGGGAGTGCAAAGCCACAGTCTCTCAAGTCTCTACAGTGGGTGGGTTGCGCACTGTTCCATCCTGGGGAGTGCAAAGCCACAGTCTCTCAAGTCTCTACAGTGGGTGGGTTTCCCACTGTTCCATCCTGGGGAGTGCAAAGGCACAGTCTCTCAAGTGGATAACAGTCTCCACTGGTTCTGGAGGGTGCCTGTTGGCCAGAGTGCTTCTTCCTGTGCAGGAATGAGGTAGTGGATGCATGTCTCCACTGGTTCTGGGGGGGGGGCCTGGTGCCCAGAGTGCATCGTGCAGCCCTGTCCGACACAGATGCGGCACTGCCCCTGCCGCTCATGGGCCAGCGGTGCATGAGATGGCGGTCCCCTGTTCAGCGGTGCTTGGGATAGCCGTGCCCTGTTCAGCGGTGCTTGAGATGGCGGTCCCCTGTTCAGCGGTGCTTGAGATGGCGGTCCCCTGTTCAGCGGTGCTTGGGATAGCCGTGCCCTGTTCAGCGGTGCTTGAGATGGCGGTCCCCTGTTCAGCGGTGCTTGGGATAGCCGTGCCCTGTTCAGCGGTGCTTGAGATGGCGGTCCCCTGTTCAGCGGTGCTTGGGATAGCCGTGCCCTGTTCAGCGGTGCTTGAGATGGCGGTCCCCTGTTCAGCGGTGCTGGCCATGCCGGGGTGCTCATGTGCCATCTGGCTTGGGCCTGGCGGGGCCCTCCTGCCCACCTGTCCTGTGGGTGCCGGGGCCCTCCTGGGCAGCTGTTCTGGGGCTTTTGGTGGCCTTCTGGCCAGCTGGGATGGGGCTTGCGGGGCCCTCCTGGCCAGCTGGGCTGATGGCGGTGTTGTCGGGCGTGCTGCCCTTCCCAGCCTTTCCTGCTCTCCTGTGGCCCTTCCCCACCTTGGCCGGTGTCCCAGCTGCCTCGACACTCCCGCCGGGAGCCCTGGTAGGGGTTTTTGTCCCTGGTGTCTTTACCCTCTGCCGCCGTGCACTGTCAATTTTTGGATGTTTCTGAGGGGGGGGGGAGGGCTGGCTGTGCTGTGGCTCCGTACCAGACTGGCTGCCCTGGTGGGCGGTGCACTCCAGTGTCCATGTACGACATGCACCACCGGGCCGGTGATGTAGTGGCTGAGGTGTTAGCTCTGGGCCTATGACATGGACGGGGTGGGGGAGTTGAGGGAAAGAGGTTAAGTTTGGACAGGAAATTTTTTTGGGGAGCAGTGGGACGGGTAGGTGTAGTGGGTATGGGAGTGGAGGAAGAGGTTGTGGTTGTAGGAGGTGTAAGTGGGGTGGCTTTGGGTGCAGGTGCCTGGGCTGTAGGCTGTCGTGAGGTGGATGGCTGTTGGGTGGGTGGCTGCCTGCGTTTGTGTATCTTGGGAGGGGGCGGCACAGACACACTGGGAGAGGACACAGGGGATGTGTAAATGGCAGTGGGGGTGGTGAGTGCACGTATGCGGGGTGTTCTGGTGTGTGTACTGCTGAGGGACGTAGTGGCTGAAGATGCTGTGCATGCAGGTGTGAGTGGAGACAAGACTGGCAGGGAGGAGGGAGACGTGGAGGAGGGGGACACAGTGGAGGCAGTGGATGTTGGTATGTCTGTATGTGGATGTTGCTTGTGTGACTGCCTGTGGGATGTGTGGTGCTTATGTCTGCGTGAGCTGCCCTTGGGTGTTGAGGTGTGTGCAGGCTGGTCTGATGGTGTGCTTGGGATAGGCAGAGGTACAGGGGATTGGGTCTGGGTGGAGGAAGTTGGAGGGGGGAGGCTAGACACAGGGACAATGGCTGCCATCAGTGCTGAGGCCAGAGATTGCAGGGTTTGATGAAGGGCAGCCTGACCAGAATGAATGCCCTCCAGGTATGCATTAGTTTGGTGCACTTCCCTTTCTACACCCTGGATGGCATTCAAAATGGTAGACTGCCCAACAGTGAGGGACCTGAGGAGGTCAATGGCCTCCTCACTGAGGGCAGCAGGGGTGACTGGGGCAGGGCCTGAGGTGCCTGGGGCGAAGGAGATGCCCACCTTCCTGGGTGAGCGGGCACGGGGCAAACACTGAGGGGCTGCTGGGAGGGCGGTGCTGGTGCGGGGGGGCGTCTGTACCTGTTGTTGCGGGGGCAGAGATGTTGCCGCCACCACAAGGGAGCTCCCATCAGAGGACGAGTCTGATCCACTAATGTCCGCTCGTGTCCCCGCCATGGAGCTCCCCTCACCCTCCGTCCCACTGGCGATTTCAGAGTCGGTAGTGTGGCCCTCCATGGCCATGTGGGATGCAGCTCCCTCGTGCTCAGGTGCCACTGCTCCTCCGCCTGATGATGCTAATGCACACATGAACAGGAAGACCACAAAAAGGGGGGGGGGGAACAGAAGAAAGACATGTTGAGTGCATGCATTCCCGCTACCGTTGGCGGACAGCACAGACACAGAAGCCCCCTGCACTACGCCGCGCACTTGGGGTCCACTTTGCAATCCCTGGGACATGGCCTACAAGGCTATGGACGACATCTGCACACATAGGTGACACAGGGCCATGAATAGCTGTACTTGGCACCCTACAGAGGTGGGGAGCGGGGGCACAGGGCCGTGCCTTACGGAGGGGCCTCACCTACGGAACTTGCCCTGGCCTAGGGATACCCACAGCCCTCCTCCCCCACCCAGACACCTCCACAGCGCGCAAAGTTAGCAGAATGTGAGAGTACTCACCCCCTTGTGTCTGCTGTGATGCCCTCACGCGCCCATCCAAATCGGGGTAGGCCACCGCCAGGATCTGGAACATCAGGGGGGTCAAGGTCCGACGGGCACCCCTCCCACGTTGGGAGGCCATCCCCAGCTGAGCCTCCGCCGTCTTCCTGCTCCAGCGGCGAATGTCCTCCCATCTCTTCCGGCAGTGGGTGCCCCGTCTGTGGTGGACCCCCAGGGTCCGGACGTCCTTGGCGATGGCACGCCAAATATCCGTCTTCTGGTGGGCACTGACCTATATGAAATGTACAGGGGGAGAAGAAAAGTAATTACCTTCTGCACCATCAATGTGAGTGGCCCCCCATCCCTACCCTTGCCATGTGGCACATGCACTCACCGTCGTTTCAAGCATGCCTCAATCTCTCCCCCCCCATCTTTCATCCACCCCACTCAACACAGGCATAGCCCATACAGCATGCTCCCAGTGTATTTACCTGTTTGTCTGGAGGACCGTAGAGTAGCGCGTACTGGGGGAGGACCCCATCCACAAGCTTCTCCAACTCCTCTGATGTGAAGGCAGGGGCCCTTTCCCCAGTCGCATGAGCCATTGTCCCTTCCTGATCGAGGTCACAGCAGCACTTGCAGTGTAGGTCCTCTCCTGTCGAAGATCAGGTATCGAGTGAATTAACAGAGAGAAAATGACGGTCACGTCTGCGGCGGTGCGTAGCGCGACCGCCGGCGCACATCGTCATTGGCTCCTGAGACCCATAGGGTCCAATGTTAACCAATGCAGCATTGCGCCGCGGTCTTCGACCGCCTACCGCCACGGCGTACAGCGCCAGCGCAGTTACCTCACATCCCATTGTCACACTTTACAGGACAGGCAGCTGCCATTTCAGGGGCCTACATGCCTTACTTTTTGTACTGTGTCACACATACCTAGGCCTTGCATCCACACTCATACAAGCCATTCGATGGGTTAAGATCCGTGTTTTTTTAAAGCTGGGGTTACGTACCTCTGGGATGTTTGACTCTGTGGTCGCTGTTGTCCTTCATAGGCACCGTCTGCTGGGACATGTGAGGAGATGGCGGCATCCTCCGGTGTACAGACCACTGGTGGACCTGTCGACAATGGAGGAGAGACATCTCATCCTGACATACAGGCTTGACCGTGCCACTATTCTGGAACTGTGTGCCCAGCTGGAGCCAGACCTGATGTCACCCATCCGCCATCCCACAGGAATCCCCCCTCAAGTGCAGGTGCTGTCAGTACTCCATTTCCTAGCAAGTGGGTCATTTCAAACAACAGTGGCCATAGCATCAGGGATGTCCTAGCCTATGTTTTCCAACGTGTTGTCCCAAGTGTTGTCTGCCCTGCTGAAACACATGCGGAGCTACATCGTTTTCCCTGAGGTGGAGGATTTGGCTACAGTGAAAGGTGACTTCTATGCCCTTGGACATATCCCCAACATCATCGGTGCCATTGATGGGACCCATGTGGCTTTGGTCCCCCCCACAGGAGTGAACAGGTGTACAGAAACCGGAAGAATTATCATTCCATGAATGTCCAGATGGTATGTTTGGCAGACCAGTACATCTGCCATGTGAATGCCATGTTCCCTGGCTCAGTGCATGACGCCTACATCCTGCGGAATAGCAGCATCCCTTATGTGATGGGTCAGCTCCAGAGGCACCATGTGTGGCTAATTGGTGACTCTGGTTACCCCAACCTGTCATGGCTACTGACCCCAGTGAGGAATCCCAGGACTAGGGCAGAGGAACGCTACAATGAGGCCCATGGGCGAACTAGGAGGGTGATCGAGCGGACCTTCGGCCTCCTGAAGGCCAGGTTCAGGTGCCTCCATATGACAGGTGGATCCCTATTCTACTCACCAAAGAAGGTGTGCCAGATCATCGTTGCCTGCTGTATGCTTCACAACCTGGCTTTGCGTCGCCAGGTGCCTTTTCTGCAGGAGGATGGTCCAGATGGTGGTGTTGTAGCAGCTGTGGAGCCTGTGGAGAGTGAAGAGGAGGAAGACGAAGAAGACGACATAGACAACAGGAACACAGTGATACTGCAATATTTCCAATGAACAGAGGTAAGAATACAAACCGGCCTACTACATGTACTTAAACACTACTACCTCTGTACTGTCTGTCCTTTTCACCCAGTGTATGGTAACTGAGTTGTCACTTTCCCTTACGATTTCAGAGATCTGGGTGCCACAGTGTGACATCTCCTTTGTTCCCCAATGGACTACAGCTGTGTGACATTGGTATGTTGGCATCACAATGTAAATAAGCATTTTGGCACTGTAATTACAGATAAATATATTCACATTCACAGACAGACTCCTGATTGTTTTGTGCAAAAACTGTGTTTATTAAGGTGCAAAATATTGGAGGGGGGTTGTAAATAGGTGAGGGGTGATGGTGGAGGAATGTCCATGGCAGAGTCCAGTCTATTAGTTTCACAGGTGCATTGTCCAAATGGGTCTGGGAAGTGGAGCTGGGGCAGTTTAAGGATGGACAGGGTGACAAAGTGGGACAGTGGGATGACTATCAGGGTGGTATCCTTTCTTGGCGGGGGTCTTGGCATCTTACTCTGTCCTCTTCCTGGATCTCTGGGACCGCTTGCGGGGTGGTTCTTCTTCTGCAGGGGGTGGGGTGCTGGTGGCCTGTTGGTCCTGTGGCGGTGCCTCCTGTCCACTAGCGCCGGCGGAGGTGGTGGGCAGTTCTTGGTCCATGCTAGTGTCAGGGGCCCTTTGTGGTGCCACAGTGTCCCTCAAAGTGGTCACTACCAGATTCAGCACCCCTACGATGGTGCCCAGGGCGGAGCTGATGGTTCTGAGTTCCTCCCTGAAGCCCAAATAATGTTCCTCCTGCATGCGCTGGGTCTCCTGAAACTTGGCCAGTACCGTAGCCATCGTCTCCTGGGAGTGGTGGTATGCTCCCATGATGGAGGAGAGGGCCTCGTGGAGAGTGGGTTCCCTGGGCCTGTCCCCACCCTGTCGCACATCAGCCCTCCCAGTTCCCCTGTTTCCCTGGGCCTCTGTCCCCTGGACCGTGTGCCCACTGCCACTGCCCCCAGGTCCCTGTTGTTGTTGGGGTGGTGGGTTAACCTGGGTGCCCTGTAGTGGTGAACACACTGCTGCTTGACGTGTCCTGGAGACAGAGGTGTGGGCCCGCTGGGTGGGTGCTGTGCTGGTGTTTCCAGAGGGGGGTAGGTCTGCAGTGGCCTGTGGCTGTGTGTGGGGAACCGACTGTCCCGAGGTCCCCGATGGGCCAGGCTGGTCATCTAGATCCAGGTCGACAGAGCTGCTGTCATCACTGTGGGCCTCTTCTCGGGGGGGGGGGATATTTGTGGACCCTCCTGTGTGGTGACGTTGCGTAGGGGTCCTGCAGGGGTATAAAAGCATGATTATTGCATCTGTGTGTGTAATGGTGTGGAATGGGTGGGTGCCCGTGTCCCCCAGTGCTTGCATTCCTGTGTGGGGGCTTTTGTGTCGGTGGTTTGGGGGGGTATGGGTATGTGCAGTGGGCATGCTTTGGTGATGGGTGTCCATGCTTTGTGGTCGCATGCAGGGCTTGGTGTTGGGATGGGTGGGTTGTGATGGTGGGACATTTGCAAGCAGTAGGAGTGATAGGGGTGAGGCTGAGGGTGGGGGTATGTGTTGGCATGCAGGTGGGGTGGGGGGGATGAAGTAGTGAAGATGTGACTTACCAGAGTCCATTCCTCCAGATACTCCGCCGAGGCCCTCAAGATGCAGGATCGCCAAGACCTGCTCCTCCCATGTCGTAAATTCTGGGGGAGGAGGTGGGAGTCCGCCGCCAGTCTTCTGCACTGCAATCCGGTGTCTGGATACCATGGAACGCACCTTCCCCCGTAGGTCGTTCCACCTCTTCCTGATGTCATC
The DNA here is from genome assembly GCF_031143425.1 of Pleurodeles waltl. NCBI lineage: Eukaryota > Metazoa > Chordata > Amphibia > Caudata > Salamandridae > Pleurodeles > Pleurodeles waltl. The sequence goes on along the minus strand of NC_090448.1, from coordinate 23,136,794 downwards.
CCGATTTCTTGGGTGCTGTCCCACTGCGTTGACCCTGTCGACTATTCTGCTCCATAGCTCCATCTTCCTTGCAATGGACGTCTGCTGCACCTGTGCTCCGAATAGCTGTGGCTGAGTATACAATAAATGCCCATGTTCTACTGGCACAAGGTCTTCTCCTGTCATATATAGTGAGCCACCACAGTGCCAGCTATGATCACCTTAGGGGTTGTTTGTGATTTAGTAGAAAAACAATTTAATGGAATACCATTACTGAGAAACCGTTTCATCTAAATGGCTTAATGGAAATGTTGAGGAAGAATGGCATACATTCAAAGGTGGAGCACACTAAGATAGATTTGCTTGTACACACAGACTCTCTCTCACAGATTCTATCTATTATATGCACAAACACACAAACATGCCAATACCCTGATATCCTGGTCCCCCCATTAACTTATCTGCATACCTGGCTTTGCTTCTCTCTTAAGCCATGGAACGTACATAAGTGTTCTTCAAAGAAGGATAAGTTTAAGACCTATTCAGTGTTTATTTCCAGGTACAGGCAGAGGGCCTGGTTTAGATATTGGCAGAGGGGTTATTCCATCACAACAGTGACAGATATCCAGTCCACCGCAATATAAATCCCATTCTGCCCTATGGGATTCATATTTAGGCGAACGGGATATCCGTCACCATTGTGACAAAGTAACCCCTCTGCCAATATCTAAATCAGGCCCAGAATGATGTGGAATCCACGGGTAAGCACTAAAACAGTGGGTAAACAAAGCCAATACCTTCTTGAGGTGTTCTTGGCTCCAAGAATCAGGAGAAAGGTACATAACCACAAACTGGACAACCATATCATGCTTACGGTTACTAGAGTTCCAGCGTCAACATATTCCAGGCCATAGCAGTTGTCACCAAAAAATAATGTGGCTCTTCTATAGCACAATAATGACGTCAAACAGAGGTGTCCCAGTGCCAAAGGCCCGGCCACCTTGCGTTTCTTTGCTTCTACACCTCTCAACATCTATATCTTCCTCCCCCGAGTTCCTCCACCTCACCTCTCTCATTTCTCCTTTTTGCTACCTCTATGTGTTTATCTCTACCTCTTTTTCTCAGTCTATTACGTCCCCTTCGCCTCTTGTATCTCTCTAGCACCTCTTCTCTAATTCAGTTCACCCTCTCTTCCTCACACCTCACACTCTCCCTTTCCTATTACACACTTCTTTACTCCACCACTCTGTCTCTCCCCACATCACCTCTGTCTCCCTCACACTCCCTCTCTCCATGTCTGTACCAAGCTCTGTCTCTTCCTCACCCACCCACATCTCTCTCTCTACGTTCTCTCTACACCTTATCTCTTGTTTTACTATTACCCACTGATTTCTCTACCTTTCTCTCCCACTACCCTCTTGATATGACCTCTCCTTCTTTACCTCGTCCCATTTTTCTTTTCTCTTCTCATTTTCCCACTTTCTCTGTAGCTCACCATTCTCTCTCGACCCTGTATCACTCTATACTTCTTTCAGTACCTTACCTTTCTTGCAGACTACTGCTACATCTTTCTACCTCTAGCTCAATTCTCTTTCTACCAAACCCTCTATCTCGCTCTTCAGTGTACCTGTTCACCGCCCCTCTCCATCTTTCTGTATTTATTTTACCCTATCCATAGCACTCTCTAACTCTCTGTTATGTTATCTGTAATTGTCGAGCAATCTATCACTCATGAGAGTGTTCTAGGACTGAGCGGATGAGAGTCTTACCCGTCTGCTATCGAAAAAGCCAGATCTTTAGCTTCTTGCAGAACTCAAGAACTGAGGAGGATGCTCTGATGTGTAGTGGGAGGATACACGGTTCTTTAGGAGTGATTTGGGAACAGGTCCGACCTCCGGATCTGAACATGCGTGGGATGTGTGCAAGTAAAGAAACGCAAACTTCGCACTACTCACCTGTTAGGGTCTCAAGGCGCTGTACAACCCCTCCTGGCTTTTCCCTGTGAGGCACCCACTCCTGGGTAACCCCAGGGTAAAGCCAGGCATCCAAGCACTGTCAGGGCTGTTGTGGAGATTAAGGGCCAGATGTAGGTAGCCTTTTGTGCCTCGCAAACGGCGAAAAACGCAGTTTGCGAGGCGCAAAAGGCCTTCCGCGATGCAGAGTCACATTTTGCGAGTCGGCACCGACTCGCAAAATGCGATTCCGACTTGCAAATAGGAAGGGGTGTTCCCTTCCTATTTGCGACCGCATCGCGATGTTGAGTTGCTTTGTGACCGCGAAAGCGGTCGCAACCAACTCGCAGTTACCATCCACTTGAAGTGGATGGTAACTCATTCGCAAAAGGGAAGGGGTCCCCATGGGACCCCTTCCCCTTTGTGAATGCCACAAAAAAATATTTTTCAGAGCAGGCAGTGGTCCTATGGGTCCCAGAGTAGGACCACTGCCTACTCTGAAAAAAACGAAACTAAATGGTTTCGGTATTTTTTCTTTTTGCAGCTCTTAAGGAAAACGGGCTGCAAAAAGAAAAAAAAAACTGCTTTATTTAAAAGCAGTCACAGACATGGTGGTCTGCTGTCTCCAGCAGGCCACCATCCCTGTGAGTGCCTAGACTCGCTATGGGGTCGCAAACTGCGACCCACCTCATAAATATTCATGAGGTGGGTCTTTGCGACCCCATAGCGAGTCGCAGAAGGTGTCTGAGACACCTTTCTGCATCTCGGATTGCAAGTTGCAATTTTCGAGTCACTATGACTCGCAAATTGCAAGTCGCAATTTGTAACTTACCTACATCTGGCCCTAAGCAAGCTATTGCCCAGAGCGGGACCCATTAATTAGAGTAGGCACTGAGGTGAAAATTATTAAGGGAATTGAGCCCAAGACCCACCAAGGGGGAATTGAACCCTGGTCCTAGGCCAGATCTCTGTATCAGGGTCTGCTGCTCTAACCATTGTGCCACACTTCTCCAAGTAAGCATCTGGTTGAGTGGAGGTGTTTGCTTGGCTTGTGAAAGGAAATAAGACTATTATGGAAGGCTGGGCCAGTGTTGTGTAGTGTTTCGAAATTGTCAGTGAGGAGTTTGAACTGTGCACGCTTGTGAATCCGGAGCCAGCGGAGCTACTTATGGCGTGGCGTGATGTGAGTGCTAAGTGGGAGATTGAGAGTGATTCTGGCTGCCAATTTCTGAATTGTTTCCTGTCATCTGGTGAGTATTTTTGCTGATCCCAGAGTAAAGGGAGTTCCCATAGTACAATTTACCAGTGACAAGGACTTGTGTGATGGATTTTTCGGGCGCTGTTTGGCAGCCATTTGAAGATTTTCCTCAATGTCTTCAGGGTGTGGAAGCAGGAGGCTGTGATGGCATTGACTTGGGCAGTTATGTCAAGTTTGCAGTGGAGGCCTTTCCCGCAATTCTTAGTGTGGATGCTGGGACTGAGTGTGGGGCTCAGTTCCGCTGGCCACTAGGGAAAGTACCACGGTGAGGTGTTCTTCCTGCAGATTATGACTTCTGTTTTGTCGGTGTTGAGCCCGAGAGAGGAGTATGAGTTACTACGCTTCTGTTTTCCTACAAACCCATTCTTCTGCTATATCTCTGTATTTTTCGTTCTATCTCACCTCCCTATCTCATATCTCTTCTTTCCTTTGTCCATCTTGGTCTCTACATCCTCTTAACCTCTACTTTGCTTCCCTGTCTTCTTTACCTCACCTGCTATTCCACTTTTGTCACTTCTTGTCCATCCTCTCACTGGTTTCCATTTATCTTACTTGTGATAGATGGAGGATGGTGTTTATCTCAACTCGTTGCATTGTATCCTTCGCGTGAGCAACATCCCCTGTGTGCACAACTAGGGATCCTAAAAGTGGGACTCAAACCTTCTTCCACTTGTTGAGAATGAATCTTTAAACTTGATAGATATACTTCCTTAATTGTGACTAACTTTCATTAGATCTATTCCTTGCCATAGACTCCGCCGTAGATATGCGTGTAACTTAATTTAATGCACTGGGATTGTGGAGTGTTCATGTACATATGATTAGCAGCACATCTGGATGATGTAATACCATGCTTAAGGATGGATGCTTGCGCATCTTTGGGATGAAATATGTTTTAGCAAAGAGATAATCTTCTGAAAGTTTAAGTCCCACTTCTGGAACCCTCATCAGTGCACACAGGGGAAGGAGATGGCGCAACCAGTCATTTGTTTCAGCGCATATGATCAGAAGGCGATACCCTGATGCACACAATTAATCATTAAGGAGGCATCACCCTTAGTATTACTTGGAGTACTGAAAACAGGAGTACATTGTCCATCTACCTGAGTGTTTCTGAAGAAGTGGCCACATCGAGACAGGACAGATGGGACAGGCCGGGCAAGAGAATCAAGGAGAAAATTATCAGATTTCTTCTGATGAAATGCTGAACATTGATGATGCAGTGCTCTGATTTTGCAAACATGTGAACTGTGAAGATGATTTATTTTGGATCACGGTATCTTACAACTAAGGGTTATATTTTCAAGCCCCATGACGCAAGGCAGTGCCAGTGACCTTGCTGCGCTGCCCTGTGCCACAGGGAAAGGGCAGAAATGTGCCGTATTTGCAACACAAAGTGCATTCCTGTGCTTTACCCCTGCACCGGCGCAGAAATTTCTGAATAGCACCAATGCAGGCACCCTTACACCATGGCGCAAGGGTGTCTGCGTTGTCAGCAGGATTGTTTTTGTGCAAGGAGGGGCACATTCCTGCACAAAAATAATCCAGAGAGGCATTTTCGTCTTTCCACGTATGTGGCAGGATGCAGCACACAGGTAAAGAGGAAACAAGGAGAAATAAAGACATTTCTACGTGTTGCACCTGCCCTGTTTTGATTCTTGTAAATCTGGGAATGCATCAAAACCCATGGGTGTTGTGTAGGAACACCCACTGCAACGCTAATGGGACACCTCCCTGACGCAGTGTAAGGCAACAACTCAACTTGTGCAGCGTTGCCTTACACCATATCTACAAGGTCATGAAAAACCACGCAAAGTGGCTTTGCGTGGCCTAGTGGATAAGGGTCTGCATTATGCCCCGCCGGAGCGTCACAAAAAGTGACGCACCGGCAACGCACTGGGGCTTGTAAATAAAACTCTAAATCTACAATTTCAAGTGCTATGTCTCTGTCTTAATTTAATAGTTTGAATCTGTCCACTAAACACCACTAAAGTAACCCTTACAGTCTCTTACCTACGGGGTGCGGAAAGGACTTGTTTGATACTAAGGGCCAGATGTAGCAAGCTTTTTGCATGGTGCAAACAGCGAATTTCACTGTTTGCGCCATGCAAAAAGCACATTGCGATGCTCATTCCCATTTTGCGAGTCAGTAACCTGGTTACCGGCTCGCAAAATGGGAATGCGACTCGCAAATAGGAAGGGGTGTTCCCCTTCCTATTTGCGATTCGCATCGCAATGTAGAATTGCTTTGTGACCGCGAATGCGGTCGCAAAGCAATTCAGAGTTACCACCAGTGTCACACTGGTGGTAACCCATTCACAAAAGGGAAGGGGTCCACGCCCTTTGTGAATGGCCCTGAAAACATTTTTTCAGAGCAGGCAGTGGTCCGTAGGACCACTGCCTGCTTTGAAAAAATTAAACAAAAACCTTTAATTTTTCCGTTTGTATTGCAACTCGTTTTCCATAGGACCACTGCCTGCTCTGAAAAAATTAAACAAAAACGTTTAATTTTTCCGTTTGTATTGCAACTCGTTTTCCTTTAAGGAAAACGGGCTGCATTACAAAAAAAAACTGCTTTATTTAAAAGCAGTCACAGACATGGTGGTCTGCTGTCTCCAGTAGGTCACCATCCCTGTGAGTGCTGCGAATTGGAAGGGGGTCGCAAATTGCGACCCACCTCATTAATATTAATGAGGTGGGTCTTTGCGACCCCTTTGCAATTCGCAGATGGTGTCAGGGACACCATCCTGCATTTGGGTTTGCGACTCGCAAATTCTCTGACTTTGCTACAACTGGCCCTAACTTCCTTGTAACATACTTTTATTGCCAAACAACATGCTAGATCCTAGCTCAAAAAGAAATGGCTCTGTTTCTGGAAGTTTAATGTACAGTTCAATACAATTTGGCACCACAGGGTTGGACTCACCTACAAATGGGTACAAATGTCAAAGTTATTGTGATGGGCGCCCCTAAAAATGTCTTGTCTGAAGCCCCACACATCAATAAGAAAGCACTGCATGTGGACTGTCTTAAGAAATGAGAAACAGGAGTTTAAACAGTACTGCTACATTCTGTGTACTATAAGTGAATATTTGGACAAATGATGGTGAGTTATGCTTCATCTTAAAATCTTCTGCTTGGGGCACAGGAAGTGGGGGTGCAGCCACATAACAGACCTCGAGAGCTGCTAGATGATGCCTTAAGTTTGTTTTTGCTTCAGACACTAATACAACACAAGTGGCGAAGCATGCATAATTTAAATGTTACCAGTGAAGGGCACTTGCAGAATGGAGCAATCTACAGAGTTAGAGGCACTTTAGTAAAAGGTCAAACAAGATCATATCCGTAAATCAGAATGCAGTGCATCTGCAGTCTGCCAAATGTGCTTCTAGGCCGAGTACAGGGAATGCATTGTTCTTTGTTGGGCTCAAGGTATTTTCCATTAAAGAAAACACCGCAGCGCTCTCTGGCTCAGCGCACAGAAGGCCTAGGCACCCCTTGATTAGGGGGTGGCCTAGTGCAATAAGTGAGCATAACCCCTTCAGCAGGGAGAGTGAGAAAGGTGCCCTCCAAAGGCCATTATGTAAAAATAGGATCCATGATTGGTTTAAAGCACCACAGTTCTACTGTATGGGTAAACTTTACTACGACCATTCATGGTGAATACATGGTAATCGAATGGTGCTTTTCCTAACTTAGAATGGTAAGAGCTAAAGGCAGATCTGAAGAAAATCTACTGAATGATTTCTCTGCAGCTCTAAAGCCTTAGTGTGCCTCTCACTTAAATGTTATACCCTATGGGAGCACTGGATTCCCACAAGCAACTGCTTCTATTAGGGCTGAAAATGTACCCACTTAAAAACCTGAGCTCCAGCAGTAATAACACCTTATCATGGGACTTGAACTGGTGGCTGGTCGAACTTGGACCCCCCACCCTCCCTACCCTAGCCAGGAACCTCAGAATAACCATCAATAGCAAATGTGACTGCATCCTGCTTCCACACCCTGAAGATCCTGGGGAGAATGTTCATATGACTGCCAGGCAAAACTAGAAAAACTATCACTCATGCCCTAGTCACCAGCAAGTTGGACCACAAGAATACACTCTATGCTAGGATCACCAAGCAGCTTACTAGAAGACTACAAACCATCCCAAACTTGGCAGACAGACTCATCCTCATTCTCTCACACAGAACTCACACTGCACCACACCTCAGGGAAGTTCTCTGGTTCTCGACTCACTTCAAACCCCTCAAACACACTTAAGGCACTACACACCTCAGGCTGCCCTACCTGTAAAGTTGCATCTCCTTCCACCAACCACCCTGACAAAATTTGCTCCGCAAGACTCCTACTTGGACACATAGCACGCTTAGAAAGAACCAGTTCAGGAGGACGGGCGTTCTCTTATATCACTCTTAAACCATTGAACAACTTCCCTCTCCACTTCAGAAATACTTCCTCTCCTCTTGAATTCTGAAAGAAACTGAAGACCTGGATTTTCACTTAACCAACCGACCACAGGCAGGGTAGGCACCCATACCTGCTATCTAAATAAAAAGGCTGCAATCAGAAATACTCTGAATTTACAGAAAATATATCCCACTTTAATACTGTGAAATATGATAATGTCCTGAGTATACTATGTCATAAAACATAGGGGCATAGTTACAAGCCTCTAGCACCACCAGAACATCACTTTTTGTGATACTCTGGTGGCGCTGTGCACTGCGCCATATTTACTAGGTGGCGTTAAGCCACTTTTTGTGGCTTAATGCCACCTTGTAAGTATTGCCCCTTCACACGCAGCACTTTGCATGGAAGTGACATTGAATGGGTGTTGCTGCCCATGATTTATGAGATTTCGTAAACCTGAGGCAGCGCCAAAATCTAAAGCCGCACCAGGGGTGGAGTTAGCATGCCACAATGAGGAAAAATGCTTTTACTTCTCGTTTTTTGCTCTTTCTATGAAAGAGAAAATCAGCATTGAAGATTGTTTTTGTGTAGATAGGCTTCCACACAAAAACGATGTCCCCCGCAACGCAGCCATCCTTTCACCTTGGCACAACAGTGGCTGCGTTGGCATTAGGCAGCTAATTTAGCACTGGCACAGGGGGAAACAGAAGGTTGTTCCATATTTTTGTAAATATGGCGCATCCCTGCATTTCAGAACTGATGCACTGTGATGTTGCCAATTTTGGCACATCGCCGCACCAGTTGTATGTAAATATGCCCCATAGATCTGCGTGATATTGGATGCAAAACGAGCTCAAAGATTAGAGGGGGACAGAATTTGGCCATAAAATATTGCACACTAGGATGAAGCCCTTGTCATGGTTACCTGCTAACAGTTTCACTTTAGTATGTACAACATTTACCTATTTGAATTACCTAAAACTACTGCAGCTCTTTCCGCCCCGCTTTTTGCAGGGCCACTGCTCACCCCTTGCAATGATGCGTGGACCACTCTCCCTGCAGAAAAGCTGCAAAAAATTAGGAACACTCACTCACTTTAAGGCACCGTTTTCAAATATATTGGCTGAAAAGTCATACTTTTTCTAGGCACTACATGAGGGGCAGTCATGGCAAATCCCAGGAATTTCATGGTGTGCTAATTACGCCCGACTCTCTCCAGAAGTGTGGGGGGATTGGCCAGCCTCAAGACAACATGAATCATTTCCGCATAATTTAGCTAAAAAACAGACGTTTTACACACACAGTTAAAAAAATCTGAGTATGCAGTTTTACATGATCTCTTGTCATTTTGCAAAATGTTTTGGGCATCTTTCTTCACTTCTACTTCCTTTCATATCCACATCCAGCCTCTAATATGACTACAAATCTACTCGGAGGGGGCAGGATGGGAAAATAAGAAGTTACAAAGATCTCACAATCTCAGGCCAACCACAGCAGAGCTATACAGATCCGTCACTGGGTTCCCTCCCACGTTTACTCTGCAGTGTTTACACCTGTAATGGTTTCTCTCTCTGAGCCTACAGGTTCAGAACATGGTCATTATAAAATGGTTTCTGTTTTTGACCTTACCGGCTCAACCCTAACCTGCATTCATAACATGGCCATATCTATAAAGGTTTCTATCCCTGACCTTACCGGCTCAACCCTAACCTGCATTCATAACATGGCCATATCTATAAAGGTTTCTATCCCTGACCTTACCGGCTCAACCCTAACCTGCATTCTTAACATGGCCATATTTATAAAGGTTTCTGTCTCTGACCTTACCGGCTCAACCCTAACCTGCATTCATAACATGGCCATATCTATAATGTTTTCTGTCTCTGACCCTACCTGCTCAACCCTAACCTACATTCTTATCATGGCCATATCTAAAATGGTTTCTGTCTCTGACCTTACCGGCTCAACCCTAACCTGCATTCATAACATGGCCATATCAAAAAAGGTTTCTGTCTCTGACCCAACCTGCTCAACGCCAACCTGCATTCTTATCATGGTCATATCTAAAATGTGTTCTGCTTCTGACCTTACTGGCTCAACGCTAACCTGCATTCTTAACATGGCCATATCTATAATGGTTCTGTCTCTGACCCTACCTGCTCAACCCTAACCTGAATTCTTAACATGGCCACATCTATAATGGTTTCTGTCTTTGACCCAACCTGCTCAACGCTAACCTGCATTCTTAACATGACCATATCTATAATGTTTTCTGTCTCTGACCTTACCGGCTCAAACCTAACCTGCATTCATAACATGGCCATATCTATAAAGGTTTCTGTCTCTGACCCAACCTGCTCAACTCTAACCTGCATTCTTATCATGGCCATATCTATAAAGGTTTCTGTCTCTGACCTTACCGGCTCAACCCTAACCTGCATTCTTAACATTGCCATATCTATAATGGTTCTGTTTCCGACCCTACCTGCCCACCCCTAACCTGAATTCTTAACATGGCCACATCTATAATGGTTTCTGTCTTTGAACCAACCTTCTCAATGCTAACCTGCATTCTTAACATGACCATATCTATAATGTTTTCTGTCTCTGACCCTACTGGCTCAACCCTAATCAGCATTCTAAAATGGTCACATCTAAAAAGGTTTTCTGTCTCTGACCTTACCGTCTCAACGCTAACCTGCATTCTTGACATGGCCATATATTTTATGATTTCTTCCTCTGACCCTACTAGCTCAACCCTAACCTGCATTCTTAACATGGCCATATCTATAATGGTTTCTGTCTTTGAACCAACCTGCTCAACGCTAACCTGCATTCTTAATATGGCCATATCTATAACGGTTTCTGTCTCTGACCTTACTGGCTCAGTCCTAACCCGCATTCTAAAATGGTCATATCTGTAATGGTTTCTGTCTCAGACCTTACCAGCTCAACCTTAAACGGTGTTCTTAAAATTGCCACATCTATAATGGTTTCTGTCTCTGACACTTCCTGCTCAACCTTAACTTGCATTCTTAACATGGTCATATCTAAAAAGTTTTTCTGTCTATGAGCTTACCATCTCAACCCCTACCTGCATTCATAACATGGCTGTAGGAGGCTGGCCTGGCTTATAGTGGGTACCTAATGGTACTTACACCTTGTGTCAGGTCCAGTTATCTCTTATTAGTAGATTAGTAGTGTTCTAGCAGCTTAGGCTGATAGAGGTAGCTATAGCAGAGCAGCTTAGGCTGAACTAGGAGACATGCAAAGCTCCTACTATACCACTTATATCATATAGCACTATATCATAAGAATCACAATACTCAGATTAACTAAAAATAAAGGTACTTTATTTTAGTGACAATGTGCCAAAAATATCTCAGAGTATATACTCCCTTAGGAGGTAAGTAAAATACACAAAATATACACACAAACCAAAATCAGGTAAGTAAACAGTTAGAAAAGTAGTGCAAACACTGTAGAATACAATAGGATGCAATAGGCCTAGGGGCAATCAATCAATCAATCAATCATTAGATTTATAAAGCGCGCTATGTACCCGTTAGGGTTTCGAGGCGCTAAGGGGGGAGGGGGGGTAGCTGCTATCGTTTGAAGAGCCATGTCTTGAGGAGTCTCCTGAAGGTGAGGAGGTCCTGGGTCTGGCGTAGTGAGGTCGGGAGTGAGTTCCAGGTCTTGACGGCGAGGTAGGAGAAGGATCTGCCATCAGAGGTCTTGCGCTGGATTCGGGGGACGATGGCGAGGGCAAGGTTGGCAGAGCGTAGTTGGCGTGAGGGAACGTAGAAGCTGAGTCTGGTGTTCAGGTAGGTGGGTCCGGTGTCGTGTAGTGCCTTGTGTGCGTGGGTGAGGAGTTTAAAGGTGATCCTCTTGTCCACGGGGAGCCAGTGGAGGTCCTTCAGGTGGTGGGAGATGTGACATCGGCGGGGTATGTCGAGGATCAGGCGGGCGGATGCGTTCTGGATGCGTTGGAGTCGTTGGATGTCTTTAGTTGGGATGCCTGTGTAGAGTGCGTTGCCGTAGTCGAGTCTGCTACTGACGAGGGCTTGGGTCACTGTCTTTCTGGTTCCTGTTGGAATCCACTTGAAGATTCTGCGGAGCATGCGGAGGGTGTTGAAACAGGAGGAGGAGACTGCGTTGACCTGTTTGGACATGGTGAGAGCGGAGTCGAGGATGAAGCCGAGGTTTCGTGCGTGGCTGGCTGGGGTGGGTGGGGGGGCCAGGGCGGTGGGCCACCAAGAGTCGTTCCAGGCCGAGGGGGGCGGCCGAGGATGAGGACTTCGGTCTTGTCGGAGTTTAGTTTCAGGCGGCTGTTGCTCATCCACTCGGCGATGGATTTCAGTCCCTCATGGAGGTTGGCTTTGGCGGTGTGAGGATCTTTGGTCAGGGAGAGGGCGAGCTGGGTGTCGTCGGCGTAGGAGAGGATGCTGAGGCCGTGCTGACGGGCCAGTTGTGCGAGGGGGGCCATGTAGACGTTGAACAGCGTTGGGCTTAGCGAGGAGCCTTGGGGGACGCCGCAGATGAGGTTGGTGGCTTCGGAGCGGTAGGGTGAGAGTCGGACTCTCTGGGTTCTGCCGGAGAGAAAGGAGGAGATCCAGTTGAGGGCTTTGTCTTGGATACCGGCTTCGTGGAGGCGATTTAGTAGGGTGCGGTGGCAGACCGTGTCGAAGGCAGCGGAGAGGTCTAGGAGGATGAGGGCTGAAGTTTCGCCGTTGTCCATTTGTTGTCTGATGTCATCTGTGGCGGCGAGGAGTGCAGTCTCTGTGCTGTGGTTGCGTCTGAAACCGGATTGGGAGGGGTCTAGGATGGAGTTGTCTTCGAGGTATTGGGAGAGCTGTGCGTTGATGATCTTCTTGATGACTTTCGCTGGGAAAGGGAGGAGGGAGATCGGTCGGAAGTTTTTGAGATCGTTGAGGTCAGCCTTAGGTTTCTTGAGGAGGGGTTGGATTTCTGCGTGCTTCCAGCTGTCCGGGAAGGTAGCGGTGATGAAGGAAAGGTTGATGATCTTGCGGAGTTTGGGGGCGATGGTGACGTCGGCTTTGTTGAAGACGTGATGTGGGCAGGGGTCAGAGGGAGATCCTGAGTGGATGGAGTTCATGGTCTTTAGTGTTTCGGCGTCGTCTACGTGGTCCAGGTGGTGAGGCGGTCGGCGTGGGAGGAGTTGTTGGGGGTGGGGTCAGGCGGAGGTGCGGTGTTGAAGCTGTCGTGAGATGGCTGCGATTTTCTGGTAGAAGAAGGTGGAGAGATCGTTGCAGAGTTTCTGGGATGGTGGGACGTCGTTGACGTTGGCGTTGTGGTTGGAGAGCTCCTTCACGATGCAGAAGAGTTCCTTGCAGTCGTGTGCGTTGTTGTTAAGGCGTTCTGTGAAGTGGGAGAGTTTGGCGAGTCGGATCAGTTGGTGGTGTTCGCGGTTGGCTTCCTTGAGGGTAGCAAGGTTGCCAGGTGTGCGCTCGAGGATCCATTTTTTCTTGAGTTTCTGGCAGGTGCATTTGGAGGTGGTCAGTTCGTCTGTGAACCAGGCTGGTTTTTTTCTTTCTTGGTTGATGGTGGGTCTCTTGAGTGGTGCTAGGATGTTGGCGCAGTTGAGGATCCATTGTTGGAGGTTGATGGCGGCGGAGTCCGGGTCCGTGGGGTCGGGTGGTGGGTTTTTGTCGAGGGTGCTGGTTAGTTGGTCTTCGGTGACTTTTCCCCAGTGGCGGTGAGGCGGTAGTGGGGTGCGGTGGTGTTCGGTGTTTTTCTTGAAGGTGAAATGGACGCAGTGGTGGTCGGTCCAGTGGAGTTCGGAGGTGTGGCTGAATGAGATGTGGTTGCTTGCAGTGAAGAGTGGGTCAAGGGTGTGACCGGCGATGTGGGTGGGTGTGTTGACCAGTTGACGGAGTCCGAGGTTGGAGAGGTTGGTGGTCAGTGATGCGGTGTTGGCGTCATTGTTGTTCTTCAGGTGGAAGTTGAGGTCTCCCAGGAGGATGTAGTCTGAAGAGGCGAGGGCGTGGGTGCTTGCGAGGTCGGAGATGGTGTCGCTGAAGGGGGCTCTTGGTCCTGGAGGACGGTATATGAGGGTTCCTCTGAGGGTAGTGCTAGGGTCCGTGTGGATCTGGAAGTGGAGGTGTTCGGCTGTCTTGAGGGTGTCGTCCGTGTGGGTGTGGATCTTGAAGGTGGATTTGTGGGCGATGGCTATTCCTCCGCCGATTCCGTTGGTGCGATTCTTCTGGTGATCTTGTAGCTGTCAGGGATGGCGATGGCGATGTCTGGGGCCGAGGAGTCGTTCCACCAGGTTTCGGTTAGGAAGGCTACATCTGGGGCGGTGGTGTCGAGCAGGTCCCAGAGCTCGATGGCGTGCTTTCGTGCGGAGCGTGTGTTAAGGAGGATGCAGTGCAGGTGGTTTGTGTTGGTTGTTGCAGACTTCGTTGTTCTGTTGCAGGTGAAGTTGCAGGTGCGGCAGGAAAAAGGTCCTTTGGTGTGCTTCGGGGTGGCCTGGAAGCATTCTGTGGAGGGGCCAGGGTTGAGTGCGAGGAGTTCGCTGGCCGAGTAGCGAAAGGTGGGGATGCGGGGGGCGTGAGGACCAGGGAGGGTGGCGCTGGGCGCGGTCCAGGTGCGGATGGGCGCAGACGAGCTTGCCTCTGGCGTGCCTCTGGCGCGCCAGCGGCGCGGACGCGCAGCACCAGCCATTAAGAAGGGAGGGGGGAGGGGGGAGGGAGGAGCAGCTGGGAGGCGGGAGGCAGGAGGGAGCGGCGAATGGGGGCGCGAGGGGGGTGGGGCCGCGGGGAGGCAGCGGCAGTGAGAGAAGGCAGTGGGGGAGCGCACAAGGGGCAAAATACCAGGAAATAAGGCACAATAAAGAATACGGCACAGTTTACAACAGTCACAAAACTAGGCAAAAATGGCACAAATACATATGGAATACAGCAATCAGAGGGGCACAAACAGGGGCTAGAGCGCCAGGAGGCAGGAGCTAAAAAGTGGAAAAAACACTTACAGGTGCGGCGAAAAAGCGTCAGAAGCCCCGGGACTCGAACACGCTAGCAGCAGTGTGGGCGGGGGCCAGGGGCACGAGACAGCAGGGTGGTGCTGCGGACGTGGGGGGCGAGCTCTGGACCAAAACAGGTCAGAGGTCGCTCACTCGCGACGCGCAGCGCCAGCCATTAAGAAGGGAGGGGGGGAGGGAGGAGCAGCTGGGAGGCGGGAGGCGGGAGGGAGCGGCGAATGGGGGCGCGAGGGGGGGCGGGGCCGCGGGGAGGCAGCGGCAGTGAGAGAAGGCAGGGGGGGAGCGCACAAGGGGCAAAATACCAGGAAACAAGGCACAATAAAGATTACGGCACAGTTTACAACAGTCACAAAACTAGGCAAAAATTGCACAAATACAAATGGAATACAGCAATCAGAGGGGCACAAACGGGGGCTAGAGCGCCAGGAGGCAGGCGCTAAAAAGTGGAAAAAACACTTACAGGTGCGGTGAAAAAGCGGCAGAAGCCACGGGACTCGAACACGCTAGCAGCAGCGTGGGCGGGGGCCAGGGGCACGAGACAGCAGGGTGGTGCTGCGGACGTGGGGGACGAGCTCTGGACCAAAACAGGTCAGAGGTGGCTCACTCGCGACGCGCAGCGCCAGCCATTAAGAAGGGAGGGGGGAGGGAGGAGCAGCTGGGAGGCGGGAGGCGGGAGGGAGCGGCGAATGGGGGCACGAGGGGGGCGGGGCCGCGGGGAGGCAGCAGCAGTGAGAGAAGGCAGGGGGGGAGCGCACAAGGGGCAAAATACCAGGAAACAAGGCACAATAAAGAATACGGCACAGTTTACAACAGTCACAAAACTAGGCAAAAATGGCACGAATACAAATGGAATACAGCAATCAGAGGGTCACAAACGGGGGCTAGAGCGCCAGGAGGCAGGCGTTAAAAAGTGGAAAAAACACTTACAGGTGCGGCGAAAAAGTGGCGGAAGCCACGGGACTCGAACCCGCTAGCAGCAGCGTGGGCGGGGGCCAGGGGCACGAGACAGCAGGGTGGTGCTGCGGACGTGGGGGGCGAGCTCTGGACCAAAACAGGTCAGAGGTCGCTCACTCGCGACGCGCAGCGCCATCCATTAAGAAGGGAGGGGGAGGGAGGAGAAGCTGGGAGGCGGGAGGGAGCGGCTAATGGGGGCCTGAGGGGAGCGGGGTCGCGGGGAGGCAGCGGCAGTGAAAGAAGGCAGGGGGGGAGCGCACAAGGGGCAAAATACCAGGAAACAAGGCACAATAAAGAATACAGCACAGTTTACAACAGTCACAAAACTAGGCAAAAATGGCACAAATACAAATGGAATACAGCAATCAGAGGGGCACAAACGGGGGCTAGAGCGCCAGGAGGCAGGCGCTGAAAAGTGGAAAAAACACTTACAGGTGCGGCGAAAAAGCGGCAGAAACCAAGGGACTCGAACACGCTAGCAGCAGCGTGGGCGGGGGCCAGGGGCACGAGACAGCAGGGTGGTGCTGCGGACGTGGGGGGCGAGCTCTGGACCAAAACAGGTCAGAGGTCGCTCACTCGCGACGCGCAGCGCCAGCCATTAAGAAGGGAGGGGGGAGGGAGGAGCAGCCGGGAGGCGGGAGGCGGGAAGGAGCGGCGAATGGGGGCGCGAGGGGGGCGGGGCCACGGGGAGGCAGCGGCAGTGAGAGAAGGCAGGGGGGGAGCGCACAAGGGGCAAAATACCAGGAAACAAGGCACAATAAAGAATACGGCACAGTTTACAACAGTCACAAAACTAGGCAAAAATGGCACAAATACAAATGGAATACAGCAATCAGAGGGGCACAAACGGGGGCTAGAGCGCCAGGAGGCAGGCGCTAAAAAGTGGAAAAAACACTTACAGGTGTGGTGAAAAAGCGGCAGACGCCACGGGACTCGAACACGCTAGCAGCAGCGTGGGCGGGGGCAAGGGGCACGAGACAGCAGGGTGGTGCTGCAGACGTGGGGGACGAGCTCTGGACCAAAACAGGTCAGAGGTCGCTCACTCGCGACGCGCAGCGCCAGCCATTAAGAAGGGAGGGGGGAGGGAGGAGCAGCTGGGAGGCGGGAGGCGGGAGGGAGAGGCGAATGGGGGCGTGAGGGGGGCGGGGGCGCGGGGAGGCACCGGCAGTGAGAGAAGGCAGGGGGGGGGAGCGCACAAGGGGCAAAATACCAGGAAACAAGGCACAATAAAGAATACAGCACAGTTTACAACAGTCACAAAACTAGGCAAAAATGGCACAAATACAAATGGAATACAGCAATCAGAGGGGCACAAACGGGGGCTAGAGCGCCAGGAGGCAGGCGCTAAAAAGTGGAAAAAACACTTACAGGTGCGGCGAAAAAGCAGCAGAAGCCACGGGACTCGAACACGCTAGCAGAAGCGTGGGCGGGGGCCAGGGGCACGAGACAGCAGGGTGGTGCTGCGGATGTGGGGGGCGAGCTCTGGACCAAAACAGGTCAGAGGTCGCTCACTCGTGACGCGCAGCACCAGCCATTAAGAAGGGAGGGGGGAGGGAGGAGCAGCTGGGAGGCGGGAGGCAGGAGGGAGCGGAGAATGGGGGCGGGCCGCGGGGAGGCAGCGGCAGTGAGAGAAGGCAGGGGGGGAGCGCACAAGGGGCAAAATACCAGGAAACAAGGCACAATAAAGAATACGGCACAGTTTACAACAGTCACAAAACTAGGCAAAAATGGCACAAATACAAATGGAATACAGCAATCAGAGGGGCACAAACAGGGGCTAGAGCGCCAGGAGGCAGGCGCTAAAAAGTGGAAAAAACACTTACAGGTGCGGCGAAAAAGCGGCACAAACAAAGGGACTCGAACACGCTAGCAGCAGCGTGGGCGGGTGCCAGGGGCACGAGACAGCAGGGTGGTGCTGCGGACGTGGGGGGCGAGCTCTGGACCAAAACAGGTCAGAGGTCGCTCACTCGCGACGCGCAGCGCCAGCCATTAAGAAGGGAGGGGGGAGGGAGGAGCAGGCGGGAGGCGGGAGACGGGAGGGAGCGGCGAATGGGGGCGCGAGGGGGGCGGGGCCACGGGGAGGCAGCGGCAGTGAGAGAAGGCAGGGGGGGAGCGCACAAGGGGCAAAATACCAGGAAACAAGGCACAATAAAGAATACCGCACAGTTTACAACAGTCACAAAACTAGGCAAAAATGGCACAAATACAAATGGAATACAGCAATCAGAGGGGCACAAACGGGGGCTAGAGCGCCAGGAGGCAGGCGCTAAAAAGTGGAAAAAACACTTACAGGTGCGGTGAAAAAGCGGCAGACGCCACGGGACTCGAACACGCTAGCAGCAGCGTGGGCGGGGGCCAGGGGCACTAGACAGCAGGGTGGTGCTGCGGACGTGGGGGACTAGCTCTGGACCAAAACAGGTCAGAGGCCGCTCACTCGCGACGCACAGCGCCAGCCATTAAGAAGGGAGGGGGGAGGGAGGAGCAGCTGGGAGGTGGGAGGCGGGAGGCGGGAGGGAGCGGCGAATGGGGGCGCGAGGGGGGCGGGGCCGCGGGGAGGCAGCGGCAGTGAGAGAAGGCAGGGGGGGAGCGCACAAGGGGCAAAATACCAGGAAACAAGGCACAATAAAGAATATGGCACAGTTTACAACAGTCACAAAACGAGGCAAAAATGGCACAAATACAAATGGAATACAGCAATCAGAGGGGCACAAACGGGGGCTAGAGCGCCAGGAGGCAGGCGCTAAAAAGTGGAAAAAACACTTACAGGTGCGGTGAAAAAGCGGCAGACGCCACGGGACTCGAACACGCTAGCAGCAGCGTGGGCGGGGGCCAGGGGCACTAGACAGCAGGGTGGTGCTGCGGACGTGGGGGACTAGCTCTGGACCAAAACAGGTCAGAGGCCGCTCACTCGCGACGCACAGCGCCAGCCATTAAGAAGGGAGGGGGGAGGGAGGAGCAGCTGGGAGGTGGGAGGCGGGAGGCGGGAGGGAGCGGCGAATGGGGGCGCGAGGGGGGCGGGCCGCGGGGAGGCAGCGGCAGTGAGAGAAGGCAGGGGGGGAGCGCACAAGGGGCAAAATACCAGGAAACAAGGCACAATAAAGAATATGGCACAGTTTACAACAGTCACAAAACGAGGCAAAAATGGCACAAATACAAATGGAATACAGCAATCAGAGGTGCACAAACGGGGGCTAGAGCGCCAGGAGGCAGGCGCTAAAAAGTGGAAAAAACACTTACAGGTGCGGCGAAAAAGCAGCAGAAGCCACGGGACTCGAACACGCTAGCAGCAGCGTGGGCGGGGGCCAGGGGCATGAGACAGCAGGGTGGTGCTGCGAATGTGGGGGGAGAGCTCTGGACCAAAACAGGTCAGAGGTCGCTCACTCGCGACACGCAGCGCCAGCCATTAAGAAGGGAGGGGGGAGGGAGGAGCAGCTGGGAGGCGGGAGGGAGCGGAGAATGGGGGCGCGAGGGGGGCGGGCCGCGGGGAGGCAGCGGCAGTGAGAGAAGGCAGGGGGGGAGCGCACAAGGGGCAAAATACCAGGAAACAAGGCACAATAAAGAATACGGCACAGTTTACAACAGTCACAAAACTACGGGGGGTAGAGCGCCAGGAGGCAGGCGCTAAAAAGTGGAAAAAACACTTACAGGTGCGGCGAAAAAGCGGCAGAAGCCACGGGACTCGAACACGCTAGCAGCAGCGTGGGCGGGGGCCAGGGGCACGAGACAGCAGGGTGGTGCTGCGGACGTGGGGGGCGAGCTCTGGACCAAAACAGGTCAGAGGTCGCTCACTCGCGACGCGCAGCGCCAGCCATTAAGAAGGGAGGGGGGAGGGAGGAGCAGCTGGGAGGTGGGAGGGAGCGGCGAATGGGGGCGCGAGGGGGGCGGGGCCGCGGGGAGGCAGCGGCAGTGAGAGAAGGCAGGGGGGGAGCGCACAAGGGGCAAAATACCAGGAAACAAGGCACAATAAAGAATACAGAACAGTTTACAACAGTCACAAAACTAGGCAAAAATGGCACAAATACAAATGGAATACAGCAATCAGAGGGGCACAAACGGGGGCTAGAGCGCCAGGAGGCAGGCGCTAAAAAGTGGAAAAAACACTTACAGGTCCGGCGAAAAAGCGGCAGAAGCCAAGGGACTCGAACACGCTAGCAACAGCGTGGGCGGGGGCCAGGGGCACGAGACAGCAGGATGGTGCTGCGGACGTGGGGGGCGAGCACTGGACCAAAACAGGTCAGAGGTAGCTCACTCGCGACGCGCAGCGCCAGCCATTAAGAAGGGAGGGGGGAGGGAGGAGCAGCTGGGAGGCGGGAGGCGGGAGGGAGCGGCGAATGGGGGCGTGAGGGGGGCGGGTCGCGGGGAGGCAGCGGCAGTGAGAGAAGGCAGGGGGGGAGCGCACAAGGGGCAAAATACCAGGAAACAAGGCACAATAAAGAATACAGCACAGTTTACAACAGTCACAAAACTAGGCAAAAATGGCACAAATACAACTGGAATACAGCAATCAGAGGGGCACAAACAGGGGCTAGAGCGCCAGGAGCTAAAAAGTGGAAAAAACACTTACAGATGCGGCGAAAAAGCGGCAGAAGCCACAGGACTCGAACACGCTAGCAGCAGCGTGGGCGGGGGCCAGGGGCACGAGACAGCAGGGTGGTGCTGCAGATGTGGTGGGCGAGCTCTAGACCAAAACAGGTCAGAGGTCGCTCACTCGCTACGCGCAGCGCCAGCCATTAAGAAGGGAGGGGGGAGGGAGGAGCAGCTGGGAGGCGGGAGGTGGGAGGGAGCGGCGAATGGGTGCGTGAGGGGGGCGGGGCCCGGGGAGGCAGCGGCAGTGAGAGAAGGCAGGGGGGTAGCGCACAAGGGGCAAAATACCAGGAAACAAGGCACAATAAAGAATACAGCACAGTTTACAACAGTCACAAACCTAGGCAAAAATGGCACAAATACAAATGGAATACAGCAATCAGAGGGGCACAAACGGGGGCTAGAGCGCCAGGAGGCAGGCGCTAAAAAGTGGAAAAAACACTTACAGGTCCGGCGAAAAAGCGGCAGAAGCCAAGGGACTCGAACATGCTAGCAGCAGCATGGGCGGGGGCTAGAGGTACGAGACAGCAGGATGGTGCTGCAGATGTGGGGGGCGAGCTCTGGACCAAAACAGGTCAGAGGTCGCTCACTCGCGAGTGCCAGTCATTAAGAAGGGAGGGGGGAGGGAGGAGCAGCTGGGAGGCGGGAGGGAGCGGAGAATGGGGGCGCGAGGGGGGGCGGGGCCGTGGGGAGGCAGCGGCAGTGAGAGAAGGCAGGGGGGGAGCGCACAAGGGGCAAAATACCAGGAAACAAGGCACAATAAAGAATACGGCACAGTTTACAACAGTCACAAAACTAGGCAAAAATGGCACAAATACAAATGGAATACAGCAATCAGAGGGGCACAAACGGGGGCTAGAGCGCCAGGAGGCAGGCGCTAAAAAGTGGAAAAAACACTTACAGGTGCGGCGAAAAAGCGGCAGAAGCCAAGGGACTCGAACACGCTAGCAGCAGCGTGGGCGGGGGCGAGGGGCACGAGACAGCAGGGTGGTGCTGCGGACGTGGGGGGCGAGCTCTGGACCAAAACAGGTCAGAGGTCGCTCACTCGCGACGCGCAGCGCCAGCCATTAAGAAGGGAGGGGGGAGGGAGGAGCAGCTGGGAGGCGGGAGGGAGCGGAGAATGGGGGCGCGAGGGGGGCGGGGCCACGGGGAGGCAGCGGCAGTGAGAGAAGGCAGGGGGGGGAGCGCACAAGGGGCAAAATACCAGGAAACAAAGCACAATAAAGAATACAGAACAGTTTACAACAGTCACAAAACTAGGCAAAAATGGCACAAATACAAATGGAATACAGCAATCAGAGGGGCACAAACGGGGGCTAGAGCGCCAGGAGGCAGGCGCTAAAAAGTGGAAAAAACACTTACAGGTCCGGCGAAAAAGCGGCAGAAGCCAAGGGACTCGAACACGCTAGCAACAGCGTGGGCGGGGGCCAGGGGCACGAGACAGCAGGATGGTGCTGCGGACGTGGGGGCGAGCACTGGACCAAAACAGGTCAGAGGTAGCTCACTCGCGACGCGCAGCGCCAGCCATTAAGAAGGGAGGGGGGAGGGAGGAGCAGCTGGGAGGCGGGTGGAAGCGGCGAATGGGGGCGTGAGGGGGGCGGGCCGCGGGGAGGCAGCGGCAGTGAGAGAAGGCAGGGGGGGAGCGCACAAGGGGCAAAATACCAGGAAACAAGGCACAATAAAGAATACAGCACAGTTTACAACAGTCACAAAACTAGGCAAAAATGGCACAAATACAACTGGAATACAGCAATCAGAGGGGCACAAACAGGGGCTAGAGCGTCAGGAGCTAAAAAGTGGAAAAAACACTTACAGATGCGGCGAAAAAAGCGGCAGAAGCCACAGGACTCGAACACGCTAGCAGCAGCGTGGGCAGGGGCCAGGGGCACGAGACAGCAGGGTGGTGCTGCAGATGTGGTGGGCGAGCTCTAGACCAAAACAGGTCAGAGGTCGCTCACTCGCTACACGCAGCGCCAGCCATTAAGAAGGGAGGGGGGAGGGAGGAGCAGCTGGGAGGCGGGAGGTGGGAGGGAGCGGCGAATGGGTGCGTGAGGGGGGCGGGGCCCGGGGAGGCAGCGGCAGTGAGAGAAGGCAGGGGGGGTAGCGCACAAGGGGCAAAATACCAGGAAACAAGGCACAATAAAGAATACAGCACAGTTTACAACAGTCACAAAACTAGGCAAAAATGGCACAAATACAAATGGAATACAGCAATCAGAGGGGCACAAACGGGGGCTAGAGCGCCAGGAGGCAGGCGCTAAAAAGTGGAAAAAACACTTACAGGTCCGGCGAAAAAGCGGCAGAAGCCAAGGGACTCGAACACGCTAGCAGCAGCATGGGCGGGGACCAGGGGTACGAGACAGCAGGATGGTGCTGCAGATGTGGGGGGCGAGCTCTGGACCAAAACAGGTCAGAGGTCGCTCACTCGCGACGCGCAGTGCCAGTCATTAAGAAGGGAGGGGGGAGGGAGGAGCAGCTGGGAGGCGGGAGGGAGCGGAGAATGGGGGCGCGAGGGGGGCGGGCCGTGGGGAGGCAGCGGCAGTGAGAGAAGGCAGGGGGGGAGCGCACAAGGGGCAAAATACCAGGAAACAAGGCACAATAAAGAATATGGCACAGTTTACAACAGTCACAAAACTAGGCAAAAATGGCACAAATACAAATGGAATACAGCAATCAGAGGGGCACAAACGGGGGCTAGAGCGCCAGGAGGCAGGCGCTAAAAAGTGGAAAAAACACTTACAGGTGCGGCGAAAAAGCGGCAGAAGCCAAGGGACTCGAACACGCTAGCAGCAGCGTGGGCGGGGGGCGAGGGGCACGAGACAGCAGGGTGGTGCTGCGGACGTGGGGGGCGAGCTCTGGACCAAAACAGGTCAGAGGTCGCTCACTCGCGACGCGCAGCGCCAGCCATTAAGAAGGGAGGGGGGAGGGAGGAGCAGCTGGGAGGCGGGAGGGAGCGGAGAATGGGGGCGCGAGGGGGGCGGGGCCACGGTGAGGCAGCGGCAGTGAGAGAAGGCAGGGGGGGAGTGCACAAGGGGCAAAATACCAGGAAACAAAGCACAATAAAGAATATGGCACAGTTTACAACAGTCACAAAACTAGGCAAAAATGGCACAAATACAAATGGAATACAGCAATCAGAGGGGCACAAACGGGGGCTAGCGCGCCAGGAGGCAGGCGCTAAAAAGTGGAAAAAACACTTACAGGTGCGGCGAAAAAGCGGCAGAAGCCACGGGACTCGAACACGCTAGCAGCAGCGTGGGCAGGGGTCAGGGGCACGAGACAGCAGGGTGGTGCTGCGGACGTGGGGGGCGAGCTCTGGACCAAAACAGGTCAGAGGTCGCTCACTCGCTACGTGCAGCGCCAGCCATTAAGAAGGGAGGGGGGAGGGAGGAGCAGCTGGGAGGTGGGAAGCGGGAGGGATCGGCGAATGGGGGCGTGAGGGGGGCGGGCCGCGGGGAGGCAGCGGCAGTGAGAGAAGGCACGGGGGGAGCGCACAAGGGGCAAAATACCAGGAAACAAGGCACAATAAAGAATACAGCACAGTTTACAACAGTCACAAAACTAGGCAAAAATGGCACAAATACAAATGGAATACAGCAATCAGAGGGGCACAAACGGGGGCTAGAGCGCCAGGAGGCAGGTGCTAAAAAGTGGAAAAAACACTTACAGGTGCGGCGAAAAAGCGGCAGAAACCACGGGACTCGAACACGCTAGCAGCAGTGTGGGCGGGGGCCAGGGGCACGAGACAGCAGGGTGGTGCTGCGGACGTGGGGGGCGAGCTCTGGACCAAAACAGGTCAGAGGTCGCTCACTCGCTACGCGCAGCGCCAGCCATTAAGAAGGGAGGCGGGAGGGAGGAGCAGCTGGGAGGCGGGAGGGAGCGGCGAATGGGGGCGCGAGGGGGGCGGGCCGCGGGGAGGCAGCGGCAGTGAGAGAAGGCAGGGGGGAGCGCACAAGGGGCAAAATACCAGGAAACAAGGCACAATAAAGAATACGGCACAGTTTACAACAGTCACAAAACTAGGCAAAAATGGCACAAATACAAATGGAATACAGCAATCAGAGGGGCACAAACGGGGGCTGGAGCGCCAGGAGGCAGGCGCTAAAAAGTGGAAAAAACACTTACAGGAGCGGCGAAAAAGCGGCAGAGGCCACGGGACTCGAACACACTAGCAGCAGCGGGGGCGGGGGCCAGGGGCACGAGACAGCAGGGTGGTGCTGCGGACGTGGGGGGCGAGCTCTGGACCAAAACAACACAAACCATATACTAAGAAACTGGAATGCGAACATCTTAGAGACCCCACGCCTACTGTAGTGTGTAGAGGGTCGCTGGGAGTGTTAGAAAACACTAAGGGTGTCCAAGATACCCCACCCCAAGACACCGAAAAGTAGGAGTAAAGTGACCCTACTTCCCTAGAAACACACTAAAGTTGTGATAGGAGATTCTGCAAAGAAAACAACTGACTGCAAAGCACTGAAGATGGATTCCTGGACCTGAGGACCTGTAAAGGAAGGGTACCAAGTCCAAGAGTCACGAAAGTGTCCGGGGGGGCAGGAGCCCACTAAACCCCGGATGAAGGTGCAAAATGGCTGCCCCTGGGTGGAAGAAGCTGAAGATTCTGCAACAACGGAAAATGCCAGAAACTTCTCCTTTGCAAAGAAGATGTCCCCCGGTGTGCTGGAGGATGCAGAGTTGTTTCCACGCAGAAAGACCGCAAACAAGCCTTGCTAGCTGCAAAGGTCACGGTTGAAGAAAATGGTTGCTGCCTGGGCACAGGAGGGACCAGGAGGTCGCCCATTGGAAGAGGAGACAGAGGGGGCGCTCAGCAGTACAGAGAGCCCACGACGAAGCAGGCATCACCCACAGAAGCACTTGGACAGGGGTTCAAGAAAACTGAGCATGGTGGTCATCTCAACACTACAGAGGAAGGCCCCACGAAGCCGGTGGTCAACTCAGCGAGTTGAGCAATGCAGGACAGAGTGCTGGGGACCTGGGCTGTGCTGTGCATGAAGGATTCCTTGCAAAAGTGCACAGAAGCCCTAGCAGCTGCAGTTCATGCAGTACACAGGATTACTGTCTGGCGTGGGGAGGCAAGGACTTACCTCCACCAAATTTGGACAGATGGACCACTGGACTGTCGGGGTCACCTGGATCCAGCTCCTGTGTTCCAGGGACCACGCTCGTCAAGATGAGAGGGGACCCAGAGGACCAGTGAAGAAGAGGTTTGGTGCCTGCATTAGCAGGGGGAAGATTCTGTCGACCCACAGGAGATTTCTTCTTGGCTTCGAGTGCAGGGTGAAGGCAGACAGCCCTCAGAGCATGCACCACCAGGAAACAGTTGAGAAAGCCGGCAGGATTAGGTTCTACAATGTTGCTCGTAGTCATCGTGCTACTTTGTTGCGGTTTTGCAGGCGTCCTGGAGCAGTCAGCGGTCGATCCTTGGCAGAAGTTGAAGAGGGAGATGCAAAGGAACTCTTGTGAGCTCTTGCATTCGTTACCTGACGAGAAACCCACAGGAGAGACCCTAAATAGTCCTCAGAGGAGGATTGGCCACCTAACCAGGTAAGCACCTATCAGGAGGGGTCTCTGACGTCACCTGCTGGCACTGGCCACTCAAAGGCCTCCATTGTGCCCTCACACCTCTGCATTCAAGATGGCATAGGTCTGGGACACACTGGAGGAGCTCTGGGCACCACCCCTGGGGTGGTGATGGACAGGGGAGTGGTCACTCCCATTTCCTTTGTCCAGTTTCGCACCAGAGCAGGGGGTGGGGGATCCCTGAACCGGTGTAGACTGGTTTATGCAATGAGGGCACCATCTGTGCCCTTCAAAGCATTCCCAGAGGACAGGAGTGGCTCCTCGTCTCAGGCCCTTAACACCTATTTCCAAAGGGAGAGTGTGTAACACCCTCTCTCAGAGGAAATCCTTTGTTCTGCCTTCCTGGGACTGGGCTGCCCAGACCCCAGGAGGGCAGAAGCCTGTCTGTAGGTTGGCAGCAGCGGTAGCTGCAGTGAAAACCCCAGAGAGCTAGTTAGGCAGTACCCGGGGTCCATGCTGGAGCCCCGGGGATGCCTTGGATTGGCACACCAATACCAGATTTGGGATGGGGGGACAATTCCATGATCTTAGCCATGTTACATGGCGATATTCGAAGTTACCATTGTGAAGCTACATATAGCTACCTATATGTAGTGCACGCGTGTAATGGTGTCCCCGCACTCACAAAGTCCAGGGAAATTGCCCTGAACTACGTGGGGGCACCTTGGCTAGTGCCAGGGTGCCCTCACACTTAGTAACTTTGCACCTAACCTTCAATAGGTGAGGGTTAGACATATAGGTGACTTATAAGTTACTTAAGTGCAGTGTAAAATCGCTGTGAAATAACGTGGACGTTATTTCACTCAGGCTGCAGTGGCAGTCCTGTGTAAGAATGGTCTGAGCCCCCTATGGGTGGCAAAAGAAATGCTGCAGCCCATAGGGATCTCCTGGAACCCCAATACCCTGGGTACCTAGGTACCATATACTAGGGAATTAAAAGGGTGTTCCAGTGTGCCAATCAGAATTGGTAAAAATGGTCACTAGCCTGCAGTGACAATTTTAAAGACAGAGAGAGCATAAGCACTGAGGTTCTGGTTAGGAGAGCCTCAGTGACACAGTTAGGCACCACACAGGGAACACATTCAGGCTACAAACTATGAGCACTGGGGTCCGGGCTAGCAGGATCCCAGTGAGACAGGCAAAAACAAACTGACACACAAGTAAAAACGGGGGTAATATGCCAGGCAATATGGTACTTTCCTACAATGGCCATATCTATAATGGTTTCTGTCTCTGACCTTATCGGCTCAGCCCTAACCCGCATTCAGAACATGGCCATATCTATAATTATTGCTCTCCCTGACTCTACCTGCTTAACCCTAACCTTCGTTCCTAACATGGCCATATCTATAATGGTTTCTGTCTCTGTCCTTACTGGCTCAACCTTGACCCGCATTCTAAAATGGTCATATCTATGCTGGTTTCTGTCTCTGACCTTACCGGTTCAACCCTAACCTGCATTCTTAACATGACTGTTAGATTTGGCATCCTTGGCGTGGTCTCCCCTAACTTTTTGCCTCTGCTCCCTAGGTTGTTGATGAGTGCTGGACTCTGTTTTTGCTGTTTTTGTTACTCTGGGCACTTTCTCACTGCTATCCAGTGCTAAAGTGCAAGTGCTCCTATGTAAAATGTATGTGTAATTGGATTTCCATGATTGGCATATTTGATTTACTGGCAAATCCTTAGTACAGTGCACTAGAGGTGCCCAGGGCCTGTAAATCAAATGCTACTAGTGGGCCTGTGTAGGAGGCTGGACTGGCTTGTAGTGAGTACCAAGGGGTACTTGCACCTTGCACCAGGCCCAGTTATCCCTTATTAGTGTATAGGGTGTCTAGCAGCTTAGGCTGATAGATAATGGTAGCTTAGCAGAGCAGCTTAGGCTGAACTAGGAGACGTGTGAAGCTACTACAGTACCACTTAGTGTCATATGCACAATATCATAAGAAAACACAATACACAGTTATACTAAAAATAAAGGTACTTTATTTTTATGACAATATGCCAAAGTATCTTAGAGTGTACCCTCAGTGAGAGGATAGGAAATATACACAAGATATATATACACAATAGCAAAAATATGCAGTATAGTCTTAGAAAACAGTGCAAACAATGTATAGTTACAATAGGATGCAATGGGGAAACATAGGGATAGGGGCAACACAAACCATATACTCCAAAAGTGGAATGCGAACCACGAATGGACCCCAAACCTATGTGACCTTGTAGAGGGTCGCTGAGACTATTAGAAAATAGTGAGAGTTAGAAAAATAACCCTCCCCAAGACCCTGAAAAGTGAGTGCAAAGTGCACTAAAGTTCCCCTAAGGACAAAGAAGTCGTGTTAGAGGAATAATGCAGGAAAGACACAAACCAGCAATGCATCAACTGTGGATTTCCAATCTAGGGTACCTGTAGAACAAGGGGACCAAGTCCAAAAGTCACAAGCAAGTCGGAGATGGGCAGATGCCCAGGAAATGCCAGCTGCGGGTGCAAAGAAGCTTCTACTGGACAGAAGAAGCTGAGGTTTCTGCAGGAACAAAAAGGGCTAGAGACTTCCCCTTTGGTGGACGGATCCCTCTTGCCGTGGAGAGTCGTGCAGAAGTGTTTTCCCGCCGAAAGAACGCCAACAAGCCTTGCTAGCTGCAAATCGTGCGGTTAGCGTTTTTGGACGCTGCTGAGGCCCAGGAGGGACCAGGAGGTCGCAAATTGGACTAGCAGAGAGAGGGGACGTCGAGCAAGACAAGGAGCCCTCTCTGAAGCAGGTAGCACCCGGAGAAGTGCCAGAAACAGGCACTACGAGGATGCATGAAACGGTGCTCGCCGAAGTTGCACAAAGGAGTCCCACGTCGCCGGAGACCAACTTAGAAAGTCGTGCAATGCAGGTTAGAGTGACGTGGACCCAGGCTTGGCTGTGCACACAGGATTTCCGCTGGAAGTGCACAGGGGCCAGAGTAGCTGCAAAAGTCGGGGTTCCCAGCAATGCAGCCCAGCGAGGTGAGGCAAGGACTTACCTCCACTAAACTTGGACTGAAGAGTCACTGGACTGTGGGGGTCACTTGGACAGAGTCGCTGGATTCGAGGGACCTCGCTCGTCGTGCTGAGAGGAGACCCAAGGGACCGGTAATGCAGCTTTTTGGTGCCTGCGGTTGCAGGGGGAAGATTCCGTCGACCCACTGGAGATTTCTTCGGAGCTTCTGGTGCAGAGAGGAGGCAGACTACCCCCACAGCATGCACAAGCAGGAAAACAGTCGAGAAGGTGGCAGGATCAGCGTTACAGAGTTGCAGTAGTCGTCTTTGCTACTATGTTGCAGGTTTGCAGGCTTCCAGCGCGGTCAGCAGTCGATTCCTTGGCAGAAGGTGAAGAGGGAGATGCAGAGGAACTCGGATGAGCTCTTGCATTCGTTATCTAAAGTTTCCCCAGAGACAGAGACCCTAAATAGCCAGAAAAGAGGGTTTGGCTACCTAGGAGAGAGGATAGGCTACTAACACCTGAAGGAGCCTATCAGAAGGAGTCTCTGACGTCACCTGGTGGCACTGGCCACTCAGAGCAGTCCAGTGTGCCAGCAGCACCTCTGTTTCCAAGATGGCAGAGGTCAGGAGCACACTGGAGGAGCTCTGGACACCTCCCAGGGGAGGTGCAGGTCAGGGGAGTGGTCACTCCCCTTTCCTTTGTCCAGTTTCGCGCCAGAGCAGGGCTAAGGGGTCCCCTGAACCGGTGTAGACTGGCTTATGCAGAATTGGGCACATCTGTGCCCAACAAAGCATTTCCAGAGGCTGGGGGAGGCTACTCCTCCCCTGCCTTCACACCATTTTCCAAAGGGAGAGGGTGTCACACCCTCTCTCAGAGGAAGTTCTTTGTTCTGCCATCCTGGGCCAGGCCTGGCTGGACCCCAGGAGGGCAGATGCCTGTCTGAGGGGTTGGCAGCAGCAGCAGCTGCAGTGAAACCCCAGGAAGGGCAGTTTGGCAGTACCAGGGTCTGTGCTACAGACCACTGGGGTCATGGGATTGTGCCAACTATGCCAGGATGGCATAGAGGGGGCAATTCCATGATCATAGACATGTTACATGGCCATATTCGGAGTTACCATTGTGAAGCTACATATAGGTAGTGACCTATATGTAGTGCACGCGTGTAATGGTGTCCCCGCACTCACAAAGTTCAGGGAATTGGCTCTGAACAATGTGGGGGCACCTTGGCTAGTGCCAGGGTGCCCTCACACTAAGTAACTTTGCACCTAACCTTTACCAGGTAAAGGTTAGACATATAGGTGACTTATAAGTTACTTAAGTGCAGTGTAAAATGGCTGTGAAATAACGTGGACGTTATTTCACTCAGGCTGCAGTGGCAGGCCTGTGTAAGAATTGTCAGAGCTCCCTATGGGTGGCAAAAGAAATACTGCAGCCCATAGGGATCTCCTGGAACCCCAATACCCTGGGTACCTCAGTACCATATACTAGGGAATTATAAGGGTGTTCCAGTAAGCCAATGTAAATTGGAAAAAATGGTCACTAGCCTGTTAGTGACAATTTGGAAAGAAATGAGAGAGCATAACCACTGAGGTTCTGATTAGCAGAGCCTCAGTGAGACAGTTAGTCACTACACAGGTAACACATTCAGGCACACTTATGAGCACTGGGGCCCTGGGTTACCAGGGTCCCAGTGACACATACAACTAAAACAACATATATACAGTGAAAAATGGGGGTAACATGCCAGGCAAGATGGTACTTTCCTACACAACCCCCCCCCCAAACGAAGGACAATAAGACTAGCCATGACCTGATGAGTCTTCATTGTCTAAGTGGAAATATCTGGAGAGTCCATCTGCATTGGAGTGGCTACTCCCAGGTCTATGTTCCACTGTATAGTCCATTCCCTGTAGGGATATGGACCACCTCAACAATTTTGGATTTTCACCTTTCATTTGTTTTAGCCAAAGTAGAGGTTTGTGGTCTGTCTGAACAATGAAGTGAGTGCCAAACAGGTATGGCCTCAACTTCTTCAGAGCCCAGACCACAGCAAAGGCCTCCCTCTCAATGGCAGACCAACGCTTTTCTCTAGGGGTCAACCTCCTACTAATAAAAGCAACAGGTTGATCCTGGCCCTCAGAATTAAGTTGTGATAGGACTGCCCCTACTCCTAATTCAGATGCATCAGTTTGGACATAGAATTTTTTAGAGTAACAAGGGCTTTTCAGGACAGGTGCAGAGCACATGGCCTGCTTCAGCTCCTCAAAAGCTTTCTGACAGTTTGCTGTCCATAATACCTTTTTAGGCATTTTCTTGGATGTGAGGTCATTAAGAGGGGCTGCAATGGAGCCATAGTTCTTAATGAACCTCCTGTAATACCCAGTGAGGCCTAGGAAGGCTCTCACCTGAGTTTGAGTGGTAGGGGGAACCCAATCAATAATAGTTTGGATTTTCCCCTGAAGTGGTGCAATCTGTTCCCCACCAACAAGGTGTCCCAGATAAACCACCTTACCCTGCCCTATCTGGCACTTTGAAGCCTTGATAGTGAGGCCTGCCTTTTGCAGGGCCTCCAAAACTTTCCATAGGTGGACCAGGTGATCATCCCAGCTGGAGCTAAAGACAGCTATATCGTCCAAATATGCTGCACTGAAAGCTTCCAGCCCTTGCAGGACTGTGTTCACCAACCTCTGAAAAGTGGCAGGTGCATTTTTCAAACCAAAAGGCATTACAGTAAACTGGTAATGTCCTCCAATGGTAGAAAATGCAGTCTTAGGTTTAGCATCTTCTGACAGTTTGATCTGCCAATACCCTGCAGTCAAATCAAAAGTGCTTAGATACTTGGCAGATGCCAGTGTATCTATGAGCTCATCTGCCCTGGGTATAGGGTGAGCATCAGTTTTGGTTACCAAGTTGAGACCTCTATAGTCTACACAAAACCTCATTTCCTTCTTCCCATCTTTGGAATGGGGTTTTGGTACCAGTACCACAGGAGAAGCCCATGGACTGTCAGAGTGCTCAACCACTCCTAGTTCTAACATTTTCTGGACCTCTTGCTTTATGCAGTCCCTGACATGGTCAGGCTGCCTATAGATCTTACTTTTGACAGGTAAACTGTCTCCAGTATCTATAGTGTGCTCACACCAAGAAGTGGTACCTGGCACAGTAGAGAAGAGTTCAGAGAATTGATCTAGGAGGTTTATGCAATTGTCTTTCTGCTCAGCAGTAAGACAATCAGCCAAAACTACACCTTCCACAAGAGCATCTTGTTCTGTGGAAGAGAAGAGATCAGGTAGAGGATCACTGTCCTCTTCCTGTCCCTCATCTGTTGCCATGAGCAGGGTGAGATCAGCCCTGTCATAGTAGGGTTTCAGGCGGTTGACATGGAGCACCCTAAGGGGACTCCTGGCAGTGCCTAAGTCAACTAAATAGGTGACTTCTCCCTTCTTTTCAACAATTGTGTGGGGACCACTCCATTTATCTTGGAGTGCTCTTGGGGCCACAGGCTCCAAGACCCACACTTTCTGCCCTGGTTGGTACTGAACCAAAACAGCCTTCTGATCATGCCATTGCTTCTGGAGCTCTTGGCTGGCCTGAAGGTTTTTACTGGCCTTTTTCATGTACTCAGCCATCCTTGATCTGAGGCCAAGTACATAATCCACAATATCCTGCTTAGGAGCTTTTAAAGGTTGTTCCCAACCCTCCTTTACAAGTGTGAGTGGACCCCTAACAGGGTGTCCAAAAAGAAGTTCAAAGGGGCTGAAGCCCACTCCTTTCTGGGGTACCTCCCTGTAGGCAAAAAGGAGGCATGGTAGAAGGATATCCCATCTCCTGCGGAGTTTTTCAGGGAGACCCATAATCATGCCTTTGAGAGTTTTATTAAATCTCTCCACCAGTCCATTTGTTTGTGGATGATAGGGTGTTGTGAACTTGTACGTTACACCACACTCCTTCCACATGGCCTTTAAGTATGCAGACATGAAATTGCTTCCCCTGTCTGATACTACTTCCTTTGGGAAGCCCACCCTGGAAAATATTCCCAGGAGGGCCTTTGCCACTGCAGGTGCTGTAGTGGTCCTTAAAGGAATAGCTTCAGGATATCTTGTGGCATGGTCCACTACCACCAAGATAAATCTATTGCCTGAAGCAGTAGGAGGGTCAAGGGGCCCAACTATGTCAACCCCTACCCTTTCAAAGGGAACCCCAACCACAGGAAGTGGAATAAGGGGTGCCTTTGGGGTGCCACCTGTCTTGCCACTGGCTTGACAGGTTTCACAGGACTTACAAAATTCCTTTGTGTCCTCAGACATCCTAGGCCAATGAAACAGGGGAACAAGCCTGTCCCAAGTTTTCATTTGTCCTAGATGCCCAGCTAAGGGAATGTCATGTGCCAGTGTTAGGAGGAACTTTCTGTACTCCTGAGGAATCACTAATCTCCTGGCAGCTCCAGGTTTAGGATCCCTATGCTCAGTGTACAAGAGGTTGTCCTCCCAGTAAACTCTGTGAGAGTCACTGACATCCCCATTAGCCTGTTTGACAGCTTGCCGTCTGAGACCCTCTAATGTGGGACAGGTTTGCTGTGCCACACTCAGCTCCTCTCTGGCAGGCCCCCCTTCACCCAAAAGCTCAGCAGTGTCTGCTTCCAGCTCCTCTGGTGTAGGTTCTGCACAGGGAGGGAATTCTTCTTCCTCAGAAGTAGAATCCACTGTAGAGGGAGGGATAGTAGGAAGTGGTTTGCTTCTACTAGCCCTAGCTTTAGGGAGCACTTGGTCCATTGTTCCAGGATCCAAGCTTCCCTGTCCTTTTTGCTTTTTGGCCTGAGCCCTTGTCAAAGCAAAAATATGCCCTGGGATGCCCAGCATTGCTGCATGGGCCTCCAACTCCACATCTGACCAAGCTGATGTCTCCAAATCATTCCCTAATAGACAGTCTACAGGTAAATCTGAAGCTACCACAACTTTCTTTGGACCAGTAACCCCCCCCCAGTTGAGATTTACAACAGCCATGGGGTGGCTAAGTGTGTTGTTGTGAGCATCGGTTACTTGGTACTGGTGACCAAGTAGGTGTTGTTCAGGGTGGACCAGTTTCTCTATGACCATAGTCACACTGGCACCAGTGTCCCTGTAGGCCTGAACCTCAACACCATTTATTAGGGGTAGCTGCTTGTACTTATCCATATTAAGGGGACAAGCAACTAAGGTGGCTAAATCAATAGCCCCCTCAGAGACTAACACAGCCTCTGTGGCCTCCCTAACAAGGCCAACCCCAACTAAGTTACCAATAGTGAGCCCAGCTACTCCCTTGGATTGGCTATTAGTAGGTTTGCTCCCACCACCACTGCTATTAGTAGGGACACTAGGTGTAGCAGTAGGGGTTGTAGTGGTAGGAGGCTTGGTGCCTTTCTTTGGACAACTGGGATCTGTTGTCCAATGGCCTTTTATTTTACATAAATAGCACCATGGTTTCTTTTCCTTGTTCTGATTAAAAGAGGATTTGGGCCCACCACCCCCACCAGAGTGTTTTTGTGGGCCTGATGAAGACTCATTTTTAGATTTGTCCCCACGCTTGTCAGAAGACTTACCATCCTTCTTTTTGTTGCCATCTTTGTCACCCCCTGTATGAACGTTTCTGTTCACCCTTGTTCTGACCCATTTGTCTGCCTTCTTTCCCAATTCTTGGGGAGAGGTCAGATCAGAGTCCACCAAGTACTGGTGCAACAAATCAGACACACAATTATTAAGAATATGCTCTCTCAGGATCAAATTATAAAGGCTGTCATAATCAGTAACTTTACTGCCATGTAACCACCCCTCCAAGGCCTTCACTGAATGGTCAATGAAATCAACCCAGTCTTGTAAAGACTTCTTTTTGGTCTCTCTGAACTTTATCCTGTACTGTTCAGTGGTTAAGCCATAACCATCCAGGAGTGCATTCTTAAGAACTTGGAAATTATTAGCATCATTTTCTTTCACAGTAATGAGCCTATCCCTACCTTTTCCACTAAATGATAGCCATAGGATAGCAGCCCACTGCCTTTGAGGGACATCTTGTACAACACAGGCCCTCTCAAGTGCAGCAAACCACTTGTTAATGTCGTCCCCCTCCTTGTAAGGGGGAACTATCTTGTGCAGATTCCTGGAATCATGCTCTTTTGCAGGATGACTATGGGGAATACTGCTGCTGCCACCATGGGTTTCTAAACCCAGTTTCTGTCTCTCCTTCTCTACTTCTAAAGTCTGTCTATCCAAATCCAGCTGTTGCTTCTTGAGCTTCAGTCTGGTTTGTTCCACTCTCAATCTATTGAGCTCCCTTTCTAACAATCTGTAATCAGGGTGGGTGGGAGGGACATGCCTTGAAACAGAAGTATGGTGAGAATGGACAGAAGGAGACCTGTCCCTTACAGAAGCCACCCTAACAGCTTGGCTAACAGAAACATCACTACCAGTATGGTGAGAATAAATGCTTTTGCTATGATGTGAGACAACACTATTTATATGGTGTGGCTCATCATCATTACCAACTATGCTAGACTGTCTAGTAATGGGCAGGCTAGGAACTTTCTTTCCTGAATCTTTTCCTGGGGGAGTCCCCGGATCAGATTGAGAACCATTAGCTACTTTTTCAACAGATTGGGCACTTCTGGCCTTATCCTGTACTCTAAGCATGTTAATGAACAGTTCTAAGGAAGGATTCTTCCCTACACTCAAACCTCTCTCTATGAAGAGATTCCTTGCTCCTTTCCAGCTAAGGTGATCATATGCAAGTTTGGACAGATCAACATTTTGGCCTGTGCCAGACATTTTTAGAGAGAGTTAAAGTGATAGTAAAAGATAAAAAGTTTGTCAGAGCTTTTAGAAAGACAGAGAAAAAAAACTTTTTAAACTTTTTAGAACTTTTTAGAAAGTTAGAAGTACTTTTCAGCACTTAGAAAAGAGTGAAAAGAGGAAATGCAAAACTTTTTGGCTATGTGTATATACACTGACCTTGTTTTGTATATTTTTCTCTTATGAAAAGTACAATGACAAGAGTGGTAAGTAGTCTCAAAGCACTTATCCCACCGCTGCACAACCAATGTAGGAGGCTGGACTGGCTTGTAGTGAGTACCAAGGGGTACTTGCACCTTGCACCAGGCCCAGTTATCCCTTATTAGTGTATAGGGTGTCTAGCAGCTTAGGCTGATAGATAATGGTAGCTTAGCAGAGCAGCTTAGGCTGAACTAGGAGACGTGTGAAGCTACTACAGTACCACTTAGTGTCATATGCACAATATCATAAGAAAACACAATACACAGTTATACTAAAAATAAAGGTACTTTATTTTTATGACAATATGCCAAAGTATCTTAGAGTGTACCCTCAGTGAGAGGATAGGAAATATACACAAGATATATATACACAATAGCAAAAATATGCAGTATAGTCTTAGAAAACAGTGCAAACAATGTATAGTTACAATAGGATGCAATGGGGAAACATAGGGATAGGGGCAACACAAACCATATACTCCAAAAGTGGAATGCGAACCACGAATGGACCCCAAACCTATGTGACCTTGTAGAGGGTCGCTGGGACTATTAGAAAATAGTGAGAGTTAGAAAAATAACCCTCCCCAAGACCCTGAAAAGTGAGTGCAAAGTGCACTAAAGTTCCCCTAAGGACAAAGAAGTTGTGTTAGAGGAATAATGCAGGAAAGACACAAACCAGCAATGCAACAACTGTGGATTTCCAATCTAGGGTACCTGTGGAACAAGGGGACCAAGTCCAAAAGTCACAAGCAAGTCGGAGATGGGCAGATGCCCAGGAAATGCCAGCTGCGGGTGCAAAGAAGCTTCTACTGGACAGAAGAAGCTGAGGTTTCTGCAGGAACAAAAAAGGCTAGAGACTTCCCCTTTGGTGGACGGATCCCACTTGCCGTGGAGAGTCGTGCAGAAGTGTTTTCCCGCCGAAAGAATGCCAACAAGCCTTGCTAGCTGCAAATCGTGCGGTTAGCGTTTTTGGACGCTGCTGAGGCCCAGGAGGGACCAGGAGGTCGCAAATTGGACCAGCAGAGAGAAGGGACGACGAGGAAGACAAGGAGCCCTCTCTGAAGCAGGTAGCACCCGGAGAAGTGCCAGAAACAGGCACTACAAGGATGCGTGAAACGGTGCTCGCCGAAGTTGCACAAAGGAGTCCCACGTCGCCGGAGACCAACTTAGAAAGTCGTGCAATGCAGGTTAGAGTGCCGTGGACCCAGGCTTGGCTGTGCACACAGGATTTCCACCGGAAGTGCACAGGGGCCGGAGTAGCTGCAAAAGTCGCGGTTCCCAGCAATGCAGCCCAGCGAGGTGAGGCAAGGACTTACCTCCACCAAACTTGGACTGAAGAGTCACTGGACTGTGGGGGTCACTTGGACAGAGTCGCTGGATTCGAGGGACCTCGCTCGTCGTGCTGAGAGGAGACCCAAGGGACCGGTAATGCAGCTTTTTGGTGCCTGCGGTTGCAGGGGGAAGATTCCGTTGACCCACGGGAGATTTCTTCGGAGCTTCTGGTGCAGAGAGGAGGCAGACTACCCCCACAGCATGCACAAGCAGGAAAACAGTCGAGAAGGCGGCAGGATCAGCGTTACAGAGTTGCAGTAGTCGTCTTTGCTACTATGTTGCAGGTTTGCAGGCTTCCAGCGCGGTCAGCAGTCGATTCCTTGGCAGAAGGTGAAGAGGGAGATGCAGAGGAACTCGGATGAGCTCTTGCATTCGTTATCTAAAGTTTCCCCAGCGACAGAGACCCTAAATAGCCAGAAAAGAGGGTTTGGCTACCTAGGAGAGAGGATAGGCTACTAACACCTGAAGGAGCCTATCAGAAGGAGTCTCTGACGTCACCTGGTGGCACTGGCCACTCAGAGCAGTCCAGTGTGCCAGCAGCACCTCTGTTTCCAAGATGGCAGAGGTCAGGAGCACACTGGAGGAGCTCTGGACACCTCCCAGGGGAGGTGCAGGTCAGGGGAGTGGTCACTCCCCTTTCCTTTGTCCAGTTTCGCGTCAGAGCAGGGCTAAGGGGTCCCCTGAACCGGTGTAGACTGGCTTATGCAGAATTGGGCACATCTGTGCCCAACAAAGCATTTCCAGAGGCTGGGGGAGGCTACTCCTCCCCTGCCTTCACACCATTTTCCAAAGGGAGAGGGTGTCACACCCTCTCTCAGAGGAAGTTCTTTGTTCTGCCATCCTGGGCCAGGCCTGGCTGGACCCCAGGAGGGCAGATGCCTGTCTGAGGGGTTGGCAGCAGCAGCTGCTGCAGTGAAACCCCAGGAAGGGCAGTTTGGCAGTACCAGGGTCTGTGCTACAGACCACTGGGGTCATGGGATTGTGCCAACTATGCCAGGATGGCATAGAGGGGGCAATTCCATGATCATAGACATGTTACATGGCCATATTCGGAGTTACCATTGTGAAGCTACATATAGGTAGTGACCTATATGTAGTGCACGCGTGTAATGGTGTCCCCGCACTCACAAAGTTCAGGGAATTGGCTCTGAACAATGTGGGGGCACCTTGGCTAGTGCCAGGGTGCCCTCACACTAAGTAACTTTGCACCTAACCTTTACCAGGTAAAGGTTAGACATATAGGTGACTTATAAGTTACTTAAGTGCAGTGTAAAATGGCTGTGAAATAACGTGGACGTTATTTCACTCAGGCTGCAGTGGCAGGCCTGTGTAAGAATTGTCAGAGCTCCCTATGGGTGGCAAAAGAAATGCTGCAGCCCATAGGGATCTCCTGGAACCCCAATACCCTGGGTACCTCAGTACCATATACTAGGGAATTATAAGGGTGTTCCAGTAAGCCAATGTAAATTGGTAAAAATGGTCACTAGCCTGTTAGTGACAATTTGGAAAGAAATGAGAGAGCATAACCACTGAGGTTCTGATTAGCAGAGCCTCAGTGAGACAGTTAGTCACTACACAGGTAACACATTCAGGCACACTTATGAGCACTGGGGCCCTGGGTTACCAGGGTCCCAGTGACACATACAACTAAAACAACATATATACAGTGAAAAATGGGGGTAACATGCCAGGCAAGATGGTACTTTCCTACAGCCTGCAGCACTGATTGTGCCACCCACATTAGTAGCCCTGTAAACATGGCTCAGACCTGCCACTGCAGTGTCTGTGTGTGCAGATTTTAACTGCCAATTCGACTTGGCAAGCATACCCACTTGCCAGGCCTAAACCTTCCCTTTACTTACATGTAAGACACCCCTAAGGTAGGCCCTAGGTAGCCCCATGGGCAGGGTGCAGTGTATGGTTAAGGTAGGACATATACTAATGTGTTTTATATATCCTGACAGAGAAATACTGCCAAATTCGGTTTTCACTGTTGCAAGGCCTATCCCTCTCATAGGTTAACATGGGGGCTGCCTTTAAATATGATTAAAGCGAAGATTCCATTTGGGAGCGGATAGACATGTGGAGTTTGGGGTCTCTGAGCTCACAATTTAAAAATACATCTTTTAGTAAAGTTGATTTTGAGATTGTGTGTTTGAAAATGCTACTTTTAGAAAGTGAACATTTTCTTGCTCAATCCATTCTGTGACTCTGCCTGTTTGTGTATTCCCTGTCTGGGTCAGTTTGACAGTTGGGCTGTTTGTACCTCTCTCTAGACAGTGACGCAAAGGGAGCGGGGGTGTAGTCTGCATATCCTGATGAGCCATCTGTGCTAGGAGGGAGGGAAGAAGTGGTCACTTACACCTGAAAGGGCTGTGCCTGCCCTCACACAATGCAGTCTCCAACCCCTTGGTGTGTGTCCGGGGCCTGGCCTGGGCAAGGCA
The DNA here is from genome assembly GCF_031143425.1 of Pleurodeles waltl. NCBI lineage: Eukaryota > Metazoa > Chordata > Amphibia > Caudata > Salamandridae > Pleurodeles > Pleurodeles waltl. The sequence goes on along the minus strand of NC_090448.1, from coordinate 23,097,287 downwards.
GGATTTCACAAACAAGAGAGACTTTCCTTTGAAGTAAGCCTACTTTAAAGGCCAAAATGGGTATAAGAAGGGCACCCAAAACCACAGACTTTAGATCACTTCTGGACATCAAGAGGAACCTCTGCCTGGAGAAGAGCTGAAGAGCTGAGAAGTCCTGTCCTGCCTGTGACTGTGCTTTGTGGAGCTATCCTGCAGTTGCTGCTTCTGCCTGGTGAAAGGGGACAAAGACTGGACTTTGTTGTACATTCCTGCTTGTGAAGAAATCTCCAAGGGCTTGTCCTGAGCTTGCCTCCTGTTGTTGAAGTCTCAGGGCCATTAAAGACTTTCCCTGCCAGCACCTGGACTCTCTGCTGAGAATCCTGCCCTGCCAAGTGGTACCCTATCCAGTTCCTGGGGCCTTGACAGGAAAAGCTGGCAGACCAAGATTGAAAATCCACACTCAGACCGCCGTGCAGGGAAATTTCCGACGCAACTTCTGAGACGCAGCTGAAAAAATGACGCGCCGCCGGCTTCGTGGCTGAAATCTGTGCTCCGCCTGCAGCACGGCTGGAAGATCGACGCACGCAGTTGGAAAAACAACGTGCAACACCACTAACGGAGACTGGTAACATCACAACCCACACAACGCGGTTTTGCTGATACCGTGCGGCAGGATTTTCAACACAAACCTTGCAGGGCGTGGAAAAACTATGCAATGCCTGCCCTGACCCGAGTGCTTGCCCAGATCGACGCATCGCTCTCCTGCGGAGAGGAAAAACGATGCACGCCGACCCGACCGGAGAAGGAGAAATGACACACAGTCTCGCCTGCGGGTGAGAAATCAACGCATTGCTAACCTTTTTCGACGCACACCCTTCCATGCGTGTTATTTTGATGCTACCCAGGTACTTTTCAACGCTAACAGTGTTTTTACTGTTTACAAAAGGATTTAAGACTCTTTTGCTTTTAAAATTAATAACTTGACCTGTGTATGTTGGATTTTTGTCATTTTGTTCTTGTTTTATTTAGATAAATATTTCCTATTTTTCTAAACCTGTGTTGTGTCACTTTGTAGTGTTTTCACTGAGTTACTGTGTGTGTTGGTACAGATACTTTACACCTAGACTCTGAAGTTAAGCCTGCCTGCTTGTGCCAAGCTACCAAGGGGGTGAGCGGGAGTTAACTGAGGGTGATTCTCCTTTACCCTGACTAGAGTGAGGGTCCTTGCTTGGACAGGGGTAACCTGACTGCCAACCAAAGACCCCATTTCTAACAATGACTATGGGGGGGTCATTCTGACAGGGTCGGCGGGAGCACCGCCAACAGGCTGGCGGTGCCCCGCAGGGCATTCTGACCTCGGCGGTTTGGCCGTGGTCAGAACAGGAAAACCGGCGGTCTCCCGCCGGTTTTCCGCTGCCCTGCTGAATCCTCCATAGCGGTGCAGCTTGCTGCGCCGCCATGGGGATTCAGACACCCCATACCGCCATCCTGTTCCTGGCGGTTCGCCCGCCAGGAACAGGATGGCGGTATGGGGTGTCGTGGGGCCCCTGGGGGCCCCTGCAGTGCCAATGGCATGGGCACTGCAGGGGCCCCCGTAAGAGGGCCCCACAAAGAATTTCAGTGTCTGCTCAGCAGACACTGAAATTCGCGATGGGTGCAACTGCACCCGTCGCACCTTTCCACTCCGCCGGCTCCATTCGGAACCGGCTTCCTCGTGGGAAGGGGGTTTCCCGCTGGGCTGGCGGGCGGCCTTCTGGCGGTCGCCCGCCAGCCCAGCGGGAAACACAGAATAACCGCAGCGGTATTCTGACCGCGGTGCGGTATTCTGGAGGGGGGAACTCTGGCGGGCGGCATCTGCCGCCCGCCAGAGTTAGAATGACCCCCTATATCTATAATGGCTCTGTTTCTGACCCCACCTGCTCAAACCTAACCTGCATTCTTACTTTTTGCCATATCTAGAATGGCTTCTGTCTCGGACCCTACCTGCTCAACCCTAAGCTGCATTCTTAACATGGCCATATCTATAATGGTTTCTGCATCTGACCGTTCCTGCTCAACCGTATCTGCATTCTTAACATGGTCATTTCTATAATGGTTTCTGTCTCTGACCCTATCTGCTCAACTCTATCCTGCATTGAGAACATGGGCATTATAAAATGGTTTCTGTCTCTCACCCAACCGGCTCAACCGTAACCTGCATTCTTAACATGGCCATATCTATACAGGTTTCCGTCCCTGACCCTATCTGCTCAACCCTATCCTGCATTCAGAACATGGTCATTATAAAATGGTTTCTGTCTCTGACCTTACCAGCTCAACCCTAACCTGCATTCATAACATGGCCATATCTATAAAGGGTTCTGTCTCTGGCCCTACCTGCTCAACCCTAACCTGAATTCTTAACATGGCCACATCTATAAAGGTTTCTGTCTCTGACCTTACCGGCTCAACCCTAGCCTGCATTCTTAACATGACCTTATCGAAACAGGATTCTGTCTCTGACCTTACCGGCTGAACCCTCACTTACATTCTCAACAGGGCCCTATCTACACCTGTTTCTGACTCTGGCTCTACCCAGTTAACCTAACCTATTTTCTTAATAATATCCATATGGGCTACTGTCTGACCCTCTCAACCCTAGCCTGCATTCCTAACATGGCTATATCTAAGTTGGCTTCTATCTTCGTACCTACAAACTCAACCCTAAATTACATGCTTAACCTCTCGTTATACGTGTATAACTGGAAATACTGCAACCTTCTACTTCGCTGTAGTCCCTCTCCTCCCCCCCATGACTTTCTTCACCCTTATCGCTGCAACAGATGTCCTTATGGTTACGATATTCTGTGCTGGGAGGGGAAACATCAACCACCAAGCCACCAAATTCTGCCTCGAACCAACCATGCAAACGGTGCCTCAATTTTTTTAAATAGTATTTTATTTGCATTTTATTTTTCACTAAAGTTTGCGTTCCTCTTTACTAGTCACACCGATAACTGTCTCGTTTACTCACTTGTAAAGACTCTTGGGGCTTCAATTTTTATTTTCTTGTGAGGTTCTCTGTTGCTCCCAGGCCTAAAGTATATCAACCTTAAATAAATGATCAAGTTAGCCAAAATTAATCCCCCAGCTATTGGTAATCAATGATGTTGAAGAGCTCAGAGTTTCCAGAAGTTTCAGCCTGATTCATTTCCCAGCTGTGAGCTACAGCTCAATGTGACATTATTTCTTCTTGAGGTCAAAGGGGAATTCTCCACCCAACAGGCATCTGATTTACAGCAGCCATGACTCACTTAATGAGTGATAACGAACATATTTAAAGTCTACTTTATCCAGAGCTGATAAGAAAACCCTTCACACTGACTCACTACATAAAGTATTTATGAAGCATAGAATATGTTACACATTCATTTGTAGGTCTTTTATGCACCCAACCATTGTGAATTACTTCTTACTCAGTGTATAGTTGCCAGTTTGGTAGAAATAGGTCTTTATATCAAAGAATGTATTCATAAAAATCCTATTTTAAAAAAACTCTGTATTATCACTCAATGGGATCTAACTATTGAAACAAATGGTGCTGATGGTCTCCCTGAAACACTTCTGTGGCTGGAATGTGCTCCACGGTTCTGTTCTTGTAAATTTCCACTGATATCTCTGTGAGCAAAGATATCATTCGTGCGACTGAAAATATTGTGAGTGTATTTGTTGCAAGTCTCCAGGGGTGACCACATGGGTAGATCTTTGTAAGGAAGTGGATAAAGAGAAGCCATGCATTAAGGTATAAACATTTAGGACATTAACACCCCTAGATCACACAGGACTGCCTGAGGGAACAGCCACTCCTTGGACATCAAAGAGTTTGGCAGTCTCAAGTCTTGTTTGTGTTGAGGATGAGTCTCGGTGATAACAGATGCATGTTGTAGCTGTCCAGATTCATAACTTTGAGCCAGATTTGGACTAGATGTTGTTTTGGGATAGAAGGAATCCAGTCTTGGTTAAACTGAGTTGCATGTCTAACCTGGACATCCTGGTCTGAGTGGGATAAGGTTGGAGGCCAGACATCTTAACTTCAAGTTTGTGGAAGGCGACTAACAATGAATTTGACACATTCGTATTTATGGAATACCAGGAAGACATTAAAAGCCTTAGGCCCTGTCCTACTGAGCTGCACTCTTCATGGTGATCTCATCCGGTTGATATTTATACATTTTCAGTTCCTCCTCATGCAGATGTTAAACTCTCTATTTTAAATTATTTCTTTTAATTGGATATATAGAGCCTGATTATAAGTTTAAGTGTTATTTAACGCACCAGGAACATAACAATACCACAGGGTACATTATTTATCAGGAGAGATAAATAACACCTATTACGAGTTTGTGAGGAATATCCTGTGGAGTTTGGTGTTTAACACATCAAAATCAGCATGATATGGGAAATACTGAATGCTTTTTCTTGATTAAATTTCGGTTTAACCTGCCAAAGTTGAATGAATTTCCTGTCATTTTACACATTCGATAATTATCAGATCATTACCATTAAACTCATAATTCTTACCTGTGCATAAACAGGGGTTTACAAATAAGTTGGAATCAACTGACCCACTTGTTATCAAGCCAATAGAAGGCCAGTTGCAGCTAAATTACACAGAGTCAATGAGTTGCTCGGTGTTTGCTGTTACATTTCAGGGATGTCCTGTGCCCGCGTGTTTTTTTCTCATTTCATGTCATCAGAGGAAGAAGAATTGAATGATCCATATCTATAACATACAGCGCATTCCTGTCCTTTCCCAGCACTGGTGCCATTGAGGCAGTCTAGTGGCAACTTAGGCACTCTTGCACCACGGCGCAAGGGTGTCTGCATGGCATGCAGGATTGCTTTGATGCAGAAAAGGGCACTTTCCTGCACAAAAACAATCCAGAATGCAGCACAAGAGAAAGAAAAATAAACAAGGAGAAATAGTGATATTGTTGCGCCTCCACCGGGGGTAAGGTTCTGGAGCATCCCCAGGTTTCAAGGTCTTGGGATGTTTCAAAATCCATGGGTTTTGCTTGGAAACACCCACCGCAGCGCCCATGGAACGCCTCCCTAGCACAGAGTACGGCAGCACACCGATTTGCGCTGCCTTGCCTTGCTCCATATCTATGAGGCCATTCAAAGCCACTCGATGCAATGGCAGTGCAAGGAGCTCGTAAATATGCACACCAGTCCTTTGTGGTTCATCATGCCTCATGACCTGTTGGGAGGGCTAAGGTTTGATACTGAAGAGTGGTATGACACTACGGCGGCAGATTTATGTGGACAGCTATCAAAGCAGGATTTATGAAGAAGACTGCTTGTGACTGAGTTACACAAAGCCACTGAGTCACGTCATTAATGCCATTATTGTGTGGCTGGGGTGGAGGGTTCGGTTGGTGAGGGGTGCACAGTATGTTCATGCTTGTTTCAGGTCCGGAAAGAGGGGACCTCAAACAAGAAGCTCACAGACTTGCCCCACACCTTCCATCCACACAGTCCGAGCAGTTGCCTATTACCAGAATTAGGGAGCCACATGTTACCTTTACACCCACCTGTTCAGAGCAGTGCTTAATTTGTGCCAGTGGTTACATCACACTTATTTTGGGGACTGGAACATATTTGCAGCAATAATAGATGCAAGACAATCACAAGAAAAAGGGCTTTGCACCCGGCTCCAGAGAATACCATGATTTAATCCAAACTAAAAGGAATTGTGACTTTTTACTGCACAATTTACATCCTGCATGATCCTCGCGTCTGATGTAATGAGGCCTTGGTGTCACTTTAGACTAGGCTTGAACTAAAACTAGCTCAATGCATGGATGTTTTCATTGATCCCAATAGCACATCTGTCCAAAAATTGCAAAGCTGTTCTCCAACTTTTAACATTCAGACACCTGAAAAAAGGATGCTGTACACCGCTCCTATATAACAAAATCTGTCCTCACAAATAATGGCACTAAATTAACATCCAGACAAGGAACTGGCACAACCATTGCATAAGAAGACCTGCTACGAGTTATATGACAGAGAACTGCTCTGAGTTGCATGACAGGGTAGAGCTGCCACGAGTTACATGACAGAGAAGAGCTGTCACGAGTTACATGACAGGGAAGAGCTGCCACAAGATGCAGGACAAAGAAGAGCTGCCACGGGTTACATGACAGAGAAGAGCTACTACGAGTTACATGACAGAGAAGGGCTGCCACGATTTACATGGCAGGGAAGAGCTGCTGCCAGTTGCATGACAGAGAAGAGCTGCTACGAGTTGCATAACAGAGAAGAGCTGCTACGAGCTGCATGACAGTGAAGAGATGCTATTAGTTACATAACAGAGAAGAGCTAGTGCGATTTATTTGACAGAGAAGAGCTGCTACGAGTTACTTGACAGAGAAGAGCTGCTACAAGTTACATGACAGAGAAGAGATGCTACAAGTTGCAGCACAGAAAAGAGCTACTATGATTTACAGTACAAAGAAGAGCTGCTACGAGTTACATGACAGAGAAAAGATTCTGAGAGTTACTTGAGAGAGAAGAGCCACTACAAGTTTCTTGACTGAGAAGAGGTGCTAAGAGTTACAGGACAGAGAAGAGCTGCTATGAGATCCAGGACAGTGAAAAGATTCTGAGAGTTACTTGAGAGAGAAGAGCCACTACAAGTTTCTTGACTGAGAAGAGCTGCTGCCAGTTGCATGACAGAGAAGAGCTGCTACGAGTTCCATAACAGAGAAGAGCTGCTACGAGCTGCATGACAGTGAAGAGCCACTACTAGTTACATGACAGAGAAGAGGTGCTACGAGTTACATGACAGAGAAGAGCCACTACTAGTTACATGACAGAGAAGAGTTGTTACGAGTTGCATTACAGAGAAGAACTGTCACAAGTTACATGAAAGCGAAGAACTGCCATGAGTTACATGACAGAGAAGAACTGCTATGAGTGACGTGATGGAGAAGAGCTGCTACGAGTTGCATGACAGAGAAGAGCTGCTACAAGATGCATGACAGAAGAGCTGCTACTGGTTACAGGATGGAGCAGTGCCAAGAGTTACTTGACAGAGATGAACTGGTACAAGTTACATGACAGAAGAGAGCTGCTACGAGTTACGTGACCGAGAAGAGCTGCTATGATTTGCGTGACCGAGTAGAGCTGCTAAGTAGTGCATGCCAGAGAAGAGCTGCCACAAGTTACTTGTGGCAGGGAAGAGCTGCTATGAGTTACATGACAGAGAACTGCTACAAGTTGCACGACAGAGAAAATACACTACGAGTTACATGAAGAGAAGAGGTACCACGAGTTGCATGAGAGACAAGGGATGAAACAAGCTACATGAAAGAGAAGAGCTGCTATGAGTTAAAGGACGGAGAATAGCTGCTACGAGTTGCATAACAGAGAAGAGCTGCTACGAGCTGCATGACAGTGAAGAGATGCTATTAGTTACATAACAGAGAAGAGCTAGTGCGATTTATTTGACAGAGAAGAGCTGCTACGAGTTACTTGACAGAGAAGAGCTGCTACAAGTTACATGACAGAGAAGAGATGCTACAAGTTGCAGCACAGAAAAGAGCTACTATGATTTACAGTACAAAGAAGAGCTGCTACGAGTTACATGACAGAGAAAAGATTCTGAGAGTTACTTGAGAGAGAAGAGCCACTACAAGTTTCTTGACTGAGAAGAGGTGCTAAGAGTTACAGGACAGAGAAGAGCTGCTATGAGATCCAGGACAGTGAAAAGATTCTGAGAGTTACTTGAGATAGAAGAGCCACTACAAGTTTCTTGACTGAGAAGAGCTGCTGCCAGTTGCATGACAAAGAAGAGCTGCTACGAGTTGCATAACAGAGAAGAGCTGCTACGAGCTGCATGACAGTGAAGAGCCACTACTAGTTACATGACAGAGAAGAGGTGCTACGAGTTACATGACAGAGAAGAGCCACTACTAGTTACATGACAGAGAAGAGTTGTTACGAGTTGCATTACAGAGAAGAACTGTCACAAGTTACATGAAAGCGAAGAACTGCCATGAGTTACATGACAGAGAAGAACTGCTATGAGTGACGTGATGGAGAAGAGCTGCTACGAGTTGCATGACAGAGAAGAGCTGCTACAAGATGCATGACAGAAGAGCTTCTACTGGTTACAGGATGGAGCAGTGCCAAGAGTTACTTGACAGAGATGAACTGGTACAAGTTACATGACAGAAGAGAGCTGCTACGAGTTACGTGACCGAGAAGAGCTGCTATGATTTGCGTGACTGAGTAGAGCTGCTAAGTAGTGCATGCCAGAGAAGAGCTGCCACAAGTTACTTGTGGCAGGGAAGAGCTGCTATGAGTTACATGACAGAGAACTGCTACGAGTTGCACGACAGAGAAAATACACTACGAGTTACATGAAGAGAAGAGGTACCACGAGTTGCATGAGAGACAAGGGATGAAACAAGCTACATGAAAGAGAAGAGCTGCTATGAGTTAAAGGACGGAGAATAGCTGCTACTAGTTGCTTGACAGAGAAGAACTGCTACTAGTTGCATGACAGAGAAGAGCTGCTGCAAGTTACTTGACAGAGAAGAGCTGCTATGAGTTACTTGACAGAGAAGAGGTGCTACGAGTTACATGACAGAGGAGAGCTGCTATGAGTTACATGAGATAGAAGAGCTACTGCGAGTTTCATGACAGAGAATAGCTACTATGAGTTACAGGATGGAGAATAGCTGCTACTGGTTGTTTGACAGCGAAGAGCTGCTACTTGTTGCATGACAGAGAAGAACTGCTACAAGTTACTTGACAGAGAAGAGCTGCTATGAGTTACTTGACTGAGAAGAGCTGCTACGAATTACTTGACAGAGAAGAGCTGCTATGATTTGCTGGACAGAAAAGACCTAATTGATTTACAGTAGAAAGAAGAGCTGCTATGAGTTACATTACGGAGAAAAGGTTCTGCGCGTTACTTGACAGAGAAGAGTCGCTACACGTTTCTTGACTGAGAAGAGGTGATAAGAGCTACAGGACAGAGAAGAGCCATTATGAGTTACTTGACAGAGAAGAGCCACTACGAGTTCCTTGACAGAGAAGAGCTGCTACAAGTTACATGAGAGAGAAGAGCTGCTATGAGTTACATCACAGAGAAGAGCTGCGATGAGTTGCATGACAGAGAAGAGCTGCTACGAGTTTCTAGACAGAGAAGAGGTGCTACGAGTTACTTGACAGAGAAGAGGTGCTACGAGTTACATGACAGAGAAGAGCCGCTACGAGTTCCTTGACAGAGAAGAGCTGCTACAAGTTACATGAATGAGAAGAGCTGCTACGAGTTACATGACACAGAAGAGCTGCTACGAGTTGCATGACAGAGAAGAGCTGCTACGAAGTTCTTGACAGAGAAGAGGTTCTACGAGTTACTTGACAGAGAAGAGATGCTACGAGTTACATGACAGAGAATAGCTGCTATGAGTTACAGGACAGAGAATAGCTGCTACTAATTGCATGACAGAAGAGCTGCTACTAGTTAAATGATGGAGAAGTGCCATGAGTTACTTGACATAGATGAGCTGGAACAAGTTACATGACAGAAAAGAGCTGCTACAAGTTACTTGACCGAGAAGAGCTGCTACAAGTTACTTGACAGAGAAGAGCCACTACGAGTCACTTGACAGAGAAGAGCTGCTACAAGTTACATGACAGAGAGGAGCTGCTACGAGTTGCATGACAGAGAAGAGATGCTATGAGTTTCTTGACAGAGAAGAGGTGCTACGAGTTACTTGACAGAGAAGAGGTAGTACGAGTTACTTGACAGAGAAGAGCCACTACTAGTTACATGACAGAGAAGAGCTGCTACGAGTTGCATGACAGAGAAGAACTGCCACAGGTTACATTACAGAGAAGAGCTGCTACGAGTTACATGACAGAGAAGAACTGCCACGAGTTACATGACAGAGAAGAACTGCCATAAGTGACGTGATGGAGAAGAACTGCTACGATGACGTGATGGAGAAGAGCTGCTACGAGTTGCTACTAGTTACATGATTGAGAAGTGCCATGAGTTACTTGACAGAGATGAGCTGGAACAAGTTACATGACAGAAAAGAGCTGTTTCAAGTTACGTGACCGAGAAGAGCTGCTACGAGTTACATGACACAGAAGAGCTGCTACGACTTGCATGACAGAGAAGAGCTGCTACAAAGTTCTTGACAGAGAAGAGGTTTTACGAGTTACATGACAGAGAAGAGATGCTACGAGTTACATGACAGAGAATAGCTGCTACTAGTTGCATGACAGAAGAGCTGCTACTAGTTACATGATGGAGAAGTGCCATGAGTTACTTGACAGAGATGAGCTTGAACAAGTTACATGACAGAAAAGAGCTGCTACAAGTTACTTGACCGAGAAGAGCTGCTACAAGTTACTTGACAGAGAAGAGCCACTACGAGTCACTAGACAGAGAAGAGCTGCTCCAAGTTACATGACAGAGAGGAGCTACTACGAGTTACATGACAGAGAAGAGCTGCTACGAGTTGCATGACAAAGGAGAGCTGCTATGAATTTCTTGACAGAGAAGAGGTGCTGCGAGTTACTTGACAGAGAAGAGGTAGTACGAGTTACATGACAGAGAAGAACTGCCACGAGTTACATGACAGAGAAGAACTGCCATAAGTGACGTGATGGAGAAGAACTGCTACGATGACGTGATGGAGAAGAGCTGCTACGAGTTGCTACTAGTTACATGATTGAGAAGTGCCATGAGTTACTTGACAGAGATGAGCTGGAACAAGTTACATGACAGAAAAGAGCTGTTTCAAGTTACGTGACCGAGAAGAGCTGCTACGAGTTACATGACACAGAAGAGCTGCTACGACTTGCATGACAGAGAAGAGCTGCTACAAAGTTCTTGACAGAGAAGAGGTTTTACGAGTTACATGACAGAGAAGAGATGCTACGAGTTACATGACAGAGAATAGCTGCTACTAGTTGCATGACAGAAGAGCTGCTACTAGTTACATGATGGAGAAGTGCCATGAGTTACTTGACAGAGATGAGCTTGAACAAGTTACATGACAGAAAAGAGCTGCTACAAGTTACTTGACCGAGAAGAGCTGCTACAAGTTACTTGACAGAGAAGAGCCACTACGAGTCACTTGACAGAGAAGAGCTGCTCCAAGTTACATGACAGAGAGGAGCTACTACGAGTTACATGACAGAGAAGAGCTGCTACGAGTTGCATGACAAAGGAGAGCTGCTATGAATTTCTTGACAGAGAAGAGGTGCTGCGAGTTACTTGACAGAGAAGAGGTAGTACGAGTTACATGACAGAGAAGAGCCACTACAAGTTACATGACAGAGAAGAGCTGCTACGAGTTGCATGACAGAGAAGAACTGCCACAAGTTACATGACAGAGAAGAGCTGCTACGAGTTACATGACAGAGAAGAACTGCCACGAGTTACATGGCAGAGAAGAACTGCCATAAGTGACGTGATGGAGAAGAACTGCTACGAGTGACTACTAGTTACATGACAGAGAAGAGCTGCTGCAAGTTACTTGACAGAGAAGAGCTGCTATGAGTTACTTGACAGAGAAGAGGTGCTACGAGTTACATGACAGAGGAGAGCCGCTATGAGTTACATGAGAGAGAAGAGCTACTCCGAGTTTCATGACAGAGAATAGCTACTATGAGTTACAGGATGGAGAATAGCTGCTACTAGTTGCTTGACAGAGAAGAGCTGCTACTTGTTGCATGACAGAGAAGACCTGCTGCAAGTTACTTGACAGAGAAGAGCTGCTATGAGTTACTTGACTGAGAAGAGCTGCTACAAATTACTTGATAGAGAAGAGCTGCTATGAGTTGCTGGACAGAATAGACCTAATTGATTTACAATAGAAAGAAGAGCTGCTATGAGTTACATTACGGAGAAAAGGTTCTGCGCGTTACTTGACAGAGAAGAGTCGCTACACGTTTCTTGACTGAGAAGAGGTGATAAGAGCTACAGGACAGAGAAGAGCCACTATGAGTTACTTGACAGAGAAGAGCCACTACGAGTTCCTTGACAGAGAAGAGCTGCTACAAGTTACATGAGAGAGAAGAGCTGCTATGAGTTACATCACAGAGAAGAGCTACGATGAGTTGCATGACAGAGAAGAGCTGCTATGAGTTACATGACAGAGAACTGCTACAAGTTGCACGACAGAGAAAATACACTACGAGTTACATGAAGAGAAGAGGTACCACGAGTTGCATGAGAGACAAGGGATGAAACAAGCTACATGAAAGAGAAGAGCTGCTATGAGTTAAAGGACGGAGAATAGCTGCTACTAGTTGCTTGACAGAGAAGAACTGCTACTAGTTGCATGACAGAGAAGAGCGGCTGCAAGTTACTTGACAGAGAAGAGGTTCTACGAGTTAATTGACAGAGAAGAGATGCTACGAGTTACATGACAGAGGAGAGCCGCTATGAGTTAAATGAGAGAGAAGAGCTACTACGAGTTTCATGACAGAGAATAGCTACTATGAGTTACAGGATGGAGAATAGCTGCTACTAGTTGCTTGACAGAGAAGAGCTGCTACTTGTTGCATGACAGAGAAGAAATGCTACAAGTTACTTGACAGAGAAGAGCTGCTATGAGTTACTTGACTGAGAAGAGCTGCTACGAATTACTTGACAGAGAAGAGCTGCTATGAGTTGCTGGACAGAAAAGACCTAATTGATTTACAGTAGAAAGAAGAGCTGCTATGAGTTACATTACAGAGAAAAGGTTCTGCGCGTTACTTGACAGAGAAGAGTCGCTACACGTTTCTTGACTGAGAAGAGGTGATAAGAGCTACAGGACAGAGAAGAGCCATTATGAGTTACTTGACAGAGAAGAGCCACTAAGAGTTCCTTGACAGAGAAGAGCTGCTACAAGTTACATGAGAGAGAAGAGCTGCTATGAGTTACATCACAGAGAAGAGCTGCGATGAGTTGCATGACAGAGAAGAGCTGCTACGAGTTTCTAGACAGAGAAGAGGTGCTACGAGTTACTTGACAGAGAAGAGGTGCTACGAGTTACATGACAGAGAAGAGCCACTACGAGTTCCTTGACAGAGAAGAGCTGCTACAAGTTACATGAATGAGAAGAGCTGCTACGAGTTACATGACACAGAAGAGCTGCTACGAGTTGCATGACAGAGAAGAGCTGCTACGAAGTTCTTGACAGAGAAGAGGTTCTACGAGTTACTTGACAGAGAAGAGATGCTACGAGTTACATGACAGAGAATAGCTGCTATGAATTACAGGACAGAGAATAGCTGCTACTAGTTGCATGACAGAAGAGCTGCTACTAGTTACATGATGGAGAAGTGCCATGAGTTACTTGACATAGATGAGCTGGAACAAGTTACATGACAGAAAGGAGCTGCTACAAGTTACTTGACCGAGAAGAGCTGCTACAAGTTACTTGACAGAGAAGAGCCACTACGAGTCACTTGACAGAGAAGAGCTGCTACAAGTTACATGACAGAGAGGAGCTGCTACGAGTTACATGACAGAGAAGAGCTCCTACGAGTTGCATGACAGAGAAGAGCTGCTATGAGTTTCTTGACAGAGAAGAGGTGCTACGAGTTACTTGACAGAGAAGAGGTAGTATGAGTTACATGACAGAGAAGAGCCACTACTAGTTACATGACAGAGAAGAGCCGCTACGAGTTGCATGACAGAGAAGAACTGCCACAGGTTACATTACAGAGAAGAGCTGCTACGAGTTACATGACAGAGAAGAACTGCCACGAGTTACATGACAGAGAAGAACTGCCATAAGTGACGTGATGGAGAAGAACTGCTATGATGATGTGATGGAGAAGAGCTGCTACGAGTTGCTACTAGTTACGTGATTGAGAAGGGCCATGAGTTACTTGACAGAGAGGAGCTGGAACAAGTTACATGACAGAAAAGAGCTGTTACAAGTTACGTGACCGAGAAGAGCTGCTACGAGTTACATGACACAGAAGAGCTGCTAGGACTTGCATGACAGAGAAGAGCTGCTACGAAGTTCTTGACAGAGAAGAGGTTCTACGAGTTACATGACAGAGAAGAGATGCTATGAGTTACATGACAGAGAATAGCTGCTATGAGTTTCAGGACAGAGAATAGCTGCTACTAGTTGCATGACAGAAGAGCTGCTACTAGTTACATGATGGAGAAGTGCCATGAGTTACTTGACAGAGATGAGCTGGAACAAGTTACATGACAGAGAGGAGCTACTACGAGTTACATGACAGAGAAGAGCTGCTACAAGTTGCATGACAAAGAAGAGCTGCTATGAATTTCTTGACAGAGAAGAGGTGCTGCGAGTTACTTGACAGAGAAGAGGTAGTACGAGTTACATGACAGAGAAGAGCCACTACAAGTTACATGACAGAGAAGAGCTGCTACGAGTTGCATGACAGGGAAGAACTGCCACAAGTTACATGACAGAGAAGAGCTGCTACGAGTTACATGACAGAGAAGAACTGCCATAAGTGACGTGATGGAGAAGAACAGCTACGAGTGACGTGATGGAGAAGAGCTGCTACGAGTTGCTACTAGTTACATGACAGAGAAGAGCTGCTGCAAGTTACTTGACAGAGAAGAGCTGCTATGAGTTACTTGACAGAGAAGAGGTGCTACGAGTTACATGACAGAGGAGAGCCGCTATGAGTTGCATGACAGAGAAGAGCTGCTGCTAAGTTCTTGACAGAGAAGAGGTTCTACGAGTTACTTGACAGAGAAGAGATGCTACGAGTTACATGACAGAGAATAGCTGCTATGAGTTACAGGACAGAGAATAGCTGCTACTAGTTGCATGACAGAAGAGCTGCTACTAGTTACATGATGGAGAAGTGCCATGAGTTACTTGACATAGATGAGCTGGAACAAGTTACATGACAGAAAAGAGCTGCTACAAGTTACTTGACAGAGAAGAGCCACTACGAGTCACTTGACAGAGAAGAGCTGCTACAAGTTACATGACAGAGAGGAGCTGCTATGAGTTACATGACAGAGAAGAGCTGCTTCGAGTTGCATGACAGAGAAGAGCGGCTACGAGTTGCATGACAGAGAAGAGCTGCTATGAGTTTCTTGACAGAGAAGAGGTGCTACGAGTTACATGACAGAGAAGAGCCACTACTAGTTACATGACAGAGAAGAGCTGCTACTAGTTGCATGACAGAAGAGCTGCTACTAGTTACATGATGGAGAAGTGCCATGAGTTACTTGACAGAGATGAGCTGGAACAAGTTACATGACAGAGAGGAGCTGCTACAAGTTGCATGACAAAGAAGAGCTGCTATGAATTTCTTGACAGAGAAGAGGTGCTGCGAGTTACTTGACAGAGAAGAGGTAGTACGAGTTACATGACAGAGAAGAGCCACTACAAGTTACATGACAGAGAAGAGCTGCTACGAGTTGCATGACAGGGAAGAACTGCCACAAGTTACATGACAGAGAAGAGCTGCTACGAGTTACATGACAGAGAAGAACTGCCATAAGTGACGTGATGGAGAAGAACAGCTACGAGTGACGTGATGGAGAAGAGCTGCTACGAGTTGCTACTAGTTACATGACAGAGAAGAGCTGCTGCAAGTTACTTGACAGAGAAGAGCTGCTATGAGTTACTTGACAGAAAAGAGGTGCTACGAGTTACATGACAGAGGAGAGCCGCTATGAGTTGCATGACAGAGAAGAGCTGCTGCTAAGTTCTTGACAGAGAAGAGGTTCTACGAGTTACTTGACAGAGAAGAGATTCTACGAGTTACATGACAGAGAATAGCTGCTATGAGTTACAGGACAGAGAATAGCTGCTACTAGTTGCATGACAGAAGAGCTGCTACTAGTTACATGATGGAGAAGTGCCATGAGTTACTTGACATAGATGAGCTGGAACAAGTTACATGACAGAAAAGAGCTGCTACAAGTTACTTGACAGAGAAGAGCCACTACGAGTCACTTGACAGAGAAGAGCTGCTACAAGTTACATGACAGAGAGGAGCTGCTATGAGTTACATGACAGAGAAGAGCTGCTTCGAGTTGCATGACAGAGAAGAGCGGCTACGAGTTGCATGACAGAGAAGAGCTGCTATGAGTTTCTTGACAGAGAAGAGGTGCTACGAGTTACATGACAGAGAAGAGCCACTACTAGTTACATGACAGAGAAGAGCTGCTACGAGTTGCATGACAGAGAGGAACTGCCACAGGTTACATTATAGAGAAGAGCTGCTACGAGTTACATGGCAGAGAAGAACTGCCACGAGTTACATGACAGAGAAGAACTGCCATAAGTGACGTGATGGAGAAGAACTGCTATGATGATGTGATGGAGAAGAGCTGCTACGAGTTGCTACTAGTTACATGATTGAGAAGGGCCATGAGTTACTTGACAGAGAGGAGCTGGAACAAGTTACATGACAGAAAAGAGCTGTTACAAGTTACGTGACCGAGAAGAGCTGCTACGAGTTACATGACACAGAAGAGCTGCTAGGACTTGCATGACAGAGAAGAGCTGCTACGAAGTTCTTGACAGAGAAGAGGTTCTACGAGTTACATGATAGAGAAGAGATGCTATGAGTTACATGACAGAGAATAGCTGCTATGAGTTTCAGGACAGAGAATAGCTGCTACTAGTTGCATGACAGAAGAGCTGCTACTAGTTACATGATGGAGAAGTGCCATGAGTTACTTGACAGAGATGAGCTGGAACATGTTACATGACAGAGAGGAGCTACTACGAGTTACATGACAGAGAAGAGCTGCTACAAGTTGCATGACAAAGAAGAGCTGCTATGAATTTCTTGACAGAGAAGAGGTGCTGCGAGTTACTTGACAGAGAAGAGGTAGTACGAGTTACATGACAGAGAAGAGCCACTACAAGTTACATGACAGAGAAGAGCTGCTACGAGTTGCATGACAGGGAAGAACTGCCACAAGTTACATGACAGAGAAGAGCTGCTACGAGTTACATGACAGAGAAGAACTGCCATAAGTGACGTGATGGAGAAGAACAGCTACGAGTGACGTGATGGAGAAGAGCTGCTACGAGTTGCTACTAGTTACATGACAGAGAAGAGCTGCTGCAAGTTACTTGACAGAGAAGAGCTGCTATGAGTTACTTGACAGAGAAGAGGTGCTACGAGTTACCTGACAGAGGAGAGCCGCTATGAGTTGCATGACAGAGAAGAGCTGCTGCTAAGTTCTTGACAGAGAAGAGGTTCTACGAGTTACTTGACAGAGAAGAGATGCTACGAGTTACATGACAGAGAATAGCTGCTATGAGTTACAGGACAGAGAATAGCTGCTACTAGTTG
This sequence comes from Pleurodeles waltl, assembly GCF_031143425.1. Lineage (NCBI taxonomy): Eukaryota > Metazoa > Chordata > Amphibia > Caudata > Salamandridae > Pleurodeles > Pleurodeles waltl. Next base: position 23,079,986 of record NC_090448.1, on the reverse strand, counting down.
CATGACAGAATAGCTGCTACTAGTTACATGATGGAGAAGTGCCATGAGTTACTTGACATAGATGAGCTGGAACAAGTTACATGACAGAAAAGAGCTGCTACAAGTTACTTGACAGAGAAGAGCCACTACGAGTCACTTGACAGAGAAGAGCTGCTACAAGTTACATGACAGAGAGGAGCTGCTATGAGTTACATGACAGAGAAGAGCTGCTTCGAGTTGCATGACAGAGAAGAGCGGCTACGAGTTGCATGACAGAGAAGAGCTGCTATGAGTTTCTTGACAGAGAAGAGGTGCTACGAGTTACATGACAGAGAAGAGCCACTACTAGTTACATGACAGAGAAGAGCTGCTACTAGTTGCATGACAGAAGAGCTGCTACTAGTTACATGATGGAGAAGTGCCATGAGTTACTTGACAGAGATGAGCTGGAACAAGTTACATGACAGAGAGGAGCTACTACGAGTTACATGACAGAGAAGAGCTGCTACAAGTTGCATGACAAAGAAGAGCTGCTATGAATTTCTTGACAGAGAAGAGGTGCTGCGAGTTACTTGACAGAGAAGAGGTAGTACGAGTTACATGACAGAGAAGAGCCACTACAAGTTACATGACAGAGAAGAGCTGCTACGAGTTGCATGACAGGGAAGAACTGCCACAAGTTACATGACAGAGAAGAGCTGCTACGAGTTACATGACAGAGAAGAACTGCCATAAGTGACGTGATGGAGAAGAACAGCTACGAGTGACGTGATGGAGAAGAGCTGCTACGAGTTGCTACTAGTTACATGACAGAGAAGAGCTGCTGCAAGTTACTTGACAGAGAAGAGCTGCTATGAGTTACTTGACAGAGAAGAGGTGCTACGAGTTACATGACAGAGGAGAGCCGCTATGAGTTGCATGACAGAGAAGAGCTGCTGCTAAGTTCTTGACAGAGAAGAGGTTCTACGAGTTACTTGACAGAGAAGAGATTCTACGAGTTACATGACAGAGAATAGCTGCTATGAGTTACAGGACAGAGAATAGCTGCTACTAGTTGCATGACAGAAGAGCTGCTACTAGTTACATGATGGAGAAGTGCCATGAGTTACTTGACATAGATGAGCTGGAACAAGTTACATGACAGAAAAGAGCTGCTACAAGTTACTTGACAGAGAAGAGCCACTACGAGTCACTTGACAGAGAAGAGCTGCTACAAGTTACATGACAGAGAGGAGCTGCTATGAGTTACATGACAGAGAAGAGCTGCTTCGAGTTGCATGACAGAGAAGAGCGGCTACGAGTTGCATGACAGAGAAGAGCTGCTATGAGTTTCTTGACAGAGAAGAGGTGCTACGAGTTACATGACAGAGAAGAGCCACTACTAGTTACATGACAGAGAAGAGCTGCTACGAGTTGCATGACAGAGAGGAACTGCCACAGGTTACATTACAGAGAAGAGCTGCTACGAGTTACATGGCAGAGAAGAACTGCCACGAGTTACATGACAGAGAAGAACTGCCATAAGTGACGTGATGGAGAAGAACTGCTATGATGATGTGATGGAGAAGAGCTGCTACGAGTTGCTACTAGTTACATGATTGAGAAGGGCCATGAGTTACTTGACAGAGAGGAGCTGGAACAAGTTACATAACAGAAAAGAGCTGTTACAAGTTACGTGACCGAGAAGAGCTGCTACGAGTTACATGACACAGAAGAGCTGCTAGGACTTGCATGACAGAGAAGAGCTGCTACGAAGTTCTTGACAGAGAAGAGGTTCTACGAGTTACATGATAGAGAAGAGATGCTATGAGTTACATGACAGAGAATAGCTGCTATGAGTTTCAGGACAGAGAATAGCTGCTACTAGTTGCATGACAGAAGAGCTGCTACTAGTTACATGATGGAGAAGTGCCATGAGTTACTTGACAGAGATGAGCTGGAACATGTTACATGACAGAGAGGAGCTACTACGAGTTACATGACAGAGAAGAGCTGCTACAAGTTGCATGACAAAGAAGAGCTGCTATGAATTTCTTGACAGAGAAGAGGTGCTGCGAGTTACTTGACAGAGAAGAGGTAGTACGAGTTACATGACAGAGAAGAGCCACTACAAGTTACATGACAGAGAAGAGCTGCTACGAGTTGCATGACAGGGAAGAACTGCCACAAGTTACATGACAGAGAAGAGCTGCTACGAGTTACATGACAGAGAAGAACTGCCATAAGTGACGTGATGGAGAAGAACAGCTACGAGTGACGTGATGGAGAAGAGCTGCTACGAGTTGCTACTAGTTACATGACAGAGAAGAGCTGCTGCAAGTTACTTGACAGAGAAGAGCTGCTATGAGTTACTTGACAGAGAAGAGGTGCTACGAGTTACCTGACAGAGGAGAGCCGCTATGAGTTGCATGACAGAGAAGAGCTGCTGCTAAGTTCTTGACAGAGAAGAGGTTCTACGAGTTACTTGACAGAGAAGAGATGCTACGAGTTACATGACAGAGAATAGCTGCTATGAGTTACAGGACAGAGAATAGCTGCTACTAGTTGCATGACAGAAGAGCTGCTACTAGTTACATGATGGAGAAGTGCCATGAGTTACTTGACATAGATGAGCTGGAACAAGTTACATGACAGAAAAGAGCTGCTACAAGTTACTTGACAGAGAAGAGCCACTACGAGTCACTTGACAGAGAAGAGCTGCTACAAGTTACATGACAGAGAGGAGCTGCTATGAGTTACATGACAGAGAAGAGCTGCTTCGAGTTGCATGACAGAGAAGAGCGGCTACGAGTTGCATGACAGAGAAGAGCTGCTATGAGTTTCTTGACAGAGAAGAGGTGCTACGAGTTACATGACAGAGAAGAGCCACTACTAGTTACATGACAGAGAAGAGCTGCTACTAGTTGCATGACAGAAGAGCTGCTACTAGTTACATGATGGAGAAGTGCCATGAGTTACTTGACAGAGATGAGCTGGAACAAGTTACATGACAGAGCGGAGCTACTACGAGTTACATGACAGAGAAGAGCTGCTACAAGTTGCATGACAAAGAAGAGCTGCTATGAATTTCTTGACAGAGAAGAGGTGCTGCGAGTTACTTGACAGAGAAGAGGTAGTACGAGTTACATGACAGAGAAGAGCCACTACAAGTTACATGACAGAGAAGAGCTGCTACGAGTTGCATGACAGGGAAGAACTGCCACAAGTTACATGACAGAGAAGAGCTGCTACGAGTTACATGACAGAGAAGAACTGCCATAAGTGACGTGATGGAGAAGAACAGCTACGAGTGACGTGATGGAGAAGAGCTGCTACGAGTTGCTACTAGTTACATGACAGAGAAGAGCTGCTGCAAGTTACTTGACAGAGAAGAGCTGCTATGAGTTACTTGACAGAGAAGAGGTGCTACGAGTTACATGACAGAGGAGAGCCGCTATGAGTTGCATGACAGAGAAGAGCTGCTGCTAAGTTCTTGACAGAGAAGAGGTTCTACGAGTTACTTGACAGAGAAGAGACGCTACGAGTTACATGACAGAGAATAGCTGCTATGAGTTACAGGACAGAGAATAGCTGCTACTAGTTGCATGACAGAAGAGCTGCTACTAGTTACATGATGGAGAAGTGCCATGAGTTACTTGACATAGATGAGCTGGAACAAGTTACATGACAGAAAAGAGCTGCTACAAGTTACTTGACAGAGAAGAGCCACTACGAGTCACTTGACAGAGAAGAGCTGCTACAAGTTACATGACAGAGAGGAGCTGCTATGAGTTACATGACAGAGAAGAGCTGCTTCGAGTTGCATGACAGAGAAGAGCGGCTACGAGTTGCATGACAGAGAAGAGCTGCTATGAGTTTCTTGACAGAGAAGAGGTGCTACGAGTTACATGACAGAGAAGAGCCACTACTAGTTACATGACAGAGAAGAGCTGCTACGAGTTGCATGACAGAGAGGAACTGCCACAGGTTACATTACAGAGAAGAACAGCTACTAGTTAGATGACAGAGAAGAACTGCCAAGAGTTACATGACAGAGAAGAACTGCCATAAGTGACGTGATGGAGAAGAACTGCTACGATGACGTGATGGAGAAGAGCTGCTACGAGTTGCTACTAGTTACATGATTGAGAAGTGCCATGAGTTACTTGACAGAGATGAGCTGGAATAAGTTACATGACAGAAAAGAGCTGTTACAAGTTACGTGACCGAGAAGAGCTGCTACGAGTTACATGACACAGAAGAGCTGCTACGACTTGCATGACAGAGAAGAGCTGCTACGAAGTTCTTGACAGAGAAGAGGTTCTACGAGTTACATGACAGAGAATAGCTGCTATGAGTTACAGGACAGAGAATAGCTGCTACTAGTTGCATGACAGAAGAGCTGCAACTAGTTACATGATGGCATGATGGAGAAGTGCCATGAGTTACTTGAAAGAGATGAGCTGGAACAAGTTATATGACAGAAAAGAGCTGCTACAAGTTACTTGACCGAGAAGAGCTGCTACAAGTTACTTGACAGAGAAGAGCCACTACGAGTCACTTGACAGAGAAGAGCTGCTCCAAGTTACATGACAGAGAGGAGCTACTACGAGTTACATGACAGAGAAGAGCTGCTACGAGTTGCATGACAGAGAAGAGCTGCTATGAGTTTCTTGACAGAGAAGAGATGCTGCGAGTTACTTGACAGAGAAGAGGTAGTACGAGATACATGACAGAGAAGAGCCACTACTAGTTACATGACAGAGAAGAGCTGCTACGAGTTGCATGACAGAGAAGAACTGCCACAAGTTACATGACAGAGAAGAGCTGCTACGAGTTACATGACAGAGAAGAACTGCCACGAGTTACATGACAGAGAAGAACTGCCATAAGTGACGTGAGGGAGAAGAACTGCTACGAGTGACGTGATGGAGAAGAGCTGCTACGAGTTGCTACTAGTTACATGACAGAGAAGAGCTGCTGCAAGTTACTTGACAGAGAAGAGCGGCTATGAGTTACATGACAGAGGAGAGCCGCTATGAGTTACATGAGAGAGAAGAGCTACTACGAGTTTCATGACAGAGAATAGCTACTATGAGTTACAGGATGGAGAATAGCTGCTACTAGTTGCTTGACAGAGAAGAGCTGCTACTTGTTGCAAGACAGAGAAGAACTGCTGCAAGTTACTTGACAGAGAAGAGCTGCTATGAGTTACTTGACTGAGAAGAGCTGCTACAAATTACTTGACAGAGAATAGCTGCTATGAGTTGCTGGACAGAATAGACCTAATTGATTTACAATAGAAAGAAGAGCTGCTATGAGTTACATTACGGAGAAAAGGTTCTGCGCGTTACTTGACAGAGAAGAGTCGCTACACGTTTCTTGACTGAGGAGAGGTGATAAGAGCTACAGGACAGAGAAGCGCCACTACGAGTTCCTTGACAGAGAAGAGCTCCTACAAGTTACATGAGAGAGAAGAGCTGCTATGAGTTACATCACAGAGAAGAGCTGCGATGAGTTGCATGACAGAGAAGAGCTGCTATGAGTTACATGACAGAGAACTGCTACCAGTTGCACGACAGAGAAAATGCACTACGAGTTACATGAAGAGAAGAGGTACCACGAGTTGCATGAGAGACAAGGGATGAAACAAGCTACATGAAAGAGAAGTGCTGCTATGAGTTAAAGGACTGAGAATAGCTGCTACTAGTTGCTTGACAGAGAAGAACTGCTACTAGTTGCATGACAGAGAAGAGCTGCTGCAAGTTACTTGACAGAGAAGAGCTGCTATGAGTTACTTGACAGAGAAGAGGTGCTACGAGTTACATGACAGAGGAGAGCCGCTATGAGTTACATGAGAGAGAAGAGCTACTACGAGTTTCATGACAGAGCATAGCTACTATGAGTTACAGGATGGAGAATAGCTGCTACTAGTTGCTTGACAGAGAAGAGCTGCTACTTGTTGCATGACAGAGAAGAACTGCTACAAGTTACTTGACAGAGAAGAGCTGCTATGAGTTACTTGACTGAGAAGAGCTGCTACGAATTACTTGACAGAGAAGAGCTGCTATGAGTTGCTGGACAGAAAAGACCTAATTGATTTACAGTAGAAAGAAGAGCTGCTATGAGTTACATTACGGAGAAAAGGTTCTGCGCGTTACTTGACAGAGAAGAGTCGCTACACGTTTCTTGACTGAGAAGAGGTGATAAGAGCTACAGGACAGAGAAGAGCCATTATGAGTTACTTGACGGAGAAGAGCCACTACGAGTTCCTTGACAGAGAAGAGCTGCTACAAGTTACATGAGAGAGAAGAGCTGCTATGAGTTACATCACAGAGAAGAGCTGCGATGAGTTGCATGACAGAGAAGTGCTGCTACGAGTTTCTAGACAGAGAAGAGGTGGTACGAGTTACTTGACAGAGAAGAGGTGCTACGAGTTACATGACAGAGAAGAGCTGCTACGAGTTCCTTGACAGAGAAGAGCTGCTACTAGTTACATGAATGAGAAGAGCTGCTACGAGTTACATGACACAGAAGAGCTGCTACGAGTTGCATGACAGAGAAGAGCTGCTACGAAGTTCTTGACAGAGAAGAGGTGCTACGAGTTACTTGACAGAGAAGAGATGCTACGAGTTACATGACAGAGAATAGCTGCTATGAGTTACAGGACAGAGAATAGCTGCTACTAGTTGCATGACAGAAGAGCTGCTACTAGTTACATGATGGAGAAGTGCCATGAGTTACTTGACATAGATGAGCTGGAACAAGTTACATGACAGAAAAGAGCTGCTACAAGTTACTTGACAGAGAAGAGCCACTACGAGTCACTTGACAGAGAAGAGCTGCTACAAGTTACATGACAGAGAGGAGCTGCTATGAGTTACATGACAGAGAAGAGCTGCTTCGAGTTGCATGACAGAGAAGAGCGGCTACGAGTTGTATGACAGAGAAGAGCTGCTATGAGTTTCTTGACAGAGAAGAGGTGCTACGAGTTACATGACAGAGAAGAGCCACTACTAGTTACATGACAGAGAAGAGCTGCTACGAGTTGCATGACAGAGAGGAACTGCCACAGGTTACATTACAGAGAAGAACAGCTACTAGTTACATGACAGAGAAGAACTGCCAAGAGTTACATGACAGAGAAGAACTGCCATAAGTGACGTGATGGAGAAGAACTGCTACGATGACGTGATGGAGAAGAGCTGCTACGAGTTGCTACTAGTTACATGATTGAGAAGTGCCATGAGTTACTTGACAGAGATGAGCTGGAATAAGTTACATGACAGAAAAGAGCTGTTACAAGTTACGTGACCGGGAAGAGCTGCTACGAGTTACATGACACAGAAGAGCTGCTACGACTTGCATGACAGAGAAGAGCTGCTACGAAGTTCTTGACAGAGAAGAGGTTCTACGAGTTACATGACAGAGAATAGCTGCTATGAGTTACAGGACAGAGAATAGCTGCTACTAGTTGCATGACAGAAGAGCTGCAACTAGTTACATGATGGCATGATGGAGAAGTGCCATGAGTTACTTGACAGAGATGAGCTGGAACAAGTTATATGACAGAAAAGAGCTGCTACAAGTTACTTGACCGAGAAGAGCTGCTCCAAGTTACTTGACAGAGAAGAGCCACTAAGAGTCACTTGACAGAGAAGAGCTGCTTCAAGTTACATGACAGAGAGGAGCTACTACGAGTTACATGACAGAGAAGAGCTGCTACGAGTTGCATGACAGAGAAGAGCTGCTATGAGTTTCTTGACAGAGAAGAGATGCTGTGAGTTACTTGACAGAGAAGAGGTAGTACGAGATACATGACAGAGAAGAGCCACTACTAGTTACATGACAGAGAAGAGCTGCTACGAGTTGCATGACAGAGAAGAACTGCCACAAGTTACATGACAGAGAAGAGCTGCTACGAGTTACATGACAGAGAAGAACTGCCACGAGTTACATGACAGAGAAGAACTGCTATAAGTGACGTGAGGGAGAAGAACTGCTACGAGTGACGTGATGGAGAAGAGCTGCTACGAGTTGCTACTAGTTACATGACAGAGAAGAGCTGCTGCAAGTTACTTGACAGAGAAGAGCTGCTATGAGTTACATGACAGAGGAGAGCCGCTATGAGTTACATGAGAGAGAAGAGCTACTACGAGTTTCATGACAGAGAATAGCTACTATGAGTTACAGGATGGAGAATAGCTGCTACTAGTTGCTTGACAGAGAAGAGCTGCTACTTGTTGCATGACAGAGAAGAACTGCTGCAAGTTACTTGACAGAGAAGAGCTGCTATGAGTTACTTGACTGAGAAGAGCTGCTACGAATTACTTGACACAGAAGAGCTGCTATGAGTTGCTGGACAGAATAGACCTAATTGATTTACAATAGAAAGAAGAGCTGCTATGAGTTACACTACGGAGAAAAGGTTCTGCGCGTTACTTGACAGAGAAGAGTCGCTACACGTTTCTTGACTGAGAAGAGGTGATAAGAGCTACAGTACAGAGAAGAGCCACTATGAGTTACTTGACAGAGAAGAGCCACTACGAGTTCCTTGACAGAGAAGAGCTGCTACAAGTTACATGAGAGAGAAGAGCTGCTATGAGTTACATCACAGAGAAGAGCTGTGATGAGTTGCATGACAGAGAAGAGCTGCTACGAGTTTCTAGACAAAGAAGATGTGCTACGAGTTACTTGACAGAGAAGAGGTGCTACGAGTTACATGACAGAGAAGAGCTGCTACGAGTTCCTTGACAGAGAAGAGCTGCTACAAGTTACATGAATGAGAAGAGCTGCTACGAGTTACTTGACACAGAAGAGCTGCTACGAGTTGCATGACAGAGAAGAGTTGCTACGAAGTTCTTGACAGAGAAGAGGTGCTACGAGTTACTTGACAGAGAAGAGATGCTACGAGTTACATGACAGAGAATAGCTGCTATGAGTTACAGGACAGAGAATAGCTGCTACTAGTTGCATGACAGAAGAGCTGCTACTAGTTACATGATGGAGAAGTGCCATGAGTTACTTGACATAGATGAGCTGGAACAAGTTACATGACAGAAAAGAGCTGCTACAAGTTACTTGACTGAGAAGAGCTGCTACAAGTTACTTGACAGAGAAGAGCCACTACGAGTCCCTCGACAGAGAAGAGCTGCTACAAGTTACATGACAGAGAGGAGCTGCTACGAGTTACATGACAGAGAAGAGCTGCTACGAGTTGCATGACAGAGAAGAGCTGCTATGAGTTTCTTGACAGAGAAGAGGTGCTACGAGTTACTTGACAGAGAAGAGGTAGTACGAGTTACATGACATAGAAGAGCCATTACTAGTTACATGACAGAGAAGAGCTGCTACGAGTTGCATGACAGAGAAGAACTGCCACAGGTTACATTACAGAGAAGAGCTGCTACGAGTTACATAACAGAGAAGAACTGCCACGAGTTACATGACAGAGAAGAACTGCCATAAGTGACGTGATGGAGAAGAACTGCTACGATGACGTGATGGAGAAGAGCTGCTACGAGTTGCTACTAGTTACATGATTGAGAAGTGCCATGAGTTACTTGACAGAGATGAGCTGGAACAAGTTACATGACAGAAAAGAGCGGTTACAAGTTACGTGACCGAGAAGAGCTGCTACGAGTTACATGACACAGAAGAGCTGCTACGACTTGCATGACAGAGAAGAGCTGCTACGAAGTTCTTGACAGAGAAGAGGTTCTACGAGTTACATGACAGAGAAGAGATGCTACGAGTTACATGACAGAGAATAGCTGCTATGAGTTACAGGACAGAGAATAGCTGCTACTAGTTGCAATACAGAAGAGCTGCTACTAGTTACATGATGGAGAAGTGCCATGAGTTACTTGACAGAGATGAGCTGGAATAAGTTACATGACAGAAAAGAGCTGCTACAAGTTACTTGACAGAGAAGAGCTGCTACAAGTTACTTGACAGAGAAGAGCCACTACGAGTCACTTGACAGAGAAGAGCTGCTCCAAGTTACATGACAGAGAGGAGCTACTACGAGTTACATGACAGAGAAGAGCTGCTACGAGTTGCATGACAAAGAAGAGCTGCTATGAATTTCTTGACAGAGAAGAGGTGCTGCGAGTTACTTGACAGAGAAGAGGTAGTACGAGTTACATGACAGAGAAGAGCCACTAGAAGTTACATGACAGAGAAGAGCTGCTACGAGTAGCATGACAGAGAAGAACTGCCACAAGTTACATGACAGAGAAGAGCTGCTACGAGTTACATGACAGAGAAGAACTGCCACGAGTTACATGACAGAGAAGAACTGCCATAAGTGACGTGATGGAGAAGAACTGCTACGAGTGACGTGATGGAGAAGAGCTGCTACGAGTTGCTACTAGTTACATGACAGAGAAGAGCTGCTGCAAGTTACTTGACAGAGAAGAGCTGCTATGAGTTACTTGACAGAGAAGAGGTGCTATGAGTTACATGACAGAGGAGAGCCGCTATGAGTTGCATGACAGAGAAGAGCTGCTACTAAGTTCTTGACAGAGAAGAGGTTCTACGAGTTACTTGACAGAGAAGAGATGCTACGAGTTACATGACAGAGAATAGCTGCTATGAGTTACAGGACAGAGAATAGCTGCTACTAGTTGCATGACAGAAGAGCTGCTACTAGTTACATGATGGAGAAGTGCCATGAGTTACTTGACATAGATGAGCTGGAACAAGTTACATGACAGAAAAGAGCTGCTACAAGTTACTTGACCGAGAAGAGCTGCTACAAGTTATTTGACAGAGAAGAGCCACTACGAGTCACTTGACAGAGAAGAGCTGCTACAAGTTACATGACAGAGAGGAGCTGCTACGAGTTACATGACAGAGAAGAGCTGCTACGAGTTGCATGACAGAGAAGAGCTGCTACGAGTTGCATGACAGAGAAGAGCTGCTATGAGTTTCTTGAAAGAGAAGAGGTGCTACGAGTTACTTGACAGAGAAGAGCTGCTACGAGTTGCATGACAGAGACGAGCTGCTATGAGTTTCTTGACAGAGAAGAGGTGCTACGAGTTACATGACAGAGAAGAGCCACTACTAGTTACATGACAGAGAAGAGCTGCTACGAGTTGCATGACAGAGAAGAACTGCCACAGGTTACATTACAGAGAAGAGCTGCTACGAGTTACATGACAGAGAAGAACTGCCACGAGTTACATGACAGAGAAGAACTGCCATAAGTGACGTGATGGAGAAGAACTGCTACGATGACGTGATGGAGAAGAGCTGCTACGAGTTGCTACTAGTTACATGATTGAGAAGTGCCATGAGTTACTTGACAGAGATGAGCTGGAATAAGTTACATGACAGAAAAGAGCTGTTACAAGTTACGTGACCGAGAAGAGCTGCTACGAGTTACATGACACAGAAGAGCTGCTACGACTTGCATGACAGAGAAGAGCTGCTATGAAGTTCTTGACAGAGAAGAGGTTCTACGAGTTACTTGACAGAGAAGAGATGCTACGAGTTACATGACAGAGAATAGCTCCTATGAGTTACAGGACAGAGAATAGCTGCTACTAGTTGCATGACAGAAGAGCTGCTACTAGTTGCATGATGGCATGATGGAGAAGTGCCATGAGTTACTTGACAGAGATGAGCTGGAACAAGTTACATGACAGAAAAGAGCTGCTACAAGTTACTTGACCGAGAAGAGCTGCTACAAGTTACTTGACAGAGAAGAGCCACTACGAGTCACTTGACAGAGAAGAGCTGCTCCAAGTTACATTACAGAGAGGAGCTACTACGAGTTACATGACAGAGAAGAGATGCTACGACTTGCATGACAGAGAAGAGCTGCTATGAGTTTCTTGACAGAGAAGAGATGCTGCGAGTTACTTGACAGAGAAGAAGTAGTACGAGTTACATGACAGAGAAGAGCCAATACTAGTTACATGACAGAGAAGAGCTGCTACGAGTTGCATGACAGAGAAGAACTGCCACAAGTTACATGACAGAGAAGAGCTGCTACGAGTTACATGACAGAGAAAAACTGCCACGAGTTAGCATGACAGAGAAGAACTGCCATAAGTGACGTGATGGAGAAGAACTGCTACGAGTGACGTGATGGAGAAGAGCTGCTACGAGTTGCTTCTAGTTACATGACAGAGAAGAGCTGCTGCAAGTTACTTGACAGAGAAGAGCTGCTATGAGTTACTTGACAGAGAAGAGGTGCTACGAGTTACATGACAGAGGAGAGCCGCTATGAGTTACATGAGAGAGAAGAGCTACTACGAGTTTCATGACAGAGGATAGCTACTATGAGTTACAGGATGGAGAATAGCTGCTACTAGTTGCTTGACAGAGAAGAGCTGCTACTTGTTGCATGACAGAGAAGAACTGCTGCAAGTTACTTGACAGAGAAGAGCTGCTATGAGTTACTTGACTGAGAAGAGCTGCTACAAATTACTGGACAGAGAAGAGCTGCTATGAGTTGCTGGACAGAATAGACCTAATTGATTTACAATAGAAAGAAGAGCTGCTATGAGTTACATTACGGAGAAAAGGTTCTGCGCGTTACTTGACAGAGAAGAGTCGCTACACGTTTCTTGACTGAGAAGAGGTGATAAGAGCTAGAGGACAGAGAAGAGCAACTACGAGTTCCTTGACAGTGAAGAGCTGCTACAAGTTACATGAGAGAGAAGAGCTGCTATGAGTTACATCACAGAGAAGAGCTGCGATGAGTTGCATGACAGAGAAGAGCTGCTATGAGTTACATGACAGAGAACTGCTACGAGTTGCACGACAGAGAAAATACACTACGAGTTATATGAAGAGAAGAGGTACCACGAGTTGCATGAGAGACAAGGGATGAAACAAGCTACATGAAAGAGAAGAGCTGCTATGAGTTAAAGGACGGAGAATAGCTGCTACTAGTTGCTTGACAGAGAAGAACTGCTACTAGTTGCATGACAGAGAAGAGCTGCTGGAAGTTACTTGACAGAGAAGAGCTGCTATGAGTTACTTGACAGAGAAGAGGTGCTACGAGTTACATGACAGAGGAGAGCCGCTATGAGTTACATGAGAGAGAAGAGCTACTACGAGTTTCATGACAGAGAATAGCTACTATGAGTTACAGGATGGAGAATAGCTGCTACTAGTTGCTTGACAGAGACGAGCTGCTACTTGTTGCATGACAGAGAAGAACTGCTACAAGTTACTTGACAGAGAAGAGCTGCTATGAGTTACTTGACTGAGAAGAGCTGCTACGAATTACTTGACAGAGAAGAGCTGCTATGAGTTGCTGGACAGAAAAGACCTAATTGATTTACAGTAGAAAGAAGAGCTGCTATGAGTTACATTACGGAGAAAAGGTTCTGCGTGTTACTTGACAGAGAAGAGTCGCTACACGTTTCTTGACTGAGAAGAGGTGATAAGAGCTACAGGACAGAGAAGAGCCATTATGAGTTACTTGACAGAGAAGAGCCACTCCGAGTTCCTTGACAGAGAAGAGCTGCTACAAGTTACATGAGAGAGAAGAGCTGCTATGAGTTACATCACAGAGAAGAGGTGCGATGAGTTGCATGACAGAGAAGAGCTGCTACGAGTTTCTAGACAGAGAAGAGGTGCTACGAGTTACTTGACAGAGAAGAGGTGCTACGAGTTACATGACAGAGAAGAGCCGCTACGAGTTCCTTGACAGAGAAGAGCTGCTACAAGTTACATGAATGAGAGGAGCTGCTACGAGTTACATGACACAGAAGAGCTGCTACGAGTTGCATGACAGAGAAGAGCTGCTACGAAGTTCTTGACAGAGAAGAGGTTCTACGAGTTACTTGACAGAGAAGAGATGCTACGAGTTACATGACAGAGAATAGCTGCTATGAGTTACAGGACAGAGAATAGCTGCTACTAGTTGCATGACAGAAGAGCTGCTACTAGTTAAATGATGGAGAAGTGCCATGAGTTACTTGACATAGATGAGCTGGAACAAGTTACATGACAGAAAAGAGCTGCTACAAGTTACTTGACCGAGAAGAGCTGCTACAAGTTACTTGACAGAGAAGAGCCACTACGAGTCACTTGACAGAGAAGAGCTGCTACAAGTTACATGACAGAGAGGAGCTGCTACGAGTTGCATGACCGAGAAGAGATGCTATGAGTTTCTTGACAGAGAAGAGGTGCTACGAGTTACTTGACAGAGAAGAGGTAGTACGAGTTACTTGACAGAGAAGAGCCACTACTAGTTACATGACAGAGAAGAGCTGCTACGAGTTGCATGACAGAGAAGAACTGCCACAGGTTACATTACAGAGAAGAGCTGCTACGAGTTACATGACAGAGAAGAACTGCCACGAGTTACATGACAGAGAAGAACTGCCATAAGTGACGTGATGGAGAAGAACTGCTACGATGACGTGATGGAGAAGAGCTGCTACGAGTTGCTACTAGTTACATGATTGAGAAGTGCCATGAGTTACTTGACAGAGATGAGCTGGAACAAGTTACATGACAGAAAAGAGCTGTTTCAAGTTACGTGACCGAGAAGAGCTGCTACGAGTTACATGACACAGAAGAGCTGCTACGACTTGCATGACAGAGAAGAGCTGCTACAAAGTTCTTGACAGAGAAGAGGTTCTACGAGTTACATGACAGAGAAGAGATGCTACGAGTTACATGACAGAGAATAGCTGCTACTAGTTGCATGACAGAAGAGCTGCTACTAGTTACATGATGGAGAAGTGCCATGAGTTACTTGACAGAGATGAGCTTGAACAAGTTACATGACAGAAAAGAGCTGCTACAAGTTACTTGACCGAGAAGAGCTGCTACAAGTTACTTGACAGAGAAGAGCCACTACGAGTCACTTGACAGAGAAGAGCTGCTCCAAGTTACATGACAGAGAGGAGCTACTACGAGTTACATGACAGAGAAGAGCTGCTACGAGTTGCATGACAAAGGAGAGCTGCTATGAATTTCTTGACAGAGAAGAGGTGCTGCGAGTTACTTGACAGAGAAGAGGTAGTACGAGTTACATGACAGAGAAGAGCCACTACAAGTTACATGACAGAGAAGAGCTGCTACGAGTTGCATGACAGAGAAGAACTGCCACAAGTTACATGACAGAGAAGAGCTGCTACGAGTTACATGACAGAGAAGAACTGCCACGAGTTACATGGCAGAGAAGAACTGCCATAAGTGACGTGATGGAGAAGAACTGCTACGAGTGACTACTAGTTACATGACAGAGAAGAGCTGCTGCAAGTTACTTGACAGAGAAGAGCTGCTATGAGTTACTTGACAGAGAAGAGGTGCTACGAGTTACATGACAGAGGAGAGCCGCTATGAGTTACATGAGAGAGAAGAGCTACTCCAAGTTTCATGACAGAGAATAGCTACTATGAGTTACAGGATGGAGAATAGCTGCTACTAGTTGCTTGACAGAGAAGAGCTGCTACTTGTTGCATGACAGAGAAGACCTGCTGCAAGTTACTTGACAGAGAAGAGCTGCTATGAGTTACTTGACTGAGAAGAGCTGCTACAAATTACTTGATAGAGAAGAGCTGCTATGAGTTGCTGGACAGAATAGACCTAATTGATTTACAATAGAAAGAAGAGCTGCTATGAGTTACATTACGGAGAAAAGGTTCTGCGCGTTACTTGACAGAGAAGAGTCGCTACACGTTTCTTGACTGAGAAGAGGTGATAAGAGCTACAGGACAGAGAAGAGCCACTATGAGTTACTTGACAGAGAAGAGCCACTACGAGTTCCTTGACAGAGAAGAGCTGCTACAAGTTACATGAGAGAGAAGAGCTGCTATGAGTTACATCACAGAGAAGAGCTACGATGAGTTGCATGACAGAGAAGAGCTGCTATGAGTTACATGACAGAGAACTGCTACAAGTTGCACGACAGAGAAAATACACTACGAGTTACATGAAGAGAAGAGGTACCACGAGTTGCATGAGAGACAAGGGATGAAACAAGCTACATGAAAGAGAAGAGCTGCTATGAGTTAAAGGACGGAGAATAGCTGCTACTAGTTGCTTGACAGAGAAGAACTGCTACTAGTTGCATGACAGAGAAGAGCGGCTGCAAGTTACTTGACAGAGAAGAGGTTCTACGAGTTAATTGACAGAGAAGAGATGCTACGAGTTACATGACAGAGGAGAGCCGCTATGAGTTACATGAGAGAGAAGAGCTACTACGAGTTTCATGACAGAGAATAGCTACTATGAGTTACAGGATGGAGAATAGCTGCTACTAGTTGCTTGACAGAGAAGAGCTGCTACTTGTTGCATGACAGAGAAGAACTGCTACAAGTTACTTGACAGAGAAGAGCTGCTATGAGTTACTTGACTGAGAAGAGCTGCTACGAATTACTTGACAGAGAAGAGCTGCTATGAGTTGCTGGACAGAAAAGACCTAATTGATTTACAGTAGAAAGAAGAGCTGCTATGAGTTACATTACAGAGAAAAGGTTCTGAGCGTTACTTGACAGAGAAGAGTCGCTACACGTTTCTTGACTGAGAAGAGGTGATAAGAGCTACAGGACAGAGAAGAGCCATTATGAGTTACTTGACAGAGAAGAGCCACTATGAGTTCCTTGACAGAGAAGAGCTGCTACAAGTTACATGAGAGAGAAGAGCTGCTATGAGTTACATCACAGAGAAGAGCTGCGATGAGTTGCATGACAGAGAAGAGCTGCTACGAGTTTCTAGACAGAGAAGAGGTGCTACGAGTTACTTGACAGAGAAGAGGTGCTACGAGTTACATGACAGAGAAGAGCCGCTACGAGTTCCTTGACAGAGAAGAGCTGCTATAAGTTACATGAATGAGAAGAGCTGCTACGAGTTACATGACACAGAAGAGCTGCTACGACTTGCATGACAGAGAAGAGCTGCTACGAAGTTCTTGACAGAGAAGAGGTTCTACGAGTTACATGACAGAGAAGAGATGCTACGAGTTACATGACAGAGAATAGCTGCTATGAGTTACAGGACAGAGAATAGCTGCTACTAGTTGCATGACAGAAGAGCTGCTACTAGTTACATGATGGAGAAGTGCCATGAGTTACTTGACAGAGATGAGCTGGAACAAGTTACATGACAGAAAAGAGCTGCTACAAGTTACTTGACAGAGAAGAGCTGCTACAAGTTACTTGACAGAGAAGAGCCACTACGAGTCACTTGACAGAGAAGAGCTGCTCCAAGTTACATGACAGAGAGGAGCTACTACGAGTTACATGACACAGAAGAGCTGCTACGAGTTGCATGACAGAGAAGAGCTGCTACGAAGTTCTTGACAGAGAAGAGGTTCTACGAGTTACTTGACAGAGAGGAGATGCTACGAGTTACATGACAGAGAATAGCTGCTATGAGTTACAGGACAGAGAATAGCTGCTACTAGTTGCATGACAGAAGAGCTGCTACTAGTTTCATGATGGAGAAGTGCCATGAGTTACTTGACATAGATGAGCTGGAACAAGTTACATGACAGAGAGGAGCTGCTATGAGTTACATGACCGAGAAGAGCTGCTACGAGTTGCATGACAGAGAAGAGCTGCTATGAGTTTCTTCACAGAGAAGAGGTGCTACGAGTTACTTGACAGAGAAGAGGTAGTACGAGTTACATGACAGAGAAGAGCCACTACTAATTACATGACAGAGAAGAGCTGCTACGAGTTGCATTACAGAGAAGAACTGCCACAGGTTACATTATAGAGAAGAGCTGCTACGAGTTACATGACAGAGAAGAACTGCCACGAGTTACATGACAGAGAAGAACTGCCATAAGTGACGTGATGGAGAAGAAATGCTACGATGACGTGATGGAGAAGAGCTGCTACGAGTTGCTACTAGTTACATGATTGAGAAGTGCCATGAGTTACTTGACAGAGATGAGCTGGAACAAGTTACATGACAGAAAAGAGCTGTTACAAGTTACGTGACCGAGAAGAGCTGCTACAAGTTACATGACACAGAAGAGCTGCTACGACTTGCATGACAGAGAAGAGCTGCTATGAAGTTCTTGACAGAGAAGAGGTTCTACGAGTTACATGACAGAGAAGAGATGCTACGAGTTACATGACAGAGAATAGCTGCTATGAGTTACAGGACACAGAATAGCTTCTACTAGTTGCATGACAGAAGAGCTGCTACTAGTTACATGATGGAGAAGTGCCATGAGTTACTTGACAGAGATGAGCTGGAACAAGTTACATGACAGAAAAGAGCTGCTACAAGTTACTTGACAGAGAAGAGCTGCTACAAGTTACTTGACAGAGAAGAGCCACTACGAGTCACTTGACTGAGAAGAGCTGCTCCAAGTTACATGACAGAGAGGAGCTACTACGAGTTACATGACAGAGAAGAGTTGCTACGAGTTGCATGACAAAGAAGAGCTGCTATGAATTTCTTGACAGAGAAGAGGTGCTGCAAGTTACTTGACAGAGAAGAGGTAGTACAAGTTACATGACAGAGAAGAGCCACTACAAGTTACATGACAGAGAAGAGCTGCTACGAGTAGCATGACAGAGAAGAACTGCCACAAGTTACATGACAGAGAAGAGCTGCTACGAGTTACATGACAGAGAAGAACTGCCACGAGTTACATGACAGAGAAGAACTGCCACGAGTGACGTGATGGAGAAGAACTGCTACGAGTGACGTGATGGAGAAGAGCTGCTACGAGTTGCTACTAGTTACATGACAGAGAAGAGCTGCTGCAAGTTACTTGACAGAGAAGAGCTGCTATGAGTTACATGACAGAGGAGAGCCGCTATGAGTTACATGAGAGAGAAGAGCTACTACGAGTTTCATGACAGAGAATAGCTACTATGAGTTACAGGATGGAGAATAGCTGCTACTAGTTGCTTGACAGAGAAGAGCTGCTACTTGTTGCAAGACAGAGAAGAACTGCTGCAAGTTACTTGACAGAGAAGAGCTGCTATGAGTTACTTGACTGAGAAGAGCTGCTACAAATTACTTGACAGAGAATAGCTGCTATGAGTTGCTGGACAGAATAGACCTAATTGATTTACAATAGAAAGAAGAGCTGCTATGAGTTTCTGGGCGTTACTTGACAGAGAAGAGTCGCTACTCGTTTCTTGACTGAGGAGAGGTGATAAGAGCTAGAGGACAGAGAAGAGCCACTACGAGTTCCTTGACAGAGAAGAGCTGCTACAAGTTACATGAGAGAGAAGAGCTGACAGAGAAGAGGTGCTACGAGTTACTTGACAGAGAAGAGCTGCTACGAGTTGCATGACAGAGAAGAGCTGCTATGAGTTTCTTGACAGAGAAGAGGTTCTACGAGTTACATGACAGAGAAGAGATGCTACGAGTTACATGACAGAGAATAGCTGCTATGAGTTACAGGACAGAGAATAGCTGCTACTAGTTGCATGACAGAAGAGCTGCTACTAGTTACATGATGGAGAAGTGCCATGAGTTACTTGACAGAGATGAGCTGGAACAAGTTACATGACAGAAAAGAGCTGCTACAAGTTACTTGACAGAGAAGAGCTGCTACAAGTTACTTGACAGAGAAGAGCCACTACGAGTCACTTGACAGAGAAGAGCTGCTCCAAGTTACATGACAGAGAGGAGCTACTACGAGTTACATGACAGAGAAGAGCTGCTACGAGTTGCATGACAAAGAAGAGCTGCTATGAATTTCTTGACAGAGAAGAGGTGCTGCAAGTTACTTGACAGAGAAGAGGTAGTACGAGTTACATGACAGAGAAGAGCCACTACAAGTTACATGACAGAGAAGAGCTGCTACGAGTACCTTGACAGAGAAGAACTGCCACAAGTTACATGACAGAGAAGAGCTGCTACGAGTTACATGACAGAGAAGAACTGCCACGAGTTACATGACAGAGAAGAACTGCCATAAGTGACGTGATGGAGAAGAACTGCTACGAGTGACGTGATGGAGAAGAGCTGCTACGAGTTGCTACTAGTTACATGACAGAGAAGAACTGCTGCAAGTTACTTGACAGAGAAGAGCTGCTATGAGTTACTTGACAGAGAAGAGGTGCTACGAGTTACATGACAGAGGAGAGCCGCTATGAGTTGCATGACAGAGAAGGGCTGCTACTAAGTTCTTGACAGAGAAGAGGTTCTACGAGTTACTTGACAGAGAAGAGATGCTACGAGTTACATGACAGAGAATAGCTGCTATGAGTTACAGGACCGAGAATAGCTGCTACTAGTTGCATGACAGAAGAGCTGCTACTAGTTACATGATGGAGAAGTGCCATGAGTTACTTGACATAGATGAGCTGGAACAAGTTACATGACAGAAAAGAGCTGCTACAAGTTACTTGACCGAGAAGAGCTGCTACAAGTTATTTGACAGAGAAGAGCCACTACGAGTCACTTGACAGAGAAGAGCTGCTACAAAATACATGACAGAGAGGAGCTGCTACGAGTTACATGACAGAGAAGAGCTGCTACGAGTTGCATGACAGAGAAGAGCTGCTACGAGTTGCATGACAGAGAAGAGCTGCTATGAGTTTCTTGACAGAGAAGAGGTGCTACGAGTTACTTGACAGAGAAGAGCTGCTACGAGTTGCATGACAGAGAAGAGCTGCTATGAGTTTCTTGACAGAGAAGAGGTGCTACGAGTTACATGACAGAGAAGAGCCACTACTAGTTACATGACAGAGAAGAGCTGCTACGAGTTGCATGACAGAGAAGAACTGCCACAGGTTACATTACAGAGAAGAGCTGCTACGAGTTACATGACAGAGAAGAACTGCCACGAGTTACATGACAGAGAAGAACTGCCATAAGTGACGTGATGGAGAAGAACTGCTACGATGACGTGATGGAGAAGAGCTGCCACGAGTTGCTACTAGTTACATGATTGAGAAGTGCCATGAGTTACTTGACAGAGATGAGCTGGAATAAGTTACATGACAGAAAAGAGCTGTTACAAGTTACGTGACCGAGAAGAGCTGCTACGAGTTACATGACACAGAAGAGCTGCTACGACTTGCATGACAGAGAAGAGCTGCTATGAAGTTCTTGACAGAGAAGAGGTTCTACGAGTTACTTGACAGAGAAGAGATGTTACGAGTTACATGACAGAGAATAGCTGCTATGAGTTACAGGACAGAGAATAGCTGCTACTAGTTGCATGACAGAAGAGCTGCTACTAGTTACATGATGGCATGATGGAGAAGTGCCATGAGTTACTTGACAGAGATGAGCTGGAACAAGTTACATGACAGAAAAGAGCTGCTACAAGTTACTTGACCGAGAAGAGCTGCTACAAGTTACTTGACAGAGAAGAGCCACTACGAGTCACTTGACAGAGAAGAGCTGCTCCAAGTTACATGACAGAGAGGAGCTACTACGAGTTGCATGACAGAGAAGAGCTGCTACGAGTTGCATGACAGAGAAGAGCTGCTATGAGTTTCTTGACAGAGAAGAGATGCTGCGAGTTACTTGACAGAGAAGAGGTAGTACGAGTTACATGACAGAGAAGAGCCAATACTAGTTACATGACAGAGAAGAGCTGCTACGAGTTGCATGACAGAGAAGAACTGCCACAAGTTACATGACAGAGAAGAGCTGCTACGAGTTACATGACAGAGAAGAACTGCCACGAGTTACATGACAGAGAAGAACTGCCATAAGTGACGTGATGGAGAAGAACTGCTACGAGTGACGTGATGGAGAAGAGCTGCTACGAGTTGCTACTAGTTACATGACAGAGAAGAGCTGCTGCAAGTTACTTGACAGAGAAGAGCTGCTATGAGTTACTTGACAGAGAAGAGGTGCTACGAGTTACATGACAGAGAATAGCTGCTATGAGTTACAGGACCGAGAATAGCTGCTACTAGTTGCATGACAGAAGAGCTGCTACTAGTTACATGATGGAGAAGTGCCATGAGTTACTTGACATAGATGAGCTGGAACAAGTTACATGACAGAAAAGAGCTGCTACAAGTTACTTGACCGAGAAGAGCTGCTACAAGTTATTTGACAGAGAAGAGCCACTACGAGTCACTTGACAGAGAAGAGCTGCTACGAGTACCTTGACAGAGAAGAACTGCCACAAGTTACATGACAGAGAAGAGCTGCTACGAGTTACATGACAGAGAAGAACTGCCATGAGTTACATGACAGAGAAGAACTGCCATAAGTGACGTGATGGAGAAGAACTGCTACGAGTGACGTGATGGAGAAGAGCTGCTACGAGTTGCTACTAGTTACATGACAGAGAAGAGCTGCTGCAAGTTACTTGACAGAGAAGAGCTGCTATGAGTTACTTGACAGAGAAGAGGTGCTACGAGTTACATGATAGAGGAGAGCCGCTATGAGTTGCATGACAGAGAAGAGCTGCTACTAAGTTCTTGACAGAGAAGAGGTTCTACGAGTTACTTGACAGAGAAGAGATGCTACGAGTTACATGACAGAGAATAGCTGCTATGAGTTACAGGACCGAGAATAGCTGCTACTAGTTGCATGACAGAAGAGCTGCTACTAGTTACATGATGGAGAAGTGCCATGAGTTACTTGACATAGATGAGCTGGAACAAGTTACATGACAGAAAAGAGCTGCTACAAGTTACTTGACCGAGAAGAGCTGCTACAAGTTATTTGACAGAGAAGAGCCACTACGAGTCACTTGACAGAGAAGAGCTGCTACAAAATACATGACAGAGAGGAGCTGCTACGAGTTACAAGACAGGGAAGAGCTGCTACGAGTTGCATGACAGAGAAGAGCTGCTACGAGTTGCATGACAGAGAAGAGCTGCTATGAGTTTCTTGACAGAGAAGAGGTGCTACGAGTTACTTGACAGAGAAGAGCTGCTACGAGTTGCATGACAGAGAAGAGCTGCTATGAGTTTCTTGACAGAGAAGAGGTGCTACGAGTTACATGACAGAGAAGAGCCACTACTAGTTACATGACAGAGAAGAGCTGCTACGAGTTGCATGACAGAGAAGAACTGCCACAGGTTACATTACAGAGAAGAGCTGCTACGAGTTACATGACAGAGAAGAACTGCCACGAGTTACATGACAGAGAAGAACTGCCATAAGTGACGTGATGGAGAAGAACTGCTACGATGACGTGATGGAGAAGAGCTGCCACGAGTTGCTACTAGTTACATGATTGAGAAGTGCCATGAGTTACTTGACAGAGATGAGCTGGAATAAGTTACATGACAGAAAAGAGCTGTTACAAGTTACGTGACCGAGAAGAGCTGCTACGAGTTACATGACACAGAAGAGCTGCTACGACTTGCATGACAGAGAAGAGCTGCTATGAAGTTCTTGACAGAGAAGAGGTTCTACGAGTTACTTGACAGAGAAGAGATGCTACGAGTTACATGACAGAGAATAGCTGCTATGAGTTACAGGACAGAGAATAGCTGCTACTAGTTGCATGACAGAAGAGCTGCTACTAGTTACATGATGGCATGATGGAGAAGTGCCATGAGTTACTTGACAGAGATGAGCTGGAACAAGTTACATGACAGAAAAGAGCTGCTACAAGTTACTTGACCGAGAAGAGCTGCTACAAGTTACTTGACAGAGAAGAGCCACTACGAGTCACTTGACAGAGAAGAGCTGCTCCAAGTTACATGACAGAGAGGAGCTACTACGAGTTACATGACAGAGAAGAGCTACTACGAGTTGCATGACAGAGAAGAGCTGCTATGAGTTTCTTGACAGAGAAGAGATGCTGCGAGTTACTTGACAGAGAAGAGGTAGTACGAGTTACATGACAGAGAAGAGCCAATACTAGTTACATGACAGAGAAGAGCTGCTACGAGTTACATGACAGAGAAGAACTGCCACGAGTTACATGACAGAGAAGAACTGCCATAAGTGACGTGATGGAGAAGAACTGCTACGAGTGACGTGATGGAGAAGAGCTGCTACGAGTTGCTACTAGTTACATGACAGAGAAGAGCTGCTGCAAGTTACTTGACAGAGAAGAGCTGCTATGAGTTACTTGACAGAGAAGAGGTGCTACGAGTTACATGACAGAGGAGAGCCGCTATGAGTTACATGAGAGAGAAGAGCTACTACGAGTTTCATGACAGAGAATAGCTACTATGAGTTACAGGATGGAGAATAGCTGCTACTAGTTGCTTGACAGAGAAGAGCTGCTACTTGTTGCATGACAGAGAAGAACTGCTGCAAGTTACTTGACAGAGAAGAGCTGCTATGAGTTACTTGACTGAGAAGAGCTGCTACAAATTACTTGACAGAGAAGAGCTGCTGTGAGTTGCTGGACAGAATAGACCTAATTGATTTACAATAGAAAGAAGAGCTGCTATGAGTTACATTACGGAGAAAAGGTTCTGCGCGTTACTTGACAGAGAAGAGTCGCTACACGTTTCTTGACTGAGAAGAGGTGATAAGAGCTAGAGGACAGAGAAGAGCCACTACGAGTTCCTTGACAGAGAAGAGCTGCTACAAGTTACATGAGAGAGAAGAGCTGCTATGAGTTACATCACAGAGAAGAGCTGCGATGAGTTGCATGACAGAGAAGAGCTGCTATGAGTTACATGACAGAGAACTGCTATGAGTTGCACGACAGAGAAAATACACTACGAGTTACATGAAGAGAAGAGGTACCACGAGTTGCATGAGAGACAAGGGATGAAACAAGCTACATGAAAGAGAAGAGCTGCTATGAGTTAAAGGACGGAGAATAGCTGCTACTAGTTGCTTGACAGAGAAGAACTGCTACTAGTTGCATGACAGAGAAGAGCTGCTGCAAGTTACTTGACAGAGAAGAGCTGCTATGAGTTACTTGACAGAGAAGAGGTGCTACGAGTTACATGACAGAGGAGAGCCGCTATGAGTTACATGAGAGAGAAGAGCTACTACGAGTTTCATGACAGAGAATAGCTACTATGAGTTACAGGATGGAGAATAGCTGCTACTAGTTGCTTGACAGAGAAGAGCTGCTACTTGTTGCATGACAGAGAAGAACTGCTACAAGTTACTTGACAGAGAAGAGCTGCTATGAGTTACTTGACTGAGAAGAGCTGCTACGAATTACTTGACAGAGAAGAGCTGCTATGAGTTGCTGGACAGAAAAGACCTAATTGATTTACAGTAGAAAGAAGAGCTGCTATGAGTTACATTACGGAGAAAAGGTTCTGCGTGTTACTTGACAGAGAAGAGTCGCTACA
Organism: Pleurodeles waltl; assembly: GCF_031143425.1. Lineage (NCBI taxonomy): Eukaryota > Metazoa > Chordata > Amphibia > Caudata > Salamandridae > Pleurodeles > Pleurodeles waltl. The sequence continues at coordinate 23,054,889 of NC_090448.1, read as the reverse complement.
CGTTTCTTGACTGAGAAGAGGTGATAAGAGCTACAGGACAGAGAAGAGCCATTATGAGTTACTTGACAGAGAAGAGCCACTACGAGTTCCTTGACAGAGAAGAGCTGCTACAAGTTACATGAGAGAGAAGAGCTGCTATGAGTTACATCACAGAGAAGAGCTGCTACTAGTTGCATGACAGAGAAGAGCTGCTACGAAGTTCTTGACAGAGAAGAGGTTCTACGAGTTACATGACAGAGAATAGCTGCTATGAGTTTCTAGACAGAGAAGAGGTGCTACGAGTTACTTGACAGAGAAGAGGTGCTACGAGTTACATGACAGAGAAGAGCTGCTACGAGTTCCTTGACAGAGAAGAGCTGCTACAAGTTACATGAATGAGAAGAGCTGCTACGAGTTACATGACACAGAAGAGCTGCTACGAGTTGCATGACAGAGAAGAGCTGCTACGAAGTTCTTGACAGAGAAGAGGTTCTACGAGTTACTTGACAGAGAGGAGATGCTACGAGTTACATGACAGAGAATAGCTGCTATGAGTTACAGGACGGAGAATAGCTGCTACTAGTTGCATGACAGAAGAGCTGCTACTAGTTTCATGATGGAGAAGTGCCATGAGTTACTTGACATAGATGAGCTGGAACAAGTTACATGACAGAGAGGAGCTGCTACGAGTTACATGACCGAGAAGAGCTGCTACGAGTTGCATGACAGAGAAGAGCTGCTATGAGATTCTTGACAGAGAAGAGGTGCTACGAGTTACTTGACAGAGAAGAGGTAGTACGAGTTACATGACAGAGAAGAGCCACTACTAATTACATGACAGAGAAGAGCTGCTACGAGTTGCATTACAGAGAAGAACTGCCACAGGTTACATTATAGAGAAGAGCTGCTACGAGTTACATGACAGAGAAGAACTGCCACGAGTTACATGACAGAGAAGAACTGCCATAAGCGTCGTGATGGAGAAGAACTGCTACGATGACGTGATGGAGAAGAGCTGCTACGAGTTGCTACTAGTTACATGATTGAGAAGTGCCATGAGTTACTTGACAGAGATGAGCTGGAACAAGTTACATGACAGAAAAGAGGTGTTACAAGTTACGTGACCGAGAAGAGCTGCTACAAGTTACATGACACAGAAGAGCTGCTACGACTTGCATGACAGAGAAGAGCTGCTACGAAGTTCTTGACAGAGAAGAGGTTCTACGAGTTACATGACAGAGAAGAGATTCTACGAGTTACATGACAGAGAATAGCTGCTATGAGTTACAGGACACAGAATAGCTGCTACTAGTTGCATGACAGAAGAGCTGCTACTAGTTACATGATGGAGAAGTGCCATGAGTTACTTGACATAGATGAGCTGGAACAAGTTACATGACAGAAAAGAGCTGCTACAAGTTACTTGACCGAGAAGAGCTGCTACAAGTTATTTGACAGAGAAGAGCCACTACGAGTCACTTGACAGAGAAGAGCTGCTACAAAATACATGACAGAGAGGAGCTGCTACGAGTTACATGACAGAGAAGAGCTGCTACGAGTTGCATGACAGAGAAGAGCTGCTACGAGTTGCATGACAGAGAAGAGCTGCTATGAGTTTCTTGACAGAGAAGAGGTGCTACGAGTTACTTGACAGAGAAGAGCTGCTACGAGTTGCATGACAGAGAAGAGCTGCTATGAGTTTCTTGACAGAGAAGAGGTGCTACGAGTTACATGACAGAGAAGAGCCACTACTAGTTACATGACAGAGAAGAGCTGCTACGAGTTGCATGACAGAGAAGAACTGCCACAGGTTACATTACAGAGAAGAGCTGCTACGAGTTACATGACAGAGAAGAACTGCCACGAGTTACATGACAGAGAAGAACTGCCATAAGTGACGTGATGGAGAAGAACTGCTACGATGACGTGATGGAGAAGAGCTGCCACGAGTTGCTACTAGTTACATGATTGAGAAGTGCCATGAGTTACTTGACAGAGATGAGCTGGAATAAGTTACATGACAGAAAAGAGCTGTTACAAGTTACGTGACCGAGAAGAGCTGCTACGAGTTACATGACACAGAAGAGCTGCTACGACTTGCATGACAGAGAAGAGCTGCTATGAAGTTCTTGACAGAGAAGAGGTTCTACGAGTTACTTGACAGAGAAGAGATGCTACGAGTTACATGACAGAGAATAGCTGCTATGAGTTACAGGACAGAGAATAGCTGCTACTAGTTGCATGACAGAAGAGCTGCTACTAGTTACATGATGGCATGATGGAGAAGTGCCATGAGTTACTTGACAGAGATGAGCTGGAACAAGTTACATGACAGAAAAGAGCTGCTACAAGTTACTTGACCGAGAAGAGCTGCTACAAGTTACTTGACAGAGAAGAGCCACTACGAGTCACTTGACAGAGAAGAGCTGCTCCAAGTTACATGACAGAGAGGAGCTACTACGAGTTGCATGACAGAGAAGAGCTGCTACGAGTTGCATGACAGAGAAGAGCTGCTATGAGTTTCTTGACAGAGAAGAGATGCTGCGAGTTACTTGACAGAGAAGAGGTAGTACGAGTTACATGACAGAGAAGAGCCAATACTAGTTACATGACAGAGAAGAGCTGCTACGAGTTGCATGACAGAGAAGAACTGCCACAAGTTACATGACAGAGAAGAGCTGCTACGAGTTACATGACAGAGAAGAACTGCCACGAGTTACATGACAGAGAAGAACTGCCATAAGTGACGTGATGGAGAAGAACTGCTACGAGTGACGTGATGGAGAAGAGCTGCTACGAGTTGCTACTAGTTACATGACAGAGAAGAGCTGCTGCAAGTTACTTGACAGAGAAGAGCTGCTATGAGTTACTTGACAGAGAAGAGGTGCTACGAGTTACATGACAGAGAATAGCTGCTATGAGTTACAGGACCGAGAATAGCTGCTACTAGTTGCATGACAGAAGAGCTGCTACTAGTTACATGATGGAGAAGTGCCATGAGTTACTTGACATAGATGAGCTGGAACAAGTTACATGACAGAAAAGAGCTGCTACAAGTTACTTGACCGAGAAGAGCTGCTACAAGTTATTTGACAGAGAAGAGCCACTACGAGTCACTTGACAGAGAAGAGCTGCTACGAGTACCTTGACAGAGAAGAACTGCCACAAGTTACATGACAGAGAAGAGCTGCTACGAGTTACATGACAGAGAAGAACTGCCATGAGTTACATGACAGAGAAGAACTGCCATAAGTGACGTGATGGAGAAGAACTGCTACGAGTGACGTGATGGAGAAGAGCTGCTACGAGTTGCTACTAGTTACATGACAGAGAAGAGCTGCTGCAAGTTACTTGACAGAGAAGAGCTGCTATGAGTTACTTGACAGAGAAGAGGTGCTACGAGTTACATGATAGAGGAGAGCCGCTATGAGTTGCATGACAGAGAAGAGCTGCTACTAAGTTCTTGACAGAGAAGAGGTTCTACGAGTTACTTGACAGAGAAGAGATGCTACGAGTTACATGACAGAGAATAGCTGCTATGAGTTACAGGACCGAGAATAGCTGCTACTAGTTGCATGACAGAAGAGCTGCTACTAGTTACATGATGGAGAAGTGCCATGAGTTACTTGACATAGATGAGCTGGAACAAGTTACATGACAGAAAAGAGCTGCTACAAGTTACTTGACCGAGAAGAGCTGCTACAAGTTATTTGACAGAGAAGAGCCACTACGAGTCACTTGACAGAGAAGAGCTGCTACAAAATACATGACAGAGAGGAGCTGCTACGAGTTACAAGACAGGGAAGAGCTGCTACGAGTTGCATGACAGAGAAGAGCTGCTACGAGTTGCATGACAGAGAAGAGCTGCTATGAGTTTCTTGACAGAGAAGAGGTGCTACGAGTTACTTGACAGAGAAGAGCTGCTACGAGTTGCATGACAGAGAAGAGCTGCTATGAGTTTCTTGACAGAGAAGAGGTGCTACGAGTTACATGACAGAGAAGAGCCACTACTAGTTACATGACAGAGAAGAGCTGCTACGAGTTGCATGACAGAGAAGAACTGCCACAGGTTACATTACAGAGAAGAGCTGCTACGAGTTACATGACAGAGAAGAACTGCCACGAGTTACATGACAGAGAAGAACTGCCATAAGTGACGTCATGGAGAAGAACTGCTACGATGACGTGATGGAGAAGAGCTGCCACGAGTTGCTACTAGTTACATGATTGAGAAGTGCCATGAGTTACTTGACAGAGATGAGCTGGAATAAGTTACATGACAGAAAAGAGCTGTTACAAGTTACGTGACCGAGAAGAGCTGCTACGAGTTACATGACACAGAAGAGCTGCTACGACTTGCATGACAGAGAAGAGCTGCTATGAAGTTCTTGACAGAGAAGAGGTTCTACGAGTTACTTGACAGAGAAGAGATGCTACGAGTTACATGACAGAGAATAGCTGCTATGAGTTACAGGACAGAGAATAGCTGCTACTAGTTGCATGACAGAAGAGCTGCTACTAGTTACATGATGGCATGATGGAGAAGTGCCATGAGTTACTTGACAGAGATGAGCTGGAACAAGTTACATGACAGAAAAGAGCTGCTACAAGTTACTTGACCGAGAAGAGCTGCTACAAGTTACTTGACAGAGAAGAGCCACTACGAGTCACTTGACAGAGAAGAGCTGCTCCAAGTTACATGACAGAGAGGAGCTACTACGAGTTACATGACAGAGAAGAGCTACTACGAGTTGCATGACAGAGAAGAGCTGCTATGAGTTTCTTGACAGAGAAGAGATGCTGCGAGTTACTTGACAGAGAAGAGGTAGTACGAGTTACATGACAGAGAAGAGCCAATACTAGTTACATGACAGAGAAGAGCTGCTACGAGTTACATGACAGAGAAGAACTGCCACGAGTTACATGACAGAGAAGAACTGCCATAAGTGACGTGATGGAGAAGAACTGCTACGAGTGACGTGATGGAGAAGAGCTGCTACGAGTTGCTACTAGTTACATGACAGAGAAGAGCTGCTGCAAGTTACTTGACAGAGAAGAGCTGCTATGAGTTACTTGACAGAGAAGAGGTGCTACGAGTTACATGACAGAGGAGAGCCGCTATGAGTTACATGAGAGAGAAGAGCTACTACGAGTTTCATGACAGAGAATAGCTACTATGAGTTACAGGATGGAGAATAGCTGCTACTAGTTGCTTGACAGAGAAGAGCTGCTACTTGTTGCATGACAGAGAAGAACTGCTGCAAGTTACTTGACAGAGAAGAGCTGCTATGAGTTACTTGACTGAGAAGAGCTGCTACAAATTACTTGACAGAGAAGAGCTGCTGTGAGTTGCTGGACAGAATAGACCTAATTGATTTACAATAGAAAGAAGAGCTGCTATGAGTTACATTACGGAGAAAAGGTTCTGCGCGTTACTTGACAGAGAAGAGTCGCTACACGTTTCTTGACTGAGAAGAGGTGATAAGAGCTAGAGGACAGAGAAGAGCCACTACGAGTTCCTTGACAGAGAAGAGCTGCTACAAGTTACATGAGAGAGAAGAGCTGCTATGAGTTACATCACAGAGAAGAGCTGCGATGAGTTGCATGACAGAGAAGAGCTGCTATGAGTTACATGACAGAGAACTGCTATGAGTTGCACGACAGAGAAAATACACTACGAGTTACATGAAGAGAAGAGGTACCACGAGTTGCATGAGAGACAAGGGATGAAACAAGCTACATGAAAGAGAAGAGCTGCTATGAGTTAAAGGACGGAGAATAGCTGCTACTAGTTGCTTGACAGAGAAGAACTGCTACTAGTTGCATGACAGAGAAGAGCTGCTGCAAGTTACTTGACAGAGAAGAGCTGCTATGAGTTACTTGACAGAGAAGAGGTGCTACGAGTTACATGACAGAGGAGAGCCGCTATGAGTTACATGAGAGAGAAGAGCTACTACGAGTTTCATGACAGAGAATAGCTACTATGAGTTACAGGATGGAGAATAGCTGCTACTAGTTGCTTGACAGAGAAGAGCTGCTACTTGTTGCATGACAGAGAAGAACTGCTACAAGTTACTTGACAGAGAAGAGCTGCTATGAGTTACTTGACTGAGAAGAGCTGCTACGAATTACTTGACAGAGAAGAGCTGCTATGAGTTGCTGGACAGAAAAGACCTAATTGATTTACAGTAGAAAGAAGAGCTGCTATGAGTTACATTACGGAGAAAAGGTTCTGCGTGTTACTTGACAGAGAAGAGTCGCTACACGTTTCTTGACTGAGAAGAGGTGATAAGAGCTACAGGACAGAGAAGAGCCATTATGAGTTACTTGACAGAGAAGAGCCACTACGAGTTCCTTGACAGAGAAGAGCTGCTACAAGTTACATGAGAGAGAAGAGCTGCTATGAGTTACATCACAGAGAAGAGCTGCTACTAGTTGCATGACAGAGAAGAGCTGCTACGAAGTTCTTGACAGAGAAGAGGTTCTACGAGTTACATGACAGAGAATAGCTGCTATGAGTTTCTAGACAGAGAAGAGGTGCTACGAGTTACTTGACAGAGAAGAGGTGCTACGAGTTACATGACAGAGAAGAGCTGCTACGAGTTCCTTGACAGAGAAGAGCTGCTACAAGTTACATGAATGAGAAGAGCTGCTACGAGTTACATGACACAGAAGAGCTGCTACGAGTTGCATGACAGAGAAGAGCTGCTACGAAGTTCTTGACAGAGAAGAGGTTCTACGAGTTACTTGACAGAGAGGAGATGCTACGAGTTACATGACAGAGAATAGCTGCTATGAGTTACAGGACGGAGAATAGCTGCTACTAGTTGCATGACAGAAGAGCTGCTACTAGTTTCATGATGGAGAAGTGCCATGAGTTACTTGACATAGATGAGCTGGAACAAGTTACATGACATAGAGGAGCTGCTACGAGTTACATGACCGAGAAGAGCTGCTACGAGTTGCATGACAGAGAAGAGCTGCTATGAGATTCTTGACAGAGAAGAGGTGCTACGAGTTACTTGACAGAGAAGAGGTAGTACGAGTTACATGACAGAGAAGAGCCACTACTAATTACATGACAGAGAAGAGCTGCTACGAGTTGCATTACAGAGAAGAACTGCCACAGGTTACATTATAGAGAAGAGCTGCTACGAGTTACATGACAGAGAAGAACTGCCACGAGTTACATGACAGAGAAGAACTGCCATAAGCGTCGTGATGGAGAAGAACTGCTACGATGACGTGATGGAGAAGAGCTGCTACGAGTTGCTACTAGTTACATGATTGAGAAGTGCCATGAGTTACTTGACAGAGATGAGCTGGAACAAGTTACATGACAGAAAAGAGGTGTTACAAGTTACGTGACCGAGAAGAGCTGCTACAAGTTACATGACACAGAAGAGCTGCTACGACTTGCATGACAGAGAAGAGCTGCTACGAAGTTCTTGACAGAGAAGAGGTTCTACGAGTTACATGACAGAGAAGAGATTCTACGAGTTACATGACAGAGAATAGCTGCTATGAGTTACAGGACACAGAATAGCTGCTACTAGTTGCATGACAGAAGAGCTGCTACTAGTTACATGATGGAGAAGTGCCATGAGTTACTTGACAGAGATGAGCTGGAACAAGTTACATGACAGAAAAGAGCTGCTACAAGTTACTTGACAGAGAAGAGCTGCTACAAGATACTTGACAGAGAAGAGCCACTACGAGTCACTTGACTGAGAAGAGCTGCTCCAAGTTACATGACAGAGAGGAGCTACTACGAGTTACATGACAGAGAAGAGTTGCTACGAGTTGCATGACAAAGAAGAGCTGCTATGAATTTCTTGACAGAGAAGAGGTGCTGCAAGTTACTTGACAGAGAAGAGGTAGTACGAGTTACATAACAGAGAAGAGCCACTACAAGTTACATGACAGAGAAGAGCTGCTACGAGTAGCATGACAGAGAAGAACTGCCACAAGTTACATGACAGAGAAGAGCTGCTACGAGTTACATGACAGAGAAGAACTGCCACGAGTTACATGACAGAGAAGAACTGCCACGAGTGACGTGATGGAGAAGAACTGCTACGAGTGACGTGATGGAGAAGAGCTGCTATGAGTTGCTACTAGTTACATGACAGAGAAGAGCTGCTACTAAGTTCTTGACAGAGAAGAGGTTCTACGAGTTACTTGACAGAGAAAAGATGCTACGAGTTATATGACAGAGAATAGCTGCTATGAGTTACAGGACAGAGAATAGCTGCTACTAGTTGCATGACAGAAGAGCTGCTACTAGTTACATGATGGAGAAGTGCCATGAGTTACTTGACATAGATGAGCTGGAACAAGTTACATGACAGAAAAGAGCTGCTACAAGTTACTTGACCGAGAAGAGCCGCTACAAGTTATTTGACAGAGAAGAGCCACTACGAGTCACTTGACAGAGAAGAGCTGCTACAAGTTACATGACAGAGAGGAGCTGCTACGAGTTACATGACAGAGAAGAGCTGCTACGAGTTGCATGACAGAGAAGAGCTGCTACGAGTTGCATGACAGAGAAGAGCTGCTATGAGTTTCTTGACAGAGAAGAGGTGCCACGAGTTACATGACAGAGAAGAACTGCCATAAGTGACGTGATGGAGAAGAACTGCTACGAGTGACGTGATGGAGAAGAGCTGCTACGAATTGCTACTAGTTACATGATTGAGAAGTGCCATGAGTTACTTGATATAGATGAGCTGGAACAAGTTACATGACAGAAAAGTGCTGCTACAAGTTACTTGACCGAGAAGAGCTGCTACAAGTTATTTGACAGAGAAGAGCCACTACGAGTCACTTGACAGAGAAGAGCTGCTACAAGTTACATGACAGAGAGGAGCTGCTACGAGTTACATGACAGAGAAGAGCTGCTACGAGTTGCATGACAGAGAAGAGCTGCTATGAGTTACAGGACAGAGAATAGCTGCTACTAGTTGCATGACAGAAGAGCTGCTACTAGTTACATGATGGAGAAGTGCCATGAGTTACTTGACATAGATGAGCTGGAACAAGTTACATGAAAGAAAAGAGCTGCTACAAGTTACTTGACCGAGAAGAGCTGCTACAAGTTATTTGACAGAGAAGAGCCACTACGAGTCACTTGACAGAGAAGAGCTGCTACAAAATACATGACAGAGAGGAGCTGCTACGAGTTACATGACAGAGAAGAGCTGCTACGAGTTGCATGACAGAGAAGAGCTGCTACGAGTTGCATGACAGAGAAGAGCTGCTATGAGTTTCTTGACAGAGAAGAGGTGTTACGAGTTACTTGACAGAGAAGAGCTGCTACGAGTTGCATGACAGAGAAGAGCTGCTATGAGTTTCTTGACAGAGAAGAGGTGCTACGAGTTACATGACAGAGAAGAGCCACTACTAGTTACATGACAGAGAAGAGCTGCTATGAGTTGCATGACAGAGAAGAACTGCCACAGGTTACATTACAGAGAAGAGCTGCTACGAGTTACATGACAGAGAAGAACTGCCACGAGTTACATGACAGAGAAGAACTGCCATAAGTGACGTGATGGAGAAGAACTGCTACGATGACGTGATGGAGAAGAGCTACTACGAGTTGCTACTAGTTACATGATTGAGAAGTGCCATGAGTTACTTGACAGAGATGAGCTGGAATAAGTTACATGACAGAAAAGAGCTGTTACAAGTTACGTGACCGAAAAGAGTTGCTACGAGTTACATGACACAGAAGAGCTGCTACGACTTGCATGACAGAGAAGAGCTGCTACGAAGTTCTTGACAGAGAAGAGGTTCTCCGAGTTACTTGACAGAGAAGAGATGCTACGAGTTACATGACAGAGAATAGCTGCTATGAGTTACAGGACAGAGAATAGCTGCTACTAGTTGCATGACAGAAGAGCTGCTACTAGTTACATGATGGCATGATGGAGAAGTGCCATGAGTTACTTGAAGAGAGATGAGCTGGAACAAGTTACATGACAGAGAAGAGCTGCTACGAGCTGCATGACAGAGAAGAGCTGCTATGAGTTTCTTGACAGAGAAGAGGTGCTACGAGTTACTTGACAGAGAAGAGGTAGTACGAGTTACATGACAGAGAAGAGCCACTACTAGTTAAATGACAGAGAAGAGCTGCTATGAGTTGCATGACAGAGAAGAACTGCCACAGGTTACATGACAGAGAAGAGCTGCTACGAGTTACATGACAGAGAAGAACTGCCACGAGTTACATGACAGAGAAGAACTGCCATAAGTGACGTGATGGAGAAGAACTGCTACGAGTGACGTGATGGAGAAGAGCTGCTACGAATTGCTACTAGTTACATGATTGAGAAGTGCCATGAGTTACTTGACAGAGATGAGCTGAAACAAGTTACATGACAGAAAAGAGCTGTTACAAGTTACGTGACCGAGAAGAGCTGCTACGAGTTGCATGACACAGAAGAGCTGCTACAAGTTGCATGACAGAGAAGAGCTGCTACGAAGTTCTTGACAGAGAAGAGGTTCTACGAGTTACTTGACAGAGAAGAGATGCTACGAGTTACATGACAGAGAATAGCTGCTATGAGTTACAGGACAGAGAATAGCTGCTACTAGTTGCATGACAGAAGAGCTGCTACTAGTTACATGATGGAGAAGTGCCATGAGTTACTTGACAGAGATGAGCTGGAACAAGTTACATGACAGAAAAGAGCTGCTACAAGTTACTTGACCGAGAAGAGCCGCTACAAGTTACTTGACAGAGAAGAGCCACTACGAGTCACTTGACAGAGAAGAGCTGCTCCAAGTTACATGACAGAGAGGAGCTGCTACGAGTTACATGACAGAGAAGAGCTGCTACGAGTTGCATGACAGAGAAGAGCTGCTACGAGTTGCATGACAGAGAAGAGCTGCTATGAGTTTCTTGACAGAGAAGAGGTGCTACGAGTTACTTGACTGAGAAGAGTTGCTACGAATTACTTGACAGAGAAAAGCTGCTATGAGTTGCTGGACAGAAAAGACCTAATTGATTTACAGTAGAAAGAAGAGCTACTATGAGTTACATTACGGAGAAAAGGTTCTGCGCGTTACTTGACAGAGAAGAGTCGCTACATGTTTCTTGACTGAGAAGAGGTGATAAGAGCTACAGGACAGAGAAGAGCCACTATGAGTTACTTGACAGAGAAGATCCACTACGAGTTCCTTGACAGAGAAGAGCTGCGACAAGTTACATGAGAGAGAAGAGCTGCTATGAGTTACATCACAGAGAAGAGCTGCGATGAGTTGCATGACAGAGAAGAGCTGCTACGAGTTTCTAGACAGAGAAGAGGTGCTACGAGTTACTTGACAGAGAAGAGGTGCTATGAGTTACATGACAGAGAAGAGCCACTACGAGTTCCTTGTCAGAGAAGACCTGCTACAAGTTACATGAATGAGAAGAGCTGCTACGAGTTACATGACAGAGAAGAGCTGCTACGAGTTGCATGACAGAGAAGAGCTGCTACGAAGTTCTTGACAGAGAAGAGGTTCTACGAGTTACTTGACAGAGAAGAGATGCTACGAGTTACATGACAGAGAATAGCTGCTATGAGTTACAGGACAGAGAATAGCTGCTACTAGTTGCATGACAGAAGAGCTGCTACTGGTTACATGATGGAGAAGTGCCATGAGTTACTTGACATAGATGAGCTGGAACAAGTTACATGACAGAAAAGAGCTGCTACAAGTTACTTGACAGAGAAGAGCCACTACGAGTCACTTGACAGAGAAGAGCTGCTACAAGTTACATGACAGAGAGGAGCTGCTACGAGTTACATGACAGAGAAGAGCTGCTACGGGTTGCATGACAGAGAAGAGCTGCTATGAGTTTCTTGACAGAGAAGAGGTGCTACGAGTTACTTGACAGAGAAGAGGTAGTACGAGTTACATGACAGAGAAGAGCCACTACTAGTCACATGACAGAGAAGAGCTGCTACGAGTTGCATGACAGAGAAGAACTGCCACAGGTTACATGACAGAGAAGAGCTGCCACGAGTTACATGACAGAGAAGAACTGCTGCAAGTTACTTGACAGAGAAGAGCTGCTATGAGTTGCTTGACTGAGAAGAGCTGCTACGAAGTACTTGACAGAGAAGAGCCGCTATGAGTTGCTGGACAGAAAAGACCTAATTGATTTACAGTAGAAAGAAGAGCTGCTATGAGTTACATTACGGAGAAAAGGTTCTGCGCGTTACTTGACAGAGAAGAGTCACTACATGTTTCTTGACTGAGAAGAGGTGATAAGAGCTACAGGACAGAGAAGAGCCACTATGAGTTACTTGACAGAGAAGGTCCACTACGAGTTCCTTGACAGATAAGAGCTGCTACAAGTTACATGAGAGAGAAGATCTGCTATGAGTTACATCACAGAGAAGAGCTGCGATGAGTTGCATGACAGAGAAGAGCTGCTACGAGTTTCTAGACAGAGAAGAGGTGCTACGAGTTACTTGACAGAGAAGAGGTGCTACGAGTTACATGACAGAGAAGAGCCGCTATGAGTTCCTTGACAGAGAAGAGCTGCTACAAGTTACATGAATGAGAAGAGCTGCTACGAGTTACATGACACAGAAGAGCTGCTACGAATTGCATGACAGAGAAGAGCTGCTACGAAGTTCTTGACAGAGAAGAGGTTCTACGAGTTACTTGACAGAGAAGAGATGCTATGAGTTACAGGACAGAGAATAGCGGCTACTAGTTGCATGATAGAAGAGCTGCTACTAGTTACATGATGGAGAAGTGCCATGAGTTACTTGACATAGATGAGCTGGAACAAGTTACATGACAGAAAAGAGCTGCTACAAGTTACTTGACTGAGAAGAGCTGCTACAAGTTACTTGACAGAGAAGAGCCACTACGAGTCACTTGATAGAGAAGAGCTGCTACAAGTTACATGACAGAGAGGAGCTGCTACGAGTTACATGACAGAGAAGAGCTGCTACGAGCTGCATGACAGAGAAGAGCTGCTATGAGTTTCTTGACAGAGAAGAGGTGCTACGAGTTACTTGACAGAGAAGAGGTAGTACGAGTTACATGACAGAGAAGAGCCACTACTAGTTAAATGACAGAGAAGAGCTGCTATGAGTTGCATGACAGAGAAGAACTGCCACAGGTTACATGACAGAGAAGAGCTGCTACGAGTTACATGACAGAGAAGAACTGCCACGAGTTACATGACAGAGAAGAACTGCCATAAGTGACGTGATGGAGAAGAACTGCTACGAGTGACGTGATGGAGAAGAGCTGCTACGAATTGCTACTAGTTACATGATTGAGAAGTGCCATGAGTTACTTGACACAGATGAGATGAAACAAGTTACATGACAGAAAAGAGCTGTTACAAGTTACGTGACCGAGAAGAGCTGCTACGAGTTGCATGGCACAGAAGAGCTGCTACAAGTTGCATGACAGAGAAGAGCTGCTACGAAGTTCTTGACAGAGAAGAGGTTCTACGAGTTACTTGACAGAGAAGAGATGCTACGAGTTACATGACAGAGAAGAGATGCTATGAGTTACAGGACAGAGAATAGCTGCTACTAGTTGCATGACAGAAGAGCTGCTACTAGTTACATGATGGAGAAGTGCCATGAGTTACTTGACAGAGATGAGCTGGAACAAGTTACATGACAGAAAAGAGCTGCTACAAGTTACTTGACCGAGAAGAGCTGCTACAAGTTACTTGACAGAGAAGAGCCACTACGAGTCACTTGACAGAGAAGAGCTGCTCCAAGTTACATGACAGAGAGGAGCTGCTACGAGTTACATGATAGAGAAGAGCTGCTACGAGTTGCATGACAGAGAAGAGCTGCTATGAGTTTCTTGACAGAGAAGAGGTGCTGCGAGTTACTTGACAGAGAAGAGGTAGTACGAGTTACATGACAGAGAAGAGCCACTACTAGTTACATGACAGAGAAGAGCTGCTACGAGTTGCATGACAGAGAAGAACTGCCACAAGTTACATGACACAGAAGAGCTGCTACAAGTTACATGACAGAGAAGAACTGCCATGAGTTACATGACAGAGAAGAACTGCCATAAGTGACGTGATGGAGAAGAACTGCTACAAGTGACGTGATGGAGAAGAGCTGCTACGAGTTGCTACTAGTTACATGATTGAGAAGTGCCATGAGTTACTTGACAGAGATGAGCTGGAACAAGTTACATGACAGAAAAGAGCTGTTACAAGTTACGTGACCGAGAAGAGGTTCTACGAGTTATTTGACAGAGAAGAGATGCTACGAGTTACATGATAGAGAAGAGCTGCTGCGAGTAGTTACATGACAGAGAATAGCTGCTATGAGTTACAGGAGGGAGAATAGCTGCTAATAGTTGCATGACAGAAGAGCTGCTACTAGTTACATGATGGAGAAGTGCCATGAGTTACTTGACAGAGATGAGCTGGAACAAGTTACATGACAGAAAAGAGCTGCTACGAGTTACGTGACAGAGAAGAGCTGCTACGAATTACTTGACAGAGAAGAGCCACTATGAGTCACTTGACACAGAAGAGCTACTCCAAGTTACATGACAGAGAGGAGCTGCTACGAGTTACATGACAGAGAAGAGCTGCTACGAGTTGCATGACAGAGAAGAGCTGCTATGAGTTTCTTGACAGAGAAGGGGTGCTACGAGTTACTTGACAGAGAAGAGGTAGTACGAGTTACATGACAGAGTAGAGCCACTACTAATTACATGACAGAGAAGAGCTGCTACGAGTTGCATGAGAGAGAAGAACTGCCACAAGTTACATGACAGAGAAGAGCTGCTACGAGTTACATGACAGAGAAGAACTGCCATGAGTTACATGACAGAGAAGAACTGCCACGAGTGACGTGATGGAGAAGAGCTGCTACGAGTTGCATGACAGAGAAGAGCTGCTACACGTTGCCTGACAGAAGAGCTGCTACTAGTTACATGATTGAGAAGTACCATGAGTTACTTGACAGAGATGAGCTGGAACAAGTTACATGACAGAAAAGAGCTGTTACAAGTTACGTGACCAAGAAGAGCTGCTATGATTTGTGTGACTGAGTAGAGCTGCTAAGAAGTGCATGCCAGAGAAGAGCTGCCACAAGTTACATGGCAGGGAAGAGCTCCTATGAGTTACATGACAGAGAACTGCTACGAGTTGCATGACAGAGAAAAGACACTACGAGTTATATGAAGAGAAGAGGTACCAAGAGTTGCATGGCAGACAAGGGCTGACACAAGTTACATGACAGAGAAGAGCTGCTATGAGTTGAAGGACGCAGAATAGATGCTACTAGTTTCATGACAGAGAAGAGCTGCTGCAAGTTACCTGACAGAGAAGGGCTGCTATGAGTTGCATGACAGAGAAGAACTGCCACAGGTTACATGACAGAGAAGAGCTGCTACGAGTTACATGACAGAGAAGAACTGCCACGAGTTACATGACAGAGAAGAACTGCCATAAGTGACGTGATGGAGAAGAACTGCTACGAGTGACGTGATGGAGAAGAGCTGCTACGAATTGCTACTAGTTACATGATTGAGAAGTGCCATGAGTTACTTGACAGAGATGAGATGAAACAAGTTACATGACAGAAAAGAGCTGTTACAAGTTACGTGACCGAGAAGAGCTGCTACGAGTTGCATGGCACAGAAGAGCTGCTACAAGTTGCATGACAGAGAAGAGCTGCTACGAAGTTCTTGACAGAGAAGAGGTTCTACGAGTTACTTGACAGAGAAGAGATGCTACGAGTTACATGACAGAGAAGAGATGCTATGAGTTACAGGACAGAGAATAGCTGCTACTAGTTGCATGACAGAAGAGCTGCTACTAGTTACATGATGGAGAAGTGCCATGAGTTACTTGACAGAGATGAGCTGGAACAAGTTACATGACAGAAAAGAGCTGCTACAAGTTACTTGACCGAGAAGAGCTGCTACAAGTTACTTGACAGAGAAGAGCCACTACGAGTCACTTGACAGAGAAGAGCTGCTCCAAGTTACATGACAGAGAGGAGCTGCTACGAGTTACATGATAGAGAAGAGCTGCTACGAGTTGCATGACAGAGAAGAGCTGCTATGAGTTTCTTGACAGAGAAGAGGTGCTGCGAGTTACTTGACAGAGAAGAGGTAGTACGAGTTACATGACAGAGAAGAGCCACTACTAGTTACATGACAGAGAAGAGCTGCTACGAGTTGCATGACAGAGAAGAACTGCCACAAGTTACATGACACAGAAGAGCTGCTACAAGTTACATGACAGAGAAGAACTGCCACGAGTTACATGACAGAGAAGAACTGCCATAAGTGACGTGATGGAGAAGAACTGCTACAAGTGACGTGATGGAGAAGAGCTGCTACGAGTTGCTACTAGTTACATGATTGAGAAGTGCCATGAGTTACTTGACAGAGATGAGCTGGAACAAGTTACATGACAGAAAAGAGCTGTTACAAGTTACGTGACCGAGAAGAGGTTCTACGAGTTATTTGACAGAGAAGAGATGCTACGAGTTACATGATAGAGAAGAGCTGCTGCGAGTAGTTACATGACAGAGAATAGCTGCTATGAGTTACAGGAGGGAGAATAGCTGCTAATAGTTGCATGACAGAAGAGCTGCTACTAGTTACATGATGGAGAAGTGCCATGAGTTACTTGACAGAGATGAGCTGGAACAAGTTACATGACAGAAAAGAGCTGCTACGAGTTACGTGACAGAGAAGAGCTGCTACGAATTACTTGACAGAGAAGAGCCACTATGAGTCACTTGACACAGAAGAGCTACTCCAAGTTACATGACAGAGAGGAGCTGCTACGAGTTACATGACAGAGAAGAGCTGCTACGAGTTGCATGACAGAGAAGAGCTGCTATGAGTTTCTTGACAGAGAAGGGGTGCTACGAGTTACTTGACAGAGAAGAGGTAGTACGAGTTACATGACAGAGTAGAGCCACTACTAATTACATGACAGAGAAGAGCTGCTACGAGTTGCATGAGAGAGAAGAACTGCCACAAGTTACATGACAGAGAAGAGCTGCTACGAGTTACATGACAGAGAAGAACTGCCATGAGTTACATGACAGAGAAGAACTGCCACGAGTGACGTGATGGAGAAGAGCTGCTACGAGTTGCATGACAGAGAAGAGCTGCTACACGTTGCCTGACAGAAGAGCTGCTACTAGTTACATGATTGAGAAGTACCATGAGTTACTTGACAGAGATGAGCTGGAACAAGTTACATGACAGAAAAGAGCTGTTACAAGTTACGTGACCAAGAAGAGCTGCTATGATTTGTGTGACTGAGTAGAGCTGCTAAGAAGTGCATGCCAGAGAAGAGCTGCCACAAGTTACATGGCAGGGAAGAGCTCCTATGAGTTACATGACAGAGAACTGCTACGAGTTGCATGACAGAGAAAAGACACTACGAGTTATATGAAGAGAAGAGGTACCAAGAGTTGCATGGCAGACAAGGGCTGACACAAGTTACATGACAGAGAAGAGCTGCTATGAGTTGAAGGACGCAGAATAGATGCTACTAGTTTCATGACAGAGAAGAGCTGCTGCAAGTTACCTGACAGAGAAGGGCTGCTATGAGTTACATGACAGATAAGATCTACTACGAGTTTCATGACAGAGAAAGCTACTATGAGTTACAAGATGGAGAATATCTGCTACTAGTTGCTTGACAGAGAAGAGCTGCTACTAGTTGCATGACAGAGAAGAACTGTCGCTAGTTACTTGACAGAGAAGAGATGCTATGAGTTTCTTGACAGAGAAGAGATGCTATGAGTTTCTTGACTGAGAAGAGCTGCTTCAAGTTACTTGACAGAGAAGAGCTGCTATGAGTTGCAGGACAGAAAAGCGCTACTTGATTTACAGTACAAAGAAGAGCTGCTACGAGTTACATTACAGAGAAAAGCTTCTGCAAGTTAATTGACAGAGAAGAGCCGCTACAAGTTTCTTGACTGAGAAGAGGTGCTAAGAGTTACAGGACAGAGAAGAGCTGCAACGAGTTACAGGACAGAACAGAGCTGCTATGAGTTACTTGAGAGAGGAGAGCTGCTACGAGTTACTTGACAGAGAAGAGCTGCTCAAGTTACATGAAAGAGAAGAGCTGCTACGAGTTACATGACACAGAAGAGCTGCTATGATTTGCATGACAGAGAACAACTGCTATGGGTTTCTTGATAGAGAAGAGGTGCTACGAGTTACTTAACAGAGAAGAGAGTTACATGACAGAGAATAGCCAGTACGAGTTACATGACCGAGTAGAGCTGCTACGAGTTACATGACAGAGAATAGCTGCTATGAGTTACAGGCCGGAGAATAGCTGCTACTAGTTGCATGACAGAAAAGAGCTGCTATGAGTTACTTGACAGAGAAGAGGTGCTACGAGTTACTTGACAGAGACGTTCTATGAGTTACATTACAGACAAGAGCCGCTACATGATACTTGACAGAGAAGAGTTGCTACTAGTTGCATGACAGAGAAGAGCTTTGGCGAGTTACTTTACAGAGCAGAGCTGCTATGAGCTGCATGACAGAGAAGAGCTGCTACGAGTTGCATGACAGAGAAGAGCTGCTATGAGTTGCATGACAGGGAAGAGTTGCTATGATTTGCATGACAGAGAAGAGCTGCTACGAGTTGCATGGCAGGCAAGAGCTGCTACAAGTTGCATGGCACCGAACAGAAACCTCATGAGTAACTGTAACCCTTATAGTTGAGCACATCACTGACACTGAGATTCCACAAAGTAGAGAGCTGCTTGTTCACAAAGCACTTAAGTACCTAACTACTATGGGTTCTATTTACGAGAATGTAACGTCGGGCAGTGCTGCAAGAAACCTTGCTGCGCTGCACTGCGTCACAGGGAAGCAGCAGGAATGCACCGTATTTAAGGGAATATATTGCGTTTTTGTCCATGCCCCAGCGCTGGTGCATAATGTGCTGCCAAGGGCCAATGCAAGGTACAAGGGAGCCTGCGTTGCGTTATGGATTGTTTTTGTGCAAGAAGGAGCACCTCCCACATTGCGTGGTGCATACGCGACGTAAACCAACTCATAAATATGCCCCTATGTATCTACAACTCCAATACCATACCATTTCACAAGGGACAGAAATATGGTAGAAACACAGGCAGCTGGATGCGAGGCTGCAACAAGGACCCTCAGACGTCTTTGTGAATGCATCGGCCGCCCCTCCTTTTCTTCCTCACAAAGAGCCCCTCTTGTAGTCCCTGCCTGCAGCTGGTGTGGTGGGTGGTGAGGATAGGGAAGGGCTCCAGTGGAGGGCTCTCTTCTCACCCAAACAAGGCTGGACACATAAGGCTAACTTCCTGCTTCCACTTTTATCTTAGATTGGCTCTACTCGGACAACTGATGGTTTACCTCCAACAAAACCATTTCCTCAAATTTTAAGACAGATTTACGGAACTGCCCAGTCTTTGTGTTATCTGGTTGTTGAAACATCGGTTTCATAGCACAAGTGTGTGTAAAACAAGCTGGGGAACCAACGGGTAGGTAAACACCACCAGGAGCCTCTAGATGGCCCACTTGTTGAAAAACAGTGCCCCCCAGCTAGTGGACATGTGGTCCTCCACTAAAAGTGTCCAGATGGGTCACCACCGACTCCTTGGCTGTAGAAGCACCTAATGAGTCCCTTAATCTCTCTGTATTTATAATTGCAAATATACCATGAATGTTTTACAACTGTTAATATGAACTGAAATGTAAAGTCGTTGTGCCATTCCAATTTGTAAATCCCCAGCTGATGTAAATGATCAAGTATTTACTCCCTAGACCATGCCTATTGGCACCTACTTTCACTCGCAGAGAAACACATGGAAGAAATGAGCTTCTAACCCGTTCTAAAATGGCCACCAGTGTGTGTGCACGTGCACACAAGGGTGGCCATCTTTGAATGATCTGCCAACCCCCATTCAAAGATGGACGTTCGGGCGACCATCTCTGAATGTTTTTTTAAACACTATTACGGAAATGTTAAATAATAATCCCCTGTGCATATGTATACACTAATAGGCGGCCATGTTTTTAAAGGTTTTTTTAATAAAGGAGAACAAAAACAAGAAAAAAAAGTAATTCACAAACACAAAAGCCTAGCAGGCAACGCCATTCCTGTTTTAGCCAAGGCACGTTTGCTAATAAAATCCACAGAACAGTAGGTGGACGGTATTCCTCCGAGAGTGATATGTATAGATTGAAGTTTTGCCTTCTTGAAGAGGAGATATACTGAGATCTGAGGTTATGTGGTGTGAGCATATATTCAATTTCACATTTTAACTCACTGGCAGGATGGGTGGAGGAGCTATGAAAAGGTGGCCAGAAGAAGTGAAGGGTGCTGAGGAGAAGCAAACCAGAAAGCACAAGGCAGCTGTGCGACGGGGAGCAGGGCTCAGATCGTGTCTTTGTCTGACTCTCACACCTGGATTAGGATGTGGTGCGCATCACTTACTCCGATGCGCAGCATCACCTGAGGCTGACATCCCAAGAATTGATACGTCCCTTGCTGGACCTTGTCTACATGTCCCATGCACCTTCAGCCATGAGCTGTCCCATGTCTGTCTGTCCACGGCACCTTTAGCTATGGGCATCGTTTAGGGCTATTCCTGGTCTTGAGGGCAGAATCATCAAAAGAAAGTAAACACTGATCTAGTAGGTGATGACGCAGAAAAGAAGGTTCGACATATATTCATGTACACCGTGTAACCGACATATATATTGAAGTGTGATTTTAAATTAACGAAATAATGTACGAGGGAAATTGTGCCCTCGAGGTAGTTCGCCATCATTATAAACGAGCTTTATTAATCATGAAGTATTAAAAATTTACTAATCCGTCATAATCGCAAATGTATGCCATGATTTCTTGTTTGAAAACTGTTTTGCTTAGCTTAAATTTAGTACAGGCTTTGGCCTAGTTGCTTGGTTTCAAATTCTAACTGCGTGATTTTTTTCCTTGAACTAATGAAATATTCTTGCTTGAAGTTGTATTTTTCCAGTAGAAACTGGCTGGTACACTTATCTCCAAGGTTTCGTGCTAGGCCGGTTACATCCCCTTTGATACAAGGTCAGTCTCTGCAGGTGCGGACAATGAAGGTACAGATAGTAAAATAATTGGCAAACCATGATACAATTTGTGTTCCAAGGCGCCAAGGACAGTGTATGCATAAATGGGCGCTAGTAAAAGACAATTTTTGATTGGACAATTTGAAGCCAACCTATGAACCCTCCAATGGAAGACCCTACAGAATTTGGAATATTTCTTACTTAAACCCACCGGACAAAGAGAAGTCAGCCATTTTCCTCGATGCCAGTTTGAAGCCTGATGCCAGACTCCATTTTGGACGACACCCTGATGCCCTTTTCTCTATCTGAGAGAAAGAGACTTTAAGAATTCTCACCCTAGAGACTTTAACTTTGATTTGCCCCCGTCTTGCCCATGCAGTAACTTTGCCCCATTCTCCTTGCCGCTGCAGGGAAACTTGCCCTTAACTTTGCCCCTTTGAAATTTGCCCCATGCTGATCAACCGGTACCTGAAGGACGAAGACTTTTCTTGAATGCTGATTGTATTTGGTAAATATGAAAGGATAAATGTATTATGCATTGTGTTTTTCCTTTTAGGTACCAACTGCTATTTTTGATAGGATCCTAGCTAGAAGTTTTCCAAATTTGTGTTGACTAAATTCGTTTTGCATGAAGTCCCACATGCCAATGCTAATTAGAGGTTAGTCGAGGTTTTCATTCAATGTATCATGAAGAATTGAAATCTTGTTAGGCTGACCGAATGTACGCAATTAGTCAAATACAGTTAGTCACATTGGTGATTTGCATTGCTATAACAGAGTGTATCATTATTCAGATTTTGCGTAGATTGCGTTTCTTCCGCCGTTATGGACAGCTAGTAATGTTCATATACATATATCAATTGGTTTTGAGACACATATATATCGTGCTAGCTTTGTTAATATAGGGAAATAAATTCACTAACTTTTAATAAACTGGTGTGGTTATTCATGACTGAAAGGTCATGGTGCGCCGAAATACCAACTGTTATTGATTTCTGATGTGTTGTATTGATCTATTAATTGAGTACTGACTACCGATTACAACAGTTATTGATTATTGATTTGAGTGACTCGACTATTGAGGATTAGGAGAGCCCGACTTGGTTAAAAGATTCACCGACCTCCAACGTGTCCAGGTACAGGTAATTTATAAGGGCTGGACGCGTTATCAGTAGATGGTAGCAGAGGATGGTTTAGCCCTTTGGGACCCCATCCGAACAATAGACAGAGTCAGGTTAGAATTTTCTTTGATAAAACAAGTTGGAGAGATGATGATGCCCTAAGTCCCCGATGACTTTCCCGGGATCTCGGAGCTTGCGAATGAGGAACATGCAGGTATGAGAACGGTCTCAGCGTTTCTAGTGACGGTATGAGTGAAGTTAGGATTTCGCGCTTGCACAGCTTATCGCCGCAGATTAATTGAGAAGTTTGTGAGGATTTTAAGGGGGGTTAAAAGATATTAGAGGAGTGTTACTCCAAAGGTGTGAGAGAGGGAAGTCGTCGAACTTCACGTGTGTGTGGTGCTTTGAGCAGAAAAATTGTCCACGTGGTTGTTGATGTTGTGACGGGCCCTGCGAGGTCAAGAGACTCCGGAGTATGTTGAAAAGTGTATGTGACACTTGTTTGATGTTGTGATCTGGTCAGGTTTAATAGGTTGATCGGGCGTGGTCAACAAGTCGGTATGAATGTTGCAGAGTGAAGGAAAACTTCGACTTTGAGATTTGACGAATTCTAAAGTGCACTAGAATAGTTCATTGATCAGTTGAGAGTAAAGTTTGCGGGTCAAATTTTGCTTGCGAAAGTGGGAAACCGAGAAAGATGGAATAACTGCCGAGGCTAGTGAAAAATCCCTAAGGTTTCTGAAGCGATTGTATTACCTTTCCTGTAGTAAACCGACAGATCTGTTTTAATTCTTTTGGTTAAGTGCTCGCGTTATATTGCAGAAATTAGTTTATGAGTGAAGCCGAATGAAAAGAGGACAAGCCACGGGACTTTGTCAGCCGCAGTGTGTGAGTGTGACGTCACTAGGAGCCGCGCTGGGATAGGTTGGTTGGTGAGAAGGGTCGCGCACGGATTGGACGCAGTCCGTGAAGCGCAATTGGAAGGGGAAAGGCAAGCGAAGAGTATTCCGGGAATTAAAGTCGCTTGTTGATTACATATTTTAGAAAAACAAAAGACGGAAAGATGAAATTTTTCAAAGCATTTAAGAGTGCCATGAGGGGAGATGTTTATATTACAGCAAATGTAGGAGAAGAAACACCGCCTGAGGGTACACCAGCTTACATCGTCATTGAAGAAAAGGGTGTAGCGCCATGTCTTTGGCTAAAACAATGGTGCAAATTAACAGAAAAACATAGAAGTGTAGCGTTCCCTATCCATGGGTCGTTTAACCTAAGGGTTTTAGAAAACCTGAGATTTGCGCTATACGACATGAAAGTACCTCCAAGACCAGCACAGTTTGAGGCATTAGCAATTTGGGAGCTAATAGCTAGAAACCAACAACAAAAGAAATTTGAGACAAGAATAAGAAAAGTAGAAAAGACACTAGCGGATGCTAGATGGGACAGCACACAAAAGGTTTGGAGATCAGACGTATTACAGGGAATTAAATTGTTTCCAGCGATTACCGAGGAAGCGGAGACGGAAGGAAGGAAAGCCACCTGTAAGACAAACAGGAGTCAGTCCAGGGAGGGAGAGAGCAATAGGAACTCGAAAAGGGGAGACGAGTCAGATGATGAGGAGTTCATTATACAATTGCTGAATGATCACCCACCACCATATGTGGAAAGCGAAAAAGGCTCGAGCATTAGTACTGCCCCTCCAGAGCCAATACAGGGTAATGTAACACCAAATTTGAGGGTATCTCAGAGACCGAGCAGCTCTGACATGCCTTTCTCACCACAAATACCACGGATTCAGAGAATGTACCCAGACGTGCCAACATTGAAACCTGCTGATAACTATCAGCCACAAGTTCAAAGGCACTATTGCGATGAGCATAATGTGGGAATGACTTCCGATTCAATGGCGCAGGGAGGACAAAACTATCAGAGACCGACATTAATTCAAGCTGAATCAACACAGTTCTCGATGCCCCAAAAGCAGACACCAGAAGTGCGAGTGGTAGAAAGCCAGTTAGGTATGCCAGCAATGATGAACCACAATGTGGGGATTAACATGCCACAGAATTCGGGGAACAGACAGAATCCAGATGCAATATCTCTACCTATCACTGTAGGTCCACCAGTACCACTGTACATACAGGCAAATTCAAGCACCAGCGACCAAGGGTTAATGATACAGAATGGGACAGGGAGAAGATG
Organism: Pleurodeles waltl; assembly: GCF_031143425.1. Taxonomy (NCBI): domain Eukaryota; kingdom Metazoa; phylum Chordata; class Amphibia; order Caudata; family Salamandridae; genus Pleurodeles; species Pleurodeles waltl. Next base: position 23,030,518 of record NC_090448.1, on the reverse strand, counting down.
CATAGAAACCACTCCAGAGACGACTCCGATAGCTGCACTGCCAAATGGATCTGGGTCCTTGTCGGAATTTAGTCCAATTCCAATTTGTGCTCCGTCAACCGTGGTAAGGTCACATCCACCACTATTAGTACCGTTAACCTCACAGACTGAAGCATTACAGAAACCGTTGATGGCAGTTGATGTAACTGCTACATTGATGGGACTGAACGCGCAACAGTTGACACAATGGTTCAACAGCCTGAACTCCCCACAGAGTACATCAAGCGGGAAGGGAGAAGAATACCTGAATAAAATAAGGTTGGGGATGGAGGCAGATGAACTGGTAGAAGGAACAATGGGTTTGAACAGATTAGAATCATACACAGAGGAAGAACTAAGATACATGTGCCCTAGGATTACAAGAGAAGTGAGCAACATACATAAGAAATTACAAGAAATTGCAGACAGAAACGGGATCGATATAGGTAAGACCAAACATCTAAGCAGAAGCTACAGGTTAGACTTTGAGACAAAAGATTTTGAACACATGAGATCCGCAGGGATGAAAACACACCTTAAAGAGATACTGCAGAGTGCACAGGTTTGGAGATGTTTAGACAAGTGGGAAAGCAGGTGGGTCAAGAAAAAGGATAAAAAGAAGGAAAACACTTCAGAACGAAGTGAGAAAAAACAACAGAATGACGATCTGATAACCATGCTACCAATGAGAGAGACAGCAGGGGGAAAACTTGTGCATGTACCATGGCACAGGTGCGATATTCAATCCTTTACGGATGACTTTCCCAAATTGAGAGAGAAGCCGATTGAGTGGTATCAACAAACGGATAGATTTGTGAAGCTCGCGAAGTGTCTCTGGGAAGACCTGAATACCTTATTTGAAATTGTGGTTCCGGCTGATTTGTGGGAAGATTGTAAAAGGGCTGTAGGTTGGCCGACGAGTGAACCAGAGAGAGATAGGGATACAGGTGCGCCATCACCTATGGTAATGAGTTTGTACCACAAGGTGATCGAGCACTTGAAAACCAAGGTTGCGTCGAAAAATGTGGATTGGCAAAGGATTGACAGGACCGCTCAAGAGGTTAAATAATCTATACACGCGTATTATGAGAGGTTGTTGAAAGCGTTTAAAAATTACAGTGGCATGGAAACGATTGAGCCAAAAGACATGCTCCATTTTGTGTTCAGGTTTGTGGAAGGGCTGAGACCCGAAATCAGCCAGATGATTAAATCGCATTTGATTTGTTGGCAGTCAAAGTCGATCGATGAAGTGTTGAATTATGCAAAATACTGCAGTGATGAGATTGAGACAAAGCAGAAAAGATTGAAGGAAAAGGTGATGGTGATGCAGCTCAGAGCAGCTCAGACAGGTTTACAAGGTTTGCAAGGTTTTCAACAACAGATGCCGCAGCAGCAGCAACAGGGAAATGCTATGTTTCAGCTGCAGATGAGAGGCAGAGGTCGAGGAGGTTTTGTGAATAATGGTCCTGATTTGAATACCGTTATGATTCCAAATGGTATACAGGCAATGAAGAAGGTGATGCCATGTCACACGTGCGGAATTGTCGGGCATTGGAAACGGGAGTGCCCAATGATGGTGCAGGAAGGTGTAGGTCAGCAAAACAATGATGTCAATGCATTTCAGACTATGAGAGGACCGAAACTGAGAGGTCCGAACCCAAATTTTCAAAACAATATGAACCAGATGCAGGGTCTACAACCCATGCAACTGCAACACGTGCAAATGCCTCGTGTGCAAATGACACAATTGCAGCCAATGCAACAGCAGTTTCCTATGGTACCTAATCAGCAAATGCAAATACCCTTAGCACCAATGAATCAGCAGCAAGCAATGCTTCCTCAACAGGTCACGGGTCAGGGAATGAGTCAAAATGACACAGTACACCAATTCCCACTACACAGCGAGAATGGAATAAACGATGCATGGGAGAGTGAAAGTTCAGATGAGGAGGGAAATTGTGTGCTTGCAGCATCCTTGGAAGTTGATCAAAAGGGCCCGTATGTGGAGGGAAGAGTTATGGGCCATCGCGTCTCATTCTTGGTTGACACAGGAGCTACACGTTCCACTGTTAGGAGCATTGAAGTACCAAATCTGCCACTTTCAGGGAGAACAGTTCAAGTAGTGGGAGTAGCAAACAGGTACCTGACGAACCCAATCACAGACCCAGTACAAGTCAGAATTGGTAATTATCAAGGGTCACATAATTTTGTGGTATGTGACTCAAGCCCGATATCACTGTTAGGGAGAGACCTATTGTGCAAATTGGGATGTTCGATTATGTGTTCGAACGATGGAATTAGAATTCAGACGAGCAGTGATGGGGAAGAAGAGGACAGTGTAGAAGGGGATGAGATGGAAACTGTCGATGAAGAGTATCCTCTGATTACCCTTTTTCCGATGATCACTGAAGCAGATATTCCAGCTGAATTACAGGAAACAGTCGGAAAAGAAGTGTGGGACATGACAGGAAAAGAGGTGGGATTAGTGAAAGGAGTGGAACCAGTGAAAGTGACCGTAAAACCCAATGTAACCTTTCCCCAGACCCCACAGTACCATATGGCACAAGACACCCTCATGAAAGTCGCCCAACTCATTGACGAGTTTGTAAAACAGGGAGTACTGAAAGAAGTGTTAAGCAGTCCATGTAATTCACCAATCATGGGACTAATAAAGCCAAGTGGAAAGGTCCGAATTGTGCAGGACTTGAGGAAAATAAATGACATCATAATTAAATGCTGCCCTGTAGTACCAAATCCAGCTGTGATAATGTTTCAAGTCCCTTGCGATGCCGAGTGGTTCTCAGTCATCGACTTGTCACAAGCATTCTTTTCGGTGCCTCTTCATGAGGACAGCCAATTTCTCTTTTATTTCAAATTTTTAGACAGAGTCTACAGTTGGTGTCGAATTCCTCAAGGGTTTTCGGAGTCACCGTAAATTTTCAATCAGATTCTAAAGAAAGACTTGGAAGCGTTAGAATTGCCATTCGAGTCAACCCTAGTACAGTACATTGGCGACTTACTGATTGCATCCAAGACAGAAAGTGACTGCACAGCCGACACCATTGCTCTATTGAACCATTTGGGAAGGAACGGACACAAAGTGTCTCCTTCAAAATTACAGTTCTGTCAGAAGAAAGTGAAATATTTGGGTCACCAAATAGAGAAAGGGTCACGAAAAATTATGAAGGAAAGAATAACAAGTGTACTTCAAATGAGTCCCCCAAAGGCGAGGAGGGAGGTGAGGAAGTTTTTGGGAATGGTGAGCTACTGTCGCCAATGGATTCCCAACTTCTCAACCCTAGCAAAACCTTTGCTGAAACTGACCCAGAAGGATGCATTGGATGAAATTGAACTGAAAGGAGAAGAAATGGATGCTTTTATTGAATTGAAAGAATGCATGTGCAGGGCCCCAGCTTTAGGTATGCCTGACTACACAAAGCCTTTCACATTGTTTTGTCATGAACGTGATGCATGTTCCTTGTCTGTCTTGACCCAAGCCCATGGTGGCGTAAACAGACCAGTAGCATATTTTTCAGCTACTTTGGATCCGGTCGCAGCAGCACTGCCAGGGTGCTTGCGCGCCGTAGCCGCAGTTGGTATCAGCCTCACTCAGAGTGAAGGAATAGTGATGGGACACCCTTTAACAGTCATGGTCCCTCACTCAGTTGAGATACTTTTAACACGTTCCCGAACACAGCACATGACTGGTGCTAGACTCACAAGGTACGAAACAATAATTCTGGGATCACCTAATGTGCAGCTGAAAAGGTGCACTACGTTGAATCCAGCAACCTTGTTTCCCAGTGAAAATGCTGAAATTGAGAACGCTGAAGACATCAAGCACGACTGTCTTCAGGTGACTGAATTTTGCACCAAACCAAGACCTGATATCAAAGATACCCGATTGGAAGAAAATGATCAAATTATTTTTGTTGATGGTTCATGTTTAAGAGATGCACTGGGTGTATTGAAAGCAGGATACGCTGTATGCACAGTAACAGGTGTTTTGGAAGCATCTTGGCTTCAAGGAGTTTACTCTGCACAGGTAGCGGAATTGGTAGCCCTTACTAGAGCTTGCCAACTCTCTGCATTGATGAAAGTTACCATTTACAATGACAGCCAGTACGGGTTTGGAATAGTGCATGATTTCGGACAATTGTGGTCACAGAGAGGCTTCATGACCTCTTCAGGGTCGCCAGTGAAAAATGGCGAAAGAATAAAAGAATTGTTACATGCCATTCAACTACCAGGAGAAGTAGCAGTGGTAAAATGCAGTGCACACTCGAAGGGACAGGATTATGTTTCTCTGGGAAATGGATATGCGGATCAAGTCGCAAGGTTTTGCGCCTTGAACTGTATATTGCTTAGGGATGAATGGAATTTGATAAGTGAACCAGAACTCGAACCAAGTGAAATATTTGCTCTAAAGGTGATAGATACGATGGACGAATTGAAATCCCTACAGAATGATGTCAGTGAGGATGAGAAACTCTCGTGGACCAAATCACAATGTGTAAAGAGACTAGATGAATTATGGGTTTCAAGTGAAGGGAAATTCGTTCTTCCAAATAGCCTTTTGACACAGATAGCCAGATTTTACCATGGACAAGCTCATCTTGGGAGGGATGCCATGATTAGGTTGTTCAAAACTGATTGGTTTAACCCTAAATTCCGTCAAGTTGCTGAAGCAGTTTGCCACCGTTGCGTCATTTGCCAACAGATGAACGCAGGGAAGGGAACAGTAGTAAATTTGAGCCACATTGAAAGAGCAGGGGGTCCATTCAGCAGGATGCAAATGGACTTCATTGAGATGCCTGTGCATGGAGGCTTGAAGTATGTGTTGGTGGTTGTGTGCATTTTTAGTCACTGGATTGAAGCATACCCTACACGCAGAAATGACAGTCTCACAGTTGCAAAACTACTCTTGAGAGAGTTAATACCACGTTTCGGATTCCCGATCTCTTTAGAATCAGATAGGGGAAGTCACTTCAATAATGAAGTAATAAAATTGCTTTGTGCAGCACTGAACATTGAGCAAAAGCTGCATTGTAGCTACCGCCCTGAAGCATCAGGTCTAGTGGAGCAAATGAATGGCACATTGAAATCGAGAATGGCGAAAATATGTGCATCAACAAATTTGAAATGGCCTGACGCATTGCCTTTGGTACTAATGTCAATGAGAAACACCCCTGACAGAAAGACTGGACTGTCCCCACACGAGATTCTCATGGGCAGAGCTATGAGACTTCCAGCAGTTCCTGCAAATGCGCTTTTGAATATTACAGATGATATGGTGTTAGACTACTGCAAAGGTCTAGCTGATGTGGTTCGATCTTTCTCTCACCAGGTGGAGGCAACCACCTTGCCACCGATCCAAGGTCCAGGACACACCCTGAAAGCAGGTGACTGGGTCGTGATAAAGAAGCACGTGAGGAAGTCGTGTTTGGAACCCCGTTGGAAAGGACCTTTCCAAGTGATTCTGACGACTACCACCGCTGTGAAGTGTGCGGGAGTTCCCAACTGGATTCACGCCAGTCACACAAAGAGGGTGTTGTGACCCACAGATGAGGAAGTTGAAGCGCTGAAGTTACCAGTACCTGATAACAAAGTACCGAGCGCTGAGGCAGAGCAAAACAGAACTAGAAGCGAACAGGCAGAAATAGAGGAGGGAGAAATATTCTCTGAGGACGAAGCAACTGATTCGCTTGGGGAGGACCAAGGAGGAGCCTCAGACAGCGACGAAGCAGCTGAAGGTAACAAAGAGCCTGAAGCAGCCGAAAGTGACAAAGAGCCTGAAGAAAGTAACGGTGACAAAGGGCTCGAAAGAGGTGAAGAAGCAGGAGAGCCTGATCAGAGGAGGGCTTTCCCGGAAGCAGACGATACAGAAAAGGAAAAGGAAAACCTGATTGACTCCCCAGAAGGAGGGGACAAGGCAGAACAGGACGAAACTGCTCAAACTTCTTCAGAAGAGATCGCAGGTCCATCAAGTGGACCTAGTGCAAAAAGAAGACCAAGTATATCGCCAGTAAAATTAAGAACTAGAGAAACGTTGAACGACAGTGAAGGGCCAAGAGTGAAAGAGAAAAGAAAGGAAGTGTCTGTCGTGGTACCAACACCAAGTGAAGAAAAGGACTTGGCCAAAGAGGAAAGTACCAGTGAGAAAGAATCAAAGAGAGATGCAAAACTGAAAAGAAAAAGGATACCGAGCAGGAGGTATTCCGGTCCGGAGTGGGCATACGTAGCCAATAACGATTGGTCAGACGAATTCGTATCCCTCAGCCTTGAGAACGAAGAGGCAGAACTTCATTTTGGAAATAAAAACTTTATGGACTCTGTTGATTGAAACCATTGATCACTTGATTGATTTTTTCAACCGGCTAAGACATTGCTAACTTGATTGACTTTGAAACCGATTTTGAGACAACGCTGCTAACCGATAAGAGACTAAGCTGCTAAAGAAACTGTGTGAACATTGAACTCGTTCAGCTTTGTAAATACCTGCAACTTAGAAAAAAAAAAAAAAAAAAAACGCTTTGATAAAGTGTCTTCAGCTTTCTGATTCTATACAGATCATGACTAGCTTCACTACACAGGGGCGTAAAATGAAGTATTGTAAATACATGTGTATAGGCTTACTGACCGCATGCGTACTAATAATTGTAGCAATAGTTCTTGGAATGCATGGTAAAAGCGAGAGTGAGACGAATGATGCTTCTACTTCTAAACCTATTATCGTTACTGAACTAACAGCTCTGAAGAGACTCGAGCAAGACGAGAGACACTTGCATGATAAGAAGGAACTTTCATCTAACGTTTTCTATCGCTTACTGAGTGAGTATGTTGAGACCATGGATGCGAAAGATTGTTATGTGTGTACACAAATACCTACCTCAGTAGTGGAAGGGGTAACGTATCACAGCATGCCTCTTACGTATGGAATTACATGTAGTATAGTAGCTTCCAGATTTTATGCTCAAAGAGACATTCATTATTTCTATACTAATTACGATGTTACTTTTGCATATGTCCCCATAATAGGGCACCTAAGTAAGATAGCTAGAGATTGGTCTGCCAAATTAATGAGGGAATTTTTTTAACCAATGTCCCCTTTCCACACAGCTCACGCACATAGGGAGAACCTTACATGCTTGCTTTCACCAGTAGAAATAGAATTTTTAGACCGCACTGACGACAGAAAGAACGAAATGAAGGAGAAATTAGAGAAGGAATTGCACGAGAGGACGTCTGTAGATAATTATGCTTTTGCCGCAATAAAGACACAAGGGAAAATAGCTTTAGATACATTGCATGTGGGAAGATTTTGTATACATAGATTTCCATCATATTATGACACAGTTTTCGTGGGAACGAGTGAATGTAAACACACATACGCATTTCAACAAAAGTGGACGTTCATGCTGAATGGACAAGACCCAGTTATTCCTGGAGTATATTATATTTGTGGACTCAACGCCTATTATCGTCTTCCTAAAGGATGGTATGGGAGGTGTTATTTGGGAATATTGTTCCCAAAGGTTTACCAACTAGATGACTTAAAGAAATTTCCATGGCTGTCTGAATCACATCGTGTTCAGAAAAGGGAGACAGCTGCTGGTGTGGTAGGAGATATATTTGGAGCTATGATTCCTTCAGTAGGAGTCATATTGAATTCAATCAAAATACGAAAGTTGTCTACTATTGTGGATAACATGTTGACAAAGTTTTCGGGAGCTATAATCCTGATGGATGCTGAACTCGCTGCAGAAAGAGCTATGACTCTTCAAAATCGGCTTGCCTTAGACATTCTTTTAGCAAAGGATGGCGGCATTTGCAAAATGCTTGGCACGCGTCACTGTTGTACCTATATACCCAACAACAGTGGAAAAATTAGAACGATGCTTACAAATTTAACTAGAGAAAGTGTAGATTTAAAGGAATTGAAAGAACCCGGAGTTTGGGAGAAAGTTGGAAAAGGATTTGCTTCTGTGGGAAATTGGCTCAGCAACGTTTGGAAAGGATTGTTACTAAAAATAGTAAAGGGAATATTGATAATATTAATTTGTCTATTAGGTTCTTGGGGAACATGGGAAGATTTCAAAATGTTAAAAGCAAGGAACAAAAGAAAAAGAGAAGAGAAAATAGAGAACAAAATGGTGGAAATTTATAGTGAGAAGTCAAAAGGGACTAAAAGAAAAAGGGAATTGACTGAAGTGCCAAATTACTATACAGAATTTTAATGGAATAAAATTTGTGGGTAGATTTGATGTGATGACATAATTAGTCATCAGAGGAGGGATTGATGACGCAGAAAAGAAGGTTCGACATATATTCATGTACACCGTGTAACCGACATATATATTGAAGTGTGATTTTAAATTAACAAAATAATGTACGAGGGAAATTGTGCCCTCGGGGTAGTTCGCCATCATTATAAACGAGCTTTATTAATCATGAAGTATTAAAAATGTACTAATCCGTCATAATCGCAAATGTATGCCATGATTTCTTGTTTGAAAACTGTTTTGCTTAGCTTAAATTTAGTACAGTCTTTGGCCTAGTTGCTTGGTTTCAAATTCTAACTGCGTGATTTTTTTCCTTGAACTAATGAAACATATATTCTTGCTTGAAGCTGTATTTTTCCAGTAGAAACTGGCTGGTACACTTATCTCCAAGGTTTCGTGCTAGGCCAGTTACATCCCCTTTGATACAAGGTCAGTCTCTGCAGGTGCGGACAATGAAGGTACAGATAGTAAAATAATTGGCAAACCATGATACAATTTGTGTTCCAAGGCGCCAAGGACAGTGTATGCATAAATGGGTGCTAGTAAAAGACAATTTTTGATTGGACAATTTGAAGCCAACCTATGAACCCTCCAATGGAAGACCCTACAGAATTTGGAATGTTTCTTACTTAAACCCACCGGACAAAGAGAAGTCAGCCATTTTCCTCGATGCCAGTTTGAAGCCTGATGCCAGACTCCATTTTGGACGACACCCTGATGCCCTTTTCTCTATCTGAGAGAAAGAGACTTTAAGAATTCTCACCCTAGAGACTTTAACTTTGATTTGCCCCCGTCTTGCCCATGCAGTAACTTTGCCCCATTCTCCTTGCCGCTGCAGGGAAACTTGCCCTTAACTTTGCCCCTTTGAAATTTGCCCCATGCTGATCAACCGGTACCTGAAGGACGAAGACTTTTCTTGAATGTTGATTGTATTTGGTAAATATGAAAGGATAAATGTATTATGCATTGTGTTTTTCCTTTTAGGTACCAACTGCTATTTTTGATAGGATCCTAGCTAGAAGTTTTCCAAATTTGTGTTGACTAAATACGTTTTGCATGAAGTCCCACATGCCAATGATAATTAGAGGTTAGTCGAGGTTTTCATTCAATGTATCATGAAGAATTGAAATCTTGTTATGCTGACCGAATGTACGCAATTAGTCAAATACAGTTAGTCACATTGGTGATTTGCATTGCTATAACAGAGTGTATCATTATTCAGATTTTGCGTAGATTGCGTTTCTTCCGCCGTTATGGACAGCTAGTAATGTTCATATACATATATCAATTGGTTTTGAGACACATATATATCGTGCTAGCTTTGTTAATATAGGGAAATAAATTCACTATCTTTTAATAAACTGGTGTGGTTATTCATGACTGAAAGGTCATGGTGCGCCGAAATACCAACTGTTATTGATTTCTGATGTGTTGTATTGATCTATTAATTGAGTACTGACTACCGATTACAACAGTTATTGATTATTGATTTGAGTGACTCGACTATTGAGGATGAGGAGAGCCCGACTTGGTTAAAAGATTCACCGACCTCCAACGTGTCCAGGTACAGGTAATTTATAAGGGCTGGACGCGTTATCATAGGCATATTACCAGGCCCACAGGAAGTATGCGGCAGGTTTGACTAAGTTATGTGGAAAGAAACAGAAATGTATGCAGCGTAATGAGGCACATTTTGTCATAGTATTACCATAATTGTTTTGTCATTTTTACACCTGTTAAGAATATCTGAGAAAATAGTTCACCTTAATTAGTACCAATTTAACGCCCAAATATAGCAATTAGCAACAGAAAGATGACCACTCAACCTGTGCGAAAATCGTTCTGGTACGCAGAATCCCGAGTCGCCATATTTTTTGTAACTTTTGATCCGTTTCTGGTAGAAACAATGTTTTTATTATAATCTCCAGATAATGCGGCAGATGATGAATTATGTGGCAAATGCGGGAAAACCATAAATATTTGAAAATCGCTTCGGCCGCAGAATCCCATAATTCCAGTGGCCCTTCAAATTACACACCGCAAATCTCATTTTTGCAATTTGGAATGAACTGGGTGGAGAGGGGGGTCAACCTTGTGATGTCGACTGATGCCTACATTTTGCAAGCTATTACTTCAGCTTACCATGGCATCTTGATGACAAAAAACATACTTTATTTTTCCGTGTTAGCACGGTAGCAGTAACGCATGGCGTTCAAATCGCGAAGAAACAGGAAATGTGGTACCAAGCACTACAAGAAAACAGTTTTATCAGCCCCCCCTTCCTTTCCTCTGGCTCCCCAGCAACACCAGATCTACCCTTGCTCTTAAAGTAAATGAAATTAGAGGCCTTGGCCTTTCTGTGAAAATTACTCTTTTCAGAAGTGTAGCGAGTTACGCTTTGTTTGATGTTTGGAAGCAAAACGTCACCGCCATCTGTGCCATAGTTTGATAAACTGCAGAGAAACGCCCACTACACTCAGTGTGAAATGGAAGTTTCTTGAGAACTCTGGCATTCAAAGGAGTGTCAACAGTTCAACAAATACGAATTATGGTGGATCCTCATGCTGCCCGAAGTGTTCACATTTCCTATGAAGCAATTTGGGATTTTCATCATTGCATAAACCTGGGTGTTGTGACAGCTCCCTGCAGCACGGGGGGTCTGTTGTCCCCGGAGTGAGTTTGGGCTGAACTCATTCTTTCTTTTGGCTGCAGTAAGGCTTGGCTCGTGACTTGTAACAATCCCAATAAGAATGGGAAAGGCCTGTTCCTTAGCTGTCATTGGCACCGCCTGCACATTGCACATGTCCATGGTATGACGCACTGGGAGTGCTGCCTGCCACCTGTCAGTGGGCGGGCCTCCTCTCCAGAGATGCCTCACTACATACATGTGTAACGAGGCTTCCTAGCCTAGCCCGGGCCTCAGGGGCAGAAAACACCACCTGCCTGGGTGGGGAAAGCAGGACCTGGAACCGGAAGTCCCCAGCAGGGCTTTAAGTGGAATGAAAAAGCTGTGGGGTCTCTCAAAGGGGCGTGGCCAATGAAATTAAGGGCGTGGCTTAAAATGAACTAAAACCTGGACTTAGCATAGTGAGCAGTCCGACTGCTATTTTGGTACATATATTTTTAATTTCTGTCTGCATTTATCCGTAGTTATTTTTTGGCCATCTTATTGGTATTTATCCATATTTATTTTGTGTTTTGACAATAAATGGCATTGAAAAATGTTACATTTCCACAATTATTTAACTGATATTCAACCGATTAATATGACTTCATACTTAGATGCCTGTCACATTTTAGCAAACTGAGCAGCCAACTATAACAAAACGTTATACAGCCAGGTAACTATTACCATTATATAGAGATATAGATGTTACCATATGCCTTTATTTAAGGAAGTCTCATCTTGTTTCTTAACTCCCCACGATGTCTATCTGCTCAGAATTCATGAAGCACAGCATGGGGAGTCACTCACGCGAAGCACCATTTTCTGCATTTATCCAGTTTTAAAAATAAATACAGGCAGGAAACACATTGTTTTCTGTCTGTATTAATCTGTAAATATGGAAAACTGAGAGCCTTGTATATAATACAATAAGTAATATTATACCTACAACCAACCAGGACTAATGGCTTTGTCAATGGCTGTTAGCTGCATAAGATAAATAGGCAACAAACACAGCTTTGTAGTATAAAATACTACAAATGCTTCAGTTCTGAAATTAAGAGACTGTGAAAGAACTATAACGAGTCTCTTTGAAGTTGCATCAAAGGCAGTGACAGGTGACTCTGCTACAGAGTTAATAGTTTTTTTCACCCTGAGGGTGAGGGCAATAATGGAGAACCCGACAGAGACCCGTCTCAGCACCTACATTTTAGAACTGCCGGTGCTGAGCACCACCAGGACCTGGTCTACTTAAAGCCCTGGCCCGCAGTAATGTGCGCTGCTAGTGCATTAAGGTACACAACTGTGCTCTGAGTAAATTTCATGGAGAGGGGGGCATCACTTTAGAATCAGGGAGACACCTGGCCTGATCGTGGGGTGAGGGTGCTTCCAAGGAGGGGGCAAGGGTGTAAGAAGGGTGCCCAGGGTGCCATGGGCGATTCAGCGAACAAGTAAATACCTGCTACCCACAGTTTGTTAGTAAAAGGCTTACATAATTCGATGCAGATGACACCCCATAACCACAGGGTACCGGTTTCACTGCACCTGCTGCATTATTGATAACTATGTCCATGTAGAAGGGTGGTACTCTTCAAATGAGGGTTGGCTGAGAGGCGTGCATCTATGATGCTTAGCGCCTCGTTGTCTTGACATCCAGCAGCCTATCACGTTCCTCTACAGTCGCTGCGAAGCAGGCAGACCTATGCGGGGGCCTCGACCCGCAGTCCCTCCCCATACCACAATCTCCAGCCGCAGACCTGAACCCCACTGTCATTGAATCCGACGTACAGAAAGTTGATTAAAACGAGCACACAACTATGGCCATGGCTGGAAAGACCCTCAAAAGGCATCAGGGAATTACTAGACGTGAGTGCTGGGTAGAAATCATAAATTGGCTGGGTCGGGTCTAAAAAGTACATTATTAATGCTTCCAGGTTTCTGTTTTTACTGATTTTTATAGATAAATACAGACAGAAAACAAATTATCAGCTGTCTGTATTTATTTTTAAAATAGGAAAAATACAGCAGTGAGGAACTCTCCTTGTGCTTCATGAATTAAAAGACCAACTTCGAAGCAGATAGACACCACGGGGATTTAAAAACAGGATGAAATTCCCTCGAATACAGGCATATGTTAACATATATTTGTATATAATGCTAATATTTACCTGATGGCATAGTGTTTTTTATATTTGGCTCCTTGATTTGCTAAAACATGAAAGGCATCAAAGTATGAGTGTTTGTTTATTAGTTAAATACATGTGGATATATATGTTTTCACAACCCCATTTATTCTCAAAACATAAAATAAATATGGAAAAATACCAGTAAATGCTAAATAATAAACATGGGTAAGTGTAGACGGAAATGTTAAGAAAATAAATGCCACAAAACCAGGAGCCCTAAACATTATACGCCTGCAGGGTTGGATTGGCAAGGTGGGCAGTCAACCACTGCCTGAAGCTTCAGGTAGTCTCTAGAACAGTGGTTCCCAACCTGTGGTCCAGGGACCCCTGGGGGTCCGCGAAGCCTCCTCAGGGGGTCCGCGACTGCTCAGAAAATTAAATAATATTAGCAAACTAGGTCCCCAACTTTCAGTAATTACTAAGTAGGGGGTCCCCGGATTCCAATAATAATTCAGTGGGGGTCCCCAGGTTCCAGTAATGATAAAGTGGGGGTCCACAGATGTCAAAAGGTTGGGAACCACTGCTCTAGAACAAAAGACACTGATGAGACAGTGATGAGACAGTGGTCTCTTTAGAAGTTCAAGGATAGCCTTTTGTCCGCTCCTCCCTCGCTTGTTCTCTTCATGAGTCCCTCCCTCCAGGTTGAGAGGTGGTAGGAGAGTGATGAAGCGAAGAGTTAGTCTTGCAACCTGGCCTTTTCTCTTTGTTCTTCTGGACACGCTGCTCCCAAAAGTCTGATGAGTGTAAAGTGTGTGGGATTCTCTCCATTTTGTGTCAGTATTTTGAGTCACTCAGAGGAAAGGTTCCCAGCTCCACCCCTCTCCCCGCTGCCCTGCTGTCCTGCAAGACAGACTGTGACTGGCTTCTCTGAAGATGGATACACAAAGTGTCAGAACTGCCTCAAACTAGTCTAAGAGCAGTGCCAGGCCACCCAATCATTCAGAGGTGTTAATACCCTGATGTGGGTCTGCCTATCCGTGCCAACCCTTCATAGTCAATGGAATGACTCTGGCATTAAAAACCAAATATTATAAATCATCTCTACAGTTATTGTTTTTTACATTAGGATTATAGATCACCAGATGTCAGCATGATCAATTCTGTTACCCGAAGGGAAAGTTGAATAGTTATTTGACTGCACTAAGGCTCAGAACATATATGTTCAATTACTTTTCCAGTTTTGGCACCAGCTTTCCATATGTGCACTAACATTGGGGTTATGATGTGGTGAAAAAAGACACATTTACGACTGTTATGTTATGGTGCGAGATACTTAACTTCAAGCACTGATTTTGAAGGGTGGAGGACGACTGACTGTGTTAGGTTTTCGCAGAGGAACTAGTTGGCATCAACTGGCTACGAGCATATTTTGGTGAAAACAATAGAAAAACAATGGATTGGAATATGGGCCTAATTAATCACCGATGCCTGAGATTAATTTAAGCCTTCAACCCATTATTTTTTGTTTGCTAAGCGAGCCACCCTACTTGGGATGGGTATGCCCAGATGTGGGCCCTGTGCTCAATGTGTCCCAGGACTCAAGCTGTAACTCCCTTAGGGACGAGGCCTACGTGGCCGGGAGTGATCTGGGGTCCCTTGTGTTCCCATCTGGAGGGGGACTGGTTGGCAGTGCGCACTGGATTGGTCCTATTGGAGCAGAACCACGGCTGATTTGCATATGGCTGGTCTACAGTGATGACATAATGGGTGAAAAATAATGGACTGGAATGCGTCCCCAAATATTTAGCAGTTGCTGAAAGTACTTGAAATATTCAGCCCATCGCACCTTTGCTTATCGTGTTTTGAGTTTGACAGTCACAACATATATGTGTTTAAGGAGTTTGACAAGCCTAAGCCTTCTGCAGAACAGATGCTGAAACCCATCAGTTTTAATTCACGCCTCTGACCAGACGCTTCAAAGGGCCCCTTTTGGCACAAAATCTCTCACGCTCTCCTTTGGATGGAGAACCACCAAACCCGACTTATAAGTGTATATTTTTGTCCTACACGATGTTTACCAAGCTTACTCCGCTGTATTTTGGAATGTACCATCTGCGGCTCATTCACCGACAACTTCCATTCGAGGACTAATGGATTTCCATGCAAAGGTGCATTTAATTTTATTCAGTTTTCTTCAATGTTATTACTAGAGTGTGCTGTGCGATGCACCATATGACACAATGTTTGTAGTGCAGAGGGCACCTTGGCATTCCTGGAGGACATGACTGCTTTGCCATACAGTATTTTATCCATATACAGGCTCATACAATTTCTCTGAAATGAATTAGCCATGTGTCCTCAAAGGAGAAAGGCACATCCAATCAGTGGCTGAATGCTTGGGGAAAGTGGGTTGATCAACACGTGAATGATGCTTACAACAGCCAATCGCTGGTGGTAGCAGGTCTAATCTCCATTTCTTAGTGGATTGTTGGCACCAGGTGTGAGAGACTACTCAACCTAACAAGCCATGGCAAATTCCAATAGGTCTCGCCTTGGAAAGGTGTTAGCCGATGTTTGACAAAAGCAAAAAGAATTGCCTGCCTCAACACAATACACATATATGCATCATGTCGCTGTGGTGAACATGTTTTTTTTTACTGTACGCCAGCCAGGCAATACTTGCACGCGGCTGGACTAATATGGATGGAAGCGTGGTCAAGCTTTTGCCTGCATGCGCGCTTGCATGCATATTTGCAAAATCTTTTGATGGTAAAAAAAACTTAAATGGGGCTTGGAACCTGCCCCTTACTTAACTGAACTTACCATTGGCTTACCCCAGCATCGCTCTGATTTACCTGCTTCGGATTAGCCAGCATGTCGTCTTCACATCACTTCCTGTCATCGTCGTCATCGGCGACCTTGCCATCGAGTTGCTGTGGACCTAGTGCTCCTTCCGGTCACTTCCTATTGGACACTGGCCCGTGTCCTTCCTGCTGGCTGCGATGCTGAAGGCACTTCTTTACCTTCTTGCCTGCCATCTTATTTCTTCGCTGACATCTTCCTTCTTCGCTGCTACCTTCTCTATCTTCTTTCTTGTTGCTGTTTTCTTTTTTCTTCCTGCATCCATCTTCTTACTACAATGACGTCTTCTTTCTTCGATGCCCTCTTCTCTGTCTTCTTTCTTCATTGCCCTCCGTCCGTCTTCTTTTTTCTTTCTGCATACCGTCTTCTGCCTTCTTTACCACATGCCATCTTCTGTCTTGTCACGTCTTTTGTCTTCCCTCTTCTCCCATTTTCTCTCCCTTCATCTGTCTTCTTCCGTCTTCTGTCTTCTCACACCTTCTCTCTTCTTCTGTCTTCCATCTTCCCGTCTTGTCTCTTCTTCCCTCTTCTCCCTTCTTCCTACTTCCCTCGTCCATGTTCTGTCTTCTTCTGTCTTCTTCTGTCTTCTCTCTTCTTCTGTCTTCTCTCTTCTTCGGTCTTCTCTGTTCTTCCATCTTCTCTCTTCTTCCGTCTTCTGTCTTTTTCTGTGTTCTGCCATCTTCTCACTCTTCTTTCTTTGTTGCAATCTCCTTTGTCTTCCTGCATACAGTCTTCTTATTTCGCTGACAACTTCTTTCCTCAATGCGTTCTTCTCTGTCTTCTTTCTTTGTTGCCATCCGTCTTTTTTTTCTTTCTGCATTCCGTCTTCTGTCTTCGCTGTCTTCTTTACCGTCTTCTGACTTCTCAGGTCCTCTGTATTCTGTCTTCTCCCGTCTGCTCTCTTCTTCCATCTTCTGACTGCTTCTGTCTTCTAACACCTTCTCTCTTCTTCCGTCTTCCCGTCTTCTGCGTTCTGTTTTCTTCTTCTTCCTCTGTGTTCTGCTGTCTTCTCCCTTCCTCTGTATTCTATCGTCTTCTTACGTCTTTCCCGCACGCCAATGTTACGCCTTTTTTTCTATGTAACTGGCACACACATATTAGAAAAATGTTATAATCATGTTTGTTTTTAAGTTGTTTTATTACTTACTGTTCCAAGATGGCAGACGCCTCTCTTAGAGTGGCGAATTAAAAAATAAAAAGTTCACAATGGTGAGGGAGGAGCTGAGGGTAGAGGGAATAGCAAACACAAAACGTTGAGCAGAATGAGGAGGTGGATCAGTAAATGAAAAGAACAACAAGCATTTGCAATGCAATGGGTCTCGCGTTTGCTCGTGTTAGAGCTATTAGCGTTGTAAATTCCTAATTGGACCTTTCTTGCCAAGCAGATTCAAAGCGCCGCTGTGAGTGCGGAGAGAGAGACAAAAGGAAAAAGAAGTTTGCTCCCAGTTAAAGTTATCGACAAAAGTGCAATTATTCATGTAGGCATGTCTAAGGTAATAACTACATCGCTCCAAGGAGGGACAAACATAAATCTGTTACCAATGAAAACAAAGGATTTTTAAAAAGCAAGCTCATGAACAAGTGATAATGATGGGCGTGCGGTAGGTGTGGTTAAAACCCAGATACATACAACACGTCGGAAAAGCAGCGCATGCACACTGCTATGCTTGACCTAAAAAGTGCAAAAGCACGTTTTTTAAACCTGGTAGGGGGTGGCAACAGGGGAAATGGTGGAGGCAACACAGGGGAGGGGGCAGAAGCAATAGGGACGTCAAGAGTGGGGTGAAGCAACGTGGGTGGAGCCATCCCTGTCAAGATTCCCAGGTCTATGCGTGATGTGCTGCTCCAGTCCAGTGTTTTTTCTTTGAATTCATGGACTTGTTTTTTTCCATTTTAAAACATGTTTACAACTCCCAGAATGCAAACCTGGAGTGGAGCAGTACATCACACATGGACCTGGGAAACTTAGCAGCTGTGGGTGGAGCTAGGTAGGAGAAGCAAACAGAGAAAGAGAGAGTAACTTGGATCCCAGGGGAGAGACAATCAAACAGATGAGAGAGAAATTTGGAGCTGGCGGGAGAGAAGCATATGGGTGAAAAAGCAGTATTGGAGAAGCACACAAGGACAAGTGCATCAGGGAAGAGATGGGGGAGAACACGCAGGCGAGAGAGGTCAACATGGAGCATGGCAGAGAGAGACAGTTGGGAAACACACGCACTCTCAAGGAGTGCCTGAAAAGAAAGCAGTGGAAGGACACAGGTAATGAGGTGTTGCTCCAGGGGAGGGACAAACACAAGAAAAAGAAGGAAGCTCACACAAGCTGACGAATAAGAAGCAAGTTAATAAGAATGACAATAAAGCGAGCCACTGGTAAACAATGGGCGGGCTCTAAACACACTGTAAGCTGACAATAGGTCCTTTTGAGAAAAGACAGCTGGTGCTATTCTGCAGGCAGGAGGTAAAAATGTCCCATGGTTCATTCAGTTCTTTGGACTCTGGACTACGGAAACTGCTGTACTATGTCTAAAACTTTAAAGTCCATGTTCACAAACGCTGCACACGAGCACGAGAAAGCGAGAGGAGGGTCAGGCATCTGTGAGAAAGTTGCTGAGTCACTGACCTCTCCCACGGGGGTGAAAGGTCAGAGACTGGTACCATGTGGAAACCTCTTTGTACACTGGCATTGCATTTCATTCATCAATAATGCGTCCATTTTTCAAACAGAGATGACTCCCTGAGAGCCTCACTTGAAAGAGAAACGCAGTCCACATATGCTTGTGAATTATAGGCCACAGGTGGCAGTAGCTTGTCGATTACTAGCGCTGGATGTTTCTCTGTTCTGTGGCCTAAAAATAAATGCTAAATAATTCTACTTAAGAAACCGATTGGTATTTAGCGCCTGAGGATCTGCTCGCACACATGTCCGCCAAGGGGCTGAATATTCTATGCTCCGCCTTGGCTTTTTTTTTAGCCAACAACACTTTGCATTCCGGGACTTGCAGTTCTGTTTTGGTTTCCATTGCAAACATGAGTTTATAAACCCAGCATTCAAAATGTTCTGCTTTAAACATTTAGGGCTGGCTGGACGCTTACCCGTGACATGGTGCCACCTCCCACCTTGACACAGATAATATTTGTGCATTTTTTTGCTTCATATATAGATCACGGGTGATATTGTTTGCATATTGTATTTCTGTCCATTTTTCATACATTAGCATCTCTAGAGCAGTACTTTGCTGAAGCAGCTATCAACAACCAGTACACAGAGGAACTTAACCACTCAAACTCAGGGGTGAACACAGCTGTCCCTCATTTTGTAACGGGCACAAGTGTACTGCGCCCCCACTTTAACACTAGTGAATGGGCCTAAATAACTCCACATGCATTACAATTAAAGAGCCCGCGACACTTTGCTGTAGCAGCCCGTTACATGGCTGTCAACACCACAATGCATTATGGGAATCGTAGTCTCGTTATTATAGTGGAGCCAGTGAAGGTACAACTTCCAGCTTTCTTGGTGGTGATGGTTGAAATATCGAGACTGGCTGTGTGGCAGCTATCAGAACCAGTTACACGTCACTGTCGTGACATGAGGCTCTCCCACAGCTATGAAATTATCAAGCACAACCATTTCACCCAAGAACGACTCAACTACTCCCTCCCTACAACCCGCAAAAGAGAGAACTCACTTCTAGAAAGAATCTAAAAGGAGACAAGAGTCCTTGAACTCGTGGCAAACCAGAACAACAAACAATGTATGAAGAAGGGCTGGAATCCACCCCGAGTGGCATAGAGCGTGCTTTAGGAAAGTAAAAGGAAGGTGACAAAACTCAGCTCATGAAATACTAAGGTAGGTGAAAGAGACAAGTAGATGGGTACAAAGTTAAAAAGAAATGAAACAAAAAAACGAAAAATGCACCCTTTATTCAAGGTTGAATGAACTCAGAGAAAAATAAGTAAAAAGTAAAAACTAAAGGTTCTGTGCACAGATGAGTAAAAATGCCAGGACCTGGTTTGCTCTGATTTTGATGTTACACCCTTTTGATCACATTTTTGCTTTCACTAAGAGGGCAATCCTCCAAATTCTGCGCTGACCTTATTTTCTGTAAGGATCGAAGCAAATTAAAAACAAGCATTTGCAATGCAATGGGTCTCGCATTTCGTCGAGTTAGTGCTAGTAGCGTTGTAAACTCCTAACCATACTTTTCTTGCCACTGAAAATGAAAAGTAAAACAGTTTCACATAAGCGAGCTGACGGCCGCCATGAGTGTGAAGGAGACACACAAAAGGAAACAGAAGTTCACTCGCAGTCAAACGTATCGGCAAAAGTGCAATTATCCATGTAACCGGCAAAAGTGCAATTATCCATGTAACTGGGTTGGTGTCATGCAAAGCGCTCGACTACTGTCCGCTAGATCGTGCTGCATAGAAAATAAAAATAAAAAGTAGTCCAAAAGCCAACACGGAAAATACGGAGCCTCGTATGTTTTCAGTAGTTTACTGGTGCTCTCGAGAAGGGCTAAACACCGGAAAAGGCATTACGTATGCATGCCTTTCACAAATGAAATGGAGCGAATTTTAAAAGGCAAGCCCACAAACCAACCAAACTGATGGGCATGACATGGGCGTGGTTAAAATCCCACAGAGAGATTACAAGGGCCAGAGCTCTTGCGCTCCCGACCCTAACGAGGCAATTAAAAATCCAGTGTGCATTCAGAAAGAACCTGGACAGCTGGTCAATGCTTCCACAGGGCTACCAGCACTTAGAGAATCTCTTCCATTAAGATTCATGTGGGGCCCTAATTGGCCAAGCACAGATGGGTCCAGGCCACAGGAAAAGCTGCCACTTCCTAGTCTGTGTTCTAGTGTTTCATGCAGGGGCGTAGCTTGGTCAATAAGATTGGGGGAGGGGGGTTTGTTTCAGCTTGACAGTTCCCAACAATCACACTGGGGTATCTTGCTAAAACACAATATATGAGAAGCAGGACATGAAGGGGTCTTAAAGGGCAGAGGAAAGAGAGAACTGGACAGATTGCTAGGATAACTTAAAACACAACACTTTTCAAACTAATCACCAAGTTTTTAATCCTTCAAACCAGAGGTGAGAGAGTCTGTCTGTCTTTGTGTTTTTGTCAGTGTGGGTATGTAAACATCCCAGCTGAAATGCGATATGCACTTCACCATACCCGACCAGTGCTTAATTTGAGCCGGTGCTTGGCACAGGCACTTAATTCTTAGCACCAGCCTTCTGACAGTCTGCACAGGCCTGCCAGATTTGGCCATGAGCACAACAACAGCTGGTTATTAATGTTAAATACATTAACAGTCACTAATATGTGCTACCAAAGCCTTTCTTATAGCTTGGAGGGCCTGGAAGAGTCTGAATTGTCACACTTGTAGAAGTCTGATGGTTAGGAGTTGTGTTGGTACTGTCATTGGCAACGCTGGCAGAAGCAATGGATGGTGCAAGCTGGCGTGTCCTGCTGCCGAGGACCCTGGCACTCATTGTTTTACAAATTAATCACTGTGCCCGACTGAAAACAGCTGTACCCAACTGTTTACAACAGAATACATTTTTTGAGGGAGGTGTAACATCCCAAACGCCCCCCCTGAAGCTACGCCCCTGATTTCATGCTGGATTCTGTTAAGAGAAGTTCAGTTACAGCCCCTTTGCTCCAGGGGTACATTGATCCCGGGTAATAGAACACATACAAGCCCCTGCTCGGTGGGGGCTGAGTATGCTCTGGGATGGGAGTAAGAGTCAGTTTACCACTACAGAGTACTTTCATGGAGCTACTGCTTGACACAAAGGTGTCAGAAGGAACTAGGGGTGCAGCAGGTTCCACTGCACCCCCACATAGTCTTCAAGGACCTCACTCAGCAACTAAAGGGACCATTGTATATTTGTCTGTGAAATTTCAAATCATAAATCTTTTGATATAGGGTTTATTTTTCTTTTTCTTGCTCAAAAGTGAAGCCTTTTTGTAACTGAGCCTAGTGATACACACAGGAGGACACACAGGAGAGTGTGAAACGGAAATCTGTAGTGTGTCAGTGTGTTACTGGACATATGTAAACAAAAATGTAGTTATAACAGGTGTTTTCCTCATTTCGAGCTGCAAAACTCCAGAATATTGTAATTTTTTGTTCATACAAAGTCTGCCAGGTGTTATCTGACAAATTTTGCACTGGCAGGAAAAAGTGCCAAAGTAGGAATCCTGATCCAAGCACACATGTTATCATAGATATGGCACATTCTTGCCCTCTCCCTTTCACACAGCACAGTGCAACAAGGAGTCTTGCTGCATTGAGTAAAATAATGATAATTATGGCCCCAGGTTTGAGTCTTAGTGTCAGCTTAACATTTTGTAATTCTGTGCAAATCACTTAATCTGGTTGTGTCAATAGAACCAATGATGATGTTCCTGGTAAGTTAATGCTATTTCTAAAAATTCATGAAGCCTAAATACAGGGCCACTGGAATTAGGCGATGGTGCGGGCATGGCGATTTTGACATAATTGTAGATTTGCCGCATTTACTACATAATTCATCATCTGCTGCATAATCTGCATATTTTAACCAAAAAAAAAGAATTCTAGCTCAAGCAGTTCAAAAGTTACTAAAAACGCAGCAACCTGTTGCAGCGCAGTGGAAGGCCCTTGGCAAAGGTTGATTGGTCACCCTTCTGCAGCTTATTGCTGTTTAGGTGTTGAAATGATACTAATAAAGTGCAGCCAATACCCAGACAGTGTTAACAAGTTTCAAGATGACAAAATAATGAAGTAATACTATCACAAAACTTGCTGCACAATGCCGCATAATTTGGCTTTTCTTGCCGCATAATTTACTTAACCCTGCCACATAATTTGGCCCTCTTCTGCCACATTATTCCAGTGGCTCTGCCTATTTGTAGCTGGAAGTGCAGCCTAGGTGTATGTGTTAAATGTGCGTGTAATTACATCGACTGCAGGAGAATCAACCCCGGAATAAAAAACTTCACATCTGTACGCTTCGTGTGCCTCAGCCACGTAGGTAACGACTCTACTGCCATTGGTGAGCCCATGTGCAGTTAAGTGAGCAGTTGCAGCTTGTTTGCAATTAATAGGTATAATATTGGCTGTGCCATATTTAATGAATGGAAATCCCTGAAAGGAAAACACTACAGAGGAAAACATCCTTTGAAACAATCCAGCTTGGTTACCCTACAGACAAAATAGGCCCTTCCTATTCATTCTATTCATTCTTCCAGTTAAACTGAAGCAGGATAAAAACCTTATCACCACAGACGTCTCCGTATAGAGGTAATAAAGGAGTCTTCGGCACACACAATTACACTACTCAAAAGACCCATTAAATAGGTACCAATCATGGCTGGCTTTAGGACAGGGTGACCAGTGCGGGTGCACCAGGCACTGACCTGGAGGGGGGGTGCTGACCTCCAGGGTGGGCGCTGTGTTTAGCAATAACTTGCAATTCAAAAGCACCTGCTGCAGAGTTCCTTGTGTGTCCAGATTTCAGGCAGCAATAAAAATGTCAAGATAACTCTTGTGATTAATGTTCCTGCTACAGAGAGAGATTGGACTTTTGTCCAGTGGCAATTTTGACTTTCCATAAAGTAGCGCAGAGGGTTAATGTGTCTGCTGCAAAGAACAGATCTGTATTTTATGTGGCTAGCTGAGTGGATTAGTAACACCAGCCTTTACTAGGGCTGTAGTGTCGCTCCAGTGACGTAACTGGAGCATGAGTTTTACAATAAGTTTGACGAAGTAGGGGATTTATGTTGGTTCCCCTTCACTTTGTTCAGCATTAGACTGACCCCGTGATCACGTGGGGCATTGATAATAAATACTGGAGGCTGTCATTTGTGGGCTAGGGGAGATACGTAGGGCAACCCACCTGTGCAGACCACCAGCTATCCAATATCTAATGGTCTGAGGCTTTATTGCCAAGCCCTGTCACCACAGCGCTAGTGCTGCTAGTGACACATTAAAACAATAACCCAGATCCTTTGTGCACCTGGGAACTCCCTGGGGCCCAAACACAACACTGGCGACGAGGGTGTCGCTCACCTTGTTTGAAGTGCTGTGGCAGCCACGTGTCTTTCTGTAGGTGCACCGTGTTTGTGCCACATGCGTCCAGTTTCCCAGACCACCAGCGCTCAGGGAAAGCAGAGTGAGTCACTTTCCCAGCGACTGAAATTGAGCAGGAGAACTGTCGTCAGCACCCAGCAATGTGCGCCCCCTGCTGTCGTATGGGCCACTTCGCAAGGAGAAGAGTGACTGCTAGTATATGCTTTTCAATCAGCCTACATACACACTAAGTCAAAGTGGGAGGAGCAGAAAGTTAAACAGTGCTTCCACTGTCAGCAAAGAACTGTGCACAGAGCCACACAAAGAAACCCTGCAGACAATACTTTCTTACAATTGCTGGTGTTGCCAAGGCTCAAAGTCCCCACCACATAGTTGAGTTTACCATGCAACAGCAGCTAACTCCCTGCACCCAATACAAAGGAGTCAGGCCTGATACGGCTCAGGTCAATATATCATGGCCACCTTACCGTCAATAGAGCCTTGTATCATTGATGGAGCCCCGTCGGCACAGGCTTCCAGGAGGAAAGACTGGGACGAGAGAGAGCTGCTTTTCTTTGAGGCCACAAACGTGGAAAATGCCCAGAAAAGAGCTATGATCTTACATTTGGAGGGCGTTCACAGAATTTCCAAAACAATAACTGAGGCCGCCCCCAAAACACACTTCACCCTCATCACAGCTCTAAGGGCCAGATGTACAATGCAATTTTGTGGTTGCGAACAGTGAAAATCACAATTTGCGACTGCAAAATTGAGTTATATATTTTACCATCCCTATTTTGCGAGTCGGTGTCCAGTTACTGACTCGCAAAATAGGGATTGTGACTCCCAATTAGGAAGGGGCGTCCCTTCCTAATTGCAACTCACAGGGGGATGTAGGATTGTTTTGTGACTGTGAATGCGGTCGCAATACAATCGCAGTTAACAACAATTTCAAATTGGTGCTAACCCATCCGCAACAGGAAGGGGTCCCAACAGGAGCCCTTTTACTTTGTGAATGGTAGCAAAAATGGTTTTTCAGAGTATGCAGTACGGACCACTGCCTACTCTGAAAAAAAATAAAAAAATACCTTTTTCATTTTCAATTTTTGAAATGCATCCTATTTTCCTTTGAGTAAAACGGGCTGCATTTTTAAAAAAAACTGCTTTATTGAAAAAGCAGTCACAGACATGGTGGTCTGCTGACTCCAGCAGGCCACCATCCCTGTGAGTGCGGTCATTCCCAAATGGGTTGCAAATTGCCACCTGCCTCATGAATATTAATGAGGCAGGCCCCTTGCAAACCATTTGGGAATCGCAACAGTGTGATTAACACTGTTGTACATTTTGTTTTGCGACTCGCAGTTGGCGATTCACAAACGGATTGCAAATTACGAGTCGCAAAACAAAAGGTTGTACATCTGGCCGTTAATGCCTTTTTCCAGCTGATGGTGAACAAAGACTGAAAGGTTTGTGTTCCGCCAAGCTAGACAATAGGCAGAGGAGTTCATTGACACTTTCTGTATGAGGCTGAAGGAAGTAGCCAGCCTGTGTGGTTTCGCCAATCAAAATGAGGAGATAGGAGGACAAATAATTCAAAGATGTGTGTCTGTGAAATTGCGTGAACGCATTCTAAGAGAATCAGGATGGTCTCTGGCTGACATCCCAATGATGGGGCGAACAAAAGAACTATCAAAGGCTTGCGTATCCCACATGGAAGCTGCCCTACACAAACCGATAAATGTCCTACCAGTCAACGCAGCCGCACTGACGCCCAGCAGGAGCAAGCCCAGGAAGAGCAGCACAACCCCTGGAACGTAGTGCTATTGTGGGGTGCCGACCCACCGCCTGTCAGGATGCCCGAGAAGAGGGAAGAGGTGTGAAGGGTGTGGAAAACGTAACAATTTCATGAAAGTGTGCAGCTCAAGCAAAGGGCGCATACTGTGAATGCCGCTCCGGAGTTACAATAGAGAAGCAATGACATGGATGATGATAACAATGAAGAACATACCATTCACTCCATTTAAACCATTGGCACAGCAGCACAGACAGCACGTTGTCTGCCTCAGTGCCAGATATGTGTAGGAGCTCACCCAACAGTTGCATTTGTGCACAGAGGAGCATCCATCAACATAATGTCCCCCGACACCTACCAGACCCTGGCGTCATCTTCAAATCTAAGCCCAGCCAAAATCAATGTATTTGCCTATGGCCGAGACAGACCAATCAAAATTCAAAACAACCACAAAGTATGGATCTCAGCCAGTTTATGTCGCAGAAGATGGCCATGGTGTGCTACTGGGCTGCCGGTCTCAGAGGTCCTTGGCATAGTGACTTTTACTTTTGGAGGGTACCAAGAGGCCGTAACCAACATCCTCAAGGAATTCCTAAGCGTATTTGAGGGCATCGGCTGTCTGAGGCAAGGAGATAAAAATGCACATAGACAAGTCTGTACAACCTGTGGCCCTACGGCATAGATGTCTTGCCTTTCATCTGAGGCCTCAGGTAGAAAAGGAGCTCGACAAGCTTGAGGCCACAGGTATAATTGAGAAGGTGACGGGGCCCATACCCTGGATGTCTCCAATTGTATTGTCAGAAAGCCTAAGCAGTCCGGTGAAGTGTGAATATGTGTTGTCATGCATCTGCCCAATGCCGACATCAAGAGGGAGCGGCACCTAAATCCCACCATAAATGATTTGATTGGTGAACTGAATGGGGCCTCTAAGCTGAACTTGGGGTCAGGCTACCACCAGCTTGTCCTCGCGGAAGAATCCCGGTATATCGCACCATTCTCGACACGTGGGCCTACGGCGTTCCAAGAGAGTACATTTTGTGTTTCAAGCACTGCAGAAGTGTTCCAGAATGTAATACACAAGCTCCTAGCTGACCTCTTAGGCAGCAACGACTTTCTGATACATGCCAAGAACTTACCTGAACATAACCTAAGGCTAAGGAAGGAACTTCAGAGGATCCAAGACTCTGGCCTCACTCTCCATCGCAGCAAGTGCGAATTTCTGAAGCAGATGCTCCATTTCTTTGGTT
Source organism: Pleurodeles waltl (assembly GCF_031143425.1). Classification (NCBI taxonomy): domain Eukaryota; kingdom Metazoa; phylum Chordata; class Amphibia; order Caudata; family Salamandridae; genus Pleurodeles; species Pleurodeles waltl. The sequence goes on along the minus strand of NC_090448.1, from coordinate 23,003,456 downwards.
ACATATTCTCATCAGAAGGAGTGGCCCCTGACCCGGACAAGCTTCAAGACATTAAAGAAGCACCTCCTCCAACGATGATGATGTTAGAGGTCCGCAAATTTTGGGAGACGGTCAACTACTGCAGGCATTTCATCAAGGACTTCACGATCTTGACTCAACCACTCTGAGACCTCACCAAGTCTGCAGCACCATGGTCCTGGGCCCAGTGCAAGAAGCAGCTTTCCAAGCTACCAAAGATGCCGTGTCAGCAGACATGACTCTAGCTTACTTTGATCCATAGAGAGAGACCACCATACCAGTGGACGCAGGTCCAAAGGAGCTGGTGCTGTGCTAATGCAATGACAGGCTGATGAAGAATGGACCCCAGTTGCGTATACAAGTAATTTCTTACAGCGACGGAACAGAGATATTCTCAGATCAAAAAAAAGAGGCAATTGCCATTCACTGGGGGTGTTGACACTTTCTCTATGTCTATGGCAATCCGTTCACTGTCACAACTGACCATAAGCCGTTGATACCACTATTCAAAGGAACTGCATCAAAGTCTCCCCTGCAGATTGAAAAGTGGATGCTCCATCTTAAGTATTATAGCTGTCAAATGGAGTATTGCCCCGGATCCCACAACCCAGCAGACTACCTATCTCGGCACCCTCGTGCCACCCCGACAGAAGAAGAAGATGAGGCAGATGAACCAAAGGGTACGTGAGGTACATGGCCGACCGGTCTCGTGTCATCCCACATTCCATGGAAGCCATTCGTCAAGCCACAAGCCAGGATGAATGCCTCCAAAAAGTGCAAGAAGCTGTAAGAACCAATTAATGGCATGTTCTCAAGAACCAATGGACTCCGTTCACTCTTGAAGCTGGGTGCATCATGGAGAGCATTTATCATGTTTGTCAAGAGTTGAGCGCTGAACTCAATGGGTGCATCCTGAGAAGACATCATTTAGTCATCCTCTCCAGCCTCACTGATTATGTTGCTCAGCTTGCCCATGCTGAGCACCAGGGCATAGTAAAAACAAAGAACTGGCTAAGGATCTGTGGATCATCTTAATGGACGAGCAGGTTGAGGCGTTAGTATGGTTGTTCATTTGGTGCCAAGCTTCGGGTGAACCCAGTCTGCCAGTTCCGGTGGAGATGGAAAGGGGGTCATGGCAGCCACAGGCGTCCACCAGTCTGGACTTCGTGTGTCTCCCCGATGGAAGACTCACCATGGTCCTGATAGATAATTATTAAAAATACCCAGAAGTGGAAGTACTCTCCTGTCTAAGTGCCAATGAGGTAAGCCCCAAAATTGAAAAAATCATGGCCACCCCTGGATTGATCAAAGAACTAAGGACGGACTATGGACCTCCCTTTTAAGGTCAAGAGATAGCTTCATATCTGACGTTGCTTGGAATCTCAACACAAAAGGATCGCTCCACACTGGCCCCAAGTGAATGGAGAGGTATGAGGACACTAAATAAAGTAATTAGAATTGCCTCTGCATGCTGGCAAGCTTTGGAGTTGGCCATTTATTTGTTTTTGCATAATTAGCGGCAGACTCCACATTATACTACTGGATGAGCACCTATCCATGGGACAAGTAGCTGTGGATTCAATTCCTCACCACCATTTCTGGACTTCTGATCCTGTTGATGACCAAAACATATACGATAGGAGGGAGAAATCAAATGACAAAAACAATCACCGCTGGTGAGCTAAGGTATCTCCCCCCTTAAAGCCAGTGATTTGGTACTCATCAAAGATCGGTACCCAGGAAGCAAGTTCAGATGGCTACTTGAACGCCGCCCCTGGACCATCGTACATCATCAAGGAAAAATTATCACTGCCCATTGCGGGACAGATGAAATCACAAGGAACACATTGTTCAAGAAGTTCTACCCCTGTTCCCAGCATTCTGAGTATAGGAATGGTGATGATCCTCAGAGAGATGAGCAGGCCTCATCGTCGGAGGCGGAAAACATCTCTCCTGTGCTGCCAATGTCTGCTGCACTGGGATATAGCCCAGGTACGTTGATGGTCGATCAAATTGAGAGTCCAGAGATAAGACAGTGAGAGCAAGATGCAAATCGCACTACCCGCGGGAAACGGCCTTTGCAATGCGGCCCGAGCCATGCATGCCATAAGCATGCAAGCGGAACGCTTGCCTGAACAATGACTGACTATTTCTCTGCCTTAACCACGCATGTGCCAAACCACGCATATGTCTGGTTAAGGCAGAGAAAAAGGCAGAAAGCAGTCTAGTGGATGGGGAGAGGATGCAATGAGGTAAGAGGTGCTGGGGCAGGGTTGGAGGGTAGTTTTTAGGAGTGGGTGGATTGAGGCCTTAGGATAGGTGGGGGTTTGAGACCCTCATGGGTGAGTAGCTGCGCTTCACCAAAACTGATTGATTGATTGATAGTTTATTTTTTAGGGGTGGGAGTGGTGGGGCAGGGTAGTTTATTTTTTAGGGGTGGGGAAGGCTTAAGGAAGGGCAGGAGGAGGGAGAAAGAAGGATCAGGAGAGGATGCAGTGTGGTAAGAGGGGATGGGGTAGGGTTTAGGGGGTAATTGTTAGCGGTGGGGTGGATTTAGGGCTTAGGGTGGGTGGGGGGTCGGTAGTTCATATTTTAGGGCTGAGGGTTTTTTAGGGCTTTTAGGGTAGTTTACCTATTAGGGGTGGGGAAAGGTTTTAGGGCTCAGGGTGGGTGGAGGGCGATGCGATCTTTTATTTTTTAAGGGAAATGGTGGGGGTTGGGAGTAGTTTTTTGAGTGCTTAGGGTGGGTGGGGAGTCTGGGTAGTTTAGTTATTAGGGGTGGGAGAAGGTTTTAGAGCTCAGGGTGGGTGGTGTCGGGGTAGTTTAGTTTTTAGGATCAGGGGTGGGGATATTTTATTTTTAAGGGCTTAGGGTGGGTGGGGAGTCAGGGTATTTCAGTTATTAGGGGTAGAGGAAGGTTTTAGGGCTCAGGTCAGGTGTGGGTGTCTCGGTAGTTTACTTATTAGGGGTAGGGGTGGTTTTGGGCCTCAGGGAGGGTGGGTGGGGGGGTTGGAATAGTGTTTTAGGTTGGGGGAGTTTTGTATGACACAATCACTCATGCCGTTTCCACATATGCTTTTACTCAGCATGCTTTTACAACGAACTTCATTGTAAAGGCATGCGTGGTAAAGCAATGCTTGGAAAAGACGAGGTTGTGGTTCCGACTGCGTTAAGACATGCGTGGTACAACCATGACCCACACCAACTCTGAACTGCGGGGTAAGCCTTTGCTCTTTGCTGAAAGTTCAACTAGTGTGACAACTTTATTTCTCAAAAATCCGGTATTCTCTTTGTTAGCTATAACCAACCATGATGGTAGAGAACTGTTTGAAGTGTGTGCTATGCATCAGCCCACACTGGCTCCCCAAGTGTAGTTGTAGGCATCACTTGTGTTTTTTCTGTTTGTTTTGTTTTAATTTGGGGAGGAATGTAGTGTCGCTCCAGTGACGTAACTGGAGCCGAGTGTTCATGTTGCTCCCCTTCACTTTGTGCAGCATTGAATGGACCCCATGATCAGGTGGGCCATTGATGATAAATAGTGGAGGCTTCCAGGCATTGACTGGGGAGATACATAGGGCAACCCACCTTTGCAGACTCCCAGCCTTCCAATATCTTGTGGTCTGAGTCTTTATTAGCAGGCCTAATCACCGCCGCTCTAGTCTAATTAGCGGCAACATTATAACACTAATCTATGATGCTTGGTACACTCGGGATGTCCCTGGGGCCCCAACACAACACAGAGCTTTAAAACAAATGAAATGTATGTGAGCGGGGCTATGGAGAGATGATGGGCCCTTTTGCCAGGTGATAGTGAGGGAATCCAAGGAGGAGGTTATGGGGGGAGGTCAATAGTTGAACCGGGTGCCACCAGCACTAAAGCCGGCCCTGGTACCAATGCTAGACCGATGATGGTGCCATGTAATTGCACGTAAAGCACCCCAAAACCTTCAGGTCGAGTTTGTGATACTTAAAGCAGCAAAAAAACAAAAAACCTTGAGCAAAAAGTGAGTGATTTGTGAGGTGTTACTGTCATGAGGCTTGACTCTGATTGGAAACCCCTAGGTAAATTCAGTCCTACTAGGATTTACTCAGAATACAGCATTTTTATAATATTGTAGGTGGCTGACTCTTAATATTCATTACATGCAAGTACAGTTAACACTGTATCTAAAAGTATAGTAATTGTGCTGGTACGGTCAATTCCAGGGGTGTAGGTTGGTCTGTAAGATTGGGGGTGTGAGCTTCAGATTTCCCAACAATCACGCTGGCACATAATGTTCAAATATATTATATGACAAGCAGGGCACATGAGAGGGGCTTATGGGGCACTGGAAATGGACAGGAATGTGAATTGGTAAGGGTACTTAGTAACAGAAAACACATTAATTTGAGAAATAACCAACATTTTTTAAGTCTTTCCAAACAGAGAGATGGAGATAGTGTGTGTGTTTTTCTGTGTGTGTGTGTAATAAATACTGATGAAATCAGTGCTTTAAATTGAAATAAAGAACTGCAGGTACTCACTCTTTAGAGTACCTGTTTGTTCCTGAGAAGTGCTGGTGCTCCTCCCATTAAATGGATTGCAGCAGTGCTGAGAAGTGCAGGTACTCTCCCTTCCAAATGAAAGAAGTGCAGGTACTCAGTACCAGCAGCCCTGCCAAGTATCAGGCATCAGGCGTGAGTCTAACGCATTTCAGTGTGGTGGTCCGCATCACTGCACTGAAATGGAAAATCACACTTTATAGCGCCTCCACAGCTGTTAAGGGGAGCGCTATATACACAGATCAACTGAGCAGCAGTGCAGAGTGCACTGTGAGCTGCCTGCTCCCGGCAGGCTAAGGGGCTGCTGGCTCTAGCTGCGCTTGCAGTCGAGTACTGCAACAATGTATCTAAAATGAACAGAGACCCCTCCCCCTCGCTGGGTGGCACGGACGACACACGTGCATACTAAAACCAATGTCACAGTTAGTGAGCATCCAATTGCCAGACTAGTTAATAAAGACGTTACTGTGCTTCGGCTTGTGGCATTTGGCTGCATTGCGTGAGGCGGCGGCTGGCGGTGGTGGTGGGGATGAATGGAACCGCTGGTTGGATAGATTAATTCTATTGTGGGAAATGAATCCCGCGACCCGTACGTAGCCTGCACATGACTGACTCTCGCCTGTGGTCTGTGCTTGGAGGCCAGGAGAGCCTCCAAGCCTTGCCCTGAGTTGAACACCGTCGTGGACAAGAGAAGATGGCATCTGGCCTGATTCCTGAGTCCCTCCACGCAACGCTTGCTCCCGACCCCGCAGCAGCTGAGATGTGGCCTGCCAGCTGTCACTGGCAGGCCACATCATGCATCACTGCAACTGACCCAGCCCACTGGGCTGCGGCGCCCAGGCACTGCCTGCCAGGATCCATCGATGCAGATGAGAGAGTCTTCTAGACTTCTATGTATTCCTACAATGATCATCACAGTGAGAGCTGCTTAAACTGTTTCCATTCCTAAGTTAAACATTTGTATGAAAATGTAAACACTTGTGGCAGCCTGTAAGTGAGAGGACCCACGTGTCGGACTCCGGGGCGGTGCTGTGTTCAGCGAAATGATTTTTATTATACAACTCACTGTGTGTCTTTCATAGCTGCCAAGGTGTCAGATTGCTATGTGTGACACTTTTAGGATTTCAGTGTAGTTATGAGTGACATTTCAACGAGTATGAGTGACACTTTCCCGCAAGCGAAATCAAGCGATGAAGACAAGGGAAGCATAGAAATATTGAGAATGCTATACCTCCCATTGTACACCAGCACCACCTTGTGATCTTTGTTAAACGCTATTCTGAGCTTACCTAGCAAAATGAGAATTTGGAACAAGAAGGTTTTACCGCACTTCAGGACACAGTTTTTTTGCCTGACAATCTCAGCCATTGTGATAATGCGGGAAAATGACCGGATATGTGCTATTCTGACGCGAGATGTGTGACACTTGGCAGGGCTGGTCTTTTTAAAATAAATTGCAGCCTGCGGCCGGGCTGTGACCCTAGGCTATGTGTGCGCCCTTCCATTTCTGGTGCTTTGCAGCAGTCATAAGGTCTACTTAGAGTTTCTTCGTGCTCAAATGGCTGTAATTTCTGATATTTATATGTTTCCCTCGTCTTCGCTGCTTGAGTTTGTTCGCAAGAAAGTGTCTCACATAGTAGTTGAAATGTCACGCATAAGGACTATGAAATTATGAAAAAAGGTCACACACATCAACACACACACAAACCTTGGCAGCTATGTTCTGGACAATACCTGTCCATTTAAAGCACTGGGTGAAATACGACAGACACCTCACCATGCCCGACTGAAAGCATCTGTACCCAACTGTACATCACAAAATACATTTATTACGGGGTAGTAACACCTCAAACACCCCCGGAAGCTACGCCCGGGGTCAATTCCTAGCGCGCGGGTGTGGGTACGCTCCTGATCCACTTCACTAGAATTTCATGAATTAGCAATGTAGTTTAAGAACGAGGCGAGTTTCAAACACAGCTCAGCGCTGCCATCTGCTGGTAGTTGGTTAGATCACTGTAGCATCCTGTTTCTGAACGTGACTCTGTAACAGTGTAATATAGGAAAACATGCTTTACATGCACCACCAGTTATTGGTCACTTCCTACAACCAAGGCACCAGTAGATCTCGCCATATTGGCCAATAGTAGTTTATTATTCTTTATTTTACCTCTTCTAGAAACTGGCTGCAGGTGTCAGAAAGGCAAGGCTTTCTGTGTAGTATTGGGGAGGTCACCACATGCTTACATTACTAGTTGGACTCAATGTATAGTATGGATTGAGTATGTGCAAGGGGGGTGGCCTGAGTAATTTCCGTCTACACATATTACAAACACATACTTGTATTTCTGAGTGGCTCTGAGTGTGTGCATAAGTGTGACATAGTGTGTGTGTGTGTGTGTGTGTGTGTTATGTGAGTGTTCAGATGCTCAGTGTGTGCAAGGGTGCCTGCATCTTCTGTGCCTGTGTGAAGGGTTAAACAAAAGCTAAATCTAAAGAGTTTATTACTGCTTCTTTATAGCTGCACGAGCCTCTCACACATGCGTTGCTGTGACCACAACTGTGTGGTGATCGAGACCAGGAACGTCTTAAGGACTTTAGGGGCCCTGAGAGGTATTTTAGAGGCCCTGTTTGGAACAGCTTTGAATTTATGATCCAGTATCGTCTCTTTCATGCCCTCTTTGGCTTGCCACAGAAAGTGCACATACACACTCCCAAATTCTAAAAGTGTTTACATGTAATATTCAGGGATAGTGATGTATTTTCTCAATATTGTAACAGCAGAAGCTCAGTAATATTACTCAAATAATCTCTGTGACACCCTCTCATTTCAGATAACTGAGGTCCTGTTGTGATGTAAAAGAAACATTCTTATGAATGTTTTATGAAACATAAACACAGCATCTCTCTGCAAAATGTCTGTAATAGACTCTCACACATCACCCACGTTAATACAAATCAAAGGAACACAGCAGTTAAAACAACCTGTTTAAGAATTATTCGGCGTCATCAGGGTTAGCCTCTCTGCAGAACAGAGCTGGGTCTATCATGGGGGCCCTGGAAGGCCGGGGCCCTGGTCCCGAGCCCACTTTGCTCAAGCCTTAAAACAACGTCTCTGATTGAGAGCAGATCACAGGAAGGCGATGGCATGTAGTTGAATCCCTTCCTCCTCAGACCAACAGTCAGAGGGAGTTAAAGGGACTTGCCTAAAATAAACCAGTTCTATGGCCACGTGCTGGAGCCAGGATTAGAACCTGTGTTACTTTTCATGTCCTAAAGTTATTAGATTAGCCATATTACAATGTGATGTGTTGTTATGTTATTGGGTGTGTGTATCATGTTATGTAAAGTTATGTTATTAAATGGTAATGCATACTATGCTTTGTTACGGGGTGCTTATGGTATGTTTTTCTTATGTTCTGTGGTATTATGCTATGCTAGGTTGTAATATTTTAGGTTAGGTTGTGTTAGGGTATGTTGACTGTTTTGTCATTAAATGGCATGTTATCTCATGGAGCTTGTCTTGTGCTATCCGGTGTCATATTAGCATACATTAGGCTAGGTTATGGTATGTTAGGTAACAATGCCTTGGATTATATTATGCTAAGTTATTTTTTACTTATGTTATTGGATACCTCTGTTATATAACAGATATTATTCCATGTTGTGTCAGTAGACACCTCGGTTATTTAACAGATATTATTCCATGTTGGGTTAAGTCATTGGACATCTCTGTTATATTACATATATTATTCCATGCTGCATGTCATTAGACACCTCAGTTATATAACTGATATTATTCCATGTTGTGTTATGTCATTAGATTCCTCGGTTATATAACAGATATTATTCCACGTTTTGTACGTCACTAGACACCTCTGTTATATAACAGATATTATTCTATGTTGTGTTATGTCATTAGACACCTATGCTATATAACAGATATTATTCCATGGTCTGTTATGTCATTGGACACCTCTGTGATATTACAGATATTATTCCATGCTGTATGTCATTAGACACCTCCGTCATATTACTGATATTATTCCATGTTGTGTTATGTCATTAGATTCCTCGGTTATATAACAGATATTATTCCACGTTTTGTATGTCATTAGACACCTCTGTTATATAACAGATATTATTCTATGTTGTGTTATGTCATTAGACACCTATGTTATATAACATATATTATTCCATGGTCTGTTATGTCATTGGACACCTCTGTGATATTACAGATATTATTCCATGCTGTATGTCATTAGACACCTCCGTTATATTACAGATATTATTTCATGTTGTGTTATGTCATTAGACACCTCTGTTATATAACCAATATTATGCCATGTTGTGTTATTAGACACCTTTGTTATGTAACAGAGTTTTCCATGTTATTTTTTTTACTGGGTACTCAAAAGCTTCCTCTTCTCACCTCTTGGCATTGAATCAGCACTCACTGAAACCACAGGACATGCTGAGATTTGATCAGATAAGCGGTCCACTTCACAGAAATAATGTTTTAAAGAGGTTATGTGTGATTATTTCAGATTCATTAATTACTTTGGTATTGACCTTGGAAGATTGATATTGTCGTAAATTAAACTACTATCCTTCCTTCACTTAGATTTTGCATGAATTTTAAGCATTTTAAATCCAAAATTAATTTAGTTTTATTTTGTCCTGTAGAGGATGCTTTGATTTTTATTTTAACTTTTTATGTAGTGAGGTAAACCTTGTGATCCCCTTATTCAGGACTGTCGTGACAGCGCTGCTTCGCATAGTCGTCTTCTAACTTTTAAATGACGCACTCCTGTAAAAAATATATATATCTGCCCCCCTCAGAATTTTTCACAATTATTGTATTACATTGGCAATGTCTAAATATGTGTAGACGTATTTAAACATTACAATTAAGTTCTGTTACTGTTTTAAAAATGCAATCAAATAGATGCTGCCACACATACAATTCTGGTCAGACAGGACTTACTAACATGTGAAAGTATCCATATTGTGATTATTAGAAGGGGGTGGGGGCTTTGAAGAGTGTCTGCAGTCCATAACCTTTTGACACATACTCCCAGTTGGAATATAAATGACAAAACGTGTTAGTAATGGCCATTACAGAGTGGTTTACTGATGCCTATTTATTTCAACTTAAAACAAAGCCCTGTTATGAGCATTATGCTTCTTTTGGACAGATCCTGGCACCCACCCTCAGGATCACTTTAGGCTCCCCTAGGGAGCCCGCTCCCAAGTTTGAAGATCCCTGCCTTATGCTATCAATAGGAAAATAACTTTCAGAAACGCTGCTGTGAGAGGGCCTTTGGCGTAACTCACATTTTTAATGACTGGAGAACAGATTTTGATTGGACAGGAGTTGTCTGCTTCTGCTGAAAATGTGCTGGTATTGCGTTTTTTGCCTTCTGGGAAAGCTTTAGCTCAATCCAGGAGAACTGATTTGGTTATATTGTCAATGGTAAAAGTCTAATATGTCTATTCTGAAAACTCTCAACAAACGGAGTAAGCCTGACACATTTATTTTAAAATGCATATTTTAAAGCCAAATAAGCATTTAGTAGTGGCTTACGCTGCGTTAAAAAATTAATGAAGGTATTTTGTTTCATGGAATCTCACAAAATACTGAGGTAGGCAAGGGCTCTGTTGTTTGAGACCTCTTCTAACAAACTATGGGGACTGAAGATTTGCATTATGACATTCCTTTGTGGGAGACATTGAACTTTGTTGAGTAAAATGTAACACAGTGTATAAAGTTGTAATTTTAAGGACTGTTTGCCTGATGGTTGCCATGTGGGAACGCTTAAGTTCAATGCAGTAGGCCCGGATTGGTAATGACGATGAACAAATGAGGAAGGCCAGAGGCTTGATGGGTCTATTAGGATAAGTTATATCTGAAGCCATAGGTCTGATCTGTTTATGATGTGACTGTATGACAAAAGCAGTAGGTCTGGCTAATTTATTGTGGGGAGCATTTGCCAAAACCAATTGCATTAACGGCTGTAGACAGTATTTTGTTACATGGAATCTCACAGATTACCATAGTAGATAAGGGATTTGATGTTGGTGATCACCTCTCTGACGAACCCTAGGGGTAGAACATTTGCACTGTTGGAGGATCCTTGTTAGACCATCATACGACTGAATGTATATTGTTTTGCGGACTGTATTTTTGTACATGATTGTAATTTTATCACTGATTGTCAGATGGTTTCCAGCCTATGCACACTACAGTGGACCTGAGCTGATTCTAGTGACAAACCAGCGATTGAGGATGTAAGGTTGTTTTTATTGGTAACAGTGATGGCAAAAGCCACAGGTTTGACCTGTTTGTTATGAAAAGTTACAAAAAAGGCAGTAGGCCCCACTCATTTATTTTGAAAAGCTTGTTAAATAGGTCTTTAAGGGTGAATTGGTGTTACACTGTGTTAAAGCCAGTAGACGGGTACTTATCTCAAGGCACCACAGAGGTTTTCTTGGCAGGCAAGGTATGTGGTGTTGATTATCCCACTTTGACAAACCGTGGGGGTAGAGGATTTGTACTGTAATAATTCTTACTAGACCTTTTTAGGAAAACATTGAGCTCTTGCCCCAAACTCATGTTGTAGTAAATAATTAACAACTGGAGGTTGAATCAGACCTCGCAGTGCAATGTTCTCCTGGTAGTTAACGAGGGTAGTCCTCGCTGCTAAAACATCTCTCTAATGACACATATCAGAAATTATGCTGCAAATTCTTCTCCTGTTGACCGAAACTTGAATCTGAATTTGTCAAAATGTCTGACAAGTTCTGTCTGAACTAAAATACCCAAATTCTCTGCCACATCCTTCCTTGAAAATTCATCTTGCCAAGATGATTAGTCATCGAATTCATACAGTTGCCATTATCATCATTTATCTTCTGTTCAATCACTGCCTTAATATCCATGAGGTTTACAATGTACCTTTGATGGCCACAAGGCCTATAAATAATCTTGACCCTTGACCTGTCAGAGTGTTGTCTTCTCTTGCTGAGACTGATGTTCGGGAACTCATTGAAAGCTATGACCACAAACCACTCACCCCCATCTTTTGTCGCAATCAGGCTCCTGCTATCTTATCCACATCACTTATCCTTACTACTATCCATGACTGTTCAAGAAAGCTGAACTTAACAATCCTATCACAATCTCTTTCCAACCATTAGTTACTGCTTTCTCCAGACCTGTCAACTTCCCCTTGCAGTCTATACTACACAACAGCAGGGTTGGCCACTTAGCAGAGGTAGAAATGGGATGATGCCACCATCAACCCTTTGACCTTGATCTTCTTGTCTTAACTGAAACCTGTCTCAATGATACATCTCACAACACAATGGACTTCCTTCTCCTCCCACAGTGTTCCATTGTTAGATGTGACTGTGAAGATAGGCCCTTTGTAGGAACTACAGTTCTTGATAAGAATTGTGTTCAACCCAAGATGATTCATACTGACCAATAACCCTCATTCCAGTGCCTTCTAATCAAAATCTCTCCTAAAATCAGGCTAAATGAAATGTATCACCACCCGGGTGATAAGAATGCCTTCAGGAAGCAATGTCTGCAATATTTTCACAAATAAGCTATTGGTATTAGATGCTCACATTTTTCTTGAGGGTGATGACAGGGATGCTACAAATAATCTTTTTCTCAACATTCCTGCAGAATTATAATATTGTGCAAAGGTCCTCCAAACCCATTCATGCTGAAGGGGACTTTCTTGACCTTTTTTTCCAAGAAATCTTTAGTGACCACTAATTAGCCCTTCCTTGAATTCGTCTATCTACTGATTTCTTTCACAGTGTGTCAACTAAAGTAAAGCTTTTGTTCAACCAAACAAGGAGGTCATTTGGTTCTAGGACACTCAAAATATTGAGATTGACCAAGAGGCCACTACAAACAGTGGCAGACATGGCCAAGTTTGGGAAATGTATACATCAGGCTGGTTCACTGCTAAAGCACAAGTTGCAGGAAAAAAAAATTGATCAACTACCCGCCACTCCCCACCCCCTTATTAAGGAGCAGCCAATTGTTCCACAAATTTAGCCTTAACTCACAACATCGGTTACTCTAGGAGAATCCGAAAACACTTATCCACCGTCATCCAGCCCGTTGCACTAAAAAAAAAATATATATATTATTGTCTTTTATTTTTCAGCACAAATTAATTGATCTTAACAAGCTCTTTATCTCATACCTGACCCTTAATATGGGGTACCCGAGTCTCTTTAAACTGGGGGTACAAACCAAAGTTATTTGCTAATCTGCATCAGGAAACATTTCTGTTCTGAACCACTCGTTTCTCGAATGGAAACATTTATTGCCTCCTATCACTATAATATATCATCTGGTTTTAATATTTGCTGGCACTTTAACATATGTTTCTATCTTGAATTCAACAACCATGTAATGATTTTAAGTAATGCTTGCACTTTATTATATGTTTTTATTTTGAATTGCACAAACTAGTAATGATTTTAAGTAATAATACAATAAATCATTCATTGTCAAGTGGCCACAGGGGCGATGAACACTCTTCGTCCCATCTTTCCTAACTACATTTCTGAGGTCAAAAACAATCACTACTTGAAAGACCTACTTGACAAACTAGCACCTTATAAACATACAAAGAAAGAACCAAAACCCTCTGTCCATGGTTCTCCAAAGACCTCTTTGAAGAACATAAATCTTTTAGAGGGATTGACATTTAATGGGGTCAATTTCCCTCAGTCTGATCTCATGGTAGCCAGAGTAACTATGAAAAGGCAAGCACCAAACGCGCCTTTCACCACACAGGCTCGGGTGGGGTCCCTCGGACCAGTTGCAGTTGGAAGAGGTTCTTTAATCTTCCCTCCCTTCCTGGGCACCCTCCAATTTTTTGCCTAAGTGATACAGTCACAGGAGCTCACAGGCTTCCTGGCCTGCCTTCTGTATAGTCATTTCTGGCGGGCTTCACGTATCTCATTTTGTATCCCGTACTGCTGAGTTAGCCTCTACCAAGTGACGAAGAGATGATTCATCCTTGTGGGCATTGCCCTCTTTTTCTTCCGACTAGGTTCAGCCACTGGAGAGGGTACATTGCATCTAGCTCTGACAACACTTTGGGCCTGATTACAACTTTGACGGTCCCACCACGGGATTGGCAAACCCACGGGGAGGATGCCACTGCCACTCGTGGGTATTAAAATGTTCCAGCTGGGTGACTGGCGGGAACATTGCAATACGCGTTCCTCTCTGGCTGACCGGCAGGAACAGTGCTAGGATATTGGCCTCGGCTCCTCTAAGGGAACCGAGGCCAATATCCTAGCACTCCAGCGCCCTGGGAACGCAGACACTGTCCATGCCATACATTTTGCAGTTTTACCACATTGTCTTTACATAAAATTATATTCCTGCCTTGTGATTGTTAATGTTACATCATATACCCTGTTCATGTTTTATAAAACAATAAATACATGAATAATTTACTCATATAAGAGGAGGACATATGCTGGGCCTTATATCTGCTGTAGGTTTCATTATAACTAATCTATGTCTTATGTCCTTAGAGTTTTAACACCACTCGACAGGGCCTTTCCAGCTCATTCTCCTTATCCTGGCTAGGTTGTCCAGCTCACCCAGTCAGTGTTGTGATAAAAGTCACAAGAAAGCGACAGAAGCAGAGTTACTTGGGCTGCTGCAAGGTCTGAATGATCTTCCATCACATTACAGCAGTAAGCAGAGGTTGGATACATTTATGAGGCTGTGCCAGACGCATGAGCCACAGATTGTGATAATTCTTTAATGAGTTAAGGCCACGTTAGGACCGCGTACTGGATGACGTTTTGGCTGGACATTGAGCCTCTGGGACAGCTAAAAACCCTAAGTGCCTGATTTAGTGCTTGGTGGATGGAGTTATAACTGGAGTGCAGTGGCCCCTCAGGCACCTCCTCCAGTGCAGGGTCAATAATGCCCTTTATTCCTCCGGGCATTTTCCTGGTGTGCTGGAATCCCTAGAGATGGTTTTGAAAGCCCAGGGTCACCGCTGAAGCCTCCGCCACTTTCCCCAGCTCCCGAGGTTGATTGCAGCAGGTACGGGGAGGCTTCAGGGTAAAAAGAGAGGGAGGGAGATGGAGGGTGGAGAGAAAGCGATCGGAGATGGACAAGAGAGAGAGGAGAGAAGGTGACTATAGAACGGACGGATGGAACCTGGAAGATTGCCCAAGGAGACCAGTGGAGCAGGGCTAGATTGAGCAGTTTTGCAAGGCTGAGATGGTTCACCAGCCTGGCACTTTCTCCGCGCGATTGCACCTGCTGCACTATTGATATCGACAGCCCTACGCCCGTCTGGATCTTCTTTTTAAAGATGATTTTGGCAAGAAGCATGTGATGTCACTTCCTATTGTGATGGATGTTGGGAAATGTAGTGATGCCATTTCCCATTGAGATAGATGGTAAGAAATTGAGTCTGCCTGTTTGGGTAATTTTTAAAGATAGTTTTGGCAGGGAACAAGTGATGTCACTTCCTGAGGAGAAGGGTGCTTAGAAATGCGACAATGTCAATTCTTGTACTTAACGGTGCAAGGAGATGTGGTGATTTCACTTGCAGTTGTGATGGATGCAAACAAATGGGAATGGGGTCCATTGAACTGTTTCTTTTCTTTCTTAAGATGCTTTTGTGGCGGGAGATGAATGCTGGAGAATGTGTCGCTTCCATTGGAGATGAATGCAATCTTATTCATAGATGTCATGATGGTAAAGGTCAACTTCTATTACCATTAATCAAGTAGCTTTTTGTGGGAGTTTGTAAGTGTTTAAAATGCACTAAACCTTATTTCATGCACAGAAATAATAGTATTTTGAATTCAGGGTCCTCTGTGTTGTCTGCTTCTGCAAGCATCGTTGGGTAAAGAAGCGATTGCCTCGTGAGTCCTGGTTGAAAGTGGCTTACAGATGAATGAGTCACTGGGAGACAATCAGTTCATTGCATTACAGCTACTCAGCGCCAAAGGCATGACATTTATTTATTTTTTATTCAGACTGTAATTATAAAAACTACACCGTACATGAAATAAAAAAAGAGAAAAAGCGAATCTTTAAACTATTCAAGCACCAACTAATGGTAAGGAACGGGATACTGATATCAAAAGAAACTGTACTTAAAAAGTGGAATTAAGCATTGACAAACTGGAGACTTGACAATGAGCGAAGTCTTTCATAACCACAGTCTTTCAAAACTCATGTGTAATTGCTGTCATGGCGATCAGTTGCCTTATTGCTTGTTCAAATGTTTTAAATGACAATAGTGCCAGAAGCTATTGAATGAATGAATATAACTAAATCGATTACAATAAATAGGGTGGTTAAGAATAATAAAACCGGGATAAAACAGTGATTAAGAGTACCCATAGACTGCTCAAAGTTAAGACGGAGGACTCTTGGAGTCTGTCTCAGAATTTTTAAATAAGTTATATGTTTGATCCAATAATTTAATGAGCTTAGATGCCAAAACATCACATTGTAGGGCAAAATCCCTGATTTGTTCCAATTTGTGAATATAGCGAATAAGATTTTCAGATCACCATCAACCATACTTAAAATAAATACCTTGTTTAGCCTTCCATATCATCATACTAGTCCCAGCTATGTCTGTGGCACATAGGACTACGTGTTTCTTCAGTCTATCCTAAGAAAATCATCTTAGAATCAGATATGGGTCTTCATTCAACATTTCAATGAGTTCCTTAAAAATATCTCCCCAATAACCTGGCAGTGGACACGTGGAAACCATGTTCATTCTATCTGTGAGTTACGTAGAAGTCATACAGAGTACGGTATTACTGCGACATGCACTTATCCAAGTTGGTCCGTTAAAGACTGGTTTATATCATCACCAACTAGGAAAATCCAAAAATCAGCACATTTATCTCTCCATGATTACATATTGGCCCCACGTTAAGAGCACTGAGTGAAGTCAACATCTGAAACATGGAGCTCTTTAAAAAAGGTTTTCCTGGGATGATTGCAATCAGGGCCACCGGAATAATGGGATTGTGCTACTGTGGCAATTTTCGCATACTTGTACATTTGGTGCATTTGCCACATAATCCATCATTTGCTGCATAATCTGCAGATTTTAACCAATATAAATAGTTTCTAGCTGAAATGGTTCAAATGTTGCTATAAATTTAACAACGCATGTTGCCGCTCATTGGAAGGCCCGTTGTAAAACTGGACTCTTCACCTTTTTGCTGCTTATCGCTATATTTTGATGCAAAACGGGTACTAATGAATTGCAACCAATGCCCAGACATCATTACCAAATTTAAAAATAATGAAACCATGAAGTAATGATATTCCAAATTGTGCCACATTATGTTGCATAAGTTGCCTTTTCTTGCCGCACAATTTACTCAACCCTGCTGCATAGTTTGGCTCTCTCCTGCCGCATAATTCCAGTGGCCCTGATGCAATTAGTTCAATCTGATTATACAATTTGAGTGGTGATACCCGTAAGTAATTGTTGATCTGCAAAGAGGAGGATTCCTGCCAGCCGTGAGAAATGGAGATGTATTCCCCCCGCCCCCCAGCGTTTTAAGTGTCACCTCCTTAAACAACTGAGGATTTCTTATTTTAACCAAATATCACAGTATTTTAGGTCATTAAGGGCCATTTGTATCAAAGGGTTTTACCCATTCTGTGTCTATGGGAAAATGTGTTCATACATATGGGCCTAAATGTAGTCAAGGTTGGCCCTGATGTATACCACTGTGGAACAATAATATGAGACACTTTACAGTCCAGAAGGCCAGCCTCCTCTTTACATTGGCAACTATCTGAAAGGCCTCCTGCTCTTCCTATATAACCCTTTAAGGCTGGAAAGAGCAGTGTCTAATTATTTGTTTAAAAACATATATAAATGTAGATGTAAAAAGTGTTGGTGTCTGGAATATGCACAAGGAGTTTGGTAGAATTATTTTGACATAATTGCTGTCACCTCTCATGGAAACCAGCAGATGCCCCCAGTAACTAAAAAGCTGCTGATGATAAATCTTCATAGGTTATAACATTATAGGATATCCACAGGTGGAATGGCATCTAGTATCACTATACCCTGAAGCTGATTTACTTTGCATGTAATCAGTATTCAAAGTCTATTGTTACACTATGAATGGCTGCTAACCAATCCTGTAGGTCTGTAATGGACTAGCAGAGGTGTAGAATTTGTTGTGAAACATATGGAGGATCCTGGACATACTACCTGGTTAACACCTTCCCTCCCCACAGGAGTTTTAAGGAGTTGCACCATAACATTTTCTTACATTGACGTGGAGAGTAGACATCCTTGACCAATTCCATGTTTGATTGGAATTCTGTTTAGCTGGCTGCTGACAGCTTAATATGCTTAATATCAGCAATATAATGGCTAACGTTTAGGTGAAATATTTCTCTCCTCCTAGGAAACACCTGCATCAGTTGCATTGTTTTCAACATGTGATAGGGTCTACTTGTTGATCACAGAAAACATCATGAAAATAAGACACTTCCCCTGAAAGCAACCTATTCTGCATTATGAACAAACACATACATGACATATGAGTTAAAATTAAGTCAGTAAATGCTCCACATTAGATATTGTGTTATTTTTAAACAAATTCAGAAGATGTGCCACAGAAAAAAAGATTTTCTTTAGATAGAAAACCTCACAAATATTATCCAGAATTTACATTCTTTTATGGATGAGTTCGCTGCCACTTTCTTCCTGAAGCTGGATTGGCTGTTTTCTTTTCATTGTGGGCGTGTTCCTCACAAAAAATGCATGTGCCATTGTGTTCTTTCTTCTATGTCAGTAGTTGTACATGCCACAGTAGTCCTTCTTCTATGTTGCTGGTTTATGCACTATTGTGTTCCTTCTTAACAGTAGCACTATTTTAGAAACAGATAACTCAGTCTCACTGATCTCAGTTATTCTGTTTGTGCATTGTAGTAATTTATAGCTGCTCTTATCTAATTCCTGAGCATCTACTAACAGCCTGTGGCATTGCAGTTTAATGCGTGATGCACCCTACTCCCACACCCAGAAGACGCCTGTGGTAGAGGGTACCAGATTACTTTTATTAGAATATCACCTGTCATCAATATGGCATCCTAAATATCTTCTGCAAAAAATCACCTCATTAGAGTTATTAATAGAGTCAATAACAGAAAATCTGCACCCAATGGGATGGTATTTTTGTCAACAAGATATGTGAAACACATTACTTATGTCAAACAAGATTTTTGTGTGTGATATTCTGGCGCATAACCACTATGGCCCCTGTTAACAGCCTGTGGTACTGCCAGCTTGTGCTGTTCACTCTCAGGACACATAATAATATCCTGCATTTCTGTAGTCTTGTGTTGCTTGGTCTTAGGCCTGGCTTTAATGTGTTATTATATGCAAATAACGTTTGTGCATAACCGTGCTTGCATGTATTAATACATTAAAGCAAGATTTTGTGGCTTTGTCAAAGCTTGTTAAAAAAAAAAAAACTTTCCCTTGTGTCCTGGTTTCTGGTATCCTACAAAAATAAGTTATTTTTGTAACAATTTCTAGATATAAGGTACTTCTGCAAAAAACATTTCATGTTCTTGTGCCTGGAGTGAATTGGTCCATTTCTTTTGCATTATCAGGCTTCTTCATAACCTCAGTTATTTTTCTGTCTCCTCATTTTGTTCCTGATCTTGTGTGCCATAGGCAGCAATCAAAATGGTGTTGAAAATCTTTGCTTTATTACTGTTAAAGTTGATAAATTCTCATCTGATTGACATTTGATGGACTAGTGACCTGGATAATATCAATGGTGGTGTTTTCACCTGTCCTGTGATATGTCTGATTGCCTTACTAAAGGGTCTTGTGCTATGGCCTTTAGAGTAAGCATTTACTTGATTTTTCTCCTCCTACAAATATTTTTATCTTGGGGCGTAACAACTTGTTTGGTTATTTTAGCAGATTTAATAGCCTTGAAATGGAAAGGATATCAAATGAACAGAGTTTTTCTTCACATTAACCTAGCATGTGATGCTTTTTTCATGGAGGTTCCTATGGAGCAAATCTTTTTGTGACGTCACAGCCATACAAATACTAATTGCAAATAATTGTGTTTAACTTAACGCTGTATGTAAGAACTGCAAAATTCTGGCAGGGAAAGTTATAACATCCTGGTTGGATTGGTGGATAAAGACAATTGTCAATAGCAAACATACTCCTATCTCACACATCGTTCTAAGTTAGGAAGAGTCATCTAAACAGAGTGTGCAAATGAAAAATGGAATGTGAACAAACAACTGAATCAGATGTTTAGGTGCAACCAAGGTGGTCAAATGACAGGTCTTTTTAGATGAATTCCAACTAAAACATTAGATGGTAGTCTTGCCATCTAAATATTTAAAGCAGGTTAAAACATAGTCATACTCTACAAATCTGATATATTATAAACATTACACAATACATTTGTTAGCAATTAAATTGTCCCATGTTCCAATGCTCTTTACATTTCCAATAGATTTGAGATGCATGAAATGACGCTAAGACTGATGCTTTGTTGAGTTGAAATATGTATTCAAGCTTTAATATCTACCCCTGCATACGAGTGAGTTATCTAGGTGGTGATTTGAGGGCTTTGCTCCCTTGAGTCTCATCACTCTGTCTATTCCTAAAATACATCTTTCATTTGGATCCTTGGAGGTTTCAGGAGTTACTCTTCCACATCCTGTAGGATCCTGTAGCCCTGGCTTTGTGTTTTATAATATCTTCTCTGCACGATCAATGCCATGGCGGCCAGGAGGCCAATGCCACAGATCCCGCCAATGAGGGTGGAGCTGGTAGAAAGGTTCTGTTCTTCTTGATATCTTGCCAGCTTGAAGGTCTTTCCTGAAACATTAAACGTAATATTATGTGAATGAACAGATCTGTAGAACAACCCAAATACAAGCTGTCATGTAGAATCAAAAACATGTTTGTAAATGAAGCCTCCATATCACATTGGAATACGGGCTTTGATTTGATCTGTTTGCTCATTACCTTTCTTTAAAAGCCCCAAGGGCCTTAGGAAAAGAGGGAAATGATGATTTAGCACCACATGCACCTGAAACATTCATAGTTTCCATTCACTAGAAATATTAATGATTGTATAATGAGAGTGAGATAAGGGAATGGATGGGATTAAAGATGATTTGAGAGAATTTATGAAAAATCAATGGAAGCAGTGAGATAATGGAGAACCCCCACCCCATGCACTCACACGCTTGGTACTCAGCCTGGAAGGTGCCTTTGGAAGAGATGTAATAACTAGAGTTGTTGATGTTAAGTTTGCCTGAAAGCCTTTTTGTGTGGTTAAACAAAAAGACACCCAAGCATGACTGTTCTAGAAGTAGTATGAGACAAATATGTTTTTGTAAAAATGTTTCTTGAAAGAGAGTTCTCAAACTAAAAGAGTTTTTGTAGGATTTTTCCATTTTTTAATTTAAACTAAGATTTTGCACAAACCTGCTTAATATTTGTAGGGGAAACGTTTCAGGGTCATTGTTTTTTTGTTTTATAAATTCAAG
This sequence comes from Pleurodeles waltl, assembly GCF_031143425.1. Lineage (NCBI taxonomy): Eukaryota > Metazoa > Chordata > Amphibia > Caudata > Salamandridae > Pleurodeles > Pleurodeles waltl. The sequence goes on along the minus strand of NC_090448.1, from coordinate 22,982,299 downwards.
CTCCCATACATGACCATTGTTGGCATGGTGATGTCTCTAGTACCTTGTAACAAGTTACTAGCAAATAAATGAATGCTTTTTTTTACTACAGGTGTGCCTGATTTGAGAACATGCCTGTATTAAGAAAATATAGAAAAACAGGTTATATGGCGTCACCACTTACTATGGAACATTATCCCCCCTCCACTGCCATGAACCCTTCTTGTGAGTATTTATTCTTTTCACTAGTTCTGGCATATAATAGGGCTCCCAGGTTTCCATTTTTAGTAATTTTTACATATAAATACAGACAGAAAAACATCAACTATTCTGTCTTTCCTTATTTTTAAATGCAGATTAAAACACAAAAAGAGGTTTTCTGTTTTTTGTTTTCTTTTTTTGATGGTTTCAAATGACTGTATTGTGGTGTGATTGGCTAAAATCCATTGGGCATTCAAATATAAGCAAACATTTGTTGCTAAATAAATGTGGAAATATACCCATTGCAGCTACATTCTTCACGCTAAGTGCAAAATAAACATGGATAAAACTGATAAAACCAACACAAAATATAGATGGACAAATACAGACAGAAATGTAAAAAAAAAAAATATCATAATACCGGGATCCCTACATATAACGCGACCATACCCTGCTGCTGACTTACCATGGTTAAAAATGATGGGTCCCTGGGAAAGCCTTGCTGACTGGGGAAGGCCCCCTGAACTGCTGAGGTCCCTCTTATGCCTCTGTCCAGAGCATCCTGGAGTGCAGTGATTTGGAGAAGACTCGTTGTGGCAGACGATGACATCGCAAAGGAGATAAACCTCTGGAGAATCTCCAAATTTGAACACATGTAATTCAAATCGCTGAGCTCTCTGATTGAAAGATTCATAAATGTGCAGAGTTGAGTCCATAAAACATCTGTATGCAGAGTAAAGAAGGACACACACAGAAATATTATCGTTACTTTGCGAAATTACATGTGGACCAGGAGTACAAGCTGGAGAATCATCAGGCAAATCTACTAACTATTCCATGCAGTGTGTTTGACACATCACTGTAGAAAGAATCAGCCTAAGAAAGTGGTTTGGGAAGATCTGCAAATCTAAAACATTACTGCATCATTACTATCAAGACTGTTATAATTACCTTGAGAAGATCAAGCAATGTATGTTATGTGATGTGATTTAATATCCATTTATTAAACTCTTTAAAACAGACACTGTGTGCCAACACTGACTGGACTAGCAAACAGAAGATAGCCCAATTGAGAAACAGTCAGGTCTGCAAAGGTTCATGAAAAGCAAACAAGTAGTCATGCATCCTAAAGTAAGAAGACAAGGAGTTCCATAATTTAGCCGCAGCAACTGAAAATCCTAGTCCCCCATGCGGATCTGGCAAAACGTAGGAACCAGCACATGACAAGCTTCAACAGATCTGAAGCAATGGGTAGGGATGTAGTACAGGAACTTGTCCTCAGGCATTGAAGGCCCTTCCAATGAAGTGCCTTAAACACAATGCTCATGACTTCAAATGTAATCCACCTTGGTACTGGGAGCCAATACACTCATTGGGTACTAAAGCAAAGATCTCCTGTTTATAGTCCCCTTAAATTAACAATTGAATATTGCAAGCATGGCAGGTGAACTTAATTCTAAGAGTGTGAATTAGTACAGACAAAGGTTGCATATACAGATTATAAAGTGTTGGGCTCACTGCAGACCCATGGACGGCATCATAAAACACTTCCTTGAATATTTATAAAAAGGACCTCATCTGTAGTGCCTGAGCCCCCTCAAATAAACATGACTGTAGACAGACTAATGCATTGCCCTCGATGCCAGCCTCCATCAAATGCCCTATTATCTGGCGGTGGCAGACATGTTGAAGGCGGCCTACAAATCCAGTGACAACAAGACAGAGAAACAGCCCTGATCGGCTAGAAGTCTCAGGTTATTCAGGCCAGAGAGTAAGGTTTTCTCAGTCCCATGGCCAGGAAAGAAGCCAGACTGGGCCTCATCAAAAATCCTATCCTCATCAAGAAAGGCTGAGAGTTGAGTATTTACCTCTTTGTCCAGAATCTGTATGGGCAAGGGCAAACAGGAGATAGGTTGGCAGTTTTCCATAACCAAAGGATTGTGTTCGACATTTTTAGCAAAGGCGAAATTACCACTTGTTTCCAAATTTTAGGAGCTGTACCCTCCACTGGGGATCTATTACAAAGCTCTAAAAGCCCCTGGTAGATGGGCCTAAGGTAGTAATGGAGATGTTCAGATCACTTGAGCATTTACCCGATTGTAGAGGAAGGGTAGCATGAGGGTAATTGAGATTCAAGAGGGATTTAATAGGGCTGCCGGGAGAAAGCAGCAACAACCTTACAACAAATGGAAGTTTGAGGCATCCACAGGAGTGGACCAAAAACACGTTTATCCCCCATGCAAGTTCCCAAGTAAATATTACAGAAAAAATGGCTCAACAGAATTGCATCAAATTTGGGAAGCTAGATCTCTACTCAGAAAGGGTGCTTTTTTTATTTGGAGTAAATCTGTTCAGCTCTTTAGCGAAGATAGAATGATATCTGGATGGTTGATCCAAGAAGAGTATTTAGGTACTTCAGCTGAGATGTAATTATTTGCCTTGTGTCTTTTGGTCTCGCAGGTCTGAGCAATCTGATTGGCTGGCTACAAGAGAAACAGAAATGTTGCAGTCGCTATGAAAGGACTCGGTTCCTGTGTCCTGAGGTTGTTTAAAAAATCACACACAAGCCCTGGTGGAGTAGTGCCAGAGAGACACCCCCTACAGTATCCCTCATGAGGTCCCACTGTGAGACCAAGAGCATCCCACCCACTATGGTGCCACAGGGAAAACTGTTGGGTACCACAGAACTGTGCACGTGTCAAATAACCATCAAAAATTGAAGCAAGCACTGTCTTGCAGTGCCTTGAAGCGCTGCATGTAAAGAGGTACAGCGGAAGAGCCGCTGTACCAAAAATAAAAATACTAAAATGGGCACTGTGGAGTGAGGGTCCATGGAGGGTTATTTGACCATGGATGGCTGGCCAGCAAGGGCGGGGGAGTTGAATACCAGTGGAGGTTGAGCACAGTCACTGTGACCAATTCCAAGTAGGGCATGGTTGAAGACCATGCATAGTGGGTGGTTGGATGTCCATGGTGGGGTTGTATGCAGGGCCTGGCTGCGTGCTAGGCCCTGCGTCCAACCCCCTGGCTATGTATCAAAACCTATGGACAGTGAGGGAGTTGGCTGAAAATTATTTAAAAAAAAAAAATCACTGAAACAAAATAAAAGTTATAGTCAATGATGGTAATAAGGTCTTACCTTAGTTTAAAAGAAAAAAAGCTCTAGAAATTAATTGAAAAAACCCAAAGGTTATAGTGACTTTATGTTTAAAAAACAGAAATTCACTGAAAAAAATGAAAGTTAAAGATTTGTTATAATTAGGTCTTGTGATAATATTAAAAAATACTAGTTAAAAACCTGGAAAAAACACTGAAATTCTGAAGTTATACTTCATTAACCTAACTATAACTTGCACCCCTACGATGCACTGCTAATGACCTCACCTATTACAGCACTCATGAATTGTTAAATGTCATCAATAATGAAATCCCTGATGGCATCTCAAATTACATCCCTGGGACGGCGACCCGCTGGGGTCAGCAGACCACCTTGTCTGTGACTGTCTCTTAATGAAGTAAACTTTTTTTAAAATATAGCTTATTTTCCTTAAAGAAATGGGACTTTGATTAAAAATAAATTTGTACCTATTTTTTTGGTTGTTTAAGAGTTGGTATTGGCCCGGTGGACTACTTCCTACCCTTTAACAAAACATTTTTTGCATTCACGATGGGGTTCCGAAGGCAACCCTTGCCTTTGTGAATGCATTAAACTCTCCTTTGAGGTATCAGTATAATATTAATGCTTTGCACCTGGGGTTCCGTTGTAAATCATTGATACATTAGATACCGATTTGGTATTTTGAAGGGACACCTACAGCGCGCACCTTCTAGATACCGAACTAGTACCCACCTGAAATCCCATTTTATGGGTCAGAAAAAGTTCTCTGACTCTTAAAATGAAATCACTATATAAGTAAAAGCAAATTGTTGCAACTCCAAACTTTACAGTGCTTAGTACATCTGGCTACTTACTCCATGTTAAACATTCATCAAGCCTTGGACATTACCAGGGGAATGAATCCCATCTTTTTCCAGTTCCTGGATAGTAAAATGGGTAACTCACTAATGGAAATCAGGCCTTACATGACAGATCATAAATTAGCGAGCTGACCTTTGATGTTATTTTCTGCAGGGATACAAGTGTGGGGGATATAGGGTAAGTCAGTCGAAGATTATGTTTTAATGCATTGATATCCACAAAGTCCAGTCAAATGTTCCCCAGTTAGCCAGACCCATGCTGGAGATGAGGGAAGGAAGAGAGAGAGAATGTGTCCACGTGTGGTGGACTTGATCTGAAATGTCATTCTTCTGGAAGGAGATTCTGGGGCATATTTACAAGCCCTTGCGCCACCTTCTGCTGCCATAGCATCATTTTTTTTATGCTAAGGCGGTGCTATGGTGGCTTTCCCCCCTGCCCCGTATTTACAAATTTGCGCAATGCTTGCATTGCGCCACTTTGCAACCCCTTGTGCCACATTATTCTCGCGTCAGGCATAATGTATGCAAGGGGGCCGTTGCCACACAGGGAGGCCCGAAGAAATGGCACAGGGAAATTTGCAAAATTTCTCTGCGCCATTTTTTCCGTCATTTTTAACACCTGCTGAGAGCAGGCATTAAAATGACGCACCCATTGAAATCAATTTGGCCTCCCTGGGCTTTGCTGCAATAGAGTCAACATTTTTTACGCTGGTGCAGCAAAGCACCACAATAGCGTTAAAATGTTTGACGCTATTGTCCTAAAGACCACCATGGTGCGCTGTATTGTAAATACGGTGCAACCATGGTGTCACTAGGTGAGGAAGAGTCGACACAAGAATAGTGTCGCATCAGGACCGATGCGCCACTTTCTTGTGAATATGCCCCTCATAGTGCAAGAAAGATATCATTGTGTTACCCACTCTCATTCAACCCAGAGGTGGCGCTGCTGGATGTAAGAGATGATTCCTCCTCGAAAATGTTGCTGGCAGGACTCTGGAAGGTAACATGCCTGTAAGCGGGCCTGGAAAAAACCTAATCCTCTGTGGCATTGTCAGTGGGGTTGCAAACTGTGGGAAGTTCTAGCACTGAAGAAATTGACATTAAATATCAATATACAGAGACATAGGTTATTCAAACACTTCACAAAAATAGACATTGCACTGACCTCTTTAGATGCTTAAGCTGCTGTATTCTGTCTCCTGACAAATCCTGACGGGAAAAAACAGGTCGGAATTGCAAGTTGTAGGTATTTTTTACACTCAGGGCCACATTCCAAGTTCAGCGGACGGTTTAGGTTGTCCTCCGAACTTCAGACAGAGAGGTTGCTGCCATAGTAGCTACCTCCTCGGCAGGACTATTATGAGTTTCCCGCTAGGTCAGCAGGTGGAAACCCCAGTTTCAGCCCACTGGTCTAGTGGGAAACAGCCTACAGCATTGTCTCTGGCTCGTAATCGAGTCGGCTGCAATGCTGTAGCATGCAGGGTGCACCAGCACCCTCGCAATGTTGACTGTCTGCAGAGCAGAGCAGACAGTGAACATTGCGAGGGTGCTGGCCAGAGGGGCCCCTGCAATGCCCATGCCCAGTGCATGGGCAGTGCGGGGCTGCACCCGTTCTCTGCCAGCCTTTTCATGGGGGTGCTACTTCTATGCAAGGCTGGCAGAGAACAAGGCTGCTCTCAGCGCTGCCCTGGCGGATTAGGACCGCTGCAACCGGCAGATTGCTGGGATCTCTGATCCTGGCGGTGCTGGCGGTGCCACCGCGGCATGACCGCTGTGGTCAAAATATGTCGCTCGGACCGCCGCATTGGCGGCAGTCCAACCGCCATCCGCGAGTCTGGCAGTCAAGTGACCACTAGACTCGTGATGAGGCCCTCAGTAATTACCGGGCGTCTTACCTACTTCCCCCCTCGTTAAATTTCAGCTGATCAGACCTGCCAGGATTTAGCTAGGGAACCAGTACGATGAGGATTTTCGTGCCTTCTGCACCAAAATACATATATTGTTCCCCAAAAAGTCAGACTTGGTGTTATTTGTCACACTCGTTAAATTACAAACTCGAGGGAGATTAATTTGTTGGGTCAGATACACAGCACCAACTCCCCGAGAAACTCGTAATCATGGCCCATTCTTGTATGAGGAGTTGATATCTGGAGGGCTCAGCCCTCTCACTGCCCTAAAGGACGTCTCAACCGCAGTTTAAAGGTCTTGGGGCGAAGGGGTAGGGGGGAGGGGCCCCGCCCCCGCCCCCGCCCCCGCCCGCGTTGCTTTCCAGTTGTATATATATGTTCTTTTGATTTATTCAAAATATAAGATATGCGCGTGGCACAGAATAGTTGTGTTACATTTGCAGATAGTGCGGTTTCGTATCATTTGCTTTTTCATGACAATCCATGCAAATATTTAATCAAAAAATGAATATGGAAAAAGACTATCAAAAACTCTTACACAGAGGCCTGCCCGGGGGTTGCGCATCTGGGACATGCAGCTGGGGGCAGTTTCACTCTCTGCGGCGATGCTTCGTCTCTTCTTTTGATAAGGGTATTTCAGGTTCCCAATCTGCATAGGGTCCTCTACCTGTTACTCAGAAAATGAAGATTTTGTGCAACAAAGGCGGATCCATGGTCTTCGTTCATTCTTCCGATGGCGTTGCTGGGCTTCAGTCTGAAGCGTGAAGTCTAACAGCTTCCATCGTGTTGGGTACATCTATGATTAGAGTCAAAGCTTCTTTCAATTCTTCCCTTAAGCCATTGTAGAACAGGGCTGTGGTGGCTTCTTCGGTTCACCCTGTCTCTGCCTTCACTTGATAACATATACTCTCATAGGAGAGGATGTCAGGAGCCCTCTGCTCTAACATGAGCAAATGAACATGAGCTGACTGCTACGTCTGTGTCCGGAAAAAGATACCGGAGAATTGTTGAAGGAAGTCTCAATAATATGGTAATAATTGGCAGCCTCCATTTATCAAAGGTGTGGCCCAGGCAAATGCATCTTCGGACAAATGAGAGAATGAGCCTAACTTTAGTTGACTCTGTCTGAAACAGCTGAGGTTGAGTGAGAAAATGTAGTTTGAACTGAGTGGGAAAATACTGAATGCTAGATTTACAAAGCCCTTGAGCACCTCAGCATCACTTTTTGTCATGCTCCGTTGGTGCTGTGCAGTGCGCCACATTTACAAGGCGGCGCTAAGCCACGTTTTGTGGCCTAACACCACCTTGTAAATCTGGCCCCTTCACACGCAGCACTTTGCTTGGAAGGGGCGTGCAATGGGTCTTGCAGAGGGCTTTCCACCGCACCACCCATTGCTTTTGACACTGCCCCAGATTTACAGGAAGGCGTAAATCTGAGGCAGCGCCAAAAACTAACGCCACCCCAGGGGTGGCGTTAGCATGGCACAACGGGAAGGAATACTTTTATTTCTCCCCGTTTTTGCTTTTTCCATGTGTGCTGCATTCTGCAGCACACATAGAAAGAGCAAAAGGCCATGACTGATTGTGTATGTGCAGTAAGGGGCACCACATAAGCAGTCATTCAAAAGTGACAATTTTCTGCTTCTATGTGTGAAACATTCTGCAGCACACATAGAAGTGTCAAATTGCCATTGTAGATTGTTTATGTGCAGGAAGGGATACCTTCCTGCACACAAACAATCATTCCCTTCAATGCACACACGCTTGCACTATGGTGCAAGCATGTCTGCGTTCGTGCTGGCAGCTAAATTTAGCAGTGGCGGAAGGGGAAACACACAGATGCACTGTATTTCAGTAAATAAAGCGCATCCCTGCATTTCTAAAGTAACATGGTGCTGCAAATTTTGGCGCACCACCACGCTGTGCCACTTTGTTGAAATTCTGGCCCTGAAATGTTTGAGGTTCCCCTGAAAAGGTTCCAGGTAATGCCAAAACGATGAGGCCTATTAACTGGGGCAAGCCGTGCCTGAGATATGAATTTATGGTGTTTCTCCAGCCGCATGACGGGGGATTCAGTTGTCTCTGCAGATGGATTTGGTACTAGGAAGTAGCCTTTTATAGTAAAAGATTCCACTGTTCGTGAGCCACCTCCTTTTCACTCTGAATCTTACTAATGGCTTGTGCCATAGCCTGAAGTGGATTAACATCTGAGTCTATGCCGGTCTGAGGGCCTGTCAGGGAGGCAGCAATTCTTGGGAGGGAGAGCCAGGCTCTGGAGTCAGATGCTAATCTACCAATCTCCCCTTCAGAACTTCCCCAGAGGTGGAAAGGTAATCCATCCTCTAGGATCAGTCCAGAAGAGGAAATTCGGTGTTTAGGGATAAGGGAAGGCGAGAAAGAGAGAGACATATTACTCTAGCAAGAAGTCCATCACATGAGAGTCCCTATGCATTCCTCGACTGGACTTCAGAGAAGATAAAAGTAACAAGCTGCAAAGGCACTAGGAAACACCCAGAGGCCTGGAAGCACCTGGGCGACTTTGATGCAAAGCAGCGGCAACCATGGGACCTAAATGACCAAGGATTAGGAAGCATGGGTATATAGCAGGAAAGGAGGTAAGACATCCAGTGAAAAAGGAAACGTGAACCAGAAAAAGAAATAAGAACAAGAGTGGAGGAAAAGCAGCACAGTGATCAACTAAGCAAGAGCAAGAGCCATACAACAAGCAGAAAGTACCAGGCACCTTCTTGCTAGTTTGTAGCCTTTTTATAGTGACCAGGAGCTGCTGAGCTCTCTCTACTGGTCCTGACCTGGAACAGTCTATTCTTGACCCTGTATGTGTGAGCCAGCCACCAAGAACCGGTAGCCCACAGCCTCCAACCCTTCATAGTCTTTCTTGACTCTCTTGGACAGATACCAACAGAAGTGCACTTATGTCTCTTTCCCAGCAGGTTCCAAGATGAAATCCTGGCAGCTAGATAATCATTGAAGAACAGAGGAATGATTGCTGAGCCTGGGGTGAAGGGGCTGGGGGATCACCTTCCTGTGATGTGAATGGTAGACAGCAGAACATTTGACAAGTTGGGCTCTATGAGGTATGATGTGATCCAAGTGAAGATCCTTGGAATCCTGTCTGATTTAGTCTTTGGATCAGCAGCTGCTGGTCTTCAGTGTCAGATGTTTCTTATAGGTCCAGTAGGTGTGAGGTGGCCACTCCACTAGAGCCTATGGTGTTTTTGAGGTCACCCCAAAAGGAAATGAGTAGTCATTTAGTACGTTTCCTGGGCTGGATCCTATCTGTATGCATGAGAGGAGTGTGCTTGTTTAAAAAGATCTGTGAAAAGGCTGTTTTGTCAACAAGTTTGCCCAGGAACAGTCCTTTAGATATTGGTCTGCAATTTGTCTGGCCAGTCTCCAGTTCCTGCTTCTTTACGACAAGATTATTTGGCTATGTTTTCATGTCACTCTTTAACTCTCCAGTTGATGGAGACAAGTTATTTGGCCAGTATGGAGGAGAGCAATCCTTTTGAATAGATATGGAGGATGGTTTTCCAGCTATCCTGGTATCCTTGAAGTTCCTTTTGTTTTGATGTTATTGGTCTATTTTGTTAGTTGAAGGAACACTCTTTTGGTAGTATCATAAAGGTTGCACAATTTAACATGGTTTGCAGTAGAGGGTTTTTCACGGCAGCTAAGCTACTGTTTACCTTTTGAGAATTCCGAAGCTGTTTTAAGAAGCTCTTATGTGGACATCTAGCACGTGACTTGTAATGAGAAAGTGAGATCTCTTGTTTTTGTAAAGAATTCTGTGTATATTTTGTAATATTATTTTAGTTGGTTGTCTTCTAGCTTCAATTTTAAGTAGATTTACATCTGATTTGCTGAGGTTGTTTGTCTGCTATTTTGACAGGAACTTTTATGTTGAAAGCATCTGATAGTAATTTATAAACATATTTAGGGAACATTGCTGGGTCCAGAGGCTGTCTAGCATTGAGTTCTTCTTTAAAGGAGTTTTAGGTTGAAGTTCTTGGTGAAGCGTCATCTCCTAGCCATGTGTTAGGTGGAAGTTCTTCCTGATGAAGTGTCATCGCCTCCCTATATCATGAAGAGAAGATCAGGGTTGTGGTCAGCTAGCTGGTCATTCTCAGAGATCTTACATTGATTACCTGGATGGATAGATTATCAATAGTTTAGCCTGTCTGGGATGTATTCACTTGTTGGTTAAATGATGCTGATGGTAGTTTGTACTGGGGTAGCAGAATACTGTGATGAGATGGCGTTGAATTCAACTCTGCAGCTGGTCTTCTTGATGATGGTGTGGGTGATGATTTCTCTGGTGATTCTTCCGGCCGGTGTAGCAAGTGGAAATAACTTTATAGAGTATTTTTGCTTTCTTTGTGTCATACATTAAAGAAGATACAGATATTATGTTCACAAGTCCTAGGATCTGGCATAATAGTTGAGGCAAGGTCAGCAGACCAGGGCTGTGGTTTGTTTGCTCATCTGGCTGGAATGTCAGGCGTGGTAAGATTGTTGTCTCCTCATGTCTAGTTGGAAGACTTGAATCAGAAGGTGACTCAAAATCTAGGGCATTAGGTGGGCAGGAGTCAGCTGATCGCTTTAGTGAGTGGATGAGCTGCTGACTACATTGGACCTCACAGTGTGCCCTGGGGCAGAGGCTTTTTAAACTGAACCTTGGTATGTTGTACCATGTCTTGACCCAACCATATTTATTGTTATAATAGCGTAAATCTCACTTTTTACTTTGTCTTTCACCACAAAAGCTGTAATATTTGCAAACAAATGATTGTCTAGGAAATTTGTGATATTGGTTTTAGCATCACAATGTATTGCTTAATAAGCACCTAAATAAATATATTTTTACCCTGGTGAATATTTACTAATGATCAGTGAGCTTCAACAATACTTTTTAATGAACAAGTCCTTGTGGATTATATATGGATATAGTAGCCACTGCTGTAGATTATAGGGATATTGCAAGTCACTGTGGAGTTCGTACCCCTATATAAAGGAACGAGGTCAATAGTACAGCAGAGAAGATTTTATTCTTTACACTGGATCATTACACACCCCTTTCCCCAAAACTGCTTAAAATAATACTGTCCTGCTCTTTCGTATGAGAGAGATAGTGTGGTTGCAGACCTGAAAAATTAATATTGTAAAATGTACACATCAAAAACAGTATTTTGTTCCAAAATGATATTAGAATTGTTTAATGTATGTCAGGTTAAAAAACAAATGCATCAACAAATTGACATGTGTAGAGAGGGATCCCATTGACCTGCAAAGACTCTAGGGTGCAACAATAAACATTGTGCCATAAACATCTCTTTTCTGCTGATTGCTGTACACTGTAGAAAAACAGATCATAAGAAGAGCAAGCAAGTTCTTGTTTTCATTGCTTGATCTGCACCTGCAATAATACTCTGAGATCCATCTTTTACCCTACTGGCAGGAGGCATTAAACATCAAAACGCAACCATGACAACTTATTACATTTGAGCAGCAACACTGTTAGACCTGACAGGCTTAGGGTGGTCACCCCTAACTTTTTGCCTGCTTCCCTCCACTTTTTAGATACTGTTTTTGCTGGTTTTAAGACTCTGCACATGTTACCACTGCCAACCAGTGCTAACGTGCACATGCTCTCTCCCTTTAAACATGGTAACATTGGATCATACTCAATTGGACTATTTAATTTACTTATAAGTCCCTAGTAAAGTGCACTGTATGTGTCCAGGGCCTGTAGATTAAATGCTACTAGTGAGTCTGCAGCACTGGTTGTGCCACCCACATAAGTAGCCCCCTAACCATGTCTCAGGCCTGCCATTGCAAGTCCTGTGTGTGCAGTTTCACTGCCACCTCGACTTGGCATTTAAAAGTACTTGGCAAGCCTAAAACTCCCCTTTTTCTACATATAAGTCACTCCTAAGGCATGCCCTAGGTAACCCATAGGGCAGGGTGCTATGTAGGCAAAAGGCAGGACATGTACCTGTGTAGTTTACATGTCCTGGTAGTGTAAAACGCCTAAGTTTGTTTTTACACTACAGTGAGGCCTGCTCCCTTCATAGGCTAACATTGGGGCTGCCCTCATACATTGAGGGGTAGCTGCTGATCTGAAAGGAGTAGGAAGGTCATATTTAGTATGGCCAGAATGGTGATACAAAATCCTGCTGACTGGTGAAGTTGGATTTAATATTACTTTTTTGGAAATGCCACTTTTAGAAAGTGAGCATTTCTCTGCACTTACATCTTTCTGTGCCTTACAATCCACGTCTGGCTGGGTTTAGTTGACAGGTCTCTTGTGCATTCACTCAGACACACCCCAAACACAGGATACTCAGCCTCACTTGCATACATCTGCATCTTGAATGGGTCTTCCTGGGCTGGGAAGGTGGAGGGCCTGACACTTGCATGTCAAAGGACAGTAGCCTGCCCTCACACAAAGGACTGCCACACCCCCTACTGGGACCCTGGCAGACAGGATTGAACTGAAAGGGGACCTAGTGCACTTCTAAGCCACTCTTTGAAGTCTCCCCCACTTGAAAGGCACATTTGGGTATTTAAACTGGGCCTCTGCCCCTACCAACTCAGACACTTCCTGGAGAAGAGAACCTGAACCAGAACCTGCATCCTGCCAAGAAGATCTGTCTGGCTGCTCATAGGACTCACCTGTCTGCTTTCTGTGAAGGACTGCTGCCTTGCTGTTGCCTTGCTGCCTTGCTGCTCTCTGGCTGTGGTGAAGAAGTGCTCTCCAAGGGCATGGATAGAGCTTGCCTCCTGTTCCCTGAAGTCTCAGGACCAAAAAGACTTCATCTCTACAAGAAGGGCTCCTTGTGCGGTGAAATTCGATGCACAGCCTGCCCGAAACAACGCACAGCCTGCACCGTGGTGAAAATTTCACTGCACGCCGAACCAGAATGACACAGCCCGACTTCGCTCCGGGAAGATCGACGCAGTGCTGCGTAGCGACCGGAAATTCGACGCACGGCCTACCGCAATGACGCACAGCCGAGCAGAAATGACGCAGCCTGACTTCCAGGGAGGAATCGATGCAGCGCCTGCTGTGCAATAGAAAATTTGACACAACGCCCACCGAATCGACGCAGCTCCTGTGACTTTGTCCTGCCAGTGCAGGAAATCCACGCATCATCCCTGGGGTGTCCAAAAACCCCGTAACCCGAAGAGGATCCACGACCGAGCGCTGGAAATCGACGCACAGTCGTCCCTGCGTGAAAACTAAACAACGCATCGCTTTGTGCGGCCTGAGAAATCGACACACACCCCTTTGTTTCCACGCATCTCCTCCTCTGCGGTTCTTTGGGGAGATTTTGCACGCAAACCAGGTACTTTGTGCTTGAAAGAGATTTTGTTTGCTTTTAAAAGACTTAAGACACTTTATATCACTTTTACAGTGATATCTGAACATATAATTATTACGCATTTTAATCGTTTTGACCTGCATCTTACCAGAAAAATATTATATATTTTTCTAAACACTGTGTGGTGTATTTTTGTGGTGCTATATGGTGTTATTGTATGGTTTATTACACAAATACTTTACACATTACCTTCTAAGTTAAGCCTGACTGCTCAGTGCCAAGCTACCAGAGGGTGGGCACAGGATAATTTGAATTGTGTGAGACTTACTCTGACGAGAGTGAGGGTCCTTGCTTGGACAGTGGGTAACCTGACAGCCAACCAAAGACCCCATTTCTAACAAACACCAATTGCTTAGTGCAGGTAACTAGAAATATCACTAATTGACTGTAATAAGGAAATTAGACATGGGCTCTTATACAGGGATTGTTGACTCCCATATATTATTGCACTCAGTCGCGGCTTGCGGGTCGCAGAAGGGGCGGAACGCGCAGGCGGGACACATTATATTCTAAAAAAAAATGTAAAACACTTACCTTGCTCCTCGATGCGCCACTCCGCTCCTCCTTCTCGCAGCAGACACTGTATCCCAGCCTGCCAATGGCCAATCCTGACGCTGCTCAGAGCAGTGTCAGGATTGGCTGGGAGCGCCCAGCCAAGGCGCTCCCAGGCAGACTGGGAGCCTGTGCAGGCTCTCTCCAGCCTGTGTTGCTGGGCTGGAAAGAGCACACTGCGCATGTGCGTTTGGCCGGCCCGAGACCCCCGGCCAAACATACATGCGCAGTGAGGGGGAGTTCTGGGCTCTCCCCCTCATTGCTCGTCACCGCCGTGGCACCCCCCCTTTTTCCCCAAAAACGATAATAAGCACAGTTTATGATCATTTTGGGGGGAAAGGTTTACAGTTGCCCTTGCTGGCGGGGGCGACGCTCCTCCACCCTTATGGAGAAGCCGCCCCTGATTGCACTATATATTACAAGATAAATGAATGATTTGTCCTCCCAGTATTAAAGTTTTAGTAGGTTCCCCTGAAACTTTTCCAGGCAATGCCAAATCAATGAGATCTATTATCTGGGGTGAACCGTGCCTGGGGTTTGAATCAATGGTATTTCTCCAGCAGCCGTGGTGGGGGTTCCGACCGTCTCTGCAGATGGGTTCGTACTAGGAGGTTAATCTTAGTTAGCAAAAAGGTTCACTCTTGGTGAGCCACCTCCAGTTCACTATGAATCTTATTAATGGCTTGTGCCACAGCATGAAAAGGATTAACATTTCAATCTATGTATGTATCTGTATGTATTTGTGCATGTATGTATGCAAATGGTACTTCTATAGTGCAAACCACTGTGAAAGGCAGGAGTTGTTCTGGTTGTACATCAAAATATCATTGGCAAAAACAAAATCTGACACAAATATAGGGCCTGATTACGACCTTGTGAAGGGGATTACTCTGTCCCAAATGTGACGGATATCCCGTCTGCCGTATCACAAGTTCCATTATGAACTTGTAACACGGCGGACGAAATATTTGTCACATTTAGGACTGAGTAATCCCCTTCGCCAAGGTTGTAATCAGGCCCATAGTGTTCAAATTTCATTGACAAAAATATTGTCCCATTTTGTACAGATTTTGTATTATTAACACTAATGGGTGATAGTTTTTTAAATGCTATTTAAGAAACAGTATTTCTGTCAGATGATATTTTGGTTACAGTATTCTGACATCATACTGCTGCTTGTTATAGCTTTGCCGATGATGCAGTTGGGATTGAAGATGGTGTAGGCTGGCAAGGGGAGCCAGCGGAATTACATCAGAATTGGTGGTAATGTGTTCAAATTTAGGCAGGCCCCAGATGAGGCATGCTGTAATGTATAGGTTACAATTAAGAATGTACAGTGTGAAGCCTGAGGGACTTGTAACAGGACAGGACGCCACCTAAATGTGAGAGGATGTAAACTTGAACAGCAGTTCTCAGGTTGCTTTCAGGGAGGAATAGTTTCATTTTCTAGAATGAACCGTAGAAATGGTATTAAGCAGTGGCCTGCGAACATTTTAATGTCCAGTGTATAAGAAAATCTTTGCCCCCCCCACCAGAATTCTTCATAATTTTTCTATTAAATTGGTAAGGTTTAAATACAACTAGACCTATTTAAACATTGCATTTAATTTCTGGTACCTATTTTAAAAATGCAGTCACATGCATGATTGCCAAATATACTATTCTGGTTAACTAGGCCTTTCTACTGTGTAAAAGTATACATAATGTGATTGTCAGAAATGGGAGTGGGGAGGTTGTAAGACTATTTGAAGTCCCTTTCTCTTTTGACACATCCCAGCCAGATATAAATGACAAAAGGCACATTACAGAGTGGTTGACTGACATTCATTTTTTTCTGCTTAAAGTAAAGCACTGATATCACCATGATACTTCTTTTAACCAAAGCCTGGCACCCCCCCGGGATCAGTCAAGGCGCCCCTAGGAGTGACTGCTACCAGTTTGAAGACCCCTGGTATAAGCTTTCTTGGTTTTCTTTATGATGTGCCCTGGAGGGTTAGGTTGTGTTCAGGGTGAATCTAGGTGATTGAACATGGGGTAAAAGGAGTTTTTCAACCTGTGTTCATGTTGTTGAGCCAGTTGGAGACCTGGTAACTAGCAGGATTTCTGTTTGTTAGCAGATTAAGCTTCAGGTATGTGATGGACACTTGGTCTGAACGAGGTGCGTGCATTGCTAGAGACACTGAAGGGCAGATGTATCAACAAGTTGAGTCATCCTTGCACCACGCAAAAGCGGCAAGGGTGACTCAACTACCAAGTCAGAATTACAAAGCCACACAAGGCCACCTTGCCTGTCCCTGCTTGGCTTGATAAACCTATCAAATTGCTGCATTGCTCGGCCCCAGGGAGGTGTTCCATGGGTGGAGCGTGGGTGTTTCCACGCACCCACCCTTGGATTTTGGTCCATTCTCGGATTTACCATTAGTGGTAGGCTGGGGAATGCACCAGAATGCTACGCCTCCCCAGGTGAGGCGCAATGAGGAGAATATCTTTGTCTCCTCCTTTTTCCTCTTTCTATGTGTGCTGCATTTCGCAGCACACATAGAAAGAGGAAAATGCCTCAGAGGATTGTTTTTGTGCAGGAAGGTGTTCCTTCCTCCACAAAAACAATCCTGTTTGCAACACAGATACCCTTTCACCATGACACAAGGGTGTCTGCATTGTCACTAAGCTGCCAAAAGTGAACCAATGCAAGGAAAGGACAGCAATGCGCCATATAATGTTAAATATGGGGCATTACTGGCAATTCACAGAATGCAGCAAGGTGGCTTTCTGTGTTGTGCTTCATGAAAGTATTACACATCTGGGCCTGGCTGCGCAGAGCGAAGGACACTTTCATGTGGAGCTGTGTGTCATAGGTGGTTTGGTAAACTGTGATGTTGCTACTGGTGAACTGTTTGAAGACGATGGGGAGGGTGGTGGGTGGAGGGCCGCATGGAACTGAGGGGACACCTGCAGGTATGAGGAAGCTTCTAAGACCTGGAGGTCCCTGCAGTCACACCAACATCTGCTTCTAAGTATAGCAAAATATTATTATGTGTATTTTTATCAAAGTTAAGCTACATCATAGTGAAGGTTTATGTTATGTTACAATTATTTGCTGTATTAGCGCAGAAATGATTTTTCTGATGTCTCACCCATTCTTCAGGAGACTGTAGGATTCTCCATCTGGGGACAAGGACGGTGAGGAGTTACAGTTTTCAGTGTGTATCTGGAGGTTGTCATCATCAGACTCCACCTTAAATTCGACGTATATCCTCCCATGAAGATCAGTCTCATAAGGAAACACTGTGATTGGGTCATTGAAGGAACTGCTCTGGTAGAAGCTCATCGAGACGTTGTGATGCCCAATCGCCGCCTTAGAGGTGACCATTGGGTGGAACTGAAGGATCAGGGTCTCGTTGTCCACCATCTCACACCTCAGCGGTACCTCAATCCTGTGGACTGTGGTATTCGGGACACTGCCGTAGACCGTATTCACATAAACTGTTTTTCCATATTCATCCTTAAAGAACAAAAAAATACAGACTGTGAGTAGTCATTGAAACAGCTTTCAGTGAGACAATTAAAAATTGTACAATGTATCCATGACTGGAACATGGAATCTATCCGGTACCCCTGAACTTCAAGAAATGGTGGAACCAACAAAGAGGTTGGATCCTGGCTTTGGCTGTCACGTCAATCGCCATCAGGCTACTTTGTTAAAGGACTTGGAAACAATCTGGGGAGTGCGAGTCACTGAATTAAGTTTTAGACTTTCCAGTAGGGAAACCAGTGGCTTTTCCGACATATTAATGTCTGTAAAACGCAGGGTTGTACCAGGAATTTTAAAGGGGAGGTTCTGATATCAAAGGTATTGTGTTGTTGATAAAGTATTGGAGAGAGATCCTGCAGAGGCCACTTTTCCTTAAAATGTCCCAATAATTCATGAAAAATCAAGCATTTTAAACTTTTGAATCAGAGAGAGGCAGCCACCAGGGCTGCCTCAATGTAGACAGGACAGGTGTCCAGGATCTAATGGAACATCAGAGGACAGAAACAGGAAAACCATACTCCATTCCTGACTCAAACGAGACACTTCTCATTCCATTACCGAGTACGATTTATATTTCTTTTCATCACTGATTAAAACTGTGTGCATTTTTCCTTTTACTGGGCCAAACCCAGTGGCATTTCAAGTGAGCTTTGAACCCTAATGTAAGGAAGGAATTTCCCCCTTCTAAACACTCATTCGTTTGTTGAATACAGCCACAATTAGAATGTAGTGGACCCACCACAGTCTTGGGCCCATGTGCTGCTGCACTTGTTGCAGTAATGACAGCTATGCCTTCAGTGGGATACCTTGTACATTATTTGAGTTCATTGATGAATGTTGTTGGCAGCTTAAAAATCATACAGTGAGAGATGTAATGCTGGCACCTCCATCACCCCCCCAGTGGGAGGATTGTTCTACTCTGACTCCAGCCCCACACCCATGGTCCTGACCCTACATGCCTTTCTTCCTTTATGCACCAGTATTGTTCTCATGAGCACCTTGTTGCCACAAATAGACCATCCTAAGAAGGTTGAAGAGGTGGCCACTGCTTTTTATTACGTTACACTTTTACAAATTTATGGCGCCGTAGCTCCCTCCCCACATTGGTGTACTTTTGGCTACCTTGCACTACACATGCACCCTACAATAGGTTTCTTATTGGAATGGTATCCTTCTAGTACAAAGTACTATGCTGAGACATAGTTTAAATGTTTTCCTTGTTTGCATGTGTGATGTACATTTCAGGAGACATGCAAAGTTGGAAATTTCGAAGAACAGAAAGTGTTTTCCAATGTTACCGCTGGCATGCGCATGTTTTTTGATGCACATGTCTGTCACATTTTTTAGTAGATAGGGGTTTGCTTCAAAACCCATGGGTTGGTGCATGGGAATGCCTATGTACTATCCATGGTACATCCACTTGATGCAAAAAACTGTTTTGCACTGGAAAGCAAATCCCAATTCAACACTTTACGGTGGTTTGTATCACTTTTGTGATGCAGACCTAGCTAAGAGCGTTAGTAAATTAGCTCACAAGAGAGCATGTTTCATGATTCAAGATTCCGGATGTGTGGACTTCGGTGCCCACCCCTTGCACAGTGAGTTGGATGAAAGCTGTGAGGGCCACTACTGAGTGCACTGGTCGAATATCCGTTGCTGTCAATCTACAGCACAACACAGAACAGTTGGGTGATGCTGCACGGATGAAGATTTTTTATTTGGCGTGGGAGCTTGTTGGAAGACCATTACACAAACATACACACCAAAGTTTGTAGAGCTGTCATCCCCAGTTGTGTTCAAACGTTCTTGTATTTTTACAGTGAACTTTTGGAGCTTAGAGGGACGGTGGGGGGGGGGAAGAGGTGGGGTAGTTGAGGTTTTATTTTATTGTTGGAAGTGCTCCTTCTTATCGGATATACTTAATTCAAGCATTTGTATTTCCAAAGTCCTACATTTCTGCATTCAGTTATGTATTTTACATGTCAGAACAATGGGCTAGATGTACGCAGATGCAATTTTGCATTTCCTAAATAGCAACTTCATAGAAATTGCTATTTAGGAAATGCAAAATGATATGTACAGAGATACTGATTTCCTAATAGGGATTCCTACAGATTAGGAATCCCTATTAGGAAATCATAAATAAGAAATCCCAAGACATTTGTAACAATGGGCCAATTTTGCATTTCCAAAATAGCGATTTCCTATTGGTAAATCCCTATTTGGGAAATGCAAAGCCAAGGATGGGTATGGGCAGAATGCCCCCTAAAATGCACCCCAAAAATAGTGGTGCACATGTAGAGCACACATATGCCCAAGGAACATGTGTGTGTTCTATTGCACTTTTTAAAAAAAAGCTTTTTGGGTTGCTTTTTTGAAATTGCACATGGTTACCATCGACGTGAAGTTGGTGGTAATTGCATTTCCTGAATGCCCAATTCACATTTAGGAAATGCTTTGTACATCTAAATAGGAATCGCAAATAGGTAATCCCTATTTGCGATTCCCTCTTCAGAGGACTGCAAATTGCGATTTCTACTGGGTAGAAATTGCAATTTGCAATTCCCGAAAGGGATTTAGACTGAAAAGCCCATTTTGCCTTTCTTAATGGCCCAAGATTGCGATTCGGACCATTAAGAAATGCAAAGTGGCTTTGTCCATCAGGCCCAATAAGACTTATGTAAAGAAAGTGTCCACATTGTCAGGCGTATCTTTGGTTGAAGGCACTGTGCATTAGGGTTTAATAGGAAACATCAAGAGTTCAACACATGTTTGCGGACCGCGTAATTAGTGTTTGTTGGAACAATATCCCAACCATGTTGGTAGGTAGTCAGTCGCAGCTTTTCAGAGCTCTGTATGTAACATCATTAGTGTGCTTTATAAGTCTTTCTTCCAGGACTCCACACAGGTGCTTTATATTTTCATGTCTCCACTCTACAAAGTCCTGTTTACTAAAACAAGATGACGTACTGAGGTCTTTTGCTCTTTCATGAACCTCAAATTTGCTTGGGCAGAACTCGTGGAATGATCTTATGATTTCCAAAGGGTCACTTTTTCGTTTCATTGGGACACATTTAATTTATTGTACTTTTTTTACCATATTGTGGAGAGCATGCATCAGCTCCTATCTGAGATTGCAGTACAGGGTTTCGGGGTAATATTTTATGCATGTTTATATTTGCACTGCAGGGATCCTATGAATTGGTACCTTTATTAGTTAGGTCTCGCCTAAGATGGCGTCATGATCTATTTTTTAAATTTTTTTATAAAAAAGGGCTTTTAACCTCCCATTAGTTCAAGGTCACTGAGATTTTCTTCCTTTTCATTGGTGAGCGCGGATCTGTGTGTCGGCTTTGCTGCCTCTCTGTGTTTTTGTTTTCTTCCCTTGAGCATGGACCCATCAATTTCTTAATTAGTGTTCTTCCACACTGCTTGCATTCAATGGTGTCTTCAGAGGGGGCAAGCGGGCGCCCCCGGATTTAGGTACAGCCCTGTTTGCAGGCTCACAGTGCAGCGTAACACTACGGACTGCTGTAGTGTTACGCTGCCTGCTCTAGTACAGCTGCAGTCCCTGCCAAAAACAGTCCAGGACGCTGCAGACTGTGGTGGATGGGTCACAGAGAATGCTTCCGCCTGAAAAGATTTCTGCCGACGCCCATGCTTGCGCTTGGATTGTGAATGTGTATTGTTTGAATGCTCTTTCTACACTCTCCCATACCTCTAGAGCTCGTGTTTCTTTGGCTGCTTTATCTCCCTTCGTGTTTTCCCAATTTCCTTATTTTTTGGCTTGGACTCACTGGCCCCTCTCTTGTTTTCTTTTTGCTTTCTAGATTTTTCAAAACTTTATTTAGAGCAAACTGCTTTTCTACAGCCAGTCTTTTCCGAACCACATAACAAAACAGTTGAATGCATTTTTGAAAAGCAACATGTTGCAGCAAGGTTGGTTATGGCTCAAACTTGTTTTGGTCGCATTGCATGCAATGCCGTCATATTTCCCAATCTGGGAAATGTAACATAAATTACACATTTATAAATTGTACCAACTGGGGATATTGGTTCTTGCATAAAATAATGTTTATGCCTGATGTTTGCAGTTCGTAGATTTTGTATGTCGGTAACACGCCATACCATAAAATAATATACTGTACAATAACAGGCCTTGACATATCACACCATACAATAACAGATCATAACATACCTTATTGTACAATAATGAACCCTAAATATTCTTAAATTGTAGCAACTGGTGAAATCAGTTATTTTTTAAAATAATGCGTATCCCTGCTTCAGAAGTTCGTAGGATATGCATCTCAATCACACCCCATACCATTCTCATACCATAATATACTAGAAAATAACATGCCATGCCATGACATTCCATGCAATACATACTATACAATAACAGGCCAGACATACAAGGAGAGTCTATAGCATATGATGCCATTCTAAATCATACTATTTAATAACAGGCCATACATTCAATACCATACCATACTACAACATACCATACTATAAAATAACAGGCCATGACATACCATGCCAACCATACTATACAGTAACAGGCCATGACATACCATGCCATACCATACTACACAATAACAGTCCAAACTATACCATACAAGTAGAAACTATACCATAGAATGCCATTCTATACCATACAGTACAATAAGAGGCCAAACATTCAAAAACAGCCCATACCATACCATACCATACCCTTACCTCCTTTTACCTCTGCCCACACCTAAACCCTCAAGTTACCCTCACCTCCCTTTACCTCCACACCCCGAATCCTCAAGTCACCCTCACTCCCTTTATATCTACCCACCCATCAGTCCTTGAGTTGCCCTCACCGCCCTTAACTCCCACTCACCCCTGAGCCTTCAAGTCACCCTCATCTTCCCCTACATATACTCACCACTGAACCCTTAAGTCTCCCTCAGCTCCTTTACCATTATGCACCCCTGAACCCTCAAGCCACATTCACCTCTCGTTAGTTCTACCCGCTCCGATCTCTCAAAGTCAGCCTCAATTCCTTTAAGGTCTACCCACCCATGAGCCCTGGAGTCACGTTCACCTCCCTTTACTTCTGGTGACCCCTGATCATCTCACCTGATCTACTGACCCCTGATCATGTCACCCTCATCTTCCCTTAACTATATCCCCCCCCTGAACCATCAAGCTACGTTCACCTCCCTTTGATGCTTCCCACCCTGATCCCTCAAAGTCACCCTCACCTTCCCTCTACCCACCTGTGAATCCTCAAGTTTCCCTTGTCTCATTTCCCTTTACCCACCCGACCCTCAAGCCCAGAAGGTACCCTCACTTCTCCTTACCTAGTCTCTAACCACCACTGAGCCCTCAAGCCAGCCTCACTGCCCCTTACCCCTACCCACCCATGAACCTTCAGGTCACTTTTACCTCGCTTTACCTCTACCCACCCCTCATCCTCAACACTGTTCATCCCTACCCACCTGAACCCTCAAGTCACTTGAACCTGCCTTTATCTCTACTCATTCACTCGTCATTTGAACCTCCCTTTACCTCTGCTCACCTCTGAATCCTTCAAGTCACCCTCACCACCCTTTACCTCTATCCACCTTTCAAACCCTAAAGTCGATCTTATCGCCCCTTACCTCTATGCAATCCTAAACCCTAGAATAACTTTTTTTAAATAACATAAAAAGTATGTTATTTAAAAAAATACCTGTGTAGTAAAGTATCTCATGGTAAAGGTACAAATAGTTGCCTGTGTGGTACCTAAAGGTCCTGCATGGTAAAGGCTGTTTCCACCTCAGGCAGGACAAAAATGTGTTGGTGGCACTGTGGGTTGTTTCATGCACTTCAGTGTGTTTGGCGGGCACCTTCACCTCTCTGACAGTTTGTTGCCTCCTTCCTCACCTTTTCTACCACACCTTATACTTTAGGTCTCACCTGAGACAGGACATGCACTGTTGCTTGCAAGGCATATTGCTTACCACTGGTTGGCTTCATCGTCACTCTCATTTTCTTGCTTCTCTTTTGTCGGAAAGTGCCAGCCTCACTTCGTCTTCGTGTGTTTGTCCCTACCTTGGAGCGTGGACCAAGTATGGCTTCACTTGCCCAGTGTCTTCCACGCCTCGCTGCTTTCAGAAGTCCTTTTTTCCTTTTCACTTGTATTCTCTTTCTCCCGCCCAATCCTGCATTGTTTCTTGCCGTCCCTCCCACTCTCTTTCTGCTTGTTGCTTATCTGGTCTACCCCTCTCCCAGTATTGCTTGCCCCATTCACCCCACACACCCTCTCTCTTTGTTGCTGGCTTTCTCCTATCCCATCAGAAACGAAAGCACCCAAACATCATGCCACCGAGTGCCAAGATGCCACAAATATACAAACGGCATGTTGCTCCCTGCTCTGCATCGCCTTTTTGGTGCTGTCCTCTTGTGGGGGCAAAACAGCAAACTTTAACTTGGATGAAAGATAATTAAGAAACTTTGTTTGTGAAGGTAGATAATAATCTCATACAAGAAAATGGATCACCGCCCCTCGCAGTCAGCGCTGGCCTGTCATAGCACTTTTGTTTTCTAACTTTCAGCCATGCTGCACTGCATCTGTGTAAAAGAAATTGACAAAGCCAATAGTTCTACCATAGGTGAAACCGTTTGGCTTTGCCAATGCTTGTATGAATTACTCCTAAATTTGGATATGCCTCACAATACCCGATGGAATGTCTTTATGCATGACTAGGAGTGACATTAAATCCAAATTTGATAAATTAATTGGATATCTGTCACAATAAATATATATTTTGTTTTGAGGAATTGACAGGTGTGAAAGTAGATATATTTTAAGAAGTCTAAATAAATATAGTCTAGTGCTACTTTAACATCTGCCTTTATTCTGTAGACAATATTTAATAACAGAAATACTTACAACCACTTGGGTGCCACACTTATCGAATGGCATGGTGATGACAGCCCACTGACCCTCCTGTCGAGCTTGGCAATCCGGGCTGTTGAGGTGGACATCGTGAATTGATAGCTCGGCATCAGTGACCAGGCTGAGGGGCAGGCGGTATTCACCATGGTGGGAGAGGCAGGTAAACTCAGGGGGTTCCTCTGGACCTGGAAGAGAAGAGCCCAACACCCTGATAAGATATCTTTATGGTAGATGTTTTTGAGAATACTAGTGAACAGTGAAAGCAGAATATATTAAATGTGTGTCCTTTAATACCAATGGCATATGCAGTAGAAACAGATAGACATGTCTTCTCCAACTACACCCGGACTTTGAATGACATCTCCCTCTCAAGTGCTGTGGTTGTCTCATAATTCTCTTTCATGGTTGATCCCTCTTGCTTATTTCTTGATTCCCGCACTTACCCCCTTTTGTCCTCTTTCCCTTTTCTTTTGTGACTTCTCTTCCCATGTTTACCTGCTACAGCTGTGCCTCTTCTCTCATATCTTCCATCTCCTCTTCATTTTAATTACCTGCTAATCTTGATCTAGCTCTTCTTCCCTATTGCTGTCTCTTCCTATAATACTTTAATACAGATCTCCTCAAATATCAGTTGTTTTTTGTGTCCTTCATCTCTTTTTTACTCACCGGTATTTTCTTGTGATCACCTCATATAGACGTTTTCTCTTTATGACTTTTTAAGGATCCTATCCCTATTTTCCTCTCTTACTTGTAGATTTTTCTTTTTTTACTGTCACCTAGTCCTTTTAAGTAAAAAGAACAAATTCAATCAAGAAAAAAGCCCAGATCCATCTCTTTGAGGAATATCGGCTAGATCATGTATGAAGACCTGATAATTTAACATCATCCCACATGGAATGAAGAACTGAAAATTTAATTTTAACCCACATCTATCCATTGTTGTCTCTTCCTAAAATAACTTTGATATAGTTCTCTTCACTAATCAGTTATTTTTTGTGTGCCCCATCTCTCTTTTACTCAGCAGTATTTTCTTGTGCTCACCTCATATGGATGCTTTTTCTATATGACTTTTTAAGGATCCTATACCTATTGTCTTCTCTAACTTGTATACTTTTCTTTTTATATTCTTTTTATATTGTCATCCGAGCCTTTTAAGAAAAATAAAATACATTCAACCCAGAAAAAGAGCCCAAATCCCATGTCTTTGAGGAATATCTGCTAAACCAGGTTTTCACCAAGACCTGAATTTTTAACCTCAGCCCACATGGAATGAAGACCTAAAATGTATCCTCAACCCAGTTCAGGCCAACAAAGGTTCCTTCTCCACCACCACCCTTTCACTGATCTGAGGCTAGTTTGCAACACCCCATCTTTGCAAGAAGCCCCTCACTCACTCGTCTTTGAAGGTATCTGCAAATCAGACCTCCTCCTGCTGTTCTCAAGTTCTCTTTCCCTCACTCTCTGGCCTCATTTCTAGGTCCCATTCAATGATGAGATTGGGTAAACACCCAAGATCTGTTTACTTTCATCCAGAGCTTTGGATTGCTGGCTGTTGTATAGCCATGTGTGCATGACTGCAAGGCTGGGTGGAGGGGGGTGTCTGAGGTTGGGGTAGCCCATAATTAAGAAGACCTAAGTAGTCCCTAGAATTACTCTCCCAGGTACGAAAGGAAACCAACCCCTCGCAAGTAGGAATCCATCACCGGTATGAGACACGTACTCTAGGGATTACTGTAATACCTGGTGTTATAGGGATCACTGGACCCATACGACACACTCAAAGTTCAGTGTGGTTCCTAGGGCTTCCATCTGGTGTGGCCCCCTACTTCTGTCCAGATCTAAATTAACATCACAATACTGCAAAACATCCACCTGTATCGCACTATCTCTGTAATATTACATTTGGAAGAAGAGCAAGGAACATGAGTAATGTATGTGTGTATGTATGTGGCATTTCTATAGCACAAACTTAGCCAAAGGGCTGCAGAGCGCTGGATAATCCCAGTGGCATGACACGACTGGGCCATTAGGGACATAAATCAAAACCACAGAGTTATATATGTCGGCATCTATATACCTTACCCACACCAATGGTTTCTTGCACCAACATTTTAAATAAACAAAAATTGCATGGAAATTTTATCAAAATTATTCATTTTTTACTGAATATCGAAGAACGATTTAGATTTTTTCCCTCTAAAGAAAAAAAAAATAACAAGTACACACTAATGCATGTGAAGTGAACCTCAGGGGAGGGCATGACTCTCTGTGCTTGAGGTTTTTAGGATCAGGCTGGAAGTGTGTGTGTTATTGTGTGTGCCTGTTTACGAAAGCTGAAAATGTGATGGCTGTGTAGCTTGGCACATGGTAGCCCCACCCCTAAAATGCAGGTTCACCAAGGGAATAGTTAATTCTATGTTCTGGGTGTTGCATGTGACACCATGAGAGCGCCAGGAGATGCAGAACAGGCCAGGTGCACCGTGGGTGTGCCCACTGTAGAATTGTTGTTTGGGTCCAGGCCCACCAGAGATGAGAGAAGAGAACTTGGGGGGAAAACTCCGAAGGCGAATCGTGTGGGGGGTGCAGTTGTGATGGAGGAGAGAGCGGAATAGTGGACAGGAAGTACTGGGTGAAAGAGAAGCATCACCCAACATGACAGAGATTTTATTTCTGATAAATAAAATAGTCTCTACTGTAATGTAAGTTTATTTTAAATGAATTTTCCCTGTTTTCCATTTTTTTATTTCTAATTTTTGTCTTAGCTGTTCACAAGTGTTTGCACAATACCAATAAGGAGTGACCTTGTGGATGGGAAGAGATGTTGAGGACACTCCCTCCATGGACCAAGATAAAAGTAGCTGAAACAGTGCACCTGTCTTGTGGTGTGAAGAAGTTATGGAGGAGGCCCCTGGGCCACTGTCACAACAGAGTAGACAAGTGTGAGGTACAGGGCTCTAAGCAGAGGGGGAGGCAAAAGGTGCTGCACAAACTGTCAGGAAACGGCTGACCAGTAAGTTCCCTTCGGGAGTACCTACCGAGTCATACTTTGGGAGGTGTGTTGAACTATTAACGAGTTGTGCACTGTAGTGGCACATGCTACTAACACCTCTCCATAACTCAGTCAACCATCTTTCACCTCAAACACAGGTCTACTTAATTAAACACTGTGTACTTCAAAGATAACTTCTCAGACCTGCTCACCAACTCTTTCAACTTTGATTCCCAGGCCACCCACCTAAGTGACTTACACCTCCCAGACACTCCAGAATTAAAGAAGAGTCATCCCCTCAACCTCATTGGCACACTCAATGCACAGCAAGTCATCCAGCAACACACCCCGAATAATAAAACCTCAACCCTATCTTTTTGATATCATAAACTATTCAATCCGCACCTCCCATACTACTGGACTAGACCAACCACCTCGACATTTCCATCAACCTGCTCATCATCCAAACAAAACACGAGATCAACCCCCAAAGGGAGCAAAATAATTTTTAGATCTTTGAACAAGTTATCCATCAACAACCTATAGCTTAAAATCACCTCTCACTCTGCCACCTCCTGATCTGAGGCAGCACTCTTCTGAATGACTTCATAATTTCCTTTCTGGAAAATCACCCACTCTTCAACTATACAATGCAAGTTCAAGCTGAACCCTTCATCACCCTGCTACTCCAAAGACCTTGCCAAAACCATCAATAGGTGGGGGAGAATAGAGAATAGAAACAGAAACTCTAGTGACTTCACCCTACTGAAGTTCCTCTGCAAAATATGTAGACAACTCATTACATCAGCCATAGCCAAGTGCAGTACCAGCAAGCAGAATGTAAAAACCATTGCATCTTCCTCCTACCTGGCCTCTACTTCCACCCTCCACAGACAAGTGCAATGTCATCAACCTCTCCTTCAGTGGAACAATAGAAGATTCCACCACACATGGACAACACCAATCCTGTGTCTACTCTGATAGCCACTCCTTTGTGCTGGACCCCACAATGGTCATCCTTCAAACTCATGTCTCTCGCAGACCTTTTAACATCTTCAACTTCCTCAAAGTCACCTACTAGGAAGATGATGTCTTAACCGCATCTTTTATCAAATCCCCCTCAGAAGTCACCTATACTCACCATTGTCAATGAGCCTCACACTCAATGCATCTTCCCAGAAGCTTTTGAGACAGGCCTAAGGAGAACAATAGTACTTCTTGATGACTTCACGAACTATTGACCCATCGCTCACCCACCCTTCATCAGCGAGATCATCGAAAAGCAATCTATGGTCAAATGTAAGAATGCATTGACTACAACAACCATTGTTTACAAGAGTATCAATATGCCTTTAGATCACTCTAAAGGACGCAGACAGATACATTCCAAATCCTATATAATGCACACCTAACCACGGATAATCATGGCCTCTGTCGCCAAGTACTTCTCCACCTCTTAGCCACCTTCAGCATTGGTCATCTTATCCTCATCTACATGTCGAAGTCTCACATGGGGTTCACTGGCAGCACCCTTCACTGGTCCTGCTCCTAACTATCTAACCAGACCCGTTTGTTCATATGGGCACCTTCAAATCCCAGAAGATCTCTAGTATCTGCAGAGTCTGCCACAGTCCCATCATGTCCTCTATCCTCTTCAGCCTCTACATAAAGTCCATTTGGTTGTTTCTCCTCAATAACAGCATAAAAATTCACCAACACACTTAGGGCCAGATGTAGCAAAGCTTTAGCGAGTCGCAAACGGCGAAAATCGCAGTTTGCGAGTCGCTAAAGCCACTTTGCTATATGGAAATGCATTTTGCGAGTCGGAACCGACTCGCAAAATGCATTTCCGACTCGCAAATAGGAAGGGGTGTTCCCTTCCTATTTGCGACTCGCAATGGTATGCATTTTCATTTGCGACCGCGATTGCGGTCGCAAATGAAAGCGCAGTTACCATCCACTTGAAGTGGATGGTAACCCAGACGCAAACGGGAAGGGGTCCCCATGGGACCCCTTCCCCTTTGTGTCTGGCCAAAAAAATACTTTTTCAGGGCAGGCAGTGGTCCAATGGACCACTACCTGCCCTGAAAAATACCGAAACTAAAGGTTTCGTTTTTTTTTTTTCAAAGTGCAGCTCGTTTTCCTTTAAGGAAAACGGGTTGCACTTTGAAAAAAAAGACTGCTTTATTTAAAAGCAGTCACGGACCTGGTGGTCTGCTGTTCCCAGCAGGCCACCATCCCCATGAGTGACCTGAATCGCTATGGGGTCGCAAATTGCGACCCACCTCATTAATATTAATGAGGTGGGTCTTTGCGACCCCATAGCGACTCGCAGAAGGTGTCTGAGACACCTTTCTGCATTCCAAATTGCGATTTGCAATTTACGAGTCGCTGGGACTCGCAAATTGCAACTCGCAATTTGGAACCTTGCTACATCTGGCCCTTAGTGGACACACCTCTACTTGAAACTCATGTTATCCAGTGCCCCATGCTGTCTATGCCTCACCCAGGCTTCTGTGATATTGACATCATAATATTGTGATACAGAAATATTGTGGCAAATATTGTTTTAAACATGCTTACAAATAAATGTTAATAAAGTAATATATATATATATAATAATAATAATAATTATTATATATAACTAATATAACTAAAATACATTTCTTTCTCAAAATTAAAGCAAATGCTAATAGCTAGAACATTTTACAAAACATAAATATACAATATATATTTCGTATGATATGAAAAAAGTGAACAGTATAATTACTACATAATTGAAATTATATTTTAAAAAATTAAATATTTACTACTCAAACTTCCTAAAAAAATACAAATATTAAATTACAAAGAAATACTGTAAAGTAAAACCACTAATATACATCAAAACCCCCCAAAATAACAAAGCAATTACAATTAAAATAAAAACATAAGCACACTTAAAAAAGTCCATACAAAATAATAATTAAAAAAATAAATATATCCACAAAAACTAGAAATAATATTTAAATGCTACATTTAAGGTAAGAAACATAAAAACGATAATAAATATCAAACAATTATCCTCCATTAAAATAAAATTGAAGCCAAAAACTTAAACAAAGCAAAATTAACATTCTAAATTCTCCAGAAAAAAATGAATTGTGAAAAATAAAATGTACCACTCCCTCTTCAATTTAAAAAACAGTAGGAAACACATTTCACTGTCAAAAGATAAAATATACTATTCCCACTACAAACTAAGCTACAAAAGGAAGAGCATGGAATTTTGGTGGGGTCAGATTTACTAGTGGGGTAGAATTTGCTATTTTCAATATGACCTAAGCAACATTTATGAAAGTATTGGACTTTGTAGGGGTGAGATTTACAAGGCCTCTAAAACTCTACTATCCCACTAGCTATGTTGAGTCAGATTTTAGAAGGTCGAGCTATTTTAGCACCTCTTCTGTTCTGGCGTGTTCTGGCGAGTGAAATTAAGCTGGAAGGAACAGGTGTTCTGTTCATTCACAAAATGAACGAGCAATAATTACGTCTTTAAATCTTGTTTTTATCTTGACACATTTGCTGTCTGTTTAAGGACAGAGGTCAAATGTCAGTTTGTCTTTTACTAATTGTTTCTTATCTTATCCTGGAAAATTGTGTTTACATTACTTTCTCTTATTACAGGTAGAGGTTTTTGTCAAGTGAGCTGTCTGACAATCATTGTAAACCAAAAGGCTGTTAGATGTCAGGGTTCTTTTCCTTACACACAACATTTAAACTGCTTGTAAATGAATAGTACAAGTATTTCAAAATATATCAGGAATTACGAAATAACTTTTTTTTATAATTCAGAAGCAAAACAAATCAAAGGTTCTTTGGAAAAAAAAAACTAAGGGTTCTCTGACATTTCAGTAGAAGACACGAATAATAACTAATGGGCATGGTAGTGAGCTTGTTCTTGTTGTTGAATATAGTAGGGAAGGGAAGGATGGGCTTTCCTTTTTTTCTCACTTCCCTCTTTTGTACAGAGTAGATTTATGTCTGTCAATATTTTTGAGACACTATTCCCGTAATGCACCTCATCCAGATGTTGATATCCAACCTCACCAAGAGAGAATTCCTGCAATTTTCCAAGAACAGCCATATAAAACCTGACTCAATTACATTAACCTGGAAGGATTTGAACACCAACATACACCCAATTCCCCCTGGCCCTGGATATTGCCCTAAAAAAACATATCACCAAGAAAACACAGGCACTCTTTACTAGCTTTCTTTACTGGAAAAAGTGAAAAATTCCTTCCAGAAAGTGACTTCAGAACTTCTGTTTAAGACCTCATACTCTTGCATCTCGATCTCCACACTTGCCACCTTGAGAGCATCCTAAAGGCAGAGGTTCACCTCATTCATGACCTAAAGAACTATTCTGATATTATCTCAACCTTGATGGAACTCAACTGGCTCCCCTTGCTAGCCGGTCTCCTGTTCAAAATAAGCTGTATCATTTACAAAGACTGGTAGCCTGCACTCTGTGAGAGCCACTAGAGGTGGTACGCTTGTAAGAGAGACAGGGAGCCAACCCAGTAAAGGGGCGTTAGTGATCTGTAGCCAGGACACCATCAAAGTTGAGATAATGTTATGCTAAAAAGAAAAACAAAATGCCTCCTCCATTCATGCACCGATATCTGGAACAAACTCTCTATATCCATCAGGGCCACCCCTTCACTAGCTGATTTAGAAAATAGCTGAATACACTCCTCTTTAAAGAACACTGCGTCATGACAAGGTAATAGTCCACCTCCACAGTTAGAACCCACCTTCCTCTCTAATCTCTCATTGACTGTATCTGTGCTTTGGCTAGCTTCTCAATAGACAAATGATGTCACATACTTACAAGTATAGGAGTGGAAAACAGGGGTGGAGAGTGGCTACAGGGCTAGGGCACCATTAATGAGTGAGTTGAGGTCATCTTCAGGGCTGAGAGTGTGGAAGAGGGTGAACTGGTGGTGAAGATGCAAGGTGAGGGATTTGGGACCAACGTGTAATGTGGAGAAGCAGATGGTGGTTGGCAAATCAGGGGATTGGTGTTTTTTCCAAGTAAGGATGAAAAAGATATGATATACAGTTGATATAGATTGAGGTAGGAGGTAGGCACTATGCATTGAGTATAAATAAAGGGTAACAGCTAGGGCCATGAGAGGGCAGTAGCAAGAGTTTGGCAGGAGGTCAAGGGAAATGGGATGCCAGAAATAGTGTGCTTGTAGAGACCTTGGCAAGTTGTCTGGGAGGGATGAGAGGAGAGAAATGTTTGAGGTTATTGAAACAGCCATGAACCAAGTGGTTGACCACACCCTCTTCCCAAATGACACAAATGACCATTGCCTCCTAGCCCTCCTTGACTTCTCTGCAGCTTTCATCAACCTTTAACATCCAGCATTGATCCACACCCTGAAAACTCACATGGGCTTAACTGGCAAAAGCCAACAATGGTTCACTTTCTACCTCACCAACCAACAGCAACTTGTTCAGAAAGGAACTACTAAATCCTGGACTCTCCCTATCACCTGTGGCATCCTAGTATTACCCATCATTTTCAACATTTATGCAGACATCAACATCAATATCACCAGTATGCTGATGACATACAACTCTACCACCAAAGTTTCCTCAACCAACGACATATCTAGACTCAAAGCCTACCTCAAATTAATCTAAACCTGGATTTCTACAAACGCTAATGCTAAACCCCATGAAGGCACCAAACCTTCTTTGATTCAATGATGGCTCTAAGACTTAAACTTATCAAACTTTATACTCCAACTGACAGAACAGGCCTAATCCCTCAGATTGTCCCTTGACTGGAACGTCTCACTCAAAGAACACATTACCTAGAAGACAAAACTGCCTTTTTCCAAATTATTTCTCCCAGAAGACATTAAAACAACAGTGCAAACCTAGTCCTCTCCCATTTAGCTGGAGGCAACCCCCTGCTCAAAGACATCCCAGGGACCTCCCTTGCTCCTGTGAACAGCATCTTTCACACAGCAGCAGCATGGCTCATGCAAGGGCTGGCGAAATCCGATCACATCACCAACTCACTAAGGTTCTACCCTGACTCCTGCTGCAAACCTGGATCATTTTAAATATCAGCTGCATCACTTACAAGGCCCTTTACACCAAGGGCCAGATGTAGCAACTTAAAAATTTGCGAGGTGCAAAGTGCGAGTCCATGCGACTCGCAATTTGCACCTCGCAAATTGGTATGCAGTACTGTGTCTCAGACACCGACTGCAACTCACTATGGGGTTGCAATGACCCACCTCATGAATATTCATGAGGTGGGTCGCAAATTGCGGCCCCATAGCGAGTATAGGCACTCGCAAACATGGAGGCCTGCTGTCGTCAGCAGACCTCCATGTTCGTGACTGCTTTCAATAAAGCAGTTTTTTTTTTTTTAAGTGTAGCCCGTTTTCCTTAAAGGAAAACGAGCTGCACTTAAAAAAAAAAACGAAACCTTTAGTTTCGGTATTTTTTCAGGGCAGGGAGTGGTCCCTAGGACCACTCCCTGCCCTGAAAAAATATTTTTGGGTCCATTCACAAAGTGGAAGGGGTCCCATGGGGACCCCTTCCAATTTGCGAGTGGGTTACCATCCACTTGAAGTGGATGGTAACTGCGATACCATTTGCGACCGCGTACGCGGTCGCAAATGGTATTGCATACCACTCAGACTCGCAAATAGGAAGGGAACACCCCTTCCTATTTGCGATTCTGAAATGCATATTGCGAGTCGGTACCGACTCGCAATATGCATTTCTGCATTGGGAAACGCGTTTAGCGAGTCGCAAACGGCAAATTTTGCCGTTTGCGACTCGCTAAACGTTTCCTACATCTGGCCCCAAGTCTCCTATTTACCTTGCTGGTAAACTAACAATATCTGGAGATCACTGCCTTCTGAGGAGCTCCTAGCGTAATCAGAGTATAAACTAAACACTGCAGGAAGAACAAAAACAAGTCTCCTCAGTATATACCCCCAGGATCTGGAATACATATCCTCTGACATCAGGCCAGCACTGCCCGTCCTATAATCCTGGAAGAAAATGAAAACGCACCTCTTCAATTAACACTATTTCAGATAGGCCAACTCCACTCCTTCCACTAGCTCTGCCTCCTCCCTCTCTGCCTTCCCCCCCCATATTTACCCACTGTGGCTTCTTGTCCACTGTACAGCACACTTTTGGTAGAACGCAAGGTTTGCACCTTAGAAATACCAAAACATACATATATGGTCACCAAGAGAAGGGACCAGTAAGGGGCACATGATAGGGCATTAGTCAATTTATTTATGGGTTATTGAAAGGCACAGTGGAACTCTTAGTGCAAATATCCATACTTAAGAGAGAAGGGAATGGGCTGGAGGGAACAGAGATAAGAGAGTGAGAGGTGTGGTGGGGACATGAGGGTTAAACCATTAGGCTCTGAAGGTGGGAATTAGGGGAAGGGCCCCAATGATGCCTGCTCATGGCAAATTACCACAAATGCACAGTCATGCAA
This sequence comes from Pleurodeles waltl, assembly GCF_031143425.1. Taxonomy (NCBI): domain Eukaryota; kingdom Metazoa; phylum Chordata; class Amphibia; order Caudata; family Salamandridae; genus Pleurodeles; species Pleurodeles waltl. The sequence goes on along the minus strand of NC_090448.1, from coordinate 22,947,311 downwards.
AGGGAATCTCAGACATTTAGATGTAGGAGGGAGAGTGGAGGCATCTGGTTTATGCTTGAGTATCATGAAATTTCCATATCACTGTTTTAATTAGATTAGGGTAGCATGGAATAGCTTTGGGTGACTGGCATTGCTTAACTTGAACCAGTCGTTGCAAGTGGAGTTTACTGACACTCCTTTTTGGGGTCTGGCACTCACTTTTCCTCGACAAACTTTGATCCACCAAAAAAATACACAAGCAAGGAAAGAAAGAGGTTTAAGAAAGACCAAAAACTGTGACTAAGGGACAGTTAGTGTCCGGTGGTGAATTACAGAGGCATGAGTTGAATTAAGATTACGCAGCCTTGGTGTTCAGCATCTCAACCTTCAATAGCACCGGCTGGGGGCGTCCAAAAAAAACTTTGGGCCTTGGCACTTATTATTGTTACTAGGCACTTGCATGGCCATGGATCAGATGGGAGGAGCGAACAAGACCGTGGGGAGGCCTTAGGTGCACTTTCAGGACAACCAAATTAATGGACAATAAGGCTAGGCAAGGGTGAGAAGTGCCTAATAGGGCGGTGCTGATGGTAGTAGGTGTTGATCTCCCAGCTATAGTCATTATGTCACGTAAAGGAGGAGACATATGTAGGGAGTTAGCCAGCGCTTCAGCCCACCATAGGGGTTTTCACGCCCGCAGTGGGGTGTGTAATACGTTCAGCAAGTTTGACCGAGGAGCACTGCGGATAGATGCAGGTGGCCAGTGCATTTGTTCTGCTCAATAGATTTCCTTTTTACACAGGTCTGTTGAGATGGGTGGGATTGTAAGGCTAGTGATGTAACTGGCTGAGTTGGGACAAGATTTCAGGACGACGTAAAAAGTGGGAACAGAAAGAACACCCCTGTAGAAGATTTTTCTGGTGACAGGAAAAAATCACTGGATTTGAATTGATGTTTACAGCCTTTGTTAGTTTAATGAAAGAGGGTAGAAGGAATAAAGTGTATAGGGGAGAGGGCAAGCCCTGGTCCAGGTGCTGACCCGTTGACCAGGTATTGCATGCTCCGATTATGGAGGACCAGTATTTCGAATTGCGATTTGGGAGTCAGCAGGCCTGGAACTGGATATGTACATCTCAGGCAATTTAAGAGGTATCATGAAAAAAGATGGGAAATTGGGGGAGGTGAAGGGGCTTTAAGTCAAGCAGGGTTGATTTGTTCAGAACGGATACTTTGTATAGAAAGTGGGGACAGGTATAATTCTGTGATGTATTAGTCTGATAGCAAGGATATATTATTATGTGGCCAACATGGCAGAGATGCAAATACTGTAACTGAATAATAAAGTACCCTTTTTTGGTTTGTTCATATATCCTTCACCATGTCCTCAATGTGGCCCTGAGTGCTGGGGCACATCTTGGATTTTAGGGACAGTGCAGGAGTGACCACTGGTGCATGTATCAATGATGTGATGGATGGAAGCCTGGAATGACTCTTCACGTGCTAGCCACACCCACAAAAACAGACGTGCATAGAGGAAATACTGGGCCCGATTTAAATCTTGGAGGTGAGGATACCCCATTGCAATGGCTATGGAGTGTGCTAACTGCCAAAATGGTGGTCCATTCGCTGAATTTAAATGTGGTATAACCATTGGAGAGACTTCTCTATCTCCGCCATGGTTACACCCCTTCAACAACATGATGGCGTAAGGGACTTTGGAGGCTGACCTCTATGTCCACCCACCTAATTTAGATGGGTGGGTACAGAGGTCAGTTTTCACTGCTTGTCACCACCAGGGAAGCCCTGGCAGTAAGGGGCAGTGAAAACAGTCTGATGCCCCCCTCACCATGGGAGATAACTCCCCTGGCAAGAGGGGTATTTTTTTATTTTTCAAAAAGAAAATCCCTCTTTACGATTTTCTTTTTGAAAATAAAAAAAAATACATTTGACAGATGTCATGTTGACGGAGCTATGCACCAAACTTTTAAAAGCATTGACGTGAACAGACGTGACGGCAGTTCCTGCCCATGTTTCCAAAATTACCGCTTGGCAGTCATTTCTAAATTTGGCGGGCTGAGTAGTCTCGGCCTGGCAGCCGTTAACTCCTCCGTCAAACCAACGGAGGTTGCTCCGCCCATCAAATTAGAACACAAATGGACGTGATATTTACAGCTTATGCAAGTTTGATGAGGGTGGTAGAAGAAAAAGAGGTATACGACACTTGGCCATTCCTGCTTAAGGCAGAGCCAGGCTGGATTGGAGACCAGTAGGTCCTGGTTATTGAGGACTGGTAGGTTAATTAAGGAATGAGAGCTGGCAGGCCTCTTACAGGATGATTAGCCATGTTTCAGACCTTGGAAGAGTAAGTGGGGGTCGGCTAGCTCGCATAATTTGCTGTGGCATAATTACATGAAAATACAACAAAATTAATGCAGCTTACTCAGGTTTACGTGTATGGTGTAATACATCATTTAGCGCAATTTTGTCAGTGCAAAATGCATCCCAGATGGCCAAAAAGGACCTGAGCATGTATTTAGCCCTAAGAAAATAGCAGTAAATGCAACAGAACACGAACAGTAGCATCCGGCAGCCTCTCCCGCTTGCTAAATTTGTTCTTCCTGTGTTCATGTGGAAGGACTTTTGGGCCAAATTCCACATAGTTACTGGATTAGGTGTAACTGCATAATTTTCTGTAATTTTGCATCAAAAGAGTAATGTAAAATTACTGAAATACTATGATTATTCCAGCGTATTTTATTATTCACCGAGGACCAAAAGTATAAAGGTTTGATCAAGGAATTTGGGGATTTGGGAAAGAGGAGGAGGTGTTAGGTCATTTTGTAAGAGGGTGTGGTAGTTTAAGTTCTTTGATGTATTCATTTCATGGCAAGGTCTTATTGGTGTGTCTGTCCCAATATGCTGAGGATGCACACAGTGCGTTCTGTACTGCCTTCACAATAAAGTTACATATGGAATAGATATGGAAGATCATGTCCATATATCCTTTGCTTTGTGCCCACTGGGGAACTCAAGGGAAACTCTAAGAATCAAGGCAAGTTTGTTGCCTTAGGGCTAAGCAGTTACATTCATTTGAGTGGATTCAGCCAACTGTTCTGCAAGTGTAAATGTAAATTATGTCTAAACAACTGCCAGGTGGCGCAATTCATAAATGGCCTGTTGCCATTAAATGACATATTGGCCACTTAATGTTACAACTGGAATTGAGGAGACGTTCTTTGACTACATGTTTGTGAAAAAGAGCTTTCTGAAACTATGGTCATGAGGGCATGGAATCTCAATCTGACCCCTTCACTATTCTCCATGGCTGTTCTCAAAGGTCCTCTTCCTATGCCACTCTGCAATCTTTTAATGGAACCACTACCCCCCTCTCAAATAACTAACATCTCTTATGGCATTTAAGCAGATCCCAGTCAGCGAAATCTGAAAATGTTCCCACTTAAAGACATGGAATTATACTCCATGCTCTGGCTGTGATTCACTCTTAGTCAACAATATAACACCTCAAATTTAGCCAGTTTCAAATCGAGTTCCTTACGATCTTCCCACCAGACTGCTCCACCCATGATCCAGCTTGGCTTGTCACACTGGTGGGATGATAAAATACCACCCCACCATACTGAGGTGCATTAAATCTCTAACTTGTTCAAGACCAATAATCTGAATCCACCCGGGCACTTCAATTCATTGGCTATCGTGGCACATTACCGGCTCAGGTCCTTAGGAGGAATGCAGTCCTTCAACCAGATGATTATTTCAGACACTTCTCTGGTGCTACTGAAAGTGGACTACACAAAACTATGCATTTGTAATCGTTCCCAAAATTGAGCTAGACTTTTTCAAAGTGATCTTACATGCGCTACCCAGGCTGGCAACTGAATGAAGTTATTTGATCCTGTGTCTCCAATTCTGATCACAATGAAATGGTTCCACATGGAGACAAAAGTGCCTGTGAAAAAGCCTATGTTACCCGCAAGGCACTCAACTCTAGTGAACCCAACTATCCTGTCCAAAAGCCATCTCAAGGAGCCATCCCCAATTTGGGAATGAAAACAAGCTGTATGTTAAACTCCTATCCTTCAAGGTGGCAAACATTCTAAAGCCATCCTTCTCTGGGACAGTGCTCAAGGCCTGGAACACCATCACAACAACCATCAGAACTACCTCTTCCGAACACCTTCAAAAAATAATTGAGGAACCAATGCCACCTTCTTCTATACAGGGTGCAGGCCTGTGTGAAGATCTAGCAATCACAGAAAGCCTTCTGTAAAGCTATCACTAGCAATCCACTGAACAAGGTGGATCTGTGTGTTTATGGTCATTTTCAACAACTGGTAAACCTTATCCATGCACCATAGCATTCGTCTTGGCCTGTAGGGTTGTAGCCTTGAGCTAATGAACTGAGGAGCCTGGCAGTTACGACATTTAAAGGTGAATGCTCTACCTTACATTGGATGTGTTTGCTAAACTAGAGTCCATCTCGTGCACTGTGGACCCTGGACACATGATCTATTTTACTTAATCCTGATATTGCTGTGACAGCTGCATCTCCTGCTGTCACAGCTGTTGTCTGGGCCCATCACATTAGGGTCTGTGGAAGTCCTTCTACAGAAGTGTAGCCTCCAGTTGATGGCAACTCCAACTTTATGGTCTGGATTATCCGAGAAGCTAAGAAGGAGAATTGGTTTTGAGTTTTAATGTCACCATAACTGCTGCACTCACCAGTGTTCTAAGCTGGGATGGGCATAAAAAATTAAACCAATGGGTAAACAAATGGTTTAAGATTTTAGGGGGAACAACCTTTAACAAATTCTGTAACTGATGAACAATTATTTTTTTTAAATATTGTGGGTGATATGGAAAGGTTGGAGGTGGATCTGTCATTAAATATTTTGAGAACTGTACAAGGAAAACAAGCACTGGTAAAGCCAATAGACCTGACCTTTACACGCTGATGGGATGGTGATTTTTAAAAATAGTTTATTGCAAGTTATGCTGCAAAAAGAAATAGAAAAAAAGAAAACATGCAGCCACATAAATGTGTCCGCCATATACTTGCAATAAAAATGTAAAAAAAGACAACAACTCACTAACCTGGCCTTTTTATTAGTGATTTTTTTAACTAACAACCCTTTCATTTGTGCATTGCACATTATTATAAAAACATATAAACAAACAGTCAAATTGCAGGCAGGCACAATGATGCAGTATAATACTAAAACTCTTTATAATATCAAGTTTAAAAATGGAGATGGAACATAAATCACCATCTAACTGGGTACCCAAAGTGCAGACAAAAAAAAAATAGCCGGTATTTGAAGTTGACATAAAAAAAAAAAAAATTAATTTGAACCAGATTTGTCACTGAAGAGAAAGGAACTCAAGCTGCGTCTCCTCGCAGTTTTACACTCGGCAGAAAACCAAAAAGCATGAGGGGATTCAATGTGAGTCTTACACGAGGTGGTTGTTTGTGCCAGTCTTGGATGAGGTAGTTATGTGTACCAGCCTTACATGAGGTAGTTATGTGTGCCAGTCTTGGATGAGGTAGTTATGTGTGCCAGTCTTACCTGAGGTAGTTATGTGTGCCAGTCTTACACGAGGTGGTTATGTGTACCAGTCTTGGATAAGGTAGGTATATGTGCCAGTCTTGAATGAGGTGGTTATGTGTGCCAGTCTTAGGTGAGGTAGTTATGTGTGCCAGTTTTAGATGAGGTAGTCATGTGTACCAGTCTTGGGTGAGGTAGTCATGTGTACCAGTCTTAGGTGAGGTAGTCATGTGTTCCAGTCTTAGATGAGGAATTCATGTGTTCCAGTCTTAGATGAGGCACTTTTTTGGATGCCAGTCTTAGATGAGGTAGTCATGTGTGCCAGTTTTAGATGAAGTAGTCATGTGTGCCAGTCTTAGATGAGGTAGTCATGTGTACGAGTCTTGGGTGAGGTAGTTATGTGGGCCAGTCTTAGATGAGGTACTCATGTGTGCCAGTCTTAGGTGAGGTAGTCATGTGTGCCAGTCTTAGATGAGGTAGTCATGTGTACCAGTCTTAGATGAGGTAGTTAAGTGTGCCAGTCTTAGATGAGGTAGTCATGTGTGCCAGTCTTCGATGAGGTGGTTGTGTGTGCTGTCCACGTTTTCATCTTGAAATTAGTAGGATTGATAGCTGTTTCCTTATGAAGGTTTTTGTTAATGCAGTAAGAAGCGAGGAAAGTGCTGTCAGAAATCACATTTCTTTGAACTAGTAACACTGTACACAAGCACCAACCCAGCACGTCCGGCGACAGATCACATGATCGCACAGGCGCCTGTCCATCCAATCAGAGCCCACAGTGCGTTTTTTTACTCCCTCACCACACATGTAGATTTTAACTTCCTCACCACACCTGTATTTATAACTCCCTGCATCACACCTGTAATTTTTAACTCCCTGATCACACCTCACACATGCACTGCCCAAGCAGGCCCAGTTGCAGGTCCCCACTGCATCCTCCTCAGACAGAGTCTGTCTAGATTTCTTCTTGCCTCACTGGTCACTGCCTCATTCCATACCAGCAGCACCCCGGAAGGGCCAGTGACAGGTCATGAGATCCCATAGAGGCCTATTTATCCATTCAACCAATCCTATCCCACTCTGATTTTGTTTGTCATGTCACCGATCACAAATGCTGGAATCACATCACAATGCACACAAGCACCACCCCAGCAACACCAGTGGTGGGTCTTGTGACAATACCCTCTTCAAAACCACCCCCTCAATGATCCCCCTACCCTGCAGCCAGCCCAGCAAATCAGATATTGTCCTGATTTTTTCCTGCCTTACCACCAAGGACCCTTGTCACCACATAGAAGGAGTGCCCTAGCTGGCCCAGTGCCAGTCATGTGAGCCCAGAGGGGCCTAGGCATCCAGTCAGAGTGGAATGTCAATTTCCCCTGCTCAATATCTACTAAAGAATGACCTCCCTCCTCACAATAAGCAAGCAGTGTTCCAACATGCCCAGGGGCTTGTCTTGGGACCTTAGGGTGACCTCCTCAAACAACGAGAGTTGGCCTGAATTTTAAACCTCACCTGTTTCTTTTAATTCCCCAATCCCAAGATGTCTTCTTTCGGGAAGTTAAACCTAAACATGCAAAAGAAAGGGCATCTTCTGTTTGGGTATGATAGAGCAGGAAGTGCTGAGGGCCAGAGCCACAATAGCTCAGGTGGTAAACAATTTTCACTATGTGCATTACACCCCTCCCCCCCAACCCAACGCAAACCCAGGCCACGCAAACACTAAGAACCTCATAAACATCCCTCTTGCAAACACACTCTCATAGCACCTATAGAACAAGTGTTTTGACCTGGCATCGAAGGCAATATTGCACAATATAACCTGGATGAATGTTGCCATCATAGAAACATGGGTCAAACCATCCTCAAGACACGTTAGACACTCCTGTCCCACAAGCTAAAATGTCTGATGTGCAAACCGTGCACACAAGCCAGGTGGTTGATTTGAACTCCTCACCTGCCACATCCCACTTTCACCATCCTAAACAACATTATCTGCAGAAACAAAACAAGGCCCTCAGACAGGAAACCTTAGACCTAATTGCCCTTGCTTCCATTCAAAATAGATATTTTAGGTTCCTCTGAGAATTCAGCTTCATGGAGACGCAAGTACCAGGACAACGAAATACCTTCTCAACACTCATCCCAATATCCCAGAGATCTAGCAACATATCACAAACCTACTCACTCCAAAGGCAACATCCTATCAATCCATCGGACAGGCCACTCTAACTCTAAGCTGGCTGTCCATCTCACCACCCCTTTCTCTCTGACCCTGCAGCAAACTACCAAGACCAGCCTAAATAAGAAAAGTAAACTTATCAGTGCTTCAAAAAGAAACCCACTGAATCACTTCAAGAACAAATCATCAGACTCATTGTCACCTGCCAGCCATCAACAGATATCAACATACTCCTCAGCATATAAACCACTACCCTGAAAAAACAAGTGATCACCTTGAAAAGTCTCCAATCCACTCCAAGACCAGATAAGCAAGAAAATCCCCCCCCAGCTTCAGCCCACACTGCAGCACAGAAATCATCACTATTTACATAACAGACAATTTAATCCTGATGGCCAAAAAACAATAACTCCGGACTCCATATCCTTCTTGACCTCTCCTCAGTCTCTGACACACTCAACAACTAAGCACTGATCCACAAACTGGAAATACACATGGAAACAGTTCCGCGGTGGTTAAATTCCTACCTCACCATCCACCAAAAATTCATTCATATGGGAACATCAAGATCCCAGTACCTCCCCATCTCCTCCAGGATTCCACCTTGTCCCTATTAGTTGAACCTCTACAATCAACCTCTTGGAACACTACTTATCGGCCGCTGCATCAAGATCCATAAATACGTCAACGACACATTACTCCCTCAGAAAACAACTCCACTACTCATAACATTTAGTGACTCAAAACATAACCCTGTCTGTCTGAAGAGGGTGTGTCAACCTAAAGCTCAGTCTGACCAACAAAGAATCCCTCCTTGTTGTCAACAGCAACATAAAACCACAAATTCATCCTTGGATGTCTGAAATCAACCCACAAAGCTTAATCCAGCAGCTTACATCTAATGCAGAATCTCTTGGATTCACCTTCAACATCACGCTGTACTTGCAAAGAAAACTAAGACACCATCATACCAACTGTTATTCCTGAAGTAGTGAAACATTTCCTCCATGAACCTGACTTCAGCCAAGATCTGATCTGGAACAACCTTGAAAAGAAAATATACCCCACAGTCCGGCTCATCAACGATCTGGAGATGTTCAACCCTAGCACCATAATCCTGAAGGAGCTAAATTAGATCCCAGGGCCCCAAAGACCTCATACTCATTAACACCAGGAAAACGGTCATCCAAGCCCTCATCACCAGCACACTCGACTATGGGAACACCCTTTATGCAGGGATAACCAACCAGCTCACAAGAAGACTGTCCAAAATGCAGCATCCAGATTAGTAATCGACCTCCTGCGTCAAACCCACAAAACACCATTCCTTAGGGAACTCCACTGGCTGCTGATATACAAGTGTGCACACTTCTAACTCAACATCCACACCTACAAAGCTCTCCACAACACTGGCCCGGCTTACCTGATCAGCTGCATTCATTACCACCACCCTTCCAGACACCTACACTGTGCTGTTTTCTCATTAGCACATACTCCACACAAACACAAAAGCAAAACAGGGGGCCATACATTCTCATACCTGGCTCGTAAAGCCAGAAATGAACTCCAGTAGCACATCAGAGCCTCCTCCTCTGTTTTTACCTTTTGCAAGATGCTGAAGACCTGGCTTTCGGAGTAAAGCCTGAGGGCGGGCCTCACACACTTGCTATGGAGTGCTAGGATACTCTTACAGGTGATTAGCGTGCTGCAAAAACACACATGTAATAAAATAGCATTACATCAAAACTAGGCGGTTCACATAGAAAGACACCAGAAATGATACGCCTGTTTACCTGGCTGGAAAGTCATCACATCAAGGTGACAAGTAGAAGACAAGACATCATCCCTTGGTATCAAATTACTGTAAAATTAGAAAACCAAATGATTGCCCTTCCTCTTTTAAGCTCTCAAGATCTGGAATGGCTTCTATGTCAACATCAAAACGGTCCCAACCCACCATAAAACTTCAGGTTCTTTATGAATTTATGAATTCTTTATCTCTTCAAAGAGCACTACATCCTGAATTGATGGCATCACCTCCCGCTACATTCTGCTTCTTGTAAAATATCCTGAATCATATTGTGGGCTCTGACCTAAGCTCAGCACTCTCTTGCTTTCAGGATACCTTTGTTCTTCATAAATGCACATAGATAAATGCATAAAAACACAATATTTTCACAGATCAAACGTGATCAGAAATAAACAAATTGACAATTTAAAAATAAATCAGTTCTGTACCTGGAAACGAGTCCCCTTGGCCAAGTGAATATCCATAAGATATATAACTTTCAACTCCATATACATAAATTCCAAATGTCTCCGACTGGTGGGAAATTTCATGCTGTCCACCTATTTTTCCTAAATTCACTTCCCAACCAGTGAATCCTTCCAGGTGTCGTACAGTCAGTAGATAATCACTCAGTGGTCTGTGGTCGAGCAGAAAATCAGATGACGAGGAGAATGAGTGAGACACAATGAATAGGTAGTTGTAATAAAAGTCTTGGGTAACAAACTTGTAGTATCTCCTGGAGAAGCTGTTGGGTGGAACGGTTGTTATGAAAGGATCGAATGTGAATCCTAATGGACTGATGCTCCCCTGGAAGAGATATCCGACCATAATTGCCTCTGTTGCATTCACAAGCATTCCGTTTTGTAAGTCCACTCTGACCTGAGAACCAGGCTGAAGGTGGTACTGTCGTGTGGTGCCTTCCCTATGAAGATCGACTGTGGTGTTTGGTCTTGCAGCGATGATAATAATACGGTCTTTCGTATCTTTAGTCATCAGGGGGAATACAACAAACTGTTGACCCCAACTTTGCACAGGATATAGCTGTTCAACTACAGTGTCACACGCGCCAACTGATGATGTGTAACATTTATTACCACTGAAAACAGCCACAGGTGTTGAAGAAACAAGTCTGGTGCCAGTCAGGTCATTAGTGTCACTGAGAAGAATGACCTCTTGTGGAGCCAGGGTGATGGTGGCTGTCTGTTTGTTTTGATATCTGATTCCATCAACAACTAAGGAGCCGGACACTGTAATGTTGACCTGAGTCTCAACATCTAGGCCATTGCCAACAGCAAAATGGTTTCCTTCACCACTTGCGGATGTGAAAACAAAGTACTCTGTGCCCAGGTCTTGTTTGGAGAGGCAGGTGAGAGCATCAGCTGTGGCACTGTCGGAAGCTGAGTTAAATGCAATGATGGATATTTCTGCATCTGCGTCCACCATCACTAGCTTCCTTGATTTTTCTCCTGCCACGAGCATGTAGTCGGTAGATAGGACCACCTCTGTTGTGCTGTTCTTGGCCAAGAGCACAGTCTCATTGTAGGGTGGAGAGTGGACTGTGACCTGCACCGTGCATGGCTCATCATAACTGATCAGATGTAGTGCCAGGGTGGAAGGAGAGGCAAGATTTTCGGTGAAGGCTACAATAAAATGTCTTCCTATGAATTCAGAAAGAAAACAAGAAAACAAATGTAGGGCCTACCAATATGAAATGCTTGTTTCTTGACAAAAGGTGCATAATTATAACATGAACATAAATGTAAGTAGATAAGGAGTTTTAGGCACAGTTAGTCTTCTCACTTTGCGTGTGTCCTGTGGTCTATTAACGCTACTGGGGCACTATCGAAGACTTAAAGGGCACGTGTACTAAAGGCTCAGGCAATGTAGAGAGGCAGCCAAAAATGCTGCATTGCGTGACCGGAGAGAGCAGGAAAGCACACGTACCTACAAAGGTGTGGTACTATCTTGCTCTGTCCCTAACACTAGCACACAAATCTGTCACCATAGTGCCAGGTGTCTGCATTTTTCTAGCACAGGTTTTGTACTGAAAGGGTATCCTTCCAATCCAGTACAAAATACTATGTACGCTTGGACTAACTTTAAAACTTTTCATACTTTGTATCTGTCTTGTACAGTGCAGCACACATGCAAAGCGGGAAATGAAAGATGAAACTAAAGCATTTTTCATCAATGGATCCTATTTCAAAAAGGCATTAGTTTTTGCTGCAAAGCCATGTCTACTTTTCTTTTAGTAGACCAGGTTTTGCAACAATAACCATGGGTTTTTGCATGGGAACTGCCATGAACCATTCTTGGAACGCAACCTTTAACACGAAGTAATGCAAAGCACTGCCAGGCCCTTTGTGTGACATTCGGGCTCATTTCTAACTCAAAATAAGTTTTGCTCTGGAAAGTTAATTGGAAAAAAACATTTTGTGCCAATGTGCATCCCTTTTGTGATGGAAGCACTGCGCAAAATCTTAGTAAATATACATATTTGTGGGACGTTCTCACTTCGACCTCCCCAGACATCGCCTTCCTCATCGAAACCTGGATGAAACCCTCCTCGGAACCCGACATCGCCATAGCCATCCCGGAAGGCTACAAGATTACCCGCAGAGACCGCACTAACAAACCGGGAGGAGGAATCGCCATAGTCCACAGGAGCACCATCAGGATCACAACCAAAACCCATGACACCATTGATGCCACTGAACACTTGCACTTCCAGATTCACGTCAATGCCAACACCACCCTCAGAGGAACCCTTGTCTAGAGACCCCATGCCCCCGACCACAGTTCTGGGACGCCATCGCCAACACAATCAGCGCCTATGCCCTCACCTCTAGGGACTACATGCTCCTCGGCGACCTGAATTTTCACCTAGAGAACACCAACAACAGCAACTCCTCAGCCTTGATCGACAACCTCGCCAACCTCGGTCTCAAACAACTCGTCACAACGCCCACCCACTCAGCCGGCCACACACTCGACCCCATCTTCTCCGCCAGCAGCCACATCACCTTCACCCATACCACCGAACTCCACTGGACCGACCACCGCTGTGTCCACTTCACCATCCAGAAACCCACCGCTCACCACCACCCGCAAGAGACCCCTCGCCGTAGCTGGATCAAGATCTCGAAGGACCAGCTGATCTTCACCCTCTCCCATGCCCCGCCACCCAAAACCAGTGACCCCAACACTGCCGCCCTCAACTTCAAACAATGGCTAGACGACTGCGCCAACTCCCTCGCTCCACTTAGGAAACTACACAACACCCGCACCAGCACGAAAGCACCCTGGTTCACCGCCGACCACCAGGCCTCCAAGCAGGAGTGCTGGAAAATCGAGAAGATTTTGCGCCACGAACAAACAGAGAGCAACCACGCCGCCCTCAAGACAGCCATCCGCAAGCATCACCAGCTCATTCGGACTACCAAAAGATCATTCTATAAAGACCGAATCGACAACAATGCGCACGACAGCAAAGACCTCTTCAGCATTATCAAAGAACTCGCCAACCCCAAGTCCTGCTCCATCGACCCCCCCTCGCAAGACCTCTGCGACTCCCTCGCCACCTTCTTTCCCTGCAAGATCACGAACATCCACGGCAGCTTTGCCTTCCCGATCCCCACGACCACCGTGGCCTACACTAACCCCAACACACCCAACCACACCAAACTCCTGAGCACCTGGACCCCCACCAAGGAGGAGGACACCACCAAGACCATTAGCACCATCCACTCCGGATCACCCTCCGACCCCTGCCCTCACCATGTCTTCAACAAAGCCAGCCAAATCATTGCCCCCCAACTCTGCACTATCATCAACAGCTCCTTCTAGACGCCACCTTCCCGGAGAGCTGGAAACACGCCTAAGTCAACGCCCTGCTCAAAAAACCCAAGGCAGACCCCGAAGACCTCAAGAAAGATCACATCCTTTCTCTCCGGGAGAACTCAGAGAGTCCGCCTCCCTCCGTTCTTGTCGAAAGCCACCAAGACCATCTGCGGAGTCCCCCAAGGATCCTCTCTCAGCCCAACCCTTTTTAACGTCTACATGGCGCCACTCACCAACATCGTCCGATCCCACGGCCTCAACATCGTCTCCTACGCAGATGACACCCAACTGATCCTCTCACTCACTAAGGACCCCGCCACCGCCAAGACCAATCTCCACAACGGACTTCATGCCATTGCCAACTGGATGGAGATAAGCCGACTCAAACTGAACTCGGATAAGACAGAGATCCCCATCCTCGGAACCAAACGATCAGCATGGGACGACTCCTGGTGGCCTGCCACACTAGGACCCGCCCCAACTACCACCACCCACGCACGCAACCTCGGCTTCATACTGGACTCATCGCTCACCATGACCCAGCAAGTCAACACCATCTCATCCTCATGTTTCAACACCCTCCGGATGCTTCGCAAGACCTTCAGATGGATCCCCATCGAAACCAGAAGAACGGTCACCCATGCCCTCGTCAGCAGCAGACTGGACTATGGAAACGCACTCTATGCAGGAACAATGGCCAAGCTCCAGAGGAAACTTCAGTGCATTCAGAATGCCTCCGCACACCTCATCCTCAACCTCCCATGCCACGAACACATCTCAGCCCACCTCAGAGACCTTCACTGGCTCCCCGTCAACAAGAGGATCATCTTCAAACTCCTGATCCACGCTCACAAGGCTCTCCACGATGCAGGCCCGGCCTACCGCAACGAGCGTCTCAGCTTTCACGTTCCCACCCGCCAGCTCCGCTCCGCCAACCTCGCCCTCGCCACCGTCCCCCACATCCACCGTACCACAACCGGTGGCAGATCCTTCTCCCACCTCCCCACCAAAACCTGGAACTCCCTCTCCGTCAACCTATGTCAGACCCAGGACCTCCTGACCTTCAGGAAACGTCTCAAGACCTGGCTATTCGAGCAGTAGCAACACCCCCCCAGCGCCTTCAGACCCTAACGGGTGAGTAGCGCGCTTAACAAGTGATTGATTGATTGATTGATTAGTGATAAAAGAAGATTCAAGCATTATTTACACCACAGAAAGACAAAGGTGAAATCCAGGGGTGGAAATAGTATATGTGCGAGTTATACTGCTCAATGTGGGCACAAACCAAACAAATAATAGCCCTGTCCCAAAAATTTGATACATGAACAATGGTCCATGTATCAATTTACTTAAATTGTGTAGCACTCAAGCACAGCAGATGCATCACTTCTAGCAGCACAATCCTTTCCCAGTGCTATAACATGGCGATGTGTCTCAACACTCCCAAACAACTGTTCTTTAAAGTAGACATCATCCCTAAATCTGAACCTGGAGCTGATGGCTGGGATCTAACTTGCCTTGGGTGCTGGGCCGAGCACCTTGAGGATGGGCAGCAGCAACATGTGCTTGAAGGAAGCAGTAATCACAGGGGAATTAGAAGCTTGTGACCTTGGGAAGACCTTTGGGCCTCTTAGGTCACTAAATCATTGTTTCATACATCCTTCCCACTTTAGTGATGATGGAAACACTAGTAAGAGCGAAGGGAAGTCATAAATCAGCATTTCTGCATTCCCTACTGCTGCTAGTAACATATATTGGCCTGAATCACATACATATTTCTGTGCATTGTTGGAGAAGAGTAACTTTGGCTTCACCCCTATATGTTACAGAAATCATATAAACGTGTAACTAACATCATATATTCTGTGTGCCTTAACATTGTTAATGTAAAGCAGAGCATCGTCAATATATTCTTGACAGCGCATTCACTGTAGAAACTAGAGTTTCATGTATGTGTGTGTTCTTATGTTTAGTTTTAACATAAAGATTTGAAGTCCTGGTTCACATTTATTTGTGTGTATTTTGAGTTATACTGCTTTTATTGAGTTTTCATTTTACGCACTCATGTTTTCATATATTAATGTTTCACATTTATTTTGTAATCAAAAGTGCACTTATAATCATATATTCAAAAGTATACACTGGATGTTTTGCTACTTTAGTTTAACCAAAGGACTTAATCATTGGGGCCCGATTTACAAGAAAGTGGAGCATCAGCTGTGATGCTCCACTTTTCTTGTGCCCCCTTGCGCCCCCCCTAACAACACCATGTGTGTGCCATATTTATAATATGGCGCACATTAGGACAAAAGCGTCAAAATTTATGATATTTTGCAGAAATAGCGCCATAAATTGTGGTGCAAATCCTGCAAAGTAAAGGGAGGCCTTTTGAAAGTAATGGGCACGTCATTTTAATGCCTGCTCTGAGCAGGTGTTAAAAATGACATTACAAATGGCACAGTGAAATGTTGTAAATTTTACTGCGCCATTTTTACGGGCCTCCCTATGTGGGGAAGCCCCCCCTTGCATACATTATTCCTGGCGCAGGCATAATGTGGCGCAAGGGCGTACAAAGTGGTGCAATGCAAGCATTGCGCCTCTTTGTAAATATGGCAAAGGAGAATAGCCTCCTTAACGCCACATTAGCGTTAAAAAAATGACGCTAGTGTGGCACTAAGAGGCGCTACGGCCTTATAAATCTGGCCCTTGGTTTCTAATGTTTAACCTTCAATGTTAAAGTTTTGTTTGCACTGCAGTGTTCTTTTTTGCAGCTGGGTTCACATGATCTCATAGACAAGTGAAAAGCATATTGTGTATTAGAGTTAGTAAGGTTTGGGAAGAGAAGTTTTGTCAAGCATGAGAGGCGCTAATGAACTGAGAGAAGGCTCCTATTCGCATCGTATCAGGAGCAGAGAGACATCCAAGGTCGTTCTGATGTTCAGACCGTAGGATGGGAAAATCAAGTGGAGTTGCCAATTTCTATTGTGAGAAGCCGGAAAACAACTGGAGCCGATGACGTGGAATTCTTGAATTTCCAGTAGGATTACTTAGTGCTCACACTGGTAGGTGAGAGACAGATTTCCTTTGGACTTTGAGGGGTTCTGACCTGTCTGCTGCTTTCTCTTAGTGTGGATTTATGCCACACTTTACTTTGATTTGGAAGACTTCTACTGAGGGCTACACTACACTGACACCTTCCTATTTTCTCTACAAATAACTAGATTTCCTTAATTTCCCTTTATTAGTTTTGGACGGGTTTAGGCGACTTTATATTAATTCATGCATAGACAGGAGGATCGAAACTTATATACTGACCACCAAATTCTATTTCTGATCGTTTGTATTGTTGCAACTGAAGTTGTAGTATGCCTTATGCTGCTAAGGCTTAATTTCATTCGAAGGGTAGGTTCACCTTTGGTGATTCAGTATCTTTATAGCATGTTTTTCAGATTCATATACATCAGTTTGGCCCTTAATCTGTAACAAAACTCATTTAACCCTGTTAACCGATTCCTGGTCCTAATTGTGTGGCTAAATGGGTTGCACTGTAAATTGAATTGTTTGGTTGACCTTAACTCCCTTTTACCTCTCATGCATTTAGAAAGATCCCTCACAAGAGTAGCGGTAGGATTGGCCCAGTGCTCCATCAGTGTGACTTGCACCTAACCTACCCCTGAATTTCCAAGGACAGGTCACAGCTACTGATGGAAACCAGATGCATTAATCGTTCTCTTAGCTTGTGTTCCAAACACGAGTTCAAGTACAATTGGGAACGTTAGGGCTGCCTGTGCCAGAACTCCCAGCAGGTCATGTCACCGTTTGTTACCACTGTGAGCACTTAGGGGCCTGATTTAAAATTTGATGGATGGGTACACCTTCGAAAATGTGACTGGTATTCCGTCTGCCTTTTTACAAGTGCAATAGGATACCATGCACAGGATATCAGTCATGTTTGTGAAGGAGTAACCTGTCTGCCAAACTCTTAATCAGGCGTGTAATTACTTTTCCAAACACTAATTCAGATCCATTTGACCCTAAAGGGTTTATCAATATATTTGCAGCTTTCACTGCAGACACCCAAGGGCATCTGTCACATGTAATAAACCAAAAACACGCATGTTTGACCTCACTCAGGTGATGTGGCAGGGGGGCTATATCAATGGACAGATCTCATACTGGTGAAGGGCACCAGCCCAGATTTTGTAAGAACTTAACATCTGGAAATTACACTCTACTTTGAAATTAGTGGAAATATAATGAAGGATACAGCTCCATGTGAGATAGCAGATTGAAGACTGATCACTTCTCTCCCAGGTGTAATGCTCCCTAACCTTAAAATCCCTCTTAAAAACCTTGAGGAGATTCATCATTTTTCCTCATAATCCTCATTTATTTGCTGGGGACATCTGTCATTTCATCTCTGGCGCACTTAAGGCTTGTTAACTAGACGTAAGTTACATGTGCTCTGATATAAAAAAAACATATTACCTGCAAAGTTGTTTTGTATTTATAAAGCTATCCTGCCTGAAACTTAGCAGCAGTTTCACAGCAGCAGGATTCACAATCCTGGCCAAACTGCTGCTGTTTTCACATCTTATTTACTTTTCACACCTAATATCCCTTAAGCTGAGGAGGAAAGCTAATTGAAATTAAGCCTACTCAATAGTCTTAAAAAGTTAGGGCAATTGCCCTCAGTATGTCAGGTCACATGCCCAGTAAATGGTATCCACAACACTGAGGGGTATATTTACTAAGATTTTACGCCATGTTTTTGTCACAAAAGTGACACAAATCAATGCAAAGTCTGTTTTTACCTATTTACTTTCCAGAGCAAAACTTCTTTTGTGCTGGAAGGTACCCTAAAAGTAACACAAAGCAGTGTAAAGCACTGCTTTGCGTTACTTAGTGCCATGGGGGCATTAGATGGGTGGTACATGGGCGTTCCCATGCAACCACCTATTCCTTTTGAGGCAAACCCCTATCTACAAACAGTAGTGGACAAGGTTTTGTGCCAAAAGTTAACACCATGTGAAAGCAGGCATTAAAAGGAGAAATGTTTTTATTTCTCCTTTCTTTTCCGAGTTTGCATGCGTGCTGCACTGTGCACCGGACATACAATATATGAAAAGTTTAAATTTGTGTCTATGCATAGTATTTTGTATCTGGAAGGGTACTCTTTCAGTACAAAACCTATGCTATACCCATGCACGCACCCTTACGCTATTGTGTAAAGGTGTGTGCATGGCGCACTGCAGCATCGGCGCAAGGTAGAAGGGAGGATATAGCCATATTTCTGTAAATATGTCACTATCCTGCTCTGTCTCATGCAGCACTGCATGTTTCACTGCTGCACTGCGCTGCATGACTATTTAGTAAATCTAGGCCTGAGTTTCAATTGAGAAGGCACTGCAGACCTACATCAAAATAATGCGGTGAGCCACAGCACAAAAGGATACAAGCAGTGCTCAATTTGAGCCAGTGGTTTCCAGTGCTCAGCACTTAGGGCCAGATGTAGCAAAATCCGTTTTTGCGACTTGCAAATTGCGAGTCTGAGCGACTCGCAATTTGCAAGTCGCAAAAACGGATGCAGAATGGTGTCTCAGACACCTTCTGCGACTCGCTATGGGGTCGCAAAGACCCACCTCATCAATATTCATGAGGTGGGTCGCATTTTGCGACCCCATAGCGAGTCCCTGCACAGGGATGGTGGCCTGCTGTTGTCAGCAGACCTCCATGTCTGTGACTGCTTTTTAAATAAAGCAGTTTTTTTTTTCCGTTTTCCTTAAAGGAAAACGAGTTGCAAAATGAAAAAAAAAAAAAAAAAAACATTTAGTTTCGTTTTTTTCAGAGCAGGCAGTGGTCCATAGGACCACTGCCTGCTCTGAAAAATTATTTGTGTCGACATTCACAAAGGAGAAGGGGTCCCATTGGTCCCATGGGGACCCCTTCCCTTTTGCGAATGAGTTACCACCAGTGTGACACTGGTGGTAACTGCGAGTTGCTTTGCGACCGCATTCGCGGTCACAAAGCAACTCTGAATTGCGATGTGAGTCGCAAATAGGATGGGAACACCTCTTCCTATTTGCGAGTCACATTCCCAAATTGCGAGTCGGTACCGACTCGCAATTTGGGATTGAGCATCACGTGAGGCCGTTTGCATGGCGCAAACTGCGAAAATCGCAGTTTGCGCCATGCAAACGGCTTGCTACATCTGGCCCTTAATTTTTAGCGCTGGTGCTTGTGACATTGCCACATGATGGCTCTGTCAGCCAAATTTGGTCATGAGCACAGTAACAGCTGTTTATTAATTTAATATACATAAACAGTCACTAATACATGCCACACCAGACATTTCTATAGCTTTGGGGGCCTTGAATAGTATGAATTGTCACACTTGTAAGAGTGTTATGGTTAGTAGTTGTGTTGGTACTGTCATTGGCAGTGCTGGCAGGGGTAACGGATGGTGCGAGCTGCTGTGAGCTCCTGGCGAGGGTCCTGGCACTTACTGTTTCACAAATTAACCACTGGAAACAAGGATGGGCTCTCGAAGGTGATTTGCTTTGCTCTTTAGTGGAAGTAATTGAGCGTGTGTTGGGAGTGGCTTAGCGAGAGAGAGGGGGCCCAGCAGTAGGGAACCAGGCTGCATCAAGGCTTTTTCTATGGAGAAAAGGATGCAGGAAACAAAACCCTTGAACAGGAACTGGGCCACTTTCCTGAAACTTTTAAAAGTTAGGGATGGTGACCGTCAAAGACTGGTTTTATCCTTTACATTTCCATGCTTGACTCAATGTCAGGAGAGAACTATCTGTATCCAAAAAAGAAAAGACTTGCTTGCTTCCTGATTTAAGGATGCTTATTTATCTGCCAGAGGCCTTTAGAGAGAACGATATCTAAACCTCTGTCTTGAAAGTCTGGGACTCAAAGACTGTGTGGAGGCATAAGGATGCGAGGTATTGCTGACCCCACAGTCTAAGGATGTGTGAGATTGCTGAGCACACTTCATATTCTGCCAGAGAAGTCTAAGTGCCACGTGGAACCTTCGGCCTGTGGCTGGGGAGTGGAGAAGGTCCTGATGCTATTAGGCAGTTCAGGCTCTAATGGGGAGAAGGATCAAGACTGATTTGCATTGGCTGAGTCCAAACTGGGACGGCGAGTAAAATAGCGATGGATTTCACCCAGATCTGTGACTCGGGGTGAATGCTTGATTTGTTCAGCATTCCGTCCATCATCTGCTCTTTTTGCATTTGTCGACTGAAGTTGAAAGGGTATGCCCAGATGTGGTCCCGTGCTCGCTATGCCACCGGATTCAAACTAGACTGGCCGATGAAGGGTGATACTCTGAAACTGGTCCCAGGATGCTTGTTTCTGGTCCAGGGAGGACCTGGCCTGGCAGTTCAGGCTGGACTGTTCCCATGAGGGGGCAGGGTCAAGACTGATTTACACATGGCTGGATCAAAACTGGAATGGCACAGCGGGCAACACAATTATGGATTTAACCCAGATTTGTGAATGGGGTGAATGTTTGATTGGTTCAGCATTCCTTCCATCATATGTTCTTTATACATTAGACATCTTTGGCCACTTAGAATAAAAAAAACAACTGACAAGTTACAACTGGACAGTGCCACATCGCGCGCTTGTGAAACATCTACCCTGTGTCCGGGGTGTGACACAGTTGACAAGGAAAGAGGGTGCTCCAGTAGCTAGTGTTAGGAACTAGTTGTAACTGGAGGTTTTGTTGGGGACTAGAACTGGAGGTGTAAGGAACGTAACTGCTATTGACTGAATATTAGAGACATTTGGACACTCAGGAAATAGTAATAGAATGATTTCTAAAAGTCAAAGCAAAACAATTTTACACTGCAGCTTCCAGTCTTGAATCACAAAGTCAAGAGAGTCAAAACTTGGAGTAAGACGGGAGGAGATGTTCTTAAAAAGATTCTGTAACAGAGTCAACACAGAATGGGGTGAATGGGGAGAAGGTAGACGTGCCTGTGGCACTTGGGGCTGAAAAAGAGAGACTGCCTGAGATTAAGAACCAATCACAAATGCTCTTCCTGGCCACAGGATAACGATGAGGCTTCAAGTTGACATTAAATAGTGGCAGCAGGAATTAGTTGGTTCCCTGTGTCTTGCTTTCTCTGCCCAGTTAGTTCATTGTTAGCTTTCCTGCACCTTTGTTGTTTTTCCCTTCGCATTCATGTTTTCTATCTCTAGGTCATCTACCCAGCTGCCTCCTGTGCTCCAGAGCTCAGAGAGCGTCTCCTGGTATTGTCTGATCTGGAGCATAGGGTAGGTTTCCCACTGCATGAGACAACTGTTATGGCTGCCTTAACTTCAATGACTGACGCTTATCTATTTCTTTAAGACTTGGGGGGTTATTCTAACTTTGGAGGAGGTGTTAATCCGTCCCAAAAGTGACGGAAAAGTGACGGATTTACCACCAGCCGTATTACGAGTCCATTATATCCTATGGAACTCGTAATACGGCTGGTGGTATATCCGTCAC
Organism: Pleurodeles waltl; assembly: GCF_031143425.1. Classification (NCBI taxonomy): domain Eukaryota; kingdom Metazoa; phylum Chordata; class Amphibia; order Caudata; family Salamandridae; genus Pleurodeles; species Pleurodeles waltl. The sequence goes on along the minus strand of NC_090448.1, from coordinate 22,925,448 downwards.
TTTACCGTCACTTTTGGGACGGATTAACACTCCTCCAAAGTTAGAATAACCCCCTTGATCCTACTTTTGTGAACTGGGCCACAACTCGCTTCTTCCTTAACCTTTTCCCCGTTCCTAGGTCTTGGTGGTGTGCTTTCCAGATCATTGTTCACTGGCTTTGCCTCTCAGGTAGGCAATTGATCAAATATTGATATAATCTACCTGGAATAAGCTGCCTATGGCTGAGTCCTCACATAGAATCAGTGAAAATTCAAGATAAATCTCTTGACTGGGACAAACTCTTACCGAATAACACTTCATCGGAGTTTGCCCATCAATGGTGCCTAGGTTCTGGCCTATCGCACTCAAGTGATGGCATTTATTTACCACAGCTTTCTAATGGCACAGTGTTTGTTTTGGTGATAATATTTGATCCCAATATTTAATTTTTGTAATTTATGTGTGAGTTAAATAACCTGGCATCTAATTTTTATGTTTATTGTATTTCCTAACTATATTATAGTTTCTGTACCACATGCCTTTCTCTGAGTAAATTATTGCATCTTAATTCAAACTACCAAGACTTAGACTTGGACAGCCCACTGAAATAGTTTACTTTAACAATTCAGATGGTGTTGGCTTTGTGTGCACTCAGTTACAACTCACATCATAATCGTGCCTCTTAGACCCTGCTCCGTACACATATTCACAGACTCACAACATGCCTATGCCTATGGCTGCTAATGTTTTATTTCAAACTCATTGTTGTTGTTTCAACTGGAGTTTAATTAGCGGTTGATTTTAGTTTATTAGTTTATTTTTTATTTGATTTACAAGGCTGCTCAGCACGGAGGGCAAGCTGGACTGTTTTCTTCCTTCTGGGGGTTTCAGTACTCATGACCTGTTTCACTGACAATTGTCTCCACCCACTGAACTGCACAAAAACAGCAACTTAAGGCTGATGCAAGAGTGACCAGGCAGCCGTGTGCTGGCCAGGCATTGGGTGAGAAACAGAGCTCTGCTTCCACTGTCAGCCATCCCCTTATTGTAACCAGTGAGCTGCTCTCTGCGCTTAGCTAGCCAGCGAAGACCCATGAACATGCTATCCAAAACTGGATGGACTGTCACACTCCTGCGGTTTCAAAAACATGACATATACGCTATAACCTGTAATAACATCACCTACATTTCATCATCAATTATCCAATCTTATTCACTAGGCTGTCACCATGTATTACCAAATTTGCACCAGCCCTGCACCTAATCAACTAAAAGATGTATTCCAAATTACGGACAGCCTCTTCAATATTGCAGCAGGATCTACATTTATTGGACTGCTTTCAAAATAAAAAGAACACCATTCTTAAAATATTTCAGTGCTCAGGCTCTCACCTCTTTTTCGCCTTCTCCTGATAGTGTGCTAGTGCTAGTCTCACTCCTGCCCTTCCTAATTGTAACCATCTTCTTATGTTCTTGGGTGCAGCTTCCAAATATGCCATCCAGGACAATCCTATGGCTGCTAACTGGGGTTCTCTCTCTTTTCTGTTCCCCATGAGGATAACTAAGACCATTAAGGAGATCATCATCTCTGACTTCACTGGACTCTGCAGCCAATCGCTTCTGGAAAGCAAAGTTCCAACAGTACAGATAAAGTTTTGGCAATGCCTCCCTATCAAAAACACACTCATAGCTGACCCTGTATTCCCTTTGAATTTCACCCTGTCTTGCTCTCTTGCATTGTCCCTACACAGTAAAAGAGGCTCTTGGATCATGGATGTTGCTAAGGCAGGTTTTAAACCATCTCAGGGTATGGAAGCCATGGTGGTCCCTGCCTTGAAAGCCATCACCTCTTCTCAGATTGGGCGAATCTGTTGTACTCATCTTACAGGACCTGTATGTGGCTTTCAGTTGAGTATCCCAGTCCTTCCTCCTGTGATATCTACCAGCTCCTTTAGTCTCCATTTTTGAATAGGCTAAAGGATATTCAGATTAACAAATACCAGGTGTTGCTTTAAAGACTTTCTATTATTCATCGCTAGGCGAATGGATGACAACTCCTCAAAACCTATCAGCAAGTAAGATGGAAGCTGTCCACCTGATTTTACCATTTAAAAGACCTCTTGCTCACAGAGCTACCATCCACACAATTAGCTTATCTTGGCAGAACTACAGAGCATGTGGAACACTTTAGACAGCACAATCATATGGTTAGCTCTCTTTAATAAGTAAGTAACAGCAGTATTTAGGAATAACAGCCGGTGCCATGCACCATCAAACACCAGCACAAATTAAGCACAGGGGATCATACTGGTAGCTCTGTTGTGAGAGGTCTATTTTTAGCATGGAGACTTCCTGCAGGCAGTATACTGGTGTAAAGTAGATGTGCATGCTCTGCCCTCACATAAGGGCAGTGAACATCTGTACTACATGGAAAGGAAAAACGAACAGCCATTCCCAAGTGTTGGTAAACCATGGAAAATGAAACTTTAACATGCAAAATGCAATAGGGCAACTGCAAACTGTGTGAAACCAAACCACTCATGTGAATATTCAGGCAATCAGTTACTGAAGAATTCTGGCAAACTGAAATAAGGGCACTCTCTAAATAGAAAACAAACATGACTCACAGTAAGAAGCAGAAGTGTGTTTGAGCTGCTGCCCTTAAACTAGTTAGCTGTGAAGGGGTTACGTATTACCAAGTAAGATGGCTGTGAAGCGGTTACGTACTACCAAGTAAGATGGCTGTGAAGGGGTTGCGTATTACCAACTACCATGGCTGTGAAGTGGTTACGTATTACCAAGGAAGATGCTGTGAAGGGGTTACCTATTACCAAGTAAGATGGCTGTGAAGGGGTTATGTATTACCAAGTAAGATGGCTGTGAAGGGGTTACGTATTACCAAGTAAGATGGCTGTGAAGGGGTTACGTATTAACAAGTAAGATGCTGTGAAGGGGTTACGTATTACCAAGTAAGATGGCATTGAAGGGGTTACGTATTACCAGGTAAGATGGCTGTGAAGAGGTTACGTATTACCAAGTAAGATGGCTGTGAAGGGGTTACGTATTAACAAGTAAGATGCTGTGAAGGGGTTACGTATTACCAAGTAAGATGACTTTGAAGGGGTTACGTATTACCAGGTAAGATGGCTGTGAAGGGGTTACGTATTACCAAGTAAGATGGCTGTGAAGGGGTTACGTATTACCAAGTTAGATGGCTGTGAAGGGGTTGCATATTACCAAGTAAGATGGCTGTGAAGGTGTTACATATTACCAAGTAACATGGCTGTGAAGGGGTTACGCATTACCAAGTAAGGTGGCTGTGAAGGGGTTACGTATTACCAAGTAAGATGGCTGTGAAGGGGTTACGTATTACCAAGTAAGATGCTGTGAAGGTGTTAAGTATTACCAAGTAAGATTCTGTAAAGGGGTTACGTATTACCAAATAAGACGCTATGAAGGGGTTACGTATTACCAAGTAAGATGGCTGTGAAGGAATTACGTATTACCAAGTAAGATGGCTGTGAAGGAGTTATGTATTACCAAGTAAGATGATTTGAAGGGTTACGTATTACCAAGTAAGATGCTGTGAAGGGTTACGTATTACCAAGTAAGATGCTGTGAAGGGGTTACGTATTACCCGAGTAAGATGGCTGTGAAGGGGTTCCGTATTACCAAATAAGATGCTGTGAAGGGGTTACGTATTACCAAGTAAGATGCTGTGAAGGGGTTATGTATTACCAAGTAAGATGGCTGTGAAGGGGTTACGTATTACCAAGTAAGAGATCTGTGAAGGGGTTACGTATTACCAAGTAAGATGGCTGTGAAGGGGTTACGTATTACCAAGTACGATGGCTGTGAAGGGGTTACGTATTACCAAATATGATGGCTGTGAAGGGGTTACGTATTACCAAGTAAAATGGCTGTGAAGGGGTTACATATTGCCAAGTAAGACGGCTGTGAAGGGGTTACATATTACCAAGTAAGATGGCTGTGAAGGTGTTACGTATTACCAAGTAAGATGGCTGTGAAGGGGCTACCTATTACCAAGTAAGATGGCTGTGAAGGGGTTACGTATTACCAAGTAAGATGGCTGTGAAGGGGTTACGTATTACCAAGTAAGATGCTGTGATGGGGTTACGTATTACTGAGTAAGATGGCAGTGAAGGGGTTACACATTACCAAGTAAGATGGGTGTGAAGGGGGTACGTATTACCAAGTAAGATGGCTGTGAAGGGGTTACGTATTACCAAGTGAGATGCTGTGAAGGGGTTCTGTATTACCAAGTAAGATGCTGTGAAGGGGTTACGTATTACCAAGTAAGATGGCTATGAAGGGGTTACGTATTTCCAAGTAAGATGGCTGTGAAGGGGTTATGCATTACCAAGTGAGATGGCTGTAAAGGGGTTACGTGTTACCAAATAAGATGGCTGTGAAGGGGTTACGTATTACCAAATAAGATGCTGTGAAGGGGTTACATATTACCAAGTAAGAGGCTGTGAAGGGGTTACATATTACCAAGTAAGATGGCTGTGAAGGGGTTACGTATTACCAAATAAGATGCTGTGAAGGGGTTAAATATTACCAAGTAAGAGGCTGTGAAGGGGTTACATATTACCAAGTAAGATGGCTGTGAAGGTGTTACATATTACCAAGTAAGATGCTGTGAAGGGGTTACGTATTACCAAGTAAGATGCTGTGAATGGGTTACATATTACCAAGTAAGATGGCTGTGAAGGGGTTACGTATTACCAAGTAAGATGCTGTGAGGGGGTTACGTATTACCAAGTAAGATGGCTGTAAAGGGGTTGCGTATTACCAAGTAAGATGGCTATGAAGGGGTTGCGTATTACCAAGTAAGATGGCTGTGGAGGGGTTACGAATCACCAAGTAAGATGGCTGTGAAGGTGTTACATATTACCAAGTAAGATGGCTCTGAAGGGATTACGTATTACCAAGTAAGATGGCTGTGAAGGGGTTACGTATTACCAAGTAAGATGGCTGTGAAGGAGTTACATATTACCAAGTAAGATGGCTGTCAAGGTGTTACATATTACCAAGTAAGATGCTGTGAAGGGGTTACGTATTACCAAGTAAGATGCTGTGAAGGGGTTACGTATTACCAAGTAAGATGCTGTGAAGGGGTTACGTATTACCAAGTAAGATGGCTGTGAAGGGGTTACGTATTACCAATTAAGATGGTCTGTGAAGGGGTTACGTATTACCAAGTAAGATGCTGTGAAGGGGTTACGTATTACCAAGTAAGATGGCTGTGAAGGGGTTATGCATTACTAAGTAAGATGGCTGTGAAGGGGTTACGTATTACCAAGTAAGATGACTGTGAAGGAGTTACATATTACCAAGTAAGATGGCTGTGAAGGTGTTACATATTACCAAGTAAGATGCTGTGAAGGGGTTACGTATTACCAAGTAAGATGCTGTGAATGGGTTACATATTACCAAGTAAGATGCTGTGAAGGGGTTACGTATTACCAAGTAAGATGCTGTGAATGGGTTACGTATTACCAAGTAAGATGGCTGTGAAGGGGTTATGCATTACTAAGTAAGATGGCTGTGAAGGGGTTACGTATTACCAAGTAAGATGGCTGTGAAGGGGTTACATATTACCAAGTAAGATGCTGTGAAGGGGTTACGTATTACCAAGTAAGATGCTGTGAAGGGGTTACGTATTACCAAGTAAGATGCTGTGAAGGGGTTACGTATTACCAAGTAAGATGCTGTGAATGGGTTACATATTACCAAGTAAGATGGCTGTGAAGGGGTTACGTATTACCAAGTAAGATGCTGTGAGGGGGTTACGTATTACCAAGTAAGATGGCTGTAAAGGGGTTGCGTATTACCAAGTAAGATGGCTATGAAGGGGTTGCGTATTACCAAGTAAGATGGCTGTGGAGGGGTTACGAATCACCAAGTAAGATGGCTGTGAAGGTGTTACATATTACCAAGTAAGATGGCTCTGAAGGGATTACGTATTACCAAGTAAGATGGCTGTGAAGGGGTTACGTATTACCAAGTAAGATGGCTGTGAAGGAGTTACATATTACCAAGTAAGATGGCTGTGAAGGTGTTACATATTACCAAGTAAGATGCTGTGAAGGAGTTACATATTACCAAGTAAGATGCTGTGAATGGGTTACGTATTACCAAGTAAGATGGCTGTGAAGGGGTTATGCATTACTAAGTAAGATGGCTGTGAAGGGGTTATGCATTACCAAGTAAGATGGCTGTGAAGGAGTTATGCATTACTAAGTAAGATGGCTGTGAAGGGGTTATGCATTACCAAGTAAGATGCTGTGAATGGGTTACGTATTACCAAGTAAGATGGCTGTGAAGGGGTTACATATTACCAAGTAAGATGCTGTGAAGGGGTTACGTATTACCAAGTAAGATGGCTGTGAAGGGGTTATGCATTACTAAGTAAGATGGCTGTGAAGGGGTTATGCATTACTAAGTAAGATGGCTGTGAAGGGGTTACATATTACCAAGTAAGATGGCTGTGAAGGTGTTACATATTACCAAGTAAGATGGCTCTGAAGGGATTACGTATTACCAAGTAAGATGGCTGTGAAGGGGTTACGTATTACCAAGTAAGATGGCTGTGAAGGAGTTACATATTACCAAGTAAGATGGCTGTGAAGGTGTTACATATTACCAAGTAAGATGCTGTGAGGGGGTTACGTATTACCAAGTAAGATGCTGTGAATGGGTTACGTATTACCAAGTAAGATGGCTGTGAAGGGGTTATGCATTACTAAGTAAGATGGCTGTGAAGGGGTTATGCATTACCAAGTAAGATGGCTGTGAAGGGGTTACGTATTACCAAGTAAGATGCTGTGAGGGGGTTACGTATTACCAAGTAAGATGCTGTGAATGGGTTACGTATTACCAAGTAAGATGGCTGTGAAGGGGTTATGCATTACTAAGTAAGATGGCTGTGAATGGGTTACGCATTACCAAGTAAGATGGCTGTGAAGGGGTTATGCATTACTAAGTAAGATGGCTGTGAAGGGGTTATGCATTACTAAGTAAGATGGCTGTGAAGGGGTTATGCATTACCAAGTAAGATGCTGTGAATGGGTTACGTATTACCAAGTAAGATGGCTGTGAAGGGGTTATGCATTACTAAGTAAGATGGCTGTGAAGGGGTTATGCATTACTAAGTAAGATGGCTGTGAAGGGGTTATGCATTACCAAGTAAGATGGCTGTGAAGGGGTTATGCATTACTAAGTAAGATGGCTGTGAAGGGGTTATGCATTACCAAGTAAGATGGCTGTGAAGGGGTTATGCATTACCAAGTAAGATGGCTGTGAAGGGGTTATGCATTACCAAGTAAGATGGCTGTGAATGGGTTACATATTACCAAGTAAGATGGCTGTGAAGGGGTTACGTATTACCAAGTAAGATGCTGTAAAGGGGTTATGCATTACCAAGTAAGATGGCTATGAAGGGGTTGCGTATTACCAAGTAAGATGGCTGTGAAGGGGTTACATATTACCAAGTAAGATGGCTGTGAAGGTGTTATGCATTACCAAGTAAGATGGCTGTGAAGGGGTTACGTATTACCAAGTAAGATGGCTGTGAAGGGGTTACGTATTACCAGGTAAGATGGCTGTGAAGGGGTTATGCATTACTAAGTAAGATGGCTGTGAAGGGGTTATGCATTACTAAGTAAGATGGCTGTGAAGGGGTTATGCATTACCAAGTAAGATGGCTGTGAAGGGGTTATGCATTACCAAGTAAGATGGCTGTGAAGGGGTTATGCATTACCAAGTAAGATGGCTGTGAAGGGGTTATGCATTACTAAGTAAGATGCTGTGAATGGGTTACGTATTACCAAGTAAGATGCTGTGAAGGGGTTATGCATTACTAAGTAAGATGGCTGTGAAGGGGTTATGCATTACTAAGTAAGTTGGCTGTGAAGGGGTTATGCATTACCAAGTAAGATGCTGTGAAGGGGTTATGCATTACCAAGTAAGATGGCACTGGCGCAGTCACACATATGCAAATGAAGAAGAGCCACGTAGTGGCCAAAGTAAATAAAGCATTTCACTCAATTTGATTGTGTGGTTTTGTCTGATGATTTGGGGTCAAATCAGGTCTCAAAACTGTATTTGATGGGAGATTTTTGTAGAAAGTGAGATGAACTAGTCTTGTTCAGAAATTAAGTAGTTGTTTTTTGTCCATCTAGTTATTTTCTTTTTGGAAATAAAGTTGGATTTATTTTAAAACCAATCTTAACAGGACAAAGTCATCACATAGGAAAGGCGAGCAAGTGATTCCTTTTCTTAGAAGCAGCGGTCAAAGTGCATTAAAAAATTGTATGGGAACTGTGATGCTGCAGGCAGTGGGGGCCGGGTCACTGAGTGTGGGGGTGTGGCTCAAAAAAATAAAATATTCTGTACTTCCTTTTGGTCTTTTACCATCATGTAGCTACATATAAAATAAAATGCAGCTGACATGAAAAATAAATAAAAAAGTTGTTTCTCATTGGGAAATGCACTATAGTACAACATGAAACCTCCGTTAGTTAATGCAGTGCAGTGATATGCGTGTAACCAGAGAGCCACAGAATTAAATCTTGGTTGCTGCAGAGGAGAAAAGTGACGTGTATTTTTAGTGCTACGAGGTCACAGTCTGTGCCTGAAAGCACAGGGAATACATAATTCATTATTTTAAACTTGTATTACACACCGTATAAGATAGACTGCTACAAAATGCACAAAATGTTTCATATAAAATGATGCTTCCAAAATATAGATTTTAGTAATAACCAGAGTGTACATAATGCAATTTTTTTAGATTACTGTCCCTTCAACACCTCCAGGTGTAGTAAGCGCAATGTAAATAAAATTACAATCAAAAGCACGCACTTCCCAGCCCAGTTGTTAACTCTTTGCACTCCTAAGGATGGCAGTGGTTGAAATGACACAGCTCTCCAAAATACTGTATGTTTGTCATCACAAATCTTCGAGTGATTAGGTCAATTAAAACCAGTATCCGCTCCAAAGCATTGTTTACATTTGCAGATTAACTTGTTGTGCACATTCGCATTTCTTTCAGGCAGCAGGCACCCTGGCAGGACGCTTCTTTACCTGTCTGCCTGGCTTTGCTTTCACATCACAGGAGACTCACTGAATGTCATGTCAGGTGAGGAATTTAAACTGTGCGTCCCAGGAGGGTTTTTGACAAAAGGTAGGGAGATGGTGTTTCATAAATCAGAAAACTATGGGCATGTTGTGCCCCTCCGATCCCGCCCACTTCAACCACTTCTTAGAAGTCACATATGCAAGTTATGGTTTTATTAACTCACCCTTTGAGGATGTTGTACTAGGCTTCTCTCTCCCATTGGTTATTCTGTGTCCTGCAAAACAAAGGGAAAATTGACCCCGCAATTAAATGTCATTCAAACTTTTTTTTTTAATTGCCATTTTAGGCACAGGCATACACAATTTCAAAACATTCAGGAAATTCTATACATAAGTGTGAAACATGTTGAAGGTATTAGGGCATCCTACACACAGCATGTCCTATCCTGGGCCTGAAGAAGTAAGATCAGATCACCCCCATCCTGACGCAACTCACTTAGCTCCCCATGCCAGGCCACACCATCTTCAAAACCAGCTGCATCATTTACAAAGTCAGCACGACCAGCATCCCACTTATTTTGCAGATAATCTCACCATTTTTGACGGTTCTTGACACACCTGCAGCCAGGATCTCATCAAACTGTAGGTTAAGCAGTGTAAAAAAGAAACAAAGGCAGTGGGCCTTTTCCATCCATGTACCCAGTATCTGGAACAACATCCAAATATTCATCAGCAACACCCCACTGGCAGTGCTTAATTTGTAAAAAAAAAAGAAAGTGCCAGGACCCTCGTCAGGAGGCCACTGTAGCTTGTGCCACTCATTGCCCCGGCGAGTACTGCCGTCACAGTCCCAGCACAACTACTGACCATCACACACTTACAAGTGTAATAATTCATACTATTCCAAACCCACAAAGCTACAAGAATGGCTTGGATGGCAAATATTAGTCATTTTTAATGTTTATTGACTTAATAAATAACTGTTGTTGTGCTCATCTCAAAATTAGATAGACAGCGCCACCATGTGGCAGACTGTCATAAGTGCCAGTGTTAACAATTAAGTGCCGAGCACCAGAAACCACTGGCTCAAATTAAACACTGTCCAACGCAGCTCCAATTTAGGAAAGAGTTGATGACAGATGTCTTAAAATAACACTGCATCACAATGCATTAACTATCCATAACCCAGCTTCATCTCCTACTATTTGTCGACTGATCAGTACTACTCAATAAAGTTGGATATCTTTTTAAACAATATGACAGAAGGAATTGTCAGGTATTTTTAAAGCACCTGGGTCCAGTGCCTTAGTTGAAATCTGAGTCAAAAGGTATCCTTGAAAGCACACTGCATCAGAAACAGTGGTCCCAGTGGGGTAGAAGCTAAAGGCTTTCACCTAGGAGTGTTTGGCTTCCTCCCGCAAAGACATTTTCCCTAGGTGCATGAGCATTACAAGAATGTTTGTTCATCGGGGCGACCCAGCTTTCTCTCTCAATGTTACTAACATTGTAATCCAAGCATTGATACCATCCTGAAGTACTTTGCCATTTCTGCTTGACTCTCTGATGGAGGCTCCTTTACCAACATTCTCTTAGGATCTATGGATATTTGCCACTTATTGCATTATCTGATGGGACCTTCTGACCCTGGGGGGCTCCCATTATTTAAGAATCATTTGGATATTTTATCTGTTTGCCATCACCATGTCCACCACATTCACCATCTCCTGACTGAGCAGCCACCACAGTTGATTTACCAACAGGGTCCCTCAGGGTTCGGAGGAATCCAGTGTCCATTGAATGTGGTGAGTTTTAGATGTGGATTTGTGCTGAAGAGGTTGAAGGGACACTGCATGCTTGCACATCCTTTCTAATTTTGTTGTGACAGTTATCCTTTAAGGTACCGGTATCCTAAATAGAGTTATTCTCATTTTGGAAGAAGACACACCTTTTCCTCCACCCAGTCTTGCACACCCCCTTAATCCCAAAGGGAATTGGTATTAAAGGTTCAATGTTGGTTAAGGTACACATGTTAAAGAATTGTGCCCCACAACCATCTTTTGGTAGAAAACTTGAGCTGCGAGCTGGATCACAGTTCTCAACACTGAAAGTGTCACCTCCTGGTTTGAAATGGGACCAGGTTAAATTTCTGTTATGCCTGCACAATCTCACACACTTATGGGAATTTTATGTTATGCTTGTTATGTGAAATTCATAAAGTTGCCCCACTAGGCAGGAGAACAGGATCAACACGAATGATGAGAATGCACACAGCTGTTGTTAGCTAACCTTGTGTTTTTTTGCGTAGTTTGTTTTTAGTGCACAATATGTCCTCAGATCCAAAATAGACATGAGGATGCATTTCACATTAAAATATAGTGCTAAGTGTCAGTTTTGTACTTTGCATACTTTTTATCATATTTCGTGTAATTATGCTAAAGTAAATTATGCAAACCCCACCTAGTTTGACATCAATACAATCTTTTGGGGATAGCTCAAAGTTACGTTTTTTAGCCACTGTGCGGTTAGGCATTAGGGCTATATTGTTGTGTCCTGGTGAGAGTGATTTGATGGTGACCAGTGATGGTGTGGGAAGTGGAGTGCATCTGTGTTTATTGTGCTGTCTAAGTGTTGCATTTCAAGGTAACAGCTGGAGTGAGAGCTGTGATGGGTGTGTAAATACTGTTTCATCTTGTAATCTGGACCTGGAACAAAGAAAATCCATGCTTGTAGCCCACCCTGAGTTGCATTCTGGTTAGGGCAGGATAGTTCTTTTATTCCACCAGGAATTTCCCTAGTGGCCTGCAACCCTTGGAAGATAATTTTGAAAGCCCGGGGCCGCTCCTCGTCAGGGTTGCACTGGGATACAAAATAGGCCTGGGAATCAAAATAAACATGGTCCCATCAGTGAATAGGACAGCTAAAAGTGTCTCATGTTTGCCAATCGGGGCAGTTTTGAACTTGTAAAGACGTACTGTAAATGTTGTTTGCCATGTATGGAAGATTGCAAGGATTTGGGCTTGCTACAGGCAATGTTTGTTTCAATATCAGGGAAATCAGCAGTAAAAACAGGCCCAGCAGACCATAAAACAGGCCCACAAACAGCCAAAAACAGCCGGATAAGGCAGTCCGAACCTGCTCCTGGTGCCTTTGTCACTTTCCCCAACTCACACAAAGACCCACTCACAATCACAATCCCAACTACAAGGAACAAACCCAGGAACGGGTCCATACACAGGAAGAACATCATAGATAGTGGTGGGCACATAGGGAGCTAAGGATTTTGCTGGAACAGCTCAAAAGTGGAGAAAGATGAGTGAGTGCTTGGTTGGGAAAAGGGAGTGATGCAGAGAAATTATGTATTTGCAAATTTGGGGAAAAGTGTCTAACACTTGAGTGTTGGGAAGGAGGACCGGAGAACTCAGCACAGTTGCTCTGACTATCAAGATTTTTAAAGTTAGAGAAGTTTTGGGACGATCGGAGAAGAGCCATTGTTTGACTATTCATCTGGCATAAATGGGTCACCAGTTGACGAATAGGAGCCATGGCATCTGAACCTGGAGCGGGAAAGTGGCTGGAAAGGAAAACTTGTTCAGGCAGAGAAGACCAATGTAGTGACCAAAGAGACCCAGAGAGTGTGCAACCAATCTAATGACCAAAGAGACCCAGAGAGTGTGCAACCAATCTAATGACCAAAGAGACCCAGAGAGTGTGCAACCAATCTAATGACCAAAGAGACCCAGAGAGTGTAGGTAGAACGTACAAGGCATGTTCAGTCACCTTCAGATTGAGAAAAGCATCCAATGGCAGGACTAGGTTCAAGGATTAAACGTCATCTATTGGGACCACCGAATTCCTCACTTGTGGAGACGAGGATAGACATGTTGAGAGATGAAAGGGTGGTTGCTACCCTCATTAGAGTGTATAACAAACAAACCGTATTAGGGTGATCAACTAGTGAGCCAGTGTCAGAGAGATTTGAGTCATAGTTTCAGGATAGACAATCCTGAAACTATAATGTTAAGAGGCGCAGTTCCAGGATTTGGGATGTGGGAGGGCCATGAAGATGCATGGGTGGGCCATGGAGATGAATAGGGTTTCTGCTCAGCATCTCCCATGTATCTCAGAGCTGGGTCTGAACACAGTGGGTGATCCTGTGGGGGATGAGCTGCTTCTCTCTATATAACTCACCCTCCTCTCTCTCTGCTTCACCTTCTCCTGTCTTCGCCTTACCCTTGACTCTCTCCGCCTCTCTCATGTCGCCCCCCGCTGTGATGCTGCCTGTTGGGCGATGGTTTTGTGTATGTGAAGGAAGCTTGAACTGCTACCATAGAAGCGGGGCTGCGTGTACTCGTGCGCATGCGCAGCGTGTAATCCGACAGTCGACTCACGCACTGAGTGCACTGACTTCTCCTGCCATGCTGTCTGTGTTATGTCAGTGAAACTTGGTAAAACTCCCTTCACTCCAGAAAGTCCCGACGTTTGGCATTGGCAGGGTGTGTTTCCTACAGCTCCACGGGTTAGAAAGAGCATCACAGCAGGGAGACAATAAAACACACCACTTCTAAGATATGTATCCTGATTGTACGCACATTGTACAAGAACTGAGGACCACAAGTGAAACACAACTGATTCACGAAGAAAAAATACTCATGTGGCTAATCTCATGACTAGTTAACTCTAATCGTGGGTTCTACTCGCTGCAAAGCGCTTCTATGCCTCCCGGGGGCAGTAAGCGCTTTATAAGTACATGTTACGATTACAAACACAATGTTCTGTTACTTATCTTTCTGAAAAAAGGAAATGCAGCAAATGTGCCGACACCCCCGGTGTCAGACAGATTTATGCAACAGATGGATTCTCTTCGGCCGCCGTTCTACAATCTGAGACGCATTTTAAGGATACTGAAATAAGCACAAACATCAGAGCATTTATCGGAAGCCCTTCATGTCAAAATTACAGCTCCCCATATTGGACACCTCCTGAAATGCATAGCGTGCTGCAAAATTAATATGACACACACCAAGAGTGAATCTGAATTGAACCAAAACAAATATGAAACCTGGCAGAATGAATATGCTACTTAGTGATTAATATGAATAACACACACACCAAATTGAATAAGAAATATACTGAAATATATATAAATCATACTGAAATTTATATGGCCCTCACTGTAAACAATAAAGCAACCACTGAAACTAATACAATATTCATCAAAAATAATGGGGCATTTCTTCAAATGATTGACTTATCCCAAGAGAAATATGGCATACATTGAAATTAATATGGCAGATTGAAAATAATATAAAGTATTGAAATTAATATATTATGGCCCTCATTACAACTTTGACGGGCGGCGGAGGCCGCCCGCCAAAGTTGTGCCGCAGGAATACCGCACCGCGGTCTGAAGACCACGGCCGGCATTCTGAGTTTCCCGCTGGGCGGGCGGGCGGCCGCCTTAAGGCCGCCCGCCAGCCCAGCGGGAAACAACCTTCCCACGAGGATGCCGGCTCGGAATCGAGCCGGCGGAGTGGGAAGGTGCGACGGGTGCTACTGCACCCGTCGCGTATTTCACTGTCTGCTATGCAGACAGTGAAATACAAGCGGGGCCCTCTTACGGGGGCCCCTGCAGTGCCCATGCCATTGGCATGGGCACTGCAGGGGCCCCCAGGGGCCCCGCGACACCCCCTACCGCCATCCTGTTCCTGGCGGGCGAACCGCCAGGAACAGGATGGCGGTAGGGGGTGTCAGAATCCCCAAGGCGGCGCAGCAAGCTGCGCCGCCTTGGAGGATTCCAACGGGCAGTGGAAAACCGGCGGAAGACTGCCGGTTTTCCTGCACTGACCGCGGCCAAAGCGCCGCGGTCAGAATGCCCTGCGGGGCACCGCCGGGCTGTCGGCGGTGCTCCCGCCAACCGCGAGCCTGGCGGTCACAGACCGCCAGGCTCGTAATGAGGGCCTATATTCTGAAAAGAAAACAATGCACATTGAAACTAATACAATGTACGTTGAAATAAACATTAAACATGTTGCAATGAATTTGAATTGTGTTGAAATGAATATTACTGAGATGAGAATGAATATGAGACACACAGAAATGAATAGGAGACGATTGAAAATGAATATGGCTTGTGTAGAAATTAATGGTACCCCATTGAATTGAAGTTGACATAGCTTCAAATGAGTATGACCACAGCTGAAATTCACATGAGATTTGTTAAAATGAATATGGCATGCCTCGAAATTAATATGACACATATTCAAACTAATATGATACATATTCAAATTAATATGATATATGTTAAAATTGATAAGTTGTACCTTAAAATTAATATGACAAGTGTTAAATATGAATATGACATCCATTGAAATAAACTTAACATTGATTGAAAAGAATATAACACATGTTAAAATGAATATGACCTACGTTGAAATGAATATGACCTTCATTGAAATGAATTTGACGTTTTAAAATTAATACGAGTAACGTTAAAATGATCATGACATTTTTGGACTGCTGGGAGAGCGCTGATGTCTTATGTTACTTTGTAATTGTGGCTGTGGATGGACTTCATGTGCATATCAGAGTATAATTCTGATATATTTTTTTAATGTTACCTGGCGTTGCTCTCCCCTCTTTACTGAACGCATGCATTTCTGACAATAAAATATTGACATTTCCCCCAGAAAGATGGTGGCACTAAGACTCCTTCAGGGAACCCAACAGCGTCTCTGTAGCTGAGATACTCAAATTAATAGCGCCACTCACCAGAAGAAGTAAACGTTGCTACCAGGAGCATCAGGAGTGCACGTGTCACATTCCATTCCATCATTGTGCCAGTTTTGCAGTCCTCATGGAACCCCACTGTGTATGATCAGGGCTCCTCTTTATACTGTAAGTCACATAGCTCCGTTGGCATCATGTATTCATTGGTCTTCAAAGCCAGCAGCATTTTAATGCCAACAATTACAGCTATTAAATAAAAGCGACCGATTTATCACGAGCCTCGGATTGCACTTAGCATGTGAACTTTGCAGCTGCTTCACAGGTGTGTGGGTTTGCTGAAGTGGTTTTGTTTTTGAAGTCTAGACCAGGAGAGCAAACATGGAAACATTAACCCATGTCTTGGGTTCCATCGGGCATCTGTGGGTGACCAGAGTCAAGCTGTCTGCGGTCACCTATGTGCCACTGAAGAAGGCAGGATATATTAATGTCTTCGCACCTTTAGAGGTTTATAAAGTAAGTAATTATGTGTGGTTCCCTCAGCGTACATGCACCTTTAAGTCTTGTAACCATTCCGAAAAGTCTTGTGCTGGTGAAAAGAGATGAGACCACCCTAATCAAACTACTGCTGAAGTGGATCCCTTTTAGTTTTAATGGGACTCAGGAGTTTAGCTTAGCCTTCTGGCTTGCAGGCCTGGTCCCCCCATAACCCAGTGACTTTTAACCAATTTTTCCTGCACGTTTTAGCCTATTTCTTTAATTATTTCTTCTAAGATAGCTGTTATGTTTATAGTTAGGAAGATGTTTTTATTTCACATTATCAGTGCCACTCCTTGAAGGCATCATTATCGGCGTCAAAGATAAATGAGATACGTTTGTATTCACATCATGTCCCTTCCCACTTACGTGTGACAAGAACATAATGTACTTTCGAGGGAATTGTTTATATAACTGCCGCCCCAAGCATGCCTCCTTATCTGTTGTTTGAGTACATACCTGCATCAGAGGTCCTGCAAGATCTGTATAAATACGCAGACAAGGTTATCAGAGGGATTCCTACCAGATGCCATCAACGCTATCTATGCTACACGTCGTCTTGATGCAACCCCAGCCTTCGAGTCACCACAGAGTCTGACCTATAGACCTCATTCCAAGGTAACAAGGGTTGGGGGCTCTTCTCATGGACACGGTACTGGCAGATTAGGTTTAACACACCTAGCTCTCTTTAGGTTAGAGATTAGGTTCATCGTGCTAGGGTATTAGGGCCTGTTTCACATCTCATGTTATTGCAAGATGGTGGGGGTCTTTATATTCATGACTCTTGTTTTTACAATTCTGTTTCTTGCATTGCTCATTATCCTAATCATTACAGTAGTAGATTGCACTCTTGTTAATAAAACCTATTGAAAACTTTACTGCATCTCCTTTATTGTCTGTGTGTGACTGAGATTTGTTGCTCATATGAGAAAAGGGTAATCTCCGTTTAACCACGACTCCCCTGAGATGTTGCACTCTTGAGTCCATGCCTGAAGGCTGCCACAAATCACCTTTTACTGTTTGGGTTTTTGGTGAGGTACTGCTTGTGACCTGGGAGGGTTAGGCCGACAGTTGCTACTTGTTGTAGGAATGGCCTAGTCACCTACAAATAAAAGTGCTGTCATCCCTAAACCAGCAGTCTTGCCTAGAGCAAGAGTCCAACTACGACACTACTGCTCGACCATCAAAACAAGCAGAGCCTGTACCAGGAATGAAAGTAACTGCCTGTCATCTACCAAATCAATAACGACCAAAAACCTCCTGGTTCATAATGGCATGGAAGCACCACCACTGATGTGGAACTCTGACTCATCACAGGTCACAGCACCAACCAAACCCCCAGTGCTTAATGTGAGCAGGTGGTTTCCGGTGCTGAGCACCAGCACTTTATTACCCACACTGGCACTTATGACAGCTTGCCACATGGTGGGGCTGTTTGTCTAATTTTGTGATGAACACATTAAGAGTTATTTAATATTTCAGTAAACTTTAAGAATAGCTTGGGTGGCAGGTATTAGTCATTTTTGTGTATATTTAAAGTCTGAATTGTCACACTTGTATGAGTGTGATGGTTAGTTGTGGTGGTGTTGACATTTGGCAGTGCTGCTGGGGGCAATGGGTGGTGCAAGCTGCAGTGTCCTCCTGCCGAAGGCCTTGGCACTTATTTTTTTTACAAAGCAAGCACTGCAAAACCCTTCTATGTATCCTTTGTTAGCCACTTACTCCAAGTCATTACCACAGACGTGAGTCCTAGAGTCATTCTCCTCTCAGTCAATTACGTAAAGATTTAATTGATTAACACAAGATACTTACAAATGTGTTAAATGATAGAAAGTTGAAAACTACTAAAGTACACATCTCCTTTGGTATCTCAAGCTTTCATCAATTTCCTCTTTTACAGCTTATTTTTGCAACTCGTATTACCTTCAGGCCAATTCTTCACCATCAATATATATTAGCTGTATTTTTTGCTCAAAACATCACTCTCATGGTGAAGTTTAGCGCTGTTCTGATTTCAAAATGTTGCACTTGACCAGTTGATGAACACAAGAGAGATGCTGTATCTGATTAGGTATTGGCGCCACCTTCTGACTCACCACTGCAGTGACAGTTTTAGGTCTGGCTTGGCTGCTCAGCTGTCACCTGGGCCTTACGTGACCAACACTGAAAGAGTCTTTAGAAGTACTGCAGAGAGGGCCCTGGTTTCATATACCTTTTGGTTCCTTTGAGTGTAATATTCAGTTGGGCAGAAGTTGTGTGCTTGCTCTGAAAAATAGGGCTTGTATTTTACTTTTTGGCTTGAGTGAAAAGTTATGCTCAATACTCCAGGGCTGATTTGGTTATGGTGGCACGCAAATTATCAAGGGTTTAGGCCTAATCCATTTATTATGAAAAGTTGGAATAAAAGCAGCAGGTCTGACATATTTATTCAGAAATACATATGTTAAAGCCAGTAGGCGTTGGAGGGTGGATTGTAATGCTGTCTATTAAAGACTGAAGATAAGTATTTCTTACCTAGAATCTAACAGATTGCGGTGATAGGCAAAGGTTTTGGTGTTATTTAACTCCTTTGACAAACCATGGGGTTTGACATTTTGCGTTGTGATAATTCTTGTTAGGCCCTCTTAGGAGAGATGCTTTGCCAGGTTTAATTTTCTATACAGTTGTAATTTTATGACTATATGCATGATGGCTGCTTTGTTCTGTAAAGTAAATCTGGGTTGGTTATGATGACGAGCCAGTGATAAAGTCTACAGGCCTGATTAGTTCACTGGGAAAAGCTATGTCTGAAACATAGGCCTGATCTGTTTTATTTAATGAAATGGCATGTAAAAGGCAGTAACCCTGGGTTATTTATTCTGAAAAGCATGTGCTAAAGCCAGTAGGCCTTTAAGAGTGGTTGTTAGCACACTGTGTTACAGGCTGTAGACCTGTCTACTGTTGCATGGAATTTCACAAAGTATCATAGTAGGCAAAGGTGTTGGTCACCATCCATGATGTATCAAAGCAAGTATTTACAGTCATCTCTGGTCTCCCCTGCCCTTGTTGAGGTGCAGTGCTCTCAATCTTAGGTGTCAGGGAACCCCTCTAAAATCTGGAACCGTGTACTCCAATACCGGGATCTATTCAGGATGAATGTTGTCTTTTTCTTTAGTGGGTGTCTGTGTAAAGACTCCACATCGCCGTGGTATCCCAAAGTTTATCATCAAAGCAGTTTGGTGTAGGTGTTTTCTTCTCCTTCCTCTGACGGGGTGTTGGTATTTTAGCTGCAACCAAAAGCAAGAAGATCAAAGACCATTCTTTGCCCTGTGGAGCATCCCAGGATTCTGGCCTCAACCCCAGAACCTTCAACCCCTTCTCATCTGGAAGTGGGACCCCTGCTATGCTTTTTATGGCTGCGGACACTTCCTTCCAAAACAGGACCGACCTTGGGTATCCTTACCAGGTGTGCATTAGGTACTCCTAATCCCCGCATTCTCTCCAACAGTGGTCACCTGTACTGACAAACCTCTAGCCCAATATATCTGGCATGAAATACTATCCCATCATAATTTTAATAAATTATTCTCTAAGTAATACTAGTTTGTTCTTGGAATATATGTAATTCCACAGCTTATCTCATGACTCTGAAGAAAGGAAGTACATCAAGGTAAGTTTTTCATCCGAGTTTTAGGAGTATAATTAGAGAAGGCTTTCTGAGTAGTCCTGGCCCCTTGATACACCTCCGTATAAAAAAATGTTGTCCAGAGATTTGTATTTTTTATCATGAGAAATTTAATTTAGCTTGGGTAGACATTGCTAATCCATACAGATTTGTTTTCTTCTGGGCAACATTTCGTATTCCTCCCTATGTAGTATTAGGCTGTTTTGTCACATGCTTACAATATTGGCTAGCCACAATGTATAGTATGGAGTGAGTACATACAGGGGGCTAGCCTCAGTACATTCTGTCTGCACATACAAACACACTTGCTGCTCTGTGTACTTTGATGTACATATGTGTATCTCTGAGTGTGTGTATGCCATATTGTGTGTGTGTTATGTGAATGTTCAAATACTCAGCCTGTGTAAGTGTGCCTGCATAGTATCTGCCTGTGTGCAGGTATTAATCAAAAACTAAACCTATATTCTTTATTACTGCTTCTTTATAGCTGCAAGAACCTCACACATGAGTTGCTGTGACCAGAACTGTGTGGTGGTTGAGATCAGTTCACAGAAAGGCGATGGCATGTAGTTGGGTCAGTTCTACCTCTGTCCAACAGGCTGGACAGCTGGTCTTTCCACATTAACAACTTGAGGCAGAGGGAGTTAAAGCGACTTGCCCAAAATAAACCAATAATTTGGCCAAGTGCTGGAGCCAGGATTAGATCCCGCGGTTTTTCACACTCTAGTTATTACATTAGCTGCCATAAATCAGTGGAGGTTCGTATTACAATCTAATGTTTTGTTATGTTATTGGGTGCGTATATCATGTTATGTAAAGTTGTGTTATTAAGTGGTAATGCCATACTATGTTTTGTATTGGGGTGCTTGTGGTATGTTTTTGTTAAGTTATTAGGTACTTATGTTATGCTGGGTTATAATATGCTAGGTTATGTTGTGTTAGGGTATGTTGACTTAAGCTGTTTTGTCATTCAATGTCATATTATTAGGAGTGGGTGATAAATTCTACTCTGCCAGTGGAGTTGGCAGAATTTAGGCCACTCAACTTTACACTTGTAACACAGAGTTCCGGCCAAATTCTGCCAATCGCCGCATGGTGGAGTTTTTTCTTGTATGCGGCTCGCCAACTTATGTGAGCCAGAATTGTCGTCCCGGCACCCAGTGAAATTTTTCAATGCGAACGGTCGAGACCGTTCGAGGGGAGAAAACTGCAGCTCGAGTAGAAAATCTACTCAAGTAGCAGCAAAATCAACCTGAGCAGCAGCACCCTGTGACGTACTGTGTGTGTGGTGCAATTTGCACTGATTTTTCTGTGCAGAATGAGCTCTCAGCGCAAAAAATCAGCTCAAGAAGTACGACGTGCCGATATACTACCCGTTGACAGAACTCCATGGAATCTTGCAGAGTGAAAATTGGTGAGTTCCGCTCACCCCTACATATTATGTGATATTATGTCATGTTATCTCATGGAGCTTGTGTTGTGCTATGCTGTGTTATGCTAGGATAAATTAGGCTAGGTTATGTTATGTTAGGTTATGATGCGTTAGAATATGTTATGCTAAGTTATTTTTTATTTATGTTATGTTTTTGGACAACTCTGTTATGTAACAGAGCTTATTCCGCATTGTGTTATGTTATTAGACACCACTTTTATGTAACAGAGCTTATTCTATGTTGTGTTATGTTACTGGGTCCTCTGAAAGATCCACCTTCTCCCAACAAAGGCATCTTGGTATTGAATCAGCACTCACTGAGGCTATAGGACATGCTGAGATTTGAATAGTTAGTGGCTCCACCTCAGGGAAATGATAGGTTTTCAAAACGTTATGTGCAATTATTTCAGATTCATGGTTTACTTTGATGTTGATCTTGGGAGATTGATATTTTCGTAATTAATTAATTATGCTGTTCTTTTTTCTCTTGGATTTTATGCATTTTATTTGAATCCAAAATTAATTTTGTTTTTCCCGTACATGAATGTGTGATTTTTTCTTTTTGTTTACAGGGGTAAACCTCGTGAACCCCTTATTCAGGTCTATCTTGACAGCATTGGTTTCCATACCTTATGTTATCAGCAGAAAGAGCCCTTTCATAAACAATGCTGAGAGAGGGCTTTGCCTCCACTCACATGTTTATTGACTGCAGTACAGATTTAGATTGGACAGGAGGTGTGTGCTTCTTCTTGAAAAGTGCTGATATTGCACTTTTTTGCATTTTGGGAAAGCTTATACTCAATACTGGAGGACTGATATATTTATAGTGTCATTTATGTAGGCCTGAAATGTGTATTATCAAAACTTGCAACACATGCAGCAGGCCTGGCATATTTATTTTGAAAAGCACATTTTAAAGCGAATAGGCATTTAATAGTGACTTACGCTGCGTTAAAAACTTTGTAAAGTTATTTTGGTTCATGAAATCGTACAAAAATATGAGGCACAAAAGTAAGGGCTTTGGTTTCTGAGACCTCTTCTGAAAAATGATGGGGATTGAAGATTTGCACTATGGCATTCCTTTTTGGGAGGGATTGTATTTTGTAGAGTAAAATGTAACTGTGTATACAGTTGTAATTTTAAGGACTGTTTGCCTGATGGTTGCTATGTGGGAAAGCTCAAGTTTACTTTAGTAGTTCCAAGTTGGTAATGACGATGAACAAACGATGAAGGCCAGAGGCCTCATGGGTTCACTAGGAAAAGCTGTATCTGATGCCATAGGTCTGATCTGTTTATTATGTGAAAGTATGACCAAAGCAGTAGGTCTGACAGTAGGTCTGGCTATTTCATTGTGGGAAGCATTTGCTAGAACCAATTGTGTCAATGGCTGGAGACAGGTATTTTGTTACATGGAATCTCACAGATTACCAGAATAGATAAGGGTTTTAATGTTATCACCCCTCTGACGAATCCTGGAATTAGAACACTTGCACAGTGAGGATCCTTGCTAGGCCATCATGCGATTGAATGTATATTGTTTTGCAAACTGTAATTTTGTACATAAGTGTAAGTGACTCTAATGACAAAGCAGTGATTGAGGATATAAGCTTGTTTTAGTGGAACAGTGATGGCAAAAGCCATAGGTTTGACCTGTTTATATTAAAAGTTGTACAAGAGGCAGCGGTCCCCAATTCTTTATTTTGAAAAGCATGTTAAATAGGTCTTCAAGTGTGAATTGGTATTACACTGTTTTAAATCCGGTAGACGGGTACTATATTACAAGGCATCACAGACATTTTCTTAGAAGGCAGGGACTGTGGTGTTGATTATCCCACTCTGATAAACCATGGGGGATAGAAGATTTGCACTGTGATGATCCTTACTAGACCCTTTTAGGAAGACCTTGAGCTCTCGCTCTCAACTCATGTTGTAGTAAAGAATCAACAACTGGAGATTGAATCAGACATCGCAGTGCAATGTTCTCAAGGGTAGTCCTCGCATTGCTGAACCAACTCTCAAATGACTCATCAGAAATCATGCTGCAAAGTCTCCTCCTCTTGACCGAAACCTGAATCCAAATTTGTCAAAATGTCTGACAAGTTTTGTCTGAACTCAAATACCCAAATTCTCTTGGACATCTTCCCTTAAATATAAATATCCTACCAAGATGATTATTCATTGACTTCACACATTTGCCTTCAGTACAATCACTGCCTTAATATCAATGATGTTAACAATGGACTTTTGCTGGCCACAAGGCTTATAAATAATTTTGACCCTTGTCCTGTTAGAGCGTTGTCTTCTCTTGCTGAGGTTAATCTTAAGGAACGCATTAAAAGCTCTGACCACAAACCACTAATCCCCATCTTATGCCAAGATCAAGTATATACTACATAACAGCCAGTCGGCCACTAGGCACAGATAGAAATGGGAGGATGCCACCATCTCCTTTAACCTTGTTCTCCTCGTCTTAACTAAAGCCTGTCTCAGTGATATTTCTCACAACATAATGGACTTCCTTACTTCCTCCACAGTATTCCATTCCTAGATGTGACTATGAAGACAGGCCATTTCTAGAAAGAACAGTTATTAATAAGAATTTGATTCAATCCAAAATTATGGAAACTGACCAATAATCCTCATTTGAGTACCTTCTCCTAAAAATCTTTGCAGCCAAAGATCCCAAAATGGGGCTACATGTAATTTATCACTGCTTGGGTGAAAGAATGCCCGCAGGGGCAATGTCTGGATTATTTCACAAATCAGCTTCTGTTATCAGATGCTCACATTTTTCTTTGGAAATTGAACCTTCATTAGGGTGAAGAAAGGGATGCTACAAATAATCTTTTCTCAACATTCCTGCAGGATCATAATCTTGTGCACACATCCTGCAAACCCACTCATGCTAAAGGGGACATGCTTGACCTTTTTTCCAAGAAATCTTTAGCGACCACTAATTACCCCTTTCTAGGATTGGTCTGACCATCTAATGATTTCTTTCACAGTACGCTACTTAAAGTAAAACTTTTGTTCAACCAAACATGGAGGTCATTTGGTTCCAGGACACTCAAAATATTGAGATTGATCAAGTGACCACTAGGGCGATGAACACTCTTCGTGCCATCTTTCCTAACTACATTTCTGCAGTCGAATACAATCACTACTTCAAAGACCTACTTGACAAACTGGCACCTTTTGAACATAACAAGAAGAGACCAAACTTCTCTGCCCATGGTTCGCCAAAGACCTATTAGAACGTAAATCTTTCGGTACCCATAGTAACTATAAGAAGGCAAGCACCAGATGTGCCTTTTGCCCACAGGCCTTTGCGCCGTATATTGGACTAGTTACAGTTGGTAGATTTGTTTAATCTTCCCTTGCTTCCTGAGGGCCCTCCAATTTTTTGCCTAAGTGATACAGCCACTGGAACTCACAGGCCTCTCGGACTGCCTTCTGAGCAGCCATTTTCGACAGGGCTTCACTTATCTCCCATTGCATCCGGTACTGCTGCGTTAGGGGAATGTTTATGAGTCCCTTGCGCCGCCATTGCATCACCTTTTGTGAGGCAACGGAGGGACAAACCTTGAACTCCTATCTATGAGGCCACACAAAGCCACGCTGCCTGGCTTTGGATGGCCTCATAGATATGGATTAAGTCAAGGCAGCACAAACCACTGCGTTGCCTTACTCTGCGCAAGTGAGGCTTTCCTTGGGCGTTGTGGTGGGTGCTCCTATGCAACACCCATGGATGTGGATGCATCCCCAGATTTACAAGAGCTTGTAAAGCTGGGGATGCGCCAAAACCTTATGCCGAACCCAGAGGAGGCTTAACAAGGAGAAGTATCTTTATTTCTGCTTGTTCTTCCTCTCTCTGTGTGCTGCATTCTGCAGCACCCATAGAAAGAGAAAACAGCCTCCCAGGATTGTTTTTGTTAAGGAAGGTACCCCTTCCTGCAGAAATACAATCCTGCATGCCCTTGTACCATGGTGCAAGGATACCTGCATTTGCGGTAGGCAACCCATTGTGCACCAGTGCAGGGGGAAAGGACAAAAACGTGGTGTACGCTATAGCTACGGCACATTCCTGCCCTTTCACTTTGACACAGGGCAGCAGAGCAAGGTGACTCGCTGCTCTGTCCTGTGCCAAATCCTCAGAAGTAAGCCCCTTTGTCTCTACCAAGTGAAGTAGAGATGATTCGGCCTTGTGGGCGTTGCTCTCCTTTTCTTCTGACTAGTTTCAGCCAACGGGGAGGGTGCATTACCTCTAGCTTCTAAAAACACTTTGGCTACGATCTGACACATTTTGTCCCATTGGCATCTCTGCAGCCACAGTTAGTGGTTCTCTGCTTCGACAAGCTCCAAGCCCGAGGCCTTCCAGTGCTAAATTATTTCCACAGGTTACTTCATTGCTCTTTGCTTACTAAAGTTATCATACTGGATTGCATTTAAGTTAATCTTTATCTCTGCGTGTGCAGTCTTCTTCAAGTACCTCTTGCCTGTAGATGGCTAATGTTGCACTAATGAGGTTTGTACCAGACAGCCTGCTTCCCTGATCCCATGGGAGGTCTTGCAAACAATATCTACATCCAATAATTCTCGTAAGCCTTCCGTTGGTTCACCCACACACTGTCTCTGATTTAGTGGTTAACCATCCAGTAACCACCATCTATTGATTAGTAGACTGTTCACTCTTTCATGTAAGTACTAGTTTCACAAGTTCCTCACATGCACACAGTTACTCAAGTGCACATGTCCTTTTGCCTTTTTCTGCAGTATGTAGGACCATTGGCCTCTATGTTAAAAGTTTCTCAAACTATGGTAAATAAGATCCACATAATCTACTGTAACTTGTTTCTGGACCTTTTTCAATCTTACATTTCTTTCTTTTTTTACGTTTTTTTCTCTGGCTTTTTAATCACCCTTGAATTGATGATAGCCATTTACCTCAATGGGTTGAAAGTCCATTGACTTCTACGTCATTGGAAATTCCCTTGATTCATCACAGATATTTTATGTAATTTAAATACCACCAGACAGATACTAATAAGCACCTTTCCTCTCAGCAAATGACTTTTTTTAGTTTGCAATTTACACACTAATGTTCTTTCTCATAAACTGTATGTGTCAAGTGTGAGGATCAAGCACATTTTAGCACAGTAAGTCGTGAGCCGATTTATCGTCCATAATTTATTACCAATTATGTAACCTGGTATGATGACATTGACTTCTTCTAGGCTAAATTATTTCAGGAAGCACAGTTGCTATGTATCTCAACATTACAGTGGCATTTCATATTGTCAGTCATTTCTTTCTGATCATCATCCTTTAAACACAGAATTGATATGGAGAGTGTAGCCCTCAAATGATTCCCCTTGTACTTCTCCAATCAGTCCCAAATAGTCAAATTTGTGAACTCTCTCTTCAGCTTTTTTAGTTTACAAGAATGTGTCTCTCAATGCACTATCTGTCCCATACACTGTTCAGTCTCTATATGAAACCGCTGCGGTCATTCTTAAGAATTCTGGAACCTTTTATCATCAATATGCTGACATCACCCAGGATTATCTCTGGATTTCCTCGCATAAGGTTACATATTTCTTGTCCAAAACAATGGAGACCATTCAAAGATGGATGCCCATTCACCATCTGAAATTCAACTACCCAAAAGGAGGAATTCCTACTAATCTCACCTAAGCAGTTCAACCTACTTGTTCAATCCAGGCTCAACTTACTTCACATTATGGACAGACACCCCACTATTGATGATTATGCAAAACGCTGTGGGTTCCCATCAACAACAACCTCAACCTCCAGTTCCTAATCAACGCCAGAACCCAGGAACGCTCTATTTCAAACCTTTCTGCTTTGGTTTATGAGAGGGTTTATCCCTGAGCCCCACTGAGGTCTCTAGATTAAGCCCACCTGTTCTCTAAACTTCATTACTGCATCTAACTCGTCACAGGATTATCTAGAACTCGCCTTCACCCTCTCAGATCTGTGTTGCGTGCTGTGGCACAAATTGTTTCAGGATGAAAACAATTGACTACATGATTCCTGTTCTTCTAATGCCCAAGTGACTTCCCATTGAACCTAGAGCTCAGTTCAAGACACCCTGTATCTCCCACACATTCTTGCACTGGGCAAAACAGCCACCTATCTTCCAGAAACGTTGCAACACTCTGGTAGCCACTGTATCCTGATCAGTTCAAATTCTCTTCTCCATGAAGGCTGTCTGCCTTCAAGAAATAGCAGATTCTCAGTCTTTCTCTGGTAGCTCGAAGAGAGTGACACTCACTCCATCTGGCTCTGTGCTCCGCTTTCTCTCTCTAGCTACTGTTAGAAAGGAACTGGAATCTCTTGTTTTCCTAAGGAACTTCCAGGCCGTGGCTTAATTTGCACATCCTCTTTTCCTCTACTTTCGTGATATTTGGATAGTTCACTAGTGATGCTTATTTCTTCTGCCTTTTTTTGAGGTTCTCTCTGTCTTTCACCGTCTGTCTCCCAGTACACTGATAATCTTCTCTCTTCTTTTACATCCGTCCTTGTCACCTCTTCTATCAGCTTCTACCGATGGCACCTACAACCTATTGATGCAGCCCACATGCGTCCTAAACATGCAACTTCTCACGTCAGCAGGATACTGGTTTCTCTCTTGTTGAAACTCATCCAGGTGCATTGGACTAAGAATGTTGACACTCTACTTTCTAAGAAGTTTTGCAGTTTTCCCATATTGTCTTTATATACAGTATACTCATATTTACCCTGCCCTGTTATTGTTAATGTTGCACCATAGATCCAGTTCTTGTTTTATTTATAAAACAATAAATAAATGAATAATTAATTTGTCCACTCACATAAGAGGAAGACATATGCTGGGCCTTTTATCTGCTGAAACTGCTTGTATGACAAATCTATGTCTTATCTCCTTAGAGTTTTTAGACCACCCTACAGGGCCATTCCAGATCATTACCCTGACTAGGTTGTCTAGTTCACCAGTCAGTTTTGTGAAAAAAGTCACAAGAAAGCGAAAGAAGTGGGGTTATGTGATGGGCTGCTGCAAGGACTGAATGATCTTGCATCACATTATTGCATCAAGGAGAGGTTAGATAAATTTAACCAGTATGTGTCAGATAAATGAGCCACAGACTATAGTCATTCTTTTATGAACTAAGGCCAAAGTAGGACGGAGTTATAATTGGAGTTCATTGGGCCCTGTAGGCTGCTTGCCCCAGTGCATGGCCAAAAAGGCCTTTCATTCCACTCGGCATTTCCTTGATGGGCTGGAGACCCTCAAGATTGGTTTTGAAAAGCCAGGGCCACATTCTGGAGCCTCTGTCACTTTCCCGGGCGCCTGAGATTATTTGCAGCTGGCGCATGGAGGTTTCAAGAGAAAAAGAAAGAGAGAAAGGGAGAGGGAAGGCAAGGAGAAAGTGATCAGAGATGGAGAAGAGAGTGAGGCGAGAAGGTGACAATGGAATGGATGGATGGAAACTGAGAGAATGGACGAGGAAACAAGGGGAGCAGGGCTGGATTGAGCATTTTTGCAAGGCTGATTTGGTTTCCCGGCCTGGCATGCCACGCCATTGCACCTGCTGCACTATTGATAGCTACATGTATAGTAGCCACTGCAAGCTCCTGATCATATTTGTTTATTTATTTAAACCAATATGTATCTTGTTCTGTTTTAAGCTCTCATTTTATTTTAAAGTTATATCTTAAAAGTCAATGTTTTAATGTTTTATCCCTTTTAAACATTTTGTATTGTGCTTTTATGGTATATTTTTTACCAAAATAAAGCAGATTGATTGATTGATAGCTACATCCCTACGCTCGTCGGGATCTTCTTTTTAAAGGTGATTTTGGCAAGAAACTTGAGATGTCACTTCCTGTTGAGATGGACGTTGGGAAATTTAGTGATGCCATTTCCAATTGAGATAAATGGTAAGAAATGGAGTCCGCCTGTTTGGGTTCTTCTTAAAGATAGTTTTTGCAGGAACTTCCTGATGAGAAAGGCGCTCAGAAATGTGACAAGGGGTGCAAGGAAATGTGGTGATTCTTCAAGTTGTGATGGATGTAAACTAATTGGGTCCACTGAACTTTTTTTTTCTTTTTTAAGATGGTTTTGTAGCAAACAAGTGATGTCATTTCCTGAAGAGATGGATGCTGGGGAATGTATCACTTCTGGTTGAGATGGATGCATTCTTATTCCTAGATGTTATGATCGGAAAGGTCAACTTCTATTACCATTAATCAAGTAGCCTTTTGTGGGAGTTTGTAAGAACTTTTAAATGCATTTAACCTTATTTTATGCACTGATATAATAGTTTTTTTTTAATTCAGTGTGCTCTGTGTTGTCTGCTTTTGTAAGCACCATTGGTTTAAGAAGCAATTGCCTCATGTGTCATGAATCACTGGGAGACAATCATGGCATTGCAGCTACTCAGTGCCAAGGCATAACATATATTTATTTTTTATTGCAACACTAATTATAGAAACAACACCGTACATAAAATAAAAAAAGAGAAAAAGTGAATTGTTCAAATAATCAAGTACAATGTATCCAACTACAGGTGAGGAATGGAAAATTGATATCAAAACAAAATCTTCTGAAAAGTGCAACTAAGCATGCAAATGATTTGACAAGCTGGAGACTTGACAATGAGCAAATTCTTTCCTAACCACATCATGTGTAATTGCCGTCATGGTGATCAGTTGCCATAGTGCTTGTTCAAATCTTTAAAATGACAACAGTGCCAGAACCTCTTGAATGCTGAATCTAAGTAAATAATTCACAATAAATAGGGTGGTTAAGAATAATAAAACCGGGATAATACAGTGATTAAAAATACCCATGGACTGCTCAAATTTAACACAGCAGACTTTTGGAGTCTGTCCCAGAATATTTAATCAAGCTATGTTAGTTCCAAGAATTTAGTAAGCTTAGATGTTGTTGGAAAAAACAGCTTCTATTTATTGAGATTTCCCTGATTTGTTGCAATTTGTAAGTAAAGCGAATACGATTTGCAGATTACCATCAACCATACTTAAAAGAAAAGAGCTTGCTTAGCCTTCCATATCATCAAACTAGTCCCAGCTATGTCTGTGGCATATAGGACTACATGTTTCTTCAGTCTATCCTAAGAAAATCATCTTAGTATCAGGGATATGTCTTTATTTAACATTTCAATGAGTTCCTTAAAAATATCTCAGCGACAACCTGGCAGTGGACATGTGGAAACCATGTGCATTCTATCTGTGAGTTACGTAGAAATCATACAGAGTACGGTATTGGTGCGACATGTACTTATCTAAGTTGGACTGTTAAAGACTGGTTTATCTCATCACCCATTTATCTCTCCATGGCTACACACTGACCCCTTTCTTTTTCATAAGACAAGAACAGCTATAATTTATTACAGTTTAGTATAATGGCTAAGCAAGCCATTGATAGTGTAACAATAGACCTTGAATACGGACTGCATGCAAGGAGAATCAGTCAAATACACAAATTTATTTTAGATGACATATTGCAGTCATCAGATATTCAGGTTTTTACTTTGACATATTATCCAAAATTTACACTCTTTTTTTATGAGTTAGGTACTTCTTCTCTCTCAAGTTTGGAATGGCTGGTTTCTTATCACTGTGGGCATGCTCCTCACTGCCCTTGTGGTCTTTCTTCTATGTCACTGGATGTGTACGCCACAGTAGTCCTTCTTCTATATTGCTGCTTTATGTATTATTGTGTTCCTTCTTAACAGTAGCACTTTTATAGAAGCAGATAATCCGGTCTCAAACATGTCAGTTATTTTGATTGGCCATTGTAATAAATTATAACTGCTCTTGTCTAATTTCTGGGCATCAACTAACAGCCTGTGGCACTGCAGTTCAGTGCATGCTGCTCACTATTGGCGCACCTAGAAGAAGCCTGTAGTAGAGCAGGCTTGCGCTGCTTGCTACAAGGTGGATACCAGTTTATTTTTATTAGAATATCAATTGTCATCAATATGGCATCCTAAATATCTTGTTAAAAAATATCACCCCACTACAGTTATTAATAGAGTTAATATAGAAACTCTACATGCAATGGGATGATTTGTTTGTTAGGGTGAAATGTGAAACACATTATTTGTGTAAAACAGTGATTTTGTATATGATATTTTGACATATAACCGCTCTTATGACCCCTCGTAACATGTATGTAAATAACATTTGTTCATAACCCGTGCTTATATGTATTAATACATTGAAGCAAGATTTTGTGGCTTTGCCAAACCTTGTTAAAAAAAACCAGCAACTTTCCCTTTTGTCCTGGTTTCTGGTATCCTACAAAAATAAGTTATTTTGTATAACAATTTCTAGATAAAAGGCACGTCTGCAGAAAATATTTTGTATCCTTATGCCAGGAGTAAATTGGTCCATTTTCTTTCGCATTATCAAGCTCCTTCTTAACCTCAGTTATTTTTCTGTCTCCTCATTTTGAGGCACCAAATCAAAATGGTGTTGAATTATATGCATTACTGTTAAACTTTATAAATTCTCATCTGATTGCAATTTGATGGACTAGTGGCCTGGATAATATCAATGGCATTGCTTTAACCTGTCCTGTGGTGTGTCTGATTGCCTTAATAAAGAGTCTTGTGCTATGGCCTTTAGATCAAGCATTTGCTTGATTTTTCTCCTCCTAGAAGTATTTTAATCTTGACGGTAAGGATTGGCTATTTTAGCAGATTTAATATCCTTGAGGTGGAAAGGATATCAAATTTACAGGGAGTTTTTCTTCACATTAACCTAGCATGTGATGCTTTTTTCATGGAGCTCCTTATGGAGCAAATCATCTTAGGACATCACTGCCCTACAAATCCTAATTGTAAATCAGTGTGTTTAACTTAATGCTGTATGTCAGAACTGCAAAATTCTGACAGAAAAAGTTATAACATCCCGGTTGGATTAGTGGATAAATAAAATTGTCAATAGCAAACATACTCCTATCTCACACCTGTTTCCAAGTTAGAAAGAGTCATCTAAACAGAGTGTGCAAATGAAAAATGAAATGTGAGCAAACAACTGAATCAGATGTTTAGGTGCAGCCAAGATAGCCAAACAATAGGTCTTTTTAGATGAATTCCAACTAAAACATTAGATGGTAGTCTACCAAACTAAATATTCAAAGCAGGTTAAAACATAGTCATACTCTACAAATCTGATATATTATAACACATTAGACAATATATTTGTACTAATTAAATGTTCCCATGTTATAAATGCTTTTTACATTTTCAATCGTCTCAAGATGCATTAAATCATACTAAGACTGATGCTTTGTTGAATTAAGATATGTATTCAAGCTTTAATATCTGCATACAACTGATATATTTAAGCAGTGATTTGAGGGCTTAGCTCCCTTGAGTCTCATCACTCTGTCTCTTCCTAAAATACTTCTTACAGTTGGCTCCTTGGAGGTTTCAGGGGTCACTCTTCTCCACCCTGTAGGATCCTGTACCCATGGCTTTGTGTTCTATAATATCTTCTTTGCACGATCAATGCTATAGCGGCCAGAAGTCCAATGCCACAGATCCCACCAATGAGGGTGGAGTTGGTAGAAAGGTTCTGTTCTTCTTGATATCTTGCCTGCTTGAAGGTCTTTCCTGAAACATGGAACATAATATTACATGAATAAATAGATCTGTAGAAACAAGCAAATACAGGTGGTTAAGACGATTCGGAAAAATGTTTGCAAAGGAAGCCTCCATGATATCCCATTGGAATGAGGGCTTTGATTTGTTCTGTTTGCTCAATACTTTTTTTTAAAAGACGCAGGATCCAAAGGAAAGGAGGGAAATGATAACTTAGCCTTAGAGAAATACCGCTATGCACCTGAAACATAGCAAGTTTTTGTTCACTAGAAATATTCATGATTGTGTTATGAGAGTGAGAAAGCATAAGTGAATGGACTGGACGTAAGCTGATTTAAAGGATTTAAAAACAAAATCAATGGCAGCAGTGAGATAATAGAGTGCATACCACACACTTACTCAGGCTGGAAGGTGCCTTTGTAGGAGACATAATAACTAGAGGGGTTGATGTTAAGTGCTGTGTGGTAAAAAATAAAATAACACCCAAGTATGACTATTCTTGACAGTAGTGTGAGACAAAGATGTTTTTGGTTTTGCAAGAGAGTGCTCAAACTAAAAGAGTTTTTGTAGGATTTCCCTTTCTAATTTAAATTTTGGACCTCCTTAAAGGTTTTAAAGATTGAAGATTTTGCAAAAACCTTCATTATGTTTCTGGGTCATTGCTTTATTTATTTTATAAAACAAACTCCTGTACATGACCATTGGGGGCATTGTGATGTCTCAAGTCTCTTGTAATAAGTGATTAGCAAATAAATGAATGATTTTCTTGTTACAGGTGTGGCTGATGTCAGAACATGCCTGTATTAAAGAATATAGAGAGAGACGTTATATAGATTCACCCACTTACTATAAAACATTATCACCCCCTCCAGCGCTATGAATACCTCTTGTTGCCCATTCGTACTTGATGCCTTTTCTTGTGACGATTTCTGACATATAATGCAGCTATAATCTGCTGCTTTCTTACCATGGTTAAAAATGATGGGTCCCTGGGTAAGTCTTGCTGACTGAGGAAGGCCCCCTGACCCGCGGAGGTCCCTCTTATGCCTCTGTACAGAGCATCCTGGAGTGCAGTGATTTGGAGAAGACTCGTTGTGGCAGACAATGACATCGCAAAGGAGATAAACCTCTGGAGAATCTCCAAATTTGAGCACATGGAAATCAAATCGCTGAGCTCTCTGACTGAAAGATTCATAAATGCGCAGAGTTGAGTCCATAAAACATCTGTATGCAGGGTAAAGAAGGAGACACACAGAAATATTATCTTTACTTTGCGAAATTACATGTGGGCCAGGAGTACAAGCTGGAGAATCATCAGGAAAACCTACAAACTATTCCATGCAGTGTGGCTTACACATCACTGTAGAAAGAATCAACCTAAGAAAGTGGTTTGGGAAGATCTGCAAATCTACACCATTATCAAGACTGTTCAAATCACTCTGAGAGGTTCAAGCAAAATATGTACTGTGATGTAATGTAATATCCATTTATGAAGTGCTCTAATACCAAGACAGTGAGCAGCACTGGCTAAACTAGCAAACAGAAGATAGCCCAATGGGGAAACAGACAGGTCTTCAATGTTTTTTGAAAGGCAAACAGGTGGTCATGCATCCTAAGATAAGAGGAGAAGAAGTTCCATAACTTTGTCGAGCAACAGAAAAAGCCTGCCCCGTGAGGATCTTATAAACCTTAGGAACCAGCACATGACAAGTTTCAACAGATCTCAAGCAATGGGTAGGGATGTAATCCAGGAACTTGTCCTGCAGATATTGAGGGCCCACTAATGAGATACCTTAAACACAATGGGTGCCCGTCCAATGAGATGCCTTAAACACAATAAACATTACTTCAAATGCAATCAACCTTGGTATTGGAAGCCAATACTCTTCTTGGGTACTAGAGCAAAGTTCTTCTCTTTATGGTTCCCAGAAATGCACAATTGAGTATCTAAGCATAGCTGGTGAACTTCAATCCAAAAGCGTGAATTAGTACAGCCAATGGTTGCACATACAAATTATAAAGTGTTCAGCTTACTGCAGAGCCATGGAGAGCATGATAAAACACTTCCTTGTATCATTATTGAAAGGAACTCATCTTTACAGTCTGAGCACTCATAAGGAAATATGATCGTAGAAAGGCTAATGCATTGCTCAGATGCCAACCTCTATCAACTGCTCCCTTACCTGGGAATGACAGGCATGTTGAAGGCTGCCAACAAATCCAGTGACAACAAGACAGAGGAACAGCCCTGATTGGCTAGAAGTCTTTTTTATGGTTATTCAGGCCAGAGAGTAACGTTGTATCAGTCCCATGGCCAGGAGAAAATCCTATTCTCAATGGGGGATCGGTGGACATAGCCATCTACACCCAATATACGGAGGCAAACTGGAGAAGACAGCATGCCTGGCGACGGTAGTAGTCATGAAAAATCTGGCGACAGCTACTTCGGCGAATGCACTGGAACGCAAGACTCATGCTGATGACACCACTGTGGGAAGGCTTCCGACTGCATCAGGTGGCGGCCCTCAAAGGGGCCACCACCCCTTTGAGGGCTGCCATCTGAGACTATCTCGAGGATGTCTGCACTGTTTGCACACGTAGAGGAGAAGCATCACATGCCTCCCACGTACTGGCTTAAATACCAACAGCTGAGACATGCACTTCTACATTGCATCTCAAAAGACACAAAAACACAGGAGAAGTGCCCCCTAGAGAACAGACTCCTAAATGGCAAGGTCAAACATAAACTGATCACATTGACATAAGGAACTTTAATGAGGAACACCCAGGGGGACATGGTACACCTCAGGGACAAGGGGTTACAGATATCAGAGAACTAGAAGATGATCACTGGAGTGACGCTCAGAGTTTTCCCATGACAGGGGCAATATAGTCCAGCTACAAACTTATCCAACAAAAAGTTTTACACAGGCTATATTATATTAGAATGCTCCTGTATAAGATTGGTAAAGCGACGGACGCTCTCTGCCTCAGACATTGTGAGCTGGAGGGTACTTTCACCCACACATGGCGGCACGTGGGTGGGAGTAAGTGGCCGGACCACTGGGGAGAGCAGTAGGTAACGCCATAGACCTGACACCATCCCTATCCCTTCTGGGTCTCTGGTCTCCCATGGACCTCAACAGATACCAAAAACAATTAGTTAACCTGGGCGTTTTGGTAGCCAATCGAGGAAGTGAAAGGGCTCCCTCTTTCTGGTGCTGGGAGTGGGGTATGAACAGCTGCAAAATCATGGATTGAGAGGTTTACCAAGGGTGAGGCTGTGCAAAGAAATTCATGAAGATCTGGGGCACATGGGATTCATAGATACAATGGTCGGCACCTATAACAGTAGCCCCCAATTGGCCCTGGAAAGAGCGATGTGAGGAGGGGCGAGGCAGACTTAGTCAATCAGTGGTCTCAGGGTGGTGGTGAGGGGGGGAAAAAGTGAGTCTACCGCTGTAGAGTTGTTGTTGAATTTGTGAATGTAATAATTAACCATGAATAAAAATATTTAAATATGTTTAAAAAACATCCTATTGTCTTCAAGAAAGGCTGAGAGTTGAATATTTACCCCGTTATCCAGAACCTTTAGACACATGGGCAGAAGGGAGATAGGTTGCTAGTTTTCCATAACCAAAGGGTGTTTGATGTTTTTAACACGGGTAAAAATTACCCCTTGTTTCCAGATTTTGGGAACGGCAACCTCCACCAGGGATCTACTACAAAGCCCCAAAAGGCCCCTGGAGAGGAGTCTGATGGAGTAATGGAGAAGTTCTGAGCACTCGAACATCAACCTCTTTGCTTTTGGATGTCTTTTGCCGCAACCCACCATTAGGGGTGTGCATTCATATATCAAATACACAAATTAGCAGGATTAGTGGAAAACCTAGAATATAACCGAAGAACTAACAGATATGAGAGCTGTTGTAATGCAAAACAGGCCTGCGCTGGACATTATTCTGGCAAAAGATGGTGGTGTATGTCACGTGATCCACCAAGAGTGCTGTGTGTATATACCAGACAACAGTGGCAACGTAAGAAAGGCAGTGGGAGAAATAAAGAAGGTAGAGGAAGAGGCAAAAAAAGTATCAGACTTAACGGATGTAGGAGGAATACTGGCGGACATTGCTGCATGGTTCCGTGGGTGGGGATCATGGCTGATAGAAGTATTGGTGGTAGGGAGAATAGCATCAATAACATTGTGTGTGCCAACAAGGGTCTGTCCTTCCTTTCTGACAATACTGTTGAAAAATATCTGCAACCAGGAAAACAAGAATCGTTGCCAGCGAAACTGTGAGGATAGTGCCAGGGGTAATAACCCTATTGAAATGACACCTATTCATCGTGAGATTTAGGTTGTCATTGAGCATCAGAGGGCAGAATGTGGAATTACATTTTCCAGGATCCATTTTTGGACCTAATAGGCCTTATGATGCCCAATGACAACTAGGCCTGTTTTGTTGAACAACTTCTGTAACTATCATTGACTATGGTTTTAATATACTTTGATACTGCTGAGAACGCATTATGTTGCAAGTCTTGCTATTTCTACAGCCATCATGAGATATCATTGCATGCTAGCTGAAGCAATTTTCCAGATTGAAAGTACTATCATGTGCACTTATTGTTCCTATTTCTGTTAATAGATGTATCACACGATATTAGACACATATGCCATATTATGCAAGTTCCTGTACATGATTTATCTATCCATATATGGTGCGTTATGAAGGATTAAAGATAAACAACTTTAGCAGTTATGTAAAATTTGTAATACGTCAATGGCAAGAACCAATGAAATGTACGAATTTGATTGTGATTTAATGATATAAAAGATCATGTATTACTTCCTTATTCATACTGTCCGAGCTTGATCTCTTATGCTGTTCAGTCTCTGTGTACACTACTTTGCTTAACAAAGGAGCAGGCTGGTGATTTCATTTTATCTGATTGAGCTGAGCTGATTTCGCTTCAACACTTTGGGCCTCATTACGACCCTGGCGGCCGGCGGTAAGCTGGTGGTAACACCGCCAACAGGCTGACAGTGTTCTGCCAGCTATTATGACCATGGCGCAATAGCCACGGCCGTACCGCCGGCCCCACCACTATACCGCCAGGTTTCTGCCTGGCAGTCATAATCCCCAGGGCAGCAGTGCAAGCACCGCTGCCCTGGGGATTATGAGTCCCCGACCACCAGCCTGGCCACGGCGGTAAACACTGCCATGGAAAGGCTGGCTGTAAGGGGGACTTGGGTTCCCCTGGGTGCCCCTGCACTGCCCATGCACTTGGCATGGGCACTGAGGGGCCCCCAGGGTTAGCCCCATCGCGCAGTTCACAGCCTGAATTTTGAAATGCGTGACGGGTGCTACTGCACCCGCTGCACATCAGCATTGCCGCCGGCTCTATTACGAGGCCCAGTGGAAAAGTTGAAATAGGGAGCCAGAAATACCGCCAGCACTGGGGTATTCTGGCGCCCGCAGCCTCGGCGGTCTTCTGGGAAGACCGCTGAGGTTGTAATGAGGGCTTATGTCTGCTGCATTGTGTAGCACACATAGAGAAAAATCCCTCAGAGGATTGTTTTTATGCAGGAGGTGGCCAATCCTGCACAGAAACAATCCTGTCTGCAATGCAGTCACCATTGCACCACGGCACACGGGTGCCTGCATTGGCGCTAGGGAGCCAATAGGGTGCCAATGCAAGAAAAGGACAGAAAAGCAGGGTACAAATTTCAATATGGCTCCTTACTGCCCTTTCCCTTTCACGCAGTGCAGCAAGGTGGCTTGCTGAGCCGCGTGAAAGTTTGATAAATATGCACCAGAGGATCTGGAGCAAAGGACACTTTCATGCGAGCTATGTCGTTGGCAGTTTGGTGAATTGTGATGCTTTTACTGGGGAAGGGTTCTTTGTAGGGTTTGAAGATGATGGGGGGCAGAATGGAAGTGAGGGGGGTCTGCAGGTAAGAGAAAGTTTCTGGGCCTGGAGGTCCCCTGGCAAATGGATATCTAGAGACACATCAACATCTTCTTCTACACATTGTAAAATATTATTCTGAGTATTTATATCCAAGTTAAGCTACATCATAATGAAAGATTATATTATTTTACAGTTCTTTACTGTATTAGAGCAGAAATGATTTTTCTGATGTCTCACCCATTCTTCAGGAGACTGTAGGATTCTCCATCTGGGGACAAGGACGGTGAGGAGTTACAGTTTTCAGTGTGTATCTGGAGGTTGTCATCATCAGACTCCACCTTAAATTCGACGTATATCCTCCCATGAAGGTCAATCTCATAAGGAAACACCGTGATTGGGTCATTGAAGGCACTGCTCTGGTAGAAACTCATCGAAACGTTGTGATGCCCAATCGCCGCCTGAGAGGTGACCATGGGGTGGAACTGAAGGATCAGGGTCTCGTTGTCCACCATCTCACACCTCAGTGGTACCTCAATCCTGTGCACCGTGGTATTCGGGACACTGCCGTAGACCGTATTCACATACACTGTTTTACCATATTCATTCTTGAAGAAAGGAAAAAAATACAGACTGTGAGCAGTCATTGAAACAGCTTTCAGTGAGACAATAAAAATGTTGCAATGTATCCATGGTTGGAACATGGAATCTACCTGCTTCTTTTGAACTTTAAGAAATGGTGGAACCAATGAAGAGGTTGAATCCTGGCTTTGGCTGTCACACCAATTGCTAACAAGGTACTTTGTTTCAGGGCTTGGAAGCAGTCCAGGGAGTGTGAGTCACTGAATTAAGTTTTAGACTTCCCTGTAGGGAAACCAGTGGCATTTCTGACATATTAGTGTCTCTGAAACACATGGTTGTACCAGAAATTTTTAAAGGGAAGGTTCTGATATCAAAGGGATGGTGTTGAGAAAGTGTTGAGGGGAGACCTTATGGAGGCCACTTTTCTGTAAAATGTGGCAATAATTCATGAACTATCAAGCATTTTGAACTTTTGAATCCGAGAGAGGCAGCCACCAGGGCTGGCCCTTTGGAGACAGGTGTCCACGATCTAATAGAACATGACTTTTCCATCAGAGGAGAGAAACAGGAAAACCATGCTCCATTCCTGACTCAAACACCACACTCCAATTACTGAGTACAATGCATATTTCTTTTCATTACTGAATAAAACTGTGTGCATTCGTTTCAATTAGTGGGCCAAACCCAGTGGCATTTCAAGTGAGCTTTGAACCCTAATGTAAGGAAGGAATTTCCCCCTTCTAAACACTCATTTCATGGTTGAATACAGCCACAATTAGGATGTTGTGGACCCACCACAATCTTGGGCCCATGTGCTGCTGCACTTGTTGCAGTACTGACAGCTATGCTTTTAGTGGGATACCTTGTACATTATTTAAGTCTATTGATGAATGTTGTTGGCAGCTTAAAAATCATTCAATGAGAGATCTAATGCTGGCACCTCCATCAACCCCCCACCCCCAGTGGGAGGATTGTTCTGATCTGATTCTACCCCCCCCCCACCCATTGTCCTGATCATAAATGCCATTCTCCCTATATGCACCAGTATTGTTCTCATGAGCACCTTGTAGCCACAAATAGACCATCCTAAGAAAGTTGAAGAGGCGACCACTGCTTTTTGTTATATTAAAAACTTGCTTTCCACTGTAGTCGTTCCTCTGAGCCTCAATCAAACCAGAGTAATTCCAATCTTAAAAAATCTGTTCCAGGCCCTATAGTACTAGGCCATTTTGCCCATACTCTTTTTTGGCCACCTAAGCTAAAACCTTGGAGCCGATGGTCAACCTCCAACTCTCATCTCCCCTAGG
This sequence comes from Pleurodeles waltl, assembly GCF_031143425.1. Taxonomy (NCBI): domain Eukaryota; kingdom Metazoa; phylum Chordata; class Amphibia; order Caudata; family Salamandridae; genus Pleurodeles; species Pleurodeles waltl. The sequence continues at coordinate 22,884,570 of NC_090448.1, read as the reverse complement.
CCTCACTTCTGAACTTACTCCTGCCAAATCAGGCTCTTGTCTGCTAATGGCTCAAAGGTGGTACTTGAGGCAGTGCTGGGTATTACAAGGGTAGCATTGGATGGTGGTGGCGTCATGACACTTCTTTATGGGATCTTCTGATGCCTTTGGCCTACACATGATTTGGATGCTACTATGAACTGCTTTAGAAACAGTTCATAGTAATAAATAAATAAATTGACAAAGATGCCTGGTAGATCACATTTTGACAACAGAGAGATGTGTTTACTCCTGCAACAGAAAGGTACTAATCAGAGGGCAGATATAATAAGATTTAACTAAGTTCAGTACAGCAACCAAAGTGCAAGGAAGAAAGCAGAACAGCACCAAAGTGGATGGTGCAGTATCTCTCTCCACACACTGGTGCACTTTTGGCTACCTTGCTCCACACCCTGAAATAGGGGTTGTACTGGAATACTATGCTTCAAGTACAAAATACAATGCTGAGACATGACTTAACATTTTCCAAGTTTGCATATGTAATGCACATTACAGCAGACATGCAAAGTTTGACAAGTTTGGAGAGCAAAAAACTATTTTCCAGTATTACACCCACTGAAAGGAGGCTTCATTTTTTGAGGCACACCTGGGCCACATTTTTTAATAGATAGAGATTTGCTTCAAACCCATGGGTTATTGTCCATGTACTACCCATGGTACGTCCCATTGATGCAAATCTAGTTTGGTGCTGGAAAGTGATGTGGTTTCAACACTTTATGTCGGTTTGGATGCTTCTGTGATGCAAACCTGGCTGAGAGTGTTAGTAAATTGGCCCAGAAGTGTGCACGTTTCATGACTTTGGGTTTTCAGTGGTGTAGAAGTCGGTGTTCAACCCTTGCAAAGTGAGTTGGATGAAAGCTGTGAGTACAAGGGCCACCACAGAATGCATGGTCGTAAATCCATTTCTGACAATCTACAATCTAAAGCAGCAGATGAGACATATAAAAGGATACAACTTTAATCCAACAGGTGGATGATGGGGCTAGGATGAAGATGTTTTTATTTGGAGTGGGAGCTTATTGGATGATCATTGCACACACATACACACCAACATTTGGAGATCTGTGTTCCCCAGCTGTGTTTGAATGCTCTTGTATTTTTACAGAGATCTTTTGGAGCATGTTGGGGGATTAGTTGAGGTTCTATTTTATTGTTGAAACAGCTCCTTCTTATCGGATACACTTACTTATCAACTGTTTGCATTTCCAAAGTCCTACATTTCTACATTCAGTGCTGGATCTCACATGTAGGAACAATAGCACTTATTTAAGGAAAGTGTCCACATTGTCAGTTACAGCCTTGTTGAAGGCGTTAGGATTTAGTAGGACACATCAGGAGTTTAACCAATATTTTTTAGGCTGTGTAATGTGTGTTTGTTGCAATGATATCTATATTGTTGGGGAGGTGTTCACAGCTTTTCAGAGCTCTGTATGGAACACAATGAGTACTTTAGAAGTGTTTTTTTTCAGACTCTACACAGGAGAGACATTTTTTTCTGTACTCGGTGTACAACGTCCTGCTTACTAGAACATAAGAGGGCCCCACTTTTCTTGAGTTGCCTCTGCCCCACCTAACTTTTAAAATTTCACTGCGCCACTTTTTTCAGGCCTCCCTGCGTCGGAACGCCCACCCCCTTGCATACATCATGCCTGGCGAAAGGCATAATGTGACGCAAGAGTTTACAAAGTGGTGCAATGCAAGCATCGCGCCACTTTGTAGATACGGCCCGGGAGAAAGACCTCCTTAACGCCCACTTAGCATAAACAAAAATGATACTAGGGTGTGGCTAGTGGTTTGTTCATATGCCTCAAGGTCTTCCATGTGTGCTTGGGCAGAACTCATGCAATGACCTTATGATTTCCAAAGGAAACATTCTTCCTTTCTTTGGAACCCACTTAATTTATTGTGTTTTTCGTACCATATTGTGGAGGGGGTGCATAGGCTCCTATCTGAGATTGCAGTACAAGGTTTCCGGGTCATATTTTACGAATGCTTATATTTGCACTGAGGGATCCTACAAATTGGTTCCTTTATTAGTTAGGTCTCGCCTGAGACAGCACAGCAATACATTATTTAATCAAAAATGCTAATAAAAAAGGGGCTTTTAGCCTCCCATTACTTCATGGTCACCTGGATTTTCTTCCTTTTCATTGGTAAGCGCGTCTGTGCATGTCGGCCTTGCTTCCCCCCTGTGTTTTTGTTTTCTTCCCTTGAGCATGGACCCATCAATTTTTTTTTTTTTTAACATGTTTTTTATTCAGCTTTTTTTTCCTTAAAACACAGTAAAGTTACAGATTTTCACAATTCCCGCATAGTAAATTGAGTTATAAGAGGCACATATTGTCATTCCATCCCTTTAGGCAGTGAACTCCCCTCACCTCCCAGTATCAGAGATACAGTGTTGGACAGTTCCGTACTGCAGTGTTGTACAGCCTTCATTGGCCAGTGGGCTGTGGCTAATCAGGTGTTGTTTCGGCTGTTTGGTGGATTCCCCATTGTCCTCAGATCTTCTCCCATTTTTAAGACACCTCCACCTTATATTACTTTTTCTGTGTTTCACCACCAGTCCATCTCCGTCTGCCACTCTTGAGTCGTAGGTAGTTGCGTCACCCCCTGCATCCTAGAAATGTTCCTCTTAGCAACTATGGCCCCAATTTCAGACCCCTGCCCCTTGCGTGAACTCACCTTAAAAAAAAACTCACTGGTGTCTAGTGGTTTCTGCCCCCCTTGGGGGCAGATTGGCCTCACAAAAATAGGCCGATCTGCCCCCAAGAGGGGAGAAATGGCCTAAATATAATTTGCCCCCTAGGGGAGCGAACCTTGCCTAAGGGGTCACTCCCCACCTCTAAAAAACAACAACACAAAAAGGAGCTCTGTGCCGGTGGACGTAACCATTACGTCCTCGGCACAGAAGGGGTTAAAGGGTCAGGACCACGGGGTGACGAGCAGTGAGGGGAAGTGCACTGCACTCCCCCTTACTGTGCATCTATGTTTGGCCGGCCAGCTCAGGCTGGCCAAACACATGTGCAGTGTGCTCTCTCCAGCCCAACGACACATTTGGGAGCTCCTGGCCAATCCTGACGCTGCTCTTAGCAGCGTCAGGATTGGCCACAGTGGAGGCTTGGAGTTTGTGTCTGCAGCCTGGGGTGACAAGGGACAGAGGAGCGGCGCAGCGGCAGAGGCGAAGGTAAGTGGCTTTTTTAAATCGAATACATTTAATGTTCATTTCCCCTCACCCCGCATGCCGCCCAGCCCCTTCTGCGCCCCGCAGGCTGCTCCTGCCCCATAGGGGGCATGCTTAAATTTGCATAGGCTATACGGGGTACTACACTTAACAAGGACACCTGAACATGAACCTGCTGAAGTGTTATCACTGGACGTGCAAATGGCTTTCAGCAGCATTGAATGGGGCTTTTCGCCGCTTTGAGGCGTTTTGGTTTCAGCCCCAATTTCTGTGTGCCTTTTATGTACGAAGCCACTGGCAAGGGTTAAGGTGAATGCAGTACTTTCCAGGCAGTTTGGTCTGGGCAAAGGTACCCGACAGGGATGCCTGCTGTCCCCTATGTTATTTGTCCTGGCAATAGAACTCCTGGCGGCCTGGGTTCAGACGGACAGCCTTCTTTGGGGTATAGAGGGAGTCTATGACTGGGAGGAACGAATCTCCTTGTATGCAGACTATGTAGTGCTATACCTCAGTGACCCCAACCTGTCTCTTGGCAGAATTTTACAGGTTTTCTGCATTTTAGAAGATCACTCCACCTACCTTATAAATTGGGTGAAGTGATGTCTGTTCCCGCTAGCGAGGGGGGGATGGGAAGAGGGTACCTCGGTTGCAGTGAGCACTATTGCTCACCATAGAATTAAAAGGTTTAATCTATTTGGGAATGTACATTACTAGAGATGCCTGGGAATTCTTACATAATCTACACTAGATCCTAGAAATGCTCCGTTGGGATGTAGACCGCTGGCAGAAACTACCTATCATTGAAGGGCTGAGCAGTCCTGTGTAAAATGATCGATCTACCCCAACTACTTTATACACTATAAAGTACACCATTCCCTGTTCCCTGCACATTCTTCCAGAAAGTAGGCCAAGAAGTCTGATTGCTGCTCTGGAACGGAGGACCGGCCAGGATTGCTCTGAATAAACTCCAGAGAGGAGTGTATGATGGGGGACTTGCGATCCCTGGTGTTCTCAAAAACTACTGGGCCTCTCAGCTGGCTGTCATTAATGATTGGGTATTTGCAGATCGACAAGAACCAGCAGCACCAGTGGATAGGGAGGCAATGGGAACTAGAGGCTACCTTCCCACCTTGTACCAGGAGAAACCACGAACAGTATTGCTGGTCCATACTCGAACGGTTGTTGATATATGGAGGCCCACCATGCATTTTCTGGGATGGATGGGTAAACTGATGGAACAGAATCTGCTCTGGGACAGTGATCTTCTGAGGTAAGGGGACTGAAGGCCCTCTCAAAGTGGGACCTTTTAGATATAAAGAGAATGGGAGATATCTGGAAAGGGGAGGGACCCTGGACTTTTGAGGAATTGCAGGCTGAATTGCAGCTCACAGACTGAACGTTTTCTCTGCTGACGGGTATCACATGCCCTCACTCCTAAAAGATAGACTCTGGCTGGACCCTATGACGGAAAAGGCCACCTCACCAATATATAAAACAAAACATGAATAACACCCCAGATGTGCTGGGACCACTTCGGGCCAAGTGGGAAACAGATGTGGGGCACATGGAGGACGAGGAATGGGAAGAGACACTACAAAGCACCAGAGAAATAGCGATTTGAGCGGGGTTCAGACTGATTCAATTATGTTTCCTATAGCGGACATACTACGCATCAACCCTGCTTCACAGGATATGGTGGTCCCTGTCTGGGGCCTGCCTGCGAGGTTGTGGACAGGAGGGCACATTTATGCATATTCTGCGGTCATGTCTGCGGATCCAATCATACTGGAAGGGAGTCAGAGAACTGATGACAAAGGTGACAACATTGTCAAACACTTTAGATGCTAAGTGGCTACTACTTAATGTGAAGGGTGAGCGGACGCGGCCCAAGTATGTGGCACTCTGGCTTGAAATTGGGGCCATAGTTGCTAAGAGGAACATCTCAAGGATGGGGGGGGGGGGGGGATTGTATTTAGACCATTTCTGCCCCTTGGGGGCAGATCGGCCAATTTTTGTTAGGCCAATCTGCCCCAAAGAGGGGCAGAAACCACTAGGCACTGGGGATTTTTTTTTGCGGCAATTTCACTCAATGGGAGCGACCCCTTAGGCAAGGGTCGCTCCCCTAGGGGGCAAATTTATTTTAGGCCATTTCTGCCCCTCCTGGGGGCAGATCGGCCTATTGTTATTAGGCTGATCTGCTCCCAGGGGGGGCAGAAACCTCTAGGCACTTGGGATAATTTGTTTTGTTTTTTAGAAGTGGGGATTGACCCCTCAGGTAAGGGTCGCTCCCCTGGGGGGGGGGGCAAAGTTATTTTAGGCCATTTCTGCTCCCCTTGGGGGCAGATCGGCGTATTTCTATTAGGCTGATCTGCCCCCGGAGGGGCAGAAACCACTTAGGCACCAGGGATTGGTGTGTGTGTATGTGTGTGTTTTCTTTAGGGGGTCAGCCCCTTGGGTAAGGGTCGCTCCCCATTGGGGCACATTACTGTGGCCATATCTGCCCCCATTTGGGGAAGATTGGCCTATTTTTGGAGGGCCCATCTGCCCCGAAGGGGGGGGAGGCAGAAAGCCCACCAGAGACCAGGGAAGTTTTTTTTCTAAAATAAGAGGGTGGGGGTATGGCCATACCCCCCCCCCAAATAAATGGGGCCACAGTTGTTCTGCCCACCAGTGGGCAGATGGGGCAATTACCCCTGATCCACACTCCGGGGGGGGGGGGGGGGTAGAAAGTCTACTAGATGCCAGGGAATTTTAAAAAAAAAAAATAGTGGGGTGGTGGCTACCAACCAGCATGGGCCTGGTTATGCCCCCACCCCAACTGAAGGGGGTAACAGTCTTTCAGTTCTCCCCCGCACACTAAAACATCTTATCCCACGGCAAGAAAAAAGACATTTGATTATTTGGGGTTTTGGTTTTACATTTGGGCCATGCGAGCTTGGCTAACTCAAAATCTTCCCACTTGGAATGGTGAGGGCTGCACTTTATGGACTTTGGGATGCTGCCACGTAGAAAAAGCCACAAGGCCTAGACACATCTGAAAACTAAACATCTGGGTGATTCCAGGGTGGTGTGTTTCACATGCACCCTGCACCATTTTCTTACCCACAATGCCCTGAAAACCACCAACTTTGCTGGAAATCACACATTTTTTCCACGTTTTTTGTGATGGAACCTTCTGGAATCTGCAGGAATCCACAAAATTCCTACCACCCAGCATTGTCTCATCTATGCCGATAAAAATTCTGCTGCCTATGTCAGTCTAAAAATGTTTTTTTTCAAACTGCCCTTTTGGACCCGCTTTGATTCCCCCTCAATTTCGACATGTTTTTGGCTCTTCCCTGTCACAAGCACCTGGCCCACCTACACAAATGAGGTATAATTTTTACTGGGAGACTGAGGGGAAAATTGGTTGGTATGAAATTTGTCCCGGTGCGGTGATCCCACACAGAAATGTGGGAAAAATGTGATTTTTTCACTAAGTTTGAGGTTGCTGAGGATTCTCGGTAAGAAAACATTGGGGGACCCACGCAAGTCACACCTCTCTGGACTCCCTCGGGTGCCTATTTTTCAGTAATATCCGGGTTTGGTAGGTTTCCCAAGATGGCTGGTGAGCCCAGGACCAAAAACGCAGGTGCTGCCCCACCCCCGCAAAAACAGGTAGTTTTGTATTTGATCATTTTGATGTGTCCAGATAGTGTTTTGGGGCATTTCGTTTCATGGGCAGTAGGCCTACCCACAAAAGTGAGGTACCATTTTTATCGGGAGACTTGGGGGAAATTTGTGGCTCCTCTTAGATTCCAGAACTTTCTGTCACCTAAATGAGAGGAAGAGGTGTTTTTTTGGGCCAAATTTTGAGGTTTGCAAAGGATTCTGGGTAACAGAACCTGGTCAGAGCCCCACAAGTCACCCCATCTTGGATTCCCCTAGGTGTCTAGTTTTAAAAAATACGAAGGTTTGCTAGGTTTCCCTAGGTGCCGGCTGAGCTAGAGGCCAAAATCCACAGCTGGGCACTTTGCAAAAAACAGCTCTGGTTTCTTTGTGAAAATGTGATGTGTCCACATTGTGTATTGGGGCATTTCCTGTCGCGGGCGTTAGGCCAACCCCCACAAGTGAGATACCATTTTTATCGGGAGACTTGGGGGAACGCTGGGTGGAAGGAAATTTGTTGCTCCTCTCAGATTCCAGAACTTCCTGTCACCGAAATGAGAGGAAAAAGTGCTTTTTGGGGCAAATTTTGAGGTTTGCAAAGGACTATGGGTAACCTGGCCAGAGCCCCACAAGTCACCCCATCTTGGATTCGCCTAGGTGTCTTGTTTTCAAAAATGCGCAGGTTTGCTAGGTTTCCCTAGGTGCCGGCTGAGCTAGAGGCCAAAATCTACAGCTAGGCACTTTGCAAAGAACATGTCAGATTTCAATGTAAAAATGTGATGTGTCCATTTTGTGTTTCCTGTCGCGAGCATTAGGCCCACCCACGCAAGTGAGGTACCATTTTTATTGGGAGAGTTGGGGAACCACAGAGTAGCAACACAAGTGTTATTGCCCCTTGTCTTTCTCTACATTTTTTCCTTCAAAATGTAAGACAGTGTGTAAAAAAGACATCTATTTGAGAAATGCCCTGTAATTCACATGCTAGTATGGGCACCCCGGAATTCAGAGATGTGCAAATAACCACTGCTTCTCAACACCTTATCTTGTGGCCATTTTGGAAATACAAAGGTTTTCTTGATACCTATTTTTCACTTTTTATATTTCAGCAAATGAATTGCTGTATACCGGGTATAGAATGAAAACCCATTGCAAGGTGCAGCTCATTTATTGGCTCTGGGTACCTAGTGTTCTTGACGAACCTACAAGCCCTATATATTCCCGCAACCAGAAGAGTCCAGCAGACGTAATGGTATATTGCTTTCAAAAATCTGACAACGCAAGGAAAAGTTACAGAGTAAAATGTGGAGAAAAATGGCTGTTTTTTTCACCTCAATTTCAATGTTCTTTTATTTTAGCTGTTATTTTCTGTAGGAAACACTTGTAGGATCTACACAAATGACCCCTTGCTGAATTCAGAGTTGTGTCTTCTTTCCAGAAATGTTTAGCGTTTTGGGATCCAGCATTGGTTTCACACCCATTTCGGTCACTAACTAGAAGGAGGCTGAAAGCACAAAAAATAGTAAAAATGGGGTATGTCCCAGTAAAATGTCAAAATTGTGTTGACAAATGGGTTTTTCTAATTCAAGTCTGCCTGTTCCTAAAAGCTGGGAAGATGGTGATTTTACCACTGCAAACCCTTTGTTGATGCTATTTTCAGGGGAAAAAACACAAGCCTTCTTCTGCAGCCCTTTTTTCCCATTTAAAAACAAACAACGAAATTTTCGCTGTATTTTGGCTAATTTCTTGGTCTCCTTCAGGGGAACCCACAAAGTCTGGGTACCTCTAGAATCCCTAGGATGTTGGAAAAAAGTACGCAAATTTGGCATGGGTAGCTTATGTGGAGAAAAAGTTATGAGGGCCTAACTGCGAACTGCCCCAAATAGCCAAAAAAAGGCTTGGAACAGGAGGGGAAAACGTCTGGCAGCGAAGGGGTTAAAAGAAAACAATAATAAACTTTGTTTATTATTGTTTTCTTTTAAAGGTTTTGCTGCTGGTGGGGGGAGAAGCTCCTTTGCCCTAATGGAGGAGCTGCCCATACTGTGAGGCATAAACCCTGATTGATCGGGGTGTATCTTTGTGGTGATCATTTTGCATAATCTTAATGCTAATAACTTAGACAACACTTTAGCCTCCACATTTAGGAGTGAAACGTGAGGATAGGAGGAGCACTCCACAGGTGGATTATGTTTCTTTGGGATCACCACAATCGGCGATTATCTCTGGTCCACAGGGAATTTGCCTATCCGTGAGGCATCATAATACATGGCCAAGAGGTGTGCTGACCCTTTTGGAGCCATCCCCTTGCAAATTTCAACCGGTAGGCCTTTGGGGCCTGATGCCTTCCCTACTTGTAAGGACCTCAGGGCTTCTGTGATTTCAGCTTCTGAGAGAGCACTCTCCAGTATGTATCTGTCAGTGACTGATAAGATTTGGACTTGGATGTCCCTGAGGAACTCATCACACTCCTCCGACATTACCCTGGGGGTAGTTACGTAGATAGTCTCATAATAGGTCGCAAAGACCTCTGCCACTTCATCTGCTGATTTGCGGTAAGAGCCTGCGGGGTCCCGAATTGATAACACACCTCTTTGCCACTGATCACATTTCTGTAACCACACCAGTAGCCTGCCTGCTTTATTGCTGACTTTGTAGAGACGTCTTTGAGTGCAAAGTGAGTGTTTTCTGGATATGTCTTTGGCAAGTGACCAAAACTCACTCTGCTTAAGCCGGAGCTCATGACACCACTGTGCGTGTGGTGGATTTGGGGCTGCTTTTTATAATTCCTGCATTCCTCTTTCCAGCATGTCTAACGCTGCATGTTTTGCTTTTTGTGGTCCCCGCAATCATCAAGTTCGCCTGGCCATGAAGCACCTTTTTCAATGTCTCTCACAGTACAGTAGGAGACTGGACTGCCTGTGTTTTCCCAAAAGTAATGCCCCATAACTTTCCTAAGTTGTTACATCTTATCCTTATCTTTACAATACCAAGGGTATATGCGCAGGGGCGGCTCCTCTTCTAAGGTGGAGGAGCGTTGCCCCACTGGATTGTGGGGAAAGGTAAAATAAAATGATAATAACGCAATGTTATTATCATTTTATTTTTCCTGGGAGTAAGGGGCAGGGCGGGCTGGTGTGGAGGGAGGGGGTCGGAGGAGGGCTTTTGCAGCACAAAGCGTGCATGTCTGTTTGGCTGGCCTTGTTTGGCTGGCCAAACAGACATGCGCACTTTGCATGTTCTCTACCTGGCTGTATTGCACAGCTGACTGGAGAACATGCCCAGGCTCCCACTTCCAGTCTGAGCGGCGAAGCAGGCCTCTCAGACGAATGACGACGCTGCTGGTCCTACACCTCTGGAATCAGATGTAAAACCTATATGTGTCATCAGCATATACCCCAGTCTGTTTAGGACCTGGTAGTGGTTACCCTTCAAATTCATCTCTTGTACATGAACTATATCTGGGGAGTGTCTTTTTAAGAACTGTAACACCATAGTCCTTTTAATTTTACTTCCTAACTGTAGGAAGCTGGCTCTGTATATACTATATCAAAATGAGATATAGGCGGTCATTCTGACCCTGGCGGTTCGTGGTCCGCAGGAGCACCGCCAACAGGCTGGCGGTGCTCCTTTGGGCATTCTGACCGCGGCGGTACAGCCGCGGCCAGAAGCGGAAAGTCGGCGGTGTACCGCCGGCTTTCCGCTGCCCAGGGGAATCCAAGCTGCGCTGCCATGGGGATTCCGACCCCCATACCGCCATCCTGTTCCTGGCGGTTTCGGCCGCCAGGAACAGGATGGCGGTATGGGGTGTCGTGGGGCCCCTGGGGGCCCCTGCAGTGCCCATGCCAATGGCATGGGCACTGCAGGGGCCCCTGTAAGAGGGCCCCACTTAGAATTTCAGTGTCTGCTTAGCACAGCCGCGGCCAGAAGCGGAAAGTCGGCGGTGTACCGCCGGCTTTCTGCTGCCCAGGGGAATCCAAGCTGCGCCGCCATGGGGATTCCGACCCCCATACCGCCATCCTGTTCCTGGCGGTTTCGGCCGCCAGGAACAGGATGGCGGTATGGGGTGTCGTGGGGCCCCTGGGGGCCCCTGCAGTGCCCATGCCAATGGCATGGGCACTGCAGGGGCCCCCATAAGAGGGCCCCACTTAGAATTTCAGTGTCTGCTTAGCAGACACTGAAATTCGCGACGGGTGCTACTGCACCCGTCGCACCCCTTCCACTCCGCCGGCTCCATTTGGAGCCGGCTTCCTCGTGGAAGGGTGTTTCCCGCTGGGCTGGCGGGCGGCCTTTTGGCGGTCGCCCGCCAGCCCAGTGGGAAACCCAGAATGACCGCCGCGGTCGGTACGGTCTTCTGGCGGTTCCCGCTTGGCGGGCGGCTCCCGCCGCCCGCCAAGCTTAGAATCACCCCCATAGTGTGCACAGAGTCCAGGGGATCCCCAGAGGTTTGACAGAGGCTGAAATAGATAATACTAATATTTGTGGTAGTGTGGTCGAGCAGTTAGGATTATCAGAGGGTAGTGTTAAGCATTTGTTGTACATACACCAGCAATAGAAGAAGCACACACTCAATGACTTTAACTCCAGACCAATAGGATTGTATATAGAAAAATATGTTTTGTTAATTTATTTATAGAACCACAAGATTCAGTTTGCAGGTAAGTACATAAAATAAAAGGTACTTTGCATGTATATGTTCAGGACTTTGAATAGAATCGACACTGTATACAGTTTTTCTTAAAATGGGAAAAAGCTATTTTAAAAGTGGACACTGCATTTTTCAACAGTTCCTGGGGAAAGAAAAGATAGTACAGTTTTGCAGATAAGTATATAACATACAGTTCATTTCTCTTGGGTGTAGTACATCGTTGGGGGTTCAAGTTAACTCCAAACACCCACCACCAGCAACACGGGACCGGTCGGGTGCAGAGGTCAACGAGGCACCAAATTAACGTGGGCTCCTATGGAGACAGGGGGCACTCGGAACTTGGTCTGCTGTCAGGTAAGTAGCTGCAGTTTTGGAGGGCAGATCGGGGTGGTTCAGGAGAGCACTGAGGGGCCCAAAGTAGGCACCAAACACGCACTCCCAGCTGCACCAGGGCAGTCGGGTGCAGGGTGCAAAAAGGGCGTCAGGTTTTCAATGCAGCTCTATGAGGGGACCTCAGGGGTCACTCTAAGTCTGCAGACAAGGTCCAAGGAGCTTCTCGCGCAAACCACTGACTGGGCAGGGAGGAGGGCCACCTGCTGGTCGATGCTGCACTGTGGGTCAGTTTCTCCAAGGCCTGGGGGCTGCGGGTGTAGTGGTTCTTCAGGCGTCAGTTATCTTTGCCTGAAGCTCACGGTCAGAGAGGGTCCTCGGGATTCCCTCTGCAGGCGTCGTCGTGGAGGGGTCAACCCAGGGTTGGCTCTTTCTCACAATTGTCTGGAGACCCTTCCTTGCTTGGTGGACCACCTGGACACGGGTCAGGACTCACGCATCTGGAGTGAGGTGGGAGTCCTTAGTTGTAGGTTTGTTTTAGACAGAGCGCTGTCCTCTGGAGTCCTTGGTCCTTTTGGGTGCAGGGCAGTCCTCTGTAGTTGGAAGAGGCTGCTGGGCCCGCTGGACGCGCCACTGGTCTTGTTGCAGGTTCTTTGAAGCAGAAGACAGGCCGGTAGGGCTGGCGCCAAAGCAGTTGTTGTCTTCCTTCTTTTCTGGTGGGGGTTTCAGGTTAGCAGTCCTTCTTCTCGTAGGTCAGCCGGAATATGGTAAGCTGGGTTCAGGGAGGCCCTTAAATCCTAGATTTAGAGGTGTGTTAGGGGTCAGAGGGCAGTAGCCAATAGCTACTGTCCATAAGGGTGGCTACACCCTCCTTGTGCCCACTCCCTTTGGGGAGGGTGGCACATTCCTATCCCTATTGGTCCCTGTCCTCCAATCCAAGATGGAGGATTCTGCAGGGAGGGGTTCACCTCAGCTGTGGACACCTTAAGGGTGGTCCTGGCTGGGGGGTCACTCCTCCCTGTTTTCCCGCTGGACTTGCTGCCAAAAGTGGGGCTTTGTCCGAGGGGGCGGGCATCACCACTAGCTGGAGTGCCCTGTGGCACTGTAACCCGAGGCTTGAGCCTTTGAGGCTCCCTGCGAGGTGTTACAGTTCCTGCAGGGGGGGATTTAAAGCACCTCCGCCCAGAACAGGCTTTGTTTCTGACCACAGAGTGCACAAAGGCACTCACCCCATATGGTCAGAAACTCATCTGAAACTGGCAGGCTGGCACAGACCAATCAGTCTTACACTAGCAGTTGGGCTAACGTATAGGAGGCATCTCTAAGATGGCCGCTGTGTGCATTTTTCAATAAATTCCACACTGGCATCAGTGTGGGTTTATTGTGCTGAGAAGTTTGATACCAAACTTCCCAGTATTCAGTGTAGCCATTATGGTGCTGTGGAGTTCATAGTGACAAACTTCCAGACCATATACTCAATATGGCTACACTGCACTTACAATGTCTAAGAATAGACTTAGACACTGTAGGGGCATATTGCACATGCAGCTATGCCCTCACCTGTGGTATAGTGCACCCTGCCTTAGGGCTGTAAGGCCTGCTAGAGGGGTGACTTACCTATGCCACAGGCAGTGCTTTGTGGGCATGGCACCCTGAGGGGGTGCCATGTCGACATTCTCTTTTTCTCCTCACCAGCACACACAAGCTGCAAGGCAGTGTGCAGGTGCTGAGTGAATGGTCCCTTAGGGTGGCTTGTGCTGCAGCCCTTAGAGACCTTCCCTGGCCACAGGGCCCTTGGTACCATGGGTACCTTTTACAAGGAACTTAACTGGGTGCTAGGGATGTGCCAATTGTGGAAACAAAGGTGCAGTTTTAGGGAAAGAACACTGGTGCTGGGGCTTTGTTAACAGGGTCCCAGCACACTTTCAATCAAAGTTGGCATCAACACTAGTGGGGTGGTAACCATACCACCAGTGGCACTTTCCTACACCAGCCCATTGACATTCCAGGTGACTATCTGGAGCTTGGTCTTGGATGTTAAAGACCTGCTCTGCGCATCAGTCATCCACTGTGCCCCATGCATCTTTGCAACTTGGTTTCCATTGTAGATCTGTACCAGCCACTAGCCACCCTGACTCATTCAAACATCTGTACTGTGTTGTGTCACTGATAACATATATAGCAATAAAAACTGTCATCAACATTTGCATTAAACAAACACCCAACACCCCCTACCCAGAGGCCATTCAAAGCAGGCCTAAAACTGCCATCCTCCCAACATGCAGAGTGACTAGCACCCCAAAAGAAAATCTGCTATTTTTAGAACGTGACTTGTACACAACTCAAACTGTAACTCATATGCCTAGCAATCAGCCATCCCAACTGTCTTGGTTTGTCCCTATCCACCCCCTCCCAAGCCTTCATGTCTACATGTAGTCTCTGCCTTTTCACCACCATCGGCAGTGTGTAGCCCTCCACCCCTCGCACCCCTGCAGGCTAGATCCGTGGACTAGAGTCATTTGTTCGTCTCTCACCATTTTCTCACTGGTCCTCCGTGTCACAACCCGGAGAGTGGTATTCCTCCTGTGGCATGGTGGTTCTTTTGTTAGGTTTTTTTTGTTTTTCCCGGACAATTCCCCAGCCCTCCAACCAGCCCCACATTTCCTCAGGTGTCTCAAAGTGCAAGGTCTTGCTGTCTGCAATGACCCATAATCTCACTGGGAACATCATCATATATTTAAAATCCGCCTTGTGAAGGGTTTTTGTGACTTCTATGAAGTTGCGTCATTGCCGCTGGACCTGTAGTCTGAAATCTGGAGAAAAAAAACAGATTGTCGTGTTTTCATACTGGATGTAAACCTTCTCTCGAGCTGCGTGTAATGTGGCATCTCGGTCCCTAAAATTGAATATCCATGTGATAATGGTTCGGGGTGGTGCTTCTGGTTTAGGCGGAGGGATTGGCGCCCTGTACACCCTCTCCACCGTAAAAACATTGCAAAGAATTTTAGGCACTAAGGCCCTCATTACAACTTCGGTGGTCTTTCTCCAAGACCGCTGAAACTGCGGGCGCCAGTATACCGCCAGTGCTGGCGGTATATCTGGCTCCCTATTATGACTTTTCCGCTGGGCCAGCGGACGGTAACAGTGTTTCCGTCCGCTGGCCCAGCGGAAAAGTCACATCAACATTGTAGCTGGCTCATAATAGAGCCGGCGGCAGTGTTGATGTGCAGCGGGTGCAGTAGCACCCGTCGCGCATTTCACTGCCCGAAATTCGGACAGTGTATTGCGCGATGGGGCTTTGCCTGGGGGCCCCTGCACTGCCCATGCAAAATGCATGGGCAGTGCAGGGGCCCCCGGGGGCACCCCAAGTCCCCCTTACTGCCAGCATTTTCAAGGCGATGTTTACCGCTGTGGACAGGCTGGCGGTTGGGGATTATGACCGCCAGGCAGAAGCCTGGTGGTATGTAGGAGGGGCAGGCGGTATGGCTGTTGCTATTGCGCCACGGTCATAATATCTGGTGGAACACCGCCAGCCTGTTGGCGGTGTTACCGCCAGCTTACCGCCGGCCGCCAGGGTCATAATGAGGCCCTAAGTGTTTAGTAATGAGTTCTTCCACTGATAATTCAGCACTTCTTCAGCCTTTTCTTGGACCCCCATGATTCTAATGTTATTGCGGCACGCCCTTCTTTCTTGGTCTTCAAGGCGCGCTGCCATTTGGATGTGCAGCTTCTCTAGTTTGCATACATTTACCTCCAGTAAATTTGTGGTGTTCTGAAGGCCGCCCACAATGGACTCAGTTTAGGTAACCTATTCAGAAATGTTCTGGTAGTCTGCCCGTAGCAATGTGACATCAATTGTTACGGCATCTAGTTTTAGTTCAGTGTTCCCCTTCAAGTCCTTTATGGCTGCCAAATTTTCTCTGAGAAAGGAATCCTCTTCTTGGGACAGACCTTCCTTCTGTCCCACGGGTGGTCCTCCCAACAACTATAAGGTGCCCCCCAACCATGTGAGGACCAGGTAACTGCCCGCTGTGTTGTCTAATCTCCAGCTGCCTAATAGGTCTCCAAGGCGTGGTGGTGGTGCCTCCTCTCACCTGGGCCCAAAGAAATCAATGCCTGTGGCCCCCAGTGCTTGGGGGTCTTCATTCTGGGGCAGCTAAGGATTCACCCAGCCAGCAACCGTCATCCGGCACTCCAACCCTCCTCACGAGGATCCATGGGGACAGTGAACAGCTCCTGCCATCAGAGTTTCGAGGTCACTAAAAGCTGCTAGCCCTCTCAGGAGCACATGGGTTCAGCCAATGGTGCCCATCACCTCCTCTATCATGATTGAGAGGATGGCTCACCTTCTTGAATCCAGGTATTGGGCGACCAGACATCCCGGATTTGCCCAGACAGTCCCAGCATTTGAAGGAGTGTCCTGGCGTCCCAACACTTTCTTCTAATACCAAAAAATTTCTCGTTTTTTAAGGGAGGATTGGGTGAACCTGCACACTAATCACAGGTTTGTGCAGGCTCACATTTCAACTGTCCCTCTCAGAAACCTGGGGACAGAAGTTCACTGGTTGAAACTCTCATACTGTGCTGCCTTGCCTCATTCAAGCAGCACAGCAGGATTGAATGAGGTGTAAATAAGGGCTTGAAAGCCCATACATCAAGGCAGGGCGCACTAGCCGCACCTAGGAGCACTTCATAGAAAGGGGAGGGAATGTGAAAAAAATATATATATATATATATATATAAATAAACCCAACCAATTGGCAGTCGGTCGGCAATAGGTAGGACCATCATGTTCCCATAGAAAAAGCATTTTTTTAACTTACCTATATCTTTGGCACAGTTAGATGAATTTTCATGAAATTTTCCCAAAATATTTTGCAGTTATTCTTGTTGCGTATGGCAAGTTTCAGGGTGATCTGTCAAGTGGGCGCAGAGAAAAAGGGGGCTAAAAAAACATTGTGTTTCCAATGTTAATTCCCATAGGACCTGTCAACATGTCTACAGGCCGAACCACTGGGCGGAATTATGCCAAATTTGGCAGAAAGCTAGCTGCCGGTTCACAGATTGTGCTTTTTGTTATTTGGTATAAATGTGTTCAGTAGTTTAGGAGATATTTAAGAGCAAATTAATTTGTATATCTCTGTTCGTGAACATTTAGGTGAAATTCGCAAATTTTCATGAATACGCATGTAAAAAGAAGCATTGCAATTGGCTGACCACAACCTGACTAAAAAGTTGTGACCACCATTTTATTTCACGGGACACGGTCCCCGGGGGTGAAAATTAAAATTGAAAGTGCCATAAGGGGTCAGGGTGAAGGTACCCTGATCCCAGGGGTGTGATATAATTGTGTCTTAGGAGCAAATTGTAGATTTAATATAATTTTGTATCACGGCGTGCAATATTCATAAAAATTCATGACTTTTCATGAATTTCCGCAAATTATTAGCAAAATATTTGCAATTATGGAAAAATTTGAAAGAAAAACCACAGACTCATTCATACACTAATTTATTCACTTATACGAGCACTCAGAGGCTCAGGCGCCTACTCACATGCCCACTCAGATACTCATGCACCCACACAGATCCACTTCTAGGCTCACACACCCACTTTCAGACTCACTCACGCACCCACTCACACATCCACTGATAGAGACAGGCCCTGTGGCCAACCTCCACAGTGCACAGCTAAAGGCAATGCATGGCACAGGGTTGGGTGGTTATAAAGGCTTGGCTGCAAGGCCAGGCCTTGTGACTAACCCCTGCCACTGTGCGCAGTGGGGGTTGGAATAACATATAGTAATTAAAATTACTTTACGGTAAAAAAACATAGAAATTCACTGAAAAAAGATTACAGGGACATTATAGCTGGGTTCTGAATTTACTTGTACTAAACCATAGAAATTCAACAGTTATAGTTAGAGTTCTTTCAAGTAACTATAACTTGTGCCCTAATGTAACTATAACTCACGTCTTCACTATGCACAGCTAATTATTCCATATACTATGTCATGCATGAGATCTTGCATGGCATCTTTAATATCAATGCAACATTTGCAATAACATTATTGATAAGAAAACTGTGCATGGCAAGAGCGCGTGTTATAGTTACTATAGGGTGCGAGTTATAGTTACTTGAAAGAACTCAAACTGCTGAATTTCTATGGTTTTGTA
Organism: Pleurodeles waltl; assembly: GCF_031143425.1. Classification (NCBI taxonomy): domain Eukaryota; kingdom Metazoa; phylum Chordata; class Amphibia; order Caudata; family Salamandridae; genus Pleurodeles; species Pleurodeles waltl. Next base: position 22,866,551 of record NC_090448.1, on the reverse strand, counting down.
TGAGTAAATTCAGAACCTAACTATACCGTCCCGGTAACCTTTGGATTTTTCAGTGAATATGTATTCACTGAATACTGAAGGCTCCTTGCAGCAGGCATCCACGGAAAGACCCTACCATGGATACGCTCCTTCCTGTCTGGCAGAACCTAGAGAGTCAGACTTACCTGTCAGAACCTATGGAGATCAGCTGCGGAGTTCCACAGGGTTCCTCCCTGAGCCCCGCACTCTTTAACATCTACATGGCACTGCTCGCATCCATCGTCAGGAACCACGGGCTGAACATTGTCTCCTGCGCTGACAATAACCAGCTGATCATTTCACTGACAGAAAACCCCACTACTGCCAAAAATAATTTCCACTATGAGATGGAAGCAGTCACCTCAAATTCAACCCTGACAAGACCAAGATCCTCATCCTGGGACCATCCATATCAGCCTGGGATGACTCCTGGTGGTCATCCACCCTCGGGAGCCCCTTCCCCCACCAAAACTAACCACGCATGCAACCTCGGCTTCATCCTGGATTCATCGCTCACCATGACCCGCCAGGTCAACTCAGTCGCATCCTCCTGCTTTCACACACTCAGACTTCTCCGGAACTACAAATGGATCACAAAGGACTGCCGCAAAACCCTAACTCTTGCCCCCGTTACCAGCAGACTCGACTATGGCAACGACCTCTATGCCTGTACCACCCAGAAGTACCTGAAAAAATTACAGCCTATCCAAAACGCCTCCCCAGACTCATTCTGGACATTCCCTGCCCTGAATACATCTCCAGTCACCTAAGAGACCTCCACTGGCTTTCTATTGAGAAAAGAATTAACTTTAAACTCCTCGTCCATGCATACAAGGCACTCTACGACCTAGGACCTGCCTACCTCAACCACCATACCTCTCCCCTCACCAAGCACTAGCCACTGTACCCCACATATGGAAGAGCTCGGCTGGTGGAAGATCCTTCACGTACCTCACTACAAAGAGCTGGAACCTCCTGCCCCTTCACCTCAGGCAGTCATCATCGCTACCTCAGTTCAGGAAGGACCTTAAAACCTGGCTCTTCAAGTAAAGCTCAGAGGACAGAACTCCCTTAGTGCCTTGAGGCCCTTATGAGTGAGTAGCTGCGCTCTATAAACCCTGATTTGATATACATATATATTGGTCGCCACTAGGCAGTTATAGTTAGGGACCTAGTTTCTATAGAAAAAGCATTTTTTGACTTGCCACTATCTTTGGCGCTGCTTGACGAATCTTCATGAAAGTTTCCAAAAATGTTGACAGTCACTTCAGCTGCTGTCTGGAAGGTTTGGGGTTGATCAGTTAAGTGGGGCAAAAACACTTTTTCACCATTCATTTTTCCATGAGGATTTTGAACAGCGGAGTTACACCAAATTTTGCAGAAAGCTAGTCCTGGTCTAGAAAGCAACCTTTATGTGTTTTAGTGTGAATCTGTTTAGTGGTTTTCTTGTAATTAAGCAGAAAACAACTTTGTATATATAGGGATGCAGATCTATCGCGAAACGTACGCGGAGTGCCGCAGCTCCACGAACCAGAAGCAGCAGAGTGATTGGCGGGAGCAAGCTGTGCAGAAAGTTGCGGCCGCCATTTTCTCGACCGAGCAACGGTCCTGAGGGATGAATGTAGAGGCAGAAAAGAATTGAAGGGGTCAGAGTAGAGGTACTCTGACCCCATGGAGTTTATTACTAGGTTTCTGAGGGGCCCCTTTTGACTTTGAAAAGGTTAAAACCCCTTTTTTTTGTCACGATCGCAGAGGCGCAACTCTGTCACAGCGCTCAGCACGGCCCTCCAGTGTAACACCGCAATGGAGTCGCGAACCTTGCTGAAAAAAAAAAAAATAATGATTAACACACTCACTCATACACTAATACACGCACTGTCAGACCCATTCAGACACACAGCTACCCAATCACAGCCCCATTCAGACACATACATCCACTCAAAGACCTATTCAGACACTCAGACACCCACTCAGCCTCTCACACCCACTCACAGACCCACACAGACACTTATGCACCCAGAGAGAGACACACTGACCCTCATACAACCACTCAGACACCCACTCACAGACCCACTTATACTCTTATACACCCACTCAGAGACCCATACAGTCACTCATGCACCCACTCACAGACACACTTATGCACCTACTCACAGACACAGTGATACTCATATACATACTAAAATACCTACTCAGACACTCATACACCCCTCAAGGACCTAATCAGACAGTCAGACACCTGCTCACAGACCCACTCACAGTCTCACAGGCCCACTCACAGATTCATACAGACACTCATGCACCCACAGAGAAACATAATGACTCTCATACAACCACTTGAAGGCCCACTTAGTCACTCATACACCTACTCACAGACTCACTGACACTCATACGTCTACTCACAAACATAGTGACACTCATACACCCACTCAAATAGGCACTCAGACACCCACTCACAGACCCACTCACAGTCTCACACATCCACTCACAGGTCCACACAGACACTCACAGAGAGATGCACTGACCCTCATACACCCACTTGAAGACCCATTCAGTCACTCAGACACCCAGTCACAGACCCACTCACACATTTATACACCCACTCAGACACTTATACACCCATTCAGAGACCCACTCAGTAACTCATACACCCACAAACAGACCTACTGACATACTCATTCACCTACTTACAGATAGAGTGACACTCATACACCCATTCAAATACCCACTCAAACACTCACACACCCACTCAAATGCCTATTCAGACACCCACTCACAATCTCACACACCCACTCACAGATCCACCCAGACACTCATGCATCCACAGAGAATGCACTGACACTCATACACCCGCTCAAAGACCTATTCAGACTTTCAGGCATCCACTCACAGACCCACAGAGATACTCATACACCCACATAGAGACATACTGACCGTTATAGAGCCACTCAAACACCCATTCAAACACTCAGACATGCACTCACAGACTCACTCATACACCCACTCACAGACCCACTGACGCACTCATGCACCTACTGATAGACAGACTGACATTCATACATCCACTGAAAGCAAGACATATGAACAATATATTGGGTATTGGGCATTGAATTTGTGCTTTTGGTTTGCGAATCCGCGACAAAGTCAAGACTCCAAAAAATGTTTTTGAAAACTAATTTTCATTAAAATTTACAAACTATTTGGATTATAGGGTGGCTCTAAGAAGAGCCTTTGTGTTTATTATGTGTATATGATTAGTACACATAAGAGCAGATGCAGAGTTTCAAGTTGCTCAGAAACACACTGTTGCCTTCATCTGTGAAGTGAACACAATCTCTTCATCTAAATATTCCATCCACCTCAAAGCACAGATTATTGTAGGATAAGCCTGTGTTATGGTCTCTGAGAAAATGCTGAAACAGTTTTATTAACATGTTTCCTGGCTTGTCTATCTGTGGACAGAATTCAGCTGACCACTTCCATTTCTTCCTCTGGCACATGTTAAAGAACACAAAGGCAGTGTGAGGGAAAAGGTGCATGAATTGCACAAAGCTGTCTTTCGTTTTCAGTCCTACCCCTGTCAGTGTGCCCAGGTCATTGCCACCACAGTGCATAATGATGAAGTGAGAGGCTGGCTATCTCTGATGCTTTCAACCACTGAAAGCAATTGATGCCACTTTAACCCTCTCTGGCCAACCCAAGTAATATCCACATTAGGGAAACTCAGGTCCCTGTCAATGGCACTCGTTCTAGCATACTTACTAGCCCAAAAGCTGTGCCCTACAATTCACACTCTTACCATTTTGAAGCAAAGGAACAGTAACACACAGAAAAAGGCTGGAGCTGAATGAGGGAGTTCTTAAAATTGTGAGGTGGTTAAAATAGAGGGAGGATCTGATTTTAAAAAAAGCACAAATTTGATTGGATGTTGTAAAACATTGGTAGATAAAAATGTTATGTTATGTTATTTGTATTTATATAGCGCATGGCTACCTGTAGGACTCCCAGCGCTGCGGACGAAACTCTGAAAAGTAAGCCTAGGGATTAAGCTTTGAATAGGCACGTTTTCAGTGCTCCCCAAAAGGAAAGTTCATGGTTGGTGAGGCGAAGGCTGAGAGGTAGAGAATTCCATAACCTGACCCCACGTTAAGCCAGAGATCTTCCACCCCATGTAGCCTACAGCAGAACTCTCTGAGTAAGCTGACAGTTGTGCTGTGTTAGCGCTTCATACTTTTGAAAGCTTGGCATTTTAACTTTTTTTGAAAATAGGTTGTGATTAAAAATAATATGTATGTATGTATACCGTATTTGTAGAGCGCATTACGACTCACGAAGAGCATCGAAGCGCTAATATAGAAGGTGAGAGAGGAGGGAAAAAGCCAGATCCAAGGAAAACCACCCATAACAACAGATAGTAGAGAGAAAGAGAGATTACTTAAAAGTACGAACCAGGGCACAGAGCAAAGGCTGTCGAGGGAAGAGCCATGTTTTAGCCAGTTTCCTGAACCTTAGGTAACAGGGTTCTTGCCTGATGTTCAAAGGAAGCGAGTTCCAACCGTTGGCAGCAGCCACAGTAAAAGCTTTATCACACCATTTGGCTTTATAAGTATGGGGGACCTGGATTCGGTAGGCTTTGGAGGACCTCAGATTTATCTTAGGAGCATTCCATCAGAGCCTGGTAGTGAGGTAGCGAGGGCCTATCCCATGAGTTGCTTTATACGTCAAACAGAGCGATTTGAAGATAATACGCTAAGCCACCGGGAGCCAGTGTAATTGTTTGAGACTCTCCCTGACTGATACCCACCGTGAAAGGTTGAGTACCGCTCTAGCAGCTGCGTTCTGAACCAATTGCAGCTTATCAATCAAGACCTTGTCCAAATTAAGGAATAAGGCATTACAATAATCTACTTTAGACATAACCAATGCTAAAACAGCTGAAACTCTCCATTCATGCTGGAGGTAAGGAAAACTTTTCCTAAGCATTTTAATGAGCCAAAGGCATGTCTTTAAGGTGTAATTTACCTGACTTTTAAAGGATAAGCAATCATCAAAAAGAATGCCCAAATTCCTACTGGTAGTGGTGGGAACAGGAAGCATGCCACAGTCTGAGGGCCACCAATGTGAACTCCATAACTCTTTTCCCAGTCCAAAACAGAGAATTTCGGTTTTGGTGGCATTTATTTTGAGGCAGTTAGTCTTCATCCAATTGTTCACTGCTTGCATACAGTTCTTGAACCGGTCCGCAACCTCCTCCCAAGGCTTTTTAATTGGGATGATAAGCTGAGTATCGTCTGCATAAGAGGACAGGATAAAACTGAAGGAGCGAATCAGACTAGCCAGCGGGGCAACATATACATTAAACAGAGTAGGACTCGAAGAAGAACCCTGTGGGATCCCACAGGGTAATAGATAAGGTGTGGATCTGAAATTACCACAGCTTACAGTGGTCCATCTGTTGGTAAGAAAAGATTCCAGAAGCTTGAGGGCTCGCTCTCTGATCCCTAGTTGACCAAGGCGGGACGTCAGTAGATGAGGGGAGATAGTATCAAACGCCACCGATAGATCTAATAATACTAGGATGGTCCCTTGGCCTTCATCTACCAGTTTCCGAATAGCATCAGAGGATGAAATCGAGGCAGCCTCCGTGCTATGCGCCTTTCTAAAACCATGTTGAGAAGAGTCAAGGCCTCCTACTTCCACTAAGAATTCAACCAGTTCCATATTCAAGATTTTCTCTAAAATCTTTGCCAGATAGGGAAGAAGTGCTATTGGCTGTAAATTGTTTAGGTCCTGGCTGTCGCCATCTGGCTTCTTCTTAAGGGGAACAACTATGGTCTCCTTCCATAGGGAGGGATACATCCCAGATATCAGAACCTCTTGAAAAATAGGAACTAACGCCCCAGCCATCAGGTCAGGGGCCAATTTAAAAATAGAGGGGGGGGCACGGATCCAAAGGGGAACCTGACTTTACTTCTAGAATCATCTTTCTGATACTGTCAGGAGTTGGGATATGGAAATCAGATAGTACTTTACCACAAGCTTCAGTAGATACCATAGAGGAGAGTTCCCTAGAGATCTCATGAGGGACAAAATTTGCGTATATTTGAAGGATTTTTTTCTCAAAGTGCCTCGCAACTTTATCACAGAACTCCTGAGAATTTTCCAAATCAAGTGGCCTAAGGGGAGTGGATAATGCTTTTATCACCTTGAAAAGTTCTCTAGGGGCATTTGATGCCTCCTTAACTTTGGCAGTGTACAAATGAGATTTGGCCTTAAAACTTAAAAAATATGTTAGTCAATCTGTGATTGGTTTTGATTTTTGCACAATGCTTTTGTTTTTTTTGGATGTGCTTACATTCTGTAATAGTCAACCACACATGCTACAGAACAAATGAAAGCTAGTCTGCTGCAAAGAAAAAATGGTGTGAATGTTTGACCTACTGGTACAGTGTAGTGTTCCAAAGGCGGTGCCATAGTAGCTGTGCTGGAGGAGTGTGTGGGAAGGGCAGTTAATAAACTATACTTTAAATCTGACAAAAAGAGTGGTTTTCGTACATTAGTATTTAGAAAAAAAAAAATCCCAATCATTATTATTATTGTATTGTAAATGTACTTGAAAAATTAGATAAACACAATGGAAAATAAGTTTTTGAACCCCCATTTGGAGTCAAGACTCCGTCTTGAAGTTACACAGTGGCCAAAGTGGATGCTGCAACAGAGTCACGACTCCAGCAGCACACAGTAGGAAATTGGGCATCTTACCAAAACACAACAAAGGGTTAACAGCTACTAACCATTTAGATGTGGAATAACACAAATAAAACCTGAAACACAGTTTGTGATTTGCTAACTAGGACAGTATCTGTGAGAGTAAAGGTGAACAGGTTGCCTTTTCTAGTTTTTTGGTGTACCATTCTTGTTCTGAGATTTATTGTTATAAAATCAAAAGAGTGCAAGTGGTATTGTGACAGTATTTTATCTATCAATAAAAGCTATTAACAGGTATGTGAATTAGAGTATTAGTTTAAAACCAAGCTGTATTTGAAAATAATAGTGCTAAAAGTGTATATGATATAGATACAACTATATTTACTCAGATTTAGCCAGAGAGGAATTGATAATTTTATTCATATATGTAGTAATGTATTTATCATTTTAAAAATGATCAAAAGTACAAGATTTACAGCCATGCTTTTTGTGTAGTACCATAGATTTTATGTGCACACTTTAATTTGCAAGTTGTGTTGGTATTAATAAACAGTTGAAAAGACTAATAGTTTCTTTTTCTGAACTTAGAGTTTGCGTCCAAACTAGGATATATATCTGTCACAGATAGGGTGGTATGTGCTTATAGTATAAGACATATAGGGCCTCAATTACAACGCCTATGGTACAAGGCAGTGTAGCAAACGCTTAGCTGTGCTGTCCTGCCCCACTGTAAAATGTCAGAAATATACTTGTACCTATAAGATAGAGTGCATTTCTGTCCATTCCCGTTGTGCTGCTGCAGAAATTACTGCCTAGCACCAATGCAGGCAGTCTTTCACCATGGTGCAATGATGGCAGCATTGTGAGGATGATTGTTTATGTTCAGGGAGGGACACCTTAAACAAAAAGAATCATGAGAGGTATTTTCCTATTTCTTTGTGTGCTGCAGAATGCATCAGAGATAGGAAGAGGAAAAGATGGGGTAAATCAAACATAAATAACAATATAAATAAAAAAGGTGTTGTAGCAAACTCACAGATTCCTAGACTTGTAAATCTGGGAATGCATCATATTCCTGCGGCTCCCATATAATGAGTCACTGATGGATCAAGTGACACAAAATAGACAGATTTATTTACTAGTATATATAATTACACACTTATATATAAACGGATACACCCAGCTATATTGTAATCTATACAGTAACACAGGGAGGCATATACTTATACATGCAATTGCACACCCAGGCATAGATGGACACAAATGGTGACACACACAGGTTCACAGTTACATATAGACTAATGTGCCTAGAGAAACAGTAATGTATGTGATAAGATACACAATCATACACTAATACATACCATACTGCAGTGAAGAACACATTTAAGGCTATAGTAAATGACTGAGACAAATAGTCGTGTGTACGATAAGAGAGAGTGGAGTACTCTTACTTAAACAGAAAAATTACACATGCAGATTGTGAGAAAATAGTGGTGCATTTGTTTCTATTACATTAATATGGTTATAATATACAATTGAATAGTGTATGATAAAAATGTAAACATTTCACTATTTTTGTAATTTCACAGATCTACTCCTTCATTACAAGAGATACCAAAAATGCCAAAAAACATAAGCAAAAATGAAATTGATGAAAATATACTACTACTTGCAACTCGGAACCAAAAAGAACAACATGTGGAGAATGCCACTAAAGAAAGGAGCTGCTAGTAAGAAAACCAAAACATTTTCAAAATCTGTATGTGGGAAACTGAAATGTTTGCAAAATGAAGAACATGAAAATAGACTTTTAAATCGTCTAAACAAAGGAAAATAAGATTACAAGCAAGAAATCAAAGAAGAAATCCCAAGGCTTAACTAGAAGACAGGAACAGTTCAAAGAAATTACAATGAGAATGCGTGCCAGGGTAATTCAGAAATATTATTCAAAATATGAAGCAACACAAAAGAAAAGGAAAAGTAGTTAAACAAAACAAAATGTGTTGGGGCTGTAGTTGACTTTGCCTTGAATATGAAGCTTTTTATTTTGATTAGCAATAGAATGAGAGCTTTGGCTAAAACAGTTTTTGATATAAAGAGGAGCAGCAAAAGAAAGACTTGTTAATAAAAAAAAAATTGTAAAATCTTTAATGGTGAATGGAAGCATACTTCCAGTACAGAACCTTTCTTTAATGAAGAAGGTTATTTCCAATAGAACACATTAGTACATGCAGTTGATTCAACTGGTCAATGGTATGAGATGAAGGATGGGAGTCCTATTGAAACAGAAGAGATTGTTCTTATGGAAGAGGTGATAACTGAAGAGGTTTAGGGAAGGCATAAATAGGTCCCTGTTTACAAATGGAACTATAGCAGTATTTGCAGCCTTCTTCAGCAATCTATTGATATATTATTAACTTTTGTATGTGACTTTCCATGTAGATGTCTCAAGCAAAAAAAAAAAAAGAATTTTGCAAAGATTAGATCCTTCCAAAGTAAGAAAGTATAGTAATTTACAAGTACATTCACAAGCATGTTTATCCAAGGAAGTGTGCCAAAGCATCTTTCATTACTTTAGAATGTTGGCCGTTCACCATTCAAAAATGCAAAGTTTAGTCAGGAGGCTTTACTATTTGAAGACTCCAACGTTACATTTAGGAGAGATGAATAGAATATTTTTGCATGATAGTGTACATGAGGTAGAAAAAGTTTGTGACAATGTGCAATTTCGGTTCTTCGGTCCTGAAGGGGATTCCAGGGAGAATGAGGAATTCATGGGTACAAGTATTGAGGAAGAGAGCACAGGTATTGCTACTGAGAGTTTTGAACAAGAGAATATAAAGTTTAATACAGCTTGTTCTGAGAAACCAAACTATGTTTGCATTTCTTGTTGACACACTCACTATATAAGTCAAACACGAAATGTAGATGTATTTTGCAAAACTGGAGGGGAAAATAGAGAAAAGTTGCAAGAATGTGCTACCTATTTATTTGTAGAGGAGTGGTTTGACTTGTCCATTCAGCAAGTTATATACAAGTTCTGCTGTGATCAGTTAGAGGATCAAATAACACCAGCTAGAGCAGTGTATAACAGTTTAGAACTTGTGACTATTCCAGAACAACTATGAGAGTTAAATATATATGAATCTGTGCATCCATTTCAAGTGATTATACGATTGGAGCCAAAAACAGGTATAGTGCACCCAACAGAGTTATTGAAAGGCCTTAAAGGACGAGTAGTGTATTTGCCATTAGACTTTTAAAAAATGTGAAACTGTAGGAATAGACAAAGACAATAAAGAGCCACTTATTATCCTGGTAAATGGTGTACCGACTAAGAATAAAAAATATTGGCAATTGTGAGTTGATGTTAATAAAGTTAAACAAGCAATTTTATACCTGGTGCAAAATAATGTTTATTATAAAAATGTTGCTGTGGAACCTGATGCACCAAATGTTGAAGATGACAGTTTGGCAGCAAGTAGACAAATAGAAATAATAGATCCATCCTGATCAGTACAAATTTATGAGCACTACAACATCCATCCGTTGCATTCCAAAGAATTCATAGGTGATTCTATTAATTTTTTCCAAATGGAGCAAGCTACGGCAGCTCCCATAAGTGTGTGGGAAAAAAGCTTAGAGGCATGTTGTTTTCCTCACTCGTTTCCCACTGGGGGTGGGAGGTCAGTATAATGACCAGCCCTTACAAATACCAGCAGCTGAATACTGATCAGCACAATTATATTCATAGGATCCAAGATTCAAACAGTACATCCCATACATATTTCCCCTTCTATTTGAGAGTGACTTGTCTGGACTTTCATATGCAGTAAAATACATGCTAAAAACAGGAGTTACCCTACAAAATCTGTCTGCAAGAGATTTTATTAACACAGTTCATGAAAAGGATGAGAATACAACTTGATTGATTTAATGGCGTACCAACGTAGTACAAATTGATATTAGTTCCGTCGTCATGAAGAGCTAAAGTGTATGCTGAGAAACTTGGGAGTACCATCGTGGTTTTTGACACTGAGTTGTGCTGAGTATGCATGGGATAACCTGATTCAAATCGTGAGAGAAACAAACTCTAGTAAAAAAGACATCAATGTAAAAACAGCTGAAGAAACTTTGCTCATTATATCCTGCTAATGTTTGTAAATATTTCAACCACTGGTTCCAAGCTATGCTTGCTTGTAATCTTCTACTCTTGGAGAAGTAAGTGTTTTAATTTGGTGGAAAGAGTACCAAGCAAGAGGTGCTCCTCATATTCACATGCTGCTACGGATAAAAGACGTGCACAATATTTCGAGCGGACAGTGATGAGTCTGTGTTGTCTTTTATAGAACAGTATGCCACATATACCATACCAAAACACACTGGTGAAAAAGGTCTCAGAGAACAAGTTTTATATTTCCAAACACATAGATGTGGGAAGTACTGTTGTCATACATACAGGTCCAAAGAAACATGACACAAGACATTACACAAGATGTTGATTTGGAGTTCCAAGACTTGTCATTTTAAAAGGAAGAATAAACAGCTTCTTGTCGACAGTCAGACATACTCTGACATTGAAATCTCCAAAACACACATAAAACTTAAGAAGAACAAAACAATCCAAATATATCAATGACTACAATCCTGTTATTTTAAAAATGTGGAATGCTAATATAGACATACAATTTGTTGCAGACAAATCCATTGCTGTGGCTCGGTATGTCACAGCGTATATTACAAAAGTCAGAAAAAACAGAGATGAAAGATATGTGGGAGGAGATTTCTGCAAAGAAGACACTTAGCAAGAAATTGTATTTCTTCAGCTTGAAAATGCTTTACTCATGGGGAAATGGGGACCTAATAAACCTGTGACAGGTTGAGTTCTGCAAGTTTGTTCTCATAATCAAAAGGAATTGCCTAGGTAAGTCTTGGTCTATCTACAACTACTACGAGAAACAGAGTATTAAAGTCTTTCCTTGAAATTCAGTACCTGGCAGAGTTTAAACCAGAAAGTGCAGGCATTGTAAGATCAATTACATACTCTCCAAAAAGAGGTCAATATCTAGAAGACAAGTCCCTTTATGAAATTTTTCAAAGCTACAGATATAGAAGTAAGGTAAGTGAAAACATAGAAGAAGGGAAATATGCAGTACATGGATGTGAAGGATGTTTAGTGAAATATGAAAAAGAAAATTAAATTAACCATTGAAAACTTAGCTGCCTAACTCCTGAGAAAAGAAATTTTTTCTATTTAGCTCTTCTTTAACTACTCAAACCTTGGCAAACTGAATTGGGAATACTTAGAAGTTATGACTGTTACAAAGATTCTTTTAATGTTGTCAAAGATAGTATTCAGTGTCTAATCTTTAAAAAACTATTTACAAATGTTAAATGATGTGATCCAACAGGAAGAAATGCTAGCTCCTAAGGTAGCTAAGGATAGTTCTCAAAGCAGCCAAAGTTCAGGAGATTTAAGTCAGGATCCTCTTGGACAACCTATTATTGAAAATGAAGCTACAGTAGCTATGAATAAAGTGGAAACTGCAATGGAACAAGCTAGATGGGAATCTGTAGATCTGGAACAGTTAGTTGAACAACTCAACAATGAACAGAACAACATTTATTTTGAAGTGAAATACACAATAGAACATGGATTTCTTCCTAAGAAGAAAGAATGCAATTGCTCATCATTCAAGCCAATACTAATATATATATTAGTGATCAAGCAGGTACCGGGAAAAACATTTTAAGTAAAGTTATCTCTACTTACCTACAAATGAGTACAGATTCAAACTTATTGTGTGTAGTAACAGCCCCTACTGGACTAGCAGTATCAAAGGAACTACATTACATAGACTAATAATGCTACCGGTTGAACATGGCAATAAACTGGAATACCAGATGTTATCTGGTGAAGCTTGTCATGAGGTAGCAAGAATGTTGAAGAAAATGAAGATTTTGATTATTGACAAGCTAAGCATGGTTTCAAATCCAATACTTGCCTTTGTTCACCTAAGAATGAAACAGATACTAAAAACTGAATATGAGCTCTTGTTTGGAGGAAAGCAATTGCTTGTTTTTGGAGACCTACTACAACTTATGCCTGTAAAAGGACAACCTGTTTTCAAAACTCTTTCACATGAAGAGGCTTGAAACTCCTTGAGAAGTATTGGAAATATAAACATTTGGCAACATTTTCAATGCAAGGAACTTGTGCAAAATATGCAGCAAGCCTCTGACATGGAGTATGGAAACATTCTAAAGGACATTAAAGTAGAAATTCTGACAGAAGAGGGAAAACAGATGTTAGAAAGCCAACTTATTAAGAAACTGTTTTCCTGTAACAAGTCGGCAGCAGAGCTAAGGTATAACTTTTGTAAAGACCCATAGGGGCATATTTATACTCTGTTTGCGCCGAATTTGCGTCGTTTTTTTTTACGCAAATTCGACGCAACGCTAACTCCATATTTATACTTTGGCGTTAGACCCGTCTAGCGCCAAAGATCTTGGAGTTTGCGTCATTTTTTAGCGTGGACACCTACCTTGCGTTAATGATATGCAAGGTAGGCGTTCCCTTCTAAAAAATGACTCTAAGGCATGTGCGCCTTATTTAAACTCCCGTGCAAAAATGACGCACGGGAGTGGGCGGGCCTTAAAAAATGACGTCCAGCCGCTTTTGCGTCATTTTTTAACGCCTGGTCAGGGCAGGCGTTAAGGGACCTGTGGGCTCGGAAGGAGCCCAGAGGTGCCCTCCCATTCCCCCAGGGACAACCCCTGCCACCCTTGCCCACCCCAGGAGGACGCCCAAGGATGGAGGGACCCATCCCAGGGAACTTAAGGTAAGTTCAGGTAAGTATTATTATTATTTTTTTGTGGCATAGGGGGGCCTGATTTGTGCCCCCCTACATGCCACTATGCCCAATGACCATGCCCAGGGGACATAAGTCCCCTGGGCATGGCCATTGGGCAAGGGGGCATGACTCCTGTCTGTGCTAAGACAGGAGTCATTTCAATGGGGGTTGGGAGTTAAAAAAAATGGCGCAAATCGGGTTGAGGCCAATATTTTGCCTCAGACCTGACTTGCCCCATTTTTTGACGCCCAAGCTGCATTTTCCCCTACGCCGGCGCTGCCTGGTGTGGGTCATTTTTTTTTACGCACACCAGTCAGCTGCGCCGGCTAACGTCATTCAATAAATAAGGCGCCCGCATGATGCTTTGGAATGGCGTTAGCCGGCGTTAAAATTTTTGACGCACAACTGCGTTGGCGCAGTTGTGCGTCAAAAAGTATAAATATGGCCCATAGTTTCTTTGATGCCTACACTTCAAGAGGGTGCTGAATTTAATGAAGATTTATTAAAACTGGAGAATGAAGATATTTTAGAGATTACTGCAAGTGATAAAATGCAACACCAAGGAGTAACTGTACTACTCAGTGAAAAATTACCAACAAAGTTACTCTTTGAAGAAATCTGTACCCAGGACTGCTGGACTGTAGAGTAATTTGAAGCGGTAATTTAAATGTTGAAGAAAGATTGGTAAATGGTGCCTTGGGTAAAGTTGTTGATTTCATTAATTTTCCTTACCGTGATGAGGTTGAATTCTTAGCTATAAAGTGGGATCACATTGATGGCATTAAGCAAATTAGGCTTGGGTGATGTGTTGTACGCTTTTTGCTTGTGAAAGCTTTGTATATCCACGAAAACAATTTCCAGTCTGTGTTGTGTGTGCCATACAATTCACAAGTCTCAAGGTTTAAGTGTTGATGCTGCATATAATAATATTGGAAGTATGTTTTTAAAGAAGGAATGTCCTATGTAGGGTTGTCACGAGTTCGAACATTATCTGGTTTATTTCTACTTGATTTTGATGAGAAGAAGGTTATTCCAAATGCAAATTCTATGAGAGAGTACAACAGATTAAGAAGTGAATATGCTCCTCATTTAGGTCAGTATCCTGTTTACGAGAAACAGGTATTATGTCCTAAGTGAAAAACTAACAAAACAATCAAAGAAAATGATAGAAAAGACAGAAAGGAAAGCTGAAGAAGAAACTGTGAAGAAAAGAAAAAAACTGGAAAAGGATGGAGATATTGTAGGTTACCAGTTGGATAATACTAATGGTGCAAACTGCTATGCTAATGTTGTTCTCAATGCTCTCTTTCATCTACCAGATGTTGTAAAGGCAATTCAGGAAAAAACATGGAGCATATTGTGCACAGCACTATTTCATTGACTTCAACGCTTATCTCATGACAAAACTGTAGTACATTCTGCTTCAGGTATTCGAGTACCAGTAGACAAATATAGTGGATCTGTAGTATTTCCTCTAAATGTTCGACAAGATGCACAAGAATTTATTATGGTGATCCTTAACGTTTTAGAAAAAAAAGATGTATTGATTATATATTTGGACTCAGTTATACATGGAGCCAACGATGCGAAGATTGCTCTTTCTCATCTTGTACGGAAATGCAGTCTGAGCGATTTCTCCTCTTAGCTCTTCCAGATTGCTAAAGTGTGTCTTTTTTTAAAAAGTAATAAAAAAGAGTGACCGCAGTATGGCCTGTCCAACTTGTAAATCAGATGTGTTGTCTACATTGCTTATACAAAGATGTGATAAATACATCATAGCAATGTTTCAACGATGCAGAGCAGATGGATCTAAATTGGACACTGAGATTACAAACTTTAAAGCAGGACAAATACCTATTACTGGGAGAACATACTGAATTTTGACTGTCATCCATAAAGGTCTTAATAATACATCTGGACATTATACTGTATATTTAAAAACTCAAATAGGATGGACAGAATGCAATGACAGCAGTCTGCAATTTAAACCGAAACTACCTTTCAAACTTCCTAATTCTTATCTATTATTTATGCAGTCAAAGTTCTAAGAATGATTTGTGGAAAAAATATGAGATACAGTCTTCTGTCTATGGTGATCATTACTGCTTAAAATATCATTCATCCTATGAGGGGACATGTCTTGAAAAACATGTCAAAAAATGAAGTGTGAATGAAATATGTTCAAATGTTTTCAGGTGAAAAACAAATATGCTGTTTTCTCTACACATGAATCCTCACTGTTTAAGACATCATTCGGTCTACCAGGGGTGATGTCAACAAAAGAATATCCAAACATTAACTGTGGATGGAATATATTGATAGGATTTAGGGAAGAAAATGGGTATATGGTGTTTGGTGTACTTGGATCATCACTGTTTAAGACATCATTTGGCATATCAGGGGTGATGTCAGGAAAAGGATATCCAGAAATGAAATGTGAATGAAATATCTTCATATTTTTTCATGACAAAAATAAATATATGGACTTTTCTCTACGTGGATCATCACTGTTTAAGACATCATTCGACCAATCAGGGGTGATGTCCACAAAACGATGTGGAAAATTCAACTGTGGAATATATTTGTTTGTAGGTTTGCACCAGGTATCATAATAACCAAAATGTTTTTACAATATGGTCTTTTGGTTACTCTAGTAAGTGTGGCTTTATTAGATATATTAACAATTGTAGTGAGTGCAATTCACAGTATCACTTACTTGTAGTGACATACTGTTGACTTATGTTTTTTCTGCAATCTAAATGATTGTTTTGTTCCCACTGTTAAATGATGATTATACAGACTCTGTTTATTGTACTAATATAAAGACTGAAAACAGAAAAGAGGGAAAATCAAATGTTTTAGTAAATTGTGAAATACTGCTATAGCATAATTAATGTATACGTATTTTTTATGTCTCTTATAAGCATCATACTAACATTTATATTCTTCCTTTTTGTCAACAGTATTTGGAGACATATCTCAGCAAAACTTTGAAGATGGTTGAAACGGCAGAAAATTTTGGTTTCAGATAGTTATGTAACAGTGCTCATCTTTGGATAGTATTCTTTATTTGCTGCCTCCAGTGTGTTTTCTGGTTACTAACCTATACAGTATTTGACACACAACCAGTCAGTGTGTGTTGTAAGTACTCCTATAACTGTATATATATGACTTACACATTCACTCATTTGCTCACTCATTCTGATAGACACACTCATGCATATACACCACTCATATGGTCATTAGGTCATCCATACATCACTACTACACCCACTCACACATACACCACTCATACATTTACTTAGTCACACACAGACCCACTCATGCTCCTATTTACCTATCCATGCAGCAGCTAATACACCCTCAAAGTCACCTATAAAATCACTAATGGATCCGCTTACTCACCAAAGCAGGCACTCCTACACCCAGTCATTTATGCATGCAGTCACTGATTCACCCTATCACTCACCCATATATCCAATCACACACCCATTCACTTAACTATACACCCATTCATGCACCCAGTCACTTACCCATATAGTCATAGGCACACCCAGTCACCTACCCATGCACTCACTAATGTACCCATTTACTCACCCATGCAACTACTTATGCACCCATTCACTCACCCATACAGCCACTCATGCACCCAGTCACTCACCCATAGTCAGTGACACACACAGTCACTCGCTCATATAGCCACTTCCATACTCATTCACTCACCTATACAGCTACTCACGCACCTAGTCACTTACCCATACAACCACTTACGCACCGAGTCACTCACCCACACAGCCACTCACCCACACAGCCACTCCCCCGTACAGCCACTAATGTACAGTCACTCACCTATGCAGACACTCATGCACCCATTAACTCAACCATACAGCCAGTCATGCATCCAGTCACTCACCCATCCAGCCACTCACACACGTACTCACTCACCCATACATACTCTCAACCAGCCAGACACTCACCAATCCAGCCACTCACTCATGCAGTCGCTCACCCATAGAGTTACTCATGGACACAGTCACTCGCCCATACAGCCACTCATGCACCCTGTCACTCACACATACAGCTCCACATGCATCCAGTCATCCAGCCACTCACGCACGCAGTCACTGACCCATACACTCACTCATGCACCCAGTCACTCAACCATCCAGCCACTCACCCATATAGTCACTCATGCACACAGTCTCTCACCCATACAGCCATTCACTTACCCATACACCCACTAATGCACCCAATCACTCACCCATACAGCTACTCACATACCCAGTCACATACCCATACAGCCACTCACACACCCAGTCACTCACACATACAGATGCTCACACAACTACTCACTCACTCATACTCACTGACACACCCAGTCATTCACCTATACAACCATTAACTCACCAGTGACTTACCCATACAGCCACTCACACACCCAGTCACTCACCCATACAGACGCTCACGCAACTACTCACTCTCCCATACTCACTGACAATACCCAGACATTCACCTATACAGCCACTCACTCAAACATACAGCCGATCTTGCAACTACTCGCTCACCCATACACTTACTCACACAACCAGTCACTCACCCATACAGACAGTCACGCAAATACTCACCCATAGAGCACTCTCGCACCCAGTCATTCACATATACAGCCACTCATGCAACCGCTCATTCAGCTATAATGCCACTCACACACCCAGTCACTCAGCCATACAGCTACACAGGATCTAACACACCAATTCACTCACCCATACACCCAGTCATGCACTCAGTCACTCACCCATACAGCCACTCACACACCCAGGCACTCTCCCAGACAGCGGCTCATGCAGCCACACACTCATACACTCACTCACACAACCAGTCATTCACCTATAGACTCACTCACACACCCATTCACTTACCCATACAGCACTCACACTCTCAATCACTAACCCATACAGACACTCATGCAACCACTCACTCACCCATACACTCACACACCCAGTCATTCACCTATACTGCCACTCACACACCCAGTCACTTATCCATACAGTCACTGACACGAGTCACTCACCCATACAGATACTCACGCAGCAACGCACCCATACAGCCAGTCACACACTCAGGCACTCACCCATACACCCACTCGCACACCCAGTCACTCGGCTATACAGCCGCTCCTGCAACCATTCACTCACCTATACACTCACTCACACACCCACTCATTCACATATACAGCCACTTCCACACCCAGTCACTTAGACATACACCTACTCATGCACCCAGTCACTCACCCACACACTCAATCACTCAGCCATACAGCCACTCACGTACCCAGTCGCTCAACCATACAGTCACTCATGTGTACACAGACTCATACACCAAGTTACTCACCGATATATCCTCTCATGTATTCAGTAACTCATGCACCCTATTACTCACTCATACAGTTACTCATGCAGCTACTCACTCACTTGGACAGCAACTGATACATGATATAACTCATCTATACAGGCACTCACACACCCGTTCACTCACCCATGAAATCAGTCATTTGTTTCTTTTTGAAGGGAAAGGTGTGGTTCTGAAAAGAGCTGGGTTTTTTCAATTTGTTAGTTTTTTGTTTTTTTGTGTGTTTGTTTTAACTTTTTTTGATTTCTTTTTTTTTGTATTTTGAAAAAAAGGAACATTACTTGTAACGTCAAGCAGAACTGGTGTAAAGTCTGTAAAAAGTGAAAAACAAACAATTTAACATTTGTGTGCATTGATGACCTGCTGTAGGGCTGGAACAGCTTGTTCACCCACACCCAACACTGCATCACATTTTTGACAGAAAATGCCAATCTTCCCAAATCCAGGGCTAGTAAGAGGAACTGCAGATACACAACGTCCATCAGATGATGTCCGCTTGAATTACTTTCTTCGGTTTGCAGCCTCTGCGCTCTTGCTAAACAAGTTAAGTGCATTGTAGGTAGGTGTTTGAACATACTCGATGTTCCACAAGAATATTTCTTGTTGCTTCCTCAAGATAGAACCTTTTTGCACAGACTTCATTTTACCTTTCTTGCGTTTACCATTTTCTCACCTTCAGGTATTGTAAAGAATTCCCAGACTATACTCTCTTTTCTTTGTTTACAGAATAGTTCTTCATCATTCAAAATGTTCACACCCTTCACTTCAAGCTGTTGTGTTGAAGATACCATCTCCACAAAAATAATCTTTCAAATAAAACAACAGTGCACAAGCTCCGAGTTCTGGGTTGGCAGACAAGTGTGAAAGCACAGTCACACCCAAAGTAAAGTAAAATGGGTAGGATAGTTCACTATTGAAGTGAGCTTAGCAAATGGAATTGTGTGTTTTTAGGTCACATGGGATGCGCAACGCCGCCGCGGCCTGTCCTCGGCGTACAGGTGACTCCGTAAAAATCATTTAAGTATTATTGGTACATATTACTTGTCGACAGACGTGATTTTTATTTGTGTGGTACTAAAACTTTTTGTAAAATATGAACATTAAAATACTATACTTATGTTTTTAGCCTATTTTTAAAAAACTTGTTTACCCTGCGCGATTCCGGAAATACATGCAAGGACTTTGCGACTTCTGAAAAACTAGTAAAACACAATTATAATATGTTGTAGGGTTTTGTATGGTAGTTAATCTACAATATTAGTTAACCTTTTATATTAAACTCAATTTTAATAATTTCTGTATAAGTGTATTTTACAAACTTTAAAATCACGCAAAAGTCGGGCACCTTGCACGAAGATTCTCATAGGGTGCGTGACATCTAGTTTGTTTGTTTGTTCAAAAAAAAAAATGAAACACTATTATATTAGTATTGCTAGATCTGAAACAATTGTGATTTCTGCATAGGGCTGTTGGCAGTGATAAATTGGTGGTATTACTTGATCCACCATGTAGGACAGAGGTCACTAGGCTAATGTCCCCTCTTATATGTGGTTTTCCAGCAAACTCTATGTTGCAGAGAGTTGCAGCTCAACTGTCAAACTAACTAGAAGCAGTTATTATAAGGACACAGTATCACGGACAAAGGTCTGTATGACAAAAGAGGGGTGCACATTAGTATGTTTTGGCAGCACAGTTTGGCCACATGCCAGGCCCTGGTGCCATTCATTATTGTAGACAATTGAAGTCCATGTGCAGTGGTCGTTGGATTAACGTATAGTATTGAAAAATACTTGATTGTTACAAAAAGCAAAAGAAATTCAGTAAAATAACCAAAGGTTACACGGATGTTATAGTTAGGCTCAGATTTCAAATGTACAAAACCTGTGAAATTCCGCAGGTATAGTTACCTCAACTAACTACAACATGTGCTCCCATAATGCACTGTTTATGACCTCACATATTACATCACTCATGACATGGTCAGTGACATCACTGATGACATCTCAAATTACATTACTAATGACATGATCCACACGCCCACTCACACACCCACTCATGCCGGCATACAAACTCTTTGTGCACACACACCTACTCACATATTCATTCATAGACCCATAACGCAAGTAACAGGGACCCACTGACTCACTCCCACAACAACTGACACAACCACTCACTCACCCATACAGTACAAAGTCAGCTATTCACACACTCATATAGCTACTCACACACCCACTACCAGACCCACACAGCCACTCACACACCCACACACTCAGCCATACAGTCAGTGAGATAGTCACCCACTCATCAATACAGTCACTTACACAACCATTCACTCACCCATACAGCCACTGATTTCACTCACCCATACACCCACTCACACACCTGTATTGGCACTCACACACCCACTCTCCCATGAAGCTACTCACACACCCATTCACTCACTGAAGCAGCTACTCACACGTACATTCACTCTCCCATACAGTGACTGACACAGCCACTTACTTATGCTTACAGCTACTCAGACACCCACTCACCCTTACAGTCACTGATTCAGTCACTGATTTCACTCTGAAACAGTCACTAACACACCCTTTCACTCACCTATACAAGCACTCACACAACCACTTAGTCATTCGTACAGCTACTCACACACCCACTCACTCAACCAATATGTGTATATGTGAGAATATATATTATACATTTCTATATGTGTGTGTGTATATATATATATATATATATATATATATATGGATATATATATATATATATATATATATATATATATATATATATGTTATTATATAAGAGGCCATGTGACCTAATAGATTTAGGGGGTCATTCCGACCCTGGCGGTAAAAACCGCCAGGGCCGTGACCGACGGAAAGCACCGCCAACAGGCTGGCGGTGCTTTCCTGCCCATTCTGACCGCGGCGGTAAAGCCGCGGTCAGAAAAGGGGATCCGGCGGTTTCCCGCCGGATTACCCCTGGCTGGGCTGAATCTCCATGGTGGCGCTGCTTGCAGCGCCGCCATTCGGATTCTGACTCCCTTCCCGCCATCCTGTTTCTGGCGGTTTTTACCGCCAGGAACAGGATGGCAGGAACGGGTGTCGTGGGGCCCCTGGGGGCCCCTGCACTGCCCATGCCGCTGGCATGGGCAGTGCAGGGGCCCCCTAACAGGGCCCCAGCATGATTTTCACTGTCTGCTTAGCAGACAGTGAAAATCGCGACCGTTGCAACTGCACCCGTCGCACCCCTGCAACACCACCGGCTCCATTCTGTGCCGGCTCCTGTGTTGCAGGGCCGTTCCCGCTGGGCCGGCGGGTGCTCCCTTGGCGGGCGCCCGCTGGCCCAGCGGGAAAGTCGAAATGGCCCCCACGGTCTTCTGACCGCGGAGCGGTCTTTTGACGGGGAAGTTTGGCGGGCGGCAACCGCCACCCGCCAAACTTGGAATGACCCCCTTAGTCGTGTTTCTACCTCTTTGCCAATCCTGATTTTTCTTGCTGAAAATCTGGTCACCCGAGTGGCGGGCAGTTGGGTGCATTTCTCTGGCCCTGTCACATCGTCCTGTGAAGCAGCACCGCCAGTAGTCAGGGAGCAGGTGGCCCCGCCCCTCATGCAGCTTTGGAGGGGTCCACAAATTGAGCCACAGTCTGTCAAGGGCCACTTGCCTGTTGCCACTGAATGTTCTTTACCCAGGCTTGGGGCCTACAAGCCACTGGCCGATACCTCTGTCTCCTCCCCCACCAGTCTGTACTACTCAGGCCTAGGGACCGCCAAGCTTCACAGCCCGCATGTGTTGCATCATCCACCGCTCGGCTCCCGTCACGTCTCGGTACCGCTGCGCCCTAAAATCAGGTCCCTGGAGTCGTGTGGCCCTGGGAGGGAGGGGCTTGGGAGACACAGGTAGTGTGCAGAACTATGGACCAAATGCGGGATGGCCAATGTCGGTGCTGCATAGCTGTTCTAAGTTTGAGTAAACCACTTTTCTACAGCCAGTCTTTTCCGAGCTGCATAACAAAACAGTTTATTAATTTTTTAGAAAGTAACATGTTGCAGCAAGGTAGTTTATGACTGAAACTTGTTTTTGTTGCATTGCATGTAATCCCGAGACCCTACCCAATTTGGGAAATCTGACATTAATTAGATATTTATAAATTGTACCAAGTGGTGATATTGGTTCTTGCCTAAAAGAATGTTTATGCTGTTTGAGGTTCGTAGGTTGTATATCTCAATAACATGTCATACCATAGTCATAGCATAAATAGGGCTCCCTGTTTTCCATTTTTATTGATTTTTACAGATAAACACAGACAGAAAACATTCTCTTTCCTCTCTGTATTCATTTTTACAAGTGGAAAACTACAGATAATTTGGCTTCTTTTGAGTGACTCACCATGCTGAGATTAATGGCTTTCAGGCCAACAGCTGTACATATTGGCAGCACAAGGAGTTACAAAGCTCAATGAGAGTTCTTTAAATTACTGCATAGCTCAACAGTATACGTGCTAATGTACTATTCATTTAATGTGGGGTTATTATTTCATTATTTTTGGCAGTGTAATGTGCTAAAACCTGACAGGCTTCAAAGTATGAGTGCACATTTATCCATTAAATAAATGTAAAAATATACAAGTTATACCCTCATCTGTTCACAAAAAGCTAAATAAATATGGATAGATACCACTAAGATGTCCCAAAAATAAATATGGATAAATACAGATGAAAATATTTAAAAAATAACTACCATTAAACCGGGAGCCCTAACCATAATATTGTACAATAACAGGCCAATGACAAATCACACCATATAATAAAAGATCACACCATATCATAATGTACAATAACAAACCCTACATAATTTTTAAATTGTACAAACTGGTGATGGCATTACTTTCCTAAAAGAATGCGTATGCCTACTAACAGACGTTCATAGGATATGCATCTCAATAACACACCATACCATTCTCATACCATAATATACTGTACAATAACAGGCCATGCCATGCCATACATACTATAAAACAACAGGCCAAACATACCATACACTACAAGGAGAGTCTATGCCATGTCATACCATTGCATTTCATACTATACAATAACACGCCATATATTCATTACCATACCATACCATACCATACAATGACAGCCTGCACCATATCATACTCTCTAGTCGTCACCCCCGCATTCCTTTACCTCTCCCACCCCGACCCGTCAAGTTACCTTCACCTTACTTTACTTCCACCCCACTCTCCTGAACCCTGAAGGCAACCTCACATCCCTTTTGGCCTACCTACATATGAACCTTCGAGTTACCCTCACCTCCCTTTACTTCTACTCACGAGTGAGCCCGCAAGTCATCCTGACCTCTCTTTACCTCCACCTCCAAACCCTCAAGTCACCCTCACCTCCTTTATCTGTACTCACCCCTGAAACTCAAGCCACATTAATCTCCTGTTACTGCTACCCATCCTGATCCCTCAAAGTCACCCTCACCTCCCTTTAACTCCACCGAGCCCTCAAGTCACTTTCACCTCCCTTTACCTCTACCTGCCCTAACTCTCACGCCAGCCTCACCTCCCTTTAGATCTACCCGCCCATGCACCATCGAGACACGCATAGTCCCTTCTACTCACCCCTGAGCCCTCATGTCACTCTCTTCTTCCCTTACCTCTAGCCACCACTGACCCCTCAAGTTTCCCTCACCTAATTTCCCTTTACCCACCCCTGGCCCTCAAGTCCAGTAGTTTCTCTCACTTCTCGTTACCTATTCTCTAACTACCACAGAGCCCTCACGTCAGCCTCACCACTCTTTAGCTCTATTCTCTCTGAACCTTCAGGTCACTCTCACATTCCCCCACCATGGACCATCATGTCACCCTCAACACATTTCATCCCTACCCACCCCAAACCCTCAAGCCACTTTACCTCTGCTCACCTCTGAACCCTTCAACTCATCCTTCCCTCCCTTTACCTTTATCCACCCATCAAACCTAAAGTCATCCTTATCACCCTTTACTTATACACGATCCTAAACATTAAAATAACTTTTTTAAATAACATAAAAAGTATGTTATTTAAAAGAAAATAATTACCTGTGTAGTAAAGTACTGCATGGTAAAGGTAAAAATACTTACTGGTATGTAAGATCCTGCACGGTAAAGGCCGCAAGGTAAAGGCTGTTTCCACCTCAGGCAGGACACAATATTTTGGTAGCACTGTTGGTTGTTTTATGTCCTTCAGTGTGTTTGGTGATCACCTTCGCTTGTCTGACAGTTTGCTCCCTCCTTCCCCACTTCCCCCACCACGCCCTATACTTTAGGTCTCGCCTGAGACAGCACATGTACTGTCGCTTGCAACATGTTTGTTTACTTAGGAGGCTTAGAGCTCACCCGTTGCTTACCATGGCTTGGCTACATCATCACTCTCAATATCTTGCTCCTCCTTTGTCAGCAAATGCCAGACTCACTCTGTCTTTGTGTTTTTGTCCCTACCCTGGAGCATGGCCCAAGTTCGGCTTCACTTGCCCAGTGTTCTTCTACCCCTCACTGCTTTCAGAAGTCATTTTTCCTTTTTACTTTCACCCCCTTTCTCTTGCTCCATCCCTCATTGTTTCTGCGTTGTTGCTTATCCGGTCTGCCTCTCACCCAGTGTTGTCTGCCCATTCACCCCACATGCCCTCTCTCTTTGTTGCTGCCCTCCTCCTGTCTTATCAGAAACAAAAGCGCCCAAACATGATGCCACTGAGTGCCAAGATGCACAAAGATGCTAGCCGCATGTCACTCCCTCCTCTGCTTTGCAGGGTCTTTTTGTTGCTGTCCTCATGTGGGGCAAAAACGGCAAACTTCAGCTTGGACGTAAGATAATTAAAAAACTTTTTTGTGAAGGCAGATAATAAGTTTATACTAAGAAAATGGATCACCACCCCTCCCAGTCAGCGCTGGCCAGTCATAGCACGTTTTTTTCTAACTTTCTGACATACTGTGCTGCATCCGTGCTGCTGTACAACATGGCTAAACGGAATTGCAAAGCCAATAGTTCTACCATGGGTGAGACTGCCTGGCTTTGTAAATTCTTGTATAAATTCCTCCTGAATTTGGATATGCCTCACAATGTCCAATGAAAATTCTTTATGCATGATTATGAACAGTAACATTTAAATCCAAATTAGATAAATTCATTGGATATGTGTCATAAAAATATATATTTTGTTTTGAGGAATTGATAGGTGCCCTTCACAAGTGTAAAAGTAGATATATTTTAAGAAGTCTAAATAAATGTAGTCTAGTGCTACTTTAACACTCAATCTGCCTTTATTCTGCAAACAATATTTAATAACAGAAATACTTACAACCACTTGGGTGCCACACTTATCGAATGGCATGGTGATGACAGCCCACTGACCCTCCTGTCGAGCTTGGCACTCCGGGCTGTTGAGGTGGACATCGTGAATCGATAGTTCGGCATCGGTGACCAGGCTGAGGGGCAGGCGGTATTCACCGTGGTGGGAGAGGCAGGTAAACTCAGGGGGGTCCTCTGGTCCTGGAAGAGAAGAGCCCAGCACCCTGGTAAGATATCTGGTAAATGTGTTTGAGAATGCTAGTGAACAGTGAAAGCAGAATATATTAAAATGTGTGTCCTTTAATACCAATGGTATGAGCAGTGGAAACAGATAGACATGTCTTCTCCAACTACACCCGGACTTTGAACTACATCTCCCTCTCAAGTGCTGTGGTTGTCTTATAATTCTCTTTCATGGTTGATCCCTCTTGTTTATTTCTTGACTCCTGCACTTACCCCCTTTTGTCCTCTTTCCCTTTTCTTTTGTGACTTCTCTTCCCATGTCTACCTGCTACAGCTGTGCCTTTTCTCTCATATCTTCCATCTCCTCTTCATTTTAATTACCTGCTAATCTTGATCTAGCTCGTCTTCCCTACTGTTGTCTCTTCCTATAATAGTTTCATATAGATCTCCTCACTTATCAGTTGTTTTTTGTGTCCCTCATCTCTTTTTTACTCATCAGTATTTTATTGTGCTCACCTCATTTAGATGTTTTCTTTATATTAAATTTTAAGGATCCTATCCCTATTGTCCTCTCTCACTTGTATATGTTTCTTTTTATACTTTCACCCAATCCTATTAAGTAAAAAAAAAAAAAAAAAAAAAAAGTCCAGATCCATCTCTTTGAGGAGTATCTGCTATATCAGGATTGATGACCTGATCATTTAACATCAACCCACATAGAATGAAGAACTGAAATTTTAACTTCAAACCACCTCGACCCATTTCAAGCCAACAAAGATTCCTTCTCCACCCTTTTACCTCTCTGAGACTAGGCTGCCACACCCAATATTTGCAGTCATCCCCTCCCTCACTCATCATTCATCAGTTATCTGCTATTCTCAAGTTCTCTTACGCTCACTCTCTGGCCTCAATGTTAGGTATAGGTCGCTGTTAACACTAATGGGGCTGTTAACAGTAGTTAACAGTCCCACGGAATTTAGAGATTAGAGGCACACCCCCAATCTCTTTCATCCAGAACTTTAGACTGCTGGCTGCTGTATAGTTGTGCGTGTGTGACAGCAGAGCCGGGGTGTGAGGAGTGGAGGTCGGTGGAGTCCACAATAAGGAGGATCTAAGTAGTCTCTCGAAGTACTTTCCCAGGCATGCAAGGAAACCCCTCACAATTTGAAATCTGTCATCAGTATGACACGCTTACCCTACAGATTACTGCAGTACCTGATTGTGAAGGGACTAAGGGACCCATATGCTACCCCTGAAGTTTAAGGGTTCATAGGGCTTTCATCTGGTATGCCCCTCCTTCTTTTGAGGTCTAAATTAATATCACAGTACTGCAGAAAATCCGCCTGTATGGCACTATTTCTGTAATATTGCATTTGGAAGTAAATCAAGAAACATGAGTAACGTAGGTATATACAAATGTATGTATATATGTATGATGTGATACGTCTATTGCACAGACTTAGCACAAAGGGTGCAGAGCACAGGGAAATCCCAGTGGCATGATAGAACAGGCTATTGGGAAGGTAAATGAAACCCACATAGTTATATATATATATATGGGTATCAGTATGCCTTACCCACACCAATGCTTTCTTGCACCGCAAATTACAAGAACAAAAAAGATTGGGTGGAAATTTTATGGAAACTATCAATTTTTCTTTACTGGGTATTGAATGATTATGTTTTTTCCCTCTGGAAAAGAATGCCTAAAATGTACACACTAATAGAATGTGTGTGTGTTTCTGCATGTGTGTGTGTATACATGTGTGTGAAAATGCACATTCACCAAAGGAATACTTAATTCTTTTTTCTGGGTATTACATGGGACACCTGAGAGTGCCCATGCAATGCAGAACAGGCCAGCTAAACTGTAAGTGTGTGCACTGTAGAATTGGTGTGTGGTTCCACACCCACCAGAGATGAGAGAAAAGAACTGGGTGGGTGGGACTCTGAACAGGAATAAAGGGGAGGGGCAGTTGGCTTGCAATGGAGGAGAAAGCAGAATAGTGGACAGAAAATACAGTGAAATAGACACAGGTGACATAGGGACTGCAACATCAAACATAGCACTTGATTTCTTTGGGTGGAAGTATTTTTTAAGCTAAAGATAGCCTCTTCTTCAATGTTAGTGAACGTAAAATGAATTTCCCTTGATATTTTTATTTATAATTTTTGTATTAGTTGTTCCCAAATGTTTCTTTGTATGTTTGATACACAGTGCCGAAGAAGAAGGACATAGAGACGGACTAACATGTATTGTCTTTAGGGGAACTTAATTAAATGGTGTGTTTGGCAGTACTTTGGCCTTTTGGTAGGCCTACTCCTTCCTAGAGGTCAGTTGAGGATAGAGTACTCTAGGTCTTCTATTTGGCACGCCAGTCTGGGACAGGGCCACTGGATGGGGCACCATCGTCATTTAGATGGTTAATGGTACATTATAGAGGAGCAGCTCATTCAGAGGGGGGAGAGATGGGCTTATATCAGTGCCTACATCTCCCTATAGATGCAAATGAGCCAGGGCCACATAATACCAATAAAGGAGTGACCTTGTGGATGGGAAGAGATGTTGTGGACACTGCCTCCATCGACCAAGTTAAAGCAGCTGTCTTGTGGTGTGAAGAGGTTATGGAGGGCATTCAACAGAAGAGTGTGAGGTACGGGGCTATGGGCAGAGGGGGAAACAAAAAGGGCACCACAATCTTCCAGGAATTGGCTGGCTAGTAAGTTAATTTTGGGAGTACTTCTAGAGGCACGCTGTGGGAGGTGTGCCGAACTATTAATGATTAGTGCAGTGGAGCAGCACATGCCACGACCATCTTCCACCTCTAACACAGGCCTATTTAATTAAACAATATGGACTTCAAAGATAACTTCTCGGACCACCTCTCCTAAGTGACTTTCACCTCCCAGACAACACAAGAATTAAAAACCACAAGAAACACCCTCCTCAACTTCATCGGCACACTCAATGCACAGCAAATCAGCCAACCAATCCACTCTCCAATAGCTAAAACCTCAACCCCATTTTTTTTTATATCACAATCCACACCTCTCAAACCACTGGACTAGACCAATCACCTCGACATCCCCATCAACATGCTCATCATCCAACCAAAACACTCAGATCAACCCCCAAAGAGATCAAATAATCTTTAGATGTTTGAATATTTTTTCCATCAACAACCTGAAGCTCAAAATCATCTCTCACTCTGCCACCTCCCTATTTGATGACAGCGCTATTCTGAATTACTTTATACTTTCCTTTCTGGAAAATCACTTCAACTATAGCATTCAAGTTCAAGCTGAAACCCTCATCACCCTGGTACTCTAAAGGCCTTTGCCAAAAACGATCCATAGGTAGGAAAGAATAGGGAAGAAAAACAGGAACTCCAGTGACTTCACACTTCTGAAGTCCCTCCCTGCAACATGTAAACAACTCATTACATCAGCCATAGCCCAGTGCAATACCAGCAAGCAGAATGTAAAAACAATTGCAACTACCTCCCGCCTGCCCTCTAATTCTACACTCCACAGGCAAGTGCAATGTCCTCAACTTCTCATTCAGTGAAACAATAGAAGGTTCCACCACACATCGATAACGCCAATCCTACTTCTACTCTAGCCCCTTTGTGCTGAGTCCCACAATGGCCATCCTTCAAATCCCTGACTCTCGGAGGCCTTACTGACATCTTCAACTTCCTCAAAGCCACCTCCTATGAAGTTGATGTCTTAACCTCATCTTTTTTTAAAGCCCTCTCAGAGGCTCTTTCATGCATACGCCCCATTGTCAATGACTCCTTTACTCAACACATCTTCCCAGAAGCTTTCAAGACAGGCCTAAGGAGAACAATAGTACTTCTTGATGACTTCACAAACTATTGACCCATCTCTCGTTAATCCATCACCAGCAAGGTCATAGAAAAAAGCAGTCTATGAGATTGCGTCAATTACAACAACCATTGCTTACAAAAGTGCCAGTATGCCTTAAGACCACTTTAAAGTACGCAGACAGATGCATTTCAAATCCTATATAATGCACTCCTAACCACAGATACTCATGACCCCTGTCTCCAGGTACTTCTCCATCTCTCAGCCGCCTTCAACACTGATCATCCCTTTCTCATCTAATGTTGAAGTCTCACATGGGGTTCATTGGCAACATCCTTTACTGGTCCTGCTCCTAACTATCCAACCATCCAACCAAGCCACTTGGTTCATATGGGCCCCTCAAAATCCCAGAAAATCTCTAACACCTGCAGAGTCTGCCATGGTTCGTTCATGTCCTCTATCCTCTACAGCCTCTACATAAACTACCTTTGGACTCTTCTCATCAAAACCAACATCACAAGTCCCCAACAAAATGACCACACACAACTCTACTTGAAAATCTCTTCATCCAATACCTCACATTATACCTATGCCTCATCCAACTTTCTATGATATTAACATCATAAAATTGTGATACACAAATATTGTGGCAAAACAATTGTGATGTTAAATATTGAGTTTACATATTTGTAATAAAATCTACAAAAATATTGTCTACAAAATAGAGTCCTACTTAATACTGAGATTAAGTGGGTCAGTATGTATTTAAAAATATAATTTTAAAATACTCAATTATCTTAAATGGTAAAAAAGTGTGTATATATATATATGTATATATATATATATATATATATATATGTTTTTTAAATAATGCTTACAAATAAATTTCTATTAATATATACCTAAACAAAACAATTTTCACAAAAATTAAAGCAAACGCTAATGATATGTACAAAATGTTAAACTCACAAACAATATACATTTAGCATGACAAATGAAAAAATAAAAGTATACAGTATAATTACTGAGGGACAAAAATAATATTTTAAGTGCTGCATCTAACATAATAAACATAAAAATGGTAATACATATGAAACAATTATTCTCTATTAAAATAAAAATCAAACCAAAAACTGACATTCCAAATTCTCCCAAAAAAGTGGAAAAAAATTATTTGTGAAAAATACAATTTACCACTTCTCTTTAACCTGTAAAATAGTAGGAAATGCATTCCACTGTGGAAAGATAAAATGTACTCCACTCCAACTTGAGCTACAAAAGGGAGAGCGCAGGACTTCGGAGAGGTCATATTTACAATTCAAACTCCTGTCTAAACAACAGCAGAGAAACTTTGGAGGGGGGCATCAGATTTGCTATTCCCACTGGTGAAAGTATGGGACTTGCTAAGGGTGAGGTTTACTATTTGCACAACAACCTAAGCAGCATTAAATAAAGCATTGGACTTTGGCCAGGTTAGATTTAGGGCCTCATTACGAGTCTGGCGGTCCCTGGAATGCCAGGTTTGCGGATGGCGGTCTGACCACCTCCAATGCGGCGGTCCGGCCACCACATTACAATCCTGGTGGTCGGGCCACCAGGGAGCCACCATCTCCTCCGGGATCAGAGATCCCGGCGGTCTGGAGATGGCAGTGGTCCTAATCCGCAAGGGCAGCACTGCAAGCTGCGCTGCTCTGGGGATTACCACTGCCATGAAAATGCTAGCAAAGAACGGGTGCAGGGGCCCCTACACTGCCCATGCACTTGACATGGGCAGTGCAGCCCCCCCGGCCAGCAACATTGCAATGTTCATTGTCTGCTTTGCAGACAGTGAACATTGCGAGGCTGCTAGTGCACCCTGCGCTCTACAGCATTGCCACTGGCTCGATTACAAGCCAGAGACAATACTATAGGATGTTTCCCTCCAGGCTAGCGGGCGGAAACTCAGGTTTCCGGCCGCTGACTTAGTAGGAAACTCTTAATGGGGCCGGCAGGGAGGTAACTTGTATGGCAGCAATCTCCCCGTCGGAAGTTAGGTGGACAGTGTAAACCGTTTGCCTAACTCATAATGAGCCCCTCAATGTGATCACTCCAGCCTGAGCAACGGTAGTGAAGTGTTGGACTTTGGTGGGTTCAGATTCACTATACCTACTCTAACTTGAGCAATAGTAGGGAAAATGTTATATATGTGTATACAGTGTTTGTACACAAGCACAACATGGATTAGTCTTGCACTTGTGTCTTAGCTGGTAAAAATACACACGAGTG
The DNA here is from genome assembly GCF_031143425.1 of Pleurodeles waltl. Taxonomy (NCBI): domain Eukaryota; kingdom Metazoa; phylum Chordata; class Amphibia; order Caudata; family Salamandridae; genus Pleurodeles; species Pleurodeles waltl. The sequence goes on along the minus strand of NC_090448.1, from coordinate 22,833,951 downwards.
TGACATGTTAGCGTTGCCCTTGGGTCTAGTTATAATATGCATGACAGCTATAACCATAAGTGAAGTGATGTCTTTAGAACAGTGCAAACTGGAAAGAGCCGCTCTTATTCTGTACTGTGATGTTTTAAAATAAGGGGAGCATGGGTTGGAAAGTTGTGGGGATACTTATTCAGGTGTGGTGACTGTTGTTGTCATTTGTTATTTGGACTGCCGTACGGATGTTCATGTATTCAATAATAAACAGATCTTACCGCGTTACGCCCTGGCTCCTGGGACATCATTTTGGTGCAACTCCAGTCTCAGTAAAAGTAGAGAAATCATTGAAACAGGTCATATTTACCATTCCCACTCTAACTTAAGCAACATTGGCAAAACTACTGGGCTTTGAAGGGATCAGATTTACTATTTCAGTTCAAACTAATTGACAGTAGGGAAAGTGCTGGACTTTGGAGAGGTTACATTTGCTATTCCCAGTTCAACCTAGGCAACAGCAGGGAAAGTATTGGACTTCGGGGGAGGCGGGTTTAAATTTTATTTTAAAAAACTCAAATTTCGATAAACAACCAAAACCCCCACTAAATTACTTAAAAAACTAATAAACAAATCAACTTATACCCCTTTTTAGCAATGTAAACATTATTTGCAATTAAAAACGCTCAAACATTTACAATATAACAACCCCCCCACTCCCTTACAGTCCCAACAATCCACAAAAAGGAGAAATGATACTAACTTAAATAAATAAATCACAACAAAAACTTGAAAAGGACATAAATGTTCATAAAATAAAAACATAACACATTAAAAAAAGAATATCATCAAGTAAATAATTTACATAATACCAAAAAATAACAAAAATAAATAATCACATTTAAAAAGAAAATAACATAACTAATATAATGAATTAAAAAATGTTTTCTATTAATTTAAATAAACTAACACATAATTTAAGTAATCAATTTAATTAGCCAATTACATTTTACAAATTATTTTAAAAAGTTGTAAAAAAACGTTAACATTTATATTGAAACATCTTCCCACCCTATTCCTTTGTTAGCTCTGCAAGCTGCTAATTATATGAAACAAATTAAAATAGGCTGAAAAATAAAACTTTAAAAATATTACCAAAATAATAAAACTGCTACAAAACAACCAATTAACATATCAATAAAACAATTACACATTAAAAATAGTACAGAATCTATATTGTATACAACTATAGTTGTTGAGTACAAAATATTAAAACTTTAAAAAACAATATTTTTACCTGTCGTATTCTATACCATGATATACTTCTAACTTCAATATTTTTTTACTAGATTTATGTCTGACAATATTTTTGAGACAATATTACTGTATTGCACCTCCTATAGACTTTGATATCCAAACCCACCAAGAAAGAATTCCTGTGATTTCCCAAGAACTACCATACAAAACCTGACACAATCACATGAACCTGGATGGATTTCTGCACCAACGTATACCCAATTTGCCAATTTGCCTTGGCCATGGATATCACCCTCAAGAAACACCTCACCAAGAAAACCCGGGCACCGAGTACTAGCACTCTTGACTGAAAAAAGTTAAACAATTTCTTCCAGAGAATGACGTCAGAACTTCTGTTCAAGCCCTCATACTCTTGCATCTCAATCTCCACATTTGCCATCTGAAGAGCATCCTAAATGCAGAGGTTCACCCCATTCATGACTTAAAGAAATTTGATGATATTACCTTAATACCTTGGAACGAGTAAAAAACTTCAACTATCTAGGGATACTGCTTGATGCCAAGTTGTCATGGGCACCGCACGTCAATAAAGCTGCTATCTCCTTAGTTCATAGTTCCATGGGATTAGTAAAAATTACAAATGTTCAAGATCTAGCTTTGTTTCACCAGTATTTGAGATCTATAGGTGCAAAGCACAGGCTGCTGCTTTATATGGTGCCGAACTCTGGGGATTTACAAATCTAACCCCACTGGTTACCCAGGAAAATAATGTTATGAGGGGGGTACTGGGTCTCCCTCCATCTACTCCACTGATTCCTCTAACCTATGATATTAATATGAAACAAATAGGTAAATTGGCAGCCCTGAGGCCCTTACTTTACTGGTGTAGACTTTGGACAATCCCTGAATTGATCCAATATAGGCAAGCACTAATTGAGATCATGGACTTGGACAAGGCCATCTCCCTTCCGTGGCTCCACTATATAAGGCAATGCTTTTACAATCTAGGGCTGAAATTTTATTGGGAAGAACCGCATACACTCACAACACAATCTAAGATTCGACTTAAACAAGTATTTTGGGACTTCACTCTAAACAGCCCTCTCTACAGCAAGGATCTAGGTAGACTAACCTTAAGTTTCCTGGATATCAAACCATTACCGAGAGCTGAGGAATGGATAGATACTATCCAACGTAGGCGAGCATAAGTTTTATTTATGAAGTTCCGATATGGGACTCTCCAGGTTAGGACTTTTACTTCTAAATGGGGCCCCTTGAGTGGGAGAAGACATGAGGCGACTTGTGGGCTGTGTAATATGGAGACTTCTGAAACGACGGATCATGTACTTTTAAACTGCAAAGCTTATGATAAACCAAGGAGGAAATGGATTCGACCTATTTGCAGGAACGTTGGAATCAGGAATTATAATGAAGCAGCTAGATTCTTGAGATCTAGTACTATACCATATGTTGTTTTTGGTTTAAGCCAGTTTTTACTAGCAATTTCATTTATCAGAGACAAGGCGGGCCTGAGGCTCTAGGCGCTTTAACTCAGACAAAACCCCCACAGTTAATTTACGGTCCCCAAAATGATAAATGGGAGCCGTCTTCTGTAATCCAATGGACTCTGGTTATACATTTAGCTAAGGATATATTTAGCCCAGGGGATATTGATAATGCTTGGGAAGAACATGAATTATAAAATAATGTTGCCCCTTAGCACAAGGACCGTAGTTATCGGGAGGATTTTTAAGTTTTTTAGAATTGTCATTTGACACTTATGGAACTAGCTTTTAGATCCAGTTATTTATTTATTTTTACTTAATTGATGAAATAGTCCTCCCCTAGTTAAGCAAATAAGTGCCTGATGGCACGGGAGGCAAATTTTAAGGGTTTTATAAAAATGTAATATTGTAATTGATTGTTATTTATTGCTTTTAGGACTAACATTGGCCATTATCCAGACAGTCTGATTTTAGTATTTAAGTGAATATTAATTGTTGCTGGAATAATGTGCTTTTTGTATTGCTTGATTGTATTTCCCTTTTATGGCTTTTAGCCGAATAAAGGCGTGCGTGCACAAATATGATATTACCTTAACCTTGATGTAACTCCGCTGGCTCCCCCTGATAGCCAGTCTCCTGCTCAAAATCAGCTGCACCATCTGCAAAGACTGATAGCCTGCACCCTTTGAGAACCACGAGAAGTGTTAAGCTTGTAAGAGAGACAGGGAGCCAACCCAGTAAAGGATGTTAGTGATCCGTAGCCAGGACACCATCAAAGTAGAGATAATGATGTGCTAAAAAGAAAAAACAATGTCTTCTCCATTCATGCACCCAAGATCTGGAGGAAACTCTCTATAGCGGAAGATTTAGAAGATAGCTGAAAACACACCTATTTAAAGAATACTGATTCAGGACAAGGTAAGAGTCCATGTCCACTTTTAGAACCCACCATCCTCTCTAATCACTCATTGACTGTCTCTATGCCTTAGTCTAGGTTTCCACAAGACAAATGATACCACAAACAAACAGATAGGAGTGGGGAACAAGGGTGGAGAGTGGCTACAGGGCTAGGGCACCATTAATGAGTGAGTTGAGGCCACCTTCAGGGCTGAGAGTGTGGTAGAGGGTGAACCTGTGGTGAGGATGTAAGGTGAGAGATATGCAACCAAAGGGTAATGTGGAAAAGCAGATGGTGTTGGCAAAGCAGGGGATTGGTGTTTTTTTCCCAAATAAGGATGGAAAAGATATGATATACAGTTGAGATGGATTGAGGTAGGAGGCAGGCACTATGCATCGAGTGCAATTGAAGGGTAACAGTTTGGGGAATGAGAAAGCAGTAGCAAGAGTTGAGCGGATGGCTCATGTCAAAGAAGGTCAATGGAAATCAGATGACAGAAATAGTGTGCTTGTAGAGGCCTTGGTAGGTGGCCTGGGAGGGATGAGATGAGGGAAATGTTTGAGGTTATTTAAACAGCCATGAACCAAGTAGTTGGCCACACCCTCTTCCCAAATGACACAAATGACCATTGCCTCTCAATCCTCCTTGAACTCTGCAGCTTTCATCACCTTCAGACCTCCGCATTATTCCACACCCTGAAAACTCACATGGGCTTCACTGGAAAAAGTAGACAGTGGTTCAATTCCTACCTCACCAACCAACAGTAATCCATTCAGATTGGAACTATTAAATCCTGGACTCTCCCTATCACCTGTGGCATCCTAGTATTACCCATCATTTCCCAAATGTATGCAGTCAGCAACATTAATACCACCAGTATACTGATGACCTACAACTCTGTCTCAAGTTTCCTCAGCCCATGACATACGTAGACTCAAAGCCTGCTTCCAATTAATCCAAACCTGGAAGTCAATAAACTAACTAATGCTAAACCCCATGAAGGCACCAAACATTGTTTGATGCAATCATGGCTCTAAAACTTAAGTCTAGCAGACTTCATACCCCGAATGACAGAACAGGCCAAATCAGTCAGATTCTCCCTTGACTGGAACCTCTCACTCGAAGAACACATTGCCTAGAAGACAAACCCTGCCTGGTTCCAAATCATTTCTCCCAGAAGACATTTAAACAGTTCAAGCCCTACTCCTCTCCCATTTGGCTTGAGTCAGCACCCTGCTCAAAGACACCCACAGACTGCCCTTGCTCCCCTGAACAGCATCCTTCACACAGCAGCTGCATGGCTCATCCCGGGGGTGAAAAAATCTGATCACATCACCCTCACGCTAAAGGCTCTTCACTGGCTACCACTGCAAACCTGGATCATCTTAAATATGAGATACATCACTTACAAGTCCCTTTACACCAAGCCTCCTGTTTACCTGGCTAACAAACTAACAAAATCTGTGTGTCAATGCCAGACAAGGAGCTCTGTCATCACCAGATTATAAACTAAACACTGCAGGAAGTAAAAAACAAGCCTTCTCAACATAACACCCCGCGATCTAGAATACGTCTCCTCTGTCATCGGACCATCACTACCCGTCCTACAATTCAGGAAGAAACTGAAAACTCACCCCTTCCATAAACATTATCTCAGATAGGCTGACTTCTCAACCCTTCCACTAGTTCTACCTTCTCCTTATTTGCCTTCTGACTCATATATACCCACCGTGGCTTCTTATCCACTGTACTGTGCATTTTTGCTAGAAGGTAAAAATTACACCTTAGACATACCAAAACATACATGTGTGGCCACCAAGAGATGTGGCCAGTTAGGTGTGCATGATAGGGCATTAGGGAATTTATTTACACCTCATTTAAAGGTATAGTGGAACTCTTGTGCAAATATCCAGGCTGATGAGAGAAGGGGATGAGCCTGAGGGAGCAGAGAAAAGAGAGTGAGAGGAGGGGTCGAACACAAGGCTTGAACAATTAGGCTCTGAAGGAGGGTGGTAGGAGGAGGGCACCAAATGGGTGATTATGCCTGTACATGGCAAATGGCTACATTATGCACAGCCGTGCAAAGGGAATTTCCAGGTATTTAGATGTGGGGAGAGGGAGTGGAGGCAGCTGGTTTATGATTGATTCATGAAAAGTTCCATATCACTATTTTAATTTGGAGGAAGGATTAGGGTAGCATGGAACGGCTTTGGGTGATTGGTAGTGGGTAGTGGGGACCAGTGCTTAATTTGAGCCAGTCGGTGCAAATGGGGTTGATCCAAATATTGCTATGACAGCTACATCGGCAGCTGTAAAAGGTGTTGTCTGGATCAATCATATTAGGGTCTGGGGAAGGTCTGCTACAGAGGTCTAGCCTCAAGTTGATGGCAGCTCCAACATTATGGCCTGATTTATCTGAGGAACTAAAAAGGAGAATTAATATACATTTCATTTGCACATTGCATATTATAAAAGCACATATGCAAATAGTCAATTTGCAGGGACACACTGCTACAATATTACTAAAACACTTCACATCAAGTTTAAAAACGGAGATGGAACATAAATCACCAACTAACTGGGCAGCTAAAGTGAAGGCAAGATAAATAGCAGGATTTGAAGTTAATATGAAAAATAAATAAAACATAATTTGTACCGCATTTGTCACTGGAGAGAAAGGAACCAAGGGGCCGATTACGACTTCGGCTGTAAGGGAACCGCCATCTCTTTTCGGCGGTCCAACCGCCCACATACCAGCCCCATTAGCATGTGTGTGGGAACCCCGCCACCAGACCGCCGCCACCACCAATATCAGAGCTTCCGTGGTGGTGGTGGGAGAGGCAAAGGCGACCAACAAAGGCGGTCACATCATTTCTCCTGCGGGATAAATCTGCCTTTTTGCAGACCTTTTCATTCGTCGGAACAGCGCCAAGCAAGAGTTGGCGGAAAGGCAGGTAATGAGCCAAATAACTGGCTCTGGGGTGAATGTGCCCTTGTGTAATGTAGCTGTGTTCATGTAGTGGCCTCTGACGCCATCATGTCGGCATGCGCATTGTTTCACTTTCACAACATGATGCAAGGAAACAGTGTGCCCAACTGGCTGGAGGCACCGCAGTATGACCGGCAGTGGCTTCCAACTCTTCTAGAGCCGCAGTGTGTTGCCACCATGACTGCTCCTCCCACGCACCTGCAAGAAACTCGTAATGCGGTGGTCGAAATGCCGCAGGGTTGGCGGTGTTCCCTCTACTACCACCAAGGCGGGCTGGCGGTATGACCTCCAAAGTTCTAATCGGGACCTAAATGTACCTCACCAGATGTTTAAAAAAGCTATGTTGTTTTACGGCTAGGTAGGAATAGGGTTATTAGAAACTTCTGTTCGCTTCAATTTGAATAGAAGTGAAGAGAATGGATTCAATCCACTTGAGCTTCTATAAGGGGTGAGCGAGGTGCTGAAGGAGAGGGCAATGAGGAGTTTATAATTTGGGAAACAAAGAAATCATTCAATTGACCACGAAGTACTGTAGAATTAATTATTTAGAGGGAGCCCTGTCTAATACTAAGCAGAGACAATTAGCTTAAAGGGGGTTGATTGCTGCCTTAAATATTGAATCACAAAAGATTTTTCACAGCACAAATGGCCTCTTACTCCAAGTGTTTGACTCCGCTTTGAGTACTAAGCACATGTATTCCACCACTTAGGTTCCAATCCTCCATTTTGTTCCTTCGCAGCTTTTCACTCGGCAGAAAACCAAAAAGCGAGAGGGGATTCAATGTGAGTCTTACACAAGGTGGTTGTTTGTGCCAGTCTTACATGAGGCAGCTATGTGTACCAGTCTTACATGAGGCAGCTATGTGTACCAGTCTTACATGAGGCAGCTATGTGTACCAGTCTTAGATGAGGTAGTTATGTGTGCCAGTCTTACATGAGGTAGTTATGTGTGCCAGTCTTGGATAAGGTAGTTATGTGTGCCAGTCTTACATGAGGTAGTTATGTGTGCCAGTCTTAGGTGAGGTAGTCATGTGTGCCAGTCTTAGTTATGTGTACCAGTCTTACATGAGATATTCATGTGTGCCATTCTTGGATGAGGTAGTCATGTGTACCAGTCTTAGGTGAGGTAGTCATTTGTGCCAGTCTTGGATGAGGTAGTTATGTGTGCCAGTCTTACATGAGGCAGCTATGTGTACCAGTCTTAGATGAGGTAGTTATGTGTGCCAGTCTTAGTTATGTGTACCAGTCTTACATGAGATATTCATGTGTGCCATTCTTGGATGAGGTAGTCACGTGTACCAGTCTTAGGTGAGGTAGTCATTTGTGCCAGTCTTAGATGAGGTAGTTATGTGTGCCAGTCTTACATGAGGCAGCTATGTGTACCAGTCTTAGATGAGGTAGTTATGTGTGCCAGTCTTAGTTATGTGTACCAGTCTTACATGAGATATTCATGTGTGCCATTCTTGGATGAGGTAGTCATGTGTACCAGTCTTAGGTGAGGTAGTCATGTGTGCCAGTCTTAGATGTGGTAGTTATGTGTGCCAGTCTTACATGAGGCAGCTATGTGTACCAGTCTTGTATGAGGTAGTTATGTGTGCCAGTCTTAGATGAGGTAGTCATGTGTGCCAGTCTTACACGAGGTAGTTATGTGTGCCAGTCTTAGATGAGGTGGTTGTGTGTGCCAGTCTTACATGAGGTAGTTATGTGTGCCAGTCTTACATAAGGTAGTTATGTGTTCCGGTCTTGGATGAGGTAGTTACATGTGCAACTCTTACATAAGGGAGTTATATGTGCCAGTCTTGGATAAGGTAGTTACATGTGCCAGTCTTACATGAGGTGGTTGTGTGTACCAGTCTTAGATGAGGTGCTTGTGTGTGCCAGTCTTGGATGAGGTAGTTATTTGTGCCAGTCTTACATAAGGGAGTTATGTGTGCCAGTCTTGGATGAGGTAGTTACTTGTGCCAGTCTTACATGAGGTGGTTATGTGTGCCAGTCTTGGATGAGGTAGTTATGTGTACCAGTCTTAGTTATGTGTGCAAGTCTTAGATGAGGTAGTTATGTGTGCGCAGTCCATGTTTTCATCATAGAACTCAGAATATCCAAAGCTGTTTCATTATGAAGGTGTTTGTTAATTAGTGCAGCAACAAGTGAGGAAAGTGGTGTCAGTAATCACTCTTGTTCTGGGAACACTGTCCACATGCATCAACCGAGCAGGCCCAGCGGCAGATCACATGATCCCACAGCCACCTACCCATCCAATCAGAGCCCACTGGGCTTTTTCTTAACTCCCTCACCACCGTAACACAAACGGAGAGTTTAGGGAGATTGGAACAAAGTATTTAGTAGGAATCGACCCATACTAGCTCCCTGCATATAAAGCCAATAAACACAAAAGGGTATGGGGTTCACTAATGATAAGGAGCTATAACAACGGGAGGTTATCCGGAGGCTCCTAGACCTCACTCGGTGTCAAAAAAATGGAGTGTGAGTACTGTGGGATGGTGATGGATAGGGGGAGGGGGTATTTCCTTTACGGGCCTGGTGGTCTCACACACTACATAGTGTCATGCTACATCATTTGACCACCTAGCCCCACCAAGGTAGGACAGTGCCACCTGGGCGGACTCAACCTCACCATTAAAGGAACAGGAGGGAGTGCGTAAATTATTATTTATCTGGAGTTAGTGGGATCCAGCTAAGCTAGGGGAAGATATAAAAACACCTAAGCAGTTACCGGTGTGTAATCTACACTTTTAATAGTGGTGTCTGCTGGTGTATTAAAAACAAGGGTGGGACACCAAAGTGAGAGTGAGGACTCACTGGGTCACCTATCTAAAAAAAAATGGCCAACATGTTTCTGCCCTCTGCAATGAGCCAAGGAAGGTCTGGTGGCATTGTTCAGGGCCTAAGATCCCTAAACGTCATGCAATGCACAAACAAACATCCACACTCAATAAGAGAGGTGCCTCAAGCGGTCAAGCGAGGGGTCGGGCTAGGCGCACAGCGAGCAACTCCTTTGACATAAGTGTGACTATAAGGGGACACTCCCCCTCCTGGAATCTGGGGCCAGTAGCCTTAGATGTTGGGGCCTCCGCTAGGTAGTTCCTTACCACAGGTAGGCCCCTTCAATTGTTATATTTCCTTCCCACTCTCTTATTGAGTATGGATGTTTGTTTGTGCATTGCATGACGTTGAGGGATCCTAGGCCCTGAAGAATGCCCCTAGACCTTCCTTGGCTCATTGTAGAGGGCAGAAACATGTTGGCCATTTTTTTTTAGATAGGTGACCCAGTGAGTCCTCACTCTCACTTTGGTGTCCCACCCTTGTTTTTAATACACCAGCAGACACCACTATTAAAAGTGTAGATTACACACCGGTAACTGCTTAGGTGTTTTTATATCTTCCCCTAGCTTAGCTGGATCCCACTAACTCCAGATAAATAATAATTTACGCACTCCCTCCCGTTCCTTTAATGGTGAGGTTGAGTCCGCCCAGGTGGCACTGTCCTACCTGGGTGGGGCTAGGTGGTCAAATGATGAAGCATGACACTATATAGTGTGTAAGACCACCTAGTCCGTAAAGGAAATACCCCCTCCCCTATCCATCACCATCCCACAGTACTCACACTCCATTTTTTTGACACCCAGTGAGGTCTAGGAGCCCCTGGATAATCTCCCGTTGTTATAGCTCCTTATCATTAGTGAACCCCATGCCCTTTTGTGTTTATTAACTCCCTTACCACACCTGTAGTTTTTTTTTAATTAACTCACCACTCCTGTAGTTTTTTTAACTCCCTCATCACACCTATATTTTTTACTTCTCACCACACCTATAATTTTTAACTCCCTCATCACACCTATATATTTTACTCTCACCACACCTGTATTTTTTACTCTAATCAAACCTGTATTTTTTAACTCTCACCACACCTGTATGTTTTAATTTCCTTGCCACACCTGTATTTTTTTAACTGTCACCTCACCTGTATTTATAACTCCCTGATCACACCTGTATTTTTAAACTCCCTAACCACACCTTGCCGCCTGCCACACCTCACACATGCACTGCCGAAACAGGCCTAGCAGCGGGTCCCCACTGCAGCCTCCCCAGACACTGCCTGTCCAGATTTTTCTTGCCTCACTGGTCACTAGGGATTAGCCTTTTGCCTCATTGCACACAAGCAGCACCCCAGAATGGCCAGTGACAGGTCATGTGATACCATAGGGAACTATTCGTCCATTCAACCAATCCTATCCCACTCTGATTTGTTCTGCCATATCACCAATCATGAATGAAGGAATCACACCACGCTGCACACAAGCACCAACCCAGCAAGACCAGTGGCAAGATGTGTGACAATACCCTCTTCAAAACCACACCCTCACTGATCCCCTGCCCTAGCACCCAGCCCAGCAAATCAGACCTCGTCCTAATTTTTCCTGCCTCTCCAACAAGGATTGATCTCCCTCGTCACCACACAGGAGAGCCCCAGATGGCCCAGTGGCAGCCATGTGATACCAATGCGGCCTAGGCATCCAATCACAGTGCAATTTACATTTTCCCCTGCTCACCATCCACTAAAGGATGGCTTCACTCCTCACAACAAACATGCAGTGCTCCAAAAGTCCAAGAGGCAGGTCTTGGCACCTTAGGGTGACCTCCTCAAATAATCAGTGTTGGCCCTGATTTTTCCACTTCATCTGCCTCTTTTAATTCCTCAATCCCAAGGGGTATTTTGTATGAGTAGCTTAGCCTAAAGGTGAAAAAGAAATGCCATCTCTTGTTCGGGTCTATTAGAGTAGGAACTCCTGAGGGCCAGAGCCCCTATACCTCAGGTAAACGATTTTCACTATGTGCATTACACACAACTCACCACCTTCCACCCAATACAAACCCAGACCATGAAAACACCAAGAACGTCATAAACACCCCCTTGCAAAAACACTCATAGCACCTAGAGAAAAAAGGCCTTTTGACTCATGCTCATAAATGTACACTCTGCGGCCCTCCATGCACCTGACATCACAGGTGATATTGCACAACATAACCTGGATGAACTTGTCATTATAGAAATATGGGTCATCTACACCTCCACACACATCTGAGATATTCATGTCCCTTAAGCTAGAATGTTTGATGTGCAGACAGTACACACAAGACAGTAGGTTTGCTTGAGCTCCTCACCTGCCACTTCCCATTCCTACCATCCCAGACATGCAGAGACACAATGAGGACTTCACAGAGGAAATCTCAGACCTCACTTCCTCTGCCTCCATTCAAAATTAAAATCATAGGTTCCTCTGAGACTTCATCTTCCCTAGAGACACAAGTACCAAGACAATGAAACACCTTCTAAAAACCCGTCTTAATATCTTGAACATCTAGCAACACGTCACCATGCTTACCTACTCCAAAGGCAACACTAGTGACCTCATCTTAACGGTCTCTCCATCAATGTAATGAAAGGTCACTCTACCTCTAGACTGACCATCCATCTCACTATCCCCTGCTCCCTGTCTCAAACCACAGCAAACTACCAAGTACAGCTGAAATGAGAAAAACAAATTTATCAGCACTTCAAAAACTCTCCACTGAATCACTTCAAGAAAAAACCATCAGACTCATTGTCACTTGACAGCAAACAACAGATATCAACATACCCCTCAGCACATAAATCACCACCCTGAAAAACAAGTGAACACCTAAAAAGCAATCTCCAGTCTACTCTAAAACTAGATAAGCAAAAACAACCGCTCCCAAAACTATCCCCCCAGCCTCAACCCACTCTTTAGCACAGAGATATGCAATTTTGTACGTAGGTAATAAAGTACTCCTGATCTCCAAAAAGAATAACCCTTTCCTCCAGCATCTTCGTGAAATCGTGACCTCTCCACTGTTTTTGACACACTCACACTCAACAACTAAGCACTGATCTGCACATGGGAAACACACATAGAAACGGTTCTGTAGTGGTGAATCTCCTACTCACCAACCATTCATGCAAATGGGAACCCCCAAGATCCCAGAACCTCCCAATCTCCTCCAGGATTCCATCTTGTCTCTATTATTTCAGCCTCTACAATCAACCCTTTAGAGCCCCACTCACCGGCTGCAGCAACAATATCCTAATCACAGGCTGCTGCATCAACAGCTACAGATGCACCAATGACACAAGACTCTATGTGGGAAAACTCAACTGATTGTGATATTTGCTGACTCAAAACTTACCTCAGTCTCTCTGAACAGGATGTCTATTCCCTTCCTAAAACTCAACCTGACTAACAAAGAATTTCTCCTTGTTACCAACAGGAACAAATGACCACACATTCATTCTTGGCTGTCTGAAACCACCCTGCAAAGCTTAATCCACCAGGTAGCATCCAAAGCATAATCTCTTTTATTCAACCTCAACATCAACTTCTACTTGCAAAATAAAACTAAGACACCATCATACCAACTCTCCTTCCTGAAGTAGTGAAACATTTCTTCCCTGAACCTGACTTCAGTCCAAGCTCCGATCCAGCAGAACCTTGAAAATACACCTCACAATACATCCCATCAAGGCCCTGGAGATGTTCAACTCCAACACCATAATCCTGAAGGCACTAAATCAGATCCCAGCACCCCCTTAAATCCCTCATACGCATTAACACAAGGAAAACGGTCATCCAAGCAGTCATCACCAGCACACTCGACTATGGGAACACGCTGTACGCAGGGATAACCAACCAGCTCACTAGAAGACTGAAAACTGCCACAATGCAGACATGAGACTAGTCCTTAACCTCCAACGTGAAGCCCATATCACACCAAACATTAGGGAACTTCATTGGCTCCCGATACGCAAGCGCGCACACTTGAAACTTGTCATCTACTCCTACAAAGCTCTCCACAATACTGGCCTGGGATTCATGAACAGCCGCATTCAGTTTCACCACTCTTCCAGATACCTCCACCCTGCTGTTTACTCATTAGCACATACCCCAAGCAAAGACAAAAGCAGAACAGTGAGCTGTACCTTCTCATACCTGGCTCTTAAAGCCAGGAATGAACTCCAGGAACACATCAGAGCCTCTTCCTCCCTATTTGACTTTTGCAAGAAGCTGAAGACCTGGCTTTTTGAGTAAAGCTTGGGAACTGGCCTCACACACCTGCTATGAAGTGCCAGGATACTCTTACAGGTGTCTAGTGTGGTAAAAACACAGATGAAATAACATAACAAAAAATCAAGACTAGACGGATCACATAGGAAGACGCCAGGAACGGTACTCCTGATTACCTGGCTGAAAAATCATCACATCAGGCTGACTAGCAGAAGACAAGGCATTATCGCTTAGAATCACAATAATGTAAAATGAGAAAACCAAGAGACAGACTATCCCCCTCTATGCTACAGAATCAGAAATAGTTTCTGTGTCAACATCAAACAGCCCCAGCCCACCTACAATTTATAAAGAACCTGATGTCTCAATTCTTTAAAGAACACTGAGGGGGTCATTACGACCTCGGCGGTCTTGCCAAAAGACCGCCGAGGCCGCGGGAGACAGAATACCGCCATTGCCGGCGGTATTCTTGGCTCCCTATTATGACATTTCTGCTGGGCCAGCGGAAATGTCACATCAACATTGCTGCCGGCTCGTAATAGAGCCGGCGGCAATGCTGATGTGCAGCGGGTGCAGTAGCACCCGTCGCGCATTTCACTGCCCGAAATTCGGGCAGTGAAATGCGCGACGGGGCTATGCCTGAGGGCCCCTGCACTGCCCATGCCAAGGGCACCCCAAGTCCCCTTACCGCCAGCATTTCAATGGCGGTGTGTACCGCCACGGACAGGCTGGCGGTCGGGGACTCATAATCCCCAGGGCAGCGGTGCATGCACCGCTGCCCTGGGGATTATGACCGCCAGGCGGAAACCTGGAGGGAAAGTGGAGGGGCCGGAGGTATGGCCGTGGCTTTTCCGCCACGGTCATAATTGCTGGCGGAACACCGCCAACCTGTTGGCGGTGTTACCGCCAACTTACCGCTGGCCGCCAGGGTCGTAATGACCCCCTAAATCCTAAAAAGTTCAGCACTCTCTTGCTTTCTAGATACCTTTGCGTTTCATGAATGCACATAGATGCATGCATAAAATACTATGGGCCTGATTAAGACTTTGGCGGAGGGGATTACTCCATTCCAAATGTGACGGATATCCCACCTGTCTAATTACGAGTTTCGTAGGATATAATGGACTCGTAATTCGGCGGGCGTGATATCCGTCACATTTGGGACAGAGTAATCCCCTCCGCCGAAGTCTCAATCAGGCCCTATATTTTCACAGATCGAACTTCATCAGAAATAAACAAATTGACAATTTAAAAATAAAACAGATCAGTACCTGAATATGAGTCTGCTTGTCCAAGTGTATATCCATAAGATATATAACTTTCAACTCCATATACGTAAATTCCAAATGTTTCCGACTGGTGGGAAATTTCATGTTGTCCACCTACTTTTCCTAAATTCACTTCCCAACCTGTGAGGCCTTCCAGGTGTTGTACGGTCAGTACATAATCACTCAGTGGTCTGTGGTCGAGCAGAAAATCAGATGATGAGGAGGATGAGTGAGACACAATTAATAGGTAGTTGTAATAGAAGGCTTGGGTAACAAACTTGTAGTATCTCCTGGAGAAGCTGTTGGGTGGAACGGTTGTAATGAAAGGATCGAATATGAATCCTAATGGACTGTTGCTCCCCTGGAAGAGATAGCCAACCATGATTGACTCCGTTGAATTCACAAGCATTCCGTTTTGTAAGTCCACTCTGACCTGAGAACCAGGCTGAAGGTGGTACTGTCGTGTGGTGCCTTCTGTATAAAGATCGACTGTGGTGTTTGGTCTTGCAGCAATGATAATAATACGGTCTTTTGTATCTTTAGTCATCAGGGGGAATATAACAAACTGTTTCCCCCAACTTTGCACAGGATATAGCTGTTCAACTACAATGTCACACGCGCCAGCTGATGATGTGTAACATTTATTACCACTGAAAACAGCCACAGGTGTTGAAGAAACAAGTCTGGTGCCAGTCAGGTCATTAGTGTCACTGAGAAGAATGACCTCTTGTGGAGCCAGGGTGATGGCGACCGTCTGTTTGTCTTGATATCTGATTCCATCAACGACTAAGGAGCCAGACACTGTAATGTTGACCTGAGTCTCAACATCTTGGCCATTGCCAACAGCAAAATGGTTTCCTTGACCACTTGCAGATGTGAAAACAAAGTACTCTGTGCCCAGATCTTGTTTGGAGAGGCAGGTCATAGCATCAGCAGTGTTGGCAGCTGAGTTAAATGCAATGACGGATATATCTGCATCTGCGTCCACCATCACTAGCTTCCTTGACTTTTCACCTGCCACGAGCATGTAGTCGGTAGATAGGACCACCTCTGTTGTGCTGTCCTTGGCCAAGAGCACAGTCTCATTGTAGGGTGGAGAGTGGACCGTGACCTGCACCGTGCATGGCTCATCATAACTGCTCAGCTGCAGTGCAAGGGTGACTGGAAAGCCAACATTTTCGGTGAAGGCTACAATAAAACTTCTTCCTATAAATTTAGAATGAAGGCAAGAAAACAAAAAAACATTATTTGTAAATGAAATGCTTGTTTTTTTACAAAAAGGTGCATATTGATAACATGAGCATAAATGTATCTGGATCAAGAGTTTTAGGCACAGTGAGCCTTCTCACTTTTCGTGTGTCCTGTGGTCTATTAACCCAAGCATGGCACTATCGAAGACTATGGGGCATGTGTGATGAGGTCGCGGGCGATACAGAGCAGTGAGGAAACCTGCTATGCTGTGTTGCAAGAGAGCATGATAGCTGGATAGCGCCAAATCCACAGAGATATGGCGCTATCCTGCTCTCTCCTTGGTGCCGGGCACAATCAGGCTGCCAAACACCACACACACACCTTTACGTCATAATGCAAGGGTGTCTATGTGACGTCTTGCCCAGGTTTTGTAGAGTAAGGCTATCCTTCCAGTACAAAATACTATACGCTAAGACTAACTTTAAAATGTTCCCTACTTTGTAGTGGGCTATACAGTGCTGCACACATGCAAAGTCGGAAAAGAAAGGGGAAATAAAGCATTTCTGCGCAATAGGAGCTATTTCAAGAGGGCATTATGTTTGGAAACAAAACCTTGTCTACTTTTTTACTAGATAGGATTTTGAGTATAAAACCATGAGTAGTTGCCTAAGAAATGTAAATAATTTCAGGTGAATTTCCAGTGCAAAACAAGATTTCCTCTGAAAGTAAAATGTAAAAAAAACAATTTTGCCCCAATTTGCATCACTTTTGTGACTGAAACAATGCACAAAATCTTAGTAAATATACCCCTTTGTGTTACTGGTAGAAGAAGGGTAAAGCACTATTGTCATCACAGAAAGAATAAGCTAATAGCGCCTGGATACCAACATGGATAAGTAGTGCACTATATCAATTGACATAAGATAACATGGAGATATCTAGAGATGGGTTGAAATAAGTGCAAGTTGTACTGTTCAAGGTATGTACAGAGCAAATTAATTACAACCCTGGCCAAACAAAGTTATAAGTGAAAAATGCCCCATATATAAATATTTACATAATGTTTGTAGCACTCAAGGAGAACATATGCATTACTTCTAGCAGCACAGTCCTTTCCAGCGCTATAACATGGTGATGTGTCTTAACACTTCCACACAACGCTTCTCTAAAAGGAGACATCATCCCTAAATCTGAACCTGGAGCTGATGGCTGGGATCTAGGTTGCCTTGGGTGCTGGGCCAAGCACCTTGAGGATGGGCAGCAGCAACATGTGCTTGAAGGAAGCAGTAATCACAGGGGAATTAGACGCTTGTGACTTTGGGAAGACCTTTGGACCTCGTTGGTCACTGTGGCCAGATGTGTAAAGTAATTTTGTGGTCACAAAAGGCGAATTTCGCCGTTTGTGACCGCAAAATGGCCTTGTACAATGTACCATCCCTATTTTGTGAGTCGGTATCCAGTTACCGACTCGCGAAATAGGGATTGCGACTCGCAATTAGGAAGAGGTGTTCCAAGGGCGTCCCTCCCTATTTGCGACTCACAGACCCATGCACGATTGTTTTGTGACCGTGAAGGCGGTCACAAAACAATCGCAGTTAACACCAATTTCAAACTGGTGGGACTCAATCCCCTTTGAGAATGGTAGGGAAAATGTTTTTTGCAGAGCAAGCAGTGCTCCCATGGACCACTGTCTACTCTGAAAAAATGAAAAGAAAAGTTTTCATTTTTATTTTTGAAATGCATCCCATTTTCCTACAAGGAAAATGGGATGCATTTCAAAACAAAAAACCTGCTTTATTTAAAAAGCATTCACAGACATGGTGGTCGGCTGACTCCAGCAGGCCACCCTCCCTGTGAGTCCGGCCATTCCTAAATGGGTCACAAATTGCGACCTGCCTCATGAATATTAATGAGGCAGGTCCTTTGCGACTCATTTGGGAATCGCTGACAACGTCTCAGACACTGTTGTATGTTATAGATTGCAACTCGCAAAAAAATGAAAATTACGAGTTGCAAACTGTAATGGTCGTACATCAGCTCCTTAATCGTTGTTTTTTACATCCTTCCCACTTCAGTGATGATGGAAGCTTTAGGACGTTTGAAGATTATTTGGAGCCATATATCAGCATCTACAGCACCCTACTACTCCTAGTAAAATATATTGGTCTTCATCACATACATTTTTCTGTGCATCAGTGTGACTTGCACCTAACCTACTCCTGGATTTCCAAGGTCAAGTCACAGCTACTGATGGAAACCAGATGCATTAATCGTTCTCTAGGCTTGTGAAACAAACACAAGTTCAACTGCAATTGGAAACTCTGAGTCTGTCTGTACCAGGTTTCCCAGCAGGCCCAGTCACCATTTGTTTCAGCTGTAGAGCAGGAAGGGCCTGAATTCAAGTTAGGTGGATGGGTAGACTGTCAGAAATGTGACTTGTATTCCGTCTGTCTTTAAGTTGCTTTAACCCAAGAAACCCCAAGAAACTGTCATCAGATTCAACAAAAAAGCCATGTTTTATGTCTTTTCCTAAACTTTAGTTCATCTGAGCTATAGGATACAATGCACTTGTAATATGGTGGACCGGATATCAGTCATGTTTGTGAAGGAATTATCTGTCTGCAAACTCTAAATCAGGCGTGTAATTACTTTTCCAAACACCAACTCAGATGCATTTGACCCGAAAGGGTTTTTCAATATAATTGCAGCTTTCACTGCAGACACCCAAGGACATCAGTCACATGTGATAAACTAAAAACATGCATGTTTGACCTCACTTCTACACGCTAATGTGGCAGCGAAACTATATCAGTGGACGGATCTCACACTGATGAAGGGCACCATCCCAGATATTGTAACAACTTAACATCTAGAAATTACCCTCATCTACTTTGAAACTAGTGGAAGTGCAATGAAGGATGCACTCTACCATATGAGATAGAAGATTGAAGACTGATCACTTCTCTCCCAGGTGTAACACTCCTCAACCTTATCACCCCTCTTAAAAACCTTGAGGAAATTCACAGTTTTCACTCATAATCATTATTTATTTGCTGGATTTGAGGCCAGTTGACCAGACCCGATCTACATGCTCTGATATAAATTATATATATAAATATATATATATATACATATATATATATATATATATATATGTGTGTATGTATTTTTTCTGACAAAAAATTATAGCCCGCACTCCGTTGGGACTACGAAAAGCAATTTCAAAGTTTATTCAACGCATTTCGACTTAGCAGTCTTCTTCCCAGTTACATAGTCCTTCCTCTATCATCCCTGAAAAAATCAGTTTATATTATATATTACATACAAAGAACTATCTTGACCAGAATGCATTTTACTGGTCTTTGAAATAAAGTAGGTTAAATAAGGATGATAGAGGAAGGACTATGTAACTGGGAAGAAGACTGCTAAGTCGAAACACATTGTTCACCTTTGCACTGAATAAACTTTGACATTGCTTTTTGTAGTCTCAACGGAGTGCAGGGCTATCATTTTTTGTCAGAAAAGATTAGCAAGGGTTCAGCCAGCCCCCTACCTCACACCAGCTACTGAGCGCGTCGTGCTCTTTGGACCGCTTTGTTTTGGAATATATATATATGATTATATGTATATATCAGAAGAGAGAACTCTGGGTAGTTGCTAAGTTTAGGTGGAAAGCAGCTCCAGTAAGGAGCACCATGCAACACTCCAGATTTGCTCACCTCAAATGTCTGTTTTTCTGGCAAAGTTTCTAAGCATAGGATTGGTATATATATTAGGTGTCAAGTTGCCAAGATAACATGCCCAACCAAAAAGCCATGTTGTCTGCAGCAGGCTGCAAGGCCCGCTTTAAAATTGTAACATGTCTACGCTGTTGTCTACGCATTTTACTTATGAAGCTAGCCTGCCTGAAACTTAGCAGCAATGTTTATATTCACAATCCTTGGTAATCTACTGCTGTTTTCACATCATGTTTACTTTTCACACCTAATGTCCCCTGGGCAGAGGAGAAAAACTATTTGTTTTCAAGTCCACACAATAGTCTTAAAAAGTTAGGGCAATTGCCCTCAGTATGGCAGGTCACATGTGCCAGTGAATGACACCCACAACACTGAGTTTTATTTGAAAAAGCACTACAGACCCACCTCAGAATAATGCATTCAAACACAGCACAGAAAGAAACAAGCAGGGCTTAATTTGAGCCAGTGGTTTCCAGTGCTCGGCACCAGCACTTAATTTTTAGCACCAACGCTTGTGACACTCTGCCACATGGTGGTGCTGTATGCCAAATTTGGGTATCAGCACAGAAACAGCTGTTTATTAATTTAATATACATTAAGAATCACTAATACGTGCCACACAAGCCATTCCTGTAGCTTTTGGGGGGCTTGAATAGTATGAATTGTCACACTTGTAGGAGTGTAATGGATAGTAGTTGTGTTGGTTGGGTAATTAGCAGTGCTGGCAGGGGCAGTGGATGGTACACGGTGCAGTGGCCTTCTGACGAGGGTCCTGGCACTTATTGTTTTACAAATTAACCACGTGAAACAAGGCTGGGCCCTCAAAGGTTATTTGCTTTGCTCCTTAGTGGAAGTTTTTGGGCTTGCATTGGGTGGTTTAGCGAGAGAGAGGAAGCCCAGCAGTAGGGAACTAGTCTGCAGCCAGACTACTATTCTCCGGAGAAAAGGATGCAGAAAACACATGCCTAGAACAGGAACTAGGTTGTTTTGCTAAAAATGTTAAAAGTTAGGAATGGTGACCATCAAAGACTGGTTTTATCCTTTAAATTTCTGTGCATGACCCAATGTCAGGAGAGATATAGCTGTATCCAAAGAAGAAACGACTTGCTTGCTTCCTGATTTAAGGATGCTTATTTATCTGTCAGAGCCATTTAGAGAGAATAATATCTCCAACTCTGACTTGAATCTCTGGGACTGAAAGACTGTTTGGAGGCCACAAAATGCTAGGAATTTATTGAACCCCATGGACAGAAACAGTTCATATTGTGCCATGGGAGCTTGCATTCCACATGGGGCCTTCTTTTGGTGGCTGAGGAGCACAGAAGGTCCTGGTGCCATTAGACAACTTTAGCCACTTAGAGAAAAAAACAACTAGCAAGTTACAACTGGACATTGCTGCATCCTCCTCTTGTGAAACTTCTACCCTGTGTCCAGAGAGTGACTAACACACTTGACAAAGAAAAAGGGCGCCTCAGTTGGTTAATGGTAGGAGCTAGTTATAAGTGGATGTTTTGTTGTGGACCAGAACTTGAGTTGTAAGGAGCCTACCTGCTATT
The DNA here is from genome assembly GCF_031143425.1 of Pleurodeles waltl. Taxonomy (NCBI): domain Eukaryota; kingdom Metazoa; phylum Chordata; class Amphibia; order Caudata; family Salamandridae; genus Pleurodeles; species Pleurodeles waltl. Next base: position 22,812,477 of record NC_090448.1, on the reverse strand, counting down.
CCCTGCATAGTAGGGACATTTGGACACTCAGGAAATAAATATAGAATGTTTTCTAAAAGTTGAAAAATGTTATTGAATTTAATGATATAGTGAGAGACTATACAAAAAAGAGCACCAAAAAGGTACAAAATAAAAATTGCAAAACATCCATAATGTGATAGAAGTAACTATATATTGAACTTTGCTATGTGTTACTATGAATAAAAATTAGAAAAGAAAACTTCAATATATTTAATGATTACATAAGAGCTACTAAGGGCCTGATTATGAGTTTGGTGGAAAGGGTACCGCCATCAAAACAGCGTTGTATTCCTCCACTGCCAACTTGGCGGTCTGCCTGCTGAATTACGATGTTCGCAGGTTGCTGAACGAGAGACCGCCAGAGTCCCGCTGACTCTGCCAGCCACACACCATCCACCTAGAGGTCGGAATGGGGGAAAAGTAGCTGTCAGAGGGCAGTACAGACAAAGTTCCCACCACCTGGATTACAAAGTGCCTTCCTGTCAAGCTGACTGTGGCGGGGAGACTGCCTGCTTTGAGATGGTGGAATCTAAGGAAATGGGGTGCAAACTCATCTATTTCCTTCTTTTCCCTTCATTTCTGACGTGGACTCCTTCATCCAGGACCCCCTTCACAGCAGCAACTTGACCCTGAAGGAAACAACCCTGTTGGTGCTGAAATTCAGGTAAGTACATTTCACACTTTTCTTCCATTGAGTGGACTGTGCACATATGTTCCAGACTCCAGCAATGGAAAAGTATTCGTACAAGGTATTTTTTCACAAATGTCATGCATATGTGTACATTTTACACTTATTTAGTCAAAAGGTACACATCTGCATCAACACATATGAAAAATATTTCTTGAATTACTAACCATGTCCTGGGCTGATCCCCCGCCGCCAGTGGTGACATCTAAATAGGGCAGGCAGACAGACCGCCAAGTCCACGGAGTACTTGGGACCGCTGCTGCGGCGGAATGGCGGTGATACCCCAAACTTGTAATCAAGCCCTAAGTTGTCCTTTCAAACCTTTTAAATCTGAGCTAGTTATGCAACGAATTATGAAAACGTATTTATAAATATAATGTAATAAAATCATCAATCGGTTTCTAAAATGATTGATAAGTAGTTGAACTAAGAATAACACTGTGCGTGGATTAATAATGCTTAAGCATCTTTCCAAATAGTAACGATTATTATTAAAACAGCAGATGTAAGAAAGTCAAATAGTTTGCTATTTATATCAGACATTTTTGTTGAAAGTGAGATAGATTTACAAATCAACACATCATGAGAAAGATTATCTGAAATTTTAAATACCTTTGTAATACTATCCCAAACCTCTTTTCAAAACGTAGATATTATATTTTATTCATATAACATATGTCGAAGAGAGCCAGAAGTGAGATTGCAATGCCAACGCTTTGGATAGTGTAAAAGCTTTGCTCTAAACAACCGTAACTAAGTCCATTAACAATTAAACAGTATAAGTGAGTTAGTTTGGTATATAGTAACAAGAAGCCAGCCTGAAATAATGGATAGCCATATTTTCTTCCATATGTTTTGAGACTGAGAGATGTTAAGCTTAGTATTCCAAAATGTCAAAAGAGCGTCAATATTAACTCCTGTAGCATTGTTCAATTTTATTATATAACATTGAAAACGTATGTGAGATTGCAGTTACTGCTTGAATACAAGTTTGTAGATCTGAGGTGTCACTTTGTGGTAAGTTATTAGAAAATGAATCGAGAAGTGCATTACACAAAAACTCATATTTGGAACTTTCCGAAGGAGGTGGATGAAATTTGTGTTGCAATTCATCAAAGGATAAAAAATAACTATTATGATATATATTTTTAAGTATATATTTCCAGCCTTCATCCAAGACTGCCAAACCTTTGCTGAGCGCACAAGTTTGATTAATGGATTATACCATAGTGACATATTGGAGGTAAGTGAAATTAGGGTTTGAAAGAGAGAATCTAAGAACACATCATCTGAGTATGCTGACGTTTTAATAGCAAAACCTTTGATACACAGCCATTCATTTTGATTAGAATTTCTAATAGCAGAGAGGAGGGGTTCGATAGCCAGGAGAAAAAGCATGGGAATAACAGACAACCTTGTCTTCTGCCTCTATAAAGGTTACAATTCCTAGAAAAGTGGCCATTAATAAAGAGTCTAGCAGAAGGACCTGAATATAATGCTGAAACCATGCAAATAAATGAGCTGCCAAAATTGAAACCAGATGAGGTATGAAGTAAAGAAAAACCAATGTACTTTATCAAAAGCTTTTTCAGCATCAAGGGCCAGGACTCTGGAGAGAAAAACAAATGACAGACTAGCTTCAATTATATGGAATAATAATCTAGAGTTGTTCACATAGTGTCTAATTTTCATAAATCCAGATTGCTAAACATAAATAATATTATCCATCATAGAGAATAATCTAGTTGCTAATATATTTTCATAAATCTTCCAATCTTGATTAATTAAGGAGATTATACGATAGTTGAATACTGTAGTAGGATTCTTATTGGGTTTTGGGAGAACAATAATTAATGCTTCGGTGAAAGATACAGAGGTTGCTCCTATGTTACTAAAGTGAGTAAATATTTTAAATAGGTGTGGTAGGAGGAGGGGAGAAAATGTATTTATAACAATCTGCAGGGATACCATCTGGTCTAGGGGATGTGTTTGATTGAAGGGATTTAATGACTGAATCAATCTCTTTAACAGAAATCAGTAAATCCAGTTTATCTCTAATTGATGGAAACATTTGAGGTAAACCAGCAAATTCAAAACATTTACAAATGCTAAGAGCATCTGTGGAAGTAGGGTTGCTATATAATGTTGAGTAATAATCCAAAAATGTGTTAATCTATTTATGTGTGACTGCAATGTTGCCATTGGAACCACGAATCACAGTAATATTATTTTTATCATGTTTTAGTAGAAGATAATTTGCTAAAAAACTACCCAATCTATTAGCCCTGCAACAGAATTTAGCTTTGTTATTAGAAAGCTGAATTCCCGCCTTATTACTTAAGAGAGAGTTTAATTAATAACAAACTTTTTGTGTTGTAATTTATATGAAATATCTTTGGAATAGATATAAAGTTGTTCATACTTGGCTATTTGCTTGGCTTATCTACTCCTTTAAGTTTAGAATTAAATAACTTATTATCATGAGCCATAATAGATATGGTGGTACTTCTGATATACGCTTTAAATGCATCTCAACGATTTATATCTGAGGTAGAATTTTTTCTCCTAAATGAAAAATAGTCATGTATTGCAGATAATAATTTTGATTTGTTTATGCCATTTAAGGCAATATTAACATTCATACACTATCTATGTTGAGATTGCTTAGTGGAGTCAATTTGTAAAGCAAAAGACATATGTTTGTGATCTGAAATATCAATATCATGAATAATAGGGTCCGAGGCTGAATTAATTAATTGATGGAATATTAATAAATAGTCTAATCTGGAATAGGAATTATGAGGATTTGAGAAAATGGTAATATTTTTTATCTGTAGGGTGATAAAAGGTGCCAAATATCAACTAGTTTGGTAGACTTAAAAAAAGAGTTAAGAGTAGAAAAGCTTTGGGGGGCAATAGTTAAAAATGTTCTGTTCAACAAAGGATCACAAATTAGATTAAAGTCTCTCCAATAAGAAGTGGAACATTACCTAAATTAAGTACTTCGGATGTGTAGGAAAGTACCATCTTGCCTGGCATGTTACCCCCATATTTCACTGTATATATGTTGTTTTAGTCTATGTGTCACTGGGGCCCTGCCTCATAAGTATGTGCCCTGTATGTGTTCCCTGTGTGATGCCTAACTGTCTCACTGAAGCTCTGCTAACCAGAACCTCAGTAGTTATGCTCTCTCTGCTTTCCAAATTTGTCACTAACAGGCTAGTGACCAATTTCACCAATTCACATTGGCATACTGGTACACCCATATAATTCCCTAGTGTATGGTACTGAGGTACCCAGGGTATTGGGGTTCCAGGAGATCCCTATGGGCTGCAGCATTTCTTTTGCCACCCATAGGGAGCTCTGACAATTCTTACACAGGCCTGCCAGTGCAGCCTGAGTAAAATAACGTCCACGTTATTTCACAGCCATTTACCACTGCACTTAAGTAACTTATAAGTCACCTATATGTCTAACCTTCACCTGGTGAAGGTTGGGTGCAAAGTTACTTAGTGTGTGGGCACCCTGGCAATAGCCAAGGTGCCCCCACATCGTTCAGGGCAAATTCCCCGGACTTTGTGCGGGGACACCAATACACGCGTGCACTGTACATAGGTCACTACCTATGTACAGCGTCACAATGGTAACTCCGACCATGGCCATGTAACATGTCTAAGATCATGGAATTGTCACCCCAATGCCATCCTGGCATTGGGGGGACAATTCCATGATCCCCCGGGTCTCTAGCCCAGAACCCGGGTATTGCCAAATTGCCTTTCCGGGGTCTCCACTGCAGCTGCTGCTGCTGCTGCTGCCAACCCCTCAGACAGGTTTCTGCCCTCCTGGGGTCCAGGCAGCCCTGGCCCAGGAAGGCAGAACAAAGGACTTCCTCTGAGAGAGGGTGTAACACCCTCTCCCTTTGGAAATAGGTGTGAAGGCTGGGGAGGAGTAGCCTCCCCCAGCCTCTGGAAATGCTTTGATGGGCACAGATGGTGCCCATCTCTGCATAAGCCAGTCTACACCGGTTCAGGGATCCCCCAGCCCTGCTCTGGCGCGAAACTGGACAAAGGAAAGGGGAGTGACCACTCCCCTGACCTGCAACTCCCAGGGGAGGTGCCCAGAGCTCCTCCAGTGTGTCCCAGACCTCTGCCATCTTGGAAACAGAGGTGTTTGTGGCACACTGGACTGCTCTGAGTGGCCAGTGCCAGCAGGTAAATGTAAATTAGCACTTGTATAGCGCACTACTCACCCGTTAGGGTCTCAAGGCGCTGTACTCATACCGCTATGGAACCCCTCCTGGCTTTTCCCTGTGCCCACTCCTGAGCACCCCCAGGGTGAAGCCAGGCATCCAAGCGCTGTTGGGGCCGTTGTGGAGATTAAGCAAGCTATTGCCCAGAGTTGCAGAGTGGGACCCATGAATTAGATTAGGCACCGAGGCGAGAATTATCTGGTCAAGGGGAATTGAGCCCAAGACCAGGTGATGTCAGAGGCTCCTTCTGATAGGCTCTTACCTCTCTTGGTAGCCAATCCTCCTTCCTAGGTAGCCAAACCTCCTTTTCTGGCTATTTAGGGTCTCTGCTTTGGGGATCTCACCAGATAACGAATGCAAGAGCTCACCAGAGTTCCTCTGCATCTCCCTCTTCACCTTCTGCCAAAGGATCGACTGCTGACTGCTCAGGACGCCTGCAAAACTGCAACAAAGTAGCAAGATGACTACTAGCAACCTTGTATCGCTTCATCCTGCCGGCTTTCTCGACTGTTTCCAGGTGGTGCATGCTCTGGGGGTAGCCTGCCTCCTCTCTGCACCACGAGCTCTGAAGAAATCTCCTGTGGGTCGACGGAATCTTCCCCCCTCAACCGCAGGCAACAAAAGACTGCATCACTGGTCCTCTGGGTCCCCTCTCACCACGACGAGCGTGGTTCCTGAAACTTAGCAACTCTGTCCAAGTAACTCCCACAGTCCAGTGACTCTTCAGTCCAAGTTTGGTGGAGGTAAGTCCTTGCCTCCCCACGCTAGACTGCATTGCTGGGTACCGCGTGATTTGCAGCTGCTCCGGCTCCTGTGCACTCTTCCAGGATTTCCTTCGTGCACAGCCAAGCCTGGGTCCCCGACACTCTAACCTGCAGTGCACAACCTTCTGAGTTGTTCTCCGGCATCGTGGGACTCCCTTTTGTGACTTCGGTTGGACTCTGGTTCACTCTTCTTCCAAGTGCCTGTTCAGGTACTTTTGCGGGTGCTGCCTGCTTCTGTGAGGGCTCCCTATGTTGCTGGGTGCCCCGTCTGTCTCCTCATCCAAGTGGCGACATCCTGGTCCCTCCTGGGCCACAGCAGCATCCAAAAACCCGAACCGCAACCCTTGCAGCTAGCAAGGCTTGTTTGCTGTCTTTCTGTGTGGGAACACCTCTGCAAGCTTCTTCAAGATGTGGGACATCCATCCTCCAAAGGGGAAGTTTCTAGTCCTCTTTGTTCTTGCAGAATACCAAGCTTCTTCCAACAGGTGGCAGCTTCCTTGCACCCTCAGCTGGTATTTCTTGGGCTCCTGCCCACTCTCGACACTGTCGCGACTCTTGGACTTGGTCCCCTTGTCTTACAGGTACTCAGGTCTGGAATTCCACTGTTTTTGCATTGCTAGTGTTTGTTCTTCCTGCAGAATCCCCCTATCACCATTTATGTGCTCTCTGGAGGTATTAGGGGCACTTTACACCTACCTTTCAGGGTCTTGGGGTGGGCTATTTTTCTAACCCTCACTGTTTTCTTACAGTCCCAGCGACCCTCTACAAGCTCAAATAGGTTTGGGGTCCATTCGTGGTTCGCATTCCACTTTTGGAGTATATGGTTTGTGTTGCCCCTATACCTATGTGCTCCTATTGCAATCTATTGTAACTTTACACTGCTTGCATTACTTTTCTTGCTATAACCTGCATAATTTTGGTTTGTGTACATATATCTTGTGTATATTTCTCATACTGAGGGTACTCACTGAGATACTTTTGGCATATTGTCATAAAAATAAAGTACCTTTATTTTTAGTATATCTGTGTATTGTGTTTTCTTATGATATTGTGCATATGACACCAGTGGTATAGTAGGAGCTTTACATGTCTCCTAGTTCAGCCTAAGCTGCTTTGCCATAGCTACCTTCTATCAGCCTAAGCTGCTGGAAACACCTCTTCTACACTAATAAGGGATAACTGGACCTAGCACAAGGTGTAAGTACCTCTGGTACCCACTACAAGCCAGGCCAGCCTCCTACAGGATGTGAAGAGGTGCCAGAATTGGTGATCATCTTTTGTTGGACCATAAACATCAATTTAATGTAGAACATTATTGTCAACTTTAATTTTGACTATAATATATCGACCTTCTGAATTTGAATATTTATTTAATATTTGGAGATGAACTTTTCTGGCAAACAGAATATCAACTCCATTTTTTTATTAACAGCAAGGGAAGAAATATTGTTACCCACCCATTTCTTATTCATATATTGAAAAATTGTATCATCTATATGAGTCTTTTGGAGTAGACAAATATCTGCTTTATGTCTTGCTAAATAGTCAAAAATGTTCATATGCTTTATAGGGTGTCCTAAACCTTTCACATTAAAAGAAGCAATTTTATTTCTGTTGACATTAGCCATATTGATGAAAGAAAGATATCAGAATTTAAATGTAAAAGGACAGACCGAAAAAGTACCTCCAATAATGAATGCCACAAAGAAAAAAAGGAAAGACAAGGACAAACATAGATAAGACAACAAAAACATAAGTACTGTGATGGAATCACACACACACACGTACAAAATTGACCTGCAGAGACTATTGCCCTAATAAAGAAGATGGAAAAATATGCAAATTAGAATAAAATATTTAAAACATAACATTAAAGTGTCACTCTCATTAACATCAATGGAGAGCAGAGAATGTTGGTCCAAAAATGCACGAAGATCTTCAGGATACTGGAAAGACTTGGAAAAACCATCTTTCCAAATTCTCACGGTGGATGGATCGAAGAGGCTATATTTAAATCCAGAGCTTTTTAAATGAGGTATATTCTTTGGGAATATTAACTGTTTCCTTTGCAAAGTATTGATGTATAAAAATGTTATTGCCATTAACCAAGCAAGATGGAATCTCTCTTGCCGCCTTCCGTATCATTACCAAATGATGATGACACAGTACTTCAAAAATTATTTGACGTGGTTTAGTATGGCTTGGATTACGGTGGAAGGTAATTCTATGTGCCTTATCAATTTCAAAATTTTCTGTGAATTTTAAGTGACGAAGATCAGGGAGTAAGTTTTCCAGATACTGCCTACAGTTATTAACTTCAACATCTTCTGGCAAGTTAAAAATGCGCAAATGATACTGCTGATTACAATTTCCAAATCCAGTAATAGTTTACTCTTAGGGATAACTTTTGCCATGATGGGTAAAATACTGTAAAATTTTGATTTATCTATTGAATTTTTATTGTATTATCAGAAACTTTCATAGAGAGACTTGCCATAGCTTTAAGAATATTTTTTATTTCTGTCGCAATATTATCTGTGTTTGGTCGTACAGCTTGCAATTCTTCCCATAAAGTGGATAACAAACGCTCATTAGTATCCAATTTTGACTTAACTAGGGGAGGAGAAGTAGTTTGTGTTTGTTGGTCATGACATGCACCTTTTTCTCTCCTTATTAAGAAAGTACTGAATATTTAGGCAAGAACTAATATGAAATGACAGTAAAAGGAGCTAAGGAAAGTCACCTTAAGCAACCATGAGATGCAGCAGCTAATACTAGCTGTGGGAGCGGTCTAGGCCTCAGCCTTGCCCTTTCCTTTTAGTAACTCCACCCTCCTGGCAAGAACATTTAGTGGCAGTACAAGAGAGAGACTGGTGAGGAGCTCCAGGGGAAGCACGCTGACACAAAAACCAGACAACCTCCAGCAAAGTCACATTTCCAAAGTGCTGTCACATAGGCAGCTATGACAGGTAAAATAATCCCAAATTATTGCATAATCCATCTGAAAATGTTGTCAATAAAGCTAGTGTTAGACAAGAGCTACCAGGAGGTGGCCATTTTGGTTCACGCGCTTGCGCGACTCCGAAAGTTAAAAAGTTTAATCTCTACTCAACTGAGGCAAGTTTCCAAGGCATTCAGAAAAAGACACAACTTCAGTGACTATGTTTTATTACATTTCTCCAAGCCTAAGCTGAAAGTATGGCCTGGACCCCCTGGTTGTAATTTGTTTTAAAGCACATACACACTTTAGAGATGAGTACTACTCAAATATAGAGAGACAGCGCCACCATATTGTAGACTGTCTTTAATAGGTAATGGTGTTTAGGAATAAATGCAGGTGCCAAGCACCAGCAAACACCAGCAGAAATCAGGCACAGGGGGTCATGCTGGTAGCTCTGGTGTGCGAGGTCTGTTTTAGCCTGGAGAGACTCCCTGATGGCGGTGTGGTGGTGTAAAGTAGATGTGCATGCTTTGGCTTCAAGTAAGGACATGAACAGGTGCAGTAGGTGGAAAGCAAAAACAAACAGCCATTCCCAAATGTTTGTAATCCATGACAAATGAGCCTTTAACACACAAAATAGAACAAGGCAACAGTAAACTGTGTGAAATCAAACCACTCACATGTGAATATTCAAGCAATGAGTTACTGAAGAATTCTGGCAAACTGAAATAAGGGCGCCCTCTAAATAGAAAACAAACATGACTCACAGTAAGAAGCAGAAGTGTGTTTGTGCGGCTGCCCTTAAATGAGATGGCTGTGAAGGGATCACCTAGTGGCCAAATTAAAAAAAACAGTTTACACTATTTGAGTGTGTGGTTTTGGCTGATGATTTGGGGTCAAATCAGGACTGAAAACAACATTTTATAGGAGATGTTTGTAGCAAAATACATTTGCTAGTCTCGGTAGGAATGGGACTATTTCTTTTCTCTTTCAAAATAAAGTTGGATTAAATTCTAGTAGAAACCAATCTTCAGCCATCACATTGGAAAGGCTAGCAAGTGATTCCTTTCTTTGAAGTCACACATTCTGCAAGTCATGGTTTCATGAGCTCACCCTTCGAGGACACTCTGATAGAATACTCTCTCCCAGCGGGTATTCTGTGACCTGCAAAACAAAAGAAAAACATGACTTCTCAATTAAACGTCATTCACCCTTTTTTGAAATTGCCATTTTAGGCATAGGCATACTCAATTTCAAAACGTTCCAAAAAGTGTACACATCAGTGTGAAGCATGTTGAAGTGATTAGGGCATCCTACACACAGCAGCATGTGTCATCCAGGGCCTGGAGAAAATGACCAAATCCCCCCATCCTGAGACCGTGTTCCACACAGAGTGCACTGGGGAGCAATGCGCATGTGCGCCTACTTTGTTCCCACTGGGGCATTTCGGTATTAAGGAAGGTGTTGCAGACACTTGTGTGGCCCCTTTTGTAATACAGGTAGCACTGGCACACAAGTAGCACCAGCGATATCAGTAGAGGGCATTCCCTCATTTACATAGGGGTGTGGCACCATGCCAATGAGGGAATCACTTTGCGTCTACGCCCAACTCTATTATGGATGCAGGCATAGAGGCAAACATACCTTTAAGAGGTGCACTTAGAGTGCACCACAACAGAAGGTGGTGCACTTTCATTGTGCCTCCTAAAGGCCGCCCTATGGAGGGGGAAAAATTGGTCCAGTGGACCCCCCCAGACATTCCTTTGCAGGCGGGTGCAGTCGCTCCCTGCACCTTCTTGCAAGGGGATCTCTCTGCATTGTTTAAACTTCCGGTGGGTTGCCGACTCCACAATGAAACACGGACTGCCTTTAAAGCAGCTGCTCTGTATTTCACTTGAATGCGAGGCTGCAAGGGTAGCTTGAGTTTACGCCTCCCCTGGGGGCAGAGCATTCATGGTAATACCATGCACTTTCCCTGTTTGTCTGTGGCACATGTATTTAAAGGTATGCCATGACACAAACAGGGAAAGTGCCGTATGTGTAACAAGGCCCCTGATTGAACTCCATTGGTCCCTTTGCTGACCCGCACCTTCTTCAAAGCCAGCTGTATCATTTACAAAGCCATCACTACTAGCATCCCGCGTATCCTTCGGTTAAGCTCACCATCTTTGGCAGCCAGAAATCTATCAAACTGAAATCTACACAGTGTAAAAAATAAAATACACGGCAGTGCCTCTTTCCCATCCATGAATCCAGAATCTGGAACAACATCCCAGTATCCATCAGGACCACCCCGATGCTTCTCTAGTTTATGAAACAGTCGATAAAAGATGTCTTAAAAGAACAATATATCCCAATGCATTAACTATCCAGAATCCAGCTTCCTCTCCTATTACTTGTTGACTTTATGCCTGTATCTGGCCATGTACAGCACTCACCTGCCTTTCCATTAGGTTTTTGATATAGAAATAGCACATACATACAGCTGTGAAACTGATACATTTTGGCATGAACTATTCAGAGGGGTAGCCATGGATTCTCAATTGGTTGGGTTCTAATGGAAGAGGAGGTTGGCAAGCAACTTTGCAATTCGATTACGAAGTTCTCTCATAGGACATCTGCGGGAACACTGGGGCATTCCAGAAAAACAATGGTCAGTACAACTCAATAAAATGGGATATCAATTAAAGAAACTTTTGAAGGAGATTTTAGGGAATATGACAAAATGAATTTTAGGGCATTGGACTAGTGTCTTGAAAACATTATCAAACGGAATACTTACAAGCACACACAATCAGAAACACTGGTCTCAGTGGGGTTCTCTTATGGGGTTTGGGGTTCCCTGGGTGCATGAGCGTTACAATAATGTTTATTGCTCTGGGGGGGGGACTGGGCTGTTTCGCAGTGTTACTAACACTGTAATCAAAGTGTCGATTCCCACCGGGGGTTCTTTGCCATTTCTGTTTCTGATCTATCAACTCTCGGATCGAAGCTCCGTTACCAACATTCTCTTAAGATCTAAGGTTCCAGCCATGTGGCAAGATATTTGGCACTGATCAGTTACTGCATTATCTGATGTGCCCTTCTGATCCTGTAGGACTCCTATCATTTGAGAATCATTTGGACACTTTGGGCCTCATTTCGATTTTGCCGGATTGGGTCACTCCATTACAAACGTGATGGATATCCCGTCAACCGTATTACGATTCAATTAAATCTTATGGGATTTGTAATACGGTGGACGGGATATCCATCACATTTTTGACAGAGCAACCCAATCACCAACCTCTAAATCAGGCTCTTTGTCTGTTGTCGGTCACCATGTCCACCAGGTTAAACGTCTCCTGACTGAGCAGCCACTGTAAGACACATATCTCCTCCCCCTTCTCTTTATAATCCCCCTCCTCTCTCTCTGCTTCACCTTCTCCTGTCTCCACCTTACCCTCAAGACTCTCCGCCTCTCCCTCTCATGTCGCCCCCCGCTGTGATGCTGCCTGTTGGGCGATGGTTTTGTGCATGTGAAGGAAGCTTGAACTGCTACTGTATAGGCAGTGTGCATGTACTCCTGCACATGCGCGGTGTGTAGTCAGACATTCCACCCATCCTTCCCTTTACTTGTCCTCCCTCTATTGTGAACGTGCACTGCCCCTGCCATGCTGTGGCTTTGTTTGTGTCAGTGAAACTTGGCAAAACTCCCTTCACTCCAGCAAAGTCCCGACGTTTGGGCATTGGCAGGGTGTGTTTCCTTCAGCTCCACGGGTTAGAAAGAGCATCACAGCAGGGAGACAATAAAACAAACCATGTGTAAGGTATATATCCTGATTTTATGCACATTTTTAATTAGCCACCTTTCTGAGATTGCCAACAAAATACAGCCAGAGTGCCCACACCGCTGGCATGAGCCACACAGAGGGGACAGATAGATTAATTGCAATCTCCCATTTCACAATCTGACATGAACTTCAACGGTGTTAAAATATACAAAAAAATTGACAAAAACCCTGCTCAATTCATCTGAGAGCGCCTCGGTGCCTTATGTTGCTTTACTCTATAAATGTAGCACTTGATGGATTAATAAATAATCTAATCTGCCGTTGTTCCCCCTTCTTTACTGGACACACACACCTGTAACAATAAAATATTGCATTGCTCCCTTCAAGAGGGTGTATTAAGCTATCCGCAGGGATCCCTCCACCCTCTCTGTAGGAGGGATGCTCACTTTAACAGCAGTACTCACCAGAAGTAGTAAATGTTGCTATCAGTAGTATCAGGAGTGCACGTGCCACATTCCATTCCATCATTGTGGCAGTTTTGCTTTTCTCTTGGAATTCGACGTATATGCCCAGGGGCTCCTATTTATACTGTGATTCATACAGCTCTATTGACGTCATGTTTTCATTAGGCTTCAAAGCCAGCAACATTTTTATGTAAACAATTTTTAAATTAAATAAAATCGACCGATTTGTCATGAGCCTCTCGTTGCGTTTAGCATGTGAACCTTGCAGCTGTTTCACAACTCTAGATCAAATGAGCAAACATAGAAACATTACCCACCTGTTGGGTTCCATCGGACATATGCGGGTGACCACTTACCAGTGAGTGTCAGGCTCTCTGCTGTCACCCAATCACCACTGACACGGGGTGTAGGAAGCTGGCTCTGTATATACTATATCAAGATGAGCTATAGTGTGCACGGAGTCCAGGGGTTCCCCAGAGGTTTTACAGAGGCTAAAGTCGATAATACTAATGCTCTCTTTGTGGTACTGTGGTCGAGCAGTTAGGCTTACCAGAGGGTGGTGCAAAGCATTTGTTGTACGCACACAGACAACAAATGGAGCACACACTCAATGACTTAACTCCAGGCCAATCGTTTTTATATAGCAAAAATATATTTTGTTACTTTATTTCTAGAACCACAAGATTCAAGTTGCAGGTAAGTACATGTACAAGTAAGTTTCCAACATATGTATCAATATCACTTTGTTTAGAATTGGCAAGTTATACGTTTTTCAAATAAATAACAGTAATCTGTTTTAAAAGTTGACAGTGCAATTTTCAGAAACAGTTCCCAGGGGGAAGAAAAGTTAGCACAGTTTCGAGGTAAGTACAAGGCTTACAGTTCCATTCTCCGGGGGTTAGGAAGTCCACTGGTCAGGGTTCAAGTTAACTTCAAACGCCCACCACCAGCAACACGGCCAGCCGAGTGCAGGGGTCAAAGATGAGGCAAATTTAACATGGGCTCCTATAGAGACAGGGGGCACTCGGAATCAGGCCTGCTTGCAGGTAAGTAACCGTGTCTTCGGAGGCAGGCCTGGGGGGTGTAGGGGAGCACCGGGGGGGCCACAAGTCAGCACCAAACACACACCCTCAGTGGTGCAGGGGCGGCTCGGTGCAGGGTGCAAACACAGTGTTGGGGTCCCAGTGCTTTCCTAAAGGGTGAACCCAGGGGTCAAGTAGATGCTGCAGGCTGGCTCCAGGGGGTCAGTTCCGGAAAACCACAGGCTGGACAATGAGGAGGGCCGCCTGCTGGATGTTGCTGCACTGGAGTTCGGATTCCCCAAGACCAGGGGGCTGCGGGTGCAGAGTACCTTTTTGCAACAGGTGCCTTCGTCCGGTGCTGTCGCGGTCAGGGGGTCCTCCGGACTCAGGCTGCAAGCGTTGTTGTGTTGGACAGGAGGGGTCAACCCAGGGTGGGCACTTGCTCAGAATTGCCTGTGGACCAGCTCTAGTCAGTTGGGCCACCTAGACTCGGGCCGTGGGCGTTGGGTGCAGAACTGGCAGCCATTGCGGATCTGGGGTGGTTCTGGAGTCCTTGGATGGAGTTTCTTCTTGGACAGGGCCCCTGTCCACAGGAATTCCTGGTCCTCCGTGATGCAGGCAGTCCTCTGGAGCCTTCTCAGAGGTTGCTGGTCTTGTACAATGCATTGCTTTCTTTTAGCAGGGCTTTAGGAGCTAGAGACAGGACGGGAGGGCTGGGGCCAAGTCAATTTGCATCTTCAGTCTTATCTGCTGGGCTTCAGCTTCGCAGTCCTTCTTTCTTCTTGTGAGGTCGCCAGAAATCTGATGAGCTAGGTTCAGGGGAGCACTTAAATCCTGGATTTAGCAGCGTTACAGGGCTCAGAGGGCAGTAACCTGTGTCCACTCCCTATGGGAAGGGGGACACACAGATCTATCCCTATTGGTCCCTGTCCCCCAAATCAAGATGGAGGATTTTGCATGGAGTGGGGGTCACCCTGGCTTTCCCTAAGTTTCTCACTGGACTTGCTGCCAAAAGTGGGGCTTTGTCCGGGGGGGGGGGGGCAGGCAACTCCACTAGCTGGAGTGCCCTGGGACACTGTAACAAGATGCCTGAGCTTTTGAGGCTCACCGCCAGGTGTTACAGTTCCTGTAGGGGGAGGTGTGAAGCAACTTCACCCAGTGCAGGCTGTGTTTCTGGCCACAGAGAGCACAAAGACTATCACCCCATGTGGTCAGAAACTTGTCTGGGAGTGGCAGGCTGGCACAGACTGGTCAGTCCTGCACTAGCAGTTTGGCTAACATACAGGGGGCATCTCTAAGATGCCCACTGGGTGCATTTTTCAATAAATCCAACAGAGGCATCAGTGTGGGGTTAATGTGCTGAGAAGTTTGATACTAAACTTCCCAGTATTCAGTGAACCCATTATGGAGCTGTGGAGTTCGTAATGACAAACTCCCAGCCCATATACTCAATATGGCCACACTGCACTTACACTGTCTAAGCATGGAACTTAGACACAGTCTTAGGCCTATAAGGCCTATGCCACAGGCAGTGGTTGGTGGGCATTGCACCCTGAGAGGGGTGCCATGTCGACTTTGTCTTTTTCTCCCCACCAGCACACAAGCTACAATAGAAGTGTGCATGTGCTTGCTGAGGGGTCCCCCAGGGTGGCATAACACATGCTGCAGCCCTTGACGACCTTCCCTGGCCACAGGGCCCTTGGTACCATGAGTACCTTTTACAAGGGACTTAACTGTGTGCCAGGGGTGTGCCAATTGTGGGAACAATAGTAGAGTTTTAGCGAAAGAACACTGGTGGTTGGGCCTGGTTAGCAGAATCCCAGCACACTCTCAGTCAAGTTGGCATCAATATCAGGCAGAAAGTGGAGGGGCAACCATGTCAACAAGGGCACTTTCCTACACAGGGTATATTATTTCTTAATTAAACCTTTAGGAGCCATGAAATGGCAATAAGATGTGGCACCGTCACAATACAAGCGCATTTAAATCAAACAACCATCCGAAAACCGTTCAAAAAAGTCTGGGGGTGAGAAGAGGTGAGACTACTTCAGTAAGGACCACAAACCACTGCTGTGAACCCTGAATCAACACAGGTCTTTGCACCAACCAAACTCCTCTCTGTATCATTTGTCAGTCGCTCACTTCCTGTCCAGGGGCCTATATTGGTCAGCAAGACTGAAGAGGGGGGGAGGGGTTGGTTTTAGATTTTCCAACAATCACAACAATTTAATGTTAAAAGAGCAGATGATAGGCGGAATGCTGAACCTGTTAATGTTAAGGTGCATGAAGGGGGGGATTAAGGGACAGGGGAAGGGGAGAGAAATGCAGATTGGTAGGGGTACTAAGCAGGACAAAACACAAGATTTTATAAACACAACCATTTTGAATACTTTCAAAGCAGGGAAGGAGAGAGTGTGTGTGCATGTTTTGTCTGTGTTCATGTAAAGAATCCTTGTGAAATCAAACAGACACCGCACCATACCCGACTAAAAGCACCTGTACCCAACTATTTATAAGAAAATAAATTTATTAGGAGGGTGTAACCAGGGCCGGCTTTAGCACCGGTGGCACGTGGTGCGACAATCTTTTTTGGCGCCCCTCACCCCATGACCACTTTGTCGGATTCACTCACTACCACCCAGCAAAAGTGCCCCTCGTCTCTTCGTAGCCCCTCTCTCACATGCATTTCAATTGTCTTAAAGCACTGATGAAGGCTGTCTTTACTAATCTACTCAACTATCCACATAAAATACAGATCTGTTCTTTGCAGCAGGCATTTAACCCTCCACACTACTTTATGGGAAGTAAAAACTGCCACTGGACAAAACTCTATCTCTATCTCTAGCAGGAACATTAATCACAAGAGTTATCTTGACATTTTTATTGCTTCCTGAAAGCTGGACACACAAGGAACTCTGCAGCAGGTACTTTCAAATCGTAGGTTATTGCTAAACACAGCATCCCACCGTCCAGGTCAGCCCCCCCTCCAGGCAGTGCCAAGCGGAGCCGCACCGTTCGCACTGCCCTAAAGCCAACCCTGGGGGTAACACCTCCACCTCCGAAGCTGCACCCCTGTTTCAGTCATCACCACATCAGAAGTCCTAGATGAATTCTCCTCTCAGCCAATTAACTACAGATTTAATTGATTAACACAAGATATTTATACATGTATCAACTAATAGAAAGTGCTAGTTTTAGGTCTAGCTTGGCTACTCAGCTGTCACTGGGCCTTATGGGACCAATCCTGAAAGAGCCTTTAGAAGTACTGCAGAGAGGGTCCCTGGCTCCACATACACGTTGGCTCCTTTGAGTGTAGTATTCGATTGGGCAGAAGTTGCGTGTTTGCTCTGAAAAATAGGGCTTGTATTTTACTTTTTGGCTTGAGTGAAAAGTTATGCTCATTGCATCATGGCTCCTTTGGTTATGGAGGCATGCCAATTATCACGGGTTTAGGACTAATCAGTTTATTATGAAAAGTTGGAATAAAAACAGCAGGCCTGACATATTTATTGTGAAATGCATATGTAAAAGTCAATAGGCATTTGAGGGTGGATTGTAATGCTGTCTATTAAAGGCTGCAGATAAGTATTTTTTACCTAGAATCTAACAGATTGCAGTAATAGGCGCAGGTTTTGGTGTTGTTTAACTCCTTTGACAAACCATGGGGTTTGACGTTTTGCGCTGTGATAATTCTTGTTAAGCCCTCTTAGGAGAGATGCTTTGCCAGATTTCATTTTGTATACATTTGTAATTTTATGAATATATGCATGATGGTTGCTCTTAGTTAACCTTGGTTAGTTTTGAGGACAAGTTTGTGATAAAGTATTTACGCCTCATTAGTTCAATGGGAAAAGCTATGTCTGATACATAGGCCTGATCTGTTTATTTAATGAAATGGCATGAAAAAAGCAGTAACCCTGGGTTATTTGCTCTGAAAAGCATTTGCTAAAGCCAGTAGGCCTTTAACAGTGGTTGTTGGCACACTGTGTTACAGGCTGTAGACCTGTCTACTGTTGCATCGAGTTCCACAGAGTATCATAGTAGGCAAAGGTGTTGGTCACCATCCTCCATGTATCAAAGAGAGTATCTACAGTCATCTCTGGTGCCCCCTGCCCTCGTTGACGTGCAGTCCTCTCAATCTTGGGTGTCAGGGAGTCCCTCTAAAATCCGGAACGTGTCCTCCATTACCAGGGTCCATTCATGTTCAAAGTTATTTTTATCTTTAGTGGGCGTCTGTGAAAAGACTCTACATCACTGTGGTATCCCAAAGTTTATTGTCAAAGCTGTTTAGTGTAGGTGTTGTCTTCTCCTTCCTCTGTCGGGGTGTTAGTATTTTAGCTGCAACCAAAAGCTAGACGGTCAGAGACCATCCTTTCCCCTATGGAGCATCCAGGGTTCTGGCCTCAACCCCAGAACCTTCAACCCCTTCTCATCTGGAACCCCTGCTATGCTTTTTGTGGCTGCTGACACTTCCTTCCAAAACAGGCCGACCTTGGGTATCCTTACCAGGTGTGCATTAGGTCCTCCTAATCCCTGCATTCTCTCCAACAATGGTCACCTGTACTGACAAACATTTAGCCCAATATATCTGGCATGAGATGCCATCCAGTCATAATTGTAATAAATGGTTCTCTATGTAATACTGGTTGGTTCTCTGAATGTATGTAATTCCACAACCTATCTGATGACCAGTTGAGTATTTCCCTTTAAGTTGTGGTTTCCCATATAGTACCAGTTTCTCTGTGTTGTGTCTCTATTGAGTAACTTATTGTTTGTTAACTGTGCCTCTAGTGTTTCCCAGTGCAACCAGAAGTTGCTCGCAGCGTGTAAGGGGTCTAGTCACCGTAGCCCTCACTGTCGGTGCCATTGTTAATATCTTGACTGATAGTATCTGCACCATTCCAGTTCAGGCACCTTGAATGCTTTTTGCAGTTTTCAAAGGATATGACAGTCGCTTCCTGTGGCTATCCTCTGGCCACTTTTTGTAATTAGATTCTTCACTTGCTGGTGAGAATTCTACATTATGATGGATAGGGACCAGTTTTCCCCAGTGTGGAGTCTCCCCATGGTAAAGTATAGGGAGAATTTTCAAAAACATACTTAACTCAATAATGAAAATTACAAATATGTCTATGTTAAATATCAATGTAAATTCATGTTACATGCTTACTTTAAATGTGGAACAAAGTAAAACAGCTACAGCACTATTAATCTCAAAATATAACTTTAATTAACGTAAATATATTAAATAAACTTTCAAATATTTTACTGAAATTTAAATTAAATATAGATTCCCACCTAAAGAAAGAAAAAATATATTTTTAAGTGCAATAATAATTATTAAAAGCGATGTACAGAATTAAATAAAATGAATATTAGGTTAGAGAGACAGTTTTAAAGAGGTGGGGTTGTGATCTATGAAATGAGGTTGTGATCTAATAAATGAGGTATCAGTCAATTGCAGAATTACAATAAGAAGGATTGAGGCAGGTCTGACACAGAGAGGAGGCTATAGTCTGAAACTGAAGGCTTGCAGAGATTGGGAGGTAAAAGGAGGTTCATCCTGCACCCTGGTTCCCTTCTGCCTTAAGTACAGTGAAAAGCGACTGTAAGAAACTTGAGGGCAGCTGGAGAAAATCTCATGATCCTGAGGCGAAGCAGCTATATAATGTGGCTATAAGAAATTTCCGTACACTCACTCGCACTACTATGATAGAGCAGTACTCGTCAAGTATCGAGACAGCACCAAATCTACCAGGGAAGTTTTTAACATTGTTAAGTCCCTCATCTCCCCTGTTGTAGCTAAAAGTTCCTTCCACCCCTCGCCTGATCTTTGTACCAGGCTCTCTGACTTTATCGATGACAAAGTCCAAGTGACTCTTTGATGCTGCCTGCTAAGTCACATCCCTGGGATCTCTGGGCTCTTCTTAATATCTGAAGATGACTCTCTGGAAGAACTACTGAAGTGTAAATCAGTCTCTTCGGGGGGCCCTTGTCCCCTTCGTATATTTAGACTGGTTGTGCAATCTGTGGGTCCCTCTCTTGATATGATTTGGAATGACTCCATGAAACCTGGTATTTTTCCTGCTATTTGGAAACAGGCGCCCCTTTTGCCACTCCTAAAGAAGCCTAATGCAGACCCGAGTGTGCCCGGCAACATTTGCCCCATTTAGCTTCTGCCAGCTCTGGCCAAGATCCTGGAGAAGCAGGTCATTTGCCACTTTTCTTCCTTTGTTGAAGCAATTGGTCTATTACATGACACTTAGGGCCTGATTCAGACCTTGGCGGGCGGCGGAGGCCGTCCGCCAAGGTCCCGCCGACAAATGACCGCACCGCGGTCAAAAGACCGCGGCGGCCATTCATACATTTCCGCTGGGCCGGCGGGCGCTCTCCAAAAGAGCGCCCGCCGGCCCAGCGGAAATGCCCCTGCAACGAGGATGCCGGCTCCGAATGGAGCCGGCAGAGTTGCAGGGGTGCGACGGGTGCAGTTGCACCCGTCGCGTATTTCAGTGTCTGCTTTGCAGACACTGAAATACTTTGTGGGGCCCTCTTACGGGGGCCCCTGCAGTGCCCATGCCATTGGCATGGGCACTGCAGGGGCCCCCAGGGGCCCCGCGGCACCCCCTACCGCTATCCTGTTCCTGGCGGGGGACCCGCCAGGAACAGGATGGCGGTAGGGGGTGTCAGAATCCCCATGGCGGCGGAGCGCGCTCCGCCGCCATGGAGGATTCTCCCGAGCAGCGGAAAGTCGGCGGGAGACCGCCGACTTTCCGTTTCTGCTCGAGGGAGCACCGCCAGCCTGTTGGCGGTGCTCCCGTGGTCAGAATGACCCCCTTAATCGGGTTTTCGGGATGGATTCAGCACTGAAATGGCCCTTTTGGAAATGTTGGAGCCTGTAAGAGAAACTTGGGGGGGGACTCTGCTCTGGTCATATTGCTTGACCTGTCGGCCGCGTTCAACTCGGTGGCTCACTCCACCTTGCTGAACAGATAAATCACTTGTGGTTTTCACATCATAGTCCTGACCTGCATCCAGTCTTTTTTGGAAGAGCGCTCGCAGTGGATCTTCCTCCATCCCTTTCATCCTCTCTCAAACCCCTGGTCTGTGGTGTACCTGAGGGTTCGGCACTCAGTCCATTGCTTTTTAACCTCACCTTGACCCCTTTGTCCATCCTTATTGAAACCTAGGGAGTGAAGGTAGTCTCCTGTGTGGATGACACCCAACTGCTGTTCTTGTTTCGAGAACATTCAGAAAGCGGCCTTCCTTAAATTAAAAGAGTGCTTAAAAGGGATTCATAACTGGATGGACACCAATTATTTGAAAATTGAATACAGAAAAAACAGAGGTCCTTTTCTCCAGCCAAATAGACCCCCCCTACCAATTTCTGGAGGCCGACTGAATTGAACCCACTCTCCATCGCCGACCTGAATGGTGAAAAATCTAACATTGTGTTTGATTCTGACCACTGCTTTGCGGCTCAGATTAAACAGATCTCTTCAAACTGCTTTATATAGTTTAAATCAATCAGGAAGCTGCTACATCTGCTCCCAGAAGAGACTCGAAAAACTGAAGTCCATCTTGTGGCATCTCACCTGGATTATGCCAACAGCGACTTTCTGGGTCTTCGGCTTTCCTGCTTTACGACTCCGGATCATACAAAATGCGGCTGCTAGACTAATATGGTGGGTCCTATTTTGACAAAACATTTCACCTCATTTGATGCAGCTCCATTGGCTCCCGTGGCAAAAAGGATTTAATTTAAGAGATTCAATTTATCTTTTAGAGCACTAGAGGGCAAAGGCTCCCGTTATTTGAGAAACAGACTTGGCAGGTACCATCAGAAGAGATCCCTGAGATCCAACTACCTTCAACTTATGCCGATCCCCAGGTTCGCTAAAGTCCGTTGTGGTGAGTGGTTTCTTTCGGTACTAATGGTGAAGCTCTGGAATTCTAGCTGGAGAAGGCTTTCTGAGATAGCAAGCAATCGGAGAATGTAAGAAACAATACAGGAAGAAACCTTACACATAGAACTCCATATCCCGGGAAGACGGCTTAAACATGTGATCCAGAGTGTACACATCATTTAAACATTAAAAGCTCTAGCCTGTTGTGTCCTAAGCCAAGGACAGCCCTTTTAAACTAGTCTGGTGTGTCCAAACCTTGGTACAGCGTCTGTATGCTGCACCCAGTGAGTTGGTGCAAAAAAAAACAAAAAGTTTAATTTTAAGATCTTCCCTCATTATTCTGTTGACATGTTTTTTTCATTCATTCACTCACTTTAAAGTAGTTATATGGCACTGGCTCAGAGTGTCTTGATGATGTGCAGTCAGTCTTATATCCTGTTTTGTAACTTCATCCCATCCAAGTGTATGTTGTGTGTGCTTGTGGCTATTGTGGTATATGCAGTGTATTTATAGGCAAAGCAGAGTGATGGAGACCTGTGGGTTCCATTTTGGACACCGTGGGCGTGTTCTTCTGCACAGATGCACAGGTTGGTGGTGATGCTGTTCTCCCAGACAGAGGAAGTGTATCAGGATGCAGGCGAGAGAAGACCTAGACAATCAAGTGACGATAAGAGATAGGGCTTGTTTGTGTGGATTGTGGAGGTGAAGGCGGCTGCAGTCTGTTGTTCAGAATGAGAAAGGTTATTTAGGTCAGACTAGCCTTTAGTTTTTTCCTGATCACTGTGTTTGTGGCTGTGCATATCCAGGTGCAGATAGTTCACACCTTATTGTGCCTTTGTTGTGGGTGCTCCAGGTGGAGACTGTCCTGCAGTGAAGAGCATCACCCCACACAAAGGCTGTGTCTACAGAACTGCATAGAGGGGTACTGCAAAAGGAAGCCACCCCAAACCAGTTCTCCTGCCAGCAGACTTCTGACAAAAAACTAGCACTTCCCCGATTACAAAGGGTTGACAGAAAGCAGAGGGAGGCACGTTTTATGTGTTTCAAAGCAGGACTAGCTAGCAGCTCCCAGCAAATGCAAGACATGCATGGCTTCAAACTGTGGTGCTATTGGCTCACACCAAGCAAAAGCCTTTCGTGGGCGCAATATCCCACCCCTGCCTCCCTGCGGCTGCTTGCCCTCTCCTGCTTGCCTCTGGGTGAGGGTGTAATATATGTAGAGGATGTAGTGTGCATGTGTGTGTGTGTGTATATATATATATATATATATATATATATATATATATATAGAGAGAGAGAGAGAGAGAGAGATTGTTAACCCAAATTTTAGGTTATTGTGCAAATTGCTGGTGACTGTGTGCTGTTTTAAATGGTCTGCAATTATTTTTTCACCTGTGATCAAGCTTGTGATGAGCGAAATGCGTTAGGTTTGCCGCAATATGAATAAAGGTTGAAATGTTGACATTCTTGTGAGTGCGACTCCTGTTCCTGTGAAAACAAAACCTTTGACGATATACATACATATTTATAAATATTTATAAATATATATATATATATATATATATATATACACAGAGTGAGAGAGAGAAAATAACAAAACAAAGGTTACAGGAACGTTATAATTAGTAAACAGAATTGAACAAACCTTAGAAATTCACTAAAGAAAACAAAGATTACAGAGACCTTATAGTTAGGTTTAAATTTTACACACACAAAACCATAGAAATTCAGAAGTTATAGTTATACTTATCTCAAGAAGCTATAACTCACAACCCTGTAACTCTCAACCCTAAGTAGCAGACCAAGGTCGAGCAATTCCAAGGTCCAAGTGTCTTCTAAAAGTAGAGCACATTTTTTGCTCAACGTTTCTTAGCTGTATCTTCCGGTCCAAGGGTGTATTTGTCATTACTACACCTGGGAACACCAGGCTGTTGCATGGATCTTCAGGAAGCTCATGTGCATAATATTTCTACAATCTGAAAATAAATCCCTGAACCTTTAAAGGAATGGATGGCACTCCATTAGCTTCTGGAAAAGTGTGTGATGGGACTTTGGAGCTCATAATGGCTACTGATATAGGACATTGTAAAAAGATTTGCTTTGATATAATTGATAGCCCAAGTTTTCCTACTATTTTGGCCATCTCTTGGTTATGATAATGCAACCAGGCAGTTAATTGGAAATCGTCCGAAGTAAAGTACATTTCATGTTATTGCAAATGGTCACTGGTTTCTCAAAGATTGGAGTTCACCACTACATCCCTTATTAGAATGGTCAATCTTAAACATATATTCTCTGACCATTTAAGAAGAAGAACACTTAGAGAATATATTGAGGAAAACGTTGTGAAATACATCATCAGGCATTCTACACCGCCTGCAGGGGCTCCAATATGTTTCCTCCCAAAGTCCATTGGAGAGTGGAGACCATTTGAGGAATATAGAGAACTGAGTAACATCACAGTGAAGAATTGTTACCTGTTGCCATTGATTTTAGTTTACTAAGACCACACTGCCAAGATTTTTACTAGACTTGATTTAAGGGGAGTTTATAATCTCCATGAGGTATGTGACGAATGGAAAACTGCCTTTAATACTAGAGATGTCACTTCAAGTATTTGGTCATGTTGCTTGGTTTGTGCAGTGCTCCAGCTTCTTTTCAACATTTAGGGCCCGATTACGACCATGGCGGGTGGGATACTCCATCACAAACGTGACTGATATCCCACCCGATATTTTACATGTTCCATAGGATATGATGGTATTTGTGATACGGAGTATCCCATCCGCCAAGGTCGTAATCAGGTCCTTAGTGAACAAAATATATAATCTGGGAACTTTCATCATAATCCACTTAGATGACATTCAAATCATCGCTCAAGCTCCGAACGTACATCAACAACATGCACAGGAAGAAATTAGACATCTATGAGCCCATCCTTATATGCCAAACTAGATAAATGCATCTTTGAAGTTCATTAAGTATATTTCTTGAGCTTCTTCCCTTCAGATAAATGTACTTGTGTGGATCTCAAAAAAGTTGCTGAGTGATAGAATGATCTAAAGCTCATAGTAGGAAGGAGATGTAGAGGTTCTTAGAATGTTTTAATTTTTATCCAGAGTTCATCAAATCTTTCTTTACAATATTATACATATGGCTAGAAAAGGAACTCCATTTTAGTGGGATGCAGCACAGCAGAAAGGGTTTGATCAATTCACACTAGCATTAGTTACAACTGCCATCCTCAATGGCTCATGAAAATCTACCATTGAATGCATCCTTTCTCACCATGGGAACCATACCGTCACAAAGGGTTCTGATGACCGAAGCTAGTTTTTGGGTCAAGAACCTTAATGGCGGCGGAGCATAATTGCAAAATTCAGTAAGGAATTATTGGCAATCAAAGAAACCTTTACTCACTGGTGACAGCACATAGAAGAGGCTTTACATCCTGTAACAACATGGACAGATAATAAGAATTAGCAGAACGCTGCTAGGAACCTTCCACATTTGTCCGAGCCCCTAGATTGGTATCCTTTTTTCACCAAATATTATTTCTTGACACCGCACCAAACGGGGTGGGTCGTAAGATGTGGGGTGGGGGCTTCCAAGCATTAGTGGGGGGTACGTGGACTCAGGGGTTCATCTCTTGGAACTTGCCATAGACTCTGTGTTAGAAAACCAGGAAGACTGGTGTATTGCGACTGGGATCAGGATTATTACTGATGGAGGTCAAGAAGAAGGACATCCACGTCAAGAGTGGTAACAGGTCTTAAGTAGTCTCCTTCCATTAGGAAGGTGCCTGGCAACCTTCTGTGTTGTATTGGCTACCGATACAGTTCATCCATTGTTATTGTGTCAGTCACTTTGTTGTTTTTTCCCTTCTCATGTCACTCTGTTCTCTAACCTTCTTGCCTGAACTCTGACTTCCCCTCT
The DNA here is from genome assembly GCF_031143425.1 of Pleurodeles waltl. NCBI lineage: Eukaryota > Metazoa > Chordata > Amphibia > Caudata > Salamandridae > Pleurodeles > Pleurodeles waltl. The sequence continues at coordinate 22,786,715 of NC_090448.1, read as the reverse complement.
TGATTACAATTAGGTATTGCTTGCTGACCAGTTGCCTGAACTCTGACTTGCCCATGGATTATGATTAGGTATTGTTTGTGACCAGTTGCCTGCACTCTGACTTGCCCCTTGGATTATGATTTGGTTGTGTTTGGTGAACAGTTGCTGAACATTTACTTGAACTCTGACTTGCTTCTGGATTACATTTTGAGTGTGGTTGCTGTGCTTGTTCTCCTGCTTCCTCCCTGAATTCTTCGTTTGCTTTCAACACAAAAGTTACATACTAGTCCAAAGTGTATTGGTAAAAATAATTCATTCTTCAATCGACTTTCAACTATGTCTTCGCCATGTATATTCCAAATTATGATGTGTTTCTTTGTGAAGGCACACAATTACTAATAAAATCAGATTAGTCTTGCCAACACAAGTGTTTAGTTCCTAAGACATATGGCCTCTTGGAACTTCATAAGGGCAGGAAGTAATACAAATACAAATTATCATCCAATGATCAAATATATTGAGACCCCTACTCTTTGGGTTATTAAATAACATTGTGATGCTGTACTGATACTGAGGGTTCATGAGCTGCCTGTATGGTGGAAGCTATTGATCCACATCTAAACATGTTTCTTCAGCAGAGGTCTCACTAGAACCATCTTCAGTGATGATGGCATCACACCTTTGAAGAGGAAGGAAGGGGCCATCTTGCCTCCTTCCTAAACCATAGGTCCAATTTTATTCTGCCAAGTGGGATATAAAGGCAGGTCACAGGCTAAACTGTTAGTCATCCAGCAAACTCCTCCAGATTGGATGCAAGCACTAAAATAAAGATCTGCATGAGAAGTGTGTGCCTCTTTGCAGGGGACAGGAAGAGATAAACTACTGGAATGAGAGGCTCTGAGTGTGAAATTGTCTGTTGACTATGCGGAATAGTCCTTTCAGACTGCCTTTTACTTTGCTGACATTCTTTGAAATAAAGTACATATATTGTCTAGCCCAAATTGCTACCTGGGTGACCCAAAAGATTGCTCATTTCTAGTTCATCTCTAATCTAACTCCTCTTTACATATGATTTCCTCAGTGTTCCAGGTGTAAGTAGGAGTTCATTGGCACCTATATTTTAGAGAGAGAAGATGCCAATGATGGGCAGTCATTAGAAGTAGCCTCAGGGGGCAGTTCAAAATATCTCATCTTCCTTGTGGTAGTTCAGTGCACATACCTATGCAGATGCATGTGCATCCATCCATCCATCCATCCATCCAATGATCCATCCATCCTGTCCACCCCTCGCCTGCTCCCTCTGAAGATCCATGTCTTAAGGAATTATCTAAAGTGGGTAAAGATTATGATTGAGTGTAACTAACAGTGGAACTAGAGGTTGTCTTTCACCAAAGGAACCTCCAGTTTAGTCGTATTATTCATTCATGTTCCACCTTTGCACATCTCACCTTATGTTTCTGCCTCTGTTGTTTCCCAGGTCTCCCGGGCAGTGGTAATCCTTGATGGCTGCCTCGCCTTATCACCCTTTCCTGTTTTCTCCTGCTACAGATATCACACTTGTTATTCTAACCTTCAGGCTTTACTTCCTGGCTCATGCACACACACATATACAACCACTGGGAGCTTTGGAGTGCTGCCAACTGGCAGAACTGTTATAGACCTGCTCATCTCTTAAAGAGGCAGGCAAACTGAGGGGTTGGTGGGCAGTAGACCCCATCATGTTTGTGACATAGTACCCTGTCCAGCAAACTCTAAATCAGGTCCTTATGTGTGTTTTAAACAATTGTGATCAGTAATGAGATAGGTTAAATCACAAGAGCTCCAACACAGAGCGCATGGCTTGTAAGCAGAAACACAGGGGCTGCAATCACTTCATCCTACTGCTGTAAAACACCAGTGACATGATGGTGGCATCATCAAAGCGCTTTATTTCTAAACCATTGAGAGAAAAGACACCATCAGTGAAGGCTCACACCTTTCTCACATTCAGTAGGAGTGGGGCCAGTAAGGTCCTGCAGGATGCTGACTGCCCTCATGGACCTCATTTAGGGGTTGCAACTGTGACACTTGCGACCCCTGGCACTGCAGTTAAATAATTAAATTCACTATTATTGTAAGAAAAATCTAGTGCAATTGGCTGGAATACGACCCTCCGTGGCAGCTGAGGTAAGTCACACATGTTTAAATGTATGTTGGGTGCGCACGTGTAGGTGACAGAGTGTCTTTGTGAGAATGAATGTATGTGTGATTGTGTATGGGTGTGTAAGCACGTCTGTTTGTGAGTGAAAGTAAAGCTTCAATAGCATGTGATATCACTTCTGCTACCCCTGACCTTTTGGTGAATTGACGTTTATGCTGGCCTCTTGCTCTGACTGATGCTGGTGCACAGAGAGAGTGTTTCATGTGCCAAAGAATATATTTTTTATCACTGCTTTCCTGTGGTGAGACAGTAATCCTCAAACCAACAGACCTAGATGTGCAAGTCACCGTTTCTGATGTTTGAAGGAGAACAAAACTACACTTGAACACACACAGGCTTCATGGGACACCACCATTTTCAGACTCTGGCCCTCATTATGTTCTTGGCAGTCTGGGCCGTCATGCCGGCGGTGGTAGGAAATCCCGCTACCTGGCATGGCGGCCCAGACTGCCACATAATGAAGCCCGGGATGGCCGCTCCACCGCCAGGCTGCCTGTCGGACAGCATCATTATCAGACAGGGCAGCGCTGCTGCCCCTCGGATAATGATCCCAATTCCCCCAGCCTTTCCCTGGCTTGTTTCCCCGCCAGGGAAATGCTGTCGGAAGTGGTGCTCCGGGGCCCCCCTGGGGGGCCCTGCACTGCCCATGCACTTGGCATGGGCAGTGCAGGAGCCCCTGTGCAGTGCCTCATTGCGCAGGTCACTGCTCGATTTACGGGCAGTGATCTGTGCGACAGGTGCAGCTGCACCCGCCACACAGAGGCATTGATGGTGGCTCCATGTGGAGACGCCGGCAATGTCCTGGCCAGGCATTCTGCTGGGCCGGCGGATGTAAACAATGTTTCCGCCCGCTGGCCCAGCAGAATGTTTGTAATATGGCCGCGGGGTCCCGGGGGGCTGGTGGTCGATAGAAAGACCGCCAGCCTGAACACGGCGGTGAAAACCGCCGTGTTCATAATGATGGCCTCTTTTGTGTTGCATGTCTCCATGAGTGTGTCCGCTGGGGGCCCTTTCTTGTCGGCCCAAGAGAGGAGGCCTGGGAGCTCATGCCTCAGTAATACCACCCTGAAAAGGGTGGATCGTTGCTATTTTGCCCAATGTATAATCACCACCACTCTGAATACAAGGTTTTCTGAAAAGGCACCAGTATGTAATTATCAAACCCGAAATCCGGCAGTGGGACAGATGGCGCAACTTTCCTTCCTTAAATTACCGTCTTGTGAAGGTCTTGAGCCCTCCCCAAATCTTATTTCTACCTCCCAACAGCAACTCCAATAACGCCCCCAAGTACCATTCTAAATACTACGTCTGGTAACATTATCCTCAAGGGGGTTATATTAAACCATTTGCTGCGGTTGAATAGTTCAGGGTTCTTTGCATCAGTGCATCTCTTGAAAACATTGATTGTACATCTAGAGCAGTGGTCTCCAAACTGTTTAATGCCTTCTCCCCCCCCCGTTGAAGAATAAAAATAATTCCCCCCCCTCTGAATTTTTCACAATATTTTTTTTAAGCTGACAATGTTTAAATATGTCTAGACCTATTTAAACATTGCAGTTAATTACTGTTAACTTTTTAGAAATGCAAATACATGTTTCTGCTTAAAACAAAGCCCTAATAGTTCTAAAATGCTTCTTTTGGTCAGAGCCTGGCGCCCCCTAGTTTGAAGACCCCTGATCTAGAGGAAATCTCACTGGAGTTCTTTGATGATGGAAGTCACTTATCTCGGGTGATTGCTTGTCTGTGCATGGAATTCACAGCAAATCTTTCTGGGTTTAGATAATGAAGGGCACATTCAGTCTACACACAACTATACTCAATAGACACATTTGTAGAATATTGATCTCAGAGCTATATTGGCATTTTCATGTGGTGTATTGATTATTTGGCAAAATGTGCACTGAAGGTTTTTTTCTGCAGGCACTGCCCACCGTTGCCTTCGCTGTGCCTGGCAAATGAAGCCAAGCAATCCAGTGTCTTTAGGGAGCAGTATTGCCCCTTTGTAAGGCTGTGGGGGTCACCCTCTGGGGTGCAGGATTCTGTTGGAGGTAGAGAGAAGGTGCAACACCTGCCCAACAACAGCATCACATACTCAGTCTCGCGAGACTGGGAAAAGGAGGGGACAGAGACTTCAACCTAGGAGAGATTTATTGGTTTTATATATGGGTGAGTCTTTCAGAAATGCACAGCTGGTTATGAGTGACTCCACGTCTATTAGTCCAAATTTAAATGTTATCTTTGTGCCATCTCCACTGAGCAGTTTATTTAAATTGTAATCGTAAACCTAGGGGGTTTTGAACATTTATGAACTGTGTTCCAGGACCAGTTGAGGCATTCTGCAGTCCACCCCTAATCTTCCAAGAAGCCGGTGCCGAAAGCCCTCCTCTTGAACACGTGGCTGCTGCATTTAAATGTGCGAACACGGAATACTGAAGCCGCGTAATCCTGAAGCCATCTCGGACCTCTTCAATCAATTTACAGCCACTCCCTGCCCCTTCAGCTCACTCTTGCAGCTTTCTGCTTTCTACCTTTGTGACACTTTTTCGTTTTTCTCTTCCTCTGTCTTTCTCATATGTGTCTTTTGCTCGCAGTAAATGCTTGAGGCAGAAAAATAAGTGCCGGCCCTAAAAAAAAAGTGCCGGTGCTCCGCACCGGAAACCACAAGCACAAATTAGGCACTGGTTGTAAACATCCGTTTCCCACAGATACAGCCACTTTTCTGTGACTTGTGTGACGTCATCTGCTCGGGTACATTCCCTCTGCACAGGTCACTTTTTTCATTCACATTCTATAAATCTGTTTCTACAAAGAATTTGGCAAAAATATGTTTTTCAGCAAAACTAATTTACAACAATGCTTTTAAATCAGGTAAAATTATGAATGTTACAATAAAGGATAATTGTAAAGTAAGTAGCATCTCTGATGTTTTGAGAACTATCATAAATATTGCAACATTCCTAATTTTACCTCGCAGAAAAGAAGGACTGTGTATTTAATTCAAGTCATCCCTGGTCCATGAGCCTTGGTCGGACTCAAGAAACTGCCACTGAGGATGTAACAATGTCTGCCTTCTGCCTCCCCCACCTGACCCCAGAATGGTACCTTCCCTGTCGGTGACAACCCCTGTGGGTCCCTGTGTGCTGCTGCGACAGCCCATTAGGGGTCGATCTTACAGGGATCCTTATGGCTACTACGGGGGGGCTTTCGTAGGACATGGGAATCCTAGGGATTGCAGACATTTGTCCTTAGTCCTATCTATGAGGGAGTGTATGGAACATCGCTTATTGCAAGACAGTATTCTATTTGTAAATAAAAACGTCCCAGTGCCCAAAGCTCTCCCCTGAAAAAACGTGGCTTCTGCAATTAAATGTGTGAGCAGTGAATGCTGAGGAAGCCTTATTCTGAAGTCATCTCGGGGCTCTTTAATCCGTTTACAGCCACTCCCTGCCCTTCAGCTCACTCCTGCAGTGTTCTTCTTTCTCCCTTTGTGACACTTTTTCATTTTTCTCTTCCACCATCTTTCCCATATGTGTGTTTTCCTCGCACTAAATGCTTGAGGCAGAAAGATAAGTACCCACCCTAAAAGATAAGTGCCAGTGCCCTGCATCGGAAACCACCAGCTCAAATAAAGCACTGTTGCAAGATCAAATGCTTCCAACAACTTGACTCACCACCAATCGCAGATAAAAATCTTTCAGCACTTGAGGTGGGGATCATGTCATCTAGATCAGTGGTTCTTACCCTTTTGACTGTTGGGGACCCCCACTAAATCATTACTGCAAACTGGGGACCCACGCTAAGCTCTTATTGGAAGCTTGAGACCCCCAGCATGAGGAGATTCTATGATTTGAACCTCAAAATAAGAAAAACCCAAAACTTTAGCAACATGTGTACATCACACAAATACAGAAATTTGCAATCAAACATAGAAAAATCAAAAATTGTATTCTAATGTGAATAATGTGAAGGTTGGAGCTTTTCTAAATTTTTTTTAAATTCTTAAAGACAAAGCAAAATGATAAACTCTAACATATCACTTTGGACCTGTTAGACTTTAATTCTTAGCGTGGGTTTTCACCTAAAAGTTTGCCTTTAACTCTCCTGTTTTGCTGACTTCATGTTTTCTGACCTTGGGGTTCTGCACACTTTATCACTGCTAACCGTGCTAAAATGCTTGTGCTCTGTCCTCAAAACACGAGAGAAGTGGCTGATACCCGATTGCCATATTTAATTTGCTTGTGAGTCCCTAGTAAATTGGGACTACCTGTTCCCAAGGACTCTACATTAAATGCTACTAGTGGACCTGCTGCATTGGTTGTACCTCCCACTTAAGTAGAACTTTATACTTGTCTCATGTCTGCCCTTGCAGCCTGTGTGTGCAGTTTTAAACTGCCAGTTCGACCTGGCAAAAGAAACCTTTTGCTAGATCCAAACTTCCTTATACATGCATATAATTTACCCCCAGGGTAATCCCTGGTCAGCTCAGAAAGCAGCGTGCAGTGTGTTTAGAAAGTTGTGTGTGTACGTTTAGGTATTCCATGTCCTGGTAGTAAAATATTCCTGGGCTAGGTGGGAGGGAGGAGCTGACACTTACATCTGAATAGGGCTGCACCTTTCCTCACAAAAAGTGCTGCAAACCCCTCTGTAGAGTGTCCAGGGCCATGGAAGGAAGGGCAGGGACCTTGTGCACTTTAAGGCCTCTCTTTGAAGTCTTTCCTCTTCAAAGGCACATTTGGGTGTAAGTACTGAATCTCAAACCCCAGAAATCAGAGCTCTACTGGAACCACGGACATTCTGCCAGGAAGAAGGACTAATGTGCTGCAAAGAGGGACTGCCATTCTGCTAACTGCATTGCTGTGCTGACCTACTGTTTGCTGTGTGATGTGTAGTAGGAGGGACTGCCACTGTGCTACTTGCTATGCTGTGTTGGCCTGCTACTTCTTGCCTGGAGTGATGAGGTCTTGACCTAATCGCTACATCATTTAACCCAAGATTTTCCATGGGCTTGTTGACTTACCTCTTGTTTTGAAGTCACAGGGCCATCCAAGACTTCACATGTATTACATGGCAGTGGATGCCTATTAAAATCAGTGTTTACTACTTTACTGACCAGCGCAAGACTTGAGCTGCAGGCGAGCTCTGCACTCTGTGTTTTGTTACTTCAGGACACGCACCTCAATTCTGAGCTGCTTTGCAACTTGAATGCCCGACTTCCCCCTGCACCTTCTGAAGCTGCCGACTTTGCTGCTGGAGAGACGCCACAGCACTGAGGGAAGCCCCTTGCAGTGCGGTCCTCCACCCTCGTGTTATCTGGGTAACAAGAGCTTCCTCTGGGCCGACGTGGTAGCTATGCTAACGCTGTGTGCCGAAGTTGAGTACATGACTGTGGTCCTGAGGGAGATTGCTGCCGACGGGTGACATTTATCATCAGACTACTGAGGACAGTCCAGCCTGGCCATCACCACAACTCCTTTCTACTGGAAGAAACATTTAGTGACACGGGCGCAAACAGCATGGCCATCACCCCGCAATCTTCATAAGAAAGATACTGTGTGCAATTGTAGCCTCATGCGCTTTTGCAGGTGGCTGAATATGCAACTGCATGGCCACAATGGATTGAGTGAGGCCCCTTGTGTGAGCACTGCGTTTAAATCCTTTAAAACAACAAGAACCATCCCAAGTACTTTTAGAAAACTGCTTTCCTGCCCTAGTGCTTAGGAAGTCCATCTGTTGATCCCCAATGGGGATTGTAGTAATTTCACAAAGAACACCGTAAAGGCCCTAAAAGATGTGAATGTATTTTACCTGCATTTACCAAAAGGGCCTTATAACTTGAAAAGTACTAAATGGATTTTTTTTGCGGTTTTGCTTTTGTTTTACTCAGATAAATATTATTTATTTTTCTAAACCGGTGGGGAGTCTTTATGTGGTGTTTTCACAGTGTAATTTAAGTGTTGATCAAATACTTTATACATTGCCATTATGTTAAGCCTGACTGATCTGTGCCAAGTTACCAGAGTGTGAGCACTGGTTAATTAAAGTTGTATATCTAACTTAGCCTGACTGCTTGTATAGGGTATATACTCTGACAACCAGACAGCCAATTTCTAACACTGGTGATCAGCGGTGAGGATAGGACTTGTGTTTGTGCAGTAATTTACAGTAATTTGGTGTACACTACTACCCACATCTAGACCAATTTGAAACAATTGTCTCTGATCCCCATTGGCATTATTTTTCCTGCTCTCTCTAAATTGGCATTTTTAATTTTCAATTCTCCCTGATTGGCATTTTTGCTTTTTATTCTAAATCATGTCTCTGATTGGAGGTCCCATAACTGCATCTGCACGTGCACCTGGAAACCTGGAGTTTGAGTTGCCAAATTTGAGAAGTACACATTTTAAACACTCAAGGATTTTTGCAAGGAGGTTGGGGTTTCTACCAAAGGCTTCACCAAGAAGGTGGAGCTGCAGAAGGCACTGAATGCCTGGTTGGATTCAAGGGATGCAGCACATGAGACATCAGAGAGGGTGAGGAGGAAATAGAGGATGATGATCAGCTGGACCAGTATTCTATGTAGAATCTGGGACTGCCTGTGGGACAGGAGGCAACCAGCCTGGCGAAGAGAGATGCACCCCCACGCCACCCCCTAAGGTCAGGAATCAGTGTGTCCTCTCCAGGCTGAGAGGAAATTAGAATTAGAGCTGGCTAAGCTCCAATCGGAACAGGAAAGATTCTTGGAGCAGAGACAATTGACTATGGAGGAAAAGAAAATGACGTTGGCTTAGAAACAACTTTGGAGAGCTGGACATCAAAGCCAGGAGGACTGAGTCTAGCAGTGATGGTGGTCACTGAAGAGGATTGGGGAGCTAGTCTGTGGAAGCACATTCCTAGTGAGGGGAGGGGCACTCTACTAGCCCTAAAAGGGATAGACAGGATGAGATATCCCCAATCAGGACATTTGGTCTGAACCCAGAGACGTACAGACAGAAGTTCAGGGTCAGTCAGAAGCTGTCCCAACAGACCTTGGGGGATTGTGTGGATTCCTTTTGCACATCAGTGGATGGTTGGGTGAAGACAGTGAAGTAAAGAATTGCCAGGGGCTGTTCAATTTGTTAGCAACAGAGCACCTGTTTAGTCTTTGATTTACAGATCTGTGTCCACGCCTTGTTGATAGTACGCTCTCTGACCCCAGAGAGCTTGCTGGGTCAGCACCAGGGTCCAAAAAAAGGCACTCAGGAGTGACCCTAAGAAGGGTGGAACATAATTCTCTGGAAGACTGAGGCAGCTAACGCAAGTCCGAAAGTCATACAACAGTACAAGAATGTGCATATGTGTCAGTTAAAAGCACTAGAATGTCAGGAAGAGTCTCCTAATTTTACCAGGCAGTAAGCAGATGCTAAATTAATCTTGGAAAACTACTTAGATCCTCACATCTTTCCTAATACCTCATTGGTTTTCGGCAGGGGATATGATTCTACCCAGATTTCCCTGCTTAAACTGCGCAAATCCACACAAACCCTCATTTCACCATTCCTTTTGCTACCACTAATGGAGACAACCAGAGGGAGGATTCAATCAGTTCTAATACTCTTTTCTCTTGCAATCTCCTCAGTTCTTTCTCAAGATCATCTTGCAAATTGAATGCAATAGTTTGCAATGTATGTTTTACAGGAAGGGCCCCTTGCTTAACCGTTATTTTATGCTTAAAGCCTGAAATTTTCCCTAACACATCACTGAACACATTTGGAAATTCTTATGACAACTTATCAAGTGCAGATTGTTCCTTAACCACCATGACCTTTTCTTTCTTACTTGGTCTAAGTACCATGTCAAATAATCCTTGATGGAGCCACCCAAGGATGTTTAACCCTTTTTTTCCGCCATAGATTTTTCCCTGAATTTTACACCCCCTAAACTCAAGGATGTCTTTTATATATCCTTCCAAGACTACTTTCCTACCTTCATACGAAACTGGTGACCTGTCCAGAGGAAAACTTTTCTATTTCCCCATTTTTCTTTAAATAGGTTCCCCATAATCATAGTGCTCCTTGCACCTGAATCAACTAATAAATGGAGTGTTTTGTCACTCACCCCAATGTCCATGTATGGATCAACAAATTCTAAGGAAGTCGTTCCCAAACTTTTAACTCCAGAGGACCCCCACTGAATCACTACTGGAAGCAGAGGACCGCTAAGCAATTTGTATGAGCTAAATTTCAAACTTTAAAACAGTAATTCACAAAAAAATACAGAAACAAGTACACACCAAACAAATACTCGAATTACTAAAGCTATAATCATTTTATATTGAAAAAGCATGCAAAAATAAAATTCAAATAATGGGAAGGTTGGCACTGTATCTCGGCGTCTAGCTAATCAATGTTTATTTTTATTTAGGAAAGCTAAATCCTCAGGTCAGATTCTTCATATCCCAAGAGATTTCTGTTTTTATTTTTTAGGTACATAAGATCTGAGAAAGCTTTACTACATTAATATGTGGTGGAGAAATGAAGTAAAACCATAGGGGCCCCTCCACTCTCCATAGCCTCTCTGTCACAAGTAATTAATTTGTTTAATAGCACCTCTCATTCCTGTGTAGGGTGTCAGAGTGCTTTACAGGGGATTTCAAGGTGTAGGATTCACCTGTCATCCACAGTGGTGGGCATTTTCTAAGAGTGCTTGGTCTGGAGAAGCACACACTCAGGATTCAGAACATAACACGGTGGTTTGCATTGACGTTAATAATAAGAATGCATTTCTACACAAGCAAACTTTTTTTAGCAGCATACAAAAAATGAAAGACTGGGAAGAAACATAACTTTCTAATTTGAGCTATACCGTTTGCATGCAGCTCTTTGATGGAAGTTCATTGCCTACTGTGCTAGACTATGATTGTAACTTATGAAATGAAAAGTAACAAAAGAATCTCTGTGACAAAAGCAGTAACCCACTGTGCTATGCACATAAAATTCTGTTTTTTGCATGATACACGTTCTCTGCAGGAGACATATTAACCATCTACGCTACCTTAGATGAGTCAAAGCTGCCACTAGACAAAACCCCCATCTCTCTCCAGCAGGTACATTAATCGCCAGAGTTATCTTGACGCTTTCATTTTTGCCTGAAAGCTCCTGGATGTACAAGGAACGTTGCAGTGCTTTTAAAATTGGTGCACAAAGTAAGTAATAAATATAAAAACATTCATGTGTTTTTGTCAGAGGTCCTAGCTGAAGAAGTGCCTTCTTGTCGGCCTATGTCTGTGGCCCCCCTGGGTATGTGCCATGGACCACAAGTTAGGAACCACTGTTCTAAGGGATTCCCCTTGACTATCTCCTTAGAAACTACCAATACCATGTCATCAAAATCCTGTACAACATGGTCCAATGAGGGGTTTAGATTTTCTTCTTCATATGCTACTCTAGTTGATGTTGATTGCTCTGACATACCTTCACAAAATTACCTACTTTAGAACATATTCTACATGTTACATTCCTGGCAGGACATGGTCTCCCGTTCCATACATGTGGTAAATTGCCACATCTGAAACAAAAATGTTGTAAATTGAAGAATCCTTTGTTATTAATTCTATTTCCCTTCTTATAAGTACCCATCTTTTGACCCAGAGTATCATTCAACTCCTTTAATGAAATCTGAGAGCTCAGTGCTTTTTGCAACTTTGATGATTTCTTCTAAGGAAGGGTTACCCATAGCCAGCAGTTTCTGTTGAATATGCCTATCATAATAATGGCCAAAAAACGGATATCTTATAAATTGGTCAAATTGCTAAACCTGCATAATTCACTCTACATGTTCATCTTGTAGCTGTACCCTTTTGAAAGATTTGTGGTGCAAATCCACTAAACTTTGAGGAACATCAAATCTACGTTACAATTTCTTAACAACTTCTTGATATTCATCTAACTCTTCACCCTCCATTCCTTTGTAGTCTGGCAAATGTTTGTAGATTTCCCTGCCCTCAAGGCCCAATGAATGTAATTATAGAATAGTTTTCTTTTCTGGGTGAAAGTAAAAAGCACTAATAGCTCTTAGGTACATTTCGAAGGCATCGAACCACTGCTTCCATTGTATCATTGGTGAACCAGGACCAGGACAAGAAACAGTGAATGTGAGTTGATGGATTGCATGGCTAAAGTCAGACTTGATGAAAAACTCAAGGTTTAAACAGAGGATGAAGGTTCAATATTTAACACATTTTTTTAACTAAACGAAAAACGTGGTTAAAACCCACATGTACTTTAAGGTGTACCTATCACCCCACGCACATCATGCTCTCCGCAGCAAAGCTAGTGTCTTGTGGGAAGGTGTGCCTGTCACCACAATTTCCAAGTGGCTTGAAGGATAACAGACCAATAGTCCTTTGCAAATCCCTGAGTGTTACCACCTCCTTTCCTAAGATATATCATCCTTCCTTCTTTATTTTCTTTATCTTTTTCTGGGGAAGAAGTAACTGAGTTCGTAAAGTGTCTACCTGAAAACTTAAAAACTCCAGAAACGGACTTGGCATCAACAATGACTTCTCCGTGTTCACAATGACCCCCAGGTCTTCAAGAACCTCCCTTGTCGTGTAAATGATCCACTAACTCTGTTTTTACCTGACACATCAGCAAGATGCTGTCTAAATATATTATTAACTGAATTCCTCTCTCTCTCAAAAAGGCGTCCATAAGTCTTAAGACCCTGGTAACGCACCATGGAGCAGAGTATAAGCCAAAAGGCAGACAACAAAACTGGTGCAACACACCTCTCCATTTGAAACTCAGATATCTCTGCAACTATCTCTCCATAGGAATCTCGTTAAATACGCATCCTTCAAATCCAGTTTTACTAACCAATCCTTTTCCGGTAAAGTGTCCCATAAAAGATGAATTCCCTCCATCTTGAAGTATCTGAACCCTAAGTACTTGTATAGGTCTCTTAGATTTATCACTGGACGCCAGCATTTGTCCTTCTTTTGTTCCAGGAAAATTGCACTTACAAACCCTTCCTGTGAGACTTATACCTTTTTTATAGCATCCTTTTCTAAGATTTGAGCAACCTCCAAATCCACTAAATCCATTCTCTCACATCCGAAGACAGTCTCTCCGGGTTGAGAACTCTGAAAAGGAACCTCGCAAAAATCTATCCTGAAACCTCTTATAATTTCCAGAACCCAAGGGTCGCTTGTCCCTTCTACCCACTTGTGGGTGAATAGTCTTAGCCTTCAGCTACCTTTACTTGGCAACAACCAATACAAACCTTGGCACTCACCTTCATGACGCCTGCGCTGCATGCTCTATCTTATATATGGCTGTGCCGTGCATTACATCCTTCGAACGTCTGCGACATGCCCCGTATACTATAGATGCCTGCACCATGCACTATATCCTACAGACACCTTGCTGTGCACCATATCCTACAGACACCGGTGGCATGCACCATGTCCTGTAGATGCCTGCGCCGTGCACCATACCCTATAGACACCTGCGCCATATCCTGTAGACACCTGTGAGGACCTCCATAGTCTTAAGACACCTGTGCCATGCATCATATTCTATAGATGGCTGTGCCATGCACTATATCCTACAGACACCTTGCTGGAACCATATCCTATAGACACCTACACCGAGCACCATATCCTACAGACACCTGTGCCATGCACCATGTCCCGTAGATGCCTGCGCCGTGCACCATACCCTATAGACACCTGCGCCATGCACCATATCCTGTAGACACCTGTGAGGACCCCCATAGTCTTAAGACACCTGTGCCGTCCATCATATTCTATAGATGGCTGTGCCATGCACTATATCCTACAGACACCTTGCTGGAACCATATCCTATAGACACCTCCACCGAGCACCATATCCTACAGACACCTGTGCCATGCACTATGTCCTGTAGATGCCTGCGCCGTTCACCGTGTCCTATAGACACCTGCGCCATGCACCATATCCGGTAGACAACTGTGAGGAGCCCCATATTCTAAAAAGACCTGTGCCATGCATCATATTCTATAGATGGCTGTGCCATGCACTATATCCTAAAGACACCTTGCTGGAACCATATCCTAAGATACCTGCACCGAGCACCATATCCTACAGACACCTGTGCCATGCACCATGTCCTGTAGATGCCTGCGCCGTGCACCGTGTCCTATAGACGCTTGCGCCATGCACCATATCCGGTAGACACCTGTGAGTACCCCATATTCTAAAGATGCCTGTGCCATGCATCATATTCTATAGATGGCTGTGCCATGCACTATATCCTATAGACATCAGTGCAGTGCACCATATGCCAATGAAGCCTGTGCAGAGCCCCCTATTTTAAAGAGGCCCGCGCCAAGCCAACTAATGAGTTAATGGTATAAATGCTTGCTCATTTTATGTTACAGTGAAAAGCAAGTTTACCGGAAACCGATGCACCTGTCAAGCAGCTGCAATGTTCACACGTCAAAGGCTATCAAGGCCAAATGATGAATATGCAAAGATAGAAGTGTTAATTGTTTCCTTGAAAAAAACTAAGTATTGTCCCCCTCCTTCCCCGCACAGCTCCAATAAAAGAAGGTATGAACGGAGCCAGGCGAAAAGTTGCATAAATTCAAGCAATATTTGCAAGCAGCAGCGAAGCTTGTGATTGCGAAAACTGGCACAATGCTGGGGTGGATTGTTACAAGAGCCTTTCTGGTTCTCCTGACCACAGGCATTACTTCTGGTGAGTACAGCTGTTCCACCAGCCGCCAGCCTTAGAATGCATGCGCAGGGCTCAGCATACGTTAATTCTTGGGTTTTAATGTCTTGCTGTATTAGGAACCAGGGGCCAGATGTACCAAAGGATTTTACCCATTCTGTGTCTATGGGAAAAAGCTTTCGTGCATATGGCCCCAAATCACTATACTATACAGGAACTGTGGGCCCCATGTCCTAAAAATACACTCAGTTAAACTGGTTGTAATTTGTGCACCAACTTTGACCGAATGCATTGGTATTTTCCGAACCTGTGTACTAATAGGTTGGTTCACAAAATACTGAATCATAGTCAGCGCCAGTGGAATTATGTGACTGTGCGGCTGAATCATTTTTGCATATTTTTAGCTTATTTGCTGCATTTGCTACATAGTCCATGATCTGCTGCATAATCTGCAGATTTTACTGAAACAATATTGTTTCTACCTCCGACGGTTCAAAAGTTACAACAAATGTAGCAATCTATGTTTCTGAGCTCTGGAAGAACTTCGACTGGCCACTTTTCTGTTGATTATTGCTATATTGCTTGCTTGTTGCTATATTTGGGTGTTAAACTAATACAAATGAAGTACAACAAGCCCCCAACCAGCCCCCAGACAATGTAAACAAGCATTACAAGCATTGGTAAATGCATTAGGTTTCGCCTTTGTGATGAATAACATTTTGTTTTTGTTGTTAGTTGAAGCTTGGTGAAAAGTTGTGCAATATAAGTTAATGAAAGTGCTCTGACTTTTTTTTTTTTAAATAAAGGCAATATATCACTTTTCTTTCCATTTACATTCAATTACGTTAGCATTATGTTTTAGGCTGCAGATGGCCCACCCAAGGTGATAGTTGAATACAAATCCAGCAGGATCCCAGTACTTTCGAGCATTGATGATTAGCAAAAATTATCAAGGCCCGCATTAACAATTTCCTGATAAAGCTATGATTATACTGCTGATATTGCAATTAAGTCTGAACATGCGGGGGTCTGAATGCGCAAAAAACAATTATTACTGCACAGTTATAAAACACTAAATTAAGTCTAAAAAGCCACAAAAAGTGACTAGTAAACTAGGGTTCAAGCAACACATTTTGAGCAAGAAAACCTGAAACTAAAGCTGTGTTTTGAATAGTGTTGTCCAGAGGCAGCTGTCGGTAAACAGCCCTGACAGCCCTTTTCAGACTTCTCTGGCATCAACGACAATGCAAAGCGCCTGTGTGACATGCCCGCGTCGGCTGATTTAGATGAACCAGCGTTTTCGAAACTAGTGAACCAGCATTTTCGAAACTAGTGACTCATTCAAGAGCAGCTTACATGGAGGAAGAGCGAATAGAGGAGTAGACCATCATCTGGACGCTAAAGATGTCTAGGCGCTGCAATAGAATGACGAAACAAGGAACGTATTTAATATCGCTTTCTCTTGTATGTAAATACTGATTTTGGCCACAAGATGACGGTATTGTAGTAGGAATTAAAACATAACACCAGATCCAGGCCTTTGAGAACCCAGTGAATGCAATTACGTTTACATTCCTTAACTTTTAACTTTGAAGAAACACACGTAATTGGCAAAAGCACGCTGGATAAAACGTGCAGTCTTCAGAGAACCTCAACAAAATACAGCTTCTCCCCTGCTTTAGATGCATGCAAGCAGCTTTAAATGCTTTCAGCCAGGGAAGGATCATGAAAGCTAAATAAACTCTGTGCATCAATCCAATTACGGAGGTTTCACCCATCAAAGCAACAAAGGGTGGATGTGGATGAGTACTTGGGGCAGCCTGATAAGAGAAAAGCACCCAAGGGACACTCGAAAAGAAGCCTACAACCAATACAAAGGAGTAAAAGAAAAATTGACAAGCACACAGACCAATAGGAAGGATGAGTACTTGGGCCATGGGAGTCTCAAAAGAGAAAAGCACCCAGAGAACACTGGAAAAGAAGAACTACAACCAATAGAAAAGAGGAAAAGAAAAAACGACAAGCACTCGGACCAACAAGAAGGGGAAGGGAAGGCGGGATGTAAGCCCCTTTTAAGATATATTTAGTACTATAGATTTCAGACAAAACCGAAAAATGACAAAATTAAGCATTGCAATGACAAAATGTGCTGCATTACACTGCATAATGATAATTTAGCTTTTCTTGCCACATAATTTACTCAACCCTGATGCATTATTTGGCCCTCCTCTGGCACATAATTCCAGTGGCCCTGATCACAGTGGGTCGCAATTCAATTTTCCTCATGAATATTAATGAGGTAGGTTGAAAATCACGACCCACTAGGAATCACGGGGATGGTAGCATGATGGAGGTCAGCATGGTGCTTTAAAAAAAAAGGCAATCATTTTTTAAACACAACCCATTTTCCGTAATAGAAAACTGGATACATTTTTTTTTTTAAATTAAAGCTTTACACACCTTTTTTAAAGAGTAGTCAGTGGTCCTACAGACCACTGCCTGCCCCTAAAAATTGTTTAAGTTCATATTCACAAAGTGGCAGGGGTCCCCTTTCCACTTGCAAATGGGTTACCACCTCCTTTAAGGTGTTGGTCAGATATTAATGTTTTGTGCCCTGATTTTGGTAAGGAATCAGTATTTGGAAGGGATGCCTTTAACACACCCCTTCCAAATAGGAATTTGGTGTGGTTTCCTCAACCCATTCAGTGGTTGATGTGGGCGGGCTCGGAGGGGTATGATGTGCCCATAGTTTTATAATTTATGATACACGGTTCCCCTCCTTTTTGTCAAAAGACAACCATCCCGGGACGGTTAATTTCGACAGTTTAAATGCCTCAGCTGAAGTGTCATTCATTGAGTCTCTTGTGCGTTGAAACCAAAGCCGGGCAGCCAACTAAACAAGCCTTCCTGCCAGGGTGCCTGCTTACCTGAAGTAAAATGCAAACGTGACCAACTAGTTAATCTGCAAATGAAAAGGATGCTTTGGAGCCTGGACTGGATTCAATTGACCTGATTGCCCAAAGCTTTGTGTTGACAAAGATTCTTTTCTTTTTGAGTGGTAGTGCAAAGCGATAAGAACTGGGCTATGAAGTGTGTGCTTTTAATTGTAATTGTACTTTTATATTGTGCTTACTACATCTGGAGGCTTTGAAGGGACAGTAATGTAAAACAGCTGCACAAGGTACGCTCCGGATATTACTAAAATCTATATGTTAGAAGCACCAATTTATCATAAACATTTTGCTAATTTTGTAGCAGTCTATTTCATACTGTGTCATGCAAGTTTAAAATATTGAATTACATGTTCACAGCGTTTCCTGCCACAGACTGTGACCTGTAGTCCTAAAAAAACACGTCACTTAACTTCACTGCACCAACCAAGACTTAGGGGGTCATTCTAACCCTGGCGGTCGGCGACCGCCAGGGCTAAAATGACGGAAGCACCGCCAACAGGCTGGCGGTGCTTCCCAGCCCATTCTGACCGCGGCGGTAAAGCCGCAGTCAGAAAAGGGGATCCGGCGGTTTCCTGCCAGTTTTCCCCTTGCTGGGCTGAATCTCCATGGCGGCGCCGCCATGGAGATTCCGACCCCCTTCCCGCCATCCTGTTCCTGGCGGTTTTCACCGCCAGGAACAGGATGGCGGGAACGGGTGTCGTGGGGCCCCTGGGGGCCCCTGCACTGCCCATGCCACTGGCATGGGCAGTGCAGGGGCCCCCTAACAGGGCCCCAGAAAGATTTTCACTGTCTGCACTGCAGACAGTGAAAATCGCGACGGGTGCACTGCACCCGTCGCACCCCTGCAACACCGCCGGCTCCATTCGGAGCCGGCTTCAATGTTGCAGGGCCTTTCCCGCTGGGCCGGCGGGCGCTCTCTTGGCGGGCGCTCTCCGGCCCAGCGGGAAAGTAGGAATGTCCTCCGGTCTTTTGACCGCGGAGCGGTCATTCGGTGGAGTAACTTTGGACCCCCTTAGTTCTGTGGCTCTCTGGTTACACACAGACCTCTGTCGTGCACTAACTAATAGAGGTTTCATAGTGTAGTATAGTGCAGTTCCCAGTGATCAACAACTTTTTAAAATATATTTTTCATTTAAGCTGCATGTTATTGTATATGTAGCTACCTAGTGGTGAAAGACCAAACAGAATATTTTATTTTTTTAGCCACACCTTTGACCCTGACCCTGGCACTAACTGACTCCTGCCGGACACTCACTGACCCCGCCCCCACTGCATGCAACATCACAGTTCCCACACTTTGTTTAATGCACTTCGATCACTGAACTCATTTACTATTCGAACAACCTTTTCAGAATCGTTAAATAAGATAAATACATTTGAAAAAGGGATTTAGCATTTTCGAACCTTCTGATTTACTGAATCTTAGGGTTTGTGATGGTAAAAGCATTTTGTACATGAGGCCCAAAAATGTGTTCAAAATGGGGTGTTCAGGAACAAGTGACTGACACCCCAGTTGGGGGTTCAGGTACAGACCGAGGTAAGCCGAGGCCTTCAACCACCAATAACCCCTGTGATGTCAACATATGAGGGTAAGTAATATTTTTAGGATGTTCAGTAGAAAACTCTCACCCTTAAGACTACATTGTAAGAAGTGACAAGTGAAAACAAAGCTGTAAACTTCGCACTTGTACAGGGAGTGCAGAATTATTAGGCAAGTTGTATTTTTGAGGATTAATTTTATTATTGAACAACAACCATGTTCTCAATGAACCCAAAAAACTCATTAATATCAAAGCTGAATATTTTTGGAAGTAGTTTTTAGTTTGTTTTTAGTTTTAGCTATGTTAGGGGGATATCTGTGTGTGCAGGTGACTATTACTGTGCATAATTATTAGGCAACTTAACAAAAAACAAATATATACCTATTTCAATTATTTATTATTACCAGTGAAACCAATATAACATCTCAACATTCACAAATATACATTTCTGACATTCAAAAACAAAACAAAAACAAATCAGTGACCAATATAGCCACCTTACTTTGCAAGGACACTCAAAAGCCTGCCATCCATGGATTCTGTCAGTGTTTTGATCTGTTCACCATCAACATTGCGTGCAGCAGCAACCACAGCCTCCCAGACACTGTTCAGAGAGGTGTACTGTTTTCCCTCCTTGTAAATCTCACATTTGATGATGGACCACAGGTTCTCAATGGGGTTCAGATCAGGTGAACAAGGAGGCCATGTCATTAGATTTCCTTCTTTTATACCCTTTCTTGCCAGCCACGCTGTGGAGTACTTGGACGCGTGTGATGGAGCATTGTCCTGCATGAAAATCATGTTTTTCTTGAAGGATGCAGACTTCTTCCTGTACCACTGCTTGAAGAAGGTGTCTTCCAGGAACTGGCAGTAGGACTGGGAGTTGAGCTTGACTCCATCCTCAACCCGAAAAGGCCCCACAAGCTCATCTTTGATGATACAGCCCAAACCAGTACTCCACCTCCACCTTGCTGGCGTCTGAGTCGGACTGGAGCTCTCTGCCCTTTATCAATCCAGCCACGGGCCCATCCATCTGGCCCATCAAGACTCACTCTCATTTCATCAGTCCATAAAACCTTAGAAAAATCAGTCTTGAGATATTTCTTGGCCCAGTCTTCACGTTTCAGCTTGTGTGTCTTGTTCAGTGGTGGTCGTCTTTCAGCCTTTCTTACCTTGGCCATGTCTCTGAGTATTGCACACCTTGTGCTTTTGGGCACTCCAGTGATGTTGCAGCTCTGAAATATGGCCAAACTGGTGGCAAGTGGCATCGTGGCAGCTGCACGCTTGACTTTTCTCAGTTCATG
Source organism: Pleurodeles waltl (assembly GCF_031143425.1). NCBI lineage: Eukaryota > Metazoa > Chordata > Amphibia > Caudata > Salamandridae > Pleurodeles > Pleurodeles waltl. Next base: position 22,766,044 of record NC_090448.1, on the reverse strand, counting down.
GGCATTTATTTTGCGCCTTGGTTTTTCCACACGCTTCTTGCGACCCTGTTGACTATTTTGAATGAAACGCTTGATTGTTCGATGATCACGCTTCAGAAGCTTTGCAATTTTAAGAGTGCTGCATCCCTCTGCAAGATATCTCACTATTTTTGACTTTTCTGAGCCTGTCAAGTCCTTCTTTTGACCCATTTTGCCAAAGGAAAGGAAGTTGCCTAATAATTATGCACACCTGATATAGGGTGTTGATGTCATTAGACCACACCCCTTCTCATTACAGAGATGCACATCACCTAATATGCTTAATTGGTAGTAGGCTTTCGAGCCTATACAGCTTGGAGTAAGACAACATGCATAAAGAGGATGATGTGGTCAAAATACTCATTTGCCTAATAATTCTGCACTCCCTGTATAGCGCACTACTCACCCATTAGGGTCTCAAGGAACTGTACGCATACCACTGTGGAACCCCTCTTGGCTTTTCCCTGTGAGGCGCTCACTCCTGGACAGCCCCATGGTGAAGCCAGGTATCCAAGCGCTGTGAGGGCTGTTGTGGAGATTAAGCAAGCTATTGCCCAGAGTTACACCTATTAATTAGATTAGGCACCGAGGCAAGAATTACCTGGTCCAAGGGAATTGAGCCCAAGAGCCACCAGGGTGGGAATTGAACCCTGGTCCCCGGCCAGATCTCTGCATCAGGGGTCTGACACTATAAACATTGTGCCACACTTCTCCACAAGTGAAGAGAGAGGGGGGGGTTTTACTGTCTGCGGGAGTGCGCATGCGTGTTACTTGCATGATGGATGTAGGATGTTTGCGGAGTAAGGGCCTGTTGGAAGGGGGTCTTGATGGATGGGGCTGTATGCTGATGTTGTTTGTCACTTTTTACTATTAAAGGTGAGTTCAGACAGTGCAATGCCTGCAGAGACGGTTCTTACAGCCTTGTTCACCTCTCGCCATGCTGTCCGCTATATAAGAACACAAGAAACAGCCAGACCCTTGCTTTAAAGAGGGCTGGAGAAGTCAGGAAGGCACATGAGGGTTGTGGGGAGGGGGGTCAGGAAAGCATGGGATAAAGGCTGGGCAGTGACGGTTCAGTACCCTACGAGCACTGCTCACAGCACTGACGGGTCAGATTCAAACAGAGAGCGGAGGGTCACCCCCACTCAGGCTGTAGTGTTGGGGGCCCTAGGCCCTCATGCTACCTGAAAGGAGATGCCTTGGACACACAGTTAGGGTTCATACAAATGGCCCAGGGCATGTGCGCCCGGCCTCTTGATGGATGGGTGTGGGGTGAGTGTGGTAGCCAGCCCTCAGCATAGTGGCTGGTGGAAACACTAGAATGTGTCCATCAGGACACTACATCCCTCCCAAACTTTATTGAAAGACAAACAACCAAGTCCAACCTGTGACAGAGAAACATGAAAACGAAAATAATCACTGAGGCCCGTATTTATACTTTTTTAGCGGGGCATTTGCGCCGCTTTTTGATGCAAAAGCGTAGCAAAATCACAAAATACAATTGTATTTTGTGAGTTTGCGCCGCTTTTGCGTTAAAACATGACGCAAATGCGGCGCTAAAAAAAGTATAAATTCGGGCCTGAGTCTCTTCAGGTGGTCCACCGGACATGCTGCATTGAACAGGAGCAGCTCGGGCACTCGGCATCATGGCATGCCTCTGTAGTTTAACTAGACTGCTCTGGACATGAATGGCAGTGTTGATGAAGTCTGGATACTTCAATCACCTGTCCATGACATCACAATGCACTCGGGCACTGCAGGTCCTGTCCCACCTGGGCTCACGGTAAAGAAGTCTATTTACAAAGTTCGATGCTGGTGCATCAGGATCAGTGGGGAGTCCACTTCAAGGATCTCTGGGAAGGCATTCAGGCTCCAAGGATGGCTAACCTCCACGACTGAGGATGACGTGGATGAAAAGAAGTCATCCATGAAGGCCTCTGTGCATCCGAACGTCTGCTGGTAGAGCAGCTTCAGGCTTCCCTCTCGTGCCAGAACTCCATCCTACAGGAGTCTCCTTGAGGCCCTTTGGCAGGCTGCCATGGGACAGTGTGGACTGTGCTGGGCCTATTGCAGGCCAAGTGAAGGTGTCTGTGAGGAATAGCCAACAGGACAACTTCCAAGACACGCTTGGAGCCACAAGGGTGGTTGTCACAGGGTTTGTGTGCTCTGGCCCTCAGAATTCAGGTGCACTGGCCTTTGTCCGATAGTCTTTGGTTGACCAGTCTCCGTCTGCGATCTCAGTGTGCTTCCCAGTTCCTGTCGTGGAGCTGCTTCAGACACATTCTCTTGGCAGGATTCCCCTCTCACCGAAATTCATTTGAGGTCCTTGCCCCTGGATTGCCATGGGACCACGTGGACTGTGCAGGCAATTCGTAGGCTGCGCAAAGGGGGTCGCTGCGGAACTCCTAACAGGGCCACGTCCAAGCCTCGTGCAACCCCAAGGGTAGATGATCCAAATGGTTAAATATGCTCTCTTCGTCAGGTGTCCGGTTCACGGGGTCTCACAGCAGGTTTCTGGGTGGTCAGCCTCCCACGGTTCCAGGGATGCCTCGTCAACCTCTGGTCTTTTTGCTGATATTGGCTCCACTCTGGTGGTGCTCTGCTCCTTAGGTGGTTTGGGTGATGCACCTGGTAAGGATGACAATCTTACTGAATAGTAGTTAGATCAACAGGTTGCAGTGTCGTTCTTGGAAAAGGAGTGACTTGAGGGACTGCGTGGCCACGTGCTGTTCTTGCTTGGCGTGTGCAGTTGGCAACAGGGATGCCACTGATGTTAAGCAGCCGGTGACAGGTGGCAGGACACTCGCAATGAGAAGCGTGGGGCCTGGAAGTAGTTCTCGCATGCTGGCGGATTACAGTTGGTCCACCCGCGGAGCTGTCTCCAGTGATCTCTGCTCACCCAGGTGGCTGACTTGTGATGAAGGATGCTGGCATAAGTCCTCAGTCCTGTCGCTCTTCTCCCTTTCTCTTGAGCACCTGTGGTGTTCCTGATCTTCTGTGTGACAGGTCTGTCACACCCTTTCTTCTTTGGTTCTTCACGTCGTGGTGTCGTGCCACGTTCCTCTCTCCTCTCCTTTTCCCTTCTTGATATGGCGTTGCGCTACAGGTCTCATGTTGTGCCACATGGACCTCTCGCTGGCTTGTGCTGCACCTCAGCTGGTGCATAATCTTCTGTTTCAGCCTTTCGCAAGCTTAGTCCTTTAAGTAGGACTTGATCTGTTCTCCTCGCAGACCTCTCGCAGGCCTGGTCCCTTCCAGGATCTTCTTGGTGGTCCGCTCCCTGACTGGAGGGTCACTGTCTCCTTCTTTGTGTCTTCACTCGAGGACGCAGCACTTGCGCCTCGAGACTTGCAGTGCTTGCTCCTGCCTCCGTTTGCTTGGCATGGTTGGTCAATCTTCCTGACCTGCTCACCGATGGGCCAACAGTGGCCATCTTGTGTTGCGGTGTGGCCGGCTGATGCGGCCTCTTCTCACTGGTGTTGCAGCTTGCTCTCAGAGGGCTCTGTCTTTCTCTCAGGCTCCTCCCCTGCTGTCAGGTTCACCGGTGTGGCCCTCTGCGCACCTCTGACATTGTCTCTTCCTCTATGGACGCCCTTTGCTGGTGCCTGTCATGCCCATTGTCTAGGCCTATGGTGATGGCCGTTCACCGCTGGGATTCTCTCTTCACAGACCCTTCCACTGAGGAGGTACCAAGGCCCTGCTGCCTGCAAACAAATGTCAGTAGAGGCACTGCAGGCCATAATATTCTTTGTTATATCCAGTGAGGTAGAGGCGCTCACGTCGTGCCCACTTTCCTCATGGCTTATCTCTGTGCAGTGTTTGGCCTTGTCAATCATGTGTCTTGGTCCCTTTAATTAGCCTACCCCAGACTTCACAGGGATTGCTCACCTTTGTTTGTCTCTAATGCAAATACCTCAGTGATACTGCAGGACGATGCTAACAGCACAATGTCATAGCATCTGGAGGCCTCCTGTCGAATTAGGTTTCCCACCTGGGCCTGGTGCAGTGTGGTGAAGATCCTCTAGGTGATGTTGTGGCCACCTCTCGTTTTAAACTGGTATGGCAACTACAGTCGTGCGGCTGGGCTGTGTGAAGTGAAACTGCCAATGCTAGGCGTCCTTTGATGCTGGTGTAGCGGAAAGGCCAGTAGATGGTGCTGCAACCACTTCCAAAGGCCTCGGCAGCCTTCTCCCCGCTGCGGGCCATGCAGCTCTCATGTGTGCACAGTCTTTTACAGCTGCGGGCCTGGGGGTGGGGCGTCCCTCCAACGCGCCTGCTGCACACCTCTTCTCTTCTCCTCCTATGCAGGGACATGGATGGCAGCAGGCAGGGTGGGGAGCTATACAGTTCCTGGCAGCCCAGCATTGCAGCGGCATTCCTCGAGCTGGTGAGGGTGCCCTGCGCAGGCTGCAGCACACCGCCCCTTCACAGGTTTCTTATCCCCACAGCGATAGGCGGGGCAGTGGGCAAGCCCCACAGCATGCAGGGTGCCGCTTCTAATGTGATGGGAGGGGTCAGGGTGCCTCAAATGTCGTCGGTGCCCGGTGGCTGATGCAGTACCCCTCGCCCCACGTGGCCGTTGCCGATGCGGGAGGGGTCTCTCTCTCGCGGAGCGATCAGTGGGGGGGGTCCCAAACGAGGCGGTGACCGTAATACTTCACACCCATTTTCTCCTCCATGCGCGATATCCGCTGCTACCTGCGAGCTCACCTCATGCCCGGCAGACTAGCAGGCACTTCGTAGGGGCTGTCACCGCCTTCCTACGGTCGCGGCAACCTGGACACTTGGACTGCTCTACTGATTCGCTGCACAGACTGCATCACGGAAGGGTGCTTCTCCCACCTTTTCACTGCTGGCATAAGACGGGCTTTTCCTCTGCTGGTGGCAGCATTAGGGCAGCTGCAGGGTCATGCCCAGACGGGCACCATTATCTTCGCCCATCAGTTGTAGCTTGCTACACTTCCCCCTCGAGCTGCGACTGAGTAGCCACAGGCTCACACGTTGGGTCAGACCCACTCGTCACCAATGTAGTGTGGGGGCCCTGGGCCCTCATGCTACCAGAAAGAAGTGACATGGACACATAGTTACTGTTCCTACAACTGGCCCAGAGCACGTGTGCCCGGCCTCTTTTATTTGCAGGACAGGTGACGCCTGTGATGGATGGGTGTGGGGTGAGTGTGGAAGCCAGCTCTCAGCAGAGTACCTAGTGGAAACACCAGTACTATACCACAGGTGAGGGCATATGTGCATGAGCACTATGCCCCTCCATTGTCTAAGCAAACCCTTAGACATTGTAAGTGCAGGGTAGCCATAAGGAGTATTTGGTCTGGGGGTTTGTCAGACATGAACTCCACAGTTCCATAATGGCTATACTGAAATCTGGGAAGTTTGGTATCAAACCTCTCAGCACAATAAATGCACACTGATGCCAGTGTGGGATTTATTGTAAAATGCACCCAGAGGGCATCTTAGAGATGCCCCCTGAATACCAGTCCGACTCCTAGTGCTAGGCTGACCAGTTTCTGCCAGCCTGCCACAACCAGACGAGTTTCTGGTCACATGGGGAGAGTGTCTTTGTCACTCTGTGGCCAGGAAAAAAGCCTGTACTGGGTGGAGGTGCTTCTCACCTCCACCTGAGGGAACTGTAACACCTGCTGGTGAGCCTCAAAGGCTCAAGCCTTTTGTTACAGCACCCCAGGGCATCCCAGCTAGTGGAGATGACCGCCCCTCCCGCCACTGCCCACCACTTTTGGTGGCAAGGCAGGAGGGGATAATGAGAAAAACAAGCAGGAGTCACCCACCAGTCAGGACAGCCCCTAAGGTGTCCTGAGCCGAGATGACCCCTGCCTTTAGAAATCCTCCATCGTGAGTTTGGAGGATTCCCCAAATAGGATTAGGGATTTGCCCCCCTCCCCTCAGGGAGGAGGCACAAAGAGGGTGTAGCCACCTTCCAGGACAGTAGCCATTGGCTACTGCCCTCCTGACCTAGACACACCCCTAAATTCAGTATTTAGGGGCGACCCAGAACCCAGGAAATCAGATTCCTGCAACCTACACAAAGAAGAAAGACGGCTGACCTGAAGCCCTGCAGAAACGACAGAGACGACAACTGACTTGGCTCCAGCCATATCGGCCTGTATTCAGACTCAAAGAACCTGCACAGCGATGCATCCAACAGGGACCAGCGACCTCTGAGGACTCAGAGGACTGCCCTGTACCTGAAGGACCAAGAAACTCCCAAGAACAGCGGCACTGTTCAACAACAGCAACATCTTTGCAACAAAGAAGCAACTTTTAAAGAACTCACTCTTCCTGCCGGAAGCGTGAGACTTCACACACTGCACCCAACGCCCCCGGCTCGAGCTCCAGAGAACCAACACTGCAGAGAGGACTCCCAGGCAACTGCGACCTCATGAGTAACCTGAGACGACCCCCCTGCACCTCCACAGCGACGCCTGCAGAGAGGATCCAGAGGCTCCACCCTGACCGCGACTGCCTTGTAACAAAGATCCCAAATCCTGGACCAAGCACTGCACCCGCAGCCCCCAGGACCGAAAGGAACCAACCTCCAGTGCAGGAGTGACCAGCAGGTGGCTCTCTTCCTAGCCCAGTTGGTGGCTGGCCCGAGAAGCCCCCCAGTGCCCTGTCTGCATCACCTAAGTGACCCCCGGATCCCTGCATTGCTTTTAAAAGCAAACCCGATGCCAACTTTGCACACTGCACCCGGATGCCCCTGTGCCACTGAGGGTGTGTTCTGTGTGCCCTTTTGTGTCCCCCCCAGTGCTCTACAAAACCCCCCTTATCCGCTCCCCGAGGACGCGGGCACTTACCTGCCAGCAGACTGGAACCAGAGCACCCTTTTTCTGCATAGGTGTCTATGTGTTTTGGGCCCTCCTTTGACCTCTGCACCCGACCTGCCCTTTGTTGCTGGTGTGGTTACTTTGGGGTTGCCTTGAACCCCCAACGGTGGGCTGCCTATGCCCAGGAGACTGAACTTGTAAGTGCTTTACTTACCTCAGAAACTTAACCATACTTACCTCCCCCAGGAACTGTTTATTTTTGCAGTGTCCCCACTTTTAAAATAGCTTATTGCCATTTTTAAGCTATACTGTGTGTACTACTGCTTTAATTCAAAGTTCCTTACTTACCTATGTGGAGAGTCTTGCATTTTATGTATTTACTTCAAATCTTGAATCTTGTGGTTCTAAAATAAATTAAGAAAATATATTTTTCTATATAAAAACTATTGGCCTGGAGTTAAGTCTTTGGGTATGTATTCCTCATTTATTACATGTCTGTGTACAACAAATGCTTAACACTACCCTCTGTTCAGCCTACTGCTCGAACACACTACCACAAAATAGAGCATTAGTATTATCTAATTTTGCCACTATCTTACCTCTAAGGGGAACCCTTGGACTCTGTGCACACTATCTCTCAACTTGAATTTGGTGGTAAACTGCATTCGGTTGCAAAACATTCATATATCCCCCGCAAGTTACTATTAGGAATGGACGCCCTTATCACGCCCCTTCCTAATACCAAGTCACAAAGCTATTTTGTAATTCGGTAATAGATTACCAAATCTCAAAATAAGATTAATACATCCCCAAATGTTTTTTAGCGGTCGTAAATAGCCTGATTTCGCAAATCGGATAATTTGTGCCTGCTAAAAACCTTGGTGCATGTGGCCCCTAGTTCCTAAATGGGATCTTTAGTGTAACAACCACACAAAGACCATCATATATGTCTCAACGGGGAGGGGTGGCATTTTCTTTTCAATATTTATTTTAAAATGTTGTCTAATTTCACTAGAAAGAGAAAGATGAAAAGTTCATGATTTGTGACATCCTTTCGCTTCTTTTGGTTTACAGCGTCCACAGTAACTCCTAGGAGGGAAAATGTGAGTACCGCTTCCTCAAAGGGTGAGTTTAATCTATTCATGAATCGCAGGATAGCCAGTGAGATAATTTAAAAACACAATAAGAAAGGGAATGTCACATGTGTTTCTTAAAGGGCTCAGAATATTAACTTTCAAGGGAGCTTGTATGTTGTAATTGTATTAATATAGTGCTTACTACCCATGTTGGGAAACAGACCGAAGCTGGGAGTTTCTATGAGGTTGACACTACTTGAATAAACACTGGGTTTCAATTAAATCCTCCGTGAAATATTTATGAAGCAATGAGCGGATAAAGTCAGAATAGATAGCGCCTAGAAGAGGTACTAACTGAACCTGACAAATAATGACGTAAGATGCAATGGCTTTGATTGGCTTGGCCTGGATGGGAAGTACGGGACAGGAAACACAACATAGACTTGAGTCTGGTGTCTCAGTGCGTGAAGGCATCTACTGCAGGGATCTATGTTTGCGATCATGGTCACAGGTACAAATCCTGTTGGATCTAGTCACCCTTTCATCCTCTTGAGGATGACACAATGACTGGCATACACTTGGGTAACAATCAACACCTGTTATTCAGCATCATGCAAAGGCTTTGGGGGCTGGATGTGTGAGTGACAGATGCATATGTTATATGCAGGTAGACGTGAGGGATGTGTTTTGGCAGCGGTGTTGTTATAGAGAAGGGTGACCAATACGGTCCCCAGAGGTCAGGATGCATGAGAGTTGTTTAGACTATCTATATATATGACCTTTATGAAGCTCACTTGTGTAGTGAGGGTTGATACTGAAAAAATTGAATAGTTCAGGCTCTGTGGATCCACCTTGGACTGCCTGATGTAGAACAAGTGGGGAATGAAAGAGCCAGTGCTTAATTTGAGCCGGTGTTTGCCAGTGCTCGGCACCAGCACTTAATACTCAACACTGGCACTTATTACAGTTAACCACTTGGTGGCGTTTTTTGTCTGAGTTTGAAGTGATCATATCAGCAGCGTGTTAACAATACATATACATGAAAGATCAATAACAATATGTTGGGGCCAAATGTTTGCACACGTGGGAGTGTGATGGGTTAGTAGCTGTGTTTGTACTGGCAAGCGGCAGTGACAGTGGGTGGTGCACGCTTCAACCACCTCGTGAGAAATACCTTGGCCCTGGTACACACTTCTTTCTACAAATTAGGCGCTGGAAAGGGCACATCTTTCCAGAGCAACATATAGTGATGCTGTTCAAGGTATGATTGCCTAGGACAACCTTTCAGCAGGAGGGGTTGTGGGGAGCTTGTGGCAACACTCAAATGGCCTGGGGTTAGACACTGTTTTATGACAGTGGTGAGACCCAAGCCTCTGCCGCAAACCTTGGTTCTTGAGTTGGCAACAACTTAGTGCATGGCTATTCGAGGTGGGGGGGGGTAGAAGCTATGATTCTGGCTGGTATCACCACGCCAGATTCTGTCAAGTAAGAACTTTTTTCTACCAGAATGAGGAATAAATGCACAGACCTGAGGTACAAGATCTTCTGACGTGATGGGGAAACTGAGATTTTCTGCCCGCCGTGAGCATTCAGAAAGTGTCAACAGGAGGGCTGATGGGTTAGGGGGGAGGGTTTGGGGGGCAGGCATTCAGTGCATACTTGGGCCTGTCCGGGAGGGAGGCGGAGCATTATCTGCTCCTCCCACAGTGCTGCAGTGGGTAGGTGACGGTCTGACTGTGTAGTCACCAACACCCTTTGCATCTCTGAAAAGTTCTGGTGTTTACAGGCCTAAAACTAATCTGTTTTTAGTTTGTGGACTCCATAATTGCTGGCTGGGAGACACTTGGAATTATGAGTCAGAGTATTGTCCTCTGGGTGAAATACCCCAACTAATATTGAGGTCCCTGAAAGAGTCCACATTGGTACAAGACCTTCTCTTCCATCAATCCTCTTGAGATCTGCTTGTGCCCAGTTTGTAATCATGTTCTACATTATGTTTGTAAACACAGAAACTGCATGTCTCTAATTAGTGAGAACGTGTACAATGGTAATTACCATGTTAGTGATATGTATGTCATTCTTTTTGGACACTAGGAAGAACATTCTTCGTGGTCTTTATGGAAACCCTTGAAAGTCCAGCCCACCTTGCACTACAGCTGAGCAGCTACGATAAACCTTGCACGGTGCACATCACAGTCCCCAATCCACCCTACAGTGAGACAGTTCTACTGGCAAAGAACAGCACCTTAGAGGTGAACATAACATCAATGTACATGCTGAGGGAAGGCACCCAATCCAGCAAACTAGTGACGGTGAGCTCGGACGCGGACATTTCAGTCATCGCTTTCAATTCAGCTCCCATGACTGCAGATGCTATAGCCTGTCTCTCCAGACAGGAACTAGGCACCGAGTACTATATTTTTACTTCAGGTGATGGTCACAGGAATCAGTTCGCTGTTGGCAATGGCGAAGACTTTGAGACGCAGGTGTCGGTCACAGTTGTTGGCTCCTTGTTCTTCAACGGAACCTCATACACCAACATGCAGACGTTCTCCTTTATCCTAGGCCCCAAGAAGGTGATCCTGCTTGGAAGTATAATGGATTTAACTGGTACACGAGTCACATCTTCAACACCAGTGGCAGTTTTCAGCGGTAACAAGTGCTACTGGTCTGGACTGGGGGGAGGATGTGACCTTGTGGTTGAACAGTTATTTCCTGTTCAAAGCTGGGGGCAAACCTTTGTTGCATTCCCACTCATGTCTAAGAAAGAAAAAGACAACATTTATATCCTTGCCGCCAGGTCAAACACAACGGTGGACATACTTCATCATGGAGGAACTATAGCCCAATACCGCCTTGAGCCTGGTTCCAACGTCAGGCTGGACCTAGGAGAAGGTATCCTTGTGAACTCCTCTGAGCCCATCATGGTCACCTACCTCTTCGAAGGGAGCCAGACTGCTCTAGAGTTCCACTTTGATCCTTTTTTAGCAATCGTCCCACCTAACAACTTCTCAAGGAGATACTACAAGTTTGTTACACAAGACGTCTATTACAACTACCTGTTCATCGTGTCCCAATCCTCCTCGTTATCAGAGTTTCTGCTGGACCACAGGCCGCTGAATGGTAATGTAGTGACCGTCCAACACCTGGAAGGTTTCACCGGTTGGGAAGTGGAGCTTGGAAAAACAGGAGGGCAACATGAAATATATCATCGGTCGGAGACATTTATGGTTTACGTTTATGGAGTGGAAAGTTTTATATCCTATGGATATTCACCTGGACAGGCCGGCTTCCTTTCAGGTACTGTACGATTTCTTTATTCATTCCATCTTTCTTTTTGGGTATATTTGATTCGAGGGAAAAGTGTGCCTTTATAATTCTATTTTAGTTTAAAAAATAACTATAGGGTGTCTCCAGAAATTCCCTGAGATTGTCCATGATCTTTGGCATGTTTGCTTATCATTCAAAAGGAATTGAAAATAAACAAATGCTAACATCAGTCACCAAGCAACACATGCCCACATTCTTACTAGGGATAGTTCTAATTTATTGGTCAAATTTAAAATCTTCATAAAGATGCAAAGGCACCTTGGCACAACTCAAATAGGGATGCACTTTCAATCAAAAATACATTTAGGGGGAAATTTCCAGAAAATACCCTTTTTTCATGCAACAGTTCTCTTACAGGTTTCTATCCTGGAAAACAACTATCTTATGTAGGATGTTTCAATTTTGTAAAAACTATTGCTAACTCTGTAAAGTTACCTACATTTGATAACTATATAAAATGTATCTCTATGATTTATTGCCCAGGGCTGGAGCTTCCATTTAGGATATACGGAGGGCACAGGTCATAGAACTCTGCCCCATATTTCACAAGGATTTATGGGCAGTGGGAGGGAGACAGATGTATATTCTGAAGGACATGGGCTGCCAACACAATGTAGCAAGAAGTTAGCTTTGCTTTACAATACCATCCATTGGAAAGTACCATTGGGTTAAGATATCAGACAAGTCTTCCCAGGAGGGAACCAAATGCACAAATGCAATTCAGGTGAGCAGAGATCCCATAAGAATATTGGTGGGGTAAAATCAATTGCCCTGAGGCCCAAGTAATTATTAATTCCATCAAATATACACTGTAACATATTGTGTACATGATCTATGAGTCTGTATCATGTGTGTCTTGGTACAATATGCATAGCTCATTTCATGATGTCTACATTTCAACCGCCTTCAGTATTTACTCGTTCCACCTCAGCATAAGCATTGGGGTATACATTGCATGTATCTCAGTGTATGTTGTGTGTGCCCCAGGAACCTACATTCATAAAACGAAGTCCATAATGCATGCTGTTGACTATACATTTTCTCGATTTATGGAACGTTTGTGTGGGGATTGCCACAGACCTCTACGTGCATTGTAAAGTCCACTACCCTAAGCTGTGGTAGGTCCTGATGGGCATATTCTAAATGACTCATACAGTATGGCATAATATGACCCATTCTTGCTCTCATTAACCCAAGAACATAGAGAGTAGGGTAAAGTAGATGCACTTTGAAGAGTTTGGAAGAGTAATCAAACATGTGGCAATCTACAGCCAGAGCAGACTAGTGAAAAGCTGTGAAAATCAGGGGTAAGACACAGTTTCAGGGGTTAAGACAGCATAGCAGGATCTTGGCTTTAATTCCTCCAGTGACCTCACTTTTTTCACATTGGGTGTCCCGGAAGCGTGAGGCGCCAGAGTGATACTGGGGTGCACAGGGAGAGGTTCTACCGGGAGCAAGAAAAAGGGTACCCCACCACCGGACAAGCAGAAAATGGAGATAACTGTTGAGCTATGAGGACACAACTCAAGAAGAACAAGTACAGATTGGAGCTCTTTCCTGAAAAAGGTGTAATAATTCATAAAAAACAAAGGGCCTGAATTAGAACTTGGTGGACAACTTACTCCATCACAACTGTGACAAATATCCGGTCCACTGAAATCTAAATCTCATTATATCCAATGGGATTTAGATTTTGGCAAACAGGATATCCATCACCATTGTGATAGCATAACACATCTGCCAAGTTCTAAATCAGTCCCAAAGTCATAAAGGAACTAGCAACAGCTGAATGATGCAGCAATAACTACATAAACTACAAAAATATATGCACTCTGTCCAGTTGGTCTCAAACACATCTATTCTTTATTCTCTGGTTGATTCATCCATTTGAGATCAATCACTGGCGATTATCCTCGATTTGATTAATCCCAGGATTCTATTTTTAAAAAAATTAATTTAGAGTTTTACATTTCAGTTAGTGATCTCTCAGATCCAATCTAAATTTCAGATTTTTGTTACTTTAAATTTATTATGATTAGATATGAACTCCTATTTTCATCCTCTTCTTCTTCCTCTTCTTCTTCCTCTGTCCTCTTATTTTTTATTCGTTTTATTTATGTTCTTTTACAAAATTATTTTGCTACTATTTTTAATGTAACATTTTTTAATATTGACTTTGGGACGGCCATATGTGCATATTCCCTTAAAATTGCCCATCACTGTTCTTTTTTTTTTTTTACTTTACTCTTCTATTACTTTATAACCAACAATATGTATTTATTTATATATTTATATTGCTTAAACATATCCAAAAAGCAGCAGCGCGCCGTACAGGGTCCAAAGCAACTTAGGTAACCTTCTGTACTTAACCTGACCCCTCCGTTTTTTTTGTTGTTCTTCCATGCTTAGGTTTCACTGTAAATAAAAAAAAAAATGCTTAAAACAGGATTTAAGTCTACCATCACTTTTGTTTCCTTGCTTCCTATTGGTCACCACCTCCTCCTTGCCTCTGGCTTCCTCCTAGGGCTTTGTGTGTGCCCCAACCATGGAGCATGGACCAAGTACAGCTTCCTGTCAGCGACCAGTGTCCTTCCACTAGCCGCAGACTCCTACAGATACTCTTTTTCACTTTTTAACATACACTGTTACAGAGTGATTGTCTCTGTAGTTTGTCTTCCTCCTATTGACCTCCTGTGGTTACAGCTCCTTTGTGTTGCTTTCCCCCACCCTCCTTTCACTACTGCCATTTCTTTATCCACCCTTCACCCTCCTCCTGCTGTCTGTTGGTTCTTTAACCACCACTGCCCTCCTACCGTTGTCCTTCATTTCTTTGCCCACTCCGCCCTCCACTCAATGTCCTTCATTTTTTTAACCATCTCACCCTCCTATCACTGCCCTTCATTTCTTTAACCACCCCACCCTCTTCCCATTGTCCTACCTTTCTTTCTCAACACCTCCCTCATGTTGCTTCCCCCCCTCAGCCCTTTCCATGCCATATTGCACAGCAGTGCGGTCACACAATTTATTCAAACAAGGAAGCGGAGATCTGGCACCAGGTTTTGTTATGTTTTTAGCTTGGTATGGGGTGGAGGCTGAAGTCTTGCCACTGATCCTCCTTCTATAACCAGCATTTACCTGCATTCCTACAGTGTAATGGTGGAGACCAGACACTTGGGTAGGAAATAATGGAGGCAGGACTCCCCTTCGGAAATCAATGAGACCCTAGTTAAGAAGGGACTGATAATTACTTGTTCTACTGAGCACTGCTGGTTTGGAAATGGGAAGTGACTACTGTTTCTGTTGCTCAGATTAGGAAGTTCTTGGGTGGGCCTGTCTTCCGTGTGTATGATCACTGATACTGGACGACTGAATGACAGACAGATATAAGATCTTACACTTTATTGTGTCTATGTTGTGGGTGCTAAAGATTAGTCACAGCCCCAGTGCTACCTGCCCCAAGAAGCATTACTATACAAATCCACTAAAACAGAGTTCTCCTTCATCCCACCCTCATCTTCCAGGGGACTGGGAAGGTGCATTTCTCTAGCACAAACATTTAAAGTACAACATTCCTATTTTGAGTTTTACTTACATTGGATTTTATGGAAAAATAAAACCATATTCATTTTAATACTATTTGCCCATGGATGATGGTGGTATGTGTGCGCAGTGGTGTTTGTGTGCAGTGGTGTTCTCTTCACCTACAATGGTATTACAACACATATTCTTTCTTCAGGTTTTCATGTCATCTCAAAAAGTTACCATAATATTACTAAAAAAATTGCATGAAGATTGACTTTGACTGAAAACTTCCAACTCTCTACCCTCCTTTTTAGGTCCAGCGTAAGCATTCAACCTAGGGTATACTTTTAGAATACTTCTTATGGCTTAAAGCGATTTCATTTGTTGATTGCCGTGTCCTTTAAAAATTCTTGCATGCTAGTGGTCAGTTCTGCCTTTTTCTCCTTCCTTTTTCTGTTTCAACTACTGTATTATTCCCCTTTGGTTTCTTTATCTGTTGCTGAGATGGACTATTTTTGTTATTTCTTTGGTGCTCCCCTTTCACTGTGGGTGTTCTAGGCTGGTAGCTACATGCGTTATATTGCAGCATTCCGTGCCTCCCATCTCCCTCCATGTCACTGACATTTGTTTTAACTTTATTCCAGTGCTGTCCTTGTTTACCTCTGGCTCCTAAAATAAGCTCATTTTACAAAAGAAACACCCAAGGTTGTTTAGCTCACTGCTCACGAAAGCCACAATATGCCCTTTCTGGTAGAATGTAGCTAAACCTAGAAGCAATGATGTGAAACTCGCTTAGCCTTGCGTCTCAAGTCTCTCTCTCCAGGACTCCTCCCTGCCAGCACTCACGACATTGCACATAGGGCATTGCTTATCTCCTTTATTGGGGCCTCAAATCTTCTCAGGCTGCTCTGCTCATTGAAATGCGAGACAAGAATGCTTGCAAGACTTTTCATTCTGTTAAAATAAAAAGAAAATACTTTTCTAGCCTTATTTTCCAATTTCTGTTCATACGTTTACACAACTTGAGGTAGTGCAGTCATCTTCTCATCTCTTCTCAAGGGCTTGTTTTCACAGCACGTGCAATTTTAGTTGTGATGTCAATTGCCAGAAATGCTCTCGCCCAAAAAACTGTTCTAACACCACTGTGTGGAACAGAATATCCAAAAACATCTGTCAATGTGACTGTGAAAGGTGAAGTAAATTACGTTAACAATGTATTTATATACAAAAAAGTCATTCACAACAACCCCACTGTCAGGAAGTCTCTCGATTGTGCTGGTTCACTCTTCAAACCTCTCCCATTTGCTGTCCAGTACGAGGTAGCCGGCCTCTACCTTTTGCTGTGCCCTGCACACCAGTCAAACTGAAAACCAGAAATCCCTTGAGTGAATCATAATGAATGAGTTCCATTCAAACTACGTAAACAAGGAAAACGTCTTATGACCACATGGCTCTTCTCAAGGGCAAACAACATACAGATTTGTTTTTGTGTTCAGGCCGATATACAATGCATCTTGTGGTGCGTTCTTTCCAAAATGTAATTTTGCAGATTCCAAATCTTGATGGTCATTAGTGGAATAATGACTCGGCCCCTTAGGCAATAATTATAATCTCATAATTTATACAAGGGCACTCCATGTGAGGGTTAATACGCATATATGTGCTTTGCATAATTGTTTTATGTAATCGGTAAACAATGTCATTGGATAAGCAGAGCAGAGGGGCTTAACTTGACAGAAGACAAGCAGCGGAAAAAGCGGTGCGAGTCACGTTAAATTTGTTTAATGAAACAATAATATATTTCGAATCAGATGTAGAAAGCAAGGCCCACTGCCAGATAATGCAATTATAACATGTTAATGCTGTGAGTTCCAGAGAAAGCATCTGAATGGGAGAGGGTTGATGCTAGCTGGTATAGCCTTCTCAATTACAACGTACTAGAACATTTGGCCCTCTGCAGATGTTCTGGCAGCATTGGAACCCTCTTGGCTCCGGGATATGCCAGTCCAAGACCCTCCTCTTTTAAGTTGTAGGCCTGGGATTGGTTTAGATCTATAAATCAGAGGATTTATTATAACCAGTCAAGCCTGCGGCAGAACAGCTGTAATGCAGTAGAAAGTACCAATGTATTAGTTTAAAAACCTCATAGTGATCAGCTAAATCCGGTTAGCATTAGGCTTATGGATGTGTGTGATCCTAAAGTCTTTACCATTGGTTCTGCTCTGGAGGTGCAATGCTCGACTTGTCGCTCAATTGGGTAGAATATTCACCAATAATGTGGCTTTGGTGCAATGGGAGGGAGTGATAGATTCATAGCAGCTTCTTTTCACTAACACACAGACTGGAGAGAGCATATGGTGCCCCCAGGGTGCCAACACATACACAACTACATGGTGCAAGCGGTTCGTCATTCTTTGTTTTAGATATACTGCCCCTAAGATCCAAGTATTTACGTCAACTGTCACTCAGGAATTGTGCCAGGTTGAAAATGCTTTCCATGTGAATGTGCATCTACTGAGGGCAGCCCTGAGGACCCAAACTGCGAGGGTGATTCAGAGGGGGCCTACCATTTCTTAACGTAGGTCCATTGTCTTATTAGGTTTCAGTTTGGGCTGTGCGCATATCAAAAGCAGCACCGGACGCCACTCAGCCATCTGTTATCCTTGTCTTTATTGCCTAAGTCTCACACTGACTTTCCGACTGCTATCACCTAACGACAGGCATTGTCAAATTAATGGCCAGTAAAAGAGTTGACCCCCAGCAGCTAAAGGTAAATGGCAGCATTTCATTTTTTGCTGCAGATAAGAGGAAGAAGGTATATGGAAGTGCTTTAGTTATATGCAGGGCCACTGGAATTATGTGGCAAGAAAGGACCAAAGTATAAGGCAGGGTTGACCAATTTATGTGGCAAGAAAAGTCCAATTGGACATTAACAATGCCAATAGCTCTAACTCTCGCAAATGCGAGACCTATTGCATTGTAAATGCTTCTTCTTTAAAGCGACTCTCTCCTTGCTTTCCTCCCCTGCACGCCTCCACTCTCTGAGTACAGCCCACTCTGAATCATACACATCTTTGCCTTAATCATTACTATTGTATCTCTGGAAATTGCCCACATCTTATTTTAAAGATCACAACCTTGCATTGCCAAGTCGTACCCCTGACCCTAACAATACCTAATCTCCTGAAACACATCTATTAATACCGACAACCAATGCATGAGATGCCCATAAAAGCTCCTTCTAAAGATCACACTTACTTCCTACTAATGCCATCTATCACATGGACATGGGAGTGCAGGCCTGGAATGGTTCCCTTAGAGCACAAGACTAATCCCAGGAACCAACAAGAACTTCAAAAACCCCACTAACCCTGGGACCTGGAGCAGCGTGATGCCCAGCGTAAAAGCACAGCAGTGCCTCGTCAGGGGTAGTAAGTGCTATGTAATGCAATTACAATACAATATGTAATCAACACCAAAACTAATATAACAGCACTCACCAACCAGACAGGCACTTGTAGGTCACACAGGCTGCTTAATAATTGCTTTAACAGCTTGACTCTCTTACACACACATAAGACAAAACTGCTCAGGGTCATATCCATCACCTAGTAGTGTACCAGTCCACAGCGATAAACCACTCATCACCTGCTGAACAGGCACAAAATAGCAGAAGAGATCTGCTCTATACTGCTGGCCAATGGAGGATTTAATTTAGTCCACCTCTGCAGGTCCCGACTAGCTACATACTCCAGCCACTACTTGGTATCTCACAATTATATTCAGATTTTGGATGATATTAACATTACTGTAAGATGACATTACGTCGATCCCATCAGATCTTTCCACCACTTCTGCCTTAAACTGATGCGTAGGAAAGTGGAGCATTATGCAGTAAGGCTGGTTAGGCTTCACTATGCAACACGATACCCCAAATAGGTCCTTTGTATTCACAGTAATAAATCCCGAGCTCATTCATGGTAGTGTGGGACAAAATGGGCAACCTTTACTAGAAGAACAGGTGTAAAGCATTTTAGAGTACCAACAGGGATGATAAGTAATTGACACGACTTGAAAAAAATCTGACACCAATATACAAAAATAAAGTAGATTTTTATTTAATTTTTGACACCAAAACAAAGACAATCGGATGAGTATAACCAGAGTCATAGATTTTCAGAGGAAAAATAAATCAGTGCATTTAAATCTTGCAAAACGATAACGTGCGGTCAATGAAAAACTGCACTTCTGACAACAGGTCACTTGCAGGTAGAATCTGTTGGAACCCACTGGGTGCAGAGGTGAGGCGGGTGTTCCAGGTCCAAGCTCTGACAGTCAGTTGACTTTTGCCAGGCTCAAAGGGCCTGGGTGCAGGGGTGCCCTGGCTGTCTCTGGTGCTGAACGCGGGAGACGCAAGGGCTGATTTTGCCACTTAGACGGTGCTGGTGAGGAAGGAGATGCAAAATCCGACAAAAGGGGCCACTGGGGTGTCGGGTTCAAGATGCTGCAGAATTTCCTGAGGCACAGCATTGAATAAAGGTAGTGGTAGCCCAAATGGCCAAAATAAGTCTTGGTAGGGGCAAGCTCAGCCTTTGGCTCTTCAACATCCTGTAGTCCAGGAAAAAACAGTAGCCACCAGAAACTTACTGGAGGTCAGGACTGTGTTTCACACAATTCACTAGACCATTTACTTTTGGGCGATACCTTGGCGAGCCCGATGGCCAGTGATTCTTTGGTTCCAGGAGTGCAATTAGCCTGCGTGCTGCAGGGGAGTAGTGCCTCTAGTCCAAGTGAGTTCTAGATTAGCCTTTGGCTTGCAGATGGGTTCCTTTTTCATTTGGAACCAGTCTCTGGTCCAGGACGAGTCATAGTAGTGCAGTTGCAGGGTGGTTGCCACGGGTGCAGTTTACCACACCTTTGCTTTGTGCAGGCCCGAAAGTCACAGACTCAGGTCTCTTCTTTGTCCTTCATTGCAAGTTGTTCAGATCCGAGGTTCTGGTAGCAGGGAAGCCCCCTTGAATCCTAGATTTAGCTCCAGTGGCTAATCCGCCCCAATGAACACAATGTGTGTGTGTGCCACTTTTTCTACCCAAAAGCCTCTGTTATGCCACTTTTAAAAATGGCAGAACCCTTCTATACAGACCAGGTAGTCCACCATAGGCACGTGGCTAGCACTCTGGGGGTGTACGTTCCGACCTGCCCGGGTTAAAAATGTGTCTGGGCAGGGGGCTGGCATTTCTTCCCCAGGGGAAGTCTATTTCCATAGCAGAGGCACTGGAAGCTTTGGAGCTCATCGCTTTGATATGCCACTTTGCTAGCCTTCCTGTCAGGGAGGGAGGTGACACCTCCCACCCAGCAGGCCTTTGTAACTCCTGTGAGAAGTCACAACTCTAGGCAGGGTGTCAAATTCCTTTCTCAGCAGCAGTGGCTGCAGGCTGCCAGCCAGGGTACAGGAAAAGCTGTGGCAACTGGGTGGGCAACCTCTAAAGCAGCCACCTGAGTGCATGCCACATCAAATTCAACTAGGGGTACAAGTTGGGTTTGATGAGACAAGTTGTTTGATATGAAATGACAATTTTCAGTGGGACCACAATGGAGCTGGCAACCTTGGAATGGCAGTTGGCAGCCCATGTTATCCTATGGCCACCTGGTCTCTTATAGTAGCCCTTAATGGAAGGAGGCACTATAGGGATATATAAGCTTGCACTTATATGTTCACACCTTTAGCATAATACACCCTGTCTCCTGGGCTTAGGAAGTGTACCTTAGGGGTAACTGGCATATATTAAAATAGTGATTTGACCTTGCCACTCATGGTGAGGGGAGTCGAGTTTGAGCAGTTTGCACTGCTCATGCAGTCTGCAATGGCAGGATTGCTGTCATCGTTTTACTTGGCTAACTCAGGGTGATGCAATCACACACTCTGGGCCCTAGGGACTTCGTTAACTCCCCTGGGTACTACTTGTACCACTTATCAGGGACTTATAAGGGGGTTAAAGTCCTTGCCAATTGGGGTTACCGATTTGCATGCATCATATTTGAAGGAGTGAGCACTGGAACTGGGGCTTGGGTAGCAGGCTCCAGTGCACTTTCAGAGCCATTACCATCAGCATTGGAGAAAGAAAGTGTGGGGGCTAGCATACAAAAAGAGCACTTTCATACACTACGCCTGCTCAGGACCATAACGTCAAACAAAATATCTGGACAACCCAGTACAGTAAACAGACTATGAACATAGGAAATACCATAAAGGAACTTGCAGAGCTGCTCAAAGCTGCCAGCTTATTTCAAACCATAACTGCACGCCTGTCTCTCACACTTCTTCATCCATCACACTGCTAAGCACTGCATCTCATAACACGATAGCCACACCTCGATAGTCTCACACACAGCATGGAAACACTTCCCACATAGGATCAAAACAAAGACAGCATCATTACAACCACACATCCTACATGGTATAGCGTGCTACCCATGTAGGCAAGCGCTTCAGCGACCCACATAAGGATTGTAAGAGCTGTATAAATGTTTCAAATCAATACAGAACAATGCAGTAAAGTCACAGACCTGGGCACTTTTCTCTCTTCTCCAGGACCAGAAGAGCCTGAGGACCCTGAGGAAGAGCCTGAGTTTACCTGCCTCTCCCACCACGGTGAATACCGCCTGCCCCTCAGCCTGGTCTCTGATGCTGAACTATCCATTCAGGATATCCACCTCAATAGCCCGGAGTGCCAAGCTCGACAGGAGGGTCAGTGGGCTGTCATCACCGTACCATTCGATAAGTGTGGTACCCAAGTGCTTGTAAGTTTAAATGACTTATTTCGGGTAGGTGGGCCATCAGTGCATTGGGGTTTCCAAGGCGTGAGGGTTCACCATGCCCTATGCGTTTTCCCAGATATCACGTTTGTGTAAATTACACCACATTCACTTGGTGATATAAAAGTGAATAATTTAGGTATCTATGAATGTGTAAACTGTACCCTTTTAAAGTTTCTTTTAAGTGAATTGTGGGAGTTCCCAAGGGTCTGCTGGGAGAGTGTTTAGGGAAGCCCCACAAAAGTGTCCTGCACACCCACTCAAGTGTAGCTCAATGAGTATGAACCAATATTCGGTGGTATACATGTAAACATATGTTACAACTCAAAGTTCTGACGTAACCGCTGCAGAAGAAGAGGGTAGGAGCACCAACCACCCCATTTTAGATGGCAACAAGGTGTAGAAATACAGATAAGTTAGGGAAAACATTTTGAGGTTACTGAAGAAAGGATTTCTAAAGATAATTTAAAACAAAAGCTTTGGAAGTGATGTCTGTTTTCTAACCTGATAAATGAGTACTTAGTAGACAGAAAAAAAACAGGATTTGTAAAGCACTGCAAATCACCAGTGAGGATTTCATGTCTCTCAATTGTATGAGTAGATTGAGGGCCAGGTGTACCACCATTTAATTTTGTAAGTCTCTAATTGTGATTCATTACATTAGATACTCGCAAAATGAAATGAACAAATGTGTTTCAGACACAATTAGCGAGTCCCAATGGGGTTGCAAATGGCCAACCTCATTAATATTCATGAGGTAGGTTGCAATTTGCGACCCCATTGGGAATGGCCAGCACACGCAGCGATGGTGGCGTGCTAGGGACAGCAGACCACCATGTCTGAGACTGCATTTCAATAAAGGAGTTTTGTTTTTGGAAATGCAGCCCGTTTTCCTTAAAATAAAACCTGATGCATTATAAAAGAAAATGAAAAGTTTTCCTTTGATTTTTTGAGGAGGGTAGGGGTCCCTGGGACCACTACCTGCAAAAATGCTTTTGCACACATTCCCATTTGCGAATGGGTTACTACAATTGTTTTGTGACCACATTCACAGTCACAAAACATGCCATTCAGATTCGGTATTAGGAAGAGACGCCCTGAACATGCCCCTTCCTAATACAGAATCACAAACAAGTTACCGATTTCGTAGTTTGGAGTTTGTACATCCCAAAAAGCATTTTTCTGGTCGCAAAAAGAATGCTTTGTATATGTGGGCTGAATTGATTTGCCCAGAATCATAGGATGTAGAGCAGATGCTGGGACTCAAATCAGCTTCCTCCAGCTCTGAAGTCTGCAGCCCAGGCCATTACCCACACTTTCTCCTTAGCATAAGAGAACACAACAGAAGTTATGTGTCCCCCCTTCAGCTTAGAAGGGTTGGCACTCTCTCCGTGCTTCATAGTATGCTGACATTTGTAATGGAAGCGCCTCGCTGCAGCTCAAGTTTCTGTGGCGCTTGAGTTAAAGTGACAGATTTCATGAAATGACCAGAGAGCAGAAGGCTTGAAGTGTGTTTAGCAGCGTTTTTTTATCCATGTGCATGACAAATGGCAGTGTGTTAGGAAAACAGCATAGAGGCGATGTGATTAGCCGGTTTCTCTTAAAGCTTCAGGTGTGTTGCTGCATTTTGTAGTCTCACCAAGCTATGAATAAGGGGCACGGGAGATCCAGACAAGGGAGTCAGAAAGTTAGTCTAGGGCGCATGCCCTAACTGCCAAAATAATGGTACTCAGGCCCATATTTATACTTTTTGACGCTAAACTGTGCTAACGCAGTTTTGCGTCAAAAAATTTTGCGCCGTCTAACGCCATTCTGAAGCGCCATGCGGGCGCCGTATTTATGGAATGGCGTTAGACGGCGCAAGCAGACCGGCGCTGCCTGGTGTGCGTGGAAAAAAACCACGTAGACCAGGCAGCGCCGGCGTAGGGGGAAAATGGCGTTAGGGCGTCTTAAAATGGGGCAAGTCAGGTTGAGGCAAAAAAATCGCCTCAACCCGATTTGCGCCATTTTTTTCGACGCCCAGACGCCATTTAAATGACTCCTGTCTTAGTAAAGACAGGAGTCATGCCCCCTTGCCCAATGGCCATGGCCAGGGGACTTATGTCCCCTGGGCATGGTCATTGGGCATAGTGGCATGTAGGGGGGCACAAATAAGGCCCCCCTATGCCACCAAAAAAAAAAAAAAAAAAATATTATACTTACCTGAACTTACCTGAATGTCCCTGGGTTGGGTCCCTCCATCCTTGGGGGTCCTCCTGGGGTGGGCAAGGGTGGCAGGGGGGATCCCTGGGGGCATGGGAGGGCACCTGTGGGCTCATTTTGAGCCCACAGGCCCCTTAACGCCTGCCCTAACCCAGGCATTAAAAAGTGGCGCAAATGCGGGTTTTTTTGCCACGCCCCACTCCCGGGCGTGATTTTTGCCCGGGAGTATAAATACGACGCATTTGTGTCGCCGTCATTTTTTTAGACGGGAACGCCTTCCTTGCATCTCATTAACGCAAGGAAGGCGTTCACGCAAAAAAATGACGCAATTTGCCCATACTTTGGCGCTAGATGCGTCTAATGCCAAAGTATAAATATGGCGTTAGTTTTGCCCCGAATTTGGGTCGAAAAAAATGACGCAAATTCGGCGCAAACGAAGTATAAATACGGGCCTCAGTTTATTAACCTCAGAAACAGGGAAAGCTGATTTATTCTTAAAGGAATTCAAACCCATGACCTGCAGGCCACAGCGGATGTCAGCAGTGAGCATTTAATTCCCAGGGGCATTGTTTTTAAATGACTTAAAGCCATAATATATATCCCTATGCTTCTACTATTGATAATGGTGTCAGACTTCTACCTAAAGGAAATGACATGTAACCAGGTATCCAACATGAATTCAGCTTTTACCAGATTAATCTGAAAACCACAGTTAACCCTATTCATAAACCCTGCTACCTTCGGGTCTGTAAGTCTGATTTCTGCCCTAAACTGAGTGTTCTACACACAACCTCACACCTCAAAGCCTTGCCAGGCCAGGTAGGTCGGTGAACAGGGCCACTCAAATTATGTGGCAGAGTTGACTAAATTATGTCAAGAAAAGCAAATCATGTGGCACAATGCAGCACTTTTTGTCATACTAGTACTTCATGGGGGGCGTGGCCAAGACAGAGGACGTGCAGTGTTAAGCTCCACTCATGGCCTTGAGTGCAATCCAGCAACATCTTGACTTTTAATCAACCAGCTCTCCACCAAACACATTCCTAAAGGGCCCCATGTGGAGAGCCCCAACTGATTCGCTCCCAATGACATCCCTATGCCCTGTCTGCTCGAAGTAGGCCTGTTGGACTGGGGGCCGAGGTGAAGCTGCATAATGGAGACGGCGGTCAGAATGGTTGGGGCTGCAAGTCCTGCAAACACGGTCTGCTAGGACAGTGAGCAAGAAAGGTGAAAAGGGACTCGGAGCGCTGGACCCCCAAGACTGGAGGGCCTGCCCAGCAGCGGTATAACAAAACCTGATCCCCCTCCCCCCCTACAAAGTACATGGAGGGCCCCCTACCTCCCTGGCCCACCACCTACCACTTTTGCTGAGGGTGTACTTTTGCTGCAAAATATATGGGGGCCACCCACCGCCCAGGCCCACCACCTACCACTTTTGCTGAGGGGGTACTTTTGCTGCAAAGTACATGGGGCCCCTTACCTCCCAGGCCCACCACCTACCACTCACTGAGGGGTCCCCTGGAGCTCAGGTTCTCTGCACCGCAGGAGCTGCGGGGTCTTATGTTACACCCTTGTGGCCCAGCATATGGCCACAGGAGCACGAGTGGGCAGGCCCAGGTATATGAGAAAGGTCTGTAGCCTGGCCCAGCAGCATCTGGCCGCAAGAGGCAGCACCCACAAAGCAAAGCGTATCATTTTGAGGCCAAAGAGGCCCAACACTGCGGGACTGGTCATGCCACGTGCAAGGTACTGGGACTTCTCGCTGCCTGGCCTCACTCCTGCTGCAGCCATAAGCCAACAAGTGTTCATGGTTGAGAAAACTGTTTTTAATCAAGAAAGGAGGACCCCCTTCCCTTCTGCCTGCAGCCCCACACGCACCTACCGCATAGAGGCGGTCCTGGAACTTGTCTGCCTGGTAGGATCCCCCCTCGCTCGACCCCACTAAAATGTTGTGGAGCACATGAGCAGGCTGTGGCACTCATACCCACTCCATGATGACACCGTGAGAGACTTGAATGCAGGACTGGTCATGTGAAACGCCCAGAGAGATCAAACCTCACAAGACCTGCAGCTGGCTGTGGGCAGGATCCTCCAGAACTTCTGGGGGGACCAAAAAACCCCCACCACATTGGTTCCCACCAGATTAGGTGCTGCTGCCTGATGATGGTCAAACCCAAAATTACCAAACCACTTGCACGCCCCTCTGTGGAAATGCTTCAAATGCTGGTGATGCAAATAACTGCAGGGGGACCATTGAGTCAACTGGAATCCACTCTAGAAAAACACACAGGACAATTCGATCAGCTACTCCAGGCAATCCTAGACACCAAGACAACACTAGAAACTAAAGCTGATGCAGTTGCGACTGAGGTGAACTTGCTCCTTGCCGATCATATAAAATTAAAGGAGCGTGTAGACGCTACTGAATTGAGCGTAACCACAATGCGACCCACTCTCACAGAAGTGCAAAGCCAACTACGCGATAAGTGAAAGTGCTTCAACTATGAGCAGAAGACTCAGAGGGCCACGTAGATGAATCAATATCCACCTGCTGGGCTTGCCATAGTGTGCTGAGGGACTGAACATGGAACTATTTCTTGAAAAATGGTTATTGGAGACCATCCTGGCAGGGAGGCACCCCAAGTTTTTCTCGATCATAAGGGTAAACCAAATTTTGGGTAGACACCTGACGCCACAGGCGCCCCGGCTCCTGGTTACTGCCAGCCGGCTTAGTTACAGGGACAGGGACCTCATCCTACAACTCTTTCGAACCAAAGGCCTGTGGAACTATGAAGGTACTAAAATTACGGCATACCGGGACTATAACTCGGAGGTGGAAAAGAGACGCCATTCTTATATGGCCATCAAGCAACAACTGCACCTGATAGGTCTGAAAAATGCCCTCCTATTTCCAGCAAAACTACGAGTGCGAGAGAGAGGCGCAGAACACTTCTTTCAAAACCTGGAGAAGGCCTGATCCTGGCTTCATATGAATGATGCCAACTTTCCAGCAGAGAACAAGTCAATTGAAAGGTTGGGAAAGAAAGAGACAGATAAAGAGACACAACTGGAGACTGTGGGATCGCCCCACCGAGAGATGATCAGCCATGGAAAAGGCACAGATAGTGGCAGATATCCTGCAAAAAAGTAAGAACACCTCTGATGTACTGTCGTCGGATCATGGATAGAACTCTGACATGTGAGCTAATGGTTCTGGCACTTCTGGAGGTATGAGACACTGTGGACCAGTCTTAACACCCAGGCTGGCAGATGACAGAGCCTGATGCTCAGCCACTGAGTCTCATCACCTGTAAGGAATTCACACCACACTCACATGGGGGACGCAGGTGGTAAGGATGGATCTTTATCCTAAAGTGAGCGAGCCCCAAGGGGCCATCGGGCAGTGGAGCGACGATAATGTACCAACACGCTACCAGATTCCGAACTGGAAATTACTGTTTTTTCGTGTATATGTTTCGATTTG
Organism: Pleurodeles waltl; assembly: GCF_031143425.1. Classification (NCBI taxonomy): domain Eukaryota; kingdom Metazoa; phylum Chordata; class Amphibia; order Caudata; family Salamandridae; genus Pleurodeles; species Pleurodeles waltl. The sequence continues at coordinate 22,738,796 of NC_090448.1, read as the reverse complement.
TATATGCCTAATAGGTACAATTGGCATGTCTCAGAAAGTAGCCTCTTTCTAGTATGGTTACCCCCATTTTTGGCCTGTTTGTCAGAGAGTTTAACTGTGTTATTGGGATCCTGCTAGCCAGGATCCAGTGCTTATGGTTTTTGGCCTGTTTGTCCCTATGCTTGACTGTTTTGTCAGTATGCTTGACGGTGTCACTGGGATCCTGCTAACCATGACCCCAGTGCCTATGCTCTCTTTCTTCAGTGCTTATGCTCTCTTTCTTCCCAAATTCATCACTACATACTAGTAACCCAGTATTTCATCCCAAATTGGCATACTGGTGCCCCCTTATAAGTCCCTAGTATATACCTACGACATACCTTAGGGTGACTTATATGTAGAAAAAGGGGAGTTTTAGGCTTGGCAAGTACTTCTAAATGCCAAGTCGAATTGGCAGTGAAACTGCACACACGGGCCTTGCAATGGTAGGGCTGAGACAAGGTTAAGGAGCTACTTAAGTGGGTGGCACAATCAGTGCTGCAGGCCAACTAGTAGCATTTAATCTACATATAGTGCACTTTATTAGGGACTTATAACTAAATTAAATAATCCATTTGGGTATGATCCAATGTTACCATGTTTAAAGGGAGAGAGCATATGCACTTTAGCACTGGTTAGCAGTGGTAAAGTGCGCAGAGTCTTAAAACCAGCAAAAACAGTATCTAAATAGTGGAGGGAGTCAGGCAAAAAGTTAGGGGTGACCACCCTAAGGCTGTCAGGTCTAACAATGGGCATATGGCACAACTGTACATAGTGTTTCTCAAAAATGTCCTTTTCAGGAGATGAGAGGGAGAGTTCCAGAAACTAAATTAGTACCTACCTGGTTGAAGGAGTGGGTAAGCCTAGATGGTAAAGGAATGGGAAAACATATTGATGGACCTAGTCACAAGATAGAGAAAGGTGACTGGGTAAAAGTCAAATCTGGGTGAGTGAAAGGTGGATTATCTAAGTATTCAAGCCCGTTGAAAGTTATTGGAGTAATTACATATTCCGTTGTTCTTGAAGGTGGGGACAAGTCGTATTAAGGACAGTCCCTTCCTGCACATAAACAATAATTCCCTGCAATGCAGGCCCCCCTGCACCATGATGCAAGGGTGCCTTCATTGGTGCTAGCTGGCATTGGACTTGTCTGTGGAGTGGGGGATCGGAGGTTCCAGCAGGGTTAATGCAGCGCTTAATTGTTTGAAGGGTGCTCTGCTTCTGTTGCCAGCTTTGTCGGTGTTTTTGGGGTAGTACTTAATTTGGGCTTATGTGACAAGCTGGTGACTATTTTCATGGATGGATTTCAGCAGCTGCAGCTGGTGTTCTAGGTTTCTTGCATTTTTCTCTCCTGCAGCTGGAGCATTTGTTGTCTGAAATGTCTTTGGAGTAACAGGGCACTGAAAGGTTCAGCTTGCACGTTCATGTGTTATTTGTAGTGTGATAGTCACATGGTTTGCCAGAAAAGTGCTGAAGTCATTTAGAAGGGTATTTACATCAGACATGAAGGATGCAGGGCGAGGGATGAGTCTTAACTGTAGACTGTCCATGGAAACATCTTGCCCATGGAAAAATCTGAAGGTTTCTTGTTCTCTTTTGGGTTGTCCTTGATGTGTTGATTGAACGCTGAGCAGGGTGATGGTGCTGGCAGGGTAGTCCATCCAGAGAGTTGTCAAGAAGATGAGGTCTGCCTTCCTGTAGTGGTCTCAGTCTGCGCTTTTGTGGACAGTTCCCTTGGCACATGTATTTATATAGTTAATTATCTGTCCATGTGTGTAGTGCCCACTAGCCACTCAATATGAGGGAACTTTACGTTACAACTGAGGCTAAAACAATGTAGGATTCTACATCGAGATGGGGAGAGGGTCAAACACATTCTTGAGTAGCACGGGCTTACTCAGTGTTCGTGGCTACAATATGAGTCTGTAGACAGGATTTGGATTAGAAATTGTCTGAAAATTGACCTTGAGCTGCTTATGGAAGATTGAGAGTGGGGCCAGTGTTCGTAGGTTGGGAGTCAGAGAATTCCAGGCTGCTGGGGCAGTTCCAGTGATTGATTTCAGTGCTGTAGATATTATGAATATAGGCAGCTCTGGAAGAAGGCTCTTCTGATTTCTCTCCTTGCCACATTATCATTTTTTTTTACTCTAATGTGGCCCAATGAGGCCAAAATCACCTTGCCAGATTTACAAACTGGTGCAATGCATGCATTGTGTCACTTTGTAACCCTGTGTGCCACATTATGCCTACGCCATACATAATGAATGCAAGGGGGCGTTCCCCTGCTAGGGGGGCCAAAAAAAGGACACAAAGAAATCCAAAATATTTATTTGCTCCATTTTTTGCATTTTTAGCATTTAATGCCTGCACAGAGCAGACATTAAAAGGAGGCACAACATTATTCATAATCGGCCTCAATGTGCTTTGGAAAATTAGTGTCAACATTTTGACGCTAATTCTGCAAAGAACCACACACTAGCATAACAAAATTGTGACGCTAGTTCCCTAACTACCGCCATGGTGTACCGTATCTTTACTATGGCGCTCACATGGTGGTGTTAGGGGGGTGCTAAGGTGCACAAGAAAAGTGGTGCTGCATTAGATGCAGTGCCACTTTTCTTAAATCTGCCCCTTTGTGTATAAAACAGAATATTTTGAATGTGATGGGTCGCGGAGGTTTAGAAGTATGGTAAGGTTTAGGGTAATGCTGTGATGTCTACCAGCAGTGGTAAATAGACTTGCAGCTGAGTTTTGAATTGCAATGAGTGGAGCGATGGACGCTTGTGGAACTTCTACTAAAATTGCCTGAAACGTCCATCTTTGAGACAAATAGAAAATGACTGCAGTAGAAAATGACTGCAGGGAGCAGGTCCCAGCCTTCCCCGCGCTGCTGCATTGCTCTTGCTCCTTTCTTCTCCTTGCTTTGTCCCCCATTTTCTTGTGTACCTCCTCCTTGCTTTTTCCCTCGTTCTCACTTCTTTCTCCTTGCTTTTTGCCACGTTTTCCTCCAGCACCTTGAGATCCTCACAGGTGATTTGCTGCATTTCATAAATCTTTGATTGATTGATTGATATGATCGTGGAGATGAAGTGTTGGATTTCTGTCAGGGTATGTAGACGGACGTTTGCAGATCTGGCCACATTGTTAATGTTAGGGTTTAATGGGAGGTTCAAGTCCAGGATGAAACCCAGGAATTCAGCCCATGGTTTCAGTGTAGGTGAAAAACTTTGGAATTCCAAATATTTGAGTCAAATATTCACTTCAGGGGTGTGGAGAAAAAAAACTGTTTTCCAGGGTTTAGTAGGAGGGAGTTCTATTGCATCTATATTTGGTTTTGGAAAAATGCACCTTAGAGTGGAAATGTCTTCAGATATTGAGATTTGTAAACACAATTGGTGTCATCTGCATATTGGTGATGGATTACAGCTGAGTTTCTTAGAATTATACATACAGGCTCAATACATAGAGTGAATAAGGTTGGAACAGGAAATGAGACCTGCAGAACACTGCATAGCATTTGCTGATGGTGGAGGTGGGGTTTTTGATCTTCACTAATAGGGATCTGTGGGTTAGGAAAGCTTTGAACCAGAAAAAGCACCTTGTCATGGAAACCCAAGTGGTGTTCAAGTGTCTGAAGTAGTCTTTGGTAATTAACTGTTCAAAGGCTGCCAATAGATTGAGTAGCACAAGCAGACATGAGCCACTTTTGCTCAAAAAAATGAATATGTCATCCAGTACTGTTAAAGTTGCAGTTTGTAAGCTAAAACATGGTCCTGATTCTGACTGATAGTTGACAATATGTGTTCTTAAAGAAGGAGTTATTTAGTTGGTTGGCCATTTGTTTTCCTAAAGCTTCCTTTAGCTACAGCAGATTGGATATCAGACAATAATGTGATGCTTGTGTAGGCAAAAGGTTAGACTTTTTAATTGTAGGGGGAAATTGGCAGATTTTTAGTGCAGCTTGGGAAGATACCTTGGTCAAGGGAGGCATTAAATATTTTGGGGGCTGGTGAAGAGTGGAAGGGGCATTTGTGTCAAAGTTATTTCTTATCAGTTGAATTTTCTCCTTCATGTATATGAGGAGTTCTTAGCATTTTTCCTTGTGGGGGCAACAAAGTGCTACATTTGTAGTGTTGAGAATTGCTTGAAGTTGCAGAATAGCGACTGTGTGTCACTGAAGGAGGATAATATTTACTCCTGAATGTATGTTGGTTGATTTAGCAAAGTATGTGGTGTCACTATCTTCTTTCCTTGCTTTCCTAAGGTTGTATAGTAGTTGGGGTTGTTTTAATTTTCCCCACTCAATGCTCACTTTGCAGTGCATGCTTTTTGCTTCGGCTAGAGATTCGAAGAACCATAGTTGGCTGGGTCGTCTACAGGAATGGTACACTATGCAGAGTACTATTTCAGATGGTACCCCCACTATGCTTATGTTATTTATTTATTTTTTATTGCAAGTATATGTCCACCATTTCATGGTTATAACATTCTTTTTCTTGTTTCTATTTTTAAAAATGTATCTTGCATATGCTAGGCATGTGTGTGTATTTGATTGTGGATGGGGGAATTGAATAACAAAATGAGTTAGTTAAGGATTAAATGGATGTATGATTGTGAGGATAAGTGCGGGAGTGTATGCATGATAAGTCACTGACTGCTCCAAACTCACCAGTGACTGAAGAGGCACATTTAATTATCAGCTACACCTAATGGCAGTGATAAGGTGTGTTCAGATGGATGTAGCTAAGCAAGTAACTCTGCAAATTCTGCACAGTTTTGAAATTTTCATAAGCCTTCAGGAATGTTGAAGGAAACTCAGCAGCTATGCACATCCCTAGATATCAGACTAAAACGATAGTACAGTCTAGGAAGAAGTTACAAGTTTAATAGCATCTCATGTGTGTGAACATTTCCCTCAATCAGCCATAAGTACACAGCAACATTTTCTTCTTTTTTTTTTTAAATTGTAAGACACTTTGTAAAGTGGTTGACATTTTACTGAATGATGCCATGTTCCTTGTACATGTTTTGTATCTCTTTGTTCACACTCACATCTTGTCATTTTCTTCTCCTTCTTTAAGGTCGAATATGGCAGAACAGTGTACGTGAATACCGTCTACGGAAGTGTCCCAAACGCCACAGTCCACAGGATTGAGATTCCACTCAGGTGTGAGATGGTGGACAATGAGACATTGAGCCTTCAGTTCCACCCAACAGTCAACAATAAGGTAGCGGTTGGGCATCACAACCTCTCGTTTGGTTTGTACCGCAGTGAGGACTTCACTGATCCAATTACTGCATTTCCTTATGAGATCGACCTCCATGGGATGGTCTACGTGGAGTTTGAGGTGGAGTCCAATGATGAAAACCTCCAGATCTATACAGAAAACTGCAAATCCTCACCTTCGTTGTCACCAGAAGAGGAGTCCTACAGTCTTCTGAAGCATGGGTGAGGTGGTGAAACATTACATGTGCTATTCAAATTACTTTGAAAGTCTCATGTGACTTATGGCCACGTGCACGTACGCAAGGAGCTGCAATTTCCTAAATACGATTCCATGTGAATCGCAATGAGGAAATCACATTTTCCAATGTACCAAACTCTATTGAGTTCCATTTGCGATTCCCAGAAGTTCGCAAATAGACCTACCTCATTAATATTCATGAAGTAGGTTGCAATTTGCAACCTATTGGTGTAGGAGGCTGGTTTGGTGTGTGGTGGGTACCTATGCTCCTTATACCAGATCCAGGTATCCTTTATTAATGTAGTGTGGTCAGTGTCTAGAAGCCAGACTCTCTAGAGGTAGCTGTGGATGAGCAGCCAAAGCTTATCTAGGAGACATGCAAAGCTCATGCATTATCAGTGTAGTACATACACACATGAAAGAAAACACTCAATGTTACAAAAATAAAGGTACTTTATTTTGGTGACACAGATACCAAAAATACCATAGAGGATATACTCCCTTAGGAGGTAAGTAATACACAAAATATATACACTAGAATTCAGTAATAGGCATAAAAACAGCTAGAAAACAGTGCAGTTAGGGAAAATTACAATAGAGAGAAATAGCCCCAGGGGGAGCACAAACCATATACTAAACAAATGGAATGCGAAAGTCAGTCCCCCACCTAGGTAAGTGGAGTGTGTAGAGGGGATCTGGGAGTACTAGGAAAGCCCAAAGGTAAGTACCACAACCCATCCCAGCGACTATGAAAGCAGGAGTAAATCACTGTAAATTCCACAGAACACCCACTTAGAAGAAAAGAAGAATAATGCAAAACCCAGAAGAGAAGGCAAGACACCAACAGTGGAATCCTGGACCAGAGGACCTGTGGAAGTAGCAGTCCAAGTCCAATGGGCACAGCAGAGTCCAGAAAGGGCAGGTGCCCCTTCCCACCAGACTGAAGATGCAAGAGGTGAGTCGACGGTGAAGAAGGAGAGTCAGCACTGCACCCAAGAAGATGAAGTTGAGTTCCTGGAGGATGTAGGTGATGTCTCACGCTGGAAGGAGGATTACAGTCAGGTTTGTGTCTTCAGATTCCGCAAACAAGCCTCGGCACACGCAAAACTTGTGGTTACCAGAAGGTGGAGCTGCTGGGGAAGAGCTTACCTCCACCCAAGTTGGACAGCTGGAAGAGAGGACCGTTGGGACCACTTCAGTCCACCACCCGTGATGCAGGATCCATGCAGCTCAGCAGGAGAGGGGATTTACACAGCTGATTATCGTTGCAGTTGGTGCCTGCAGAAGCAGGAGAGTGGCTGCTACACCCCAAGGAAGATTCCTTCTTCCTTCTGATGTAGGCAGAAGACAGGCTGATCTCAGAGGATGCACGACCAGGGAAATGTTGCAGTGACAATAAGGAGCCATTGATACAATGTTGCAGAAGGCATCTTGCTTTTCCTTTGTTGCAGCTTGTCGGGTCCTGGAGCGTCCAGATGCAGTTTCTTCAGTCAAAAGTCAAAGTGCTGAGTGCAGGGGATTCCTGCTGGAGTCTTGCAATCCAAACCTGAGGAACCACCCAAGAGAGAGACCCTAAATAGCCCTCAAAGGGGGATTGGTCATCTATCTGGATGACCACCTATCAGGAGGGGGCTCTTACGCCACCTGCTGACCTTGAATCCAAGATGGCAGAACCCAGGGACCCTCCGGAGGAGCTCTGAGCACCACCCCTGGGGAGGTAATGGACAGGGGAGTGGTCACTCCCCTTTCCTTTGTCCAGTTTCATGTCAAAGCAGGGATTGGGGTCCCTGAACCGGTGTATACTGGTTTATGCAAGGAGGGCACCAAATGTGCCCTTCAAAGCATTGTCAGTGGCTTGGGGAGGCTACCCCTCCCAAGCCTGTAACACCTATTTCCAAAGGGAGAGGGTGTAACACCCCTCTCCAAAAGGAAATCCTTTCATCTGCCTTCCTGGGCTTGAGCTTCTCAAGCAACAGGAGGTCAGAAACCTGTCTGGGAGGTGGCAGCAGCTTGGGCTGCTGGAAACACTAAGAAGGCTGTATTGGCAATACTGAGGGTCCTCTAAGGAGCCCCCAGAGTACATGGAATCAAACAACCAATGCTTGCAAAAGCATTGGTGTATGATTTAAACATGTTTGATACCAAACATGCCTATGTTCGGAGTTACCATTATGTAGCTGGATATAGGTATTTACCTATGTCCAGTACACGCCTAAAATGGTGACCCCGCACTCATGAAGTCTGGGAAAATGGGCCTGGAGTTCATGGAGGCAATTCTGCTAGAGCAGGTTTGCCCTCACACACAAGTACTTTGCACCCTGCCCTCTGGGCTAGAAGGCCTGCCATAGGGATGAGTTTTAAGTGACCTGGTGCAGTGAAAAGTGGCAGTGAAAGGGTGCTTGCACATTTTTAGGCATGCTGCAATGGCAGTCGTGCAGAATTCCTTTGCTTGGGCTCCCTATGAGTGGCAAAATATATGCTGCAGCCTATAGGGATCCCCTGGAACCCCAAAGCCCTGGGTACCTATGTACCCTATACTAGGGACTTATAATGGGGCACAAGTGTGCCAATTGTGGATGAAATATAGAGTTTTGGGAGCGAGAGCATAATCACTGGGGTCCTGGTTAGCAGGATCCGAGTGAACACAGTCGAACACACTGATATCAGGCAGAAAAAGTGGATAACCATGCCAAGAAAGAGGGTACTTTCCTACAATTGGTAGTCATAAAGAAAACAGGGTTGGTGGCCTTCTTGGGACAGCAGGCCTCCAAGTCTATGTTTGCTTTTAAATAAAGGCACTCTTTTTTAAATGCAGTCTGCTTTCTTTAAAGGAAAATGGGATGAGTTTCATTTTTTAAGAGTAGGCAGTGGTCTGTGGGACAACAGCCTGCCCTTAAAAAACGTTTAGCATGCATCCACAAAGGTTCCCCTTGGAGCCCCCTTCCCATTTGCAAATGGGTTACCACCAAATTGAATTTAGTGATAAAGGTGAATGTTTTGCAACTGCATTTTGGTTGCAAAACATTCATACTTACCACTGTGAGTCGCTATTAGGAAGGGACACCTTTGACACGCCCCTCCATAATACTAAATTGCTAACCCATTTCACGATTCGGTAATAGATCATCAAACTGCAAAATAGTGTTTGGTACATCCAAAAATGTTTTTGTCTGGTCGCAAACGGCCCGATACTGTGAATGGAGCTGTTTGCGACCAGTAAAAAGCATTGGATTTTAAAACACATATGCAGATGCTCCCTTTTTGGGAGTTACGGTAATCCGGAGGTAGGGGGTGAGGAGCTTTGAGAACTGAGAACTGAATCGGCCTTCCCCACCTGTTGTCTGAGGGCTCATCAGCAGGAGGGCGACTACCAACACTGCCCCGGTCTGCACGACAGGGAGGACAGAAGTCAGGGGTGCTTCTTGGTCACTAAAATACAGCACTTCCCAAGTGCTATAGTTGCAGGGCCAAGGTCAGCAAATGAACAAAAGCAATCCTACACTGGCCCCTGGGAGAACACTGAAAGGAGTCCAAGGCAGGCAGCAGAGAGTAGGGAGGCCAGCACAATAAGGCACTTATGTTGGTTCCTCCTGACACCACCCTTAGGGCCGGATGTAGCAAAGGGTTTTTCCCATTCTGTGTCAACGGGAAAATGTGTTCGTACATATGGCCCTTAGTGACTTGCAGAACCAAAAGCAGAGGGCAGCTGGCAGCAGAGTGATCAAGCAGAAAAACAATCCAGTGGGTGCTTTATGCCAACCGATAGACAGAAGGCAGCAGGGGAACCCCTGAAAGGCAGCCCAGATGAGTCCTTGAGTGCAGCAGTCCCTCTAGCAGGAATTTGGTCCCAGGTCCAAAAGTGCTTTAAACATCATGGGGTCAGAGCCCCTGTATGTATACTCAAAAATGCCTTTGCTCAGGGGGTACCTTCAAAGGGCCCATTTCAAGTGAAGCACAACACCCTTTCAATTCAACCCCTTTCTCCAGACATCACTTTCGGGTGATTCCCTGAAACATGTCCCTTCAAATTTAGGGGCTTCACAGTGAGTGCTGTCCCACTGCTATGCTTGACCCCTGAACACAATAGAGCCCAGTTGGGTCCTTTACTGGCTACTAAATTCCTGTGATTTTAACTAACCCCACACAGAATAATCATAACTAGTGGTGGGCTGAGCTCATGGAGTTGTACTCCGCAGAATTCTGTGGAGTTAGTTAAGAACTCCGCTTGATTCTGAAGAGTTCCACAAAGCGGCGGAGTTCCGCCCACCAGCCTGATAACTATAAATAAGCCTGATCCCAGAACACAACCCCCTTTACCCCCGCCCTCTGGTCCTGTCATGGGATGTACTCACAGAGTGCTTGTTGGGGAAGCGCCTCTTCTGTACATCCACTACCTGCAACTCCATGACGCTCCTCCGAGGCATGGCTCAGCCTGCCCCCTCCTCAGGGTGAACTCTCTCAGATGGGTGCATCTTTGTGAGGACGGGTTTAAATCCAGCACTGATGCAGGTTCTAGGGGTCGAAGTATGGGACTTGTGAAGGTGGGAATGGAGCTGGGGATGAGGGAGGCTCGGGTGAGCGGGTGCTCAGGGACCTGTGTATGCTGGACTCACTAGTCTGCATTTAGGGACGAACACAGACACCTGAGGTCAGACACACCTTCCAAAATGGCCATGAGAAGTTTGCAGTCAAGATTGCTTGGAGACAAGGGAAGATGCGCGGGCAGTGTCTGCTGCGTCTTCCCTTGTCAACGCACAGACGAGAAGCTAGGCGGTGGATTGCGATTCGTGACGCAGAGGCCACTACCGCTCATGGTAAGTGCCTTGCGATGGACTTTTAATTCTACGCCCATTGTTTGGGTTATTTTGATGACATTATCCTATTAGGTCTCTAACATTAGGATTCCTACATCGGATGAATTGCCGCCCACATTGAGATGCGGGGGGCATACACTGAATGCAACAGAGAGAGACGCCTCCATACCAAGTCCTATTTTGTTGGCCATTACTGCAGGTCGATATAAACAATTCCAACAAACATTGCAGTCATTGAGCTTGCCAGAAAAGACAGGTGGAGCACTTTGTTGCAGCTAATCACTGGTAAGCGCTTATCAAAACTATAATTTCTTCTTTTGTTAGGAGCATTATTTTACGAGCTAACTATTGGCACTTACTTGATTTATCTATCGGCAGATAACCGATCAGGATGCTTTTTAAAGTGACAAATCTCACCATCACCACCACATTTACAAGGATAGCTCAAAGCTGTTTTTTAGGTAACTGTGGATTGACGTCACCAGTAAACTCCGCCACATAGTGGAGCAGAGTTTTTGCTCCTGAACTCCGTGCTCCAAGCGGAGTGACAAAACTTTGCGAAGTCCCCCGGCAGAATGGAGTTCACCGCCCACCCCAATCATAACCAGACTTCTGGTCCTCCTTTATTTTGGACAGCAGAACTCACAAAGGCTGCAGCAACTTCATTAGGATGGGGTCCTTTTTCTTGGGAGGTGAGAGTTTAGAGGCAGTTTTTAAAGTTGGAAACAGCAATACTGAATGAGAGGTTGGCCCAAAGTTTTTCACATGTAACCTTACTAACTTCCTTGGAAGAGTCCTTATCAGAAATCCAAGTGTGGCCCCATAAGATACTATATGAGTTCCAGCACGTAGCGCCTGACCGCAGAAAGTGCTAACACTATCTGGTTTCTGTGTAAATCATGAATCCCAGCTTCACGAAGGAACTGAAGACATGGTTTTTTTAATCCACCTCACTGGTACACCCTACACCCCCAACCCCTAGTGCCTTGAGACCCTAACAGGTGAGTAGCTGCGCTTTATAAACACTGATTGATTGATTGATTGATTGATGATTGCAACCATTAAGTACGTTTCTCCCTTGAAGTTAAAAGAACTCTCTAGACACTGAGGTTACTGAGTATTATTTACTGGGCCATACTGTATCTTAGCTTCTAACTTCAAACACCTCCTGCTGCAAGCTTTGTTTCTTTTCTGCCGCTAACCCTTAAGAGACAAGTGCCAAAGGTTACCTGACCATCCAATCACAGTGCATCAGTACTGAGGCCGAGAGACACCAGTGGTAAACAACAGTAGCCTCACAGGATGCACGTCACTATCCTCTGACGCCCATGACCCCAAGCAAAGGCTTCGTAGGCCTCCCAATTATAAAACGGAAGAAGCCAGACACAAGTCCCAGATAGGAAGCAGTCCCAAAGAGACAGCTGCCACTTTGTGAATGAGTTACCACTCTTTTGAAGTGTTTGTAAATGATGAATGGTTTACCATCCTGATTGCAATCTCAGACTATTGATACATTTCATTGTGAATCACAGACAGGAAGGTGTGTCCCTGTTGCACCCATTTCCAGAGGAGTTTTGGAATGAATGGCAAAAATGGTGTTGTTATATGGAAATGTGTTTGTAGATCGCAAACGGGGTTCAGTGCATTGTAAAAAGCTCTTTTGCAGTTGCAAACTCTGTAGTTTGTACATCTGACCACCAAGTCCTGGAAATCTTGTAAGTTCATCAGGCCTATTTTCTCCTGGGCTGTGTGAAAATGTACAGAGAAATCTTAGCTTTATCCTCTGAACCCTGAATGGTAAAGGGCATATTTTTTTAATATACATTATTTTATTATATTTCAGTACCAACAAGTACATACAAGATACGCGACAACAATTTAAACAATACAGCCATCTTTCATCATGCAACATATAGAAGTGGTGAATCCCACAGATAACCATTCCTTTCATGACATTACAGCCTAGTGTCCTCTCCTCCCAGCTGTGTGAACCTCAGCCTATGCATCTCAGCGGTCTCTCATTCCCTGCCTCTGAGGACTCATCTGTTGAGTCCCCATCATTCCCCTCGAACCTAGCAATGAGCAATCCTTGGGTATGCAGGTCTTCAATGACGCCTCCATCTTGCCTACACCGATGGAGGCAAACTTCTTCCTTCCATGTAATAGCAACTCTACATTTTGCAAGTAGTAGGGTTAGTTGTATACATTTTAATTGCATTTTCCTGCCCTTAGGCTTTCTAATATCACCCAGTAGACAAATCACTGGACCCCACTTCACGGTCACGCCCCTCACCCTCCCCAATCTTTGCACCACTTTCTCCCAGAAGGTATGAACTAGCAGATAGTACCCTGCTAAATGAAGGAAAGTTGCAGTTTGATTTTGACAGGGATTACATCCTTCCGTTCTAACAGGATCTATTTTATGTAGGGATACAGGGGTGACATAGGTTCAATTAATGTAATTGAAGTGTACCAGTTTGAAGCGTGCATTGCATGATCCCAACCATACCAGTGCACAAACTCTCTTCCGCTGTGCATACCTTAATGGTGTTCCCAGGTCCTCCTCTAACACCGCCCTGGCCGTGAATGGGATCCTAGGTTTATCCACGATCATGGCTGTGTATAATTGTGAAACACAGGGGGATTTTTACGATGCCCCTTGTGCCACCTTGCACCACATTTACGTCATTTTTTTACACAGCTGTGGCGTTAAGGTGGCATTTTCTCCACCCCATATTTACAAAGTGGCTCAATGCAAGCATTGAAATGCTTTGTAAACTCTTGCGCCACATTAAGCCCGCACCAGCATAATGTATGCAACTGGGGCGTTCCAGTGTTAGGAGGCCCAGAAAAATGGTGCAGTGAGATTCACTGGATTTCAGTGTGCCATTTTTAGCATCATTATTAATGCCTGCTAAAGGCACGCATTAAGATGACACTTCCATTGAAAGCAGTGGTCCTCCCGGTGCTGTGCTGCATTAACGCCATAATTTATAGTGCTAATCCAGCAAAGCGTCACATTAGTGCCATAAATTATGATGGTAATGTAGACACGACCGCCACGGTGCGCCTTATTGTAAGTACGGGGCACACATGGTGTCGTTAGGGGGAGACAAAGGAGTGCTGGAAAAAATATGACCCTAAGTGTCTAAAGCCCCCTAGTTCTATCAGCGCCTTGACCAGGGAAGAGGATGACAGTACGTGAGGGATGGCACACATATCAGGATGCCCTATGTCAACCATGCTGTCGTACAGGAGGAACTGTCCTTGTCCTACATCAAAGGCGTCTTGAGCCACCTCAATTGAGATGAATCCCTCATTGGGATAGAAGTCGCCAAGTGGCTTTCAGCCCCCCTCTTGCCACGTGCCACCGTCCAATGTAGCAGCCGGGTTGCGGAACGCCGGAAGATCCCAAAAATTAAATTCTTGTGCAAATGGAGCTCATCCCAATAGCACTCTCATTGCTCGTTCTCACAGTGGAGCTGTGTGTTTGATAAGATATGGCACTAAGTTGTCATCCCTCCCCTTCTATGTAGCAGTTGAGTCAACTTGGTGTGACGGGACTCGTCCACAAGCAAGGACTTCTCCCAGTTGTTCTCCTCTGCCAGCCAATGGGCTGTATGTTGCAGGTGGGATGCTAAATAATACATTTCCATATTTGGAACTGCTAAGCCCCCCACCTCTGTGTGTAGTTGTAAGATCTTTCGGGACTCTCTATACCTGCCTCCAGCCCAGATAGGAGTCGTAAGTAAGGAGTTTAAACGCCTGAACACCACTCTTTGGAGCATGTCAAATGAATGCTGTAGAGTATATAAGCAGCATGGCAAGAAAACCATCTTCACCACCACCACCCTCCCTATGGAAGACCTCAGAAGTGTGTTCCAGAATTGTACCCATTTACTCAAACCCTCCATTATTCGATCAATGTTCTGTTGCTTCCTCCTCTTGTACGCATGTGCCACTATAATCTCCAAATCTCATAACTGGCCAGTTTCCCAGTGTAGGGGCAAGGTTGGCAACTCAGCAGCGTCCAACGTAGCCAGCAGCCCCTGCGGACTATTCAAGGACTCGCACTAGTTAATACATAAACCTGTAAGCTCTCCAAAAGCATTAAGCAGGCGTAGCGATAATGAATCCTTTGGGGACCTAGAGAGGAAAAGTGTCTCATCCACATAGAGAGACACCAGATGGTTCACCTTCACCACTCAAATGCCCCATGCTGCCAATTCCCATCGGATCTGTATGTCCAAGGGTTCCAGCACTATGGCGAAGAATAGAGACAATAGCGAGCATCCCTGACACGTACCCCTTCTCACTGCCAGAGGAGCCATTGTCCAAACCCCATTGCCTCCAGCACAGCCTTTAGGTTTTGCCACTCTACTGTATCAAATGCCTTGGCAATGTTAATGGAGACCACCGCCAACTCCTCCCCCACATCCCGAACCCTTTGCGTGTTAACTGTGAGGTCACCCTCTTACATCCGAATCAGGTACCACCTTTTCAGTGTCTTATGAGACATTAGAAGGCCCTTCTTCCTCTGAGAATACCTCCTCCTGCACCTCTTCTTCATTGTTATATCCTTTCAGATCACCACTCTGCCATAGCTGCAAACTTCTTCTTGATACCCTCCCACCTGGATCCTTGCCTGTGGGAGCTGCATCTCTGTCTGTTGTTAAGGAATGGCCCCTGTTCCACCAGTGATTGTCCCCTAGGAGCACCCCCATGTCCATCCAGGACCACACCTCCTCTGGCTGCTGAAAGAAATGGGATTTTCCTGCATCTATGACTTTCAATTTTGATGGGTGAAAAAACATGTACCAAAGACACATAATTTGGAGATGTTTTTTCACTTCTAGGAATGTTTTACGACGTTCTTGCACTCCATGTGTGTAGTCAGGATATATGACAATATTGTGTCAAACTGTGGTGTCAATATCTCCTAACCGCCCTCAGGATCACATTTCTGTCTTTATAGTTCAGCCCCCTGGCTATAAGTGCATGGGAGGGGCACCCAGCTGTGGCATCGATGTCAGTGCTCTGTGTACATGCTCAATCACAAAAACAGATAACAGACCATTCGGTTTCAGAGATTCCTGTGCCCAGTTCTCTAGGAATTACTCTGCTTTAGCACGTTCTGGGAATCCTAGGAGATGTAGTTTGTTTCTATGCAACGTTCCTTTAGCATCCTTAGCTCTTTCTTCAAGGGTCGCTGTAATCTTGGGCAAGTGTGTTACTTGTGTCTTAGGGAAGTGGACATCTCTCTGAAGGGTTGCAATGTTTGTTTCTGCCGAGCCCACCTTATCCACCATTTCGTGTAAGCCCGCAGAGAGCATGTTCACCTCCACCATCAGTCCTGCTATCTGTCCCTCTAGTACCACCATTGAACCCTGGATGACCTCCAGTAGGGCCACGTGAGAAGATTCCCCTTGACGATCCAGTGAGTGTTCCATTGCATCCTGGCTCTCTCCAGTAATCCGATGCGTTGCTTGTTGAGTGGTGGTGTATTGCATTATAGTATTACCCTGTACTTGTTTCTGATGTCTGTCCTTTTCCATTATAATGCCCCAGGAGGTTTCCTTATGAACAATTTTAGGCTTTTAGCAATACTTGACAAGTCACTTACATGTAGAAAATATGCACTTCTGGTTGGGATCCGGCATGAACAGGGTCACCGCGGGCACGCTGCAGGTACCCCACCAGTAGTGTAGGTAGTGTTCGTCACTAGGGCTTAAGCATACTATAGGAAGTTCTCAAGTTTCTTCCCTGTAGATCTCAGCACCAGTATAGCAGGGGACCCCTCTCACCCACTTCTGGCCTCCTTTCTCACCCTCGGCGTTCTCTTAATGTCTTTTCCTTCAGCTTATGTCACTGGACAAGGTATTCTCTGTCTCATCATTTCTCGTTGCCTCTTTGTTATTGTTGCTATGGTTCTTACTGTGTTTAAGAGCATCTTCTCCCTCCCTTGTGGCATGTGAAGCCACCAATATTTATAATGGGTTTAAGGATGTGCGCGCTCACTCATTGCATCCATAGGAGCCCACTCGGCTCAGTCCTGCTGTTTGTTATAGCCACATGTACCTTCTGCTTTATTGCCTTCTGTGCAGTGTGTGGCAAACTTTTGACTGTGCCTTACCTATGTTGCTGCCCGCAACACAGGTTCTGGGCCAGTAGCATGCCCAGCAGGCTGCTGCACCAGGTCACCGCGGTGACCTCAACTTCCTGTAACGTACTGTGGTAGCAATGCACACTTCTCCCTCTGCAACCAGCCCCTCAGGCAACCCCTGTCCTGCCAAATCTGTTTCACTCTTGGCAGCTTCCAGGTAGGTAGACATCTCCTTCTGCTTCGTCCTCCACTCTGCTGCCCCGTTCTTATCGCCTCTCTATGCCCTCTGGTCCGAGCGGAGCTTGTCAGGTGGCTGATTCAGTCGTGTGCCCCTTACCATGGTAACTCAGCCTCATTGCCATTGCCTCTGATCCTCCTGAGGTGCCGCCAGTTCGCCCGGAGCGATAGAAACCAGCTCCTTCTTGCCCCTGGCGACACCAGCATTCCAGTCTCCTTCCCAGTTGTCAACAGAGTGCCACTAGCCCATTCCAGGCCAGCAGTGCAGCATGGATCCTCACCACTGCAAGGGTATCGTAGCAGGCCACGGCAGTCAGTTGTCCTCCGCTCCACTCACATGGGTTAGAGCGAGTCCGCTGGTCCCTGTAACTTTCTCCGCATTCCCAGCGAGTCTGCTCCATTGCAGGAAATCTTTTAGTTTGCTTATGTCTTCAGAATGTTGAAGGATAATGCGGTTTGGGAGCCGGAGCTCCCTAGAAGTACGACTCGTTGGCCATCTTGCTAGGTCACATCCACGTTAATGGGCATCTTTAAAGGGACAATGTGATGCGAGCCAGTTTTATTTAGTGTGAGGAAACATCTTGCTGATTAGTCATGCAGTCGCTGTAGCTTCAGGATCTCTTAGGGGGCACAAACTCTATTGCAGAAGTCAGTCTTCGCTAGAGCAAGGCCCTGGTTGGTTCAATGCAGTGGTGCATTGAAATAGCAGGAAGACCTGTTGAACAGCAGAAAAATAAGTCACTATTTCCAAATCCTTTGTTGCCCAAAACAGTTTTGTGGAATACGAAAGTACTTAAAAGTCTATTTTCTAATCCCCATTCATAGCCTGCAGTCCGATGAGAAAGATTTGAGATGACTTCTCTCTTGTTCTCTTTCTTGCAGGTGCCCACAAGACACAACTCTGCGCACATATCCATCTGCTGATCAGAGAGCCCAGCGCTTTGGGTTCCATGTCTTCAAATTTGGAGACTCTCCAGAGGTCTATCTGTTCTGTGATGTCATCATTTGCCACAATGACTCTTCTACAAATCGCTGTACTCAAGGATGCTCAGGTCAGAGACACAGACGGGACCTCAGCAGCTCAGGGCTTCATATCCAGTCAGCAAGACTTTCCCAAGGACCAATCATTTTTAAACCTGGTAAGCCAAAGAGAAACCTATTAATGCATATTGAGGGTATTGCTGAATGTCTGGAGACAGGAAAGAGGTCCACCTGATCAGTAGAGGACTGTGTTAATATCGTTGATGCAATGGAGGTGGTATTGGAGGTAGTAATGACCTACTCGCAAGCTCCTTTTCTACATGGAATTGGACCTGATGTTGAACTAACCTCGCTAAGATTCCTTGATTCCAAGATTGCCTCTTCTACAAAGCCTTTTTGTGGTTGCACGGGTTAAATTCACAGAATTGGGCCATTTGTGACCGCAAGAAGTCCTTTTCTTACATGCAAAACTAAATTGCAGTACAGTAACAAGTCACTGAATCACAATTTAGGTTTGCGACCAAATACCTGTTCGGTATTTGGAAGGGGTATGTTTAGGACGTCCTTTCCAAATACTAAGTCGGATTGATATGCATTAATGTTTTGCAACTGAATTGTGGTCACAAAACATTAACCTTTCAACACCTCCTCAAAGGGGGTGGTAATTCATTTGCAAACTGTAAGGGGTGCTCAAGGGACCCCTTCCCCGTTGTGAATGTTGACAAAAACATTTTTAAGAGTAGAGAGTGGTCCTATTTTTACCTAAAACATTTAACTTACGTATTTTTGTTTTCATATGCATCCAGTTTTCCTGTAAGGAAAATGAGTTACATTTCAAAATAGAATATTGTTTTATTTAATAATTGACATGGTAATCTGCTGACCTCAGCGGGTCTATCATCCTTGAGATGGCTGCGATTGCAGCATACCTTGTTAATATTCATGAGGTAGGTCAAATTGCGACCCACCTAGAATTGGTAATTTGCGAACTGTCCAATATGTACATAAGTCAGTTCACAAATTTCCACACTGGTTGCAAAAATACTGGTCGCAAATTGCAAGCAGTATATTGCGACTGGTGCTTAGTTCATCTGGCCCTTACTGTTTTTTTAGAACAACAAATTGTCAATGAAGTGCTCTGTTCCAATGAACTGTTAATAATGGGAAGTGTTTACTTTTTAGGTCTGGCCATTATTCTGAAGTGTATGTGTGTGTGTGTGTGTTCCCTGAAAAAAATCAAAGGTTAAAGTAGCGTTATACTTAGGTGAATTTCTCAGTGACAATGTTAACACTTTGAAGTTAAAATAGACAGAAATTCAACAGATATAGTTAGCAGCAATAACTATAACTTGCGCCCCAACATTTACTGCTTATGATCTCACATATGACATCACTCATGACATGCTTTATGACATCATTTGTGACATCTCTGATGACTTCTCAAATTACATTATTGATGACATCACTGATGAGATCATCCAAACTTCATTTTCCTGCAGGCAGGTGTATAAATTACTATAGCATTACAGGTCTGACAGTAAGTATAAAATAGCTCAGGACAAGATCAAGCATAATTTCTACAAACACAGAAATAACTCCCCAAGGTGTTGAAAGCAAGCATTATGTGCAACATTGACCCTATACCATAAACATTATGCGAAGCATAGTTCACACTGTCAGACAACCACAGATGTATGGGAAACTCTCACTGCACAAGGTGTTCAACATCTATACAACTGGTCAAAGAAAGCTAAAATAGTGAAGGCCAATTCCAAAACAAATGCCCTACTATGGATAGATTGTTTCGGTATCAAACCTCAGACACACACTAAAGCTACATTAAGAAATAAACTTCATTTCAGTAGAGTACTGTAAGCAGTGTTTAGTCTTTGAAAAGAGTTGATTCTTTACCACCAAGCAGTGAAATTCTCATTGGAAATGCAACACATAGTATTGAAAATAATCTACTAAGTGCAGTGTACGTTGTAAGCAATAGTTGTAAAAAAAGATAGTACTTGTTAAAAACAACAAGATTTGAAGGTGCTAAAGATCATACTACCTGCACCCTTCATACTGTATACTGTATGCTTCACGAACAGGCCATCTTCTGAAGTCAAACGTTCATAGATTAGTATCTGGTGCACACACTGTTCTATTTTAAGAGTAAAGTATTATCCTGACACAGTTATCTCTAATAACTTAAAGATGCTTACAAATGTTAGTATCTACTACGTAGAGTGTTTTTCCTGTCAGAAACTTTTCCTGCAGTACCCAAAAATTGTGTAGACCATAATGAGAACAACTCGACTGTTCCTTGAACACAGAGTTAGTCTTCAGTGCCAAGACTTATAACGTGCTCAATACATCTACACATCTATAGTTCATTACATGTACATAAGTTGTGTACACACTTACAACCATTAGCTGGACCTAGGCTGTACAAAATTAGGGACAACTGCTATTGATGTCATCTACCGCTAAACTGAAAAACAAACTAGCACATTCATTGGATGATGTCACTCGTGATGCCATCAGTGACATCATTTGATATGTCATCAGTGATGTCATAAATGATGCCATAGAACATGTCATCAGTGGCATCATATTTGCGGTCATAAGCAGTGCATGGCTGAGACACATGTTATAATTACTGCTGCTAACAATAAGTGGTACATTTCTCTGTTTATTTTTTACTTCAAAATGTTAACATTCTCCGTGAGAAATTCACCTAACTACAACATTACTTTAACCTTTGTATTTTTCAGTGAATTTTAAACGTTTTTGTAAATTGACAACAGATATTTTAAACACACCTAACTTTAATTTTACTTTAACCTTTGTTTTTTTCAGTGAATTTCTAGGGTTTTTGAAGCAACTTAATTAATTTTGTGAGTGTATGTACTACAGAATGATAATATATGTTGTCTTTAGACATTAATTTAGCAATAGATTCTTTTTTTACTATAGAACAATAGGATATTCTTGACAGTCTGCAAAATTCTTTGTAAAATGTGTCAGCATTAACCAGATAAATATTCATTAGAAAGGGTTTATTTGTTCAGTTACTGTAACTCTGATATTGAGACATGTCACCAGTAATCTTTTTTGAGGATTCCTTACTCTTGTGAGAGTCTTGCAAGACGCATGGGGGACACTTTTGAGATTGTAAAGTTCTAAACTTCATTGTGATCTATTACACATGGTTTTTATCATGTCTTCAAATATTATTTAATGTTAATCTATGAAAGAATAGTGAATAAAAGATAGTCTGATTTTTTTTAAGCGATGGCTCTCATAAGACTCTTGAGGGAGCCAGAAGCACAATCTCTTGCGTGACTTCTGAGGGGGATGTACTTTCTGTTCAGCTCTCGTGAGGCTCCCGCAAGATCGTACATTTCAAAGTAAGGGCCTGATTAAGATCTTTATGGTAACGGGTCCGTGGCCACTTTTTGACAGAAAACCCGTCCGCTGGCTTGGTGCTCTGCCCCCCCGATTCAGATGTTGGTGGTTCATTAGGCAATTGCCCGGCCACATCCAGCCGTCTCGACCAGGAATCCTCATCCGCCTCGATGGCGCCACTGGAAGTAGTGGCCAGCTTCAGGACTCCAGCCACCCTTACTGCCATGCAGATTTGGTTGTGCCTTACCGCCAGGCCAACTGTGGCGGTCTGACCTCCACATCTGAGTTAGTGGATTGGGGGAGATATTAGGTAAAACGTACCTTTTTCCCAATTCTACTTCTGTTTTTCGACTGGACAAAACCTTCCATTGCTGTTGCCCCTGGACCACGATGATAACATGCCTCTCCTCTGTCGCCAGACTAGAAGGTAAGGAACCCGCATTGACTGTGTTAATTGTGTAGCCACTGAACATGAGCTCAGGACCATTGCAGTCATATACACATCACAGTAATATTTTTAAATTTCTGTGACATGCATATGTCGGGGATGCAATTGCGTCCAACATGGATGGGGACATACTGGTACATGACACATATTTCACACATACACAACTGTCATTTTGGTGGGAGGATGTCAATTGATGAGGTGGAGGGAGGTTAAGTGTGTGATGTGGTTGTGTCAGACTGTGTCCACTTGCATATGGGTCTGATGTTTGGTGTATATTTAGTTGTGTGTTGTGTTGCTGTGTGTGTGACATTCAGGTGAGTGCAGTTGTTGTGTGGTGGTCCTTGGTGTGATATGTGTAGCTGTCATGTCGTGAGAGTTCGTGTCTTTAGGGGAGTGTGTAGTTTTGTTGGATGTCATGGTTGTGTCGTATGTGGGTGTAGTGTTCATAGTGTGTGTATTTTGTGCCCTGGATGTCTGGAAATGTGTGCTTTCAGCATGTATGTGTTGAGCTGTGGTGGAATGGCAAGGGATATTAGTGTGTATGTGGTGTGTTATGTTGTATGTTGTACAGGGGAACATGTATGGCTAAGGTACAGTGTATGTGTGTGGCTTACCTCTATCCCTCTGTCAGCAATCTGCCACCAGTACACCGCCTGTAGACCTGTAACATCTAAATATGTGTGGCGGGAACGCACCAGCCTGACGGCTAGGAAGAGTATTCCATCATGGTGGTCGGCAGCTCAGTCGCAATACATCTAAATACTGTAGGAGGACTACCGTCGGCTTGACAGAGTACTCTGGCCCGCCGTGGCCAGTCAATTACAGTGTTTTACTGTAATTTTCACAACATAGAACATTAGACATGTTTATGGTAGGAAAATTAATTATGTATTTTTCTATTGAAGGTATAAAACAAGTATTTTTTTTGCGGTCAATTGAAACGCCTGCAAGCTTATATCACGAGAGGCATGGGAGAGGAAGCACACCCTAAGGAAGGATTCTGATTGGTTCATATGGATGTCTTTATGTAGAGGAAGAAAATGGGATTCTTTTTTTTCAACACACAGCTACTTCCAGTGGGTGGGTACCTCGCGAGACAGCTGGAGCCAGCCCTGGGGTGTGGAGGTGCCCTGGGCCATAAATGGCTCTAGGAGGGGGCAGCGCAGCCCCCCTTCTTTGTTCAGTACGAGCTGGCCCTGAGGAGGTCCCCAGGACTGTATATGGCCCAGGAGGAGGGCCGCAAGTCCCCGCTCCTTTCTTTTAAGTAAGTTATTGGTCCCGGGGAGATGGTGGTCCCCGGGGCCCAGGATTGTCAGCAGGGCCCCCATTCTTTTTAATTATGTGGCCCCAGGGAGGTGGTGGTCCCCTGAGCCTGGGAGGGTCAGCGCAGCACCCCTGCATATTTATAAAATATAGCTCTGAGGAGGTGGTGATCCCAGGGGCCCGGGGGGTTCAAAGGGCCCCCGTATTCATTTTAATATCTAGCCCCAGGAAGGTGGTGGTCGCCCGGGCCTGGTGGGGGTCCATGTGGCCCACTTGCATATTGAGCACATCCTGCCCCGGGGAGGTGGTGGGGTCCTCAGGGCTTTTTAAAGCCTTAGGAAGAGGGACTCTTGCGCTCCATGCCTCAATTTTTTATAAGGTATCATGCCACCTAGTCCTAGCCCACCCAGGGGCAAAAGTAAAATCAAGCATGGAGACCACACTTTTTTCTCTTAATTCACAGTACAATTCACGATTATTCGCAAATTTTGCCTTCAATTTAAAACAATGCGTTTTTGCCCTGGTGGAGCCCCAGCGGGACCCCTGGACCAAGGCCAGGCGATTAGGGTGTTCCTACCCTGCACCCTTTGCTTTTTTGTTGCTTTTTTTTGGGACTTGGCTGAAGCCGCATCTCAAAATGGCTGACAACACTTCCTGGTCAAAGTGTTGGCAGCCAATCAAATCCCCACCCAAACCTGTGATATGCACGGCCTTTGGCCATGTGCTGCAGGGGCTGGCCGCAGGTACCCTCAAGGCCACTGCAGTCCCACCGGCTCCCATGTCCTAGTTAAGTCGGCATTGCTCCCACACGCAGGGAGCTGCTTTAAATAGCAGCTCCCTACGTGTGGGAGCAAGGTTTTCATCTCTTTCCCTACCCGCATGTTAGCGGGCAGGGAAAGAGATGAAAACACCACTTTCAGTAAGCGGGAGCATTTTTAAAGCTCCCGCTTGCTGAAAGCGGAGTTATGGTTGCGTTTGCTTGGCGGGAGCTGTCAGCTCCCACCAAATAAAAACAAACAGCTCCTTTCTGAGGGTGGACACCTCGGATGTAGCGGGAGCTGGTCCCTGGGGATGTCGGTCCCCAGGGCCATATATGGGTCCACAAAGGGGGTTTTGTGGCTCACCTGCTTGTTTTCAATTTGGCCCCAGGAACGTGGTGGTCCCTAGGGCCAGGGGTCTGGGACGAACCCCTTTCTTAAATATATTTGTAGGCCTGGGGAGGTGGTGGTCCCTGTGGCCCAGGGGGGTCCCCAGGACCCTTTTATGTTATATGGTGCTCCAGGGAGGTGGTGGTCCCAGGGTGCTGGGGCCGCTCGGCCCCCTGCATATTTGTACAACATTGCCCCGGGTGGGGGAGAACCTGGGGGCCAGGGAGGGTCTGCAGGACCCCCATTAATAAATGTATATGTTGCCCTGGGGAGGTGGTGGTCCCTAGTTTGCGGGAGGCAGTGCACCCCCTCATATTTCATAAACAGCCCTAGAGTGTGGGTGGTCCCCGGGGCCCCTATTATTTAAATAGTATGTTGCACCAGGAAGGTGGTGGTCCCTGGCGCGTGGGGGCTGCTCGGCTCCCCACATATCTCGAAAATATAGTTCCGGGGCGGTGGTGGTCCCCAGCACCGGGGGGTCCACAGGATCCCCAATTATACTATTTTATCTTTAGCCCGGGGAAGGTGGTGGTCCCTGCTGCACAGGGGTGGTCACGTGACACTCTGCATATTCATGAAGCATTGCCCTGGGGAGCTGGTGGTCCTAGCACAGGAGCCCCATGCACCTCCTACTTTTTTCTGTCCCCTGTAATGCCCCCAGTACCGGGTCCACCCTTGCATTTTTAAACACAGCAGTCCGTTTTTTTTTTTTTTTTTTAATTCACAGCGAAATTTGCAAATATTAGCAAATAAAAAAAAATGCTTTTTTGCCCTGGGGGTGTACCAGGGGTACCCCTGAACCAGGGCTATGGCTTAGGGTTAACGTACTACCTTGCCCCTTTTTCTTTTTTTTTTAAATTTGTTTTTTAAATGACTGAAGCCGAGTCACAAAATGCCTATAAAAATTTCCTGATTGAAGTGTTGGGAGCAAATCAGATCTCTGCCCTAGATCGGAGGATTTGCGAAATGTTCCCATCTCTAGCTTGATTTTCCTTTAATTTCTCTTAACTTACTGAATGGATTTACACCATATTACAAAAAGCATAATCTGTGAACCAAAAGCTACCTTTCTGTCAAATTTGGTGTAATTCCGTCAAGTGGTTTGGGCTGTAGTCATGTTCAAAACTCCTATAAGAATTAACATGGGAAATGCACTATTTTGACACCCCCTTTTCTCGGCCCCTGCTTGATGGATCACCTTGTACCTTCCCATGCACAACAAGATTCTTGCACAAATGTTTGGGAAAAGTTTGTGAAGATTCGTCAAACTTTGCCAAAGATATAGGCAAGTCAAAGAACACTTTTTCTATTGAAATTAGGTCCTAACTATAACTACCTACTGGTGACATCCAGTAGGTAAAATATATATATATTTATACATCTATATATATATATATATATATATATATATATATATATATATATATGTAACTAAAAACACCAAAGGGTACAGGGACATTATAGTTAGGAAATAGAAAAAATATGGAAATTCACTTAAAAAACCAAAGGTTACAGAGCCGTTATAGTTAGGCTCACATTTTTTAAATGTACAAAACCATAGAAATTCACCTGTTATAGTTAGTTATCTTGAGTAACTATAAATTGTGCCCTAAGGTAACAATAGCTTGCGCCACTGCCATGCACAGTCTTTTTGTCAAAAATGTTACTGCAAATATTACATCGATATTATCAATGATGTTATCAAAGATGTCATGAGTGGTGTAATTTGTGGCGTAATTAGCAGTGCATGGCGAGGGCATGAGTTATAGTTTTATAGTGTTTTTAAACGTGACATTTAGAGATGGAGTTGGGGGAAGGGAGAGGTTATGACACTGATGTACTTCGGGGGGTTACTCTTTTTTAAGTGCACTGGAGTCACCTTGTATCACTTTGTGAACAGCTCCCTAGAGTTAACGGACCAAGGACCATATTTATACTTTTTGGTGCAAAACTGCTCTAACGCAGTTTTGCATCAAAAAGTTTACTGTCGGCTTGCGTCTTTCCAGAGCGCCAGCCGGGCGACAAATTTATGGAATGCTGCAAGCCGGCGCTAAGCTTAGGCTACTGTAAAAAAAAAAGCCGGTAGCCGGGTGGGGGTGGCGGTAGGGGTGAAGGGTGTTTTGCCTAAAAAAAATTATGCTGGGCTGGTTAGAGGCAAGAAAAATGCCACTAACCAGCCTTGCGTCATTTCCAGATGCACAACCATTCAAAAACATGACTCCTGTCTTTGCAAAGACAGGAGTCATCTCCACCACCCCAATGACCAGCACAGGGGTCCAGTGTCCCCTGGGGATGACCATTGCACCCTGTGTCATGCAAGGGACCCCATGGTAGGGCCCCCAGTGTCACTTTATAAAGAATTACCATATTACTTACCCATACTTACCCTACTTACCCTACTTACCTACAATGGGGTCCCCCTTCCTCTGGTGTCCCTCTGGTGTGGGTAGGGGTGTTCCTGGGGCTTGGGGTGGGTACCTGTGGGCCCATTCCATGGCGTTTGGCTATGGAAATGGGTCCACAGGTAGCTTAATGCTCACCCTGGTGTTAAATAATGAGGTTAAGCAAGCTTAATGTCATTATTTTGTTCCTCCTCCCACCCGTGCGTCATTTTAGCATGGGGGGATAAATATGGCACTATGGCTATAGCGTCATTTTTTGGATGGGTACGCCTACCTTGCATCCATTGATGCAAGGTGGGTTCACACATCCCCTACATTCTGTTAAGTCAGAGACTAAATTATTTTATTATGTATAGCTTATAAAAGTTTTGAAAGTTACCAGCAGAAATATCACACACTCCATACATCTTGATATGTACTAATCAACTGTTCCAAGCAAACTTAATGCGTGCATTAAGAACTTGCTTCAGATTTTATGATATTTCTGTAATTATATTTTCGGATAAGATAGTTGTTTAATCAGTCTTATTCTAAACAAAGCCCAATTGTACCAGTAATCTTACTGGGACTAATTAAGTGTGCTTAATTTGAGCTGTTGGTTGCCCCCATATCACTTGGCCAACCTGCCCATTGACTCCCCTCCCCTGTTACTTTTTCCACAACTTGGCCACGATGCTCGGAGAGCTGATCTAGGGCACCAAACACCATTGCATTGCGCTGCACACACTGCAGTTACCAGTGGGCAAGGGTGGTCTTTGAGCGCCCTAGTTTGAGGCTTACTACTGGGCAGCCCAGCTCCAGAGGATCTCGTGATGGATCGCAGAATGCAATTTAGATGAAACTTGTGCAGGATCCAGCCCCCTGCCTCTTTAAATGCTCCAGAGTTTACTTCTGCCTGGGATTACCCCTCAGACCCTGCAGTTTCTGCAGGTCGCGATAGCTCACAAGTATCCCAAAAGAATTGCTTTCCTTACCTGTCACATTTCATCTTATGCCCCAGCATAAGGGCCTGCCGCGTCCCCTAGAATTCCATTCCTCAGCTGATTAAGCACCCCAGCACGCCTTCTTCCAGTCCATTGTCGGCGACCTCTTTGCGGAGGGACATTTCCTCTCTCTCAACCAACTCATTCCTTCCCAGGGTCAATACATGACATACCACCAACTGCAACACATGTTTTGCACCCTTTGGGCCTCTTGGGATGAGGAGCCCCAGACCACTCTGAATTACAGACTTTATTACACATGGGAAGGGGTTGTCACCTAATTACTTTGCTACACAAGGTTCTGAGGAACACACAGGGATTCCACTGACATCGCTAAGAGACACATGGGAGGTCCACTTCGAACGGGCACTTCATAACGGGAAAGATTCGGAACAACGCGTCTGGAACGACGCCTGCGTTGTTCATGCAAGCAGAATGACGCTTGCCTGAACAACGCAGGCCTTTTTCACTGCCTTAACCACGCCTGTGCTGAACAATGCACACGGTTGGTTAAGGCAGAGAAGAAGGAAGATCCATCGGGAGAGGACGTGGTCACGTAAGTGGGGCTGGAGCAGGGTTGGGGGTAGTTTTTAGGGAGGGGCGGGGGTGAAGGGGTTGGGGTGGTTAGGTTTTTTTAAAAAAATTTAAGGGGCCGGGGGGTCGGTACATTGGTTTTTAGGGCAGGGGTGGGGGGTCGGGGTTATTTTGTTTTTAGGGGTGGGGGTCAGGTAATTTTGTATTGGGGGTGGGGGGTTCGGGTTTTTAGGGGTGGGGGTCGGGGTAATTTTGTATTTAGGGCGGTCAGTTGATTGGGTTTTATAGGGGCGGGTGGGGGGTCACAGTAATTTTCTATTTGGGGGTTACGGTAGTTATGTTTTTACGCGGGTGGGCGGGCTGGTTTGTAGGGGTTGGGAGTCGGGGTAATTTTGTATTTAGGGTGGGTGGGGGTTGTTGGGTTTTTAGGGTCGGGGTGAGGGAGTTGGGGTGATTTTGTATTTAGGGTGGGTGGGGGCGGGTTATTAGGTGTGGGGCTTTGGGAGGTCGGGGTGATTTTGTACTTAGGGCAGGGGGTGGGTTTTTAGGGGTGGGGGTCAGGGTCATTTTGTATTAAGGGCGGGTGGGGGGGTCAGGTTTTTAGGGGCGAGGGTTGGGGTAATTTTGTATTCAGGGCAGGCGAGGGGTCGTGTTTTTAGGGGCAGAGGTGGGGCGGGTCGGAGTAATTTTGTTTTTAGGGGTTAGGTTTTATTTTTGGGGGTGGTGGTCGGTTTTAGGGCTCAGGATGGGTGGGGGGTATCGGGGTCGTTTTTAAGGTTGGGGGTCAGGGTACTTCTGTTTTTAGGGTGGGGGGTGGCATGCGACAACCACACATGCCGTTTCCACACATGCCTTTTCTAGGCATGCCTTTACAACGAAAAATCGTTGTAAAGGCATGCGTGGTAAAGGCATGTGTGGAAATAACGCGGTTGTTGTTCCGACCACGTTGTTCAGGCATGCGTGGTTGCCGCATGCTTGGTTCCATCATAGAACTCTTCATGACACTGAGTGGGACAAGGCGCTAGAGATTCCACTTCGCATTTCTCGCAATGCGTGCTTTAAAAGCATACAGTTCGTAGTCCTACACAAGGCCTACCTAACACCTTAGCAACTCAACCGATATTTCCCCATTACTCGCCTGAGCTGCCCGCGCTGCCACAGACCGTCAGCATATGCTATGATTGTGCCCAGCTCGTACCACATATTGGCACTCGGTCCACACTACACTCCGTGAAGTAACAGAACTTTCTGACATGTACTCATGGGAGGCCTGTGTCTTGGGCATCTTCAATCATGGGAAGTGCACGAAGGGTTGAGCACGCTTTGCCAGCCTCGCTCTCCTCTTCTCCAAGCGAACCCTCACCCTACAATGGAGATCGAGTCCGGCACCAGTGATTGAGGCTGGTATGGGGGCCCTGTGCACTCATACAAATACTCTGCCTAGTTACATCCCAGTCCCATACCGTCCCCTCCTTCTTTTCCCCCAGTTTGTGTACGAGCCCCCAATTCTAAAAGTCTGAGCTCATCCACTGAGTTGATATTGAATACTTATCTCCTTGAACTGCTATTTTGTTGCTATCTCGATTGTCAGTCACCCAACCTCTGTATCTGTTTGTTGATATTATTGCTCTAACCTGCACAATGGTACACCTTATGAGGCTCTTCATATCGCTGTTACTGTTTAATGAAAATCCCCCAAAAAAACAGAATATCTTGAATTGCACCCAAACCGTCAAGGTTCCCATTTATAAGAGTGATATTATGCAAGAGGGGAGGATTCCTAGTTATTTATTCACTGGGGAGAAGAAGGAGGTGGGGGCAGGAACTCTCTGCTTTTCATCTACACTTCAGGCTCTACACTCAGTCACTGTGAGTGGCCTCATACGTGCATAGTATTAGTTGTTTACTGTATGTTAATGCTCAAGGACCATGTCTGTGAACACACTTACACTACTGACTGCAGTGTGTTGCAGTTTGCTCACTGCCCAACAGGGAACTAAAATCATTGTAAAACATGACACAAGATGGACTGAACCCTTTCACCCATGTTTCTGAAAAATCCACGCAGCTCAGCGGCTAGAGTCGTTGCACTGCTTTGCGTGAAAGGCAGAGAGCAGGAGAGCATCAGATCATAGTAGGTAGATGGATTTTCCTATCTCCCTGCGCTGCCACCCTTTGGGCGATTGTGCACCAACATGCGCAGCGTGCCCCATAGTACAAGGGTGGCCGCGTTCTGTAAGGAATAGTTTGTGTCCTCGAAGGAGACGCTTCCAGTACAGAAACTATCCATAATACTTTTTCTTGCTTATAAGCAGCACAAAGCAGCACACATGCAAAGTAGGAAAAGCAAGGAGAAATGAAAACCCTGACGCAAAGTAATACAAAGCAGAGCATAGCAAAACTTTGATTTATTTTTAGCAAATAATGCATTGCAAATCCTGATTTGCGTTGAATAGAAAATCCCAGCATAACATAAATCTGGACTCTTTGGTCTAGCTCGTATTTGCAATTTAATTAACCAATACTGCTCTGTGTTTCAGGAATGTCACTGCAGCCAGAAGGATTTGGCAGAAAACAGAACACTTCCTCCAGCTCCACCATCATTGGCGCCCTCTGCGGCACTTCCCTCCTGGCAGCCATGGCACTGCTTGTGCAGAGAAGATATTATAAGAGACAGAGCCAAGGGTACAGGGCTCTGCGGGGCACAGACGAGTGAAGTCACCCCTTGCACCCATCTAACAGGGCATATACCTCAAAGCTCTAAGCATCCAGGGCTCATTAGCAAATGCCTTCAAGACATTCAGTCCTACTTCATACTTTTATATAATAAACATGTTTCATTAAAATCTTGGGGTGTGGGCCAATCATTTTGTAAAGGTTGAGAAGGAGTGGAATATTCTGAAAGGAATTGTTACTAAAAATAGTCCACAGTGCTATTGTTCATTGTTTCACAATAAAATAAGATTTCAAACACTTCTAAAGTGGGTAAAAAGTAAAAAAAGCATTTCTTACTTTATTAACGTTTGTTTTTAGTCAAACCTCGTAAAATCACATTTTCTTAAGTAAATTGGTAAACAGATTTGTGTTTTTTGTTCCAGTCATACTGTGTTTATGTCCCAGGATTAATGTTTGTCACATATTGTGTTTTATGTATTTTTTTTTATGAATCAGAAAATATTTGTAGTCAATGCCTTGTGTGGATGCGATGTGTGACAAGAACTACTGTTCCACAAATCCTGCAAATATTTCCATTGCATGGACCTTGATGCAGAAAATAAAGTGATGTTATTGTCGGTTAAGAGGGTCTCAGGAAGGACACAGTCATTAGTAATAGCCAGTAGTATTGCATGAGAATTGGCACAGTGGAAAAGCCACTTCAAAGCTTGAACTGCAGTAATAATTAGCAAATAGAACCAGCAACAGAGCATTTTTGAGAGATTAGAAAATTGTAAGTAGAGATATCCATTGAAGACGAGTGACTGACTCCGGGCCTCTAATGGCTGTTAAAGGCCTTCTGCTTTTACATTCCAGTATTTGTATTTCTGATTCTTCCTTTCTAATTTAGAACATTCTGCCCCTGGTGGGTGGAATTTTCTAATAGCACTGTAGCCCTTCTGCCTCAAGCTACAACACTTGTTACACACTCGGCACCACAAAAGCTCCTTCTATGGTTAGGGAATTGTAAAAAAACAGAAAAGATACTGTTTAATTTCTACTGATAGTGCTGCCTCCAAGAGCCTTGAGGCCAGGGCTAGGAAGGACAATGTTTCTTGCTGCTACTGTAGGTCCCTTAAATCACCGTCCATGCGCATACAGAAAAACAACATATGCTGACAAGCCAAATGCAACATGCGACTGGCAGCCCCTACCATGAAACAGAGGTGGTTGGGGCGCTGCAGGCATGGCAGAGCTTACTTACGGCCTAATTTAGAGTTTGACGGATGGGGTTATTGTTCCACAAATGTGACAGAGATCCTGTTTTCCATATTACGATTCCATTATATCCTATAAAAATTGTAATACGGGGGATGGAATATCCATCACATAGGCCCTTGTGACTGCAGTGCAGGATGTTTCTGCTGCAACAAAGCAGATCGCTCAATGGCGGTATTTGGTCACAATCATGGAGATGCAAAAGTGACCTCCATTGACATTTAACTAGGCCTGGACGAAAATGTAATAATACAGGTGAGAGTCCTGAACTTCACATTACTAAACAAAAGGTCATGCAAGAAACCAGCTGGAGACTGGTTCATTCAAAAAATATCTTTCTAAGAGTCATGTTCGCTCAAATAGTCACTTGTTAGTATCTTGTGAGTTTTTTTTATGTCAGGGAACATACCAGCAAGTGACATCAGATGACCTTTAAATTGACAGGACAGAGCTTCTGTACCTGATAAAATCATAGGAGGTGGATGCAAAGTACTTAAAAAAAATGCACCTGGCCAAATCAGTGACACAACCATTTATCCACAGTTGCTTTCTATTCTCTTCCCTAATGCATTTCAGGCAAGCATGGCCGTCTTACAAAGACCATTCAAAACAACGTCTCCTGTGCGATTACAAATGAGAATGATTGTTGCATTTTGTATGTATTTGTATTGTAATTTTATCGCAGCAACAAAGATGCCTAAGACAGGTCATCATAAGCTGCCTAAGACAGGTCATCATAAGTTGCCTAAGACAGGTCATCATAAGCTGCCTAAGACAGGTCATCATAAGCTGCCTAAAACAGCTCACCAAAAGATGCCTAAGACAGCTCATCAAAAGATGCCTAAGACAGCTCATCAAAAGATGCCCAAGACGGCTCATCAAAAGATGCCTAAGACAGCTCACCAAAAGCTGCCTAAGACAGCTCACCAAAAGATGCCTAAGACAGCTCATCAAAAGATGCCTAAGACAGCTCATCAAAAGATGACTAAGACAGCTCATCAAAAGATGACTAAGACAGCTCAGCAAAAGATGCCTAAGACAGGTCATCATAAGCTGCCTAAGACAGCTCAGCAAAAGATGCCTAAGACAGCTCATCAAAAGATGCCTAAGACAGCTAATCAAAAGCTGCCTAAGACAGCTCATCAAAAGATGCCTAAGACAGCTCAGCAAAAGATGCCTAAGACAGCTCACCAAAAGATGCCTAAGACAGCTCATCAAAAGCTGCCTAAGACAGCTCATCAAAAGATGCCTAAGAGACCTCATCAAAAGATGCCTAAGACAGCACATCAAAAGCTGCCTGAAACAGGTCACCAAAAGATGCCTAAGACAGCTCATCAAAAGCTGCCTAAGACAGGTCATCATAAGCTGCCTAAGACAGCTCACCAAAAGATGCCTAAGACAGCTCATCAAAAGATGCCTAAGACAGCTCAGCAAAAGATGCCTAAGACAGCTCATCAAAAGATGCCTAAGACAGCTCACCAAAAGATGCATAAGACGGCTCATCAAAAGATGCCTAAGACAGCTCACCAAAAGATGCCAAAGACAGCTCGCCAAAAGCTGCCTAAGAGAGCTCACCAAAAGATGCCTAAGACAGCTCATCAAAAGATGCCTAAGACGGCTCATCAAAAGATGCCTAAGACAGCGCATCAAAAGCTGCCTGAAACAGCTCACCAAAAGATGCCTAAGAGACCTCATCAAAAGATGCCTAAGACAACTCACCAAAAGACGCCTAAGAGACCTCATCAAAAGATGCCTAAGACAGCTCATCAAAAGATGCCCAAGACAGCTCATCAAAAGATGCCTAAGACAGCTCATCAAAAGATGCCTAAGACAGCTCTTCATCAAAAAGAGGTGTCACTGGGTAATGGATGACCTGAAATATGCATTGAGAGGAGAGGACCTCCAAAAGCTAGAGGACCTGATTTAGACCTTGGGGAAGGGTTACTATATCATCGTTGTGATGGAGTAACCCGTCTGCTGCATTCTAAATCAGGTCCAGAGTCTGGTACAATTTATGGAGAAAGCCCTATCTCTCTTAAAGACTAATGAGCCTTGGGGTACTTCAGGGGAAGCATATTGATTTGTTTACTCTATCTGGAGAAATTGTGATGATGATTCATTTTCATACATATTCTCTCTCTTATACTGCAAAAATCGCAGATTGTTTATATCTTAATTGGAGAGATTGCTTTTATTAATAACTTCTGTATGCTTGTATATTTGTTAGCAGTCAGCATGTTGGGTTTTCTTTTATTCAGGGCATCTCTTTTTAGCTCAGGTTGCACTTTAGTGGCTTTGCAATATTCGT
This sequence comes from Pleurodeles waltl, assembly GCF_031143425.1. NCBI lineage: Eukaryota > Metazoa > Chordata > Amphibia > Caudata > Salamandridae > Pleurodeles > Pleurodeles waltl. The sequence goes on along the minus strand of NC_090448.1, from coordinate 22,704,760 downwards.
ATTGATTTTTAGAGAATCATATATGGTACAATTGTGTTTAAGAGAATTATGTATTGTGTAATGTTAATTTACTTTACAATAAACATGTATTTTTCTTTTATTGATTGATTGATAATAAATCATTTCGTTATATTGCAAATTAATATGAGTCCCAAAACGTGGTTCAGGAGTTGCACTTACATTCCCAAGAGAGTGTCACAACACTCCTTGTCATTGGTTTCTTGATAAATCATGGCTAAGGTGATGTGTGTATAAAATCTCTGGCATCTCTTTTGGCACTTAGACACTGATCTAAAAATTTAGTCTCAGAAGCATTGCAGTTGGAAGTGAAATCCAGCAGAAGGTCATTCAATTTAAATTTTATTCAATTTGTAACCTTAGACAATGCCATTGCCTTGGTTTGGCGTTGTGCTTATAATTTCGTTTTCTTGCATAGGTGAGACCTATTGGCTTTGCCAATGGTTGTTTTCAGTGGGATTGGCAGGCCTCCAGGATAAGAGTATCATACAGGTCTTCACACCCACCCGCCTGGTGGAGGACCACACACTGGATTAAATAATCCCTGCCTGCAGACAAGGATAGGTTTGTTGAAAGCACATCCGCCAGTATAAAGCTTCACTTTAGGCAAAACTGAATGCTGGACTGGGAGCATATTTTTGCACACCATGTTGCATTTTTTTTTGTTATACCGAAACAATCCCACAAAATGAGGGGTCTCTTGATGCTGTAAAATACAATGTCCCTGGCTCACACTGATTCTGTATACATGTCAGTGGCATTTTTCTCTTTTCCTGCTTGGGGTCGCAATGCCTTTCCATGCAGCCACATGGCTCCCACTTTCACTGTACACTTAACGCACAAGTCTTTTGTGCACTGTGATCTTTTCCTCCACAGGGATTTACAAACTAAGTACCACTGCATATGTCCTGGCGAATGTGTGTTAAATGAACACCTTTCTGTTCACTGTACAACTCTTTTTACAAAGACTTCCGAGGCAAGCATCAAATCCGGAGTGTCTGCTGCTATCCTGAACATCACGACTGCACGACTGGCAGTCTTGATAATGACACGTCACAGTTCAATGGCACAACTGATCAAGGGAGTTTTTGGATAGATAGTGGATTTTCAGTAACGGTGAGAAATTTAAGGACATCTTTAGAATCCCCTCTTGATCACACATGTGCAGGAATTCAGACAGATGCTGGCCAGGAACAAGCTACTATTCGCACCAGAACAGATAAGACCTCAAAAATACCCATGGAATGAGAACATATCAACACATATGTCCAGGGAATGAGAGAACGTCTTGAAACGTCCCCTGATAGAGGGAACGCCTTGAAAGGTCCACTGGATGAGAGAATACTTTGAAAAGTAGGGCTTCACTCTACAAACACAGATGATCACAACACATCTTTTGGATGGATGGGCCATGTAGGAAGCACTGGGGCCATGAAGAATTAGACATGTTATTTTTTTAAGAAAACAATATAGTAAGATAGCTCTTCTCCCTTTCTATGGGCAGTGACCAGTATCTCCTTTGAAATCAGGAATATTGAGGGCATTAGTTTAAAAAGCATCCTGAAGTTGCCCAGTGTGGAAACCTGACTGATGGAGTTTCAGTTCTGGCTGCTCCTCTTTTTGTTGTGCCTAAAGCACTATGGGGGTCATTACAACATTGGCGGTAAAAGGCGCTTACCGCCGTGCAGAAGACTGCCAATACACCGCCGCGGCAGCGGGAGCCCGCCACAGCTATTATGACACATCACGGAATCTGCCGAAAGTCAGACACCTACACAATCCCGCCACACCAAAGGTCAGCGATAAACATGCGGAAACAAATTCTCCACCTCCACGCCAACAGAAACACGCCCATGCCATTACGACCCACGAATCCACGCGGCGGTCTTTCAACCGCGATATTCCATTGGCGGTACACACCGCCGCGCTCAAAATAGACACACATATAAAAAACACCGCCACATTGGACAAATCCAAATACACCACCTGATACACATACAAACAACACTCCCACACATCTAACACAATATAAAACACACACCCTCATCACCCACAAACCCCTACGACCCAAAATTAGAGAGAACGCCATAGAGAGACAGCACAGAATAGAGAACCCCATCACACAGAGGCACACTACACCATCACCCACACAACACCCACGCACAAAACACCACATACCACTACACTCACCACAATCATCAACACATACACCACCCCCCACCTCACACACACCACCCCATGTCACGCCAAAGACACCCCCGCTTCTCTGAGGAGGAGCTCAGGGTCATGGTGGAGGAAATCCTATGCGTAGAGCCACAGCTATTTGGCTCACAGGTACAGCACACATCCATAGCCAGGAAGATGGAGCTATGGCAAAGAATAGTTGACAGGGTCAACGCTGTGGGACAGCACCCAAGAAATAGGGAGGACATCGGAAGAGGTGGAACGACCTACGGGGGAAGGTGCGTTCCACGGTATCCAGACACCACATTGCGGTACAGCGGACTGGCGGCGGTCCCCCACCTCCTCCCCCACAACTAACAACATGGGAGGAGCAAGTCTTGTCCATCTTGCATCCTGAGGGCCTCGCAGGAGTCGTTGGAGGAACGGATACTGGTAAGTCAAATCTTAACTATCATATCCCCCACCCTACCTGCATGCTATCACACATCCACACCCTCACACCCTCCCCTATCACCCCAAATCCTCACTAATCTACCCATGACACCAACCACCCATCCCAACCCCAAGACCTGCATGACATAACTAAGCATGGATACCCATCACTAAAGCATGCCCACTGCACAGACCCAGAACACCCCCCAACCATCAGCACACAAGCCCCCACACAGGAATGCCTGCACTGGTGTACACGCACACCCAAACATTGCACACCAGGAAACACACACATGTAATAATCATGTACTCATACCCCCGCAGGAACCCGAAGGAACGTCACCACATCAGAGGGTCCAGACAACACCACTCCACCCTCAGAAGAGGCCCACAGTGACGACAGCAGCCCTGCCCTACTGGATCTTGATGACCAGCCCGGACCATCGTGGGCCTCAGGACAGTCGGTTCCCCTTGCCCAGCCACAGCCCAACACCGACCTTCCACCCTCTGGGAACACCAGCACAGCACCCACCCAGCGGGCCCATACCTCCCTACCCAGGACAGGTCAATCAGCGGTGTGTCCACCACTACAGGGCACCCAGGCTAACCCACCACCCCAACAACAACAGGGACCTGGGGGCAGTGGTAGTGGGCACACGGTCCAGGGGACGGAGGCACAGGAACATAGGGGAACTGGGAGGGATGCTGTGCGACAGAGGGAGGACAGGCCAAGGGAACCTACTCTCAACGAGGCCCTCTCCTCCATCATGGGAGCATACCACCACTCCCAGGAGACAATGGCAACGGTCCTGGACAAGTTGCAGGAGACCCTGCGTCTGCAGGAGGAGCAGTATTTGGGGTTCAGGGAGGAGCTCAGGACCATAGGCTCCGCCCTGGGCACCATTGTAGGGGTGCTGACGGACATTCAAAAGACCTTGAGGGACACCATGGCACTCCAAGGGTCCCCTGACACTAGCCACGACGACGAACTGCCCACCACCTCCGCCGGCGCTAGTGGACAGGACGCCCCACCACAGGACCAACACACCAGCACCCCACCCCCTGCAGACGAACAACCACCACGAAAGCGGTCCCTGAGATCCAGGAACAGGACAGAGCAAGATGGCAAGACCCCCGCCAGGAAATGAGACCACCCTGATTGTCCTCCCACTGCCCCACTTTGTTACCCTGTCCAGATTGGAACTGCCCCAGCTCTACTTCCAATGCCCATATGTGCAATGTACCTGTGAGACTAATAGACTGGACTTTGCCATGGACATTCTTCCACCATAACCCATCACCATTTCACAACCCCCCTTCATTTTTTAGCACTTAAATAAACTCCCTTGAAACACCAATAAAACTGGAGTCAGTCTATGATTTTGAAATTTGTATTGTCAATTACAGTGTCCAAAAGGGTTACCCATTGGAATGCCAACATACCAATGTCACACATCACAAGCCCTTCAAGGGTGCAAGCTGTTGACACGTAGGTTACCACATTTGTGAAACTGAAATGGAAGGGGAAAACTCAGTTAACAAATAGTGAGTGAAATGTAGGTACAGGATAGAGGTAGACGTGTGAAAGTTAATGTTATGTTAAACATGAAAATGTACTCACCTGTGTCTCACTGGAAATATTGCTGTATGACTGACTCCCGGTTGTCGTTTTCTTCTTCCTCAGCTTCATCCTCATCACTGTCCACAGGCTCCACAGCTGCTACAACACCGTCATCTGGATCATCCTCCTGCAGAAAAGGCACCTGGCGTCGCAATGCCAAGTTATGGAGCATGGAGCAGGCGATGATGATGTTGCACACCTTCTTCGGTGAGTAGAATAGGGACCCACCTGTCATATGGAGGCACCTGAACCTGGCCTTCAGGAGGCCGAAGGTGCGTTCGATCACCCTCCTAGTCCGCCCATGGGCCTCATTGTACCGTTCCTCTGCCCTGGTCCTGGAATTCCTCACTGGGGTTAGTAGCCAGGAAAGGTTGGGGTAACCAGAGTCCCCCAATAGCCGTACACTGTGCCTCTGGAGTTGACCCATCAAATCAGGGATGCTGCTATTCCGCAGGATGTAGGCGTCATGCACTGAGCCAGGGAACATAGCATTTACCTGCGAGATGTACTGGTCTGCCAAACAGACCATCTGGACATTCATGGAATGATAACTCTTCCTGTTCCTGTACACCTGTTCACTCCTGCGGGGGGACCAGAGCTACATGGGTCCCATCAATGGCACCTATGACGTTGGGGATATGTCCAAGGGCATAGAAGTCACCTTTAACTGTAGGCAAATCCTCCACCTGAGGGAAAATGATGTATCTCCTTACGTGTTTCAGCAGGGCAAACAACACTCTGGACAAAACATTGGAAAACATAGGCTGGGACATCCCTGATGCCATGGCCACTGTTGTCTGAAATGACCCACTTGCAAGGAAATGGAGCACTGACAGCCCCTGAACGTCAGGATGGCGGATTGGTGACATCAGGTCTGGCTCCAACTGGGTACATAGTTCCTGGATTGTGGCACGGTCAAACCGGTAGGTCACGATCAAATGTCTCTCTTCCATTGTCAACAGGTCCACCAGCGGTCCGTACACCGGAGGATTCCGCCATCTTCCCATATGTCCCAACTGACGGTGCCTAAGAAGGACAACAGCGAAGAAACAGTCACCATTCCTCCAGGTATGTACCCTCAGTCACACACAAGACTACAACAGACAATTAACCCTTCCGGGATATGTTTTGAGTGTAGGCCTCGGTATGTGTGACGCAGTAGTAAATGAAGCCATGTGGGCCCCTGAAATGGCGGCTGCCTGACCTCTAAACTGGGACAATGGAATTGTGGGGTAACTGCGCTGGCGTTGGACACCGTCGCGGTAGGCGGTCGTAGACCGCGGCGCAATGCTGCATTGGTTAACATTGGACCCTATGGGTCCCAGGAGCCAATGAACAGGTGCGCCGGCGGTGATGATGCGCCCCGTCGCGGACGTCACCGCCACGGACGTCACCGCCATTTTCTATCTGTTCAATCACTAGATACCTGACCTTCGACAGGAGAGGACCTACACTGCTAGTGCTGCTGTGACCTCGGTCTGGAAGAGACAATGGCTGCTGCGTCTGGGGAAAGGGCCCCTGCCTTCACTGCACAGGAGTTGGAGAAACTTGTGGATGGGGTCCTCCCCCAGTACATGCTACTCTACAGTCCTCCAGACCAACAGGTCAGTACACTGGGAGCACGTTGGATGGGCTAGGCCTGGGTGGACAGGGCTGGGTGGGAGAGGGAAGGGGCAGAGTTCTAAGAACAGAAATGCATGGGGATGAATGGGCCACATGGGCAGAATTGGGAGGGGGACACTCACATTGACGGTGCATTCGGTAATGACTGTTCCTCTTTCCTTGTGCATGTAATGTAGGTCAGCGCCCACCAGAAGAGGGACATTTGGCATGCCATCGCCAAGGAAGTCCGGACCCTGGGGGCCCACCAGAGACGGGGCACCCACTGCCGGAAGAGATGGGAGGACATTCGCCGCTGCAGCAAGAAGACAGCGGAGGCTCAGCTGGGGATGGCCTCCCAACGTGGGAGGGGTGCCCATCACATCATGACCCCCCTGATGTTCCGGATCCTGGCGGTGGCCTACCCGGAGTTGGATGGGCGCTTAAGGACATCACAGCAGACACAAGGGGGTGAGTACAACCTCATTCTGTGGAGTTTGCGCGCAGTAGAGGGGTCTGGGTGGGGGAGGTGGGCTGTGGGTGTCCCTAGGCCAGGGCGAGTTAGGTAGGCAAGGCCCCTCCGTAATGTAGGCCATGTGGCACTCTACTCCAGCTCAGAACAGTGGCAAGTTGAGGTATAGTTGCCCCTTTGCCATCCATGTGTGCAGATTTCTACCATTGCCATGTAGGCCATATCCCAGAAATTGCATGTGCAGAGGGCAGGAGCACGGTGTAATGCATGGGGCTGCTGCGTCTGTCTTGTCTGCCAACGGTAGCGGTATGCCATGCACTAAAACTCTCTTTCTTCTGTCTCTCGCCCTTTTCCTGCTCTCCCTGTCCTTTTGTACATCAGCATCATCAGGCAGAGGTACAGTGGCACCGGAGCACGAGGGAGCTGCATCCCACATGGCCATGGAGGGCCATACCACCGACTCTGAATACACCAGTGGGACGGAGGGCGAGGGGAGCTTCACGTCGGCCACAGGATCACCAACCAGCGACACTGACTCGTCCGCCGATGGGAGCTCCCTTGTGGTGGCGGCACCATCTGTGCGCCCCACTTCTACAGGTACAAGCGCCACCCCCCCTACCAGCACCGCCCTCCCAGCAGCCCCTTAGCGTTCGCCCTGTGCCCGCTCACCCAGGAGGGTGGGCATCACCTTCGCCCCAGGCACCTCAGGCCCTGCCCCAGTCAGCCCTGCTGCCCTCAGTGAGGAGGCCATTGACCTCCTCAGGTCACTCACTGTTGGGCAGTCTATCATTGTGAATGCCATCCAGAGTGTAGAATGAGAGTTGCAACACGGTAATGCATTCCTGGAGGGCACTCATTCTGGTCAGGCTGCCCTTCAGCGAACCCTGCAATCTCTGGCCTCAGCACTGATGGCAGCCATTGTCCCTGTGTCCAGCCTCCCCCCCTCCAACCTCCTCCACCCAGACCCAATCCCCTGTACCCCAGCCCATCCCAAGCACTCCTACAGACCAGCATGCACACAAGTCAACACCCAAAAGTAGCTCATGCAAACATAGGCACCACACACACCACAGGCACTCACACAAGCATCACACCCATACATACACAGCAACATCCACTGCCTCCACTGTGTCCCCCTCCTCCTCTTCTCCCTCCTCCCTCCCAGGGTCGTCTACACACACCTGCATGCACCACATCTACAGGCACTAGGACTCGCACCAGGACACCCAGCACCACAAGCCGCTCACCTGCACTCACCACCTCCACTTCCATTTACACGTCCCCAGTGTCCTCCCCCAGTGTGTCTGTGATGCCACCTCCCAAAGTACACAAACGCCGGCAATCACTCACCCAACATCCATCCACCTCACGACAGCCTCCAGTACCTGCACCTGCACCCAAAACACCTAAAGTGACACCTCCTACAACCACCTCCTCTTCCTCCACTCCCAGACCCCTTCCAGCTACCCATCCCAGTGTCCGTCAGAAATTGTCCCTCTGTCAAATTGACCTTTTTGCCCCCACCCTCCCTCCAATTCATCAGTCCCGTCGTAGCGCCTCAGCCAAAAAGCCTCCAGTACCAGTGGTGCGTGTTCCAGGTTTTTGGAGTGCACCGTCCACCAGGGCAGGCAGTAGGACCCAGAGCCAAGGCACTGTCAGCCCACCCCATGTAAAGGCTCTGAAATTGGAGAGTGGACGACGGGACCGTGTCAAGACTCCTGGTGGGACAACAAGTGAAATGGGATCGAAGGCGATTGGTGAGTCAGCTGTAAGTCCAAAGAAGGTGGGGAAGGTCCCGAGGAAGTCTCCCCAGCCTGTTGTGAGTGTCACGGTGGAGAAGTGCGCCATCATTTCCGGCGGTCCACGCACAACCGCCAGCACCATCGTTACTGGTCCAGAGACCACCGCCAGAGTCACAGCCCAGGAGGGCACAAGTATCGTTACTGCTCCAGAGACCACCGCCAGAGTCACAGCCCAGGAGGGCCCAAGTATCGTTACTGGTCAGGAGACCACCGCCGGAGTCAGTGCCCAGGAGGGCCCAAGTATCGTTACTAGGCCAGAGACCACCGCCAGAGTCACAGCCCAGGAGGGCCCAAGTATCGTTACTGGTCAGGAGACCACCGCCGGAGTCAGTGCCCAGGAGGGCACAAGTATTGTTACTGGTCAGGAGACCACCGCCGGAGTCAGTGCCCAGGAGGGACCAGGATCCCACAGCCCCGATGGGCGATGATGGAACGTCAAGCCACACACCAATGTCCAGTGTGGAGTTCGTCATGCCACACACCAATGTCCAGTGTGGAGTTCGTCATGCCACACACCAATGTCCAGTGTGGAGTTCGTCATGCCACACACCAATGTCAGTATCTGAACCGCCATGTCAGAGCACCGCTGAACAAGGCCAAGACCGCCATGGCAAAGCACCGCTGAACAAGGCCAAGACTGCCATGGTGAAGACCACTGAACAGGGCAAAGACCGCCATGGTGAAGACAGCTGAACAGGGCAAAGACCGCCATGTCAGAGCACCGCTGAACAGTCCATAGACCGCCATGGCAAAGCACCGCTGAACAAGGCCAAGACTGCCATGGTGAAGGCCACTGAACAGGGCAAAGACCGCCATGGTGAAGACCGCTGAACAGGGCAAAGACCGCCATGTCAGAGCACCGCTGAACAGTCCATAGACCGCCATGGCAAAGCACCGCTGAACAAGGCCAAGACTGCCATGGTGAAGACCACTGAACAGGGCAAACACCGTGTGGGTATGAATAGGCCGCCACATCAGGCATCCTTATCCCATGTGCAGCTGGGACAGTGACAGGACAGGAACTTTCACGGGGAGACTCATCCAGTCTGGGCACCAGTCCCCCCCAGTACCAGTTGAGAACTGCATCTACTTGCGATAATGTGGCTTTGCACTCCCCAGGATGGCACAGTGGGCAAACCACCCACTGTAAAGACTTGTGAGACTGTGGCTTTGCACTCCCCAGGATGGTACAGTGGGCAAACCACGCACTGTAAAGACTTGAGAGACTGTGGCTTTGCACTCCCCAGGATGGCACAGTGGACAACCCACCCACTGTAGAGACTTGAGAGACTGTGGCTTTGCACTCCCCAGGATGGTACAGTGGGCAACCCACCCACTGTAAAGACTTGTGAGACTGTGGCTTTGCACTCCCCAGGATGGTACAGTGGGCAACCCACCCACTGTAAAGACTTGTGAGACTGTGGCTTTGCACTCCCCAGGATGGCACAGTGGGCAAACCACCCACTGTAAAGACTTGAGAGACTGTGGCTTTGCACTCCCCAGGATACATCAATGGACATGGAGCCCCGTCGTGGATCTGGCTTTGCAGTCATCCGGCTGAGGTGCCCCCCTTTCCCTTCCCCCTGAGGTGCCTGTAGTGTTTCAATCTGATGCCCCGGCAGTGTTCTCTCCGATTTTGGTCAGGTATCTATTGTGGGCCTCGCCCATGCATTTTTGGACTGTTGGTGCACGGACATTGTTGTGTACATATCTGCACTACTTCTTGTATTGTATATATAATTATGACAGATTTCGAGATATAAATCAGTATATTTTTGTATGACATGTATATTGGCACATTACAATGTTTGACCGAAATTCGCTTTGTCTTTGCATTCTTCCGGGGGAATTGTGGGTTGTTAATGTGATATTTTTGACTGCATTGGTGTGTATGTTGTGATATGCAAGGGTGGGGGTGGGGGTGTTTGGTGGGTGTCCCCCTAACTTTTGCCTCCCCCCTCCCCCGTGTCGTAGATGCAGTACTCACCGGTATGTTCTGCGCCTACGTCGCTGTTGTTCGTAGAGGAGCAGAAAGACAAGGGCAGGTAGGATTTGGTGTTCCGGCTCCATGGAGTCGTCGTTCCTCGTGGAGTGTGTTCAGGTGAGCGTTTTCCCATAGCAAAAGCTGTTTCCGCCGTGTTTTTATCCACGGAGAATCCGCCCCGGAAAAGGTGGCGGATTGGTGTGTTGTGATACTGTGGGCGGTACATTGTCTTCCGCCTGTCTGTTGGCGGTGACCGCCGCGCTGTTTGTCTGTACCGCCGTGGCGGGCGAAGTGTTAAAGTGGCTATCTTTGTTGGCGGTTACCGCCAGGGTCATAATTCCCTTTTTTTGTCCGCCGGCCTGTTTGGGGTATTTCCGCAGCTTTAACACCGTCCGCCAGGGTTGTAATGACCACCTATATCTCGGTGTAATCCACAAGGACAAGTGCCCACAATGACTGATGAGGGACAGAACCAGTCTCAATGCAGCCCGTTCTCATGAAGCTCGGGTTCAGTTTCTAGTCAGATGGGTGTGTAACTATATTTTCGCAGACTGTCAGACTGAAGCTCCTTCAGAAGTCCATGGGTGACCACACCCCAGTGGCCGCCACATTCCCGGGACTTCAATTAAAGAGAATGTTGGGGCCGCCAAGCCCCCACAGCCCTGGGGACCATCACCTTCCGGGGCTACAAGTAAAGAGAATGCAGGGGGCCACCCAGCCCACCTGCAGTCCCCGGGACTGCCACATCCCTGGGACTTCAAGTAAAGAGAATGCGTGGGCTACCTGGCCTCCCCGTGGCCCCGGGGACCACCACCTCAATGAAATGCGGGGGGATGCCCAACTCCCCTACAGCTGTGGGAAATTACAACTCCGTGGGGCTATTTATTTTAGAGGGGGGCCACACTGCACCTCAAGCAGCCACAGATGGCCATGGTGACCGCCACCGCCCAAGGCCTGCTCCTGCTATGTCCCAGGGTGCCCACCCCCGGGACATAGCTGTTTGCTCTGACTTGGCCGGAGCTCATATCTCCCGCCAAGTGAGTCCAAACACTCCACTCCCAGCGAGGGAGAGCTTTCAAACAGCTCTCCCTCACTGCAAGGGGAGGTTTCCTAAGAGGAAACATTGGTCTCACAGAGAGGGGCTGCATGTTCAGCAGCTACCTCTCTGGGACAGCAATGCTGGCTCTCACAGGAGGTGGGGAACTGGCTGGGACTGCAGGGCCTTTCAGGCTCCCCCCTACTGTTCCCAACATTGTGGCTGAGTGCAATATGATATGCCACTCTCATCATAAGAGTGAGAGAACATGGGGCCATATGTACGAACACATTTTCCCAATGACACAGAATGGGAAAAACTCTTTGCTACATCTGGCCCATGATACCTAAAGATAGCAACCAATTGTCTGCTATGAACTTTCTCAATTGCTAATAGAATGTTGTTTAAAATACCCTCTAAGTCAGAAGCATTGGGGATTGTATATAACAATCAATGGGAGAAGGTTCAGAAAAGGAGAGGAAAATATTTAGAGATAGGTTGTGGAAACAAGGCACCTTTACCATAAAGAGCTTGGATTGGGACAGTATTTATGAGAAGTAGGATATTGGGTTTGGTACAAGGTTCAATGTTTTTTTAATGGTAGTAGGAATAAAAAAATATATATTATAAATAGCATATATAATCATTGTATCTCTTCATGCAAAGCTTATGGAGGTCTTCTTTTGATTTGCTCTTAAATGTATCCCCAGATTATGTTTATATGGAACTCCGAGATCAGTGATAGTAACTGAATCTCAGTGACCATGAAGCACTTTTCTTTTCCTCTAAACAAAGATTAGGACATGGAGATCAAAAACTGGATTAAAAGAGTTATTGGGAACTTTACCAATAAATGTAGTACTAAGTGGTAAATTTAGACGGTCCAATTAGCCATAATAGTCATCTTCTCATAAAAAGGAGCCATAATAATGTGCAGTTAGTTAGAAGGTTTGGGTAATGGATAACATGGGAATAAGATTGAAGATATGTAGTACTCTATTGTAGGGTAAACTTGTAGTACTTTACTTAAAATGACAAATGGAAGAGACCATCATATATACAATAAAATTAAAGAAGAAAAAGATGAGTAAATGAAATGTATAATAAGGTAAAAAATTATCATTAACACAAATAAAACTGAGTATTAAATAGAAGCCAAGCTAAATAACCTTACCTCCACTGAAGAAAGACTATTCGGTGATCACACAATAAGAGAATGAGCGGACTAGCGGTAGCAGTATTTTAATTGGTGGAGAGTGGTATTTTGCATGATAAATACACTCTGGTTTTGTACAGCTCTATGGCCAGTAGAAGGCTTCAGGCCGAAATGCGTCACCATTTTTCCTGTTTGCACCGTGCACTTTATGGCGAAATAAAATAAAATAGAATTTTGCAATTTCAACATGGTGGTGCCGCCGTTATTCTTCGCGATTTGACCCACAAAAAGGTTGGGAGGTGGTTGTGGGATAACATGATAAACAGTAATTAGTGCAGTGACTGGACTTCATTGGACGTGCACTCGAAGGTGAGTGGGGGTTATGAACTCCAGTAGAGAAACTTTGGGGAAAAATTTAACCCGGCTGAACTCATGTAATCTTTACAAGCTGTGAGGCCAAAATACAAATATGCTGTGTAGGAAAGAAAACTATCCCAAAGTATTGAAAGTAAGAAGCAGTGGATGTAAGACGTAAAGGCATTACGGTGCACCATGAGAGTGCTGTAATCGCAAAGTGGAATCTCTGACAGGGCGAAATGGAGTCCCTGACAGAGCAGAATGGAGTAAAATGGAGCTCTTCTGACTACGGAACGAAGAAAAAGAACACACTGTTGGATCTCATGTAGCACTGGTGCAGTGTTTGACATAATAGAAGGAACTATGTAAGTCACTGTTTGGAGTGCACAAACTTGGTAGGTTCCTCCACCCCAGTTAAGGTAAGTGGAGCTTGAGAAGGGAGTGGGCAGGGAGGGGGCCTGAACCGGGACATCTCCGAGGGGACGCAAGCTGGGTTTTACCTTCTGTCTGTTTCTCTTTCCTCATTTCCCTTGAGGAAACTGAAGCATATTAGTAAGACAAAGGATTGCTGTTCACGGGAGAAACCATAACAGCAGTGAGAGTATACTTCAATTCAGCTCAGAATCACATATTTGTACTCAGTAATAAACTTTTATCTGTTCGGAGTGATTCTGAGTGACAAAGTTTGGATGCACTATACAAATAAAGAAATAAAAGAAAAGAAAGAGTGCCTGGTGCTTCAGGATTAGAGTTGGTTCCCTGTAAAGAAAATCACTAGATTGCTAATAATGGCTGAGAGGATATCTAAACAAGAACAGATCTTTAGGACTCTGTTTTAGGAGTATGGCAACAAGAGTTTGCAAGAATTATCCATTTCTAAAAACTGTGAGTTACCATTAAGTATATTGTTGGAAGAACTGGAGCAAGCAAAAATAATGGAGATAAATGGTGGGAGAAAGCCACATTAAGAAGATACATTGAATGTGGGAGAGTCCATAAGCGACTAAGGATTTTTTATTACCTACATTAAATGACATGGATCCAGATTTACTTAAACAGTGGCAGGTAGATACAACAGAATGTCCATGAAATTGATGCAAACACTTGTGATACAAGCAGAGCGGAAATTAGAAAGAACATTACAGAGGATTAAAGAAATTGAAAATCAGTTGGAACTTGCACAAACCTCAGATGATATGAGAAATGTAATAGCATAGATGGAAAAAGACTAGAAAAACATGAGAAGAAGATACAAATGAAAAAAAGCAAAGACGTTAAACAGAGATAAGATAGATTACCCCACAGGCAGGATATATACATTTGCAAAGTGGTTTGATTCTTTCTATACTAAAAAAATCATCGATAAAACCATTAAACAAGATAAGGCCCTTTCAAGTGTTGAAAGCTCCGATTTGAGTTTGGGGGCTGAGTTTCCAATGGTAATAGGACCAAAGTTGGATTCTTCTGGGGAGATGTGCCTTTACCACATGGAAAGGAGGCGGCGAGAGAGAGGAGTACAGAAAAAAACAGGCACAAAAGCACAAGGAGATCTAAGAGGAAGAGGTAAGGGCAACAAAAGAGGAGGAGAACAGAAGGATTGAGAAATCTGAAACCACAGGAGGATCTGGTAATTAATATTTCCTCGAAAAAACTTGATGATGAGCATTTTAAACTACTAAACAAAGGATTGAGTTTTTGTCTCATGGCAGGTATGGATTTAGCAACTGTCAGGACTGACCTATATAAATTCTCCAGAAAATTAAAATTGAAGTTTTTCTACAAAAAATCCAGAGATATGAGAACACTAAACCCTAATATATTTCTCCTTTTAAATACCATGGATATCGGGTATTTAAGAACTCTCTCAGACTTGGAGGAAGAATCTGAGGTGACCCCAAGAAAACTAAGTTACAATGATTTATCTGACTATGAATTATGTCAAGTGCTAGCACTGTCAACTGTGCAAAGATCCCAAGCCAATGTAATCCAAAATCACGGTTTTGCCCCCAACTCCCTACTGGGCATAAAATAGATCTATTCCAAGAAGTAGTGATAGATGGGCTGACTAAGATCACTCTTGATTCGAAAAAACAGAACTGCACAAATATGACAAAAGAGAATTGGGTGGCAACGAAAGATCTACGAGATGATGATACAATCATCATTAAAACATCAGATAAAGGAGGGATATAATGATCATGGATCGAAAAGATTATTAAAAGGAAGCTAGGAAACAACTTGAAGACAAAGAGAGTTACATTAAATTGGAGAGAAATCTGATAGAAGAACAAACTGCAGAATACCATCAAAAACTACAAGTTTGGTTAGACAAGGGATTATTAGAAGAGGAAGAATTCAGATACCTCAAAACGGACCATCCGATTATCCTGACAATATACTTTTTGCCAAAAGTACAGAAAAATAAATCCATTCCTCTGGGACGGTCGATTGTAAGTTCCATAGGTTAACTACTTGAGAACACCTCCAGATTTGTGGACATTTTTCTGTTTCCCTATGTTCCAGATCTTCCTTCATATTTGAGGGATTCCATGGATTTTCTGAATAGAATTAATAACATACCATGGAAAAAGAACGATATAATGGACAAAATCAATGTAGTTGCCCTTTACACCTCGATAAAACATGAGGATGCATAAAAGCTTGCAGGTATTTTCTAAGATCTAGATCCATCAGTTTACTAGAACATGCTGAAATGCTGTTGGAAATGCTACAATACTGTTTGACACATAGGTGGTCATTCCGACCCTGGCGGTTTCAAACCGCCAGGGCCGGGCACCACGGAAGCACCGCCAACAGGCTGGCGGTGCTTCCAGGGCCATTCTGACCGCGGCGGTAAAGCCACGGTCAGAAAAGGGGAACCAGCGGTTTCCCGACGGTTTTCCCCTGGCCCAGGGAATCCTCCATGGGGATTCCGACCCCCTTCCCGGCATCCTGTTCCTGGCGGTAAAACCCGCCAGGAACAGGATGGCGGGAATGGGTGTCGTGGGGCCCCTGGGAGCCCCTGCACTGCCCATGCCACTGGCATGGGCAGTGCAGGGGCCCTCTAACAGGGCCCCACCATGATTTTCACTGTCTGCTATGCAGACAGTGAAAATCGCGACGGGTGCTACTGCACCCGTCGCACCCCTGCAACTCCGCCGGCTCCATTCGGAGCCGGCTTCCTCGTTGCAGGGGCTTTCCCGCTGGGCCGGCGGGCGATCTTCTGGAGATCGCCCAGCGGGAAAGTCAAATTGACCCCCGCGGTCATTTGACCGCGGTGCGGTCTTTGGGTGGTTCCTGCCCGGCAGCCGGCGCCCACCGCCCACCGGGCTCGGAATGAGCCCCATAATATCTTTATATTTGATGGAAGTTGTTTTCTGCAGAAAAGAGGAACGGCCATGGGAACATCATTTGTGCCAATTTATGCTAATCTCACAATGGGCTGGTGGGAGGCAGAAACAGTATGGCAAGAGAAAAATCATGAAGCTTTGGAACATGTGGTCCTATGGCCATCGTATATTGAAGGTTTATTTTTAATCTGGGAAAGGGAGCATTAAAGCCTAGTGAAGTTCAGTGTCTTCCTCAATAATAATCCTCAGCACTTAGAATTTACTTATGAGATTAGCACAATAGAGATCAACCATCTTGACATTAGTGTTTTCATAAAAGATGAGATGGTATGCACAAAGATTCACAGGAAGCCAACAAGCGTGAACAGGTTACTACATGTAAACAGTGGGCACCCTCGAGCTTTAAAACGGAGTGTGCCATATGGTGAATTTTTGAGAGTGAAACGCATCTGCTCAACAGATGTGGAATTAAAAGTTCATATGGCTGAAATGTATGAGAGGTTTTTCCAAAGAGGATTTCCTAAATCTGTTCTCATTGATGCCATGGAAAGGGCAAAGAAATGCAAGAGAAATTAACTCTTGATACCAAATCGTAAAATTAACCACAATGGCTTAGGAGATAATGAAATGAGATATATTATGTGCTTTGACACCGCTAAGCAGAACATAAAAAAATTGTTAAAAGACAATTGGAAGTTGTTATTATTAGATCAAACACTAAAAAACATATTACTAAATTATCCACAGATTACCAATACAAAGGCACCATTGTTGGGAGATCAATTGACAGGAAGTGATATGAGTTCTCAGAATAGATGTGGTCCAAACTAGATAGGTTTCTGGAAATGAACAAAATGTAAGGCATATGCATTTGGAACAAATATGACAACATTCAAATTAGGTGATGGAAGAATGATGAAAACCAAGGAAAGGATAAGATGTGATACCTCACATGTGATCTATGTGTTAGAGTGTGCATGTAGTAAAAAGTGTGTTGGTAGTACTGTGAATAAACAAAATCTGTATACTACAGCACCTCAGGGCAATCAACGATAGTTACACAACATACTCAATGGCGAAACACATTTGGGAACAACACAATGGTGATCAGACAGGATTAAAATACTATGGCATTCAACATATTAAACCCAGCCCCTGAGGTGGAGATCGGGAACTCTATTTACATAGAACAGAATCAAAGTGGATCATCATAATGGGAACCGAGATTCCATGAGGTTTAAATGCAGATACAGAATTACACGTACACTTATAAAAATATGAAAGTAAGGTGATTTTTAATCTAAATTAAGTGATTTAAGTGACCCCTGAGAGAAGTGTGACATACAGGAAAAGAACTTCTAAGTGGATGGAAGTACATGAAAGAACTAGCTTGGGTAAGCAACAAGATATACACAATGAATTTACAGTATGACTTTCAAAGGAGAAAGCATAGTTATTGGAATAATAGGCCCTATATGACATGCACTTTAGGATCATGATCTAGAGAAGTTGTAAATTGTGGATATACTGATTTTTTTAGCTCTTTCAACTCTTAGAATTATAATTCATTGAAATTTGGGGTCTTTAAGTCCTCAATTGGGTTACACGTAACAGAGAAATTATGTTTCTGTAAATTGAAGGAAGATACAAATATAATTAATAAGAAAATGGATATGATGGATATTTAAAGAATTGAAATATTTAAAGAAAATGCTTCTTAGAAATAATGCATTTGGACTTTAAGTAACTTGTTCGTACTCTATTCATGTATACTTTACGTAACCTGGTGTGATTCTGTGAACTTATAACGGGCATACACTTGTCATGTCCCAGCAAGCAACGTAATGAATATGTGAAAGGTACAGATGGATAATCAACAAATTGCAAGGTAGAAAGAAAAGAGTCTTTTAGAAATCAAATATTTGCACTTTATGCAATCTGTTGGGGTTCTATGAACTTATGATGCATTTTCACCTTATGTAATCTGTTGGGATTCTATGAAGCTATGATGATTGTTTATCTGTTATGTACCATTCAACTTGTTGATTGAAAACTGCTGATAATATTCTCTGAATCAGATACATGGTTGATAGATTGCATTTTAACTAATATAGGCAATATGATATGCCACTCTCATCATGAGTGAGAGAAAATGATGCCTAAAAATATCAACCAATTATCTGATATGAACTCTCTCAATTGCTAATAGAATGCTGTTTAAAATACCATCTAAGTCAGAAGCATTGAGGATTGCATATAACAGTCAATGAGAGAAGGGTTGGATAAGTTAAGAAAAGGAGAGGAAAATATCTAGAGATAGGTTGTGGAAACAAAGCACCTTTACTATAAAGAGCTCGGATTGGGTCAGTATTTATGAGAAGTAGGAAATAGGGTTTGGTACAAGGTTCAATGTTTTTTTAATGGTAGTAGGAATAACAAACTTTTTCAAATGTAATTTAACATTACAAAGAGCGCCTTAGTACTTTAGTGGTATGGGAGGTTTGATATATCCTCTTGCCTTGATGAAAACAGAGCAGGAGGATAAAATAGTTATATCTCTGTAAAGCATATATGTAGTACTCTGTTGTAGGGTGAACTTGTAGTACTTTACTTAAAAGGAATAGACAAATGGAAGAAACCATCATTAATAAAAATACAATTAAGGAAGAAAAAGATGAGTAAAGGAAATGTATAATAAGATACAAATGATCACTAACACAAATACAACAGAGTATTAAATAGAAACCAAGATAAATAACTTTACCTCCACTGAAGAAAGACTATTAGGTGATCACACAATAAAAGAATGAGCGGTCTAGTGGTAACAGTATTTTAATTGGTGGAGGGTGGTATTTCACGTGATAAATACACTCTGGTAGTGTACAACTCTATGGCTAGTAGAAGGCTTCAGGCTGAAACACGTTGCCATTTTTTTCTTTTTGCACCTTGCAATATATGGAGGAATTAAATAAAATGGAATTTTGCAATTTCAACTTGGTGGTGCCTCCATTATTCTTCGCGATTTGACCCACAAAAAGACTGGGAGGGGATTGTGAGATAACATGATAAACATACATATATATATATATATATATATATATATATATATTGTTTTATAACAGACATATTAATATTTCTGTCACATTGCGGCCAGTCAATCAGGGTTTTGCTTTTCCCCAGGATTCAAAGAGGATCCTTGAATCTGCGGATCAGCCAGAAAAAAGGGCTTTTTTTGCCCATGAGGGGTCTAAGGGACCCCTCCATGTGTCCTGATGTATCCCGACACCTTATGGGGCATATTTATACTCTGTTTGCGCCGAATGTGTGTCAAAAATGTTGACGCACATTCAGCGCAAACCGTGCAGCACATTTAAACTTTGATGCCCGCGAACGCCAAAATCCCGCTGTGTGCGTCATTTTCTAGATGTGGGAAACCGCCTTGCGTTAATGACATGCAAGGTAGGAGTTCCCATCCAAAAAATGAGTTAAATGCCAGTGCGCCTTATTTATGCTACCGCACAAAAATGGCGCGCGGCCGGGAGACGGAGTCGGAAAATGACGCACAACCCGATTTGCATAAAAAAATAACGCCTGGGTCAGGGCAGGCGTTAAAATGGGGCAAACACACCTGTACTTGAGGAAAACACACAGAAGCAACAGCAGAGCTCCAAAAGGAAGACATGGAGGTGCTTTTCATCCAGCATGCACGCAGAGCACAGGACCAACAACATCAGCTTCCACAACACCAGCCGGGACCCCAAAGGCAACGCAGAAGGCAGGAGAGGATATTCCGCACCAGGACAACCCTTCTGGGACTCCGCCAACAAGACATAATTCAGAGGTACAGGCTCAACTGGCAGGCCATTCAGCAGCTGCTGCGCCACATTGAGCCACAGTTGGCACCCAGCTTGCAGACACCCCACACCATCCCACCAGAAACCAAGATGCTAGCTGTCCTCCACATGTTGGCAAGTGGCTCCTTTCAAACCACTGGTGCCCTGGTTGCTGGGATCTCACAGCCATCATTCTACGCCTTCCTACCCAAGGTACTGGATGCTATCATCTCCCTCACACCCCACCACATCAGCTTCCCCAACACACAGCAGAAGCAGCAGGAGACAAAACACGGCTTTTACCAAATTAATGGCTTTCCACACGTCCTTGGTGCCATTGACTGCACACATGTACGCATTGTGCCACCTGCTGCAACCGAACATCTATACCGCAACAGGAATCACACACACTCCATTAATGTGCAGGCCGCTGTCGATCACTGGGGTTTGATCACCAACATCGTGGCAAAGTATCCTGGGAGTGTACATGATTCATTTATCATCCGTCACTGCACCATCAATCAACACTTCCAGGATGGACGATATGGAAATGGCCTACTTGTTGGTAAGTACAGAAAGCTTCTTATATACACACTGCACAGCAACCCTCTAGGACACACAACACACACACCACAACATCGACATGTGGACAGGAACACACTGAGGCTGTGACACCGCTAGGCGTGTTTGATATCCTCACCCAATGGGAGACACACCTAGGGACAAATGACAGTCCCAAATAACAACAGATGCCACTCCACAGACACAATGGAAAAATTTTAAACAACACAATGACAAAGACATGGCCCCAACTGGCAGTACATTTGGGAAGATTAATCTTTCAATATTACATCAATAACACTCAATCCAACATCCTTCAAACCAATATGTACTGTGTAAGGGGTGTGTAATGTGTTTTGCTGCAGGTCAAACACCATGACACACATAGCATGATGACTCCAATGCAATCATTGAGGCTGTACCAATACCTCACATCACTCATGCTCTCACATTGCCCACCACCAAGAAGCAAGTGGACTGTGTGAAGAACACCTATTGAAGGGACAATATTGTAAGTACACATTGCTACACATACGCATTGCGACAAAATTAACACACACACAACAGATGTACTTGCATACGGACCTTCTGAACCTCTAAATGATAACCTCACAACCAAGTTAGCCATCTGAACTAGAACATGTTCAGTAGTACAGGTACACGTTACAACATTAGTCGACTTGGCAAGGGCAGAGAAATAGGTCTGCTGTGAACTTGTCACACATGTGTAATTAGTGCATAGTCAATTGTTCACACGTCAGTGCTCACAACGTACGGAGATGTTTTGCACATTGTCACCTTGCAATATCTAAGGGTCTCACGGATGGTTAAATAATTCTATTGCATATGTGAAATTGCATGGGGTGTCCAGGGCATATGGATGCAATCATGTTACCACCACTGTCGAATTGATTCTGTGTATGGAAGTATCATCACACCCCCAGTTAAGACACAGGGACACCCATTTCACAAGTCACAATGCAAGGGAGTACACACTGTACTGCAACTCTACAAAAATACTGCTGACATCCGGTCAACATCCAAACACCCGTTCAGATAAGGAAACAACCCAGTGCTGATGGTACATCCTAGAAGCCTAGGAATCCACATAATAACACAAACACCAATGTGTCACAGACAACACAAGAGAACAACTGCCATGCAAAGTGATATTTATGGTGCAAGGTACATCAACATGTTCTCACTCATTTTCTCTTTCAGCTGATCAAGGGTATGGGATCCAGCCGTGGATCATGACCCCATTTGCAAACCCAAGCACAGCATCAGAGCGTGCCTATAATGAGGCACATAGGAGGACACGCACCATAGTCGAGAGGACCTTTGGCATCCTGAAGTCAAGATTCAGGTGCCTCGACATCACCGGAGGCAGCCTCCTATACTCACCAGAAATGGTGTGCAAAATAATTTTGACCTGTGCCATCCTGCACAAACATATGTGTAAGAAGGCACATTCCCCTATATGGACCTGACCCACAAATGCCTGAAGAGGAGGCAGAGGAGGATGCTGTCCATCAACATGAGGGGGACCATCCAAACACAGCTGCAGGATTGCGTCAGAGACAACAGATTGCCCAAAATTTATTTTAACTCTACTCACCCATCACCACTGTCTTACCATGTGTAAATAAACACCTATACTAATCACTATATCATGGTCTGGATAATCATTTCTGCATAACATTATCTCTAACTATCAGAATCAGAGTGTAGCCTCATGGAGCATTGCTGAAATACCGATTAGGACACAGAACATTCCTAAACTAGTTTGATGCGTATGAATGTACAGCCACATTCACTCACAATGTAAATGACATATTTCCTGTACATTTCACATTTGAAGGGCAATAGCAGAGGACCTCCTATTTCACACATTCATGTTGGCAACATGGTTCATCGCAGCATATGGCACACAACTAAGACACCATCAGTCAATAAGGTAAAAAAAAAGCCTCATACATGAGGCAGTAGATTTGCTGTTGCATTGGTAAGAGGAATGTATGACCAGACCCTTGAAAGCAGTAAGTCTTACATCACCTATCTTTGCAAGGACTATGTGTGACTAGATTTCCATATAAGTAGCAAGTTCATAGCACAAGTGCCCCAGGTATGACTAGCATTGCTCACATGACATCCCCTGCACATGGCAGCCCATGTCCTAAGTCTAGACACACCCATGTTCCCGGTCTCATCCCACCCTTCTTCAGAGGTCCCTGGAATGGGAATATTTGTCCCCAGATAATCCCTCCGCTACACACTCCCAGACTCACAATGTAAATCCAGTGTGCTTCCCTCTTTAGTATGGTATGCCATAGTCATTGTACTTCTGTATCCTTGGACGTCAGGTTAAATAATGCACTGGCTTGTAGTCTCTAGGACCTGTTATCACCTGTACATTGCTTCCCATGTGAAAGGTACTGTTGGCCCTTTGAACTTGAATCTCACCTACAGGACTTGTCAGAGACTGATGCTGCACACACAAGTGAGCACCTCCATGGAGACCAGCCATTTGAACATGCACTGCCCTTGCAGCTGCTTGGACCAGCATAGAACCTGCCATTTCATCCATAACACTGTTATGCCATGCCGTATAAATCAGCTGTGTAACACAGACCTTAGGTTAATGTGTTACGTTCCAACACACAGGACCAACATAGTTTTCCGTTTCCGCTGTCTTGTTCCTCCTTTGACCAGTCTCAGTCTGACCACTGTGTATTTACCTTGTGAAATGTTGGGATCCTGATTGCACCTCCATCCTGTTAGCCTGACTGGCTCCTGTCTTTGCGTTACCCTAAAGGTTCCTTGGGCCTACATTTGTATCATAGCTGCTTTCCCAACCCTCATATTCCTCCTGGGGTATAGTGTCAGGTGGGTCTACAATGCATACTCAAATACATTGTATAGCATAATCAGTTTATTTATTGTACCATAGGGGTGAACTTGTCTCCAAATAGGCAAATCATGTCCTATCCCTTGTCTGGGTCTCATGTATGCATGAGTGACAAATTGTGAAACTGTACTATGGCTGTATGCATGGATTGGGCATGGTGCCTCCAGCACAACAAACAACGTCAGATAATGTGAATGAAATGTCCACACATGTTAGGACCCAGACAGTCCACACGCTGATTCACATTGCTCTCAACTTATTGATGGGGCTTGAGTGGTGAACAGCTGTGAGATTAATCAGCACAGAGGCACTGATGTTCCCAGATGCAGTGGGAATTTTAGAGGCCAACCTGTGTACAAATGTTGTGAGGAAACCTGCCGGTATAAGAATCCTGAGACATTAACTTTGTCAGCACACCAAGGTTGCCCTGTTGACAGTCTCATAACACGTTTGCAGTGACAGGTTGGACCATCCCCATGTGTGTTCTCAAATCCTCATTGCCTTTCCTTCTATTGATTTGCGAAGGATACTTTGTAGATACAGGAAATGGCTCGACAGACTCATGACTAGACCTGCACGTAACTGTGACAACATAGACCCCAATAATTATACAGGCTACACATTGGCCCACACACATGAACCAGACACCTCTGTGCATTATACCACTGGAAACATGTGAACACGTGCTGCTTGGTCTGCTGGTCCTCCACTGCCACAGGAGAGACATGGCTCAGTTATATGACTCTAACTGTGGCGTAACATTACAATTGTGTATTATATTTGGGACTTCGTGTCACAAACATAGTACCCACATAGTATGATTCCATGCCTGACTCATGGTGGGTTAACAAACAAGTGCCTAGGAAGTAGTATCCAACATTCCAGGACATGTGATGGCTACGTTTTGGAAAATTGACATGAACAACCGTCTGCTATCTATCCAGTGCATGCTTTGTCATTGGTGGTGTTTATGTTCCAAAAAACCTAGGAAGTGCACACAGAAGTTGTTGCTATGTGTATGACTAACACATGTCCTCTCTCATTTCCACACTGACTTGCATATGAGGGTTCGACACATTGACTCCACATGCATACAAGCAGATTAGCAAAAATGCATCTTGTGATGCTCACAAGGTGGGTCAACAACAATAGTAGTAGCCAAATCACACACATTGACCCATAGGCATTGAGTTATTTTAGTGAGTTGCGTCGCCTTGCTATCCTCTCTTGATGCAAAACATGCCCAAACTGGGTAATACATAATTGTATCCTACACGTTTGGCCATCTATTGCGTCAGTGGCAAGTGAAAATCTGGTACATCAAGTAGAGGATCATGGTCCGCAGTAGTATGATCTGTCACATGTGCCCATACACCGTAATGCCCAATGTGGGTGCAATTAGCCTATCTCTGTATTGTCACAACTGTGATGTCCATTAAAAATGAGAAATGACCCAAAGCCAGTTAATGACAGAAATTTTGACGCATACACATAAAAAAAGACGCACATGCGTCTGAAAATGACGCATATGCGTCAAAGTATGACGCACAATGCCCTGAAACATCCATTGGCCCTGAGCGGTAATTCCCGCACTGTACCCCCGGAAATTGGTTAAGTATGAAACATATTTAACAATATGGATGCGGGGTTATTTCTGATCATGAGCGTAAAAAAAAAATGACGCACAGACTGTAAGCGTCATAATATTTTGACACATAACAAGAAAAACGCACCGCATTTGAGGCCGGAAGTGATATAATAGGATATCCTGTTTACAGAATTGGTACAGTGGGTGTACTTTCACTTTCACTTTGTGATATTTTCTTACTGTGTGGCTGTGTTTAAACTTGTTTCTTTGTACATTTTGAGATTCTGTCTCCAGTGTGGTCTTTAAATTGTCTTTTTGTGTATAATTGTCTGTGTTATCCTGTCAGAGTTTTTTTGGGTCATTTGTGTTGTCAACATTTGTCTTTGTTGTGTTGGGAGTCTGTTGGGGGTAGTGGTAGTTTGGGTATAGTTGGGCTTTGTTCTTAGTTATTTTGCATTTTCCTGTCCTACTTTCCCTCTATTCTCCTTTGTACCCTTTTACAAAAAGTGCCCTCCGCTGACAGGCCAACAAATTTCTATGTTCTGGATGGCAATCAAGGGCCACAAGATCTGCGAGTTGTAAATTGAATTGCCAGTATAGAATGCATGTGCTAATCATGAGTGGGTATCCTAGGTTTGGACGAGTGATTTACTCATTTACATGTCTGTTTACCAAACTTTGATCATCAGTCCTAGGTACACTATTCACAACCCTACTCCTGTGCCTGATGGGGGGGTGGACAAGCAACTAATAATTTCTAACAAGGACATCCAGGAAGCTTTGGAAAGCTGTACATGGGTTTGGCCAGCACACCACAGGTATGGAGGAACTCCAAATAGGATACACCCAAACCTTGGACAATCCCATCAACAATTATCTTTGGAAATGCAGACCATTGTCTACATCATTTCCTACCAGTAAGCCATGACTTACAACAAACAGATAGATGCAAGCACACCTCTGGCCATGAGCTGCATGCACACCTAGGCCATTGTACTCAAGTGCCTCATACTCGTAGCACAACATGTGGAGCTACATGCTGCTAGGAAGTTAAGCATACAGTCAAACATGTTCATTGGTGAATAGGGAAGCTGAAGTCTGTGGGTAAGACTTTGGCATCCTTATCCTGGGAGAATCAGGGTCTGACTGGCTGACTAAATCACTAATATGGTCCACTGCTACATTTTCTGATTTCAAGTTTTATCCACATAACTCATCCCTGTTCACATTGCCGTGCCTACAGGACTGACTTAGAATCCCAAAATATGACAATACGATAAGGATTGGACAACTCAAAGATGGGGAAAAAAATGATACTCCACTTAAGGAACAGAACAGATGATTGACCAGCGCATCACACCTTGCTATGTGTCCAACACACAGGAGTCAATCACACATCATCAGCAAACACAACACAGAACAGAAATATCAACACTTACAGAAGATGTCTGGGTCCGCAAATCGAGCCACCTCTCCAATAGTGTAGGTTGCAGGTCCACCTGTAAGGCATGGAAGGGAGAAATGTGCTCAATGTCTGTGCACTGTACAACACTTCAAAATACAAATACTATGTGCATTAATAACTCAGAAAGTAAAGCCTCTCAGACATGATGATACTGCATCCTACATACCACTGCAAACATGTACAGACCCGGGGACTCCAGTGAGTGATACACACATATCCACACACACATGCAGTGGCCCTAACTATCATGTGGTGGCAACATGCTCCTTCATTAGTGAGCAGACAAAATCATGGAGTGTATTCCTCTCATCATGTGTATCCATTAGAGACATGCAAAGCCACTTTCCGTGAGGACTGCAATACCAGTCACCCAGACATTGCGACTAAGACAAATTTTAGACACACACGTACAATGTACAGAGGGTTAGGGACAGTTGCTAGCCCGCAATTTGTATAATTTTCTTCATTTGATGTACCACAGCTATGGTGAGTTGCACCAACCATGGAGATATAAACCAGTGCGCATACCTTTTGCCAGCCATCCCTAATTGAAATGTGGCACTATACACTCAAAATATCAGTCTAGGATGTTACCTGAGGTAAGCTATAACTTGTTACGTATGTGTCAGAATCCAGTTCAGACATGTATCCGAAAACAATTGAGGGACACAATATTTCTTGAAAATTTCTGGAATTCCAAGATATGTTTCCTGATACACTCACCGACCACACATGAAACATATGTTTGAGCCACATTGCCTTCATCAATTGACGTGAAGCCAGCACTCATTTTTAGGCTCCTGTTGTGTTTAGAAAGTTAGTCTAGCTGTTGCGTCAACAAATGACGGTCATGTGTAGGAAATTTGTATACCTCACAGGCAACTGTGGCCCATATCTATACATATTTTGCACCACATTTGTATTGCTGTTTGACACAAAGGCGGCGCAAACTTACAAAAGACAATTCTATTTTGTAAGTTTGTGCCACTCTTGCTTCAAAACAGGTCGCAATTGTGGTGCTAACAAAGTAGAAATATGGCCCTGTATGTTTCACTAGCATTCCACATGTTCAAAAACATTGCCGGCAGAATATGAACAAATCAGCTTCTGTCACTACAGAGCATTTAAACGTGCACATTACTCTGATTTGTAGTCACCAACAGGGCCACCAATCACAATCCCCAGGTGGTCCAGCAGGTCTTGCTCCCCGGCAACAAGGTCAGCCCAGCGGTGCTTCAGATGGTGGTCATTTCGCGGTGTGTTGTATATTTTCTGCAGATGGTACAACACCTTTGCCCACCGGAGCCTCCTTGCCTCTGTGTGATAGCCTTGGATCACACGACCACCTGCCTCTATCATCATAGGTAGGAAGTGGCACACCAGCCAAATAAACCCACCCAGCTCCTCCTCTCCCATCTTGTAGGATTTGGATGTCCTATCATCAAATAGCACATCCAAATCCTACAAGATGGGTAACAACTGGAATGACTTTGGCATCATTGTTCTGCCACGTGTCAGGTAAAAATCATGCTGCATATCCTCCACCGCTGACAGGCCAACAAATTTCTATGTTCTGGATGGCAATCAAGGGCCACAAGATCTGCGAGTTGTAAATGGAATTGCCAGTATAGAATGCATGTGCTAATCATGAGTGGGTATCCATTGTGTAGGCTGGCTTGCCATGTACTTACTCAGGGACTATCAGGTATCTGTATGATGATATGGGCTGTTACAGGTACATTAGATGTATTGTCTGATTTACTTCCTGAGCCATTTCACACAATGAAGTACCTAATGTTTGGTTTTCTATTTGTCTTAACATCTGCCAATATGACTCCCATCCAGCTTCGAGAGTTTTCAGCGCAGGGCAATGTGTTACAGCCACATTCTTGATGTGGAGTCTTGGTACAGCAACATGGCAAGACGATATCGCCATGAAAGAGCCTCCGATATCGCCATGAAAGAGTGTGGAGGGCATTTGCACAAGGGGGCCCTTCCGTGTCCACCACAGCCACCACCACCAGCACCACCACTACCACCCATGTGGTACCAACAGTAGCTGGGACCTTTGCTGGACCAGCACCACCTGCACCTCAGCCTACGGACATGGCACCGACAAGGGCCCATACTTCATCCACTGGCACCCAGACCACCCCTGCTGCAGCAACAGACCCTGCATCTTTTGCCCAGATGCAAAGGAACTTGGACCGTGTCCAACGGAAAATGACCAGACTGCATCAGGAGGTGGCACAAGTTAACCGGAGGGTGCGTGCCATCAAAAAGACTCTGAGGAGGGCTAACTTGTAGGCTTATACTCAGACATGATTCCCTCCCTCCCTCCTCTTTCCTGGTTCTTTAACTCAGTGGGTTTAGGGGGCTTAGTGTTAAGTTAGTACAGGCTGTTAGTTTAGTTTGTAGTAGTGGGAGGGGGTGGGGGTTTCATACTTTTTTCTACAGTTTTTATTATGTGTGTGGGTGGGAGGGTGGGGCAATGTTGGGGTTTTGGTGTTTTAAAAAATGAAGAAAAAAAATGCAAAAAAGAATTACAAAAAAATATATATTTGTTTAGTATTAGATAGTATGTGTTTAGGCTAGTATCTGTTGTCCTCCATGTGTCCCGTTTTATAAGGGGCGTGGGAGGTTGATCGTTTAGATAACCCCTTCGCTGCCAGGCCTTCTCCCCTTCCTGTGCCGAGCCTTTTTTTGGCTATTTGGGGCAGTTTGCGCTTAGGCCCTCATAACTTTTTGCTCACATAAGCTACCCATGCCAAATTTGCGTCCTTTTTTTCCAACATCCTAGGGATTCTAGAGGTACCAAGACTTTGTGGGTTCCCCAGAAGGAGGCCAAGAAATTAGCCAAAATACAGTGAAAATTTCGATTTTTTTCAAAAAAATGGGAAAAAGGGGCTGCAGAAGAAGGCTTGTGGTTTTTTACCTGAAAATGGCATCAACAAAGGGTTTGTGGTGCTAAAATCACCAGCTTCCCAGCTTTCAGGAACAGGCAGACTTGAATCAGAAAACCCAATTTTTCAACATAGTTTTGGCATTTTACTGGGACATACCCCATTTTTACGATTTTTTGTGCTTTCAGCCTCCTTCCAGTCAGTGAAAGAAATGGGCATGAAACCAATGCTGGATCCCAGAAACCGAAACATTTCTGAAAAGTAGACAAAATTCTGAATTCAGCAAGGGGTCATTTGTGTAGATCCTACAAGGGTTTCCTACAGAAAATAACTACTGAAAAAAATAAAATATTGAAATTGAGGTGAAAAAACTGCAATTTTTCTCTACGTTTTACTCTTTAACTTTTTCCTGCAATGTCAGATATTTGAAAGCAATATACCGTTACGTCTGCTGGACTCTTCTGGTTGGGGGGATATATACGGCTTGTAGGTTCATCAAGAACTCTAGGTACCTAGAGCCAATAAATGACCTGCACCCTGCAGTGGGTTTTCATTCTATACTGGGTATACAGCAATTCATTTGCTGAAATATAAAGAGTAAAAAATAGCTATCAAGAAAACCTTTGTATTTCCAAAATGGGCACAAGATAAGGTGTTGAGGAGCAGTGGTTATTTGCACATCTCTGAATTCCGGGGTGCCCATACTAGCATGTGAATTACAGGGCATTTCTCAAATAGACGTCTTTTTTACACACTCTCTTATATTTGGAACGAAAAAATGTAGAGAAAGACAAGGGGCAATAACACTTGTTTTGCTATTCTATGTTCCCCCAAGTCTCCCAATAAAAATGGTACCTCACTTGTGTGGGTAGGCCTAGCGCCCGCGACAGGAAATGCCCCAAAACATAACGTGGACACATCCCATTTTTTGACAGAAAACAGAGGTGTTTTTTGCAAAGTGCCTACCTGTAGATTTTGGCCTCTAGCTCAGCCGTCACCTAGGGAAACCTACCAAATCTGTGCATTTTTTAAAACTAGAGACCTAGGGGAATCCAAGAGGGGTGACTTGTGGGACTCTGACCAGGTTCTGTTACCCAGAATCCTTTGCAAACCTCACAATTTGGCTAAAAAAACACATTTTCCTCACATTTCGGTGACAGAAAGTTCTTGAATCTGAGAGAAGCCACAAATTTCCTTCCACCCAGCATTCTCCCAAGTCTCCCAATAAAAATGATACCTCACTTGTGTGGGTAGGCCTAGCGCCTGCGACAGGAAATGCCCCAAAACACAACGTGGACACATCCCATTTTTTGACAGAAAACAGAGGAGTTTTTTGCAAAGTGCCTACCTGTAGATTTTGGCCTCTAGCTTAGCCGGCACCTAGGGAAACCTACCAAACCTGTGCATTTTTGAAAACTAGAGACCTGGGGGAATCCAAGATGGGCTGACTTGAGGGGCTCTGACCAGGTTCTGTTACCCAGAATCCTTTGCAAACCTCGAAATTTGGCTAAAAAAAACAATTTTCCTCACATTTCGGTGACAGAAAGTTCTGGAATCTGAGAGGAGCCACAAATTTCCTTCCGCGCAGCGTTCCCCCAAGTCTCCCGATAAAAATGATACCTCACTTGTGTGGGTAGGCCTGGCGCCCGTGACAGGAAATGCCCCAAAACGCAACGTGGACACATCACATTTTTTTAAAGTAAACAGAGGTGTTTTTTGCAAAGTGCCTACCTGTAGGTTTTGGCCTCTAGCTCAGCCGGCACCTAGGGAAACCTACCAAACCTGTGCATTTTTGAAAACTAGAGACCTAGGGGAATCCAAGTTGGGGTGACTTGTGGGGCTCTGCCCAGGTTCTGTTACCCAGAATCCTTTGCAAACCTCACAATTTGGCTAAAAAAACAAATTTTCCTCACATTTCGGTGACAGAAAGTTCTTGAATCTGAGAGAAGCCACAAATTTCCTTCCACCCAGCATTCTCCCAAGTCTCCCAATAAAAATGATACCTCACTTGTGTGGGTAGGCCTAGCGCCTGCGACAGGAAATGCCCCAAAACACAACGTGGACACATCCCATTTTTTGACAGAAAACAGAGGTGTTTTTTGCAAAGTGCCTACCTGTAGATTTTGGCCTCTAGCTCAGCCGGCACCTAGGGAAACCTACCAAACCTGTGCATTTTTTAAAACTAGAGACCTAGGTGAATCCAAGATGGGGCGACTTGTGGGGCTCTGCGAGGTTCTGTTACCCAGAATCCTTTGCAAACCTCAAAATTTGGCTAAAAAAACACATTTTCCTCAAATTTTGGTGACAGAAAGTTCTGGAATCTGAGAGGAGCCACAAATTTCCTTCCACCCAGCGTTCCTCCAAGTCTCCCGATAAAAATGGTACCTCACTTGTGTGGGTAGGCCTAGCGCCCACAAAAGGAAATGGCCCAAAACACAACATGGACACATCAAATTTTTTTACAGAAAACAGAGGTGTTTTTTGCAAAGTACCTACCTGTGGATTTTGTCCTCTAGCTCAGCCGGCACCTAGGGAAATCTACCAAACCTTTGCATTTTTGAAAACTAGAGACCTAGGGGAATCCAAGATGGGGTGACTCGTGGGGCTCTGACCAGGTTCTGTTACCCAGAATCCTTTGCAAACCTCTAAGTCTGGCCAAAAAAACACATTTTCCTCACATTTCGGTGACAGAAAGTTGTGGAATCTGAGAGGAGCCACAAATTTCCTTCCACCCAGCGTTCCGCCAAGTCTCCCAATAAAAATGGTACCTCACTTGTGTGGGTAGGCCTAGCGCCCACATAAGGAAATGGCCCAAAACACAATGTGGACACATCACATTTTTTCACAGAAAACAGTGCCTACCTGTGGATTTTGGCCCCTAGCTCAGCCGGCACCTGGGGAAACCTAGCAAACCAGAACATTTTTGAAAACTAGACACATAGGGGAATCCAAGATGGGGTGGCTTGTGGGGCTCTGACCAGGTTCTGTTACCCATAATCCTTTGCAAACCTCAAAATGTGGGCAAAAAACACTTTTTTCCTCTCATTTCGGAGACAGAAAGTTCTAGAATCTGAGAGGAGCCACAAATGTCCTTCCACCCAGCGTTTCCCCAAGTCTCCCAATAAAAATGGTACCTCATTTGTGTGGGTAGGCCTAGCGCCCACGAAAGGAAATTGCCCAAAACACAACGTGGACACATCACATTTTTTAAAAGAAAAAGGAGGTGTTTTTTGCAAAGTGCCTACCTGTGGATTTTGGCCTCTAGCTCAGCCGGCCCCAGGGGGAGCAGAAATGGCCTAAAATAAATCCCCCCCCCAACCTCCCCGGGGAGCGACCCTTGCCTACGGGGTCGCCCCTGCGTGAAATTGGCGCAAAAAAAAAAGATCTGTGGTGCCTAGTTGTTTCTGCCCCCCTTGGCAGATTGACCTAAAATCGGCCGGTTTGCCCCCTAGGGGGGCAGAAATGGTCTAAATACAGTTTGCCCCCCAGGGGAGCGACCCTTGCCTAATGGGACGCTCCCCATCTCTAAAAAAACAAACAAACAAAAAACAAAAACACAAAAAAAAATTAGCCCTGGCGCCTAGAGGTTTCTGCCCCCCCTTAGATCAGCCTAATAACAATAGGCCGATCTGCCCCCAGGGGTGGCAGAAATGGCCTAAAATAAATTTGCCCCCCACCAACCACCCCCGGGGAACAACCCTTGCCTACGGGGTCGATTTCCTTGCGTGACGCACAAAAAAAAGATCCCTGGTGCCTAGTGGTTTCTGCCCCCCTTGGGGCAGATTGACCTAAAATCGGCTGATCTGCCCCCCAAAGCGGGCAGAAATGGCCTAAATACAATTTGCCCCTCCAGGGGAGCGACCCTTGCCTAAGGGGTCGCTCCCCATCTGTAAAACAACAACAACAGCAATAAATCCCTGGTGCCTAGTGGTTTCTGCCCCCCTTCGGGGCAGATCGGCCTAATTAAAATAGGCTGATCTGCCCCCCTGGGGGGCAGAAATGCCCAAGGGGTCGCTCCCCTTACGTGAAATTCATGAACAAAAAAAAACCTCCCTGGTGTCTAGTGGTTTCTGTCCCCCTTGGGGGCAGATTGGCCTCATAGAAATAGGCCAATCTGCCCCCAAGGGGGGGGCAGAAATGGCCTAAATATAATTTGCCCCCTATGGGAGCGACCCTTGCCTAAGGGGTCGCTCCCCACCTGTAAAAGAAAAAACAAAACAAAAACAACAAAAAAAATATCCCTGGTGCCTAGAGGTTTCTGCCCCCACTGGGGGCAGATCGGCCTAATAATAGGCTGATCTGCCCCCGGGGGGGGCAGAAAAGGCCTTAAAAAAAAATGTCCCCCCTGGGAACAACCCTTGCCCAAGGGGTCGCTCCCTTATGCCAATTTCATTTTTAAAAATAAATCCCTGGTGTCTAGTGGGCGTTTCAGAGGGAAGGAAATAACTTTCCTTCCCTTTGAAGCCTCTCTCGGCCACCCAGGAGGGGTGGCGGGGGGTCGGGTGGAAGGGGAAGGGCTTCCCCTTCCATCCCTGCCTTGGGGGGGGGGGGGGGGGGGGGGGGGGGGAACCCCACAGAGGGAGCGCTAGCGCTAGTAATGGTTACGTCCTGGGCACAGAAGGGGTTAAATGTGATAAGTAAGTGTGGCTTAGGTTAGTTAAGGACAGTTGTGGGTAATGTGTAGTTAGAGTAGATTAGGTTAGGTTAGATGTTTCCCCTGGTTTTAGCTTCTGTTTTTACAGTTTAATAAATATCTAGGTAACCCTTTACAGTACATGTCAAATGCTTGTAGATCAGGGCCTTGCCATGAGTGAGCAGTGTCCCTTATGTATTAGCTTTTGTGTCCCATGCTGCAACCATATCCCAACTGAGCTGTTACATTGGCAGCTACACCAAAGCTACTTAGCTAAGATTCGGCCATCCATTGCACCCACCACTCACGGTTACTATGGATCCCAAAGTGTGGTTATTTTGTGCTGTATGTTTTCAATGTCACATACTTTGCTACCAGATTTGGTATTGGGGACACTGTGTTAAGTCTGCCTGCAGCCTGATGTCCAAGCAAATCCTTATAAGGTGAGTGGTAGTATGCTCTCATGTAGTATGGTATACATAACTCACACATATCAGTTGTTACAATGTTCAGCATGGTTACTTATTTGTATGGAAACTCATACACATCCCTTCATGCTGTTTGGTGTCTGTTAGGTAAAAATTGGCAAAAATGTCACATACATAAGTTTTGACTTTCAGTAACAATCGAAGGCACTATTTTCTGGCTTAGACAACCCTTGAGGAGGAGTTATTATGTACAACACAGCATTTCGGCGTATAGTTCATATTTTCCTCAGAAATAACCCTCAGGCAGGGCAGATGATGGTACAATCCAGGCCACTGTGCATAGTTATCAGCCAAGATTCGTTCAGGTCAGGTGTATAGACAATCAATAATCATTGACCTGAGGTGAACATCACTGATGGCCATCACGGTTGATGAGTCACATTACACAGAGACAAAGTTGTTGTGTAAGTGCTATTTATTTGAAGGTGCTGTATTGCTATATGTACAATCTTCATGATTGTGAACCCATTAGTGTGACATCTTCCATTGTGATCCTACACAAGTGCAAAAGGACATGTCATTGGACATCCTGGGGTGAAGTGTCAGACAGTGCAGAGGGACTGGATTTGCCAATCAGTTAGTGAGAGACAATCACCGGGCAGGCTTACAAGATAAACAGTGGTTTGCAGAACAGTGCTTGAGTACAGTTGTTGCACGACTGGCATGTTACAAAGCACAGGACCTTGGTAATAGGTGGCCATGTGGCAGGGACTAGTGCTACCGGGTACTCTTACGGGTGAAGGTGATCTGCTCCACGTCTTCATCTTCTGATGTGTGTGTAGTCTCCTCTGCCCTTGGTGGTGGTGGTTGTGAAGGGGAAACACACACCTCAGTGTTTGAAGACAGGTCAGCCCTGAGGGGTTCAATATTGCATCCGTGCACGTGTTGACAGGATTGTTGTTGTAGGTGTTGGGTCAACTCTATTACAGCTGTGCTGATTTCCTTCAACCTTTTTTCAACTTCCTGCAAGATTGTTGTTCGCCCTTGCATAGCTGCTGCCTGTTCTTCAGTTGACATCATGCACAAACGCACCCCCTCTAGGCTGGCTGCCATAGTTTGCATCCCCACCTGCACCTCCTTGGCCAGCTCCCGGTGTACTCCAACTACATTTTGCTCAAAGCTGGTGCCAGGGTTGTCAGAGTACTCAGCTGTGTTGGAGCTGGCAGGTAGTACAATTTGGGTGGTGGGTGGCTCCTCTGTGATGGCTGCTGTATCTGTGCTCCTCCTTGTGATTGAAGGTGGGGTCTAGAGGATCCCAAGGACATCTTGGATGGTCTGCTGGCTGATGTTTGTCAGCTTGTCATCCATGTCATCAGGGAAGTCCAGGATAGGCATATCCGCAGGGGAGCCATCGTCCTCTGCAATGAGATACGGTACAATTAGTGTGTCTGTGTTGTGGGCTTTGTAATGTGCCTGTCTTCCGATTATTTTAACATTGTGATCTTGGTTCCTGTTCATTGTTTCTGTCTTTCATATTAGCATTCTCCCAGGCCTATGCCCCACCTGCATGTCACATGTATTGTGGTCAGTTTGTGGACTTGTCAGCATCACATCATCTAGGTGTTGGTTCAGGCCAAATTGTGAATTGCCACCTTCTTGTCCTACTAAACCCTCTGTCTACTTCCATTCTCATGGTGAGGCCTTTCACTGGCTGTGGGTGTTCTGATGGCACTTGTGCCACACTTAACAATCTGGACCTGCCCCAGTCTCTATATGTAGTTGAAATGTAGCATATACTATGTCTAGTTTTGTTATGGCACAATATGGATGTCAGCATTGGTAATGTGTACTGCTGATGTTGGCGAATGTGTGGTACATTGGATTGCACTGATAGTCATAGCAGTGTTCTATTTCCGCCTCTGACTGTGCAGGTGTATTTCTGTAACCAGTTACATGTGTCCTCCCCCTCAATGCTGTTGTCTGAGCAGTATGACATTTGGGATGTTGCATGGTGTCATTGGAGCTATTGTGACCCAGGCACAGGGTGGACCCTGACATATGCAGCATGGGTATGACATTAGAGCTGTGTACCTCCTAATGTTAATGACAATGGCTGATGTTTGTAGCAACTTTGGACAATCACATTTGACTGGAATGGAACATTTGTCTTGATTTCAGGGGACTGATAAAGTTGTCATCCTGAACCCTCTAATTTGGGTGTGTTTGATCCATGGGGACGTTACTGCTGCTAGCTACTTGAACAGTACACACAGCAGAGGCGGTAGTGGCAACTGTTGTCAATGTTACATTCCACTTGCAGGTATGGCCAGAGGTTGCTAATTGGGCCCTAGTTACTGTAGGGAGAATACTGGCTGACGTGTGATGGGCTGCCAGTTTTACGTTATACCATGCCCTCCTGGCCTGGCTTTACCTTTGCAACATCCTTGGCATGGCAACATACCCCCATGCAAAGGTTGTTGGTGTTGTGTAGTAGTGTGCCCCAGGTTTCCTCAGAACGGGCCATGCCCCTGTGCCGTGCCCCTTTACCCATTCCACTCCATGAATATCATGACTTATATGAACTGTGTAGCAGGTATGTCCAACCCCCCCTGCTTACAGTTAACATTTGTGCATTTTAATTCCCCATGTGACTTACCCTGCATGTGCGTTGTCTTCTGGTAGTCTGCGCTGTCCTGTCCTTGAATACCTGTGACGATCTCCTCAGGGATGACGGCTGCCACCATCTCCTCCATGTGTTCCAGGGGCTCCTGCGGTGCTGGACTCCCACCTCCAGTCTGCAGTGCTGCCTTCCTGTTCCTGGCCATCTTTTCCTTGGTCCTGCGCTTGCAGTCATGCCAGCGTTTCTTGCACTCGATGACCGTTCTCCGTACCTCTACCACACTGTTGATCTTGTCAACAATTTGTTGCCATATTGCCTCTCTTCCACTGGTTGGCAACTTTGAGGTGACAAACAGTTGGTGCTGGTGTTCCGTCACCTCTTTAACCAGAATTTCCTGCTCCTCTGCACTGAAGCGACACTTTCTTTTCTTCTTCTCCCTGTCCTGGGTCTTCTGTGGGTCCTCCTGGCTGGTTCCTGGTCTGTTGTCATCTTCCTGGGGTCTGTGCAAGCATCTGGGATCCATTTTGGCTCTCCTATGCACATTTCGCAGTGTTTGTGGTGCTTTTTGATGCAATTGCATCAAAAAACAGCGCGTATCCGGTTTGCGGCGTCGTACACCGTCTCACAGTCATTTTCGCCGTGTTAACGTTGTTTTCCTTTACAACGTGACGCAGTGGTTTGAGTAAATAAAAATGACTCACACCTGTGGTTTGCGCCACTGTGCGTCAAAGTATAAATTTGACGCCCGCACGGCGCTAAGAAATGGCGCTAGACGGCGGTAATATTTTTGACGCAAAACTGCGTCGCGCAGTTTTGCGTCAAAAAGTATAAATATGGCCCTATATTTTTCTTTCCTCTGTTTTTTCTCACGCCCCAAGGCAATGCAAGAAACAAAATGGTGGCAGCAGCTTTTTTGTAAGGTTGTGGCCAGCCAATCATGGCCTTGCTTTTCCTCCGAATCGGCAGAGGATCTGAGGAGGGTCCGCATCCCTGTGTATACAAATTTGGTTTTCATTTAATAACTAGAAAATAACTAGAATACTGCTAGACAGATTACACCAAATCACAAAAAGGTCACTTTCTACACCAAATTTGGTGTGATTCCATACATAACATCCCAAAAACGAAATAAAATTACTAAGGGCCTCATTATAAGTTTGAAGGACGGGAAAGCCTGTCCGCCAAACTCCCGACAGGGTTGCCGCCGCCTTCGTGCGGCCTCCATGCAGGACCTATTAGGGGTTTCCCGCTAGGTTGGCGGGCCGAAAACGTGGTTTCGGTCCATTGGCCTAGAGGGAAACCAGCTACAGCTTTGTCTCTGGCTCGTAATCGAGCTGGCAGCACTGCTGTAGCCCGCAGGGTGCACCAGCACCCTGGCAATGTTCACTGTCTGCAAGGCAGCCAGTGAACATTTTGATGGTGCTGGGCAGGGGAACCCGTGGATTGCCCATGCCAAGTGCATGAGCAGTGCAGAGCCCCCCCTGTGGCCCCCTGCACCTGTTCTCTGCCAGCCTTTTCATGGCAGTGAAACTAGGTCATAATCTGCAGGGCAACGCTGCATGAAGAACTGCCCTGATGGATACAATCTCTGCCACTGCCACACCGTCGGGATCATGGATCCAGACAGTGCTAGTGGAACCCTGGTGGTTTGACCGCAAGGGTTTTATGTGGCTGTCAGACCACCACAGCAACGATGGTTCTGATGGCCACCAACTTGTAATGAAGCCCTAAGTCACATGGGTTACACCTGCAAACAAGAAAATGCATCAACAGAAAATGTGCATTGGAAATTTGCCAAATATTATTCCAATGCATGCTATGGGAAGGCCACTACAAAAAATGATGTTGTATTTAATGTAAAAAAACACAACTACCCCCCAAATGTGACAGAAATAGAAGTAAGAGAGGTACTGCAGAATATAGGAGAGGCAACCACTAGCTCCCAGAAGCCCACAGCCAAAATCATAAAAGATATTGACCCCGATTTGCTAGATTTTCATGCAGTGCAGCATGCACAAAATCTGCACTGTGCTGCGTGAGGAGAGAGGAGGGGAGTGCCATATTTACAGAAATATGGCTCTCCTCCCGTCTCCCTAAAACTTATTTTGGCTGCCGAGCTCCTGACACACACCTTAATGCCATAGTGATAGGGTGTGTGCGAGTCTAGCATAGGTTTTGTACTGGAATGGTACCCTTCAAGTACAAAATACTATACGTAAACACACTTTAAATCTTTTCCTACATTGTATGTTTGCAGTCAGAAAAGACTTCTTTTAACACCTGATTTTCAGCACTTAACCCTTTTGGCACTAAACCCTTTCTACTAATGTTAGTAGATAGGGTTTAGCATCAGAAAGCATGGCTGGTTGCATGGGAACACCCATGTACCGCTGCCTTGGCAACAAGCAACGCAAAGCAGGGGTTCGCGCTGCTTTGCATTACTTTTAGGGTACTTTCCAGAGCAAGACAAGTTTGCACTGGAAAGTAAATAGATAGAAAAAAAAATTATGGCACAAAATCTTAAAGGTCTCATCATGGGTTTGGTGGTCCCTGGACCACCAAACACATGATGGTGATCGGACTTCTGCACTCCTGGTGGTCCGACCGCCATATTCCAACACTGGCAGTCGGACCACCAGAGGACCACCACCAGGATCATTGATCCTGACGGGTTGGCAGAGGTCGAAGACGTGGTCAGCCACGGCAGCGCTGAGTTCAGCAACGCCATGCTGATCAGAACTTCACTTTCCATAAGCCGTTTCATGACATGGTCCCTGCCATGAAAAGGCAGTGCTGGGGACCACAGGGGAACCCCTGCACTGCCCATCACCATGTGATATGGAGGATTCCACCGGTCAACCCAGTCAAAACATTGTAATAGGGCCAGAGGGGAGACCTCTAGCTCCACAGTGATCCCCACCCCATGGGACTGGAGGGCCCAAGGTTGACCCCCCAAAACATGTAATGAGGCTCTTAGTAATTATAAGCCCATAGTGCATAAATTCCATGAACACATCACAGGTCAGCTACCATTTGTGCTCACTTTAAAATGTGTAATTGCAACCAAAAAAACAAATACCAATGATATTCCTCCTACCACTAGAAGATTCCAAGACATAGAAATACCTTAACGTTTACCAATGACAAATAGGGGGTCATTACGAGTTTGCTGGGTGGAAAAGGCAAACTCCTATGGTCAGGTTGCCGCCAGCGCGGCTTGCCTTCCCACGGGCCCCATTATGAGTTCCCCACTGGGTTAGCGGGCGGAACAGCCCACAAATGACGCCTGCTCTTAATTGAGCCAGCTGCAATGTTGTGGTGTGTAGGGTGCAACAGCACCAAGAGCAATAGGGCTGTTCGTGGGGACCACTGCACTGCCCATTCCAAGATCATGGGCAGTGCAGGGGTCCCCATGGGGCCCCCTATACCCCATCTCCACCAGTTTTTACATGGCGGTGCAACCACCATGTGAAAGCTTGTGTGGGGGGGGGGTCGTAATCCCCAGGTCGGCGCTGCATGCAGCGCTGCCCTGGCAGTTTAGGACCGCCAGCACCACCAGTCCCACCAGTAGAGGGAAACTGGTGGTGCTGTTGGTCCAACTGTAGCTGAACCGCCACTGTCATAATATGGCGGTCTGACCGCCGCCAAAGCAGTCGGACCACCACTTTGCCAGCGGTCAGACCATAAGAGCGACCCTGGGGTTCTGTAGACCGCCAGGGTCATAATGACAGCCATAATGAGGAATCCCTCCTTTCATATGACAGCCTAAACAATGCTAAATAAATCCTAATATTCTATACAGCAAATAACTTACTAAAACTCAGGGGGTCATTACAACCTCAGCAGTCTTTTTACAAGCCCGCCAAGGGACCGCCGTGCGGAAGACCGACAGTAGTGGCGGTGCCGCTCAGCGTATTATGACTGTTGGCTGCTCTCCGTCCTTTTTCCGACGGAGAGCCGCCAATAGCCATACTGGCGGGCGGCGGGGAAGTGGAGGTTGCTCCACCTTCACCACCACGCCAACAGAACACCGCCCACCGAATCACGTCCTGTGATTCGGCGTGGCGGTGTTCTGTTGGCAGTGTGTTGTCGGCGGAGCTGCCCCCATGGCTCCCGTCCCCTCCCAGAGGATCGTCGGACCAGGTAAGTCGATCGTCCGTGAGGGGAGGGGGGTGTGGGGGTGTTGTGTGTTGTGTGGGTGCATGGGGGTGTGCGTCTGTGTATGTAGAGGGGGGTGTGAGTGCATGGATGCCTGCGGGGGTGTTGCGTGTATGGGAATGAGTGCGTGTATGTCTGTGCGTATGTCTGTATGGATGTGTGCGTGTATGTTTGAATGTGGGTGTGCGTGTCTGCCTGTGTGTGTGTATGTAGGCATGTATGTTGGCGTGTGTGCGTGTGAGTGTGTAGGTGGTGCCTGCGTGCGTGTCGTGTGGGTATGAGTGAAGTGATGTTGGGGGTCGGGGTGGGGAGGGGGGGCCCTGCCACCTTTGGGGGGTGGCAGGGATGGTGGGGGGTGTAGGGGAGGGAGTCGGGGTGGGGGTGGGGGGTGGGGAAGACCCCTATCAGTGCTAGGGAAGGAATTCCCTGGCACTGATAGTGCTTCCCGCCATGGTTTTCATGGCGGTTCAGACCGCTGGAAAACCGCGGCGGTAAGCCGGGTCAGAATACCACCGGCGGTATAGTGACGGACGGCGGGCTGGAGACCCAGGTCTCCAGCTCGGCGGTTGTCTCCACCCTGGCGGGAGGAACGGAAAACCGGCGGATGACCATGGCGGTAACCGACATGGTCATAATACACTGGGGTAAGACCGTCAGCCTGTTGGCGGTCTTACAGCCGGTTCTCCGCCTTCCGCCAGGGTTGTAATGAACCCCTAAGTCATTGTCAAACCTAGATGATGAATGGGACCTTCAAAATGTGTCCTAAACCATTCACTTACATGGATAATATGAAAACACAAATATCTCTTTTATATATGCCCTACTTCCAAATAAAAAAAGCAGCTCTTACTATGACCTCTTAAACCACATTTAACATAAAACAAATAACTACTACCCACAAAACAAATCATAGACTTTGAACAGACCATGATTCCACCATTTTGAAAAATGTACGTCCACACAGCCATATAAAGCTGTTACTATCAT
Source organism: Pleurodeles waltl (assembly GCF_031143425.1). Taxonomy (NCBI): domain Eukaryota; kingdom Metazoa; phylum Chordata; class Amphibia; order Caudata; family Salamandridae; genus Pleurodeles; species Pleurodeles waltl. The sequence goes on along the minus strand of NC_090448.1, from coordinate 22,662,665 downwards.
TTCAATTAAAGCATATAGAGACCCCTCCAACAATCTGCAGTAGGGGGGTCATTACGAGTCTGGTGGTCCAAGGACCGCCAGACTCGAGGTAACAGTCAGACTGCCGCACTCCAGGCAGTCCAACCGCCACATTAATACCCTGGTGATCAGATCACCAGGGGACAACCGTCACCACCGAGAACAAGGTTCCCAACGGGATGACGATGGTCGGGGTTATGCTCAGCCACAGCAGCGTTGAACTCAGCACCGTGGTGCTGATCACAGCCCCACTAACCGCCAGCCTTTCCATGGCAGGGACAACACCATGGAAAGGCTTGTGGTAAGCCAGAGCTGGGTGCCACAGTGGGGGCCCTGCACTGCCCATGCCCAGAGCATGGGCAGTGCAGGGTACCCCTGCCCAGCACCTTTGGAATGCACACTGTGCGCATTCTGAGGGTGCTACGGAATTCGCCTTGGCTCCCTTAAGGAAATCGAGGCCAATACTGTAGCACGGTTCCCGCCGGTCAGCCCGGCAGGAACGTCATAGTACAATGTTCTCCCAGGTCAGTCCAGCAGGAACATTGTAAGATGATGGGGGGGATGCCATCTGCATGATAGTGGTGTCCTCCTCGTGGCTTTGGCCGTCCCGTGGTGGGACCGCCAAAGTTGTTATGAGGCCCTAAGTGTAGAATATACTACATACAGCCGTTTTGCCTTTGAAATAAAAACATGACTGCACTAACCCATCTCCTTGTCACTGAGGTAGCTAACCACTGCAATTTATTAAAAGAAAGCCCTTTCTATCAACAAAATGAAGAGAAAATAAGCCCCCTAATGGATTATCTCAAAGACACTGGGGTTAGCAGACTGCATGGCTCCAGACACAAATGCCACCCCAAATGCCATAGTGGAATGTCTATGAAAGCACCATGGCACAGGAAGCCAAAACAAACAACACAGTGGAAAAATGCCACAATGCCTTCCATTCCACAGTAGGCAGAAGACAACCTACACTCAATAAATCTATAAAAGCATTACAAAAAGAGCAAAGCTACCAAAAAGTACAAATGGACCGATGTGTAACCATAATTGCATCAGAAACTTAGCAAAGAAGCCAAAAGAATGTATGAGATGCTAGAATATAAAGTCAAAATCTTCATAAAAAACAAAGGAGTAGACTATGTAGAAATAATAGCCAAAAGAATATTATTATAAAATTAATAAGAACCTACGAAAGTCCCAAGAAACTGTCACAAAATATAATTCAACATGACAAATCATTTTTATATAAATCATAACCCTAATATTTTATTAAATCTGACTAAATATTAACTAAAACTCCACTGTTAAATAGGATTGAGATAACAAAATAATATAATTTATTTACATGAAAAGTGTAAACCTAACCAACAAAAAATCTCAACGAACTTGTCAATCCATCATGTAAAATAAATACAACACGAAAAACGCACATTTCCAAACAACAATCATATAATATTTACACAAACAATAAAATATAACATTGCCCACCTCTGTATCCACATAGTCAAAAATAATAATTCATCAAAAAGAGGGAAAAGATTTTTCCAAAAAGCCCCCCCAAAAATGCAAAAATAAAATGAATCCAATAGATATCACTTGAAGCAATCCAAAGTATATAGGAGCCACAGAAAACCCGTAAAAGTGTTTAAAATAATAACCACTCCCGAAAAAGTCTTTACAATAATAAAAACTCCAGGAAACCTGGAAAAAAGGAAATGAGAGTTGAAAGTATCAGTTTATAATAAACCAAAAGTGATTTCCTTAAAATAAACAAAAACTGTAACTCCCAATGCCCATACGATACTTTCATTGACAAAAACCTGTAAAGTAAACAAGAAAACCCACCTGAAAAACATATTGCAATTCCAAAACCACACACACACACATTAGACTCAATCATCATAAATTAACATAACACAATGTAACATACCATAACAATACATTACTAAAACAGTGTACGAAAACCCCAAACTTCATGCTAGTGAAAAACACTATTATTAATACAACTAAGGGCCCTATTACGAGTCTGGCAGGCTGAAGTCCAATGCTGCCGCACATTTTCCACTGGTCAGACCGGGGGAAACCAAGGTTTCCGCTAGTCAGCCCAGTGGAAAACTCGTGATGGAGCAGTGGGGAGCCCGCCAGCACTGTGGCGGTCTTCTGATCTGGAGTCTGGTGGTTGGGTTTTCCCGGCCGCCAAACTCATAATCAGCCCCCAAATTTTCCAAAAATCCCAAAACACTATCACTAACCTATTCACCTACCTCTGCACCCCCCTCCTCTCAAAACCCTTAAAAAGGGGCTTATCTGTTTTGATGAAAAGTAGCGTCTTACTATGACATGGATCCCAAAATATAGACAAAAAATGACACAAATAGACTACAAATTAAAAGGTAGCAGTAAAATATAGCTGCTAAATTGAACAAAAAAGATTTTATCCACAGATATGAATGGCAAAAATTGTGAAAATGCTCAATAAATTTATTTAAAAATGTTTAAAAATATTTAGCATGTAAAACATGTTGTACAAAATGTTTTAAAATTGTAAATTATAAACTAACTAAAGGTATAAAAAAAACATACAATTATTTAATATGTAGTGAGAAAACATTAAAACGGTGTTGAAAATATGGATATAAAACACTTTCATTTAATAAATGTTAAAAAAAATTTACAACATACAATACTATTTGTTTTATGTAATAATACAAATGTATAACAAATGTTTCATGGCTATCTATATAAAATGATTATTTTTAAGTTACAATATATATGTTTAATAATGGAAAATATACATTAAGTGATCTTTGAAAACCTAAATGAAATAGAAAAATGTGTTGCATGTCTTTATTCTATAGAATATGGAATTAACAATAATACTTATTACAAACATGAAACAGTTTTTATTATCTTTCTAAACACTAACAATACTAATTTAATGAAACAAAGTATTTCCACTACATACAAATGGAATTTAAAAAAAGGATTTCACACTAAAATTATAAAAATAAATCATCACACTCCATCGTAAACTAATTTTATGAAAGTGTTAGACACTAAAGGGATGACATTTACTATTCGCCTTCCAATCTATACTGAATTGGGGAAAGTGTTGGCCATTAAAGTGATGACATGTACAATTCTCACTCCAATCTATACCAAGCTGGGGAAGGTGTTGGACACTGAAAGGATGACATTTACTATCCCCACTCCAATCTATACCAATGTGGGGAAGGTGTTTGGCACTAAAGAGATTACATTTGGTATTCACGCTCCAATATAACCCAATTGGAAAAGGTGTTGGACAATAAAGGGGTGACATTTACTCTTCCCACTCCAATCTAAGATAATTTGGGGAGGGTGGATGATAAAAATTAATATTTCCACTACAACCTAAAACATTTTATGCAAGGAGCTACAGACTAAACATTTCACAAACACAAATCATTAGTCCGCACACACACATGAATTTTTTTTTTTAAGTACTTAAAAAGACACTAACCCAAACTACAAACGTATATATTCACTTATATATTCATATTTAAACATTAGCATGTACAATAATATTTTTAGGACACTCAATATAATATTTGAAATATTTACTGCCATTCCTAAACTTTGATCCATAAAATAAAAATAAAATCATTATCCGAAATTTAAAATAATAAAATAGACATATATACCACCACATTTTAAAAGCTTTTTTTTAAAATACGTCAACATAATTTTATACATAAAAATATTTTTTGTTTCTTTTCTTCACAAAAACTATAAAATGTAACCTTTTTATTTTAAAAACTAAAATTAATTTACTATATAGAATTGAATTTGTTTATATTTTAAATGCAAAAAAGTTTGTATTTTAAATATTTTTAAATATTTATTTAGATATTTACAATAAAATAAAATAAATTAAATTTACATTAATATATATTAATTAATTATAAATGATCTTTAAAAACAATAATGTAACAAAACGCATTTTTTAAATTGCAAAACAAATTGCACATCATTAAAATAATTAATGTTAAATTTACATTAAAATGGTTACTTTTTTAAAATCTCCCCTCCCTTATTCTCTAAAAACCCAATATCCCACTGCTAAAAACATTGATAAATCTGCTATTTTAAACATCACTACAAATAAAAACACAAATTTCAGGAATTTCATAATTAATACATTACCTAATTAGCAACACAAATAAAAAAATCATAAACATATTGAATCAAATACTACAATAAATTACATACATAATAACACAAACAATATTACAAATATTACATACAGCAATATTTTCTAAATCTTTTTTTTTTAATTATATAAAAAACGACACTTAAAACAATATTTTTACCTTCGATATTCCTGTTAACATCTCAATGTAATTTTCTTTTTTTTAAAGTTTTTTTTTATAGTTTTTCATTAGAGACATTTAAACAGTTTCAAATTACATTCTGTACCGCCACAGCAGAGAGATCTGATACTCATCCCTCCCTACCCCAAGCTACCCAGTAGTACAAGGCATTCATTGGCATTAGTACGAATGGTTCACAAATCCTCATTCCATTGCCAGTGTTTCAGACTAGGGCCCATTGCCTGTCAAGAATGAAGCAGTATGTCCCTTGGGATGCCCCTCTGTGTTATCTGTTGTCCGTCCCCCTTCAAACAATTTCTATGTATTTATGGGGGATCCGCTCCTTTGGTACACTGCCTTCTCACTTATTCTACATGTGTCAATGCCAACCATCCTTCCTTGTAGCATGGGCAGAGGTGGCTGCCCCACTTTGGCACTATGTACTCCAAGTTAATCAAGAGCTTGTTATAAGTCATTGTGTCCTATTCTGTTCATACACTTAGCAGTGCAAAGTGTCCTCTGAGGTCTATTGCGACTCCCATGGCATTCATGAGTCTGCGTGTCACCCTATTCCACAACCTGGCAAGCTTAGGGCAACCTGAATTTCCAGTTTGAGGACCGCACCGACTCAAACACCACCGCTCTACTTGACAACCTCGCCACGCTCGGCCTCAGATAGCTGGTCTCCGCACCCACACACATCGCAGGACACACACTGGACCCCATCTTCACCTCAAGCAACCGGATCTCCATCGAGGTCATCTCAACCCCAGACTGGACCGACCACTGCTGCATACACTTCACTATCACCACCCCCAGCAGCTGCACCCGGACCTCCAGGACCCACCACAGGAAATGGAGCGAAATCACCAACGAGCAACTCACTTCATCGCTCGCCAAATCCCTCCCTCCGACGATGCCAACGCAGCGCTCAATCTCAATGCATGGATCACAGAATGCGCCAACACTCTATCCCCTCTCCGGCTGACACTGGCCAATCACATACCTAAGAAAATCATGAAAAAAGTTTTAGGCCTTAAATACACACAATTGCAAAAACAATGCTGTGAATTGCAGGACAAAAAAAAGAAATTAGTAAGCGGTGAACTGTTAAAACTGGTCTGACTGGGTATAAGGAGGGATATTTCTAGAAAGAGGAACGCTTGGAAACTTGCATGGAAATGAAGGCTGAACATCAGAATTAGTTCTGTGCAGAATGTAAATTATGCTGGCGTCATTTGCGTAATTTGGGATTTAGCTTGTTAAATCAAATTCCATAAATTACACCACTATACCACGTTACATAATTATGCTGTAGTTTGTGGCAAAATTATTGACGCTAGTCCACCAATGTGCCACAATAGCATCAAAAATGTTGACGCTATTGTGCTAGAATGTTCCGCTATGCGTAGTATTGTAAGTACGACGCTACCATGGTGACGTTAGGGGGGGACGCAAGAAAAGTGGCGCATCATAGCTGATGAGCCACTTTCTTGTAAACATGTCCCAATGGGACTTATGTACAAGTCCCTTGCGCCGGTGTGCGTCACTTTTTAAATGGGAAAAAGTGACTGACCGTCTGTGCAAGGGACTTGTAAATTTGGCATAGTTTGAGTGGTGAATTTTAAATCTAATCACGTGTGCATTCTGGGTGGTGATTTTAGATTATTTTAAATATCTTTTAATTTAATTGAATAGGAAGCAATGGAGTTGATCAAGTAATGATCAATTCATGTTGTCACTTCACTATAATTTACATAAATAAAAACGATTTGATGAATTTTGTGAACGCAAGATATTCAAACAACATCTTGGGAATTGGGCCTGATGCTTCATTATGGGCGATAGTGCCTCCTCGTTAAACCTCCCCCAAATATTCAGAGTAATACACATACTCAGCACAGGGCTCCACGGCTCAGGATTTTTCATCGCTCCCATTCTTCCTCTCTTTGAATCTGACCGTGTATCTGTTGGCAGTCTCATGTTTTCATTGACTTAATTAGTGAGACAGGAGAGGCCTACCCAACTCAAGATGGAGACTCTGGTGCTGTTGAGCTCAGACAGCCCAAAGTGTCATGGCTGCTGGGATGTGGAATGTGGGTCTGAGTCGCACGTCCTTCTGCATGTGTCACTCTTTTCAGATCCACTAGAGGGAGCGCGGAGATAAAATATTTTTATCAAGTGATTGCTGGCCGTAGAAGAAGAATTCTTTCGAAATAAGCCCAAAGAATATGTAGGGACAACTCCATATGAAGCTAGGAGAGGATACATGAAAGTATGCATAAATACGACGACAAAAGAGCGGTTATTAACGAAACGTTTTTTAGGGTGTACTTTGTTACATAAAATATAACCCAATTTTAAATCTCGCGGGGTTGCCTTTTGATTGTTGACGTTCCCCGTGATGCTGTGTATGTTGTCTTTTACTATTTAAATAATAAAAACACACCACACACAACATATCTCCGTACTGAACTAATAACTGTATTTATTACCTATCGAATCCGTGCCCATTTTATCGACCTTAGAAGGATGAAAGCTTGAGTGATACGCCTCACGATTCCAACTTGTGACTTGAAGGTTACAGGCGTATTTTTGCATAAGGCTCTCAACCCACTGTGTTAATCCACCAGATACCTTCGTTAGATTTTAGTTGTGTGTTTGCGTTTCTGGGAATTTATTGTTCATTCAGACTTTAATTCATACATTTCATTTGCAGCACCTGGTCTGTCACTATTGGCCATTCGTTGATGACAGTTGATGGAGAAGAGCTGTTTCTATGACTATGAAGGCTTCAACTCTACAGCTTTATCTACTCTTAAAAAGTCAACTTCAAACTTGTGATGGTCATGCCTGTCCCTACGGTTTGTTTACCTTCTATGGCCAAACCCTCTGAGCTGCCTTCTCTAACCTTTCCTTGTTCCACTGTGTTCTTGTAAGTGAGATAAAACCAAATGCACATCAGCCCAAACTTGTCCTAAAGGGTTAGTCTGGGTGAACTTCTAAGGGTTATCCTCTAGGGGTGGGTGATAAAGTCCTCTCCACTGGCAGAGTTGCAGAGTTTTGCCCACTCCGCACTCTGCTTGGAGCATGGAGTTCTGGACAAACTCCACTAACTGTCACATGGCAGAGTTTTTTCTTGCACACGGCTCATCAAAGTTAAGTTGGCAAGCGCAAGTGACAAAATCGAGTGCTAGACCGCCTCCCGGTGAGATTTCTCAGCGCGGGTGGTCGTGGCAGGTCGCTACCGCTCGCTTTGAGAAAGTTGTGGCTCGCGTTGAGAAAGCTGCAGCTCGAGTAGTCGAGCGGCAGAGAGGAGCAGAGCCCTGTGGCACACTGTGTGATGCCATTCGGGCAGGTTTTACAATGCGGGACACGCTCTTGGTGGTAAAAATCAGTGTGAGCAGCGTGACATACTGATTTCCACCACTCATGGAACTCCGCAAAATCTCGCAGAGTTTTTAGGAAACTCCGCGAGTTCTGCCCACCCCTAGTATCCAACCATGTCATATGAGGGTGGCATTGATGCCAGATTTTCAGGACATCCATATGGGACATATTTATTTTAAGTTCATCTAAATTCAGATTGTTTAAGCAGTGGCTATCCTGAAAATCTGGCGCAGATGCCAGGAATGGAGAAGAGGGCAGGAAAGGAGTTTATGTGCACCTGGTGTTTTGTTGACTGGAACACTCCCCATGTATTGAAAGAATACAAGTTACTAACTTAAAGTCAGTCATTAACAATCTTTGGGCACCCCCTTCCACGACTAGATGGATCCCTAAAACTGTTACTTCACCTTATGGCCCTGATGTGTCCAAATGTTGTGGACCAACTTTGCAAGCCCTTGTGCCAGGCAACATCCTCACAACCAGGCAACACTGGTCGAATGCATCCAGTGCTTTAAATGGGCAGGTGCTGGCAGGTACTCAGTACCTACACTTCTTTGAGAGGGAGATTACTTGCACTACTCAACAGAGATACAATACGTTTAATGTGAGAGTCCTGGCACTTCTTAGCAGCAACAAGTCCTCTGGGATAGTGAGACCCAGGGCTTCTAGTTTTCCATTTCAAGCACTGAATGCACCTCAGGCGATTACATCACAGTAGTATATGTGGACTATATTTTTGTCAAGAGTATTCTGGTACTGCATGGTCCAGGCTCGCTTTTTCCAAGGGTATCCGTTTGCCTTTCCCTGTAAAAACTACAGTAGCAGAAACAGACCTCCAGTTCCTTGTCTGAATCCAGGGTCACTTTGTCCCTTTAGGGCAGCCATCTTGGATACGGGGCAGCCATTTTGGACTGATATGTGTATTGTGTGCCCTTTGCCTAAGAATGCAGTGAAGTGTGAATAAAGGGACAGAATGCTGCCCACAGCTTATCTACTTAGGACCATATATGGCATTCTCTCAAGCTTCCCCACCACATTTTGATGTCCTCTGAACAAGAACGGAATTACATGTTTGAATAACCATTGACTTGGCCATTAATGTTTTGAGAGGCTTGGGTTTTCAAGTACCACTGATAGCACCAACAGTCTCATCCACTTGTGATTAGCCTGGGCCACATTCCAGTCCATTGTTTTTAGCTCGTCTGTACCAGAGTTGAATTATTTGCAAATCATTCTTCGTCTTGCTCCCTAAAGAGTCATTCCAGCTCAGCTGCCAGGACATTTTCCCTCTGATGGTAAAATAAGCAGCCCTAGACTGGTTTCATTCTTGTTAGGACTATGGCACACTGAGCTCAGGGTCCAGGTCTGAACCAGTGGCGGCTGCTGACTTTTAAAAGTGTGGGGTGTAATTCTTGGTTCGAATTCAAAAGAGCTTCTTCTTGAAGGGTTCTCTTACACTTTCTTCCACTAAGTTTACCATTTCTTTTTGACTCGGTCTCACTGGGTTTCACTAATTCACACAGTCTCACTGATTATAGTCTGACCCACTGTGTCTCACTCAGTCCCACTCATTCTCACTCATTCTGAATTACTCAGTCTTACTGTGGCCCACACACAGTAATGCATAGTTACACTTACTGTCATTCTCCCTCACTCATTCACATTCATTCTCATATATAATTGTCCTTACTATCACTCGTTGCCACTCACTCTGATTCACTCCTTCACTATCTCTCACTTTAGCTCACACACATAGTCACACAGGCATGCTCACAGTGCTGAAATGGCACAGGCACCGTCATGCACCGGTGTCAGCAATCAAACAATGTCACTACCTGCCTCAGTTTGTTGCTTGACCCAAAGCCGGGCTGCATTTTATTTTTATTATACCAAGAGTGAAGAATTATTCACTCTTGATACAATAAAAATGAACCACACAACAAGGAGGGTGTAGTGCACCTGTGGAGCCCATAAAGGAGAGCTGCCACTGATCCAGGGACACCCATCCATCAAACCAATCCATCCACTCAATCATCCATCCTTTGAATTATACAACCCCTTTCATCCACCCTTCCTTTTGCTCACCCATCTACCCTTTCACTCCATCTTTCTATCCTTTCACTCCATCCACCCATCCTCCTCCCTTTGGCTCATCCATATATCCACCCTTTCACTCAGCCATCCATTCTTACACACATCCATCCACCCTTTGTCCCATCCGTCCATCCATTCATCCATCCATCCATCCGTCCATTCATCCACTCACACATCTCTCCATTTACCCTTTCACTCACTCATCCATCTGTTCATCTTTTCATCCACCCATCAATTCACCCTTTCACTCATCCATCCATTCATCCATCCTTTCATCCAGACATCCATCTACCCTGCCTTTCACTCATCCATCCATTGTTTTACACATCCATCTTTACATAGATCCTTTCATTCATCCATATGTTCACTCCATCCATTCATCCAATCACCCATCCTTTTACACTTCCACTCATCCATCCCTTAACTCATTCTTCCATCAAGCTATCCTTTCACTCCTCCATCTATTCACCCTTATACCTATGTATCCATCCATCCATCCATCCATCTACCCTCCCTTCTACTCATCCATACATACTTTCACTCCATCCATCCACTCATCAACCCATTTACCCTTCCACTCATTCATCAATCCTTTCACTCATTCTTCCATCCATCCATCCATCCATCCATCCATCCATCCACTCTGTCATCATCCATAAATCCAGTGCTTAATTTATAAATAAAAAGGTGCCGTGCTAAAAAGCCCTCCTCTTAAACATGCGGCTGCTGCAATTAAATGTGCAAACACGAAATACTGAGGCAGCATAAGCCCGAAGCCATCTCGGACCTCTTCAATCCATTTACAGACACTCCCCGCCCCTTCAGCTCACTCCTGCAGCTTTCTGCTTTCTCCCCTTGTGATGCTTTTTCGTTTTTCTCTTCCTCCGTCTTTCCCAAACGTGTCTTTTGTTCGCAGCAAATGCTTGAGGCAGAAGACTAAGCGCCAGCCCCCAAAAATAAGTGCCGGTGCTCAGCACCGGAAACAACAAACACAAATTAAGCACTGCATAAATCCATCCTTTCACTCCTCATTCCATTTACCCTTTCACTCATCCATCCATCCATCCCTCCCTCCATCTATCCATTCATCCTTCCTTTCACTCACCCTCCCAAGTTAATTATGAGCTTTTGTGTGTCAAGATGCAGACAGAAGAGGCCCATCAAGAACACCACCCACCCTGAAGCTGCTAGAGCAAGGAGGGCGGTGAGGTGGGGAGGTGAAGATGCCCCTGATGCAGGCAAAGCTTAACTGCACACTTACCTCTTAGTACACTAGTGCAATTGTTGGCGGCTGGTTCCTTCCTTCTTTAGACCCTGTACAGAGTCGAGATAAGGAAGCACTTTGACATGCTAGCTCCATAATGTTATGTTATGTTATATGGATTTATATAGTTCCTAACTGCCCAAGGGCCTCGCAGCGCTCAAAACTGAAACCATAACATCACATAGAAATACCCCGGAAATCAAGCTCTAAATAACCATGTCTTTACGGCCTTCCTAAATGAAAGTTCCTGCCTCATTGCTCGAATATTAAGAGGGAGGGAGTTCCACAGCTTTGCTCCCTGATACGCCAGTGATCTTCCGCCCCATCTGTCTTTCTTCACTTTCGGGGTCACTGATAACAATGCTAAGGAAGATCTAAGTGATCTGTTTGGTGCACGGAAGGAAGCTAGAGACCTTAGCATTTCTGGGCCCTGGTTATGCAATACTCTGTACATAAGGCATGATGCTTTGAATTGTATCCTCTTGGCTACCGGGAGCCAATGTAGCGAGGAAATTCCTGCCTTTATAGATTGTTTCTTGGTGACATCCAGCAGCAGACGTGCCGAGGTATTCTGAACTCTCTGCAATCTTTTACTAACATAGCTTGGTGATCCAATAAACAAGGCATTTCCGTAATCAGTCCGAGAACCAATCAATGCCTGAACAATTAATCTTTTAGCTATGAATAGGAGAATAGTAAAAACCTTCCTCAACATCCTAAGAAGGGCAAAAGACGCGGCCGCTATTTTGTCAGCATGATGAGACAATGAGAGTTGTGGGTCTAGCCAGACCCCCAAGCTTTTAATGTTTTTTTCAAATTAAAACCAAATACTAAACATGTGTTACTGCCAGGCGATCAGCCCCCTGTCCCCTCCTACAGCCTGCCCCTCTGTGATGATTGTTGCCACCCACTCCCTCCTTGTCCTCATGGCCTGCCCCATCCCCTGCCATTGAAGTGAATGGAGCTTTGCTAACTCCTCCCAGGGCTACTGTTCATGCGCCCCAAAAGCTGTCAGATCACTTGTTTTCTAATTCAGCATTCACTGTCTGATGATGTCACTGTTGTAGCTTGTGTCTGCACATAGATGAAAACCTTGCGGTTGGCACTTGCAGGAGTACCTGTAAAGTTCACTAGAGTTCACCCAGGAGATTCAGTACACTGTCTTGGAGCAGTGATTGTTTTTCAGCTCCCTATTCTTGCCTCTCCCCGGAGGCTGGCAGGGCAACGCCCCTTGTGTCTATGAAGACCAGTCGCCCCAGTTCTGCACCTACCCCTTAATGACACCTCATACTTGGGGAGACTCAGACTGTAAATGGTGAGACGTCCCACGTGCAACAGCTCTGCCCAAATGTGAATTATCTGGTTCTCTGTCTTACAGAAGTCACACTTCACTGATGAGGCCCAACAAAGCAAGAACTGGGATGGGTTCCTTCTCAGAGTGAATGTGGCCTAGCAGTTTGGGCTGAATTGCCCCTATTGGAGTAGAAGGATGGCTGATTTGCATAATATCAGCTCTATCTGTAGTGGTCGTGACAGGGAAGATGACAGAGCCTTGAGGGACCCCAGGAGCGACCAGGATACACCGAGGCAGGAAAGTACCGATCTAGACTGGCTGAAAGTGATCTCTGAGGTAGACACTTGGCAATGCAGGCACACTCCCCAGCTCAAACGGCCTATTAAACCTTATGGGGCGGATTTACAAGCCCCTTTGTGTCACTTTTGTGCCATGCAATATGGTCCTGCATGGTGCAAGAATGATGCAAGCTCTAAATCAGATCTATGAAGCCATGCAAGGCCACTTTGCATGGCCATGCATGGTTTCATAGATCTAGAGTAATGTAACTCAGCGAAAATAGCTGTGTTGTGTTACTGTGCCCTGGGAAGGCATTCCATGGGTGTTGTGTTTGTGTTCCTACGCAACACCCATGGATTTTGACGCATCTCCAGGTTGACAAGGACATGTGAACCTGGGGATGCACAGAAACCAGGGGAGGTGCAACGAGGAGAAACATGTTTATTTCTCCTCATTTTTTCCTCTTTCTATGTGTGCTGCAGAATGCAGGAGGAAAAAGCATCCCAGGATTGTTTTCGTACTGGAAGGTGCCCCTTCCTGCACAAAAACAAACCTGCCTACAATGCAGACGTGCTTGCACCATGGTGCAAGGGTGCCTGCATTGGAGCTAGACAGACAAACTGTGCCGGCACAGTGGGGAAGGACAGGAATGCGCCGTATTGCATAGGTACTGTGCATTCCTGCCATTTCTCGTTGACGCGAAGGTGACTTGCTGCGCCTCGTCAAAAGCCCTTAAATATGGGCCTGTGTTTCTAAAAGCGGAGTCATCCCACACAACTCAAAATGTCCAGGCTGTATGCAGAGAAGCCGTGCACGTCTAGACCAGTACTGTGATATTTTACTCACTTCGGGCCTGATTTAGATGTTGGCGGATTGGGTGCTCCATCACAAAATTATATTCTATGGGATTTAGATTTTGGCGGACGGGATATCTGTCACCGTTGTGACGGAGTACTCTAAATCAGGCCTTTAATCTGTGACTCTGAATATTGTGAACTCCTTGAAGAGTTGGCTAACAGTGAGCACGTAGGAGATCAGTTTTGCTGACTGCGGTGCTGTGGCGTCTGGCACGTCAGAAACAGCATCAGCCTGAGAGCTCCATGCACAGATCTTGATATATGACCAGCCTCGCCTGTGCCTTATTAAATACAGAGCAGCTGGCCACCACAGGGCATTAGAGACTGCACAGAATCTTCTATAATTGGGGCGTTGGAAACTTGCCCAGTTCTTCCATAGTCGTGTTTTCCTTTCTGATTGTCTCATAGTCTGGGATAAAGAATGTCAGGTTTGTAAATTCATCAATCGCGGCTTCTGCACCCAGAGCAGAGTCCCATCCAGGAGTCGGAGTCATCGCAATGGATGAAAGGATGCAAGTGATGGATGGTTTGAGGCGCTGCTGGGTCCAAGCAGCTGGACTATTTCCAGTGCTGACAAGTTCTAAGGGAGGGGGAGAGTAGAAATTAAAGACCTTTAGTGATGTAGGCTCTTCTAGGGTAAGGGAAAAAGTAGTAATTACAGAGGGACTGGCCTGATTTTCACTCATCTGTCATTGTTTTTACACTTTGCAACTGGAAATTAACTGCAGGCCCAGGAAGAGGAATCCCGTTCCTGTGACTCGAGTGCTCCTGACACCTGGGATTTGCCAGATACTTTGTGGTCCACAGAAGGGTTAGCCGCACTCTTTCGATGGGATGCAAACTCTGAAAAGAAGGGCCTCTTGTTGAAATAAATCTTACTCGTGTTTCCTTTTGAAAAAGCAGCGAGCGGAGTCTTTCCAACTTTCCTCAACCAACAGGTTGTCTGTGGTCTCACCCACAGCCAGATGTCTCCTTCACAGACCAGCTGAGGGTAGGCTGTTGGCGAGAGGGACCTCTGCTTTTCTTGTCCTCCATGTTTCCGGCCCCTGTGGTTTCAATGTCCAGATTCACTTCCCTGGCAGTAGGCATGCTAGAAGTTTCTGAGTAGCCAGGGTCAACAATCTCACGCCGGGCCCTACATGTGACAAACACCTGTTTCTAATTTAAATAACACTGCAGTGCAAGTGTGTGGGTGTACCAGGAAATCTAAAGTGCACAGGCTGCCGAGTGTACCTAGTTAGGGGCCAGATGCATGAACAGATTTGGCAAACCCTACAATTTGCAAAATCGTGAGCTTAAAACTGCATCATGCCTTTTCCAAATGTACACAGACAGTTTTATAAATCCATTTTTTTCTGACTCGAAAAATTAGGTCTGCGACCCATGCAGAATCTCAATTTAGAAAGGTCCTAAAAGAGATGTTTCTTTCAAACTGTAAATTGGTTTGAAATACCAATGATTAGCAACTGCAATGCCTGTTGCAAACCTTTGAAGCAGTTACAACATCTCATAGGAAGTGGTAACTGATTTGCAAAGGGGAAGGGATCTCTTCCTCTTTGGGAATTATGGGCTTCATTTACGAGGTTTTGACGTAGGGCAGCGATGCAAGGATTCTTCGTGCTCTGCGCTGTGTCTAAAGATAAGGGCAGGAATGCATCTTATCTACAAGATACAGGCCATTTCTGTCCTTTTTCCCTGCGCTGGCATACAATGGGCTGCCATGTGTCTACAGGCACCCTTGAATCCTGGGCAAAGGGGGCCTGCGTTGCAGGGATGATTGTTTTTGTGCAGGAAGGGGCACCTTCCTGCACAAAAACAATCACAAGAGGCGTCTTCCTCTTTCTATTTGTGCTGCAGAATGCAGCACACATGGAAACAGGTAAAGTAGGAGAAATACAGGTAATGCTCCTCGTTGCACCTCCCTTACACCTCCCCCAGGGAGGTGTAGGTTTTTGCTGCATTCCCAGGTTTCCAAAATGTTATAAATCTAGGAATGAGTCAAATGCCATGGGCGTTACGTGGGACACCCACGGTAACGCCCATGGCACGCCTCCATCTTGCAGGGTGAGACAGCGCAGCGGCTCACGCTTCATTGCCTCAGTGCATATCTACAAGGCCATGAAAAGCCACATAGAGTGGCTTTACGTGGCTTTGTAGATATGGCCCTACAGTGTGCACCACCAGACCATCACTAAAAGTGACTTTCAGGCGGCGCACACAGGCTTGTAAATAAGCCCCTATGTCTCTAGCTTCAGGAGGAGTAGGCAGTGGTTTCCACCTCCCCCTGATGTTTCCCTAAATGGAATCTTTTACATGATTAAAGAAGCTTTGGTTCCTTTAAGGATCTTGGGCTGCTCTAAAAAAATAGTCTTCTGCTTGGGAATGGAAACACAGGTATGGTGGTCTCCTCTCCCTTACAGACCATGATCTCCGTGGAAGAAGCGAAACACAGAGGGTTGCAAAGTACGACCTCTCTCATTAATAATCATTAGTTAGGTTGTTCTACGACCCAATGTGATTCTGTGATTCAACTTTTTATTACATATGACATTTTGCAAAATTAAAATCTGGTTGCAAAAAGTAGGTATGCAATTTATGACTCATTTTTACAAATTACCTCCCTGTTCAGCTGCCCCCAAAATTCATAAGAAGTATTTAGATATTATGGCCCATATTTATACTTTTTTAGTGCTGCTGTTGCGTCATTTTTTGACGCAAAAGAGGTGCAAACTTACAAAATACTACTGTATTTTGTAAGTTTGCGCCACTTTTACATCAAAAAGTGGCGCAAATGTGGCGCTCAAAAAGTATAAATACGGGCCTATGTGCCTTTCTTTTTGCAGCTGTACACCTTCTCTGTCCTAAAGAAATAGCTATTGGGATTTCTACAAAGAAAATAGCAAATTTGAATTAGATATTGAGTTATTTCAGGATACCCCTCGGATGTGGGAATTTAGTAAATTCAGATAGTTTGAGGTCAATATGTCTGCATTAGGGTCTCTTAGTGCCACTCAGTGGATCTCCATCACATATATCATCTTTAGGATGTTATTTTATAGTAGTTTTTTTGTAGAACAGCAATGAAAGTTGAATGTCCTCTAGACATTTTACAAGTGGTTAGTGAGCTGAATGGTAACTCCCTGCTTAGAAGCTTTCCTGCTGGTGGAGACTCCTCCAGTGGGGGTAACCCTAGCATGATATCTCTATAGTGTAGGTAATCTTAGCATTAGATCTCTGTGGTGTAGGTAATCTTAGTATTGGATCTCTCTGGCCTAGGTAATCCTAGCATTAGATATCTGTGGAGTAGGTAATCCTAGCATTAGATCTCTGTGGTGTAGGTAATATTAGAATGAGATCTCTGTGGTGTAGGTAATCTTAGTATTAGATCTCTGTGGTGTAGGTAATCCTAGCATTAGATCTCCATGGTGTAGATAATTCTAGCATCAGATCTCTGCAGTGTAGGTAATCCTATCATTAGGTCTCTGCAGTGTAGGTAACCCTAGCATGAGATCTCTGTGGTGTAGGTAATTTTAGCATTAGATCTATGTGGTGTAGGTAATCCTAGTATTAGATCTCTGTGGTGTAGTTAATCCTTGCATTAGATCTCTGCGGTGTAGTTAATCCTAGCATTAGATCTCTGCATTGTAGGTAATCCTAGCATTAGATCTCTGCGGTGTAGTTAATCCTAGCATTAGATCTCTGCAGTGTAGGTAATCCTAGCATTAGATCTCTGTGGCGTGGGTAATCTTAGTATTGGATCTCTGTGATGTAGGTAAATTTAGCATTAGAGCTCTGTGGTGTTCGTCATTTTAGTATTAGAACTCTGTGGTGTAACTAATCCCAGTATTAGATCTCTGCAGTGTAGGTAATCTTAGTATTCAGATCTCTGTGGTGTAGGTAATCCTAGCATTAGGTGTCTGTGGTGTAGGTAATCCTAGTATTAGGTCTCTGTGGTGTAGGCAATCTTAGCATTAGATCTCTGTGGTGTAGCTAACCTTAGTATTAGATCTATGTGGTGTAGGTAATCTTAGCATTGGATCACTGCCATGTAGGTAATCCTAGCATTAGATTTCTGTGGTGTAGGTTATTTTAGCATTAGATTTCTGTGGTGTAGGTAATCTTAGCTTTGGATCACTGCAGTGTAAGTAATTTTAGCATTAGATCTCTGGGGTGTAGCTAATCTTAGTATTAGATCTGTGTGGTGTAGGTTATTTTAGCATTAGTGTCAACATCTGGGTAGTGTGCGCTCTACGGGCAACTGGAATGCAAAAACTCAGCACTCTCAAGATAATGTAATCTATGCATTGTGCTGATGTGCTGTTGTTTAACCTTTTGCATTGCAGAGTTTAATCCTGAAGACTTATGTTCAAGGTGCTTTTCTATACTGTTCATTTGCAATGTATTGCCGCAGGCTTTCAGAGTGTGTCAGGGTGTGGTCCCCTTTCCAGGGCCTTCTAGAATCCTTCCCTGCAGCATGCCTGGGTGTGGTTTGTGGGCTGGGCCAAGACTCTATAAAAGGGAGCCAGCACAGCTCCACGTGCTCACTATTCAGAGGTCCCGGTGCACAGCGGCAGCAACTTCCTGAGCTCCGGTTCCGGAGGCCTACTTTGATCTTCCAGGTCTCGCCCTTTCACTTTGCTGGGTGATTCTTGATCAGGGCGGTAAGGCGGAAGTCGAGCTGGGCCCCTGATCCCGTTCTCGAAGGATTTTGAGTTCTTGGGCCTCATTAGCATGATAAATCTATTTTGCTCTTGTGTGTGTGAAAGTGCGCTTGATGTTTAATGACATTTACATGCTGGCATTTGAATCGTCTAGACGCGTGATTCTTCCCTCGTATACAAATCTTGATATTCATTGTGCGCAACCATTTAATGGCATTTACAAGGTTGCATTCGAATTGGCAAGACGTGCAAGTCTTTACTCAAGTACAAATCTTGATATTCATTGTGCGCAACCATTTTATGGCATTTACAGGTTGCATTCGAATCGGCAAAACGTGCGATTCATTTCCTGTGCTTAATTCATGTTATTCATTGTACGCTACCATTTCTTGGCATTCATATGGTGGTATTCGAATCGGCAAGACGCGCAATTCATTTCCTGTGCTTAACTCATGTTATTCATTGTACGCTACCATTTCTTGGCATTCACATGGTGGCTTTCGAATCGGCAAGAAGCGCGATTCATTTTCTTGTGTCTAATTCATGATATTCATTGTGCGTTACCATTTCATGGCATTCACATGGTGGTATTCGAATCGGCAAGACACGCATTTCATTTCCTCTGCTTAATTCTTGATATTCAGTGTACGCTACCATTTCTTGGCATTCACATGGTGGCCTACAAATTGGCAAGACGTGCGATTCATTCCTTGTGTTAAATTCATGATATTCAATGTGTGCTACCATTTCTTGGTATTCACTTGGTGGCCTTCGAAACAGCGAAACGCGCGATTCATCTCTTGTGTTTAATTCATGATATTCATTGTGTGTTACCACTTCATGGCATTTACTTGTTGACCTTCGAATCAGCAAGACGCGCAATTCATTTCTCGTGCCTAACTCATGTTATTCATTGTGCACAATCATTTCATGGCATTTACAAACTCCTGTGGAAATCCGCTATGTGCGTAATTCATGTTCTTGCATTCTAAGAATCTAAAGTGCTAGAATTCTGGATGTTACATTCTATGTGCATGTAAGGTCTTTAGTAAAATTCCTATTGTTTTCCAAGGAACATTTGGATGGCCTTTATCCTCATGTAATGAGTCCGTGTTTGTTCTGGGACATTGTTCTGGAAGGTTCTTGGATTCCTAGAACAGTATGTTTCAATTCATGAAAATTCCATATGAAACATTGTACTAACCATTTTTGATTCTTTTCCAGGTACCTAGATTTAGTGAGGCCTAATTAGAGTCTAGTTCTAGGCCAATCATGTTTTCTTAATCTAGGTATTATTTCATGTTCCGAGTATCACAGAACTCTAGACTCAACAGAGTGTATTTCATGTTCCGAGTATCACTGAACTCTAGACTCAACAGTGTGTTATTTCATGTTCCGAGTATCACTGAACTCCAGACTCAACAGAGTGTTATTTCATGTTCCGAGTATCACTGAACTCTAGACTCAACAGAGTGTTATTTCATGTTCCGCGTATCACTGAACTCTAGACTCAACAGAGTTTTATTTCATGTTCTGAGTATCTCTGAACTCTAGATTCAACAGAGTGTTATTTCATGTTTCAAGTATCACTGAACTCTAGACACAACAGAGCGTTATTTCATGTTCCGAGTGCCATAGAACTCTGGACTCAATAGAGTGTTATTTCATGTTCCAAGTATCATTGAACCCTAGATTCAACAGAGAGTTTTTATGAATCTAAATGTGGTTTTGAATCTGATGTTGTGTTGTTTAATCTTTTGCTTCCCACAGGTCTCCTTCCCCGCTGTTCCCATCCTAATCCCCTTTTCCCCACTTGGACTCTCTTAGACTCTGTGACATTCTAATCAGAGTATTGGAGCTGTCTTGTGGTGGACGTGTTGGGAACGTGCGCAGACCCCGAGGATCTGGTGACTCTGACAATTAGATCACTGTGGTGTAGGTAATCCTAGCTTTAGATTTCTGAGGTGTAGGTAATCCTAGCATTAGATTTCTGTGATGTAGGTAATCGTAGTACTAGATCTCTGTGGTGCAATGAATCCTAGCATTAGATCTCTGTGGTGTAGGTAATCTTACCATTAGATCTCCGCGGTGTAGGTAATTTTAGCATTAGATCACTGGGATGTAGGTAATCCTAGCATTAGATCTCTGCGGTGTAGGTAATCTTACCATTAGATCACTGAGGTGTAGGTAATCCTAGCATTAGATCTCTACTGTTTAGGTAATTTTAGTAGTAGATTTCTGTGGTGCAGGGAATCCTAGCAATAGATCTCTGTGGTGTAGGTAATTTTAGCATTAGGTCTCTGTGGTGAAGGTAATCTTAGCATTAGATCACTGGGGTGCAGGTTATCCTAGCATTAGATCTCTGCAGTGTAGGTAATTTTAGCATTAGATCTCTGCGGTATAGGTAATCTTAGCATTAGATCACTGGGGTGTAGGTAATCCTAGCATTAGATCTCTACTGTTTAGGTAATCTTAGCATTAGATCACTGTGGTGTAGGTAACTTTAGCATTAGATCACTCAGATGAAGGTAATCCTAGCATTAGATCTCTGCGGTGTAGGTAATCTTAGCATTAGATCACTGTGGTGTAGGTAATCCTAGCATTAGATCTCCGTGGTGTAGGTAATCCTAGCATTAGATCTCTGTGATGTAGGTAATCTTAGTATTAGATCTCTGTGGTGTAGGTAATCCTAGCATTAGATCTCTGTGGTGTGGGTAATCTTAGTATTAGATCTCAGTGGTGTCTGTAATACTAGTATTAGATCTCAGTGGTGTAGGTAATCCTAGCATTAGATCTCTGTGGTGTAGGTAATAGATATCTGCGGTGTAGGTAGTCCTAGCATTAGATCTCAGTGGCATAGGTAATCCTTGCATTAGATCTCTGTGGTGAAGTTAATCCTAGCATTAGATCCCTGTGGTGTAGGTAACCCTAGCATTAGATCTCTGGGGTGTAGGTAATCTTAGTATTAGATCTCTGCAGTGTAGGTAATCTTAGCATTAGATCTCTGTGGTGTAGGCAATCCTAGCTTTGGATGTCTGTGGTGTAGGTAATCCTAGCATTAGATATCTCTGGTGTAGGTAATCTTAGTATTAGATCTCTGTGGTGTAGGTAATGTTAGCATTGGATCTCTGTGGTGTAGGCAATGCTAGCTTTGGATCTCTGTGGTGTAGGTAATCTTAGCATTAGGTCTCCATGGTGAAGGTAATCTTAGCATTAGATCACTGGGGTGCAGGTTATCCTAGCATTAGATCTCTGCAGTGTAGGTAATCTTAGCATTAGATCTCTGCGGTGTAGGTAGTCCTAGCATTAGATCTCAGTGGCGTAGGTAATCTTAGCATTAGATCTCTGTGGTGTAGGCAATCCTAGCATTGGATTTCTGTGGTGTAGGTAATCCTAGCATTAGATCTCTGTGGTGTAGGTAATCTTAGTATTAGATCTCTGTGGTGTAGGTAATCCTAGCATTAGATCTATGTGGTGTAGGTAATTTTAGCATCAGATCTCTGCGGTGGAGGTAGTACTAGTATTAGATCTCTGTGGCATAGGTAATCTTAGTAGTAGATCTCTGTGGTGTAGTTACGTCTCCCAGATAATTCTAGAGTGATGGGCCTTTCTGTGAAAGACCATTCCTGCCAAAAGTTGAAAAAATTGGATCTGGCAGCCATGCACCAACATTTGGATCCTACAAGACGAACATCTCTATAATTAAATCAAAAAAGTTACCTCAAATCAAATTTATTGATTCATTCACATTTCTCCGCTCAGAAAGGTTGTAGCAATCATTTGTGTAATATCTTGTGAGAAAGTCTGAGGGATGGTGAGAGGAGGGGAGAATGGGAGGAAGATAAATGAAGAAGGGAGTGAAAAAATACGGTGGTAGGATCAGTGAGTTAGAATAAGTCATCCTCCATGTGCAGATATATCAATAGTCTGCTACGGTATGTGTGCCTATATGTGATGTTGTAGTGTCTGTTTTGTATCTTGCGTACAATGCCATGTGTGCTACTTTGTCTGTTGGTGTGTGTATCTTTGGATTCACTATGAATGTTAGCTGTTGTGTGCATTGTCATAAAAGAACTGTCCCCTGCATTGTAAACATGTGTACTTCAGTCCTAAGTGCCCGACTGCAAGTGAAATTAGTATTTAAATTTGGACCTAGCATCATGCAAATCTAGTGTGTGCTCAGAGGCTTAGGCCTGTCCCTAACAACGAAAGATCATTTTAGTCAGTGGACTGACGTTCATGCCTTTGGTGTATGCCACAAATCTATGGTGGCAGAGTACAATGTACTTGAATCTATAGTTTGACCAGACCTTTTTAAAGTATCAGTGAGAGTGCAGTCTAATTATCTCCCTTTCGTATCCCCCTTTCTTTAAAGTTCTGCTGTTACATGAACCCAGGAGCCTTGCTCTGACATTCCCTGTGCATTGGTGTCGGTCTGTCGGTACAGGTAGTGTGTGTCATGTGTATGGCAAGAATCTGTGTTTTGCATGAGTCTGTGCACTGCGGCCAGTGGTATCCATCTTAAGGGGCCCTGGTTTAGTGTAGGACAAGATGGAGAATGAGATCAGCTTCCCCTGACAATAGTAGGTTATTTTCTGCAGCCCTGTTTCTGGAGGCTCAAGACACAAACATGGAACAGAGAAAGATGGAGGTATGGCTACCTTTAGAAATTCCAGGAGGTCCTTGTTAGCAAAGAAAATCCTGATTAGTCCTACCTGAGAACTGCCAGAGTGAGGTATGGGAATGAAGTTTCTGTGAAGAAGACGTTTCTGGACAGGACCCGCCCTTTTGTCACTCTCTGAATATTGCTTCAGGAAAGCTGATGACAGCCAGGTAGAGAACTTATTGTGCACATGTTATGGACCCTCCTACTTAGAGTCAGCCCCACGGCTACCTGTTGTTCGAGTCAATGCTTTGGACATAAGATGCTTGGTGCTCAGCCTGAAAGTGACATTTGAAAGAGAAGCAACCAATATGGGTTCAAAAGCTTTAGACAGTTTATCCACATCCCCTGTCTGGAAAATGTGCATAAACGTGGGATCCAAACCTCCCCACTTGTTCCAGTCTCATGTACTTCTTGACCAAAAAGGAAGTGCTCTACCTAGTGCTTAACGAGCTGCTGTGCAACCAGGGCTGGTGTCTGCTTGTCTGTCTGTCTGTCTGTCTGCCAGTCTCCCAGAGGTGAGGGGACATCACCTGAATTCATCACTTTGTGAGGGGGCCCTAGAGTCTTCCTAAAGGGCCTGTATCCCTTCAACCCACAGAGAGAGGCAAGCCTTGCCTTGCAGGAAGAGAGACTGCCCAGAAAGAGAAGTGTAATGATGTAACATGGCTCCATGCCAGAACACTGGGCATGGAACCAGCTTGTTCTGAGGTTCTGTGATGCAGGGTTCTCTGCATGACAGTTGATATGCTGGCTGTTGGTTGGACTCAATTTCCTCGAGGATCAGGAGATGGGTCATTTCCTTACAGGAGTATAACTTCATGTTTGAATACATTCCGGGAAAGACAAATGTAACGGCAGACTGTCTGTCGAGATTGGTGGAGGTGGTAGGGAATGATAAATCTCAGGATGAAAATGATCAATGTGATGCTGAGTGTGGCATAAGAGTTTGTGATGTTACGCTGGGGGCTGTAAAAGAAGATGAATGGAGGGATGAGTTGCAAAAGGATAGTGAATTGTGTTCTGTGATGTCTCTTTTGGAACAGCATAAGTCTCGAAGTCTGGTTAAACCTTGGTCGTTAGTTGCAAATGAGTTAGCCGTTGTTGATGGTATTCTAATGAGGGGCACAAGAATGATTCCCCCATTGAGTTTGAGAGAAGTCATCGTGAACATGGCTCATGAAGGGCATATGGGCATTTCTAAAACCAAAGAGCGCATCCGTCAGGATTTCTGGTGGCCTGGATTAGATTTGATGGTGGAACGTACTGTTAGGGAGTGTACACCTTGTTAAGCTAGTGATAAGGTGCTCAAACCAAGATGTTCACCTATGGTTTGTAGAAGTTTACCAAAAAGTCCATGGGATGAATTAGCTATCGATATTGTGGGGCCATTGCATGGAGAACATCAGACTCCTTACCTGTTGGTGTTGCTGGATTTGTATTCACGATGGGTGGAGGTGAGTTTGGTGAGAGAGATCACTTCTCAATCTGTGATCAGTTTTTTAGAATCTGTGTTCAAACGCGAGAGTTTTCCTAACTCTATTCTTTCTGACAATGGTCCGCAGTTCTGTTCTGCTCAGATGGAGGAGTATTTTGTAAAATGTGGAATTGTACATAAAAAAATTGCGTTATATCATCCAGAGGCGAATGGTGCTTTGGAGAGATTTAACAGGACTTTAAAAGAGAGTATACAATTAGCAAAGGTAAACTGTTTAGATTGGAGAAAAGAACTGCAGGGTCGTATAACAGCTTACAGGTACACTCCTCATGCATCAACGGGGAAGACTCCTTTTGAACTGCTCAGGGGAAGGTCTCCAAATACTTGTTTGTGTCCTGGCTGGATGGTTGCTGGGAAGGGTTTGAAAAACAATGGTATTGGGGAATGGAGAGACAAAGAAGTGTCTCTGCAAAGCAAAAGGAAGATTTATGTTGATAAAAGGAATAATGCGAAAGTTACAAATTTTGAGGTTGGAGATAAAGAAAAGGTCAAAGCTCCTGTTGGGTGTCACAATTGGTCAAAATATACCTCTCCAAAAACTATCATTAAGCTGTTTAAAAATGCTGTCAAGACGGATGATGGTCGCATCTGGAATCATAGTCGTGTAGCACATTTTGGGGGGTGTGGTGTGGCCGACAGGAGAGATGATACTTCTTATCGTTTTCCCTCTGACATTGATTTAAGGTCTGATCATACTCGTAGGAGTGTCAGAACACGCAGGTTTCCTTTACATTTGCGTGATTTTGTGTAGTTCTTTCTACCCTCTTTTTCTTTCTGTTCAAATGTGTTTTTGTTCTCATGTTACTTCTGTTCTAATGTAAAGAGGAAGAAGTGTAATGATGTAACATGGCTCCATGCCAGAACACTGGGCATGGAACCAGCTTGTTCTGAGGTTCTGTCATGCAGGGTTCTCTGCATGACAGTTGATCGGCTGGCTGTTGGTTGAGGCTGTAATAAATACCTCCTACCACATATCTTCATCTGGTGTGGATTCACATTATTACAAGAAGTCCAGCATATTTCTGGCATGAAGAGGAAGATGATGACCCTCGGGAGTGACCCGGGAGTGACGTGTGCTGTTAGAGGGAATCTGGAGTTCTCTCATCGCTCTGCAAAGTACCTGAATGAGATGTAACATGATTGTACCAAAGCATAAATTCCTGTGTCACCTGGAAACCTACCCTGGGCTAAAGAAACTGGTCCTGCTTACGTGATGGAGCTGCAGTCACAGTCCCCGCTAAAGAAGATTCATTGTCGTAAAGGTGGGAGTGAAATCAGCATCCACCGGACTGCTGCAAGCAATCAGAAGGTAAAGTGCACATCTTTCCCTGCACCTGGGGATGAGATATTTAAAGTGGTGAGTCCACCAAGCCCTCTTTACACTATCTGTTAGTGGAATGAAAAACACAATGAAGTGAGTTGTTCCTGAATCAGTGAGAACATTTCAGCAATGTGGCCTGAGCCTAGTCCATTAGTGAATTGGGGATGGTAATAGAGGGATTTCAACCATAAAGGTTACTGGAAACCAGTGGTGTGTAGTACACCACTGTTAAAAAGCAATTTATGACTATGCATCAGATTATGTAGTATTTAGTTCTGCTGTGAGATTAAAGTATTTTCTTTTTCAATAAGAGGTAAGTAATGAGCTGCACTTTGATATTGTGTCCGTTAGTTGGCTGCAGTGGCGGCCAGCTCGTATTTACAATGAGGGACAAGATAAAATAAAAGAAAACACCTGCCTCGACATGATCTTCTCTCCTCGCGTTGTGTGGCTGTTGTGTTCTGAGCGCTTGCCCCATACCCTACCTCCTCGTGAAGCCTATGAATTCTCATTCTCTCTAACCTGAGAATCATGTGAGGAAAGGGTGTACCTGGCCCAGTTTGCAGAGCCATAGTAGGCTGGTTCCTAGGACACCAGTGGCAAAAGGCATCAACCAACATGGTTTGAGCCAGTAGTCCCTGCCTGCCTTGTGCCCCACCCGAAAGAGGTCTAACATGCATTGATGCTGGAACAGTTGCTCTGTCTGCACTTGTCCATGTATGTGGGCATGTGTTTCTTTGGGTGTGTGTGTGTGCTTCTGTTTAAATGCACTCAGTAAAGCCAGTCTCTTGGGCTAGCCATTGCTTGTTTATCATTAGCATCCAATGCAAATATGCTACATTTCTTGACCTCTTTTATGCAGTCTGCACACTTAGATGTAGAAGTTGTTTTTGGTACTTTATGGTATTCTCATACATTTGTTTATGAATGAAATGACTGTTTTAGCAAGGTCAGCTTTACTTCTGCACCTTTGATCAGCAGTACATTGGGCTTATCTACTTCTAAGTAGAAAACAACTTAGGTTGTATTGCCAGAGGCTGCAATCTATCGCCAGGCATTAGTGTGATATTTCAGTGTATACACTTCTAGATGATGGACTATTTGCACATGGACTTTACCCATAAACATGGTGCAAATATATTGTAGCAAAAAAAGAAATACATGACATGGGCTTGCTGGAAATGCACTTTTCAGATGTAAAATGGTCCCTGATGCATTCCAATGGAGGCAGAAGGCCAAACCCAATCAGTCAATATAAAAATGATGAGACTAAAATACTCCTGTGGCTGATCAAGATGTGAGTGACCGTGTCTTAAGCCAAAGGCTGAAGCCTCCAGAGCCAAATAAGCTACTGTCTGAAGGAGGCGGATGCCAAGGTCCTTTCTGTGTATAGAGAGTGTGTACTGAAAACAATGTTTGCCATGGACAGCACAGGTGCCCTTACATGTCAAACCTAAAAAAAGGTGGGATGGAGTACGATTAAAATGATCATAAGATCAATGTCTTGTTGAAGAGGTTGGTTTTCAAGGGTGGATATTGATCTCAGATGAGGGCCCGGCGACTTCCACGGATAGACTCTCTTTGTGCTTTCCTCTTTTTGGGACAGAAAGTAAAATATGCTTTGCAGGATCTCAGTGCCTTCGACACCGTCTGCCACCACACCCTTCGCACACGCCTCTACGATGCAGGGATCCGCCACAAAGCCCTGGACTGGATCACATCCTTCCTCTCCGGCAGAACCCAAAGAGTCTGCCTCCCTCCCTTCCTTTCTGAAGCCACCAAGACCATCTGCGGCGTTCCCCAAGGATCCCCACTCAGCCCGACCCTTTTTAACATCTACATGGCACCGCTCGCCAACATAGTCCGATCCCACAACCTCAACATCATCTCTTACGCAGACAACACCCAGCTGATCCTCTCACTCACCAAGGACCCCGCCACCGCCAAAACCAACCTCCACAACGGATTAAAGGCCATCAGCATCTGGATGGAGAGCAGCCGCCTGAAACTGAACTCAGACAAGACGGAGATCCTCATCCTCGGTTCCAACCTCTCTGCATGGGGCGACTCCTGGTGGCCGGCCACCCTAGGAACCACACCGACGCCCACCTACCACTCACGCAACTTAGGATTCATCCTAGACTCATCGCTCACCATGACCCAGCAAGTCAACACCGACTCATCTTCCTTCTTCAACACCCTCCGCATGCTCCGCAAGATCTTCAGGTGGATCCCTACCGAAACCAGAAGGATGGTCACCCAGGCCCTCATCAGCAGCAAACTGGATTACGGCAAGGCTCTCTACGCAGGAACTACGGCCAAGCTCCAGAAAAAACTGCAACGTATACAGAACGCATCCGCACGCCTCATCCTCGACATCTCACACCGCAACCACATCTCAGCCCACCTGAGAGATTTACACTGGCTCCCCGTCAACAAGAGGATCACCTTCAAGCTCCTCACCCACGCTCACAAAGCACTCCACAACGCCGGCCCTGCCTACCTCAATGAGCGACTCGCCTTCTACATTCCCAACCGTCAACTCCGGTCCGCCAACCTCGCCCTCGCTACTGTTCCTCGCATCCACCGTACTACAGCCTGCGGCTGCCTCCAAGACCTGGAACTCCTTCCCTGTCCACCTACGACAGACCCAGGACTTGCTGACCTTCAGGAAACGCCTCAAGACCTGGCTGTTCGAGCAGTAGCGCCCCCCCTTCAGCGCCTTGAAACCCTAGTGGGTGAGTAGCGTGCTCTACAAATGACTGATTGATCGATTGATTGAGTGCCAGACAGTGGTGCAATGCAAAATGATGTGCCCCCACCTGCAGAATGTGAGAAGGGGTCCCTGAGTCTCCCATAGCTCACATATATGCATTACCCTTTGGCTGAATGGGCCCCCCTTGAATGTCTGTGCCCCTCTGGTGGGTTGAGGGCCCGCTGCCCAACAGGGGCTGCTGGGGGCAATCGTTACGCCCCGGGCCCGACTCGGATGCTGTCTTTACGTGGAACCCTCTTTGATTTTTATTTTTTGGTGCACCAGAACTGAGTTAATATATTTTAGGACATGTTTCTTTAGGTTGAAGCAGTAGAAGGTATTTAGAAATTAGGTGAGTGGGAGCACTGTGGTACATCGACAGTGCTCTGGCCCTGCCAAATCTGCAATTTTCTTTCCGTGTTTGAAATCAGGTGAAACTCTAGCTTTACACTGGAGAAGCCTCATCTGACTCTACCAACATGAATATCTGACCCTGCCACAGAGCCATCAGGGTGTATTGATGGTCACCAAACCCTATTTAAGGTGGGGTGACTGTCACTAGTTCAACCTACTCAGGACTTCTTCCTGCACATGAAAGTCCTGGATAGGGAAAACATACATTAGGGGTTTGTTTCTTGAAAACAGAAACAAATTCCAGTTGAGCACAACAAAAATGGTCCATGCTTGGCACATGTCAAGGCTTTCAGTGGAGCTTCCACACCGGTGGTGCCATAAAGGCCCGCCAGCCTGACGGATATCTGTAAATCTGCTGGATCGTCACCCTCCAGGGGAGCAGAAGTCAAAGCCTCCAATGACCTGGCAGGCCACAAGGGTCTAAATGACCACTGCAGTCTCACTGCATGGCTTCGTATTCTTTGGAGCTTTCTCAAGTCCCTCATTGGGCGCCAACATCATAACCAAAATTGTTAAATGATAAAAACATATCAACCAAATGTGTGGAATAGCCATGTAAATGTAGTGCTGACTAATTCTGCTTATAAAGCCAATGCTTTGAAAAGGATTCAATTTCTCTAAATCTGTAAAACATGAATAGGTAATATTAACACTCGATTCCCCCCCCCACCCAGAAAACCACCTATAAAAGTGATGTTTTGGACTATCTCCAGAAAAAGAACCCTTGTGTATTAAACATCACCTGTCACACAGTTGGTCATTCAGGATCCATGGAATGGACCACAGAGGAACAACATTGATTTATGTAGATACTGTGAGGAACTTCTTTCACATTAGCCAGAGCCATCATCGCGGTAAAGTTTCTGATGATAGAATACAACAAAAATAAAGTTACATGAACTGTTCCCATGAGGACCAATTTCAATACTGATGTGTATAAGGCAAGACTTTGTCTAGAGTGGCACAGTGGGCATAAAACGATGGGTTGGAATCCTGCCCAAGGAATTTGGCAGATGTTAGACTATTTGCAAGCATCCCTCCCACCAGCTTTTGTGTGATTGTTACAAAACTAGCAACATTGGCAGACTGGCATTCACAAGTCAGTTTAAGGAACAAAAAAGTGATGGGTGGAATACCTTTATTAAACTCAGCC
Source organism: Pleurodeles waltl (assembly GCF_031143425.1). Classification (NCBI taxonomy): domain Eukaryota; kingdom Metazoa; phylum Chordata; class Amphibia; order Caudata; family Salamandridae; genus Pleurodeles; species Pleurodeles waltl. Next base: position 22,632,649 of record NC_090448.1, on the reverse strand, counting down.
ACTGGTAATTATCCAGGCCACATTTCAGTCCATGTCTTTTTAGCCCAATATTCCACTCCAGTTAGAGACCACCCACAGAAAAACAGTCTTGATCTTGCTGAAATGCCAGATCAAGTCCCTCAGACAGGAGCACAAGCAACTGCAGTTAGGATGTGGAGGGAGCAACATTTAAGAACATTTTGAGGAAAGCATTCACTCTTCTGAAAATGTTGATTTTCATTGTCTTATGTCTTTTAGGTATTGTCAGAGATTGTGTCTAACATGTAATGATACCTGTTCATTTTGGGTTAATGCTTCCATGCTATGTAAGAATGTTGCAAAATATTTAAAGAAACACAACTTTCTATAGGAAACAGATACAAATGTCTTTCTACGTTACTGAACATTAGAGCAATTGTGAAAGCAAAGAAAATGCAATAGAATTCATCTGATGCTAGTCTTGCAAAGAGAGAATGAATTAAAAAACAACCCTTTTACTTTTGCTCCAAAAGTTTTAGTAATGGGGGTTTAAGACGTCTTCTGCATAATGTTCTCGCAAGACCTCATGCGTGGTGCTGGGGAGAGTTCTGCCTCTGTACACAAAGTAAGTGGAATACATGAAATAAATTACAGGGGACAGAACTTGATTGTAAAGTTGTGGTTGTGTGGAATAAAGACATATTTTTAATCATTGAGGTTTCCTTTCTTCCTTTCTCATGCCACGGGCACCAAAGTATTTATGGTTTTGCTCAGGTTCAAAAAGAACAGCTGTGGCGTTAACCTATGAAATTTAATTGTGTTATTGATAGACATTCTCTCAATATGTGCCCTCAGGGTAACTTTACGATTGGAGATTTGCCTAGGATGTTAAAGGAATGTTGATCAAAAGCCAAGTCTTCCCTCTAGTTACAGATTATGGCCCTCATTCCGACTTCGGCGGACGGCAGGCGCCGCCCGCCGGTCGGAAACCGCTGAATGACCGCCCCGCGGTCAAAAGACCGCGGCGGCCATTCCAACTTTCCCGCTGGGCCGGCGGGCGACCGCCAAAAGGCTGCCCGCCGGCCCAGCGGGAAAGACCCTGCAACGAGGAAGCCGGCTCCGAATGGAGCCGGCGGAGTTGCAGGGGTGCGACGGGTGCAGTGGCACCCGTTGCGATTTTCAGTGTCTGCAAAGCAGACACTGAAAATCATGCTGGGGCCCTGTTAGGGGGCCCCTGCACTGCCCATGCCAGTGGCATGGGCAGTGCAGGGGCCCCCAGGGGCCACACGACACCCGTTCCCGCCATCCTGTTCCTGGCGGTAAAAACCGCCAGGAACAGGATGGCGGGAAGGGGGTCGGAATCCCCATGTCGGCGCTGCAAGCAGCGCCGCCATGGAGGATTCCCTGGGCCAGGGGTAAACCGGCGGGAAACCGCTGGTTCCCCTTTTCTGACCGTGGCTTTACCGCCGCGGTCAGAATGGCCCTGGAAGCACCGCCAGCCTGTTGGTGGTGCTTCCGTGGTCCCCGGCCCTGGCGGTCATGGACCGCCAGGGTCGGAATGACCCCCTATGTCTTCCTTTGTATATTGTTAAAGCTAAAAGGAGGATACAGTGCCTGGGGCCACAGGAGAAGGCATCAAGCTGCTAAACTGTTAATTGCAGATTTGGAAGCCTGAACTCGAATAATATCTTTTTTCGCTGGTCCACCATGTAAGATCCTTCACCATGTACACAATTCTGTGGTTCTCAGTTCACTTTTCTGGGAATTTTGTGTGCAATTAGGAGCAGAATGAAGGTCATCTGTACAAAAATGTCCTTTGCATTTGCACCCACTGAGACATGTGGCCTAGAGTATGAATAAATATCTTGGATCCTGGTGCATATTAGGACTACTTTGAAAAGACTTCGAAGACTGATGGGCACGTATGATGGGCTGGGATCAGCGATGATTCTTTGGGATTCTGCCTCTGCTGTGCTTCTTTGTACATCTTATAAACTAAGGCCCTGATTGATTTGGATCTTGGCAGACGAGTTATTCTGTCACAGCGGTGATCAATCAATCAATCAATGTTTATAAAGCGCAGCTACTCACCCGTGAGGGTCGTAAGGCACTGGGGGTGTGGGGGGTAGAGGGACCTCAACTGAAAGCCACCAGGGTTCCTGGCGCTGGGCGCAGTCCAGGCGCGGACGGGCGCAACTGGGTTTGCCTTTGGCAGGGCTGCACTGCGGCAGCTATTAAGAAGGGAAGGGGGCGGGGGAGCAGTCAGCTGGGAGGCGGGAGGATGGGAAAGGTGCTTCGCGGGGAGGGGGACAGAGGAAGATCAGAGAAAGGAAAATGCACTAGGGAAAAACGAGGGGTGATAGAAGAAAAAGGCAGAAAATGCAAAAGTGAAAGAGCGACAGAGAGAAGAAAAGAAAAGGCAAGTGATAGAAAAGAAAGGCAGAAAATGCAAGAGTGAAAGAGCGACAGAGAGAAGAAAAGAAAAGGAAAATACTTACTTGTGGTGGCCACTAGACCATCAGGGATGAGGCGCAGGGAGAGCCTGCGGGTGGAGGAGGGCCTCGAACTGAGAGTCAGGATACTCTCAGTTCGCCCCAGGCAAGAGGCAGAGGCAGCAGCAGCCAGAGGAGCTGGGGAGGGCAGCAGACACCGACAGATGGATATCTCAACCGCTGAATTATAAATCCCATAGGATAAAATGGGATTTATATCTCTGCCCTCACAGTCTGATCTTGGGTGTATTTCAAGCAAATCAACTCAAAGTTCCCAGTGTGTTGAGGACTTCCTGAGCTATATCAACGTCAGTCGTTGGCAGGGATGTGAAGACAATTTAAGGTACAGTGTTTGAAGTATTTCAAATTACAGAGGACTGACGATTTGCCTTATACACTGCTGACCTTGGCCAAACATCTGGGGTTGGATGTATAAGAAATACTTCCACTCTTGGTTAAATCCCATCCTCAAAGATCACTGTTGATCACTGTGGGGAATGAAAAGTCAAAAAGATCATGTCCCTCACTGGAAGAAATGGACAAATTTAAGGCACGTAGCAGAGAAGTTGAACAGACCGTAGCCTCCTCTCTATGCTGTCCTTTTATGAACTTAAAGAGCTGCCATAACTTCTGGGCAAGTTGTACCAGGAAGCGTATCGCTCTGCCATCTTGGACTGAGAACTTGTCATTGACATTCGGGGACAATCACAGCAGTTATATGGGGAGGATTTACTAAGTCGAACATCCATGCCGGGGATGATAGTTCATTATGAACAAGACCTCTCTAGGGTGTGTGGATTCAAGACCTTATGCTCAGAAGGGTAAATGCCTTCAAAGGCAGCCATAGAAGGCCCCTGGATGGGAGGTGGTTGACAGCTTAATTTAGTCCTGTCGTAGCTGAAGTTCCCCTTCTGCCTGGCAGGGATCTCTGTATTGTAAACAGAGCCACTTTTATGGCAGCTTGCTTTTCATCAGTGAAGTTTGACATGCAGGCCCCATGTTTAAAGCACTCACCCACAAACCTTTTTGCTCAGAGAAAAGGAAATCCCAAAGCAGGAGCCTTTTGTCTGAACAAAAAATAACCGTCCCTGATGCGCAGGAAGAGTATTCTTTGTCCTAGGACACTTATTTCTTTGAGCGTGTCTGCCATGCACCTCATGGCAGACAGAGGCAGACAACCATTACTGTCACCCAGTGGTCCTCTGGTAAATGGTCCTCTGGGTCAAGAGTTATCACCAGCCAAGTCAGAAGAGGCTCCACCGATGGTAACCTAGTGGTTCTCCCAACTCAAAAATAGAGCAGGGGAACCGTAGGTTTGAAGGGTAGAAGACAGCTGATTTGTGCTGTTCCTCCCACTATGACAACCAGTAAAAAAGGACTACAGTCCTGGTGCTTTCAGGCAGTATCCTGTCTATTTCATATCCAACAAACCCATAAGTCTTTATCTCAACCTGCTTTTTGTTTCCTAACACACCACCCAAAGTAGTACACTGCAAAACTGAAAATAAGGTGGCCCTTAGCTGGAAATAAGGTGACCCTTTGCTGGAACTAAAGCGGCCCTTAGCTGAAAATAAGGTGGCTCTTAGCTGGAAATAAGGTGGCCATTAGCTGGAAATAAGGTGCCTTTAGCTGAAAATAACATGGCTCTTAGCTGAAAAGGAGGTGGTCCTTAGCTGAAAGTAAGGTGGTCCTTAGCTGAAAACGAGGTGGTCTTTAGCTAAAAATAAGGTGGTCCTTAGCTGAAAATATGGTAGCCATTAACTGGAAATAAGGTGGCCCTTAGATGAAGATAAGATGGTCCTTAGCTGAAAATAAGGTGGTCCATAGCTGAAAATAAGGTGGCCGTTAGCTGAAAATAGGGTGGTCCGTAGTTAAAAATGGGGTGGTCCTTAGCTGAAAATAAGATGACCATTACTGCTGTTCATAAGGTTAGAAGTGTGCAGAGTGCGCCGTTCACTAAACCAGAAACATGGCTAGAGAAACCCAGATGAGCATCCAATCACATTGGTATGCTGTTAGCTGCTCAGCAGACCCTGGTGACTGCTCAACCTCCAAGAATCCAAGAGCATCTGTTGGCCCCAACTATTGTTAATTATGTGAATAGGTAATTTTCAGTAAACTTCAGGACAGGAAGCTTTCCTTTGCATGATCCTTCTCAACTACCAGTGGCAGAGGCTCACCAGAGGCATGTGTGCTCTACACCAGGCTACCCCAGAAACCTATCAAGTGATTCCAGAGTGTAGGGAAGCTAGTGACCAAAATGTACCTGTACCTCCAAAAATGAGATCTGATAAACATTCCCTTGGATGCACCCCACGGGTCCCACCAGCCCATGAATTAAAGTGCAGGTCAGTGCATCAAGCCCAAGGATTACTGGTGCAAAAGACAGAAACTGACATCCACTACAAACAACCAGAGCTTCCCGATCAGTGAACTCTATCCCAACGCACCAATCATGGTGCAGATGACAAAAAACATGGAAAATGGTCAGTGTTGGTCCAGCGGAAAAAGAGATAGACTGCCCTAAACCTTACTTGGGACCTCCTCTTGAAGAGAACCCCCGAAAACCAGGCCTCTCAGGCTGTCCATCTGTGGGAAGGCTGGGCTGAAGAGCAAGGCAGCTTACCCAACAGGGGAACGCCTTAATTAATAAATAAGCAGTAGAAATACAACAATAACAGGAAACTAATTTTAAGTTGTTGATACAACTAGTAATCAAAATATGTTGTTTTTCCCTTTCACTGATGGGCTCCCCTGCAAGCACACGGACAGATTTTCAAGGTCAATATGAAAAGTGTCTGAGTGGTCCCCTGATGAACATGACCTAAGGGGACCCTTACCACAGGGGGTGTGGGGCCCTGTACACCCCTGTGTCCCATCTAATAGTATCATACTGGCAGTAGTGTGCTACATGAGGCGCATTTCATTTAGATTTTTTAGAATGTTGGATCCAAACATAAGAGATCCCTCTGTGGTGTATTTTGATGCTGACTAAAGGGCAGGGCTTAATTTAAGCAGGTGTTTGCAGGTGGGGCCCAGGCATTGACGGAGAGCAAGACAAGCGTGAAAAACAAACAGAGAGGAAAGAAGGCGGACGAGAAAGACTGAAAACCAGTCACAAAGGGAGAGCACAGGAACTTCCAGGAGTGAGAGAAAGGGGCAAGGATTGCGTGAGGGTGGATTAAAGAGGCATGAGGTTGATTCAAGACTACGCATCCTTGGTATTCAGCACCCCGATCTTTGATTATACATCAACAAACAGATGACGAATGACCTTCCACCAACTGACCAGACACCTGCAAACCCCTTCCCTCTTCCTAGCAGATACCCACCCTGGATCCGCCAATCCAATAGCGAAGGACGCTCCTTCTCTCACCTGGCAGCCAAACCATGGAATGACCTTCCCCTGAATCTCAGGAACGCCTCATCGCTGCGGGAATTCAGGAAAGAACCCAACACATGGGTGTTCGAATGAACAGAGCACCGGCGAGGCAGCTAGCAACTCCAGCGCCTTGAGACCCTCACGGGTGATTTGCTGATTGATTGATTGATTTCACCAGACATGGGCTTCTGAGCAAAACTTGCACTTATTCTTTTAAAAAACAAGCACTGCTAAAAAGGACCTGGATGCTCAAAGTGCTAAGGGAGTAAAGCGCCATCTAATTGTACATGAGCTATGCCTTTCCTTTTCTTTAACCGCCTTTGTAAAGTTAAATTTAATGGCCTAATCCTAAAATATGGACTCTGCCAGCAGAAAGAAATAAACAAAATTCCTGATTTATTGATTCTGCCATAACCCAGCCTGACTAATGGCTTTAAGTGAAGTTTAAGCCAAGTTTAAACACACTGTGATTGAATTCTGGCTGAACTTCAGCGAACATAAATCTTTGAAATTTTACCAAAGTCTCACATTATTCAGAGAAAACCTCAAGTACAATGTGGAGCCAATTGCATATCGATTTCTACAAAAATATTGAATGGGTTATATACAAATACCAAGGTTCTTCTGCAAATACGGATTTATGGGTTTCTCCTCATTTAAATGCTGAGGTTCCTCAGCAGTGAAAACCACAAGGCTGTGGGCAAGACCTGCCTGTCAGAAGTTGTATGCACCGCAGTTCTGCCCTCATTAATATCCAATTACAATGTATTATTCCGCCCATAAATAGTGCCAGAAGGGCAGAGGCCCAGAGGCGAACTGTACCCACTTCAATAGTTTTCTAAACTCACAGAAAACGTTGAAATATTGAGATCCATTTTTCACGGACGAACTCAGCGTTTTTGGTTAAATACATCTGTTCTTGTTTTACGAAATGTTACATTAGACATTCAGAAGGTAATTAAATCACATCTCATATTTTTTGACACCTTGGAATCAAACTACAGTGTTGCCGGATAATGTTGACATCACAATATATATTTTTGCCTTGTGGCTCTTTTATGAATTATTAAAGAACTTGAGAATTTTATGTGTTGGTAAATTTGATTTTGACGTGAAAATACTTCAAAATAGTGGTTAGGGAGGCTGGGAAATGCGTTTTTTTTCCTGAAAGCTTTAAAAACACTGGGGAATGTTTGCAGACGATTAAGACTTTCTGTGAATCCGAAGGCAAGTTTACTTACCACTAAATACCAGTGCTGCTGAAGGAATGCCTTAAGGCAGTGGTTCCCAACCTCTGTGGACCCCGACTTTATCGTTGATGGAACCCAGGGACCCCCCCACTGAGTCATTACTGGAAACCCGGGATCCAGGCCCAAACATTGTCGATGATTTTAACCGTAAAACAATACAAAAAAAATACAGAAACAAGCATTCATCAAACACATACACAAAAATAAACCCTTTTTTATTTAATTTGCAAACAAATAAAATAAAAAAACTTTAAAAAAATGTTCTAATTAGAAGGTTGGATCTTTCCTAAATTCAACTGAAGCCACACATGGTCCACAGTATATTCTGTTTGATGCACCTGTACGGCTCCCATTAATCGATCTGAGGATGCTAATTTAATTTTTAGCCTCCAATTTCAAATTCCTCAACATTTTCAGTGGTACATGTACCCACTTTAAGAATATACAATTTATTAATCTGTTAATAGCAGTTCATTTTCTAAGCAGTCACAGACACACTGAGGAGGCTTCATGGACCGCCAGGGGCCCCGGATCACAGGCCGGGACTACTGCATTACAGAAGCTATTTTGTTTCCACAAATCTTGGCTAAAATTAACTTTTACAAAGAATAAAGGCCCATATTTATACTCCTTTTGCGCCAAATTTGCATCATTTATTTTTATGAAAATGTGGCGCAAACGTATGGATGTGACATAGCTTGTGATCAGGATGTGGTGTCCGAACAGATAGCAGAAGAGGGAGATGGCAATAATAAGCCGTGGTACGATGCATTGCTCATTGATTGAAGGAGGTACCTGGTGACTGAGAGTGGGGTGCTCCAAAGACTGCTGAAAGAGAGCTAACTAGTGGATCGGAGCTTGGTGCTTTGCATAGTTGGAGGAGAGAGATGATCTAGGGCAGTGGTTCTCAATCTTTCAACTTCTGTGGACACCCACTTTATCATTGCTGGAACCTGGGAACCCCCCCACTGACTAATTGCTGGAAGCCTTGGGACCCTGGCATAAACATTGTTGGTGATTTGAACTGCAAAACAGTACAGAAATAAGCAATCATCAAAAACACACACAAATGAACACATTTTATTTAATTTGCGAACAAATATAAATTTAAAAAAATGAAAAGTGTAATTTTAACAGGAAGGTTGGACAGTTTCTAAATGCAACTGAATCAACACATTGCTATATTCTCTTTGATGCACCTGCATTGCTCGCACAAATCAATCTGAGGATACTAACTTAATTTTTAGCCTCCAATTTCAAATTCCTTGACATTTACAGTACGTTTTAACACTTTCAGTCGCACATTTAGCACCGTTACTCTTATACACTTTATTAATCTGCTCCTATTTATTTAATTTTCTAAGCAGTTGGGGACCTCCCAAGGAGGCTTTGCAGACCTCCAGGGGCCCCCGGACCACAGGTTGGAACTAGAGATCTAGAGCAGGAGTTTTACTATGTATGTGGTATTTTTAGAGACAACATAGTTCAAGAGCCAGTGAAGTCCTGTACAGGTTCAAAGGCAAGCATACTGTCAGCAAATAACAGGAGGCGTGGATGCTTTTTGGGTGCAGAAGTGGAGCAGCGTTGGGGAGCGCCTGATGGATACAGGGATGTTGTTCCAGATCCTTGGTGCATGGATGGAAAATGCCTGCTGCTTTGTTTTCACTTTTTACCCTTCTCGGTCTCCAGTCTGATGGATCCTGGCTGCAGATGTATCGAGGGTGCCAGAGATGTTCATCTCCTCTGCAAGATAAGTGTGAGTGCTGTAGTGATGGTTTTGAAGATGGTGTGGCCCGGCAAGGAGAGCCAATGGACCTCTATTTCAATGGGCATAATGTGATCACATATCTTCAGTTCCTGCATGAGATGTACTGCTGCATGTTGGATGTTAAGGTGGTGGGCCAATGAAGAGTCTGGGCTCTGAGCAGGGCATTACCACCATACAGGTGCAAGAGTACAAGGGCTTGAACAGCAGTTCCGAAGTTGTTTTCAGAAAGAAACAGCTTTCATTCCTTTTGAAGTCACAGATGGCATCAGGTCTTTTTTTTTTTTTGACAGTGTGCTCCTTGAGGGGGAGAGGTTGGTGTCCAAGGTAAATCTAAGTCTCAGCATTTGGGGAAAGTTGGGGTTTGAAGTTGTTCAGTCTCATGTCACTGAGGAAAGTCTGGACTATTTCTTTCTTGTGGCTCTTTGGCAAATTATGGGAATTCTGTCTTGGTTGGATAGAGCTTCAAATAGACGCTGGGGGATTTACCTTTCTTTCATGCAGCGCAGCACATCTAGGAAACTTGCTATGCTGTGTGGCTTGAAAGTGAGTGGGAAAAATGCTCATATTTACAAATATAAGTACCATTTTTGCCAGGTAGGTGCGCCATTTTGGGGCAAGCTCAGGTTTACAAGTCTTTGTACATCTAGGTTTATGTCAAAACACATGGGTGGATGCATGGTGTGGCTTGCTACCGAGATCCATGCAATGAAGGTTGCAATATATTGCATTCCCTTTTTCTTTTGATGGCTCCTGCAGCGCCTGGTATGAACTATCAGCCATTTGGGCTACCTCAATGGATGCTACTAAATCCGGACTATTGGTCACCCACCTATACCAGTTATGCTGGCCCACTGGAACGAGAGTTTATGGAACAAAGGAAGAAAAGTCAGAATATGCTGACCGACGAAATAGGTCTACTGACATATATTTTTTATCCTTTAATACCACACCCCGGATTGGCCGAAGATTTTTTGTAACACAGGTCAAGGCTCCACTTTGTTTTCAGAAAAGTGGTAATAGAAGTGTAGGTGCCAGTAACTGTAATGCTACAGTAATATTGAATGGAACTAATTGGCCTACCATGATACCATCACAAAACTCGTATTTTGTTTGTGGTAATAATGCCTACACCTCCTTGGTACCCACCTGGACCAGCACGTGTTACATTGCTTGGTTACTACCACCAACTTACACAGCTGGCCCTCAACACCACAGGACTCGGAGAGGGGTAATATCTGCAGAAGATACCTCAGCACAAGAAGCATTGGACTACTTTAAAGGAGTCCTTCCATTTTGGGGCCCTATGATGAACAGTAGGGATATCAGACATCTCACACGAGTCGTGGAAGCAACAATAAATGAAACAGCAGGAGCTCTGAGTAACATCACTGCAGAGCTCGCTGCTGACCGCCTTGTTACTCTTCAAAACAGAATGGTTCTTGACATTATCTTGGCAGACCATGGTGGAGTGTGTACTTTGATCGGATCGAGCTGCTGCATTTATATACCAGACAATGCCCCTTCAGTGTATAAAGCTATTCAAAGGTTGCATATGATAGCTTCCACAATACACCAAGACGAAGGAACATGGTCCTTGACCGACTGGTTTTGGGGCTTGATTTCCCAATGGGGCTGGAAGATACTAATATTCCTTTTTGTGCTTGCTGCTGTATTCCTCACCTGTTGTCTTTGTGTACAGTGCCTACCTGCTTTGTGCGGTTGCTGTATGGCATCCTTTGCCCCCTGGCCTGTTCGCCCTCCTCAACACACGGCTATGCTGTCCCTTGAGCAGGAGATAAAAGACCTTGGAGGTCATTCCGACCCCGGCGGGCGGCGGGCGCTGCCCGCCGGGCGGAGACTGCCAAAAGACCGCACCGCGGTCAAATGACCGCAGCGGTCATTCTGACTTTCCCGCTGGGCCGGCGGGCGATCTCCAAACGATCGCCCGCCGGCCCAGCGGGAAAGCCCCTGCAAAGAGGAAGCCGGCTCCGAATGGAGCCGGCGGATTTGCAGGGGTGCGACGGGTGCCGTCGCGATTTTCAGTGTCTGCAAAGCAGACACTGAAAATCTTTGTGGGGCCCTGTTAGGGGGCCCCACGACACCCGTTCCTGCCATCCTGTTCCTGGCGGTAAAAACCGCCAGGAACAGGATGGCGGGAAGGGGGTCGGAATCCCCATGGCGGTGCTGCAAGCAGCGCCGCCATGGAGGATTCCCTGGGCCGAGGGTAAACCGGCGGGAAACCGCCGGTTCCCCTTTTCTGACCGCGGCTTTACTGCCGCGGTCAGAATGGCCCATGAAGCACCGCCAGCCTGTTGGCGGTGCTTCCGCGGTCGTTGGCCCTGGCGGTCAGAATGACCCCCTTATGTCCATTAACATAGACATTGAATGATGTTCAAACTTGCCTCACAATGGCAAAAGGAGGGATTGAGAAAATGTACATAAAGTTAATCATACACCATAGCTGCTAGGCATCTGTTTATCTTTTTTATGTTGCCATGTGCTCGACAAACCTCCTGAACTTTGATGATTGATCTTGTGCTCGCAGCCTTGGGCTGCAATCTGCTTATCGCTGCCATATTACTTTTTCCAATTACAGTTCAGAGAATTGTCGTGCTTAATCAGTAACTGCCAGAACAAGTTTGTACAGGTCGTTGCCACCTCCTGCCAGCTGCATCTGTACCTTCTCCCACCACACGTGTATCCCTGAAGTATTCTGAAGACCGCAGAGGACCTTGAATACGATAGGGGTGGAGTTGTCCTCTTACTAAGCAGTTTTGTGTGTATATAAGGTTGGGTGCCCCAGAGTGAAGGGGCAGCCTCCGTAGGATAGTCACTTGACTGTCCTGGGACTCTGTATTAGCTCGAGCTATAATCCATGTAATAAACTTCTCTTTATTCCTCCAGTTGGTGACTCCGTCTGATTTGTGAACTCTCTGCTAAATTGACCCTGAGGACATAAAGAGTGTCCCTCCACCGCTGGGAAGGAGACCCCGGGTGGGGGTCAAATCTTCCCTGGTTCCTCAATGGGAACACCCTTGCTCCACTCCTGTAAAACCTACCTGACACAAAGTAACACAAGGCAATGTTATGCGCTGCATGAATTAATTAGTTTTTTCTAAACCTTAAACTCAAGCTAAGGATTTGTGTTGCCTGGCGATGACTTGTATCAAGCAAGGATAATGCAAGTCCATAGTAATACTGCCTCCAGTGTGGATGATGTGCAGAAGGCATATTGTTGAATTTTGATACTCATCTCTAAGTTGGTCCCTGAGGGGTTTCATATGTAGGTGGACGATGACAGGGGACAGCATGGAACCCCGTTGGGAGCTCTGAAGGTCATAGGGATCTGGAGCTGCCAGGGTGATCGATGGGTGGAGTTGTGTGGAGTCTGAAGAGAGAAAGAAGGTGATTTGGAATACAGAACCTTGAATAGATTGCTGGAGAAGAGACAACTAGTGATGTTGTATGGGAAGCCTACACAGATTTCTGAAGGAAATGTAGCTGGTAATCTTGAGGGGGCATAATTTGTTGATTCCTGGATGACTGATAATTACTGGAGGAGAGATGCAGGAGAATGTGTGGCAGTCAATGTTGGAGAGCCAACTAGTAAAGTTGGTTAGAAGAAATCTAGTGATGGGAGGGTTGTATATATTATTGGAGGAGAGTTTAGCAGATGAACTGGAGGGGGTTGTGCTGTCTGGAAGGTGGAGGAGAGGCAGGGGGTGATGTGGATCTGAGTAGGATGTATAGATAGTTAAAGAAAAAGTACCTTTTCATGGTTTCAAAGGAATGTGATAAGCTGCATAGATTGTTGGATTAGATGTAGATGATCATTTACTAAAGATGGGTTTTGCTGACCACTGGGGTATACATGTCATTTGATCTAAAGGGGGATGCTGGAGGAGAGGAAACTGGTGATCTGGAATGGGTTACCTGCCTAGATGTTTGGAGAAGAGAGAACAATTTGAAGTGAAGGCAATGTATAGATTGTGCAAGGGGAGGTAGCCAAGATTCTTGTAGAAGTATGGTAGTAATTGCATTTAGATATTGTGTCAGATTATTTGCTAAAAGTTGTAAAGGCCAGGTCTGTCTGTTGTTTGCCTTTCAGGGGTACTGGTGAGACCTTGGTCTTTTCTGCCTCTTTCCTTCCCATCTGTTGCATTTCAGGATTCAGGGTGGGTAAAATTTTAACTACACCCACAAGGTTTTGTGAAATTTACAAACTTCGAACTTCACAAAGGCAGTTACGTTTTGTAAACTTTGCAATATTTAGCTTGTAGAGTGATGTTTCTGCAAAAAATGTTTTTGAAGGAATAGTCTCCCACTAACTGTGAACAGTATGCTGACTTTTCTTCACTCAAAATTAAACTTTGCAACTTTTTTGAAGGATGCAAAGTTAGGCTGTAAATGATGCAGCTGGTTTTGAAGATGGTGGGCCCGGCAAGGGGAGCCAATGGACCTCTATTTTAATGGGTATTATGTGATCACATATCTTCTGTTCCTGGATGAGATGTACTGCTGCATGTTGGAAGTTAAGGAGGTGGGCCAATGAAGAATCTGGGCTCCGAGCAGGACATTACCACCATACAGATGCAAGAGTACAAGGGCTTGAACAGCAGTTCTGAAGTTGTTTTCAGAAAGAAATGGCTTTAATTCCTTTTGAAGTCACAGATGGCATCAGGACATTTTTGTTTTTTCTGACAGTGTTGTCCTTGAGGGTGAGAGGTGTGTGCCCAAGGTAAATCTAAGTGAGTCAGCATTTGGGGAAATTTGGGGTTTGAAGTCTCATGTCACTGAGCGAAGTCTGGGCTATTTCTTTCTTGTGGCTCTATGGCAAATTATAGGAATTCTTCTGGCCCTCATTCTGACCCTGGCGGTCGGTGATAATGCGGCGGCCAAGCCGCCAACAGGCCGGCGGTCCAAAATATGCAATTCTGACCCTGGCGGGAACCGCCAACACAGCCCGCCGCATTAACACTCCGACCGCCACGGCGGGACAGACAAACAGCGCGGCGGTCCCCGCCAACAGCCAGGCGGCAGACAATGTACCGCCCACCCTATTACGACCCACCAATCCGCCACCTTTTCCGGGGCGGGAGCACCGCCGATAAAAACACGGCGGAAACAGACTACGAACGGGAAAACGCTCACCTCTACGCACTCCACGCGAGATTCCGGCAGTATGGAACCCGAGTTGCAGGTCATCCCCGCACTCCTATACCTGCTCCTGTACCAGGAGCACGCCCGGCGGCGCGGAAGACATCGGTGAGTACTGCACCTACGACACAGGGGAGGGAAAAGATTACCGGCACACACCCACCCACCCATACCCACTACAACACACACATCAATGCATTCCCACAGATCACTGTCACAACCCACAAACCCCCCCCTCCAAAATGATGCAAAGACCAAAAGAAGAGATCATAAACGGGCAGATATATTGAAATATGGACACCAGTAATCCCAATAAATAAATAAACTATGTACAAAATATATACAGCTACTAAATGTAGTCCAACCACTGTCCGTGGACCACAGGGGTCCTGTGCAAAGGGGCAAGGCCCAGTCCCACGACAAGAACTCCACGGAGAGAACACTGCAGGGGCATCAGAAAGAAAATAGGACAGGCACCTCAGGGGGAAGGGAAGGGGGGGCACCTCAGCCACTTGAGTACACGACGCCAGATCCACGAGGGGACTCCATGACCACTGGCCCATCCTGGGGAGTGCAAAGCCACAGTCCATACAGTCCATACAGTGGGTGGCCTGCCCACTGGGCCATCCTGGGGAGTGCAAAGCCACAGTCCATACAGTCCATACAGTGGGTGGCCTGCCCACTGGGCCATCCTGGGGAGTGCAAAGCCACAGTCCATACAGTCCATACAGTGGGTGGCCTGCCCACTGGGCCATCCTGGGGAGTGCAAAGCCACAGTCCATACAGTGGGTGGCCTGCCCACTGGGCCATCCTGGGGAGAGCAAAGCCACAGTCCAAACAGTCCATAACAGACCCCACTGCCACTGGAGGAGGCATGTTGGCCAGAGGACATCCTGCAGCCCTGCCCGAGACAGATCCTGCCCTGCCACGTCTGCCAAAGGGCCAGCGCTTCTTGCCTTGAAGGGCCCAGTTCTGCGCTTCTTGCCTTGAAGGGCCCAGTTCAGCGGGTCTTGCCTTGAAGGGCCCAGTTCAGCGGTGCTTGAGACGGCGGGGCCCAGCGGAGCGGTGCTGGAGACGGCGGGGCCCAGTTCAGCGGTTCTTGAGACGGCGGGGCCCAGTTCAGCGGTTCTTGAGACGGCGGGGCCCAGTTCAGCGGTGCTTGAGACGGCGGGGCCCAGCGGAGCGGTGCTTGAGACGGCGGGGCCCAGTTCAGCGGTTCTTGAGACGGCGGGGCCCAGTTCAGCGGTGCTTGAGACGGCGGGGCCCAGTTCAGCGGTGCTTGAGACGGCGGGGCCCAGCGGAGCGGTTCTTGAGACGGCGGGGCCCAGCGGAGCGGTGCTTGAGACGGCGGGGCCCAGTTCAGCGGTGCTTGAGACGGCGGGGCCCAGTTCAGCGGTGCTTGAGACGGCGGGGCCCAGTTCAGCGGTGCTTGAGACGGCGGGGCCCAGTTCAGCGGTGCTTGAGACGGCGGGGCCCAGTTCAGCGGTGCTTGAGACGGCGGGGCCCAGCGGAGCGGTGCTTGAGACGGCGGGGCCCAGTTCAGCGGTTCTTGAGACGGCGGGGCCCAGTTCAGTGGTTCTTGAGACGGCGGGGCCCAGTTCAGCGGTGCTTGAGACGGCGGGGCCCAGCGGAGCGGTGCTTGAGACGGCGGGGCCCAGTTCAGCGGTTCTTGAGACGGCGGGGCCCAGTTCAGCGGTGCTTGAGACGGCGGGGCCCAGTTCAGCGGTGCTTGAGACGGCGGGGCCCAGCGGAGCGGTTCTTGACACGGCGGGGCCCAGCGGAGCGGTGCTTGAGACGGCGGGGCCCAGTTCAGCGGTGCTTGAGACGGCGGGGCCCAGTTCAGCGGTGCTTGAGACGGCGGGGCCCAGTTCAGCGGTGCTTGAGACGGCGGGGCCCAGTTCAGCGGTGCTTGAGACGGCGGGGCCCAGTTCAGCGGTGCTTGAGACGGCGGGGCCCAGCGGAGCGGTGCTTGAGACGGCGGGGCCCAGTTCAGCGGTTCTTGAGACGGCGGCCGGTCTATGGCCAACTGCTCATTGCCTGGTGGTGCCCTCCTGGGCAGCGGGGATGGTGCTCCTTCAATGCCCACCTGGGCTGTGGGTGGTGGGGCCCTCCTGGCCAGCTGGGCTGGGTCCTCCCTGGGCAGCGGCTATGGGGGTGGTGGGCTCCTCCTGGGCAGCAGGCCTGCAGCCTGACCTCTCCGACTTGCTGCCCTTGCCCTCCTTAGTCGGGAGTCTGTGCCCCTTTCCTCCCTTTGGAGCTGTGGCTGGTGACTGTGTCTGGGTGGTGTCCGGGGGGGATGTAGAAGCCGGGCTCCTGCGGCGCCCCTTCCGCCTTCTGCTCCTCTTCCCAGGGGGTGGGCTGGCTGTCCCCTTGCTGCTGGGCGAAGATCCAGACATGCGGGCTGGTGGGCTCCAATACCCCTGCACCCTTGTCAAGGGGGCTGCCGGGCTGGTGGTGGCTGAGGTGCTCTTCTTACCCCGACGAGAAGGAGGGGGGGGCTCAGGGTCAGGAAAGAAGTTAGCAGTGGCGAGGAAGAGTTTCTTGGGACAATGGAGAGTGGTAGGTACAGTGGGAATGGGAGTGGAGGGAGAGGATGTGGTTGTAGGTGAGTCACGTTTGCTGTCTTTGGGTGCAGGAGGGATAGGCTGTCGTGAGGTGGATGGCTGTTGGGTGGGTGGGTGGCTGCGTTTGTGTGGTGTGGAAGAGGGGGTGACAGACACAGTGGGAGAGGACACAGGGGACGTGTAAATGGCAGTGGGGGTGGTGACTGCACGTGTGCGGACTGGAGTGGAGGGTGTGCTGGTGATGGAAACACTGGCTGATGGTGAGGTGAATGGAGGTGTGAGTGTAGACGTCACAGGGAGGGAGGAGGGAGACGAGGAGGTAGGGGTCACAGAGGTGGTAGTGACTGTTGGCATGTCTGCATCGGAATGTTGCGTGTGTGAATGTCTGCGTGATCTGTGGTGCTTATGTTTGGATGAGCTTCTCTTGGGTGTTGAGGTGTGTGCAGGCTGGTCTGATGGTGTGGGTGGGACAGGCAGAGGAACAGGAGACTGGGAGGAGGGAGTTAGTAGAGGGAGGCAGGAGACAGGGACAATGGCTGCCGTCAGTGCTGAGGCCAGAGCCTGGAACGATCGCTGATGGGCAGCCTGACCCGAATGAATGCCCTCCAGGCACGCATTGCTGCGATGAACCTCCCTCTCCACCCCCTGGATGGCATTCAAAAGGGTAGTCTGCCCAACAATGAGCGTTCGGAGGAGGTCAATGACCTCCTCACTGAGGGCAGCGGGGGTAACAGGGGCAGGGCCTGAGGTGCCTGGGGCGAAGGAGATGCCCGGCTTCCTGGCAGAGCGGGCACGGGGCGAACGCTGAGGGACTGCTGGGAGGGCGGAGATGGTGCGCTGGGTGGCAGCTGTACCTGTAATGGCGGGGGGCACGGATGGTGCCACCCCCGCAAGGGAGCTCCCTTCCGAGGACGTGTCCGTGTCGCTGCAGGGTCCAGTCGTCCCCGTTGTGGAGCTCCCCTCGCCCTCCGTCTCACTGGTCCAGTCTGACTCTGTGGCATGGCCCTCCTGGGCCATGTGAGATGCAGCTCCCTCCTGCCCCGATGCCACTTCTCCTCCGCCTGATGATGCTGATGCACACAAGCACAGAAAGACAAACAAAAAGGGGGGGGGGAGAGAGAAATAAAGGGATATTGAGTACATGGATCTCCGGTACAGTTAGCGGACATGACAGACACAGATGCCCCCTGCACTAAGTTGCGCACTTGGGGTCCGCTACGCATTCCGTGGAACATGCCCTACACGCCTAGAGTTGACAACTGCACCCATGGATGACACGGCCCAGGGATGGCTGTACTGACAAACTACTGAGGGTGGTGGCTGGGGACACAGGGGCTTACGGGGGTGCCCAGCCTACAGATATCGCCCTGGCCTAGGGGGACCCACAGCCCTCCTCCCCCACCCAGACACCTCCACTGCGCGACAACAGAGTAGATAATGCTTGTACTCACCCCCTTGTGTCTGCTGTGCTGCCCTCACGCGCCCATCCAAATCAGGGTAGGCCACCGCCAGGATCCGGAACATCAGGGGGGTCAGTTGACGGCAGGCACCCCGCCTACGTTGGGAGGCCATCCCCAGCAGAGACTCGGCGGTCTTCTTGGTCCCGCGGCGGATGTCCTCCCACCTCTTGCGGCAGTGGGTGCCCCGTCGATGGTGGACCCCCAGGGTCCGGACTTCCTTGGCGATGGCACGCCAAATCCCGATCTTCTCATGGGCGCGGACCTATGTGACACGTACAGGGAGGGAGAAATACCACGTTCAAGTTTGTCTGCATTTTCGTTGCCAGTGGCCCAACGCCCCCCATCCCCGCCAGGCCCCCCGCCATGCCCCCCACCAGGCCCAACATGCCCCCCATCCCCGCCAGGCCCCCCGCCATGCCCCCCACCAGGCCCAACATGCCCCCCATCCCCGCCAGGCCCCCCGCCAGCCCCAACATGCCCCCCCATCCTCGCCAGGCCCCCCACCATGCCCCCCACCAGGCCCAACATGCCCCCCATCCCCGCCATGCCCCCCACCAGGCCCAACATGCCCCCCATCCCCGCCAGGCCCCCCGCCAGCCCCAACATGCCCCGCCAGGCCCCCCGCCAGGCCCCCAAGCCAGGCCCAACGCCCCCCATCCCCGCCAGGCCCCCGCCATGCCCCCCACCAGGCCCAACATGCCCCCCCATCCCCGCCAGGCCCCCCGCCAGCCCCAACATGCCCCCCCATCCCCGCCAGGCCCCCCGCCAGCCCCAACATGCCCCCCCATCCCCGCCAGGCCCCCCGCCAGGCCCCCAAGCCAGCCAGTGGCCCCAAATCCAGATTGAATTAAACTCACTTGTTGGTCTGGAGGACCGTAGAGTAGCGCATACTGGGGGAGGACCCCATCCACAAGTTTCTCCAACTCCTCTCCAGTGAAGGCAGGGGCCCTTTCCCCAGGCGCAGCAGCCATTGTCCCTTCCAGACCGAGGTCACAGCAACACTTGCAGTATAGGTCCTCTCCTGTGAAAGTTCAAGTCGCAAGTGGATAAGTAGATAGAAAATGGCGGTCACGTCCGCGGCGGTGCGTACCGCGGCGGTGCGTACCGCCACCGCCGGCGCCCTTCGCCATTGGCTCCTGAAACCCATAGGCTTCAAAGTTAACCAATGCGGCTTCGCGCCGCGGTCTTCGCCCGCCGCCCGCCGCGCTGTGCCACGCCAGCGCAATGACCTCACATCCCATTGTCACACTTCACAGGTCAGGCAGCCGCCATTTCGAGGGTCCACATGGCTCAATTTCAACTGCGTCACACAGGCCTAGGCCTTGCATAGCCACTCAGACACGCCATTCACTGCATAGAGAATCGTTTACTGTGCTAGCTGTGAGTACGTACCTGTGGGTTGCTTGACTGTGTGCTCCATGTTGTCCTTCCTAGGCACCGTCCGCTGGGTTTGGCGAGGAGACGGATGAATCCTCCCGTGTACCGACCGCTGGTGGACCTGTCGACAATGGAAGAACGCCACATTATCCTGACCTACCGTCTTAACCGTGCCACTATACATGAACTGTGTGCCCAGCTGGAGCCTGACCTGATGTCCCCCATCCGCCAACCCACAGGGATTCCCCCTCTGGTGCAGGTCCTGTCAGTACTCCATTTCTTGGCAAGTGGGTCATTTCAGACAACAGTGGGAATTGCTTCTGGGATGTCTCAGCCCATGTTTTCGAAGGTGTTATCCAGAGTGTTGTCTGCCCTGATGAAATACGTGAGGAGCTACATCATTTTCCCTGAGGTGGGCGAATTGGCTGCAGTGAAGGGTGATTTCTACACCCTTGGACATATTCCCAACGTCATTGGTGCCATTGATGGGACCCATGTGGCTTTGGTTCCCCCAAGAGACAGGGAGCAGGTGTACAGGAACAGAAAAAGTTACCATTCAATGAACATCCAGGTGGTGTGTTTGGCTGACCAGTACATCTCGCATGTAAATGCCAAATTCCCAGGGTCAGTGCATGACGCCTACATCCTGAGGAATAGCAGCATCCCTTACGTGATGGAACAGCTAGAGAGACACCGTGTATGGCTATTGGGGGACTCTGGGTACCCCAACCTGTCGTGGCTACTGACCCCAGTAAGGAATCCCCGGACCAGGGCAGAGGAACGGTACAATGAGGCCCATGGGCGTACTAGGAGGGTGATCGAACGCACCTTTGGCCTCCTAAAGGCCAGGTTTCGGTGCCTGCATATGACAGGTGGATCCCTAATGTACTCACCTAAGAAGGTGTGTCACATCATCGTGGCCTGCTGCATGCTTCACAACCTGGCTTTGCGCCGCCAGGTGCCTTTCCTGCAGGAGGATGGTCGAGACGGTGGTGTTGTGGCAGCGGTGGAACCTGAGGAGAGTGACGAGGAGGAAGACGACGGGGCTGAAACAGACAACAGGGACAGAATCATTGAACAGTACTTCCAATAGGACACAGGTAACAATTCAAAGATAATTTAGTAAATGTGAACTACTCTCCTGCATCTCTGCTGCCTGTCTATTTGCCCCAGTGTATGATGACTGAGTTGTGGCTTTTCCCTCCCTATTTCAGATCTGGGGTCCCCACTACGAGTCCTGTGCTTCGTTTCCCCATGGACTACAGCTTTGTGGCAGCTGTTTGTTGACTTCACTATGTACAAGGACATATTTGCACTGTCATGTCAATTACAATATTTTGAAATCACAGCCAGACTCCAGATAGTTTTGTGCAAAATAGGTGTTTATTTAAGTGCTCAAAATGGGATGGGTGGTTTCAAGTGGGTGGGGGCTATGGTGAAGGAATGTCCATGGCAGAGTCCAGAGTAACAGTCACACAGGTGCATTGTCCAGAGGCCTGTGGAGAGATGGAGCATGGGCAGTTCAAGGATGGACAGGGTGACAATGTGGGACAGTGGGATGACATCAGGTGGTATCCTTTGCTGGCGGGGGTCTTGACATCCTACTCTGTCTTCTTGCGAGATCTCAGGGCCCTCTTGCGGGGTGGTTCTTCTCCTGCAGGAGGTGGGGGTCTGGTGGGCTGCTGCTGTGCGGGGGCCTCCTGTCCACTAGCGCCGGCGGAGGTGGTTGGCTGTTCTTGGTCCAGGCTAGTGGCAGGGGCCCTTGGGTGTTGTTGAGTGTCCGTCCTGGTGTTGATGAGGTCCTGCAGCAGCCCTACCATGGTAACCAGGGTGGAGGTGAGGGCTCTGATGTCCTCCCTGTACCCCCGATAGTGTTCCTCCTGCAGTACCTGGATCTCCTGGAACCGGGCCAGTACTGTCGCCATTGTCTCCTGGGAGCGGTTGTATGCTCCCATGATGGTGGTGAGGGCCTCGTGGAGAGTGGGTTCCCTGGGTCCGTCCCCCCCCTGTCGCACAGCTGCCCTCCGAGTTGCCCTGTTTCCCTGGGCCTCTGCCCCCTGGCCGGTGTGCCCACTACCACTGCCCCCAGGTCCCTGTTGTTGTTGGGGTGGTGGGTTATCCTGGGTGCCCTGTAGTGATAGACACACTGCAGATTGACGCGCCCTGGAGACAGAGGCATGGGCCCGCTGGGTGGGAGCTGTGCTGGTGTTCCCAGAGGGGTTTGGGTCTGTAGTGGCCTGGGCCTGTGTGAGGGGAACCGACTGTCCAGAGGTCCCCGATGGTCCGGGCTGGTCATCGGTGTCCAGGTCGACAGAGCTGCTGTCATCGCTGACGGCCTCTTGGGTGGGGGGTGTGGAGAATTCTGGGCCCTCCGCGGCGGTGTGTTGACGGTCGGGTCCTGCAGGGGTATAGAGGTATGGTTATAGTTTCAATGTGTGGCATATGGGTGTATCTGTGGGTTCCCGTGTCCCCAAGTGCTGGCATTCGTGTGTGGGGGCTTTGGTGAGGGTGGCTTGTGGGGGGGATGTGTATATGCATTGGGCATGCTTTGGTGATGGGTGTCCATGCTTAGTGGACGCATGCAGGCCTAGGTTTTGGGATGTGTGGGTTGTGATGGTGAGACATTGGCAGGGAATAGGTGTGCTGGGGGTGGGGGTGAGGATGGTGGTGGGGGTGAGGATGGTGGTGGGGGTGAGGGTGGGGGTGAGGATGGTGGTGGGGGTGAGGGTGGGGTTCGAGGATGGGGGTGAGGGTTGGGGTATGATTTGGCATGCAGGTGGGGGGGAAGCAGTAGTGAAGCTTCAACTTACCAGTATCCATTCCTCCGCCGACTCCTGCGAGGCCGTCAGGATGCAGGATGTTCAAGACTTCCTCCTCCCATGTTGTAAATTGTGGGGGTTGAGGTGGGGGTCCTTCGCCAGTCTTCTGCACGGCGATGTTGTGCCTGGATACCATGGAACGCACCTTCCCCCGTAGGTCGTTCCATCGCTTCCTGATGTCTTCCCGATTTCTGGGGTGCTGTCCCACAGCGTTGACCCTGTCGACAATCCTCTGCCATAGCTCCGTCCTCCGGGCAATGCTGGTGTATTGGACCTGTGTGCCGAACAGCTGGGGCTCTACCCGAACGATTTCCTCCACCATGACCCTGAGTTCTTCGTCTGTGAAGCGGGTGTGTCTTTGGGGTGCCATGGGGTGGTGTGTATGATGTGTGGGGTGGAGTATGTGTAGTTAAGTGTGTTGAGTGTGGTGGTGTGTGTTGTTTTGTGTGTGGATAGTGTGTGGGTGATGGTGTTGAGTGGCTGTGGCTGCTAGTTTGTGGATGGTGGTGTCTCGCTCTGGCCTTCTTTCAGAATTTTCTGTCGTAGGGGTTTGTGGGTGATGTGGGTGTGTGTTTTATATTGTATTGTGTGTGTGGGAGTGGTGTGTGTATGTGTATCAGGTGTGTGGTATTCAAATCGGCCAATGTGGCTGAGTTTTGTTCGTTTGTGTGTATTCTGACCGCGGCGGTGTGTCCCGCCAATGGAATACCGCGTTTGAAAGACCGCCGCGTGGATTCGTGGGTCGTAATGGCATGGGCGTATTTCTGTTGGCGTGACGGTGGAGGTTTTGTCACCTCCACTTTTCCGCCGACCGCTGGTCTGGCGGTCTGTTGTGGCTGTCGGATTTTCGGAGGTTTGCCTTCTGCGGGTCAGAATGACCGTGGCGGGTTTCCGCGACCGCGGCGGGATTATGGAGGATTTCTGACCGGCGGTAGGCGCCTTTTACCGCCGAGGTCAGAATGACCACCTCTGTCTTGATTGGGTAGTGCTTCACATAGACGCTGGGGGGCAGATTTACCATTCTTTCATGCAACGCAGCACATCTAGGCAACTTGCTATGCTGGGTGGCTTGAAAGTGAGTGGGAAAATGCTCATATTTACAAAGATATGTATAATTTTTGCTCTCTCCTTGCGTTGTTACACTATGTGCTGTCTAGCGACAATCAGGCACCCTTGCACCATAGTACACGGGTGTCTGCGGTATGGGCAGGATTGTTATTGTGCAACAAGAGACACCTTCCTGCGCAAAAACAATCCTTAGAGGCATATTCCTCATTCTATGTGTGCGAAAGAATGAACACCTAGAAAGAGGAAAGAGGAATTAACAAAGAAAACTAAACACATTTCTCCTTGTTACATTTGTGTCCGGTAGGTGCACCATTTTGGGGCAAGCTCAGGTTTACAAGTCTTTGTAAATCTAGGTTTATGTCAAAGCACATGGGTGGATGCATGGGAACGCCCTTGCTCCACTCCTGTAACACGTATCTCACACAAAGTAACACAAGGCAATGTTATGCGCTGCATGAATTTATGTGTTTTTTCTAAACCTTAAACTCAAGCAAAGGATTTGTGTTACCTGGCGATGACTTGTGCCAAGCAAGGACAATGCAAGTCCATAGTAATACTGCCTCCAGTGTGGATGATGTGCAGAAGGCATATTGTTGAATTTTGACGCTCATATCTAAGTAGGTCCCTGAGGGGTTTCATATGTAGGGGGAAGATGACAGAGGACAGCATGGAACCCCGTTGGGAGCTCTGAAGGTCATAGGGATCTGGAGCTGCCAGGGTGATCGATGGGTGGAGTTGTGTGGAGTCTGAAGAGAGAAAGAAGGTGATTTGGAATACAGAAGCCCTAATAGATTGCTGGAGAAGAGGCAACTAGTGATGTGGTATGGGAAGCCTACACAGATTTTTGAAGGAAATGTAGCTGGTAATCTGGAAGAGGCATAATTTGTTGATTGCTGGATGACTGATAATTACTGGATGAGAGATGCAGGAGAATGTTTGGCAGTCAATGTTGGAGAGCTAACTAGGAATGTTGGTTCGAAGAAATCTAGGGCCAGATGTATCAAGCTTTTTTGCATTCGCAAACAGTGCGAATTGCAAAATGTGGCCGTTTGCGAATGCAAAAATGCCTTTCACAATGTATGAAAGGCATTCGCACTGCAATTTTAAGGAATCGCTAAAATAGCGAATCCTTAAAATTCCTACCCCATTTAGAGAATCGCAAATTGCGATTCTCTAAATTGGAAATCACAAATCGAGAATTCCTATTTGCGACTTCCAAAGCACATGTATCAAGCATTTCCTAAATGCGAATTGGGCATTTAGGAAATGAAATTACCACAAACTAAAGTTTGGTGGTAACCATGTGCAAATTAAAAAAAATCATTATAAATGCATTTTTAAAATTGACATGTAGCGCACACATGCCCCTAAGGCATAATTAAGGTAATTACCGCCAAATTATGACCATGCACAAAGATCTCCAATAGACAGCCAATGTACCACACTGACCGCCAAAGCGGAAACAACAGGCACCACAGCGGTAGCCGCCTACAGCCAGACGGAAGTCAAAGTTCCGCCCACCATATTATGACAAGAACATCCGCCACATTTTCTGGGACGGTACCAACAACATCAAAAGCCTGGTGGAAACAGACCTCAGAAGGGAAAGGACTCATCATTGGAGACACAGGGAACAACCACGCCGCCATGGAGCCCGAGTTGCATGTCTTCCCCATGATTTTCTAAGTGCTTCTCCACCACGAACACCAATGCCGGCGAAGATGACGACGGTGAGTACAGCCGCCTAGCACACAAGGGAGGGAGGGAGGAAAACAAGAGACACACACACACACGCACCACACCCCCTCCCGCACAACACCATACACACAATCACAGCTGCATTATTTAAAACATTTTTACCCCGTAACTCGGATGAATAATGCAAGGACAAAACGATTTTGAAAAAGTGAATGTAATGAGAGCAACACATCAAGATAAATAAGTGAGGCAAGATAATAGATATATACATATGTACACAAAAAGGGACACAGCGCAGTCCACAATGTACGTAGTCCACATGACCACAGGCCAAAGTCCAAGGCCACACATGGCACCTGCCTCAACACGGAGAGAACACTGCAGGGGCATCAGTTGGGAAATAGGCAGGGGCCTCATGAGGATGGGGGACGGGGGGCACCTCAGCCAGCAGATGTAACAAGACCACTGGTTCTGGAGGGGGCAACATGCCCTGTGTAGGAAAGTACCATCTTGCCTGGCATGTTACCCCCATATTTCACTGTATATATGTTGTTTTAGTCTATGTGTCACTGGGACCCTGCCAGGCAGGGCCCCAGTGCTCATAAGTATGTGCCCTGTATGTGTTCCCTGTGTGATGACTAACTGTCTCACTGAGGCTCTGCTAACCAGAACCTCAGTGGTTATACTCGCTCTGCTTTCCAAATTGTCACTAACAGGCTAGTGACCAATTTCACCAATTCACATTGGCATACTGGTACACCCATATAATTCCCTAGCATATGGTACTGAGGTACCCAGGGTATTGGGGTTCCAGGAGATCCCTATGGGCTGCAACATTTCTTTTGCCACCCATAGGGAGATCTGACTATTCTTACACAGGCCTGCCAGTGCAGCCTGAGTGAAATAACGTCCACGTTATTTCACAGCCATTTACCACTGCACTTAAGTAACCTATAAGTCACCTAAATGTCTAACCTTCACCTGGTGAAGGTTGGGTGCAAAGTTACTTAGAGTGTGGGCACCCAGGCACTAGCCAAGGAGCCCCCACATCGTTCAGGGCAAATTCCCCGGACTTTGTGAGTGCGGGGACACCATTACACGCGTGCACTATACATAGGTCACTACCTATGTATAGCGTCACAATGGTAACTCCGAACATGGCCATGTAACATGTCTAAGATCATGGAATTGTCACCCCAATGCCATTCTGGCATTGGGGAGACAATTCCATGATCCCCCGGGTCTCTAGCACAGAACCCGGGTACTGCCAAACTGCCTTTCCGGGGTTTCCACTGCAGCTGCTGCTGCTGCCAACCCCTCAGACAGGTTTCTGCCCTCCTGGGGTCCAGGCAGCCCTGGCCCAGGAAGGCAGAACAAAGGACTTCCTCTGAGAGAGGGTGTAACACCCTCTCCCTTTGGAAATAGGAGTGAAGGCTGGGGAGGAGTAGCCTCCCCCAGCCTCTGGAAATGCTTTGATGGGCACAGATGGTGCCCATCTCTGCATAAGCCAGTCTACACCAGTTCAGGGATCCCCCAGCCCTGCTCTGGCGCGAAACTGGACAAAGAAAAGGAGAGTGACCACTCCCCTGACCTGCACCTCCCAGGGGAGGTGCCCAGAGCTCCTCCAGTGTGTCCCAGACCTCTGCCATCTTGGAAGCAGAGGTGTCTGTGGCACACTGCACTGCTCTGAGTGGCCAGTGCCAGCAGGTGATGTCAGAGGCTCCTTCTGATAGGCTCTTACCTCTCTTGGTAGCCAATCCTCCTTCCTAGGTAGCCAAACCTCCTTTTCTGGCTATTTAGGGTCTCTGCTTTGGGGAATTCTTTAGATAACGAATGCAAGAGCTCACCAGAGTTCCTCTGCATCGCCCTCTTCACCTTCTGCCAAAGGATCGACCGCTGACTTCTCAGGACGCCTGCAAAACCGCAACAAAGTAGCAAAGACAACTACTAGCAACCTTGTATCGCTTCATCCTGCCGGCTTTCTCGACTGTTTCCAGGTGGTGCATGCTCTGGGGGTAGCCTGCCTCCTTTCTGCACCAGGAGCTCTGAAGAAATCTCCTGTGGGTCGATGGAATCTTCCCCCTGCAACCGCAGGCAACAAAAGACTGCATCACCGGTCCTCTGGGTACCCTCTCAGCACGACGAGCGTGGTCCCTGGAACTCAGCAACTCTGTCCAAGTGACTCCCACTGTCCAGTGACTCTTCAGTCCAAGTTTGGTGGAGGTAAGTCCTTGCCTCCCCATGCTAGACTGCATTGCTGGGTACTGCGTGATTTGCAGATGCTCCGGCTCCTGTGCACTCTTCCAGGATTTCCTTCGTGCACAGCCAAGCCTGGGTCCCCGACACTCTAACCTGCAGTGCAAAACCTTATGAGTTGTCCGCCGGCGTCGTGTGACTCCCTTTTGTGACTTCGGGTGGACTCTGGTTCACTGTTCTTCTAAGTGCCTGTTCAGGTACTTCTGCGGGTGCTGCCTGCTTCTGTGAGGGCTCACTGACTTGCTGGGCGCCCCCTCTGTCTCCTCATCCAAGTGGCGACATCCTGGTCCGTCCTGGGCTACAGCAGCATCCAAAAATCCTAACCGCGACCCTTGCAGCTAGCAAGGCTTGTTTGCGGTCTTTCTGCGTGGGAACACCTCTGCAAGTTTCTTCATGACGTGGGACATCCATCCTCCAAAGGGGAAGTTCCTAGTCCTCTTCGTTCTTGCAAAACACCAAGCTTCATCCATCCAGTGGCAGCTTCCTTGCACCCTCAGCTGGCATTTCCTGGGCTCCTGCCCACTGTCGACACTGTCGCAACTCTTGGACTTGGTTCCCTTGTCATAAAGGTACTCAGGTCTGGAAATCCACTGTTGTTGCATTACTGGTGTTGGTTTTCCTTGCAGAATCCCCCTATCACGACTTCTGTGGTCTCTGGGGGTTGTAGGTGCACTTTACACTTACCTTACAGGGTCTTGGGGTGGGCTATTTTTCTAACCCTCACTGTTTTCTTACAGTCCCAGCGACCCTCTACAAGCTCACATAGGTTTGGGGTCCATTCGTGGTTCGCATTCCACTTTTGGAGTATATGGTTTGTGTTGCCCCTATACCTATGTGCTCCTATTGCAATCTATTGTAGCTTTACACTGCTTGCATTACTTTTCTTGCTATAACCTGCATAATTTTGGTTTGTGTACATATATCTTGTGTATATTTCTCATCCTCATACTGAGGGTACTCACTGAGATACTTTTGGCATATTGTCATCGAAATAAAGTACCTTTATTTTTAGTATATCTGTGTATTGTGTTTTCTTATGATATTGTGCATATAACACCAGTGGTATAGTAGGAGCTTTACATGCCTCCTAGTTCAGCATAAGCTGCTTTGCCATAGCTACCTTCTCTCAGCCTAAGCTACTAGAAACACCTCTTCTACACTAATAAGGGATAACTGGACCTGGCACAAGGTGTCAGTACCTCTGGTACCCACTACAAGCCAGGCCAGCCTCCTACACCCTGTGCTTGGTCCTGGGGAGTACAAGGCCACAGTCTCTCAAGTGGGTGACTTACCCACTTGCTCTGGAGGGGGCAACATGCCCTGTGCTTGGTCCTGGGGAGTGCAAGGCCAGTCTCTCGAGTGGGTGACTTGCCCACTTACTCTGGAGGGGGCAACATGCCCTGTGCTTGGTCCTGGGGAGTGCAAGGCCACATTCTCTGGAGTGGGTGACTTGCCCACTTGCTCTGGAGGGGGCAACATGCCTGTGCTTGGTCCTGGGGAGTGCAAGGCCACAGTCTCTGAAGTGGGTGACTTGCCCACTTGCTCTGGAGGGGGCAACATGCCCTGTGCTTGGTCCTGGGGAGTGCAAGGCCACAGTCTCTCGAGTGTTTGACTTGCCCACTGGTTCTGGGGGGGGGGAACATGCCCATTGCTCTTTGTCCTGGGGAGTGCAAGGCCACAGTCTCTCGAGTGGGTGACTTGTCCACTTGATCTGTAGGGGTCAACATGCCATGTGCTTGGTCCTGGGGAGTGCAAGGCCACAGTCTCTCAAGTAGGTGTCTTGCCCACTGTTCTGGAGGGGGCATTGTGCCCTGTGCTCTTGATCCTGGGGAGTCTGGGGTAGGTGGGTGTCTTACCCACTGGTTCTGGAGGGGGCATCGTGCCCTGTGCTCTTGATCCTGGGGACTCTGGGGTAGGTGGGTGTCTTACCCACTGGTTCTGGAGGGGGCTACCTGCCCTGTGCTTGATCATCTGCGTGCAAGTTCACAGTCTCTCAGGTGGGTGTCATACCCACTGGAATTGCAAGGGGCAGGCCGCACAGCAGCCCGTGGAGGCAGAATTACATACCGTCCGCCGGCGGTGATGGCTGCTCACTGGAGGTGGTGGTACTGCTAGTGGGGGGAGGCCCCTGCCCATCCCCTGCAACCTCTGACGGCTGCCCACTGGAGGTGGTGGTGCTGCTGCTGGTGGGGGAGGCTCCTGCCCATCCCCTGAAACCTCTGACGACTACCCACTGGAGGTTGTGGTGGTGCTGCTGGTGGGGGGAGGCTCCTGCCCATCCCTTGCAACCTCTGACGGCTGCCCACTGGAGGTGGTGGTGCTGCTGCTGGTGGGGGAGGCTCCTGCCCATCCCCTGCAACCTCTGACGGCTGCCCACTGGAGGTGGTGGTGCTGCTGCTGGTGAGGGGAGGCTCCTGCCCATCCCCTGCAACCTCAGACGGCTGCACAACCATGGTTGGTTGTGGGGGCTCTGTCACAGTTCCTGCCCCAGGCCCCTTGCTCTTCCTGCCTGCTGTTGCTGGCTCCTTGCTCTTCCTGGCAGCTGGGGCAGGCTCCTTTCCCTTCTTAGCAGCAGCTGGGGCAGGCTCCTTGTCTTCCTGGCAGCAGCTGGTCAGGCTCCTTTGTCTTCCTGGCAGCAGCTGGGGCAGGCTCCTTGCTCTTTCTGGCAGCTGGGGCAGGCTCCTTCCCCTTGAGGCTGCCTGGTGCTGGCTCCTTCACCCTCAGGACATGTGCCCTGGATCATTTTCCACCACAACTGGGTGTGGTGATGACTGGGTCCGTGGACTGGGTGGCTGAAGTTCTTGGCTGGGCTCTTCCCACCCTG
Source organism: Pleurodeles waltl (assembly GCF_031143425.1). Lineage (NCBI taxonomy): Eukaryota > Metazoa > Chordata > Amphibia > Caudata > Salamandridae > Pleurodeles > Pleurodeles waltl. The sequence continues at coordinate 22,602,576 of NC_090448.1, read as the reverse complement.
GCCAGACGTGCAGGATGGGGGAGGGGTAGGGAAGAGGTCAATGGTGGATAGGAACAGTTTTTTAGGGACATTGGGGAGGGAAGAGGGAGAAGGTTTGGGAGTAGAGGAAGAGGGGTGGTTGTAGGAGGTGTCTGTCTGCTGTGTTTGAGTGCAAGTGAATGGGCTGCATGCTGTTGTGAGGTGGATGGCTGTTGGGTGTCTGAGTGCTTGGTTTGTGTACCTTAGGGGGGGGGGGCAGACACAGTGGGAGAGGACACAAGAGACGTGTGCATGGCTGCCAGTGAGGTGTGTTTTCTGCTTGGTGTGGAGGTGATGCTGGTTGTGGATGATGATGTAGTGCATGCAGGTGTGAGTGTAGACAGAACTGGGAGGGAAGTGGAAGAGGAGGAGGAGGGGGAGTCAGTGGAAATTGTGGATGTTGGTATGTCTGCATCTGGATGGTGTTTGTGTGAGTGCCTGTGGGATGAAGCGTGGTGCTTGTGTTTGCATGTGACACTCTTGTGTGTTGCCTTGTGTGCATGCTCGTCTGTCTGTGTGCTTGGGATAGGGTGAGGCTGAGGAGAATGGGATTGGGAAGGGGAAGTTGGAGGGGGGAGGGGGGAAACAGGGACAATGGCTGCCATCAGAGAGGAGGCCAGAGCCTGGATTGATCTCTGTTGGGCCGCCAATCCAGTGTGAATGCCCTCCAGGAATGCATTAGTCTGTTGCATCTGGGATGCCAGCCCCTGGATGGCATTCACAATGGTTGACTGCCCTACAGAGATGGGTCTCAGGAGGTCAATAGCCTCCTTACTCAGGGCAGCAGGGCTCAATGCGGCAGGGCCTGAGGTGCCTGGAGTGAAGGAGATGCCCACCCTCCTGGGTAAGCGGGCACAGGCAACTCGATGAGGGGCTGTGGGAGGGCGGTGCTGGTACAGGGGTGGCGGCTGTCCCTGTAGCTGGGATGGTCACAGAGGTGTCCGCCACCACCAAGGAGCTTCCATTGGAGGAGGTATCAGAGTCTGAACTGTCCCCTCCAGTCTCCACCGTGGTGCTCCCCTCGCCCTCCGTCCCACTGGTGCCCTCAGCGTCAGTGGACTCTGCCTCCTGGGTCCTGTGGGATGCAGCTCTCTCCGTTTCCGGTGCCTCTGCTCCTCCGCCAGATGATGCTAATGCACATAAGGACAGGGTGACAAAACAATAAGGGGGGAAGAGACAAAGGATACACTTGGTCAGTGGCTGCACCAACACCACAGTTGGCGTACACAGCACCCTCACACACAGGGAACAGGCCTACGCACTATGCACTGCACTACCAGTGATATTGCTAGCCACCAAGTCAAGGGGGGGGGGCACACACCGGCAAATGCAGCATACCTCGGACCCACCACAGCCCTGACCAGTAGTGGATGCCAACGAGCTAGGTTGCAAGATTATCCCTTCAGCACCCTAGCCACCAGGGGACCTACGCTGCAGTGTCAGGCCTGGCCTAGGGGCACCCACTGACACACATCCACCATCCGGATACCACCCTACCATGCATAAGTTGTAATGATGGGCACTGTACTTACCCACTTGTGGCTGCTGTGATGCCCTCAAGCACCCATACAGCTCCGGATAGGCCACTGCCAGTATGCAGGTCATCAGGGGGGTCAGGGTTTGACGGGCACCCCTTCCTCGTTGGGAGGCCATCCCCAGCTGGGCCTCCGCCATCATCCGCGCCCAGCCTCTCAGGTCCTCCCACCGTTTGCGACAGTGGGTATTCTGCCTGCCGTAGACCCCCAGGGTCCGCACGTCCTTGGCGATGACATGCCATATACCCTTCTTTTGATGGGCGCTAACCTGCAGAGGAAATACACACAGGAAAATAGTATTAGTCAAACAGTCCTGCCTGTTACACTTATGGCCCACCATACCCCTTCACATCACCATTTACACACACATGGCCCAGCACACAACCTATACGCCGCCCAGAGGACCTCCCTCAACCCCCTTACATGAGGCCTTCACACCCACCACTCCATGCATTCATGCCACATGCATCGTGCCCACAGTGTACTCACCTGTTGGTCTGGAGGCCCATACAGCAGTCTGTACTGGGGTAGGACTCCATCCACCAGTCTCTCCAACTGCGCCGAAGTGAAGGCTGGGGTCCTTTCCCCAGTCGCACGGGCCACGGTAGGTTCCAGACACAGGTCACAACAGCACATGCAGAGTAGGTCCTCTCCTGTTGAAGATCAGGTAGCAAGTGAAGGATGAGATAGAAAATGGCGGTCACGTCCGTGGCGGTGCATACCGTCACCACCGACATAGATCACCATTGGCCACTGTAACCCATAGGGCCCAATGTTAACCAATGAGGAGCTGCACGGTGGTTCCCGACCAATTCCCGCAATGGCGCACAACGTCAGCGGAATTACCTCACTTCCACCTGTCCCTCCACACAGGACAGGTGAACACCATTTCAGGGGTGGGGCAGGCCCTGGATATTTGCTGCATCACTGGTGAAATTTGGACATACTGAACAATTCACACTTACCCATTACAAGTTAACAGCATGCTAAGTTCTGTTGTAGCCTCATTGTTCAGTTTGTGACCGGCTCCTCACTATTTTGCCCCATAGATTGCTATTGCTGCAGATGAATAGGCGATGGAGACATACCCCCGTGTAAAGACCCCTGGTGGACTTGGCTACACTGGAGGACAGGCACATCATCCTCACCTATAGACTTGACAGGGCCACAATCACAGACCTGTGTTCCCAATTGGAGCCTGACCTGATATCTGATATCCGTCACCCCACTGGGATCCCCCCTCTTGTGCAAGTTCTATCAGTGCTCCATTTCCTGGCAACTGGTTCTTTCCAAGTGACTATGGGCTTGGTAGCAGAAATTTCACAGCCAATGTTCTCAATAGTGCTGACCAGAGTGTTGTCTGCCCTGATTAAACACATGTGCAGCTACATTGTATTTCCCCAGGTTGAAGATTTGGCCACAGTGAAGGCCGAGTTCTATGCAATGGGACATATCCCCAACATAATTGGGGCGTTTGATGGAACACATATTGTATTTGTCCCCCCCCATCAAAATGAACAGGTGTTCAGAAATCGTAAGAGTTTCCACTCAATGAATGTACAGATGGTGTGCTTGGTGGACCAGTTGATCTCCCACGTCAATGCTAAGTATCCAGGGTCGGTGCATGATGCCTTTGTCCTGAGGAATAGCAGCATCCCAAATGTGATGAGCCAACTACAGAGGCACAGGGTGTGGCTAATAGGTGAGCCCTGGTCCACACCCAGTATATGTTGGTGTATGGGTATGGTGTGGGCCATATGGGCTTTATGGGATAGTGTGTGGCTAAATGTTGTCCCTCAATATTGCAGGTGACTCTGGTTACCCCAACCTATCATGGCCGCTGACCCCTGTGAGGAATGCCTGGACAAGGGCAGAAGAACGTTATAATGAGGCACATGGGCGACCCAGAAGGATAATAGAAAGGATCTTTGGCCTCCTGAAGGCCATGTTCAGGTGTCTCCATCTAACAGGTGGATCCCTGTGATACTCACCCAAGAAGGTCTGCCAGATAGTAGTGGCATGCTGCATGTTGCACAACTTTGCCCTGAGACTCCATGCGCCTTTCCTGCAGGAGGAGGAGGCTCGAGATGCCCATGTGGCAGCAGTGGACCCTGTGGACAGTGAGGATGAGGAGGCAAAGGATGAGGATGAGGACAACAGAACATAAGTCATCAGACAATACTTCCAATGACACACAGGTAAGACAGTGTTACTTCACATTTCAATGAATTTTTTTTTAATTTCTGTGGCACTGGCATGCTGTTATTTCCCACTTCTATTCCCACTTACTGTACCCTCTGGCAATTCATTTTACAGATGTTGGTGACCTCACATATGCTCCTGGTGTGATCACTGCAGCCAGCTACAGGTCATTAATCTATGCTCATTTTCTGTACAGTTGAATTACAATGTTTGTACCTGTTTAAATGAATACATACTTGAAAGATTTGACATACTCCATACTTCTTTTTTTCCAAGGGTGTTCATTGAAGTGCTAAAATATTGAGGGGCAAGTGCAATGGGATGGGGTGATAATGGAGGAAAGTCCAGGGTATTGTTCCAGTCTGTTTGTAGCACAGGTGCATTGTGTGATATTGGTAATAATTAAATGAGGTTGCCATGATGCCCCTGATCCCTTTATTGGATTGTTAGTGACCCAAAAACAATCCTTCTATGCCAATTGTACATTGAATAGTGTCTTATGGGGCTACAATAACTTGTCTTTCACACTCAGCAGTGGTGCATTGAACTAAGTTCACATGTGTCACCTGTGGGTGGGAAGGCACCCCTTCTGGAGTTATGGCTGAGTCATAATTAATGCAACAACATAACTCCACTATCACGCCTAAACACTTGACCTCTGTGCTTCCCTCCCATTGACACCCTCAAATTAGCCCCCAAAACCTACCCTTGGCCAACAAACATCATCGCTAAAGACCTTGAACCTTAGTAGGCATGGAATAGAACCAGAATATCATTATCAGAACATTGTGACATAAATGTTGTCTCCTAAACAAAAATATTGCCCCATAGGAGTAAATAACAGAAACTCTCCACCACTTGGGAGGACTGACATATAATCTCATCCTCTGAGATCATCTTACCCCTTCTCTCAAATCTCTCAATCGGCTAGCTCTGCAAGAAAGAACAAAGGGCCTGATTTAGAACTCAGTGGACAGGTTACTCTGTCACAAAGGCAACGGCTATCCCGACCGCCGATATCTAAATCCCATAGAAGATAATGGGATTCACATTTTAGTGGACGGGGTCACCGTTGTGATAGAGTAGCCTGTCTGCTGAGTTCTAAGTCAAGCCCAAAGAGTCTTGTCCACAAGTAAATAAATAACTTTACCCCAAACTATAGCGCCTGTCTTTTTATTCCTTGTGCCAGAGTCTTAGCTAAAGAATCCTGACACTACACCAATCCAGATATGAAATATGTGTCAGCTGGACCCTCTTTATTGAGGTGCCTCCCTCTGGAACTCCTTATCAAATGACCTCAGATTGGAAAAGGATCACTTCAAATTAAGACAGTCCTTAGAGTCACACCATGTCACCATGGAAATGGATAATATCATATTTGCATTGACTATAGGCATCGGCTGTTTCCTAGTTCCCCAGTCAGACACACAAGGCCAGTCCGGCCTAATACATGGGCTCTGACTACTTCATACCTAAAGCTTTATCATGTTTTGATCCTGCAGTGGGTCTATTTTCGAGTTAGACTGAAGGTTCCCTTATGCACTTTGTGCCAATCCACTTAAAACATGACACCACGTTATGTGCACTCAGAGGCTTCTAATTGATGGTTAGCAACACAAAACGAATACCCCAAATAATAAAAAATTATATTTTGTAAACAATATTTAACACACAGTAATAATATAAATAAAAAAGTACATTTTTCAAAAATATTTTTAACATTAATGTATATTTATTTATATGCTTAACTATTTCAGATAATTTGATTTAATATTACATTATTTGCTATGGTGTTTACTTTGTTTCCTCCTCCATCCTTTTTATGGGAGGGTGTTGCATTACCAATCAGTGGCCAAGTAGAGTGGTGGACTTACTAAAAAATTGTAAGTTTCTACACAACCATAAGTAAGTTTAAAATAGCAGTTTGTGAATACCGAAAAGTAGTACACTTACTTAAAAGTGTAAACATACTCAAAAGTGCAGTTTGTGAATCAGACCCTGAATTTGTTTTGTGAAACTTATTCACAACTATTCCTTCTTTGCAAAGAATAATGATAACACTTCCCTGCTTTGTTTTACATTTAGTCAATACACCAAGCACATGATAGATCAATAACTTCCTTTGTGTAGGGTTTGTTTACCTGCTGAGTCAATCCGCAGTGTATTTGTAGCTCCATCAGGCAGTCAACTAACAAGGGTGCTTGCTCAAGCCCATTGTTAGTGAAGGGTACTGTGTAGAAAGCAATGACAAATACTCCCTCATGCAAAGGCTGTGGCCATGAACATCGGCTTATCAAGGCGCCAGAGGCTGAGACAGTGACGTCACAAACTGTTTACACTCTGTGGGATCTTGTGGGCTGACATCTTCCAACTTTGACATTTTATAGCATCTACTTGCTGCTGAGGACTTGGGGGATGGACAAATCTCAGAGCCCTCCTTAATTCCTGTTTCTGCTGCTGTCTTCATGGTCCCTGAGACAGGGGTGGTGCCCAGGTTGCCAAAGGGCACAAACCCATGTACATATTGTAGAAACAGAAAGGGGGTGGGGGTGCCAGCTCTTGGTTCCCTTCATCTTCTGATGACTTTCTGTTCTCACTGCTGCCATCAAGAAAGACATCTGTTTTCGGTTTCATGCATTTTAGACTCCATTGTCCTTTGCACAAAAATACTTTTGTTACTTTTTTCCTTGTGAGAAGAGGATGTGGTTGACCATGTTGGCCTGCGGCTTCCCTTTCCATGGGCACATGAAAGGAGGAGAATGTTTACGATCCTTTTTCCAGAATGGGACCCCTTATGCGCCAAACATTGCTTGGTGGATGTTTTTTTCAAATGTGGATCAAGATGGAATTTCTAGAACATTTCTCATGGGCAGTGGGTTCCGCCTGGGTGGTGCACTGAGTGTTTCAGAAAGGTAAACTGCACACTGACTGGGGGAGACATGTTGATAGATGCCCCTTTTTAGGACTCAGCTAGAAATAGCTTTAGCTCTCTGTAGGTCAGACCTATTGTTTCCAAAAGACATAGGCCCTCATTCCAACCCTGGCGGTCATGGACCGCCAGGGTGGAGGGACACGGAAGCACCAGGGCTATTCTGACCGCGGCGGTAAAGCCGCGGTCAGAAAAGGGGATCCGGCGGTTTCCCGCCGGATTTCCCGCCGTATTTCCCGCCGGATTTCCCCTGGCCCGGAGAATCCTCCATGGCGGCGCTGCTTGCAGCGCCGCCATGGGGATTCCGACCCCCTTCCCGCCAGCGGGGACGGGTGTCGTGGGGCCCCTGGGGGCCCCTGCACTGCCCATGCCACTGGCATGGGCAGTGCAGGGGGCCCCTAACAGGGCCCCATAAAGATTTTCACTGTCTGCTTTGCAGACAGTGAAAATCGCGACTGGTGCAACTGCACCCGTCGCACCCCTGCAACTCCGCCGGCTCCATTCGGAGCCGGCTTCATTGTTGCAGGGTCTTTCCCGCTGGGCCGGCGGGCGCCCTTTTGGCGGTCGCCCGCCGGCCCAGCGGGAAAGTCGAAATGACCCCCGCGGTCTTTTGACCGCGGAGCGGTCTTTCGACGGGGTTACTTTGGCGGGCGGCATCTGCCGCCCGCCAAAGTCAGAATGAACCCCAATGGTTGGGCTTTGAGTCAGCCCCTTGTTCATGCTTTAAAGCATTTGATAAACATTAGGCATTCCACATTAAAACATTACAATTATATAAAATAAACATTGTTCATAAAAACATAAACAACAAAGCATTCCTAAAAGATAGAAAATATAATCATGATTTATTACCGCTACGATACTTCAAAATACACCATGCCCTAGACTTGATCCATCCTTTTTTTCTGAATAAGTCTAAAAATGTAGAGATACTTCCACATTCATCGTCCCTGTTGCATTTTTAGGCAATTCACATAACTGACCTATAATTTTTTGTTTTAAGATAGCACATCCTGCAATTCATGGCAGAAGAAAATAAGCCTTGTAGCCTTGTTGATTTTTAAGTCACAGCTCTATCTCTCTTTGGACAGACTGTTGAAGTCAGAGGGACTGATCTTCGTACAAGAACCTTCAGACACTCACATAGGAGGTAAGTTTTTATTAGGCCCTTATGTTACAGCAACAGCAGGTAGGTTGGGACTCCATCCTCCCTTCAGTTCTCACTGTCTCCCAGCTGCCAATCATTCTATGAGATCATTCATTCTCAGCGCTCCAGACACCTGCTCCAAAATGCAGGGAATGGGTGTACACAGAATAAGACATATGCCTATTTTTTTCCCAATATGTAACATATATCGACACCTCATCAGGGGTAGTAATTAAGCGCTACATAAATAAAATATCTTTAGGGGGTGGGGTCAGTCCCCAGTTCAAGATTGGGTGGTATTGTTGTCTATCTCAGTTGTATGCTCTTGATTTGATGGCTTTCTTCCCTACTCTTGTGTTTGGCCCACCCTGGAACATTTTGCAGTGCCCTGATTGGGTGACTCATATCCTTCCGCAGCGCACTTTGAAGGACTCTTTTATGGAGGTGTAAATGTTTTGTTTTTTTGGTATCTCCCTATATTTGTGCTGTCTGTTGACTTTCCTGTTCACATTTACCCCACCTCTGATCAACTGGTTTTGTACTCCCTTAGTGCTACCCCCGCCTCATCAGCCATTAACATCCCCGTCATGGCTGTGTCTCCCTCATCACTTCCTGGCTCAGCACTCGTCACTTCCTGCCTCAGCCCTCAACTCCCAGGGCGGACATTTACTTGCTGTTTATTCCAAGTTTTCTCGTCTCAACTTCGCTTTAACTTAAAATACTGGGGGTCATTACAGCCCTGACGGACGGTGTTAAAGATGCGGTAATACCGCAAACAGTCAGACGGACAAAAAAAGGGAATTATGACCCTGGCGGAAACCGCCAACAAAGACAGCCACTTTAACACTTCGCCCGCCACGGCGGTACAGACATGCACCGTGGCGGTCACCGCCAACAGACAGGCGGAAGACAATGTACCGCCCACAGTATCACAACACGCCAATCCTCCACCTTTTCCGGGGCGGATTCACGTGGATAAAAACACGGCGGAAACAGCTATTGCTATGTGAAAACGCTCACCTTCTACGCATCCCACGAGGAACGACGACTCCATGGACCCGGAACTCCAAATACTACCTGCCCTTGTCTTTCTGCTCCTTCACGACCAACAGCGACGTAGACGCAGAAGATACCGGTGAGTACAGCACCTACGACACGGGGAGGGGAGAGGCAAAAGTTAGGGGGACACCCACCAAACACCCCCACCCTCGCATATTACAACATACACACCAATGCAGTCACAAAAAGAACAGTAACAACCCACAATTCCCCCGGAAGAATGCAAAGACAATGCGAATTTCGGTCAAACTTTGTAATGTACCAATATACATGTCATACAAAAATATACAAATATATGTATTCTAAATTCACTCTTATTTACAGATATACAATCCGAGAAGTAGTGCAGATATTTACACAACAATGTCCGTGCACAAACAGTCCAAAAATGCATGGGCGAGGCCCACAATAGATACCTGACCAAAATCAGAGAGAACACTGCCAGGGCATCAGATAGAAACACTACAGGCACCTCAGGGGGAAGGGAAGGGGGGGCACCTCAGCCACATGAATGCAAAGCCAGATCCACGATGGGGCTCCATGCCCATTGATGTATCCTGGGGAGTGCAAAGCCACAGTCTCTCAAGTCTCTACAGTGGGTGGGTTGGCCACTGTTCAATCCTGGGGAGTGCAAAGCCACAGTCTCTCAAGTCTCTACAGTGGGTGGGTTTCCCACTGTCACATCCTGGGGAATGCAAAGCCACAGTCTCTCAAGTCTCTACAGTGGGTGGGTTTCCCACTGTCACATTCTGGGGAGTGCAAAGCCACAGTCTCTCCAGTTGATGCAGGTCCATACTGGTACTGGGGGGTGACTGGTGCCCAGACTGGATGAGTCTCCCCGTGAAAGGTAGTGTCCTGTCACTGTCCCAGCTGCACATGGGATAAGGATGCCTGATGTGGTGGGCCATTCATTCCTACCCGGTGCATTGCCCTGTTCAGCGGTGCTATGACATGGCGGTCTTTGCCCTGTTCAGCGGTGCTTTGACATGGCGGTCTTTGCCCTCTTCAGCGGTGCTATGACATGGCGGTCTTTGCCCTCTTCAGCGGTGCTTTGACATGGCGGTCTTTGCCCTGTTCAGCGGTGCTATGACATAGCGGTCTTTGCCTTCTTCAGCGGTGCTTTGACATGGCGGTCTTTGCCCTGTTCAGTGGTGCTATGACATGGCGGTCTTTGCCCTCTTCAGCGGTGCTATGACATGGCGGTTCTGGTACGGACATTGGTGTGTGGCATGACGATTTCCACACTGGACATTGGTGTGTGGCATGACGATTTCCACACTGGACATTGGTGTGTGGCATGACGATTTCCACACTGGACATTGATGTGTGCTGTACCTGTGAGCCAAATAGCTGTGGCTCTACCCGGATGATTTCCTCCACCATGACCCTGAGCTCCTCCTCGGAGAAGCGGGGGTGTCTTTGGCGTGACATGGGGTGGTGTGTGTGATGTGTGGGCTGGTATATGTGTTGATGAGTGTGGTGAGTGTAGTGGTATGTGGTGTTTTGTGCTTGGATGTTGCGTGGGTGATGGTGTTGTGTGCCTCTGTGTGATGGGGTTGTCTGTTCTGTGCTATCTCTCTGGCCTTTGTTCGTGAATTGTGGGAGTAGGGGTTTGTGGGTGATGTGGGTGTGTGTTTTATATTGTGATGGGTGTATGGGAGTGGTGTGTGTATGTGTATCAGGTGTGTGTATTTGGAATTGTCCAATGTGGCTGTGTTTTGGAGATGTGTGTGTATTTTGAGCGCAGCGGTGTGTACCGCCAATGGAATACCGCGGTTGAAAGACCGCCGTGTGGATTCGTGGGTCGTAATAGCATGGGCGTGTTTCTGTTTGCGTGGAGGATTTGTTTCCGCATGTTTATCGCTGACCTTTGGTGTGGCGGTATTGTGTGGGTGACTGAATTTCGGCGGATTCCGTGATGTGTGTCATAGCTGTGGTGGTCTACCGCGGCCGCGGCGATGTATTGGCGGTCTTCTGCACAGCGGTAAGCACCTTATACCGCCAATGCTGTAATGACCCCGACTGTCTCTTTAAATCTTGGTTTGTTCCTTGCAGCAACAATAACACATTCACTGCGCCACAGGTTTCTGTGGTCAACATGTTCCCTTTTCAGTGAAATGTTTGCGGTGGGAGCCCACCCAAGAACGAAGCATTTTTCTTTGTAAACATGATTAATGCCGCCGTGGCCATGAGAAAAAAAATCTTTGTAATTCATTTTGACTGATGCCCACTAGAACCTTTTAGTTCCCTTGAAATCGCTGTGAACATTCAGTTTTATTTATTTTTGGACTTTATTTCATGTGATCAGTCATATCGTGCTTTGTGAACAATTAAAAACTGAAATTTGAGCGTGTTTTCAAGTGAAGGAAAACACACTCCAAGCAAGTTATGACTGCATTTAAAGGCACTCTGTCCCTGGGGGGTGGTTACACCAGGCTCTCAGCACACAGATAATAACTGCTTGAGCTACAAAGGCTGCTGGCTCAGGGAACAGCTGTAATGTCCTGACAGGGAACACATTGAACTCTGCAGATAGCTGATGGCAGAGCTGCCGGCATCTAGGATAACAAGCATTGGCAAAGCCAACAAGTTTCACAGCTGAGGCCTGTTAACAAGGCTTGTCACCATTAGAGTTGCAAATATACTCAGATGTTCTCTGGGGCATAGAGGATGTATGTCAGTGTTTGTCAGTAGTGATCTCACTGTCATGGTCTCATTTAGGCGTCACCAGGGGTCGCAGCTGTGACCCTTGTGGTAGGCATTTGTGACCCCTGGCACTGGCTTTGCGACCCCTGGAATCAGAAGTGACAATATCTGTGCCAGGAACACAAGGCCAGCTCATCCTCATGGGCATCGTTTGGGGCTCCACTTTCCATGTTTTCTGTGAGTGTTTTTAGGGGCGGCTCTCCTCTATGGCAATGTAACCCCCCACTCCCCCAGCAGCAGCATCTGCAAAACTTTTACTATATAAACTATGTTTATTATCGTTTTATAGTAAAAGGGGACGGGCCATGGGGCTGTGACTAGCACAAATGGAGAGTGCAAAGCACTCCCTCTCAGTGCGCATGTATGTTGGGCTGGCTGTTTCGGGCCGGCCAAACACACATGCGTACTGGGTTCTCTCCAAGCTGGCAATGCAGTGCCGGGTTGGGGACAGCAGGCAGAGACTTCCACTCTGCCTCAGAGTGCTCTGGCTGGGCACCACGTCCAATCCAAATGCTGCTTTCATGCAACATGAAAGCAGCGTTAGGATTGGACGTAGGGCAGGCTGGGAGGCTGTGTCTGCAGTAGAGGACATGAGCGGAGCAGATCGGCCCAGTGCGGCACGTAAGGTAAGTTTTAAAATTGTTTATTTGTTCCCCCCGCCACTCGCCACCCTGCCTCTTTTACCTCCCACGACCCACCACTGAGTGTTTTATCACATTAGTAGTGAATAATATATAATTCATTATCAATGTAATAAAGAGTGGAGTACGATTAGCTGGACTACGACCCTTCCTTGCAGCTGAGGTGAGTAAAAATACTTTAAACGTATGTTGTGTGCTTGCTTACGTATGAAGGTGTTTATGCGAGAGCAAGTGTGTGTATGTGTGAGTGTGTGTATATGTGTAAGCATGTGTGCATGAGGTCAAATGGAATGTGATATCACTTTCACTGCCCCTGGCATTATGGTGAATTGACGTTCATGCGCACTGAACCCTCCCTGAAGGGGGCCTTGCAGACAGTCATGGGGTAAATCAGATGCCCCAAAGATTTTTTCCAGAGGGAAACTCACCAGGCCCGCTGCCAGGGATATATATATATATATATATTTAGGGGGAGGGCATGCCCCTCAGCTATGATCAAACATTAAAACTGTGCACTCTAGGTGCACAGGCTTTTTGGTGTTTTTTTTTTTTATTATTGGTGTAATTGGTTGCACTACTAAATTTTGACCCCCAGAATATAGTAGTAAAAGACTATTGAAGACAGAATATTGGTAATAGGTTCATATAGGGAAGTATAGATTAACTATTCCTAACTCCACACCTAAGTTCTATGAAGTTATATACCTCACGTAGGTACATATATGTGGAGTAAGATATTGAACAGTTATACTTATTTATTGTTATGTTGGATCTTATATTCTGTCCTCAACATTCTGTGTCATCAATATTCTGATTTTGGTTTTCAGTGAGAACACCATGTGATTCTATGTGAAAGAACTTAGGGCCAGATGTAGGAAACGTTTAGCGAGTCGCAAACGGCAAAGATTGCCGTTTGCGACTCGCTAAACGTGTTTCCCAATGCAGAAATGCATATTGCGAGTCGGTACCGACTCGCAATATGCATTTCAGAATCGCAAATAGGAAGGGGTGTTCCCTTCCTATTTGCGAATCTGAGTGGTATGCAATACCATTTGCGACCGCGTACGCGGTCGCAAATCGTATCGCAGTTACCATCCACTTCAACTGGATGTTAACCCACTCGCAAATTGGAAGGGGTCCCCATGGGACCCCTTCCACTTTGTGAATGGACCCAAAAATATTTTTGCAGGGCAGGGAGTGGTCCAAGGGACCACTCCCTGCCCTGAAAAAATACCGAAACTAAAGGTTTCGTTTTTTTTTTTTAAGTGCAGCTCATTTTCCTTTAAGGAAAATGGGCTACACTAAAAAAAAAAAAACTGCTTTATTGAAAGCAGTCACGAACATGGACGTCTGCTGACGACAGCAGGCCTCCATGTTTGCAAGTGCCTATACTCGCTATGGGGCCGCAATTTGCGACCCACCTCATGAATATTCATGAGGTGGGTCATTGCGACCCCATAGCGAGTCGCAGTCGGTGTCTGAGACACCGTACTGCATACCAATTTGCGACTTGCAAATTGCGAGTCGCAGGGACTCGCAATTTGCAAGTCGCAAATTGGCGTTTTGCTACATCTGGCCCTTAAATCCTATCAATTAGATGGGATATAAAATACAGGGAAGCTTGTTAAAATGCAAAGCATATTATGTTTTATTTATTTTTTAAAGTAGGCCTCACCTTAAAGCCCTCACTCCCACACCTCTAACCTGAGGTGGAGTATGTCCAGCCTTCAGACTCAACATTGTTTCCAGAGGATGTGTTATCTGGGACACTCTGCATCAGGAAATCATAACACCTGGAAGGCTTTAAGGGATAAGCATTACCTCAAGAAAAGTTAGGAAACTTAGGGCCTGATTTAGACGTTGGCAGAGGGGAATACTCTGTCACCAAAGTGACAGATATCCCGTCCACCGTATTACTGTCCCATAACATCCTGGGATATCCGTCATGTTTGTGACAGAATATTTCCTCTGCCAACCTCTAATTCACGCCCTTAATCTGCTTTGTGGAGTGTGGAGTGTCTTAATTCCACCAAACTTCATAAGCAAAGTTGTAATTTAACACATTACTATTTTAAAATAAATGTATAGAGATGTTGGAGCATAGCCATCAAGGACATTTTGGGAAATTAGTGGTGAGCAGTGTATTTTATTATTTTAGGGCTGCAAAAATTGCAAAAACGAAATAGAATTTAAATCTCATTTAACAGAGAAAGTTGGGAAGGTCCTATAATAATTTTCCCTGTAAGGTTGTAGAAATGATGGGTAGTTAAATTACGTTTGATCAAAAACACTATTCAAAACAACATGGACTTGAAGCTGGCTCCAACATCGACCTACACCCCTCACAGCTAGAGGCGGATTGTGTGAAAATTTGTATGCAAAAGGTGAAAATCAAAAGACATCGGCTAAGAAGGTAGGTACGTATGGTACAGGATTGGTGATTTGTAAGCCCAGGATGGGTCCTTGTGGCCTGGCTGAGGATACTCTTAGAGGAGTTGTAGATGGGCAAGTGGCAGCACCGGATCTGAGTGGTGGTTTCATGGGTTGCATCTAGGATTCTGCTGTGGGATAACCTCTCTCTTTGATGCTGGCACCATGGTATCTCCCATTGGATGCTACAGAGTCCTCCACTTCAGAAATTATGGACGTTCTCCTCTCTTTCACATTCAGTAGACTCCTTGCATAGAACCCTCAAGGTGGCAGCCTCTTTGTGCCTAACATTGCTTGTACGAGCATGCGGTTTTCTGAGTGGTGAATGTAGTAGTGTGCTTCACAGCCCTCCTGGCAGAGTAGATGTCCCCCAAGGCAGCGGGACTGCAGCACGCTTTAATGGAGCCCATAGCTGTGGGTGAGGCAGCAAAGGTTTTTGGGACATGTAGTCCCCAGCATCCCGAGGCGTTGGCTGCTTTCCCAACAATAAGGCACACAGAAGGGTAGGAGCTCATGGCAGAGTAGAAGGAATGGAAGTCTGCCATGTGTACCAGAAATGTAAAATATTTAGTTGCAGAGGGATTGTTCGGCATTACTACAGGTGTATATAGAAGTCCAGCTTCATGCTATGAAGCCGTTAACAGACTGTCATATTTAAATGTCCACTGGAAAGCCAAATCATTTCCTTAATAGAACATGGTCTTCTCAGCTAGTATGCTGTACTTTCCAGCGACTATACCAGCAAATGTACAATGTAAATGTAATTCCTGTCTCTCCTGCTCTCTCTGCTTTTTCTATGTATTCTCATTTCTTTCTCTCCTTCTTCTCCTCTCTTCGCTGTACTTCTCAGTGTTTTGTATTCTCTCCCCAGACCTCTTCTCCTTGGACCATGGTTGGAAACTGAAACTTTCTCTTGGTTGTGCATGGCCATGAACAACAGCTGAGAGCTTTCTCTGGACACTGTGCCTTTTGCTGTTCTCCAGTGGGGGAAGCCTACAATACTCGGGACCTTCTGCAACTGGAGACATTTTCTACAACCACGAAACCAAGAAGTTACTGCAATGCGGCCTTCATATCTCAGCAACTTGTAGTCCATTCTTGTTGGACCGGACATCAGACTGCATAAATTTGATGGGTTTCAGGCAGATGACAACCTGTTGCTGTCCACAACACAACCTTTGCAGTGCGGTGGACTTCAATGGGTTGTCCGCAGTACTGTAATAGAAAATATTTCTGGTAAAAAAGATTTTCTTTTCAAAAATCAAAGTCAGGACGTGAAGAAAAAGCTACCTTTGCATCATGATTTTTTGTTTGTTTTGCTGCTTTGCCTAGAATGCTGTGTACGCGGATGTCACAGTAAAACAAAAGTGAAAGCAGACCGCTCTAGTAGAATCTGTGAGGATCCACAAAATGTCCTACCACACAGCCTTCCCATACTCCTCTCAATAACAATAGTACCCCGCGTGTGAGGATGGGCTATCTCCTGTGAATGGAAAGCCCTCAGTTGATACAAGGAAACATCAAGATTTAGCAAATTGCCCCATTCTGGCAATGTGGGAAGGCACAGTATTTAGGCCTGTGCTCTGCTGACACCCAGCAAAACCGCAAGGTCCAGGCATTTCAGAAAACAAGGCACCTAGGGTAGTACTGGGTAATGTACCTTGCATGGATCCCAATACCTTTTCTTACTCAGAATGCCCTGCAAACCACAAACATTTTGGCTAAATAACAGATTGTCCTCATTTTTTGTGACTGAAAATTCTAGAATCTGTGAGAATCCTTATAATTCCTGCCACCCAGCCTTCTCACACTTCTCCCAATAAAAGCAGTACCCTACATGTTCACCAACTATTATGTATTTAGTGCATTAATTACATAGGACCTCATAGCAGCAATTTGTTTGCTATGACCATAAGTTAGATAAACACTAGGCAGAATTTCAAAGGAGTCAGTAAGTATCAAAAACCAGATTGACATTACACAGACCTGAGATTACAATATATACAAATCAGAAAATGTTAGTTAATACAAATCAATCAATCAGTGTTTATAAAGCGCAGCTACTCACCCGTTAGGGTCTCGCGGCATGGGGGGGTGTATCGTGATCCGGTGAGGTGGATTAAAAAAGCCATGTCCTCAGTTCCTTCGTGAAGCTGGAAAGGGTGGTGGTTTGTTTGATGTGGATGTGTAGGATGTTCTAGGCGGTGGCTGCGAGGTAGGAGAAGGAGCGTCCTCCTGTTCTGGTTTTCCTGATGCATGGTACTTCTGCGAGAGAGAGCTGGGCCGAGCGTAGGGCCCTGCGGGCTACGTGGAAGTTGAGTTCAGGTAGGCAGGTCCGGTGTTGTGGAGGGCTTTGTGTGCGTGGGTGAGGAACTTGAAAGTGATTCTTTTCCCTGTGGGGAGCCGGTGCAGTGTACGTAGGTGTTGCAAGATGTGGCAGTGTTGGGGTAGGTTGAGGAGCAGTCTGGCGGCGGCGTTCTGGATGTTTTGCAATTTGCAGGTGAGTTTTTTGTTGATTCTGGCATAGAGTGTGTTGCAGTAGTCCAGTCTGCTGTTGATGAGGGCATGTGTGACAGTCTTTCTATGTTCGAGGGGGATCCACATGAACGTCTTGCTTTCAGCCTCAGTTGCCCAGAATATGGTTTCTACAATACTTGGTTCAAAGAGGGGGAATACTCAGTGTTTTGACCCTGGCAGGGTATCTAGAAATTAAACCATTTTTGAAAGATACATAGTCTGTCATAGCTACACTTTGTGACATGGCAGGCTCTGTTGGGTTATTTCAGATTCATACTCCTGCTAGCTCGGCAACCTCTGCAGCAGACACATGAATGTAACAAACTATCTGGTTCATTTAAAGAAAAATAAAGATCTCTAGAGCTGTTATGTTATCTCATCAGGCTATACTTCAAAACAGGCCAGTGCCCTTGAAAAGACTGGAGCAATGTCAGCCAAATGTAATTCATACCCAATTTGTGATGACTCTGCCCCAGCTTGAAAACCTAATCAAAGCACTATGCCATATTGGAATCTGGAGATTTCATCATTGGACATTGCTTCTGAACGGCTGGTAGCTTTAGGTAGTGACAACCACTTATGTATCAGAGATAGGAAAGGTCATGAACGTTTCTGGCTTGGGAGCACCAATGTCTTACACAGTTGTGCAATATTTTCACACAGCAAATACTTGTTTGACATACCATATATGAAAGGTAAGAAGGTAGTTCTCCTAATACTCATTGATTTCTTGGCCTCTCTGCTATGACTGCTGTAGTGTTAGTGCCATTATTCACATCAACTCCTCACACAAAACACTGTAGTGTCCCTTGAGTGTCCCTCAGGGTCCATCTGAACCCTCCGAATATTCAACATCAACCTAATCCCCTTAAGAAACCTGATTAAACCATGCCAATTCACCTGTTACAGCTATGCAGATGACACCAAAATAATTTTTAAAATGGATGGCCTTGAAAACCTCAACACTTAAAAATTTGATGACTGCCTTTAAGTCATAAACATATGGATGATGAATAACCATCTAAAACTTGATACCGCAAGGACAGAGATTGTGACCTGAGAACAATGGAAGAAATACCAGCCTACTGCCATGTGGACTAAATAACACGAGGACCCTCCGAACAATGCTGTTAGAAATGGGGTCTCTAGTTGGCAGCGTTTTGCACCCTGTCCAAGTAAGGACCCTCACTCTAGTCAGGGTAAGAGAGTCACACAGCTCAACCCCTTAGTAGCTTGGCATGAGCAGTCAGGCTTATCTCACTGGCAATGTGTAAAATATTTGTGCACACAAACACACACATAATAACACAGTGAAAGCACCACAAAGTACTCCACACCAGTTTTAGAAAAAATAGCTGATATTTATCCGAGTTAAACAAGACCTAAATAAAAAAAATCCACCATACACAAGAAAATATATACATTTTTAAAGATTAAATCTTAGTATAGCGCATAGAAACACAATAGCTCCAACTGGGGTTATCACGATGTGTTGACAGAGTCATTCCCACAGTCCAACGCCACTCGCGAGGGAGTGCGAGCCAGCCACAGAGTTGCAGGGTCCTCTGGTATAGTACCTTTGAAAAACTAGGAAACAAAGAAGTTCCATGGAGTTAGGGAGGTGAGGCGTCGTTGGAGCCGGTGCGGTGTTGGTTCTTTACTGCTACCAGGGAGATGAGGCATCAGTTCCTTACTGCTAGGCAGGGGAGGTGAGGCATTGGTTCCTTATGGTTGAGGGGGAGGTGATGTGGTGTTGGTTCCTTATGATCCGACGGGGTTGATGAATACAGCAGGTCAAAATGCGAGGCGTCGATTTCGCAGTGTCACAATCACACCATGGGGCCACAGGTGCTGTGGCGGAGTTGGAGTCTGGTGTAACAGACGTCAGTGACACAGCACTCAGGACTCATGCTGTGGCAGGACTCCAGAGGCACTGTGGCGACATCAAGCCTGCGGCGTTAGCCGCGGTCGTTGCACTCAGCAGGGACCACGGCTCAGGTGCAGGCAGTGGTGTGGAGTCATGCCTGCGGCTCCAGTTCTGAAGTCACTCTGGAGACGATGTACTTAGTTTCTTCTCGGTTACACTAGAACTCACTCCCAAGGGCCCAGGAACTGAATTTGGCACCATTTCGCAAGTCAGGACCCTCAGCAAGAGAGCCCAGGCGCTGGCAGATGAAGTCTGTGATGTCCCTGAGACTAACAGGAGGCAAGATGAGTCCAAGCCCTTGGAGAACCTTGGAAAGCAGGATGTAGAAAGCAAGTCCAGCCCTTTCACTCGCAGGACAGAATAAATAAGTAGCAGCCCAGCACAACAAAGCAATAGGCAGAGTAGCAGTCCCTCCTACAACACCCAGCTCTTCTTCCTGGCAGAATGTTCTCAGTCCATAAATGTTCTAACTATGTGGGTTCAGAGGCCCAGTACTTATACCCATAAGTACCTTTAAAGTAGGCACACTTTAAAGGAAAGTCTTTGTAGTGCACAAGACCCTGACTTTCCTGCCCTGGCCCCAGACACACTCCATGGGGATAAAGCCTACTTTGTGTAAGGACAGGCATAGCCCTATTCAGGTGCAAGTATCAGCTCCTCCCACCACCCTGGCCCGGGAAGACCCATCAGGATATGCAGGGCACACCTCAGCTCCCTTTGTGTGACTGTCTAGAGTGAATACACAAACAGCCCAACTGTCATCCTGACTTAGACATGTATTCCACAGACAGACAGAGGCACAGAATGGTTAAGCAAGAAAATACCCACTTTCTAAAAGTAGCATTTTCAAACTTACAATTAAAAAACCACCTTCACCAAAAAATGTTTTTTTAAATTGTGAGTTCAAAGACCCCAAACTCCAGATCTCTATCTGCTCTCAATGGGAAATTCCCCTTAAAAGATATTTCAAGGCAATCTGAATGTTACCCCATGGGAGGGATATGCCTTGCAATAGTGAAAAATGAAATTAGCTTGATTACACTATCAGGACATGTAAAAAATACACCATTACGTGGCCTACCTTTTAAATACTCTATACCGTGTCCATGGTGCTACCTTAGGCCTAACTTAGGGGTAACTTACAGGTAATAATATAGGGGAGGTTTGGGGCTGGCACGTTCGTGCAAATGCCAGGTCAAAATGGCACTTTAAAACTGCACACAGGCACTGCAATGTCAGGCCTGAGATATGTTTACATGGCTTCTCATGTGGGTGGCACAATCAGTGCTGCAGGCCGATTAGTAGCATTTGATTTACAGGCCCTGGGCACACATGGTGCACCATACCAGGGATTTACTAGTAAATCAAATATGCCAATCATAGATAAACCAATCACCAATACTATTTAGACAGAAAGCATAAGCACTTTAGCACTGGTTAGCAGTGGTAAAGTGCCCAGAGTACTAAAGACAACAAAACAGGTCAGAAAAAATAGGAGGAAGAAGGCGAAAAGCTTGGGGATAACCCTGTGAAAAAGGCCAGGTCCAACAAATACCAAGAGAAGTCAGAAACGTAGGAGTGAGCATGGTTCAGATCAATACTTGATACAACGTCTTAACAAAGTCATATTGAGTAAATTCTACACAATGAAAACAATAAGCTGCATTTTCCCACACCTTGGATGCTAACAGAAACTGCAAGTCATCCACACACTCGTAAAGTCCAAGCTTGACTGTGCCGGCAGCCAGCACTTAATTCATAGAGGAATAAGTGCTGGGGCCCGACGTTCTGCTCGAAGCAAGCGGCCAGCACTACTAAATGTCAATGTAATGAGTCCCTCACCTGAGAGACAAACAGTAAATTTGGCCAGAACTGGGGAAATACATACTACTTTTAACAATGGGGTCTCATACTAGAGATTTGCAAAACTCCAGCCGCTCCCAGTTTTTCATGACAGAAAGGCAATTCCTCTGTGACTCTTGCCTTGTGTACCTGAGTTGCTTTGTAGCCCACAGGCCCCTGAATCCTCTTCCAGTGTCATCCACACCAGGCCCTTTACAAACAATAACCTTTGCTGGCAGCTCTACAAGGATGCCTTCTGTTTCTGAGCACTTGTGTTCTCTTCCTGGTGATGGGCTGCACCTTCCTACTCAACTCTCAAGGGCCCTCCTGACTCCCAGCTCTTGTGAATCTCATTCCTTTGTTGCTCCTCTATGTCTGTAGTCTTCCTTTCTAGATAGCATCCTCCTGCAGAGAACACTTCCAACACCCTTTACCACAGCGAGTTTAACCTTTTCCCTCAAGCCAGATGCAGCTTCTCCAGCAGGGATAGATCAAGCCCCTTGGACAGCTCCTTGATCACCATGCAGCTGGGCTGATGACTCCACAAGGCAGGTTGTCCTCTGGTTGATTCTGTCCAGCAATGCCATTCCTCAAGCAGGCAGTTGCACCTTATAAGGGTCTTGCTCAGGTTGTCCCTTCTAGTAAGTAAGCCAACAATCAGGGGTCCTAGCTAGGAAGCTCAAACCATTCACACCCACTGCATTGGGTGAGTCTCGTCACTGGTCTATGAGTACACTGGTACATAGACCTGGGTTTCTATCCAGGATTTATCTTAGTCTTGCAGACTACAATGCGGATTCCAGAGATTCTTATCTACAGGTGGTTTTAGGCAGTTCTAGACATTTTGTTTATCTTCCCCAGGCTAGTCAAGCCACATCCTTTATCCTCTAGTTTCATCAGTAAGGAGAGTTGTGGCTGGTAGCTCCCTGTCAAGAAAACCCCAAAACAAAGTCACAAAGTAGAGAGCGGGGCCTTCCCACTTAGCTACCACAAAGCACTGTCTTCTGCATACCCTCTGGGGAAAGACTGGAGTAGGAAGGAGGCGAGGACTGTTCTTTAACTTCTAAAGGGCATCTTTCCCCTTCTTCCTTTCATTGGAGCCTGGTCCATTTCAAAGGAACTCAAAAATGTTGTAGAATATGTGTAGATTTACTCAAATGTAAATTTACTCCTGTACCTAGTAGTTACTTTACACACCTTTGCTATTCACCAGTTCTGAGTGCCAGCTAGTACAGGCAGTGACGTAACAAAATGCAAAGTACCCCTGCACAGTACATAGAGCCCCACCCTCTAGACTCACACAGGAGCTCTCAGGCCAGAGTGCTGTCCTGCAGGGACCTTTGTTACACCACTGAGTACAAGATTTAAGATTGTACATTGTAGGAGGTCTTCACCAGCAGGGGGAAGGGAGGAAAGATCTCTCTGTAGTGAAGTAGAGGGAAAAAAAGTTAAATCAATATTCAAAAATATATTAACCATAGTAAACATATTTTAATGTTAAATGTAATTAATTTAAAATAATTATCATTCAGCTAGAATTAAAAAAGTACATGGTACAGCATTAAAAAATCTTTTTTTTTAAATCTCACCCTAGCTATTATTTTCATATTTAATTATTATTACATTACTTTTAGTAAACATACTTGTTTAATTTCAATTTTTCAATAATAGTTGAAAAGGTTTTATTTAATCATCTTTAAACAAAAATATAAACATTTATGTAATTATAAAAATATTTTGTAATTTTAAATATATCTTTTACCATTTGAAAAAATATATTTATGTGTAATTTAAAATGGGAAATTAAAAAATAATAATAATTTAGCATTATTTCCCGCAAGGTATGGTTTGTTTGTTCCTGCCTCTGTACTTTTCTATGAAAGTGCGATGCAGTACCTGTGAGTGCCCATGTTTTTGTGCTGCACATATTTTAAGGTTCGACAGAGTACATTTATGACTGGTTTGGGTATTTTTGGGCTGTAGTGTATTGCATGACAATACTTTCAGGGCGCTTACTGCCCTTATGGGGGAAGCTGGAGTTTTTGCCTACATGGCAGCATGCTACGTTGTGTAAGGTGTATTGTCAGAGGTGTGTTGTGTTTGGGTTGATCTTGCAATGGAAGAGATCCTATGTTGTGCATAATGGCCACCGAGGTGTGGTTACCATATTACAGGACGCAGCACTTAGAAGCGAGATAAATGAAGAAGTGTTGAGCGATAGGTGCACGGTTTATGGTTTTCAATAAGCTCGCTGCTTTGAGCAGCTCTGCAGGCTCCTTTATGATATTTCATATGTTCAAAGTCCACTTAGCTGCTTACTGCACTGGGCTGTCCTTTCAGAGATATTTAGTTTAAGATGTATGGTCCTGAGCAGGCGTAGGCTAAAGGGGGAAGTGGTGGAGAGATCTGCTGGGATGGACTTTGTTAATATAATCCCGTATCTGATTCTGAGAATGAGATGCTAAGAAGTGGTCACAGTCTGTTATTATGTGGGACCTGCAGTGGTGGACTCAAGTGACCTCCTCTGTTGGTGAGCGGCATGTGTGAACGTTCAATTACTCCATGCCTGCTCATTTGATTATGGGTGGTTTATTGCTGTGGAATGGTACTGTAGTTGGCGATGGAGATGGCCCTTCACAGTTTTGTCCTATGTGAGTAAAAGGGGATTGTTTTGAAGCCTGTATTAATGGCAATTGACTTCCTGAGAGGTGAGTGTTACAGCACTAGTATTACTGTGGGTTATATATCATACTGTTTTTTTTGGTTATTGTTGGTTATTGGGATTAGTCTTGCACTTTTAACCCCTTCTGTGCCCAGGACGTAATGGTTACGTCCTGAGGCACAGTGCTTATGTGCCCAGGACATAACCATTACGTCCTGGGCACAGAGCCCAGAGGGAGCGCCTGGGAAGGTCTTCGCCTTCCACCCCCGACCCCTTGTCACATAAGGCCTCCTCCATCGCGCTGGAAGCCCAGCTTCCAGCGCGATTGAAAGAGAAATGCAAAGCATTTCTCTTCCCATCACGTGGAGGAGGCCCAGAGAGGTTTCAAAGGGAAGGAAATGTATTCTCTCTGAGCATTTCAAAACCCGGATTGCAAAGCAATCCGGCTTTTGAAATGCCCACTAGACACCAGGGATGTTTTTTGAGAAAAGGAAATTGGCATAAGGGAGCGACCCCTTGGGCAAGGGTGGCTCCCAGGGGGGGGCATTTTTTTTAAAGGCCTTTTCTGCCCCCCCCCCCGAGGGGCAGAAACCTCTAGGCACCAGGGATAATTTTTTTTTTTCTTTTTGGTTTTGTTTTTGATTTTAGAGGTGGGGAGCGACCTATAGAGGGCAAATTATATTTAGGCCATTTCTGCCCCCCTTGGGGGCA
Source organism: Pleurodeles waltl (assembly GCF_031143425.1). Classification (NCBI taxonomy): domain Eukaryota; kingdom Metazoa; phylum Chordata; class Amphibia; order Caudata; family Salamandridae; genus Pleurodeles; species Pleurodeles waltl. The sequence goes on along the minus strand of NC_090448.1, from coordinate 22,578,250 downwards.
GATTGGCCTATTTTTATGCGGCCAATCTGCCCCCAAGGGGGAAAGAAACCACTAGACACCAGGGAGGTTTTTTTTGTTCGTGAATTTCACGCAAGGGGAGCGACCCCATAGGCAAGGGTCATTCCCCTGGGGGGGGGAATTTATTTTAGGCCATTTCTGCCCCCTTGGGGGGCAGATCAGCCTATTTTAATTAGGCCGATCTGCCCCCAAGGGGGGCAGAAACCACTAGGCGCCGGGGATTTTTTGTTGTTGTTGTTGTTTTACAGATGGGGAGCGCCCCCGTAGGCAAGGGTCGCTCCCTGGGGGGTTGGGGGGGGAATTTATTTTAGGCCATTTCTGCCCCCCCGGGGGCAGATCGGCCTATTGTTATTAGGCCGATCTGCCCCTAGGGGGGGCAGAAACCTCTAGGCGCCAGGGCACATTTTTTTTGTGTTTTTTTTTTTTTTGTTTGTTTTTTTAGAGATGGGGAGCGACCCATTAGCCAAGGGTCGCTCCCCTGGAGGGCAAATTGTATTTAGACCATTTGGGGGCAGATCGGCGGATTTTAGGTAAATCTGACCCCAAGGGGGGCAGAAACAACTAGGCACCGGGGATTTTTTTTTTGCGCCATTGTCACGCAAGGGGAGCGACCCCGGGGGGGTTGGGGGGGCAAATTTATTTTAGGCCATTTCCGCCCCCTCTGGGGGCAGATCGTCCTATTGTTATTAGGCCGATCTGCCTGATTTAGCAAATTAATTGTTCTCAGGGCAGGTATCACTTGGGCTGTATCCAGTCTGGAGCACTCACAAAAATAGGCACAATGACTTGTAAGGTCTTGTGGTTGGCTGCCATTCAGCCACACACAAAAGGAAAGGTCCCGCCTAGAAACATCCTCATTTGAGCAATAGCAACTGCAGTCCCACCCCTCACACCTGCCCCTTCCTAGCAAGACCCTCATTGAATTTCTAAGTGGAGCCCTCCCTACATTCTTTCTGACTTCATTGTCTGGTCTCCACCCTCAAGCAATCTGAATGCAGGCAGTAAATCTCTATTGTCCGGGTAGGTGATTGCGTCTGTTACTGCAGCAGCATGTGACTAAGGCCCTCATTACAAGATTGGCGGTATTGACCGCCTACTGCCATGACGACGGCCGCCAACATACCGCCCCCATGGCAACCAGCCGGCAACACGTATTATGACCGCCGGCGGTATACCGCCAGAAATCTGGCGGAACACCGCCGATGGTCATGGCGGCGGACGGCGGTAAGGTGGCGCTGCTGACAGCAGCACCGCCACGCCAGCAAAAGACCGTCGACCGTATCATGAGCAATGATACGGCCTGGCGGTGTTTTGCTGGTGGACGCTGCTGCTGCCAGCAGCGCCACGGACCGTCTCCATCGCGGTGGATGCATGCATGAATGAGTGATTGTGAGTGTTGTCTGTTGTCGATGCATGTGTGTGACAAGGTCTGTTGGTGTATGTTGTGGCGTGTTGGAATGTAAGTCTGCAGGCGTGGGTGGATGTGGGTATGCATGGGTGCATGTGTATATATGGGTGCGCGTGTGGGTGTGTATATGTGCGGGGGCAGGAGAGGGTGGAGGAGGGTGGCCTGGCACTGATAGTGCCGACCACCATGGTTTTCGTGGCGGTACAGAAACCACGGAAACCATGGCGGTAGGCCGGGTCATAATCCCGAGGGTGGGAATGTGATGGCCGCCAGGCTGGAGACCGAAGTCTCCAGCCCAGCGGCCGTTACCACCCTGGCGGTCGGTGGGTTAAAGTGGCGGTTTCGGATGGTGGTAACCGCCATGGTCCAAATCCTGATTTTTTTACCGCCGGTCTGTTGGCGGTATTACCGCCGCTTTAACACCGACCGCCAGGGTTGTAATGAGGGCCTAAGTTCTGCACAAGGCCCAGCATTTCCATATCAAGGTGTGCACTGTGTCCTTTAATCTTCAGTTTGAAGTCAAATTAATATCTTCAATCGAATAAATGAAGAAGATCTGTCACTTTAGGTCCATGACTCCCAAAATGAAACTAATATTCTCAAAATTAGCAAACTAAGGGCCAGATGTACAAAACAGTTTTTTAGTTGCAGATTCGCCGAATCGGGCCGTCTACGTAAAAAAAAAAAAAAAAAAAAAAAATTCTGTACAGAGGCCCTATTTGCGATTTGGTAACCTACTTCCAAATCACAAATAGTGTTTGTGATTCAGTATTAGGAAGGGACGTGTTTAGGGTGTCCATTCCTAATACCGAATTGCACTGGTATGTGTGAATGTTTTGTGACCGAACTGCGGACACCATGGACCACTGCCTACCCTTTTTTTTGTGTTGTAATTTTTTATTGAAGAAATATAACAGTATGGGAATACAGAGAACTTTAAGCCAATAAGCAGTACATAAGGAACAGATGCAGTCATCAGTTGGTATACAAGAAAATAAATAAGAAAAGAGAGAAAGGAAAGGGAAAAAGGGGGGAAGGATATACAGGGGATAGGTGTGAAGGTACCTGAGAGAGGCAGTAAAATATGGGGTAGGTGGTACTATGAAATGTGACAGGGGTGGGGACCTAGTTGCAGGTGGACCCTGGTCCCTGGCTAAATCCATAAGTCATTGGCCAGGGGAAACTAGACATCCCACCTGTTAGGCCAAGCTCCAGGGGTGACCATGAGAGGGGGGGTCGAGGAGCGGACATATTGCAACTAAGTCGGGGTAGAGGAATGATGTAGAGAGCAGTAGTGAGCGGCAGACTGAGGCACTGAGCAGCAGCTCAATAGGTACATGGTATGGGGAAAGAGGGGAAAGGAAGACGGGGTGGGAAGAACAGCATGAGAAGGAGCCAGTTTAAGAGGGCAGTGGGACTGGAGTGAGAGAGGATGATAGGGAGTAGTGTATGGTAGAGTAGAGTAGATTGAAATAGGGTGAAGTAGAGTGGAGTAAAGTAGAGTAAAGTAAAGTAATGTAAAGTGAAGTAGAGTAGAGTAGAGTAGAGTAGGGCACCCAGCGTCCGGCGTGGTCTGAAGGGAAAAGGAGAAGAGTGGGGGGAAAGGGGGGCGAGGGGAATGGAAGGGGCAAATTGGAGGAGGACCATAGGAGTACTGACCAAGAGAGGGGGCAGGGCAAGGGGAGTGGAGGAGGTGGAGGGAGGGGAGATGTGCTGTGGGGGGTCTGTGAGAAAAGGAAGAAGGCAGCCATGGCATTAGCAACAGTAGTTGGAATTGTAGTGGGTGAGCGATGAGCGCACTATGAATCACCGGGAAGGAAGGGCGCCCATGTCCACATAAACAGGGCATTCTGATCTTGCAATTGATAGATGGCGCATTCATGGGCGGTGGTCCAAACCATTGCCATCATCCATTCCTCCGGTGTGGGTGGAGCAGGAGATCTCCAATGACGGATATGCAGACCTTGGCCATTGCGAGAGCTGTATGCAATAGGAGGCTTTGCATTCGGGACAGATCAGGGAGGTCTCCCATATCATGAAGAAGTATGGAAGATGAAGAGAGTGGCATTCGAAGGGCTCTGGAAGCACTGAGGGTGGAGCCCACCGCCTCGCACAGCGGTCAAATCGAAGGACAGTCGCAAAGGATGTGAGTTAGATCACACCGGGTCTCCACGCACCGCCAGCAATTTCACAGGAGTCCAATACCAGTCATGGATTATTTTAAAGAGACAAAACTTCAAGTGAGCTTCCCAGGTACCCCTGTCTAAGGCCACCATGATATCTATCCAGTCCTCCACTTTGAACTCAGTCTGGAGACGGATCTGCCACTTAAAGCGTAAATTGTAGAGGAGGGGATGCGAATAAAGATGATGAGTAAGGACTTCATAAAGGCCCGACAACACGCCCTTGAAGTGGCCCCACGTATTAAGATAAGACAGCACAGGGGAGACCTGTAGGGTCCACGGGTTGGCTCCCAAGCTACGTTGCAGACAGTGTTTAAGTTGCAGGTACCGCCACGCCGGTTGTGGTCGGAGGCCTTATTCCTCTTGCAAGTTCGCAAATGGTTTGAGTTCACCATTTTTAGTAATCTGGTCCAAGCTTTCAATACCGGCTGCACTCCATTGCACCCAATGGAGGGCGTCCCCTCCAACACGTAGGCTGACATTTCCCTATAAGGGTGCCCGCAAGTGGAGATAATGATGTGCGTCAAGAAGGCGGTGTTCCCTACACCAAGCTGCATGCGTCGCCCTCAACTTGGGGTTAACGGGGCATGACTGGGGGGAACTTACTCTGTACAAGGAGCTGAGGCCACCCTGGCTAGAGAGTAACAATTGATCGGTGATGACCCACTGTGGCGGGTCTGGCATCTCAGGAAGCCTATACGCTAATTGGGAGAGATGGAGGGCGAGGGCATATTGTTCTACCAACGGGAGTCTTATGCCTCCACAAGAGCGGCATGCCATGAGCTTAGCAAGCGATAGACGGGGATGGGAAAAACCCCACACAAAGGCTTGGATCGCTGCGTCAATAAGTCTAAGGGTCGATAGGGGCGCTTGGATGGGTAGCATGCCTCGCACATAGGTGAAGCACGGTAATGTAACCATCCTCACCGCCTGTACCTTGCCCCACATAGAGAATCCCAGATGGGACCACTTCTCAAAATCCAGATTCATACGGTCTGTGAGCGGATCCAAATTGTCCACTATCATGCTTTCTAATCCCCGGTTGACGAGGATCCCCAGGTATTTAACAGGAAACGGCATCCACCGGAAAGGGAAGCCGTAGATAGCTGCCTGCGTGGTGGTGGTGGAGAGGGGCAGCGCTTCATTCTTGTCCCAGTTTACACAATACCCGGATAGGGTTGCGAAACCATCGATGATCTCTAATATGGCCAGGATGGATTGGCCCAGGTCTGCCAGGGTAAGTAGAATGTCATCTGCATATAAGTAGAGCTTGGACACCGCCCCTCCCTGAAGGGGTATTCCAGTAAGGAGAGGAAATTGGTGGATAGTGGCCGCTAGCGGTTCCATTGCCAGCAGGAATAACAGTGGGGAGAGTGAGCATCCTTGCCTCATCCCTCTGCATATCGGAAAAGGGCCGGATAAGAAGCCACCATAGTTAACCTGCGCTGTGGGGTGATCACATAGTAGATGTACTTTGGCTATGTATTGATCACCTAGACCAAATTTCCGCAATGTTGCAAATAAATAACCACATTCCATGTGGTCAAACACCTTTTCAGCATCGAGGGGTAAGGCTAAGGCTTCATTCGGCATACCCCTGGCTTCCCAGAGGGCATGTGAGACGGAACAGAGATGGTTTCTAGAGGTGCGTCCCAGGACAAATCCCACTTCTCTATGGTGTATTAAGGATGGAATGACCGTGTGTAAAGATATTGACATCCCCATTCAGAAAGGAGATAGGGTGATAGCTGCCACAGAGGAGGGGATCCCGCCCAGGCTTAGGGAGAACACTGCACTATTTGAGATAGAGCCCAGCGATCCCTCTGAGCTGGCCTCTCGGAGGGCTTCCTATAAGGAGTCAACTACCTCCTCGCCGGCCCACTTAGAAAATTCCGCAAGGAAGCCATTCTCCCCTGGTGAATTTTGGTAAGGGCGGTTAGATATGGCCTGTACTATTTCGATCTTACTAATCTCCCCGTCAAGCAGGTCTTGACCCTCTCCCGCTAAGGGGGGGAGGCAAACACCCTCCAGAAAGGCCTCCATTTGAGTAGAGATAGCCACCATTTCTGGGTTGTACAAACGTCTGCCAGCATTTTCCCCCTGTTCATAGTGGCATCCTGTCAGTCATTGCAGCGCATAATCGGCCTGGGATGTGTACAGTTTGTTGTGAACCACACGGGCTCGCTGCAGGCACTGGCATACTGGTAGTCAGGTTTGGGCTGTGTACAATTAGGTGAGAGATGCAATGTTGCCTTCCAGTTCTGTTTGGCAAGCTATCTTTTGTTTGTTAGCCAGCCCTGCATTGCGCACCATTTGCCCTCGAATGGCTGCCTTCGCAGTCCCCCACAGCACCCTCCGAGATGAAACTGTGCCTCTGTTGTCCTGCATGAAGGTGGAAACGTGCCCGTAGTTGTGCTTTGCCCTGGGGGGTACAATAGCGATGAATGGCAAAGCACCAGGGCTTTTGGCCTGGGGTAGCAAGGCCTATGTTGACAGACAACAAGATCGGAGAGTGATCAGAGAGGGCACATTCCAGTATCCGAGAATCTCAGACCTGGGCTAGTGTGTTTTGCGTCATGAGGAAATAGTCTAGTCACGACTGAGTACCGTGTACTGACGAGAGAAAAGTGTATTCTCTATCTGCCGGATGTGTGAGTCTCCAATAGTCCACCACTCTATGGTCTGAGGTCATGTCTGCCAGTGTTGCCCTGTCCTGATTGTTGCTGACCTCTATTGGGCCGGTCCTGTCAAGCATTGCGTCCTGGGCCAGGTTCCAATCGCTCCGTGTAAGGTAATGGGAGGCCCGATCTCGGTAAGGAGGTGGTTGATTTGGACGAGGAACGAGCATTTGGAGCCTGTGGGCGCATAAACTGAGCCTGCTCAGAGCAAGTAGTCCCCGATCTTCAGTTTAGTGAACATGTATCGCCCTTCAGGATCAGACCACGTTTTAGTAAGTGTAACGGGCAGGGTTTTGCGGAGCAGAATTCGAGTAACTACTAATTATCGTTTTCCCTACCCAATCCTGGTGCAGTTTACTGGATTCAACGTCATCGAGGTGTGTCTCATGTCGGAGAGCCCCATCAGCTCTTTTTGACTGAAGATAGGAGTGTCCCTTTTTTCATTTCATATAATGGGTCAACTGTTGACGTTCCAGGACAGGATATGGAGTGGGCAGGAGGAGAGAGGGGCTTGGCCAACCATGGCAGTGGGAATGATGTGTAGCAGGCAGAAGAAGAGATAGGGAGGCCAGAGAAGAAGAGGTATTGAGTGGGGTGGAGGGGAGGGTAGAGAAGAACCAAACGTCAAACAGGATAAGACGGGGTGCCATAGGCTCCCAGGAGGCCAGCAAGCCGGTGGATGCCCAGATTGGGTGTGCCTCTCCTGAGTTCCCAATATCTTGGGGGGTGGTATGGATACACCAAAAATAGCTGAGGAGCCGAGGGACTGTGGTGGGTATTGACATTGAGAGCCAGCTGCCTAGGGTACATTGACAACTCATCAACGGGAACAACTTGAACAGTTAAGCATCATAAGCCATGAGACATAGTAAATTTGAATTCTGAGGATGGTAGCATAAAACACAACAACAGCACATTGTAACTTACAAAACTCCGCAATAACACTGATATGATATGCCAATTGGGTAATAGTTGAGGAGGGGAAAAAGAAAAGAAAAAGAGGAAACGAAGCGATAACAAGACAGTGCAGCAGGCAGCAGAGCTTAACACGACCATCTAATGTGCCACATCCCTGATCTTAATACGACACAACTGAGCCATATCACATATAAGCATGTAACAAAGTACTCAGCCTTCCATCGGATGGGGTGCAGTTCTCTGGGCCCTTTCTCAGACCCATGGACATACAGGGCCCACATGTCCGCAGAAATTTCAATTGGAAGCAAGGTGAAGGCTTCAGAGGAGAGCAAGACTTGTCCCTATCTGATTGCTGAGCATAGTGCACCACTGCCTGAAGCGCCTGGTCTCTATCACTGTGGGGTCTCAACAGCCTCTCCGGGTTCCTGCCTCTATGGTGAGAGTCACCATCACAACGGTTCTGTCCTTCCAGGGAGGCATGTGGAGGTAGTGCCTCCGGGGGTTCATTGGACCGCCGAGGACGGGACCGGGGAAGTCATGTCCATGGGCTGGGGCAACAAGCCATCCAAGAAGAGACGCAGATCTTCTGGGTCGAAGAAATATTTTGACTTGCTGTATTTGGTGATCCCCATTTGTGCTGGTTTAAATAGTCCATATTTTACATCCATTTGGCAAAGTCTCCTACTCGTCTTCCAGTGGTCACTGCCCCCAGGGTGGAGGAGAGGTGGTGCCACTGCCGGCCCTGGGTCTCCGGCCCCAAGGAGGTCCCCTCTGAGTAACACAGCTATTATATGGCCATGTCTCACTCAGCCAGAGGACCTTCATCGCTCTGCAAGACTTTGCGGGCAGTGCACCATGGGATGCAGGCAGGTTTGGCTGGTGTGGGGACATGCAGTTGTTTATCTCTTGGTGTCCTCCAGTATCGGGTCCATGTGCAGCCCCGAATGAACTCGGCCCAGATCACCCCCAATAAAGTCAATGGTTAGGACAGATTGCGGTCCCTCTGCGGGCTCTGCTTGCGTACTGGGATCTGCGTGGTCTTTGTGGGTAGGCCTCCATGACACTAATAGGGAGCAATCAACGACGAGAGGAGACGGGGCCTACCTGGAGAAAATAGCGCTGGTCCCCGGGGGGGGGGGGGTAGGGAAGCACTGCAGGCTTCAAGTATTACAGCAATATGAGTCCTGGGGGGGTGGTCAAGTCCCCTTCTCTGGGTGGGGCCGCTGATGATCAACTGCCCTTAAAAGACCTCGGGCGCGATGCCTTCGCCGTGTCCCGTAGCTCCCCTGGGAGCCAAGGCACTCGGCTTTAATGGCCTCAAGTGTGCTGTAAGGGGAGAGGGCATCCGGAGGTGAGCCCCCAAGTTGTCCACTACGTTGGTGCTAGCAGGGGGCAGTGAAGCACGACTTATCTCATGAATATTAATGAGGTAGGTCTGTTTGCCACCCACTGGTAATCGCAAAATGTCTCAAAGACACATTTGTACATGGGTGTTTGCGATTTCCTAATTAAGAAATGCAAAAATTCACAATTAGGAAATCACAAACTGACTTTTTCATACATCTGGCCCTAAATTACATTTCAGAGGCATTATTACTTGGTCATAGCTACTATAAGTAAATAACACATGTAACTATTGTTCTTTAAACAATAGTGGCTTCGGGCATGTATTTCACTGGCATTACTTCATAACCGTAAATTATCAATGTCCAACAATGTGTGACCAAGAAAATTAACTTTTTTAAATTACGTAAAAATATATAATTGGTAACATATGTGATATATTTAAATAATGCACCTAATATGCTATCATTTCTAAACCACTCAGTGCAGTACATTTTTAAAAAACACCACCACCCTTGCTTTATCTCTGTAGGTGTTCTCTTCAGAGGATTTACATCTCTTTCCAAATATGTTAGCATCATTTAGAGAATGAATAGGTGGTAAATAATTTCTTGAGCGGAACAGGTGCACTAAACTACTGCTGATGCGATCTATCTTGCATCGGGTACTCTGTGACCATGGCCTTGTGTGCAAGTAACTTTCAAAGGGCTGCTTGTGAATAGCAAAGGGTTTAGTCTTTTGTGGGTGTAGGATGGTATTTGCATATACCTCCTCAGGCCCCTCCTTCGCCCTCTCTAAACTCCTCCTTACCCCTTCCTAATCGCCTTCCATTTAGTAGTAAGTATTCCTCATTTTCTAGCCACTGCCCCAGGTTCCTCCCACATTACATTAAAAATGTATTTCTACGTGTCCGGAGACCTCTGCCATAGAGCCAGGATCTCCTGATAGAAAAGATAGGAGAGACGTAAATGCAGGTCTCTGCAGAGAGGCTTATGAATAGCATTTAGTAATACTTTAGTAATACTGCAATGTGCAGTCAATATTTGTGCAGTTAGAGGCTTTCTTTGGACCAGCCTCAGATTACCCACTAGTTCGGATACCTGCTGTGCAACATCAGGTTTGTGCTTTTCCTGCCCATGTAAGCATTGATTCCAGGCTGAAGGAAGCCTTTCCTTTGGCACTCTAAGCTAGAAGAATTATTGACATATGAAAAGCGTGTAACTCGCTGGGGCTTTTTCCCCTTGATCACTGCTAACTTCTCAATTCTCTGCCATCAGAGCCAGGCTCACCAAACCACTGGCCATATAAGCAACCCCAATGAAGGCAGATGCTGAGCATCTGAAGCGTCTCCTGACTGTTTGAGTTCTATTGAAGCAATCAGTAGTTGGTCCGTGCTCCATCCAAAAGAAGAGGAAGTGAAGCCAGTTCTCCATGCCCAATTAAAAGGCAACAAATGAGAGTGACAATGAATCTCATGAATGATAAACAAGGGTGGGTCAAAGACCCTTGTTGAATACAATGGCCCTCATTACAACATTGGCGGTATTGACCGCCTACCGCCACGGCGACGGCTGCCAACATACCACTGCTGTGGCTACCAGCCGTCTATGCATATCATGACCGCCGACGGTATTCCGCCAGAATGCTGGCCGAACACTGCCGACGGTCATGGCGGCGGACGGCGGTAAGGCGGCGCTGCTGCCAGCAGCACCGCCACACCAGCAAAACACTGCTGACCGTATCATGAGCAATGATACAGCCTGGTGGTGTTTTGCTCGCGGACCGTCTCCAGCCGGAGGACCCCCTGCAAGCAGGTAAGTTGGGTTCTCCGACCGGAGAGGGGGGTGGGGGGTGTTGTGTGTATGTGGGGGAGGGTGTGTATGTGTTGGAATGTGTGCCTGCGGGTGTGAGTTGTGTAGGATGCATGCGTGAATGAGTGATTGTGAGTGTTGTGTGCTGTGCATGCATGTGTGTGACAACGTATGTTGGTGTGTGTTGCGGTGTGTTGGTATGTATGTCTGCATGCGTTGGTGGATGTGGGTATTTGTGTGTGCATGTGTGTATATGGGTGCGTGTGTGGGTGTGTATATGTGTTGGGGGGGCAGGAGAGGGAGGGGGAGGGTGGGGAGGGCTCTGTGTAGGGGGAGAGGGGTGGGGGAGACCCCTATCAGTGCCAGGGAACGGATTCCCTGGCACTGATAGTGCTTACCGCCATGGTTTTCGTGGCGGTAAAATTGGCACGAGAACCATTGCGGTAGGCCGGGTCCTAATCCTGAAGGTGGAATTGTGACGGCCGCCGGCTGGAGACCGAAGTCTCCAGCCCAGTGGCTGTTACCACCCTGGCGGTCGGTGTGTTAAAGTGGCGGATTTGGATGGCGGTAACCGCCATGGACCAAATCCCATTTTTTTTTACCGCCGGCCTGTTGGCGTATTACCGCCGCATTAACACCGACCGCCAGGGTTGTAATGAGGGCCAATATCTCTTGCAATTGAGAGCACATGTGCTGGTGCATGGGCTGTCGCAGGCAAGACCTAAAACCTAGATATAATGACAGAGAGGAATCTGAAATGTTAATTTTCGATTAGTTTTAATTCTATGTAAAATTCTATGTGTCTTTCCACATACTAATAGATAGCTGGTTTACTGAAAGCAACAACATTTTTAAAACAAAGATTTCTACCGTTCAACAGGGTTATTTTTACAATAAGTAAAACAAAAGTTTAAAATTATAATGCTTTGATGGGAGCTCCCTCTTAAGAGTGATCAATAGCTAAGAAAATAGAGCTAAAATGCCGGGAGCAGGTTAGGGGAAAATCCAACCCCCAGAGCACATTTACTGATGCAAGCATCTGCTCGGTATTTATGTGTTGTTGTACTTAGCACTAATTCTTAGTGCAACATGCATCCTCGTGTTCATGGTGGATGCAAGGAGGCTTTGTTGCGCTAAGAAACAGTGCTAACTGATGAATTACTCTTCTCTCGAGTAATTATGTGGAATCTTGCTATTTCCTAGTGTATTCCACATGATTACATTACACGGACCATGAGTTATGTCCACCCCTAATAAGAATCTTCTTTGGAAAGGGTGGTGAGGTAAGCTTTCCATCCGTAGCATCACTAAAATGAATGATTATGGACTGGGCCTGCCTTAAATTTCCAGGTTTCTTCTCACTGACTCCTGCTAGCCCTTGTACATGGTCAGTTCAGCCAAGCACAAGGGGGAGAAAGGAAAGATGGGTAGAGGAAGGGAGAGGAAAACAGAGTCAAGGAAGTTTACATTTCTGAGATATGTCTAAACTCGTTGTTGCATTGAAATGTGTGAAACAATGTAGCTGAGACAAATATTCCAGCTTGTTATTTCTGAATGTTTTATGGTTCTCTTGCTGAGCACATTTATCTGTTTAGCTTTTGCATTGGCAGGAAGGGTGGACAGAAGACACCAGGCCCAGGGCTGAGCATTCCAGGAAGGTTTACAGTGGAAAACAAACTCAAGAATGAACTGCGAGGCTGATCCCTTAGTTTCATATCATGATGTACCACAGCAGGTGCTGAGTCAACCACAGGGCGCTTGGATGTTTGTGCACTTTTAGGTCAAAACCAGAGGAATGTTCTATAATGTGACTACATCAAAATATAAACTAATATTGATAATGCTGTATCCAGTGATGAGTTAGGCTTTGGGAAGTCTTCAATTGGTAGCTCCCTTCATTAAAAAAACAGTCCCTCTGTCATCTTTAAATATTTTTTAAAGTATCAAGCCACTGAGGATATATAAGTCCCAGAAAAGATTTTAAAAAAAAGTTTGTCCTACCAGCTATTTTTATCCATGGTTAACTAATGAGGTTTTGCAATTGAATCAGAAGAAACAGTGACTTGAAAGACATTAGTGTAATTCTAAGACAGACCAGGATAAGTTAGCTTGCAAAAGACCTCACTGGAACAAAACAAAACTGTTGTGGTACCTACGCATAGGTGCAACGATGGCCGTGTAGATGAGGCACTGTTTACTACAGGGCAACGCTTTAAAGTTTGTAAAGAACTAATTACCCCTCCCTCTTAACAACTAGCATGATGACTGATCTAGCCTCTAAGGTACTCTTTGGCAAGCTTAGTTCATACTCCCAAACAAATATTGATCGTGTGAAAGCTAAAATGACATTCATAAACAGGAGTTTAATAGACAACTCAAACATGAGTTCAAGAATTTTGATTTGGTATCTACAAGAGATGTTGAATGCGAAATGGGTGGACCAGAGCTTTCAGGAACTATGGATGTTGGTGCAGAAGTATTCATTTTTGTCTCAATGCAGTGCTGAAACCAAAGTTGTTGATCTGTTTTGCATCAATGGGAAAGACCAAGAGGGTCATTATGAGCTTGGCGGAAGGAAAAGGCCATCCGCCAAACTCCCGCGGTCAGGTTGCCGCCAGTGCAGCCGTCTTACCGCAGACCCCATTACGAGTTCCCCGCAGGCCCAGCGGGGAACAGCCTACGACATTGACCCCAGCTCATAATTGAGCCACAGGCAATATTACAGTGCGTAGGGTGCACCAGCACCCGTTGCGCTGTTCACTGTCTGCAATGCAGGCAGTGAACAGGACATTGGGGCTGGCCATGGGGGCCCCTGCACTGCCCATGCTAAGTGCATTGGAGGTGCAGGGCTCGTCTGGGGCCTCCTGCACCCCGTCTCCACTATCCTATACATGGCGGTGGTGCCGTCAAGTAAAAGCTGGCAGAGAGGGGGGTTGTAATCCCCAGGGCGGTGCTGCTTGCACCACCAGTTCCTTCTGTGGAAGTAAACCGGTGGGCCAACCGTGGTGCAACCGCCACGGTCATAATGTGGCAGTCAGACTGCCGCCAAAGCGGTCGGACCACCGCGAATCTGGCGGCCTAATGACCACCAGGGTCGAAATGAGGCCCAAAATCTTTACCATATCTATAAAGATATGATGCTGCTTTTTTGTCTTTCAATGCAGACACCCTTGCACCATAGTTCAAGGATGTGTGCCCTCTGTGAATCATAGGTTTTGCTCTGGAAGGAGACTCTTTCAGTATAAATACTATGTTTTTATATTTCTCCCGCTGTAGGTGTCTGTTCTACAGTGCATCACGCATTCATAGCTGGAAACGTTTTGGGAAAAGAAAATGCTTCATAAACTGTATGACTGCCTCAAAGAGGTGTAAGTTTTTGGTGCAAATCCCTGCTTACCAATGTTACTAGACAGGGATTTGCATCAAAACCCATCGGTGACTCCATGGGAATGCCCAGGTACCCTTCATGGAACACAACCTTGACCCAAAGTGGTGAATAGTGTTAGTTTCTGTTACTTTAAGAAATTTTCAAAAGGAATTCAAGATCTGGTTTGAAAATCAAATCTTGACAGATGTTTTGTTCTGGGGTGTATGTCTCTTTTGTGATGCAAAACAGATGGACAGTGTTGATGAATTCCCCTCGCTGTATTAACTGCTGTATTAATTAGAAAAAAACATTGGTATCCTGGTGGAGGACATTTCAAACCTGATTAATGCCTTTCAGGAACAAAGCTATCTTCCTTTTTCTAAAAAGCACTGTAGTGTCCCCTACTGTGAAAAAATCCACCCTTGATCCTAAAGTGTGAGTAAATCATTGGCCACTATCTACCCTTCCATTTCTGGCGAGGATCCCAGAGCACATATTAGTTAAGCAGCTGCAGAATTATTTAGAAACAAACTTATGTTTCTCTGATTTTAATTCAGGCATTGATCCATTGGGAGGGGCTAAATCTTCAGTATTTCACAGGAGAGAACAAATGCCATTGCTAAACAGCAGAGGGCGCTCAGCTGCGTTAAATCCACTGGACTAATCTGACTTGGTTTGATACTGAAGACCATGGTCTGCTGTCCAAAAGCTCGGGGCCTGTTGTGGGGGTGAGAGGCAAAGATTTAGGGCCTGATTTAGAACTCGGCAGGTGGGTTATTCAAAACGGTCCTATCCTATGGGGTTTATATGACAGAGGACGGGATATCTGTCACGGTTGTGATGCAGTGACCCATCCTCCGAGTTCTAAATCAGGCGTTAAATTTAAATCCATAGGGTCATATTTAGAAAAGGTGGCCCTGCACCTAAAGGAGCACCACTTTTCTTGTGCCCCTTAGCGCCCCCTAACGCCACCACGTGTGTGCTGTATTTAAAATACGGCGCACCATGGCAGCACTTAGGAGACTAGCGTCTGAATCTTTGACGCTAGTCCAGCGCTTTGCAGGATTAGCGTAAAAAATTCTGACGCTAATCCTGCAAAGCACCCAGAGGCCCATTGTAAGCAACGGAAGCTTCCTTTTAACGCCTGCTCTGAGCAGGTGTTAAAAGTGCCCAAACAACATGATGCAAGGTAATCTCTTAGATTTCCTTATGTCTTTTTTTGGCCCCCCTAATGGGGGAATGCCCCCTATGCATACATTATGCCTGACACAGGCATAATGTAGCACAAAGGGTTACAAAGTGGCAGAATGCATGCACTCCGCCACTTTATATATATGGCACTGGGATTTTGGCCTTGTTGGGCCACATTAGCTTAAGAAAAATGATGCTAATGTGGTGCAAGGGGCTCTTAAATTTGCCCGTTTTTTATCACTCTTAGTACAGTGTGCCCTGATGATGGGTCAGTTTAATAACCACTCTGGATGTTTCATGTGGAGTCCCCCAGGGATCTGGGGCCATATGTACCAACACTTTTTCCCATAGACACAGAATGGGTAAAAACCTTTGCTACATCAGGCCCCTGATCTCTCGCACTTACTCCTGAACATCTCCTGATTTCCCTCGCCTATATCATTACCGCTCATTCCCTCCGGTATCGAATGTACACGGGTGACACCCAGATCTTTGTGGCCCTGCAAGCTGTGTCTTTTAGGCCCAGATTTATACGTTTTTTGTGCCGCATTTGTATCATTTTATGACACAAAGGCGATGCAAACTTCCAAAATACAATTATATTTTATACGTTTGCGCCGCATTTGCATAAAAAAATGGTACAAATGCTGCACAAAAAATTATAGATATGGGCTTAGTGCTTTAGCAGTGATGCCTTCTTTAAAAGATATCAGTGCTGGATGACTATGCCCCAACTCTGTCTTAGGCCGATAAAGTTGAGCGTTTGATTTCAGCTTCTAAGCATACTGCTACAGAGTTTTGATCTAATTAGCAGGCAGGACTCCACTGCCAACTCTATCACTTAGACCTCTATTAGAAGTACTCTGTGTGTGTAATCTAATTGAACTCTGTATTTTGATAATCAGATTATCGCTGTAACTAATTCTGCACACTATCACTCATAATTAGTCGAAAGCGCCACCCGAGATGCTGGCTTTCCATCTTATTTTATTACGTCAAGTTGCAGTTGTAGGAAAGTACCATCTTGCCTGGCATGTTACCCCCATTTTTCACTGTATATATGTTGTTTTAGTTGTATGTGTCACTGGGACCCTGGTAACCCAGGACCCCAGTGCTCATAAGTGTGCCTGAATGTGTACCTGTGTAGTGACTAACTGTCTCACTGAGGCTCTGCTAATCAGAACCTCAGTGGTTATGCTCTCTCATTGCTTTCCAAATTGTCACTAACAGGCTAGTGACCAATTTTACCAATTTACATTGGCTTACTGGAACACCCTTATAATTCCCTAGTATATGGTACTGAGGTACCCAGGGTATTGGGGTTCCAGGAGATCCCTATGGGCTGCAGCATTTCTTTTGCCACCCATAGGGAGCTCTGACAATTCTTACACAGGCCTGCCACTGCAGCCTGAGTGAAATAACGTCCACGTTATTTCACAGCCATTTTACACTGCACTTAAGTAACTTATAAGTCACCTATATGTCTAACCTTTACCTGGTAAAGGTTGGGTGCAAAGTTACTTAGTGTGAGGGCACCCTGGCACTAGCCAAGGTGCCCCCACATTGTTCAGAGCCAATTCCCTGAACTTTGTGAGTGCGGGGACACCCTTACACGCGTGCACTACATATAGGTCACTACCTATATGTAGCTTCACAATGGTAACTCCGAATATGGCCATGTAACATGTCTATGATCATGGAATTGCCCCCTCTATGCCATCCTGGCATAGTTGGCACAATCCCATGATCCCAGTGGTCTGTAGCACAGACCCTGGTACTGCCAAACTGCCCTTCCTGGGGTTTCACTGCAGCTGCTGCTGCTGCCAACCCCTCAGACAGGCAGCTGCCCTCCTGGGGTCCAGCCAGGCCTGGCCCAGGATGGCAGAACAAAGAACTTCCTCTGAGAGAGGGTGTGACACCCTCTCCCTTTGGAAAATGGTGTGAAGGCAGGGGAGGAGTAGCCTCCCCCAGCCTCTGGAAATGCTTTGTTGGGCACAGAGGTGCCCAATTCTGCATAAGCCAGTCTACACCGGTTCAGGGACCCCTTAGCCCCTGCTCTGGCGCGAAACTGGACAAAGGAAAGGGGAGTGACCACTCCCCTGACCTGCACCTCCCCTGGGAGGTGTCCAGAGCTCCTCCAGTGTGCTCCAGACCTCTGCCATCTTGGAAACAGAGGTGCTGCTGGCACACTGGACTGCTCTGAGTGGCCAGTGCCACCAGGTGACGTCAGAGACTCCTGCTGATAGGCTCCTTCAGGTGTTAGTAGCCTATCCTCTCTCCTAGGTAGCCAAACCCTCTTTTCTGGCTATTTAGGGTCTCTGTCTCTGGGGAAACTTTAGATAACGAATGCATGAGCTCAGCCGAGTTCCTCTGCATCTCTCTCTTCACCTTCTGATAAGGAAACGACTGCTGACCGCGCTGGAAGCCTGCAAACCTGCAACATAGTAGCAAAGACGATTACTGCAACTCTGTAACGCTGATCCTGCCGCCTTCTCGACTGTTTTCCTGCTTGTGCATGCTGTGGGGGTAGTCTGCCTCCTCTCTGCACCAGAAGCTCCGAAGAAATCTCCCGTGGGTCGACGGAATCTTCCCCCTGCAACCGCAGGCACCAAAAAGCTGCATTACCGGTCCCTTGGGTCTCCTCTCAGCACGACGAGCGAGGTCCCTCGAATCCAGCGACTCTGTCCAAGTGACCCCCACAGTCCAGTGACTCTTCAGCCCAAGTTTGGTGGAGGTAAGTCCTTGCCTCACCTCGCTGGGCTGCATTGCTGGGAACCGCGACTTTGCAGCTACTCCGGCCCCTGTGCACTTACGGCGGAAATCCTTTGTGCACAGCCAAGCCTGGGTCCACAGCACTCTAACCTACATTGCACGACTTTCTAAGTTGGTCTCCGGCGACGTGGGACTCCTTTGTGCAACTTCGGCGAGCACCGTTTCACGCATCCTTGTAGTGCCTGTTTCTGGCACTTCTCTGGGTGCTACCTGCTTCAGTGAGGGCTCTTTGTCTTGCTCGACGTCCCCTCTCTCTTTAGGTCCAATTTGCGACCTCCTGGTCCCTCCTGGGCCCCAGCAGCGTCCAAAAACGCCAAACGCACAATTTGCGTTTAGCAAGGCTTGTTGGCGTTTTTTCGGCAGGAAAACACTTCTGCACGACTCTCCACGGCGAGAGGAATCCGTCCACCAAAGGGGAAGTCTCTAGCCCTTTTCGTTCCTGCAGAAACCTCAGCTTCTTCTGTCCAGTTGAAGCTTCTTTGCCCCCGCAGCTGGCATTTCCTGGGCATCTGCCCATCTCCGACTTGCTTGTGACTTTTGGACTTGGTCCCCTTGTTCCACAGGTACCCTAGATTGGAAATCCACAGTTGTTGCATTGCTGGTTTGTGTCTTTCCTGCATTATTCCTCTAACATGACTACTTTGTCCTTAGGGGAACTTTAGTGCACTTTGCACTCACTTTTCAGGGTCTTGGGGAGGGTTATTTTTCTAACTCTCACTATTTTCTAATAGTCCCAGCGACCCTCTACAAGGTCACATAGGTTTGGGGTCCATTCGTGGTTCGCATTCCACTTTTGGAGTATATGGTTTGTGTTGCCCCTATCCCTATGTTTCCCCATTGCATCCTATTGTAACTATACATTGTTTGCACTGTTTTCTAAGACTATACTGCATATTTTTGCTATTGTGTATATATATCTTGTGTATATTTCCTATCCTCTCACTGAGGGTACACTCTGAGATACTTTGGCATATTGTCATAAAAATAAAGTACCTTTATTTTTAGTATAACTGTGTATTGTGTTTTCTTATGATATTGTGCATATGACACTAAGTGGTACTGTAGTAGCTTCACACGTCTCCTAGTTCAGCCTAAGCTGCTCTGCTAAGCTACCATTATCTATCAGCCTAAGCTGCTAGACACCCTATACACTAATAAGGGATAACTGGGCCTGGTGCAAGGTGCAAGTACCCCTTGGTACTCACTACAAGCCAGTCCAGCCTCCTACATTGGTTGTGCAGTGGTGGGATAAGTGCTTGAGACTACTTACCACTCTTGTCATTGTACTTTTCATAAGAGAAAAATATACAAAACAAGGTCAGTGTATATACACATAGCCAAAAGGTTTTGCATTTCCTCTTTTCACTCTTTTCTAAGTGCTGAAAAGTACTTCTAAACTTTCAAAAAGTTCTTAAAAGTTTAAAAAGTTTTTTTCTGTCTTTCCAAAAAGTTCTGAAAACTTTTTTCTCTTTTTCTATCACTTTAACTCTCTCTAAAAAATGTCTGGCACAGGCCAAAGTGTTGATCTGTCCAAACTTGCATATGACAACCTTAGCTGGAAAAGAGCAAGGAGTCTCTGTATAGAGAGAGGTTTGAGTGTAGGGAAGAATCCTTCCTGGGAACTGTTACTTAACATGCTTAGAGAACAGGATAAGGCCATAGGTGCCCCATCTGTTGAAAAAGTACCTAATAGTTCCCAATCTGATTCAGGGACTCCCCCAGGAAAAGATTCAGGAAAGAAACTTCCTAGCCTGCCCATTACTAGACAATCTAGCATAGATGGTAATGATGATGAGCCACACCAAAGAAATAGTGTTGTCTCACATCATAGCAAAAGCATTTATTCTCACCATACTGGTAGTAATGTTTCTGTAAACCAAGCTGTTAGGTTGGCTTCTGTAAGGGACAGGTCTCCTTCTGTTCATTCCCATCATAGCTCTGTTTCTCGAAATGTCCCTCCCACCAACCCTGATGACAGAATGTTAGAGAGGGAACTCAATAAGTTGAGGGTGGAACAAACCAGACTGAAGCTTAAAAAGCAACAGCTGGATTTGGATAGACAGTCTTTTGAATTAGAGAAGGAAAGACAGAAGTTGGGTTTAGATACCCATGGTGGCAGCAGCAGTATTCCCCATAGTCATCCTGCAAAAGAGCATGATTCCAGGAATCTGCACAAGATAGTTCCCCCTTATAAGGAGGGGGATGACATTAACAAGTGGTTTGCTGCACTTGAGAGGGCCTGTGCTGTACAGGATGTCCCTCAAAGGCAGTGGGCTGCTATCCTATGGCTATCATTTAGTGGAAAAGGTAGGGATAGGCTCCTTACTGTGAAAGAAAATGATGCTAATAATTTCCAAGTTATTAAGAATGCACTCCTGGATGGTTATGGCTTAACCACTGAACAGTACAGGATAAAGTTCAGAGAGACCAAAAAGGAGTCTTCACAAGACTGGGTTGATTTCATTGACCAGGCAGTGAAGGCCTTGGAGGGGTGGTTACATGGCAGTAAAGTTACTGATTATGACAGCCTGTATAACTTGATCCTGAGAGAGCATATTCTTAATAATTGTGTGTCTGATTTGTTGCACCAGTACTTGGTGGACTCTGATCTGACCTCTCCCCAAGAATTGGGAAAGAAGGCAGACAAATGGGTCAGAACAAGAGTGAACAGAAAAGTTTATACAGGGGGTGACAAAGATGGCAACAAAAAGAAGGATGGTAAGTCTTCTGACAAGGGTGGGGACAAATCTAAAAATGAGTCTTCATCAGGCCCACAAAAACACTCTGGTGGGGGTGGTGGGTCCAAATCCTCCTTTAATCAGAACAAGGAAAAGAAACCATGGTGCTATTTATGTAAAATAAAAGGCCATTGGACAACAGATCCCAGTTGTCCAAAGAAAGGCACCACAGCTCCTACCACTACAACCCCTACTGCTACACCAAGTGTCCCTACTAATAGCAGTGGTGGTGGGAGCAAACCTACTAATAGCCAATCCAAGGGAGTAGCTGGGCTCACTTTTGGTAATTTAGTTGGGGTTGGTCTAATTAGGGAGACCACAGAGGCTACTTTAGTCTCTGAAGGGGCTATTGATTTAGCCACTTTGGTTGCTTGCCCCCATAACTTGGAGAAGTACAAGCAACTAACCCTAATAAATGGTGTTGAGGTCCAGGCCTACAGGGACACAGGTGCCAGTGTCACAATGGTGATTGAGAAACTGGTGCACCCTGAACAACACATACTTGGACACCAGTACCAAGTAACCAATGCTCACAACATAACACAAAGCCACCCCATGGCTGTTGTAAATCTCAACTGGGGGGGGGTAACTGGTCCAAAGAAAGTTGTGGTAGCTTCAGATTTACCTGTAGACTGTCTATTAGGGAATGATTTGGAGACATCAGCTTGGTCAGATGTGGAGTTGGAGGCCCATGCAGCAATGCTGGGCATCCCAGGGCATATATTTGCTTTGACAAGGGCTCAGGCCAAAAAGCAAAAAGGACAGGGAAGCTTGGATCCTGGAACAATGGACCAAGTGCTCCCTAAAGCTAGGGCTAGTAGAAGCAAACCACTTCCTACTATCCCTCCCTCTACAGTGGATTCTACTTCTGAGGAAGAAGAATTCCCTCCCTGTGCAGAACCTACACCAGAGGAGCTGGAAGCAGACACTGCTGAGCTTTTGGGTGAAGGGGGGCCTGCCAGAGAGGAGCTGAGTGTGGCACAGCAAACCTGTCCCACATTAGAGGGTCTCAGACAGCAAGCTGTCAAACAGGCTAATGGGGATGTCAGTGACTCTCACAGAGTTTACTGGGAGGACAACCTCTTGTACACTGAGCATAGGGATCCTAAACCTGGAGCTGCCAGGAGATTAGTGATTCCTCAGGAGTACAGAAAGTTCCTCCTAACACTGGCACATGACATTCCCCTAGCTGGGCACCTGGGTCAAATGAAAACTTGGGACAGATTGGTTCCATTGTTTCATTGGCCTAGGATGTCTGAGGACACAAAGGAATTTTGTAAGTCCTGTGAAACCTGTCAAGCCAGTGGCAAGACAGGTGGCACTCCAAAGGCACCCCTTATCCCACTGCCTGTGGTTGGGGTTCCCTTTGAAAGGGTAGGGGTTGACATAGTTGGCCCCCTTGACCCTCCTACTGCTTCAGGCAATAGGTTTATCTTGGTGGTAGTGGACCATGCCACAAGATATCCTGAAGCTATTCCTTTAAGGACCACTACAGCACCTGCAGTGGCAAAGGCCCTCCTGGGAATATTTTCCAGGGTGGGCTTCCCAAAGGAAGTAGTATCAGACAGAGGAAGCAATTTCATGTCTGCATACTTAAAGGCCATGTGGAAGGAGTGTGGTGTAACGTACAAGTTCACAACACCCTATCATCCACAAACAAATGGACTGGTGGAGAGATTTAATAAAACTCTCAAAGGCATGATTATGGGTCTCCCTGAAAAACTCCGCAGGAGATGGGATATCCTTCTACCATGCCTCCTTTTTGCCTACAGGGAGGTACCCCAGAAAGGAGTGGGCTTCAGCCCCTTTGAACTTCTCTTTGGATACCCTGTTAGGGGGCCACTCACACTTGTAAAGGAGGGTTGGGAACAACCTTTAAAAGCTCCTAAGCAGGATATTGTGGACTATGTACTTGGCCTCAGATCAAGGATGGCTGAGTACATGAAAAAGGCCAGTAAAAACCTTCAGGCCAGCCAAGAGCTCCAGAAGCAATGGCATGATCAGAAGGCTGTTTTGGTTCAGTACCAACCAGGGCAGAAAGTGTGGGTCTTGGAGCCTGTGGCCCCAAGATCACTCCAAGATAAATGGAGTGGACCCCACACAATTGTTGAAAAGAAGGGTGAAGTCACCTACTTGGTCGACTTAGGCACTGCCAGGAGTCCCCTTAGGGTGCTCCATGTCAACCGCCTGAAACCCTACTATGACAGGGCTGATCTCACCCTGCTCATGGCAACTGATGAGGGACAGGAAGAAGACAGTGATCCTCTACCTGATCTCTTCTCTTCCACAGAACAAGATGCTCTTGTGGAAGGTGTAGTTTTGGCAGATTGTCTTACTACTGAGCAGAAAGACCATTGCATAAATCTCCTAGGACAATTTTCAGAACTCTTCTCTACTGTGCCAGGCACCACTTCTTGGTGTGAGCACACTATAGATACTGGAGACAGTTTACCTGTCAAAAGTAAGATCTATAGGCAGCCTGACCATGTCAGGGACTGCATAAAGCAAGAAGTTCAGAAAATGTTGGAACTAGGAGTGGTTGAGCACTCTGACAGTCCATGGGCTTCCCCTGTGGTACTGGTACCAAAACCCAATTCTAAAGATGGAAAGAAGGAAATGAGGTTTTGTGTAGACTATAGAGGTCTCAACTTGGTAACCAAAACTGATGCTCACCCTATACCCAGGGCAGATGAGCTTATAGATACACTGGCATCTGCCAAGTATCTAAGCACTTTTGATTTGACTGCAGGGTATTGGCAGATCAAATTATCAGAAGATGCTAAATCTGAGACTGCATTTTCTACCATTGGAGGACATTACCAGTTTACTGTAATGCCTTTTGGTTTGAAAAATGCACCTGCCACTTTTCAGAGGTTGGTGAACACAGTCCTGCAAGGGCTGGAAGCTTTCAGTGCAGCATATTGGACGATATAGCTGTCTTTAGCTCCAGCTGGGATGATCACCTGGTCCACCTATGGAAAGTTTTGGAGGCCCTGCAAAAGGCAGGCCTCACTATCAAGGCTTCAAAGTGCCAGATAGGGCAGGGTAAGGTGGTTTATCTGGGACACCTTGTTGGTGGGGAACAGATTGCACCACTTCAGGGGAAAATCCAAACTATTATTGATTGGGTTCCCCCTACCACTCAGACTCAGGTGAGAGCCTTCCTAGGCCTCACTGGGTACTACAGGGGGTTCATTAAGAACTATGGCTCCATTGCAGCCCCTCTTAATGACCTCACATCCAAGAAAATGCCTAAAAAGGTATTATGGACAGCAAACTGTCAGAAAGCTTTTGAGGAGCTGAAGCAGGCCATGTGCTCTGCACCTGTCCTGAAAAGCCCTTGTTACTCTAAAACATTCTATGTCCAAACTGATGCATCTGAATTAGGAGTAGGGGCAGTCCTATCACAACTTAATTCTGAGGGCCAGGATCAACCTGTTGCTTTTATTAGTAGAAGGTTGACCCCTAGAGAAAAGCGTTGGTCTGCCATTGAGAGGGAGGCCTTTGCTGTGGTCTGGGCTCTGAAGAAGTTGAGGCCATACCTGTTTGGCACTCACTTCATTGTTCAGACAGACCACAAACCTCTACTTTGGCTAAAACAAATGAAAGGTGAAAATCCTAAATTGTTGAGGTGGTCCATATCTCTACAGGGAATGGACTATACAGTGGAACATAGACCTGGGAGTAGCCACTCCAATGCAGATGGACTCTCCAGATATTTCCACTTAGACAATGAAGACTCATCAGGTCATGGCTAGTCTTATTGTCCTTCGTTTGGGGGGGGTTGTGTAGGAAAGTACCATCTTGCCTGGCATGTTACCCCCATTTTTCACTGTATATATGTTGTTTTAGTTGTATGTGTCACTGGGACCCTGGTAACCCAGGACCCCAGTGCTCATAAGTGTGCCTGAATGTGTACCTGTGTAGTGACTAACTGTCTCACTGAGGCTCTGCTAATCAGAACCTCAGTGGTTATGCTCTCTCATTGCTTTCCAAATTGTCACTAACAGGCTAGTGACCAATTTTACCAATTTACATTGGCTTACTGGAACACCCTTATAATTCCCTAGTATATGGTACTGAGGTACCCAGGGTATTGGGGTTCCAGGAGATCCCTATGGGCTGCAGCATTTCTTTTGCCACCCATAGGGAGCTCTGACAATTCTTACACAGGCCTGCCACTGCAGCCTGAGTGAAATAACGTCCACGTTATTTCACAGCCATTTTACACTGCACTTAAGTAACTTATAAGTCACCTATATGTCTAACCTTTACCTGGTAAAGGTTGGGTGCAAAGTTACTTAGTGTGAGGGCACCCTGGCACTAGCCAAGGTGCCCCCACATTGTTCAGAGCCAATTCCCTGAACTTTGTGAGTGCGGGGACACCATTACACGCGTGCACTACATATAGGTCACTACCTATATGTAGCTTCACAATGGTAACTCCGAATATGGCCATGTAACATGTCTATGATCATGGAATTGCCCCCTCTATGCCATCCTGGCATAGTTGGCACAATCCCATGATCCCAGTGGTCTGTAGCACAGACCCTGGTACTGCCAAACTGCCCTTCCTGGGGTTTCACTGCAGCTGCTGCTGCTGCCAACCCCTCAGACAGGCAGCTGCCCTCCTGGGGTCCAGCCAGGCCTGGCCCAGGATGGCAGAACAAAGAACTTCCTCTGAGAGAGGGTGTGACACCCTCTCCCTTTGGAAAATGGTGTGAAGGCAGGGGAGGAGTAGCCTCCCCCAGCCTCTGGAAATGCTTTGTTGGGCACAGAGGTGCCCAATTCTGCATAAGCCAGTCTACACCGGTTCAGGGACCCCTTAGCCCCTGCTCTGGCGCGAAACTGGACAAAGGAAAGGGGAGTGACCACTCCCCTGACCTGCACCTCCCCTGGGAGGTGTCCAGAGCTCCTCCAGTGTGCTCCAGACCTCTGCCATCTTGGAAACAGAGGTGCTGCTGGCACACTGGACTGCTCTGAGTGGCCAGTGCCACCAGGTGACGTCAGAGACTCCTGCTGATAGGCTCCTTCAGGTGTTAGTAGCCTATCCTCTCTCCTAGGTAGCCAAACCCTCTTTTCTGGCTATTTAGGGTCTCTGTCTCTGGGGAAACTTTAGATAACGAATGCATGAGCTCAGCCGAGTTCCTCTGCATCTCTCTCTTCACCTTCTGATAAGGAAACGACTGCTGACCGCGCTGGAAGCCTGCAAACCTGCAACATAGTAGCAAAGACGACTACTGCAACTCTGTAACGCTGATCCTGCCGCCTTCTCGACTGTTTTCCTGCTTGTGCATGCTGTGGGGGTAGTCTGCCTCCTCTCTGCACCAGAAGCTCCGAAGAAATCTCCCGTGGGTCGACGGAATCTTCGCCCTGCAACCGCCGGCACCAAAAAGCTGCATTACCGGTCCCTTGGGTCTCCTCTCAGCACGACGAGCGAGGTCCCTCGAATCCAGCGACTCTGTCCAAGTGACCCCCACAGTCCAGTGACTCTTCAGCCCAAGTTTGGTGGAGGTAAGTCCTTGCCTCACCTCGCTGGGCTGCATTGCTGGGAACCGCGACTTTGCAGCTACTCCGGCCCCTGTGCACTTCCGGCGGAAATCCTTTGTGCACAGCCAAGCCTGGGTCCACGGCACTCTAACCTGCATTGCACGACTTTCTAAGTTGGTCTCCGGCGACGTAGGACTCCTTTGTGCAACTTCGGCGAGCACCGTTTCACGCATCCTTGTAGTGCCTGTTTCTGGCACTTCTCCGGGTGCTACCTGCTTCAGTGAGGGCTCTTTGTCTTGCTCGACGTCCCCTCTCTCTTCAGGTCCAATTTGCGACCTCCTGGTCCCTCCTGGGCCCCAGAAGCGTCCAAAAACGCCAAATGCACGATTTGCGTCTAGCAAGGCTTGTTGGCATCCTTTCGGCAGGATAACACTTCTGCACAACTCTTCACGGCGAGTGGGATCCGTCCACCAAAGGGGAAGTCTCTAGCCCTTTTCGTTCCTGCAGAAACCTCAGCTTCTTCTGTCCAGTCAAAGCTTCGTTGCACCCGCAGCTGGCATTTCCTGGGCATCTGCCCATCTCCAACTTGCTTGTGACTTTTGGACTTGGTCCCCTTGTTCCACAGGTACCCTAGATTGGAAATCCACAGTTGTTGCATTGCTGGTTTGTGTCTTTCCTGCATTATTCCTCTAACACGACTACTTTGTCCTTAGGGGAACTTTAGTGCACTTTGCACTCACTTTTCAGGGTCTTGGGGAGGGTTATTTTTCTAACTCTCACTATTTTCTAATAGTCCCAGCGACCCTCTACAAGGTCACATAGGTTTGGGGTCCATTCGTGGTTCGCATTCCACTTTTGGAGTATATGGTTTGTGTTGCCCCTATCCCTATGTTTCCCCATTGCATTCTATTGTAACTATACATTGTTTGCACTGTTTTCTAAGACTATACTGCATATTTTTGCTATTGTGTATATATATCTTGTGTATATTTCCTATCCTCTCACTGAGGGTACACTCTAAGATACTTTGGCATATTGTCATAAAAATAAAGTACCTTTATTTTTAGTATAACTGTGTATTGTGTTTTCTTATGATATTGTGCATATGACACTAAGTGGTACTGTAGTAGCTTCACACGTCTCCTAGTTCAGCCTAAGCTGCTCTGCTAAGCTACCATTATCTATCAGCCTAAACTGCTAGACACCCTATACACTAATAAGGGATAACTGGGCCTGGTGCAAGGTGCAAGTACCCCTTGGTACTCACTACAAGCCAGTCCAGCCTCCTACAGCAGTCTGGTAGGTTTCTATTCTATTCTGTGATTTAGAGAAATACAACTGAATGTAATCCTAACAAGGCCCAAGCAGTGCGAAATCGAGCAATGGAATAGTGTGAGACCTCTAAAAGTTTGATCATCTCTCTGAGCATCATGGGCTCCATGGCTGGCTGTTTATTAATGAGATGAATCATGTTTAAGTTTCAGTCTTCATTTGGAATTCCATGCAGGGTCTTAATTAGGGGTGAGTGGTAAATTATGCTACACTAGCGGAGTTCGCTGAGTTTTGCCCACTGCACGTTACTGTCAGGTGTTAGCCACGGCGCCTACATTGCCGATCGGGATAACATAGTCCTTTTGGACTACATATCCCATGACGCCTAGAGGGGAAGAGGTCGCTTAAAAAGCAAGCACATACAGGAAGTAATGTGCGTTATTCGTTTCCTAGAAACCAGTCGGATGGACAACAAGGGCTCTTGCTGACGGCGTTTCCGAGGTTGAGTTGTTTCCTTAGGAGGTTTAATTCCTCCTCCGGTTTTCCGTGGAGCCTGGGACCTTCCCGAGTGTCGAGTTTTTTTCCCAGGGGAACCTGCCACGAAGGAGAGGTGGTAAGCGGTGAGACGATTTGGTGCCGGAATCCCTCGCCTTTCATTTTACAGTTCGACAAGGACACTGGTAACTTCTGAAGCACGGCGGTCTTTTGTTTGAGTTACCAATAAAGCACGAACGATTATCCTTGGGGCCAGAGAACATTATATGTTTGGCTACGACAGGGGGTTAATGTTTATTTTTGCGGGAATTGAACTGCCGGGACGATTTTTCTTTTCAATACGTAATGAAATAACACCGGGTTATTCCTACAAATTGCGTGACTATGACATGGGGCTTAGTGGATTAACTGAGTCATAGAAAGGACTACGAGATAGGTTCTTATCATCGTTAATTTTATTCCCTTTCTCTTCGTTTCTGTCTCCTCATTATTTCGTGACTATCTTGTATAAAAGTGGGTGTTGAGCAACCCATTAGAGATCATTGGTATTAATTGTTGGCTTGGGGCGTCCATCTATGATTCAGATGGAGCACAGATAGGTGTTGGATTAGTTCTGCCCTCATGAGTTATGGGCAGGTACTTTAGCGAGACATTGCGAGAGTAGACAGGCAATGTGATATTAACACTGTGTATTCCTCTCTTTACAGATATCCCGTCCCTGCTGTTCCTTCCCCTTCCTTCCCCCACCCGATTACTCCAATGCACCGTGGTTTATATAGGTGACTTGGTGGTGTCAGGAGGCGGACCCTTATTTGCATCGCACCGAGTCTGAGGAGCATCTACAACGCGACAGAATAACGCACCCACGAATAACGCTCCTCCCGCTCGGTGTGATACAAAGATGGCGTCTATGGATGATGTATTACAGGCGTTAGTAGTAGTGCAACAAGAATTGGCTAATTCTAGGGTGGAGGCAGCAGCGTTAAAGGAAAAGGTAGAAAGGCTTACTAGGAATCCCTTCGATGCTTCAGCATCCACACCACAGGTAACCGTGAATGTCTCCCCTCCTATCCCTTTGGCCAGCCCGGAATGGTATTCAGGGGACCCCAGGAAAGTTCAGGCCTTTCTAACTCAGTTGTCTCTACAATTCTCTTGTAGACCCGCGTCTTTTCCCTCTAACCTTTCCAGGGTAATGTTCGCTATTTCTTATCTCTCGGGAGATGCAGCCAATTGGGCCGTACCATTAGTCAGGAACGATGACCCCTTGTTATCGGACTGGAATGCCTTTCGGACGGCTTTCGAGAGGGTGTTTGATCATAGAACAACCACTTTTAGTGCTGACAGGGAATTACTGGAGTTGAGACAGGGGAGGTCTGATCTGGTCTCTTATCTCACGACCTTTAATAGATTGGTGGCAGAATCGGGGTGGCCAGAGGAGAAGAGAATGTCTCTCTATTATCAAGGTTTACGAGACGACATGAAGGATATACTCGCTCAAATAGACCCGCAGCCTTCCACTTGTACAGATCTTGTGAATCTTACCCTGAGACTGAATCACAGATTAGCAGAAAGAAGGGGAGAGCGTAGAGCGGGGGATAGGCGACCAGGCATTCCAGAAAGGGAAGTGCGATCTGTTTCTACTCCCAATGATATAGGTGGGGAGCCTATGGACGTGGGAGCCGTTAGGGCACCCTTGTCGAAGTCCGAGAAGGAGAGTAGGAGGGTACAGGGGTTGTGCATGTATTGCGGCAGGAAGGGTCATTATGTAAGAGAGTGTCCCCAGAAACCACGTAAGAGATTCTCCTACTCCCCCACTCAAAAGGCAGCGGTTACGGCAGGAAAAACATCGGAGAAAGAGGAATTGCCCGTTATAGAACCCCAACCGGTGTTACGGTTAACTTCCTTAGCCCTTTTTCCACAGGAGGAAAAAGCGTCCCACCTTTTGTTAGCAGTGGAGCTGGTGTCTAAAGAACAAAAGTTTCCAGTATGGGCGATGATAGACTCCGGAGCCACGGGAAATTTCATAGATGCAGGGGTGGTTAGGAGATTGGGACTTCCTAGCATTCCGAGAAAGGACCCCGAAATAGTGTTGGCGGTTGATGGTACACCGCTGAAATCTGGGCCCCTTACAGAACATACTGAGGACGTTGGGTTGATCTTCAATGGGGTATCTCGGGAACATAAAGAAAGAATTAGACTGGATATAATAGAGGCTCCTCAGTATGAAATTATTTTAGGAATGCCCTGGTTAAGAAAACACAATCCTGTTATAGATTGGCAAACCAAGACGGTTAGTTTTCAGTCCTCGAGGTGTGAGAATATCTGCTTCTTGTATGACGAATCCCCCATGTTAGCATTGGCTCAAGGGTTACAGTTGGCCACAGTGATGGAGAAAACAGTGATATTGCCCTCTGTTTATGCCGAGTTCAAGGATGTGTTCGACGAAGGTCAGGCTGAGACATTGCCACCCCATCGTGTATATGATTGTAAGATAGATCTGATTCCTGGAGCTCTCCTTCCTTCCTGTAGGGTATATGCTCTATCAGACCCAGAAACCAAGCATTTGAGAAAATACTTGGATCACTTCCTGGAGATCGGGTTCATTAGACCATCTTGTTCTCCGGCAGCCTCTCCACTCTTTTTCATAGCTAAAGCTAATAAAGAGTTGAGAACCTGCATCGATTATCGAATGCTGAACAAGAATACAGTGAGGAATAGATACCCTCTTCCTCTCATTCATGTGTTATTGGAACAGGTGAAAGAGGCGGTAATCTATACAAGGTTGGACCTGAAGGGAGCTTACCATCTGGTCAGAATCCGCGAAGGGGACGAGTGGAAAACGGCGTTCAAAACCCGTTATGGTCTGTTTGAGTACTTGGTAATGCCGTTCGGGTTGTGTAACGCCCCGGCGGCATTCCAGTATTTTCTGAACGATGTTCTCAAGGAATACGTAGACCGTTTCGTGATCGTTTATATAGATGACATTCTGGTGTATTCCACATCCCTGGAGCGCCACTTTGACCATGTTTCCTTAGTACTCCTAGCATTGCGCCAGCATAGTCTTTTTTGCAAACTGAGCAAATGCGAGTTCCATGTCCGGAAGGTTGAGTTCTTGGGGGTGGATTTAAGCCCTGAAGGGTTTTGCATGTCGACAAGAAAAATACAGGCTGTTCAGGAGTGGCCAGTACCCACTAGTGTGAGAGACGTGCAATGCTTCCTTGGGTTTTCCAATTACTATAGAAGATTCATCTTTCATTTTTCTCACATTGTGTCACCTATAACAAGGTTACTAAGAAAGGGGG
Organism: Pleurodeles waltl; assembly: GCF_031143425.1. NCBI lineage: Eukaryota > Metazoa > Chordata > Amphibia > Caudata > Salamandridae > Pleurodeles > Pleurodeles waltl. Next base: position 22,547,263 of record NC_090448.1, on the reverse strand, counting down.
TGTCTTTTGTTTGGTCAGAGGAAGCAGAGGAGGCCTTTTGCTTTTTGAAACAGGCCTTCTGCTCCGCACCTATACTTCAACATCCACAGCCGGATGCCCCTTTTATCGTCGAAGCGGATGCCTCGGATATAGCGATAGGGGCCGTGTTATCACAAAGAAACAAAACCACCGGACAGCTTCATCCTGTTGCGTTTTTATCTAGGAAACTATCGGCTGCGGAACTTAACTATACGGTGGCAGAAAAGGAATTGTTAGCCATCAAAAAGGCATTCCAGGAATGGCGACACTACCTATGGGGAGCTCAACACCCGGTCACGGTATATACTGATCACCGAAATCTGCAGTATATGAAGGAGGCAAGACAACTTACCCAGCGGCAAATGAGGTGGATGCTGTTTTTTTCAGAATACGAGTTTGTGGTGACCTTCCGTCCTGGGGTTGACAATCGCAAGGCAGATTCACTGTCTCGACAAGAGGACGTGAGAACCATCGCTTCAAGACCTGAGGAAGCAATCATCAAACCTGAAAGAGTGCTTTGTGCCCTTCATATCTCCCATTTCTTAGAAAAGGTTTCTAAGCATAAGTCTGCTGCTCAGTGGAAGAAATGGGCGGAGTTAAGTCAGGACCGTACCCTTAAGCATGGAATACCGTTGCAAGGTAATCGTTTGTATTTGCCAACACGTGAACTCCGAGTGCAAGCCTTTAATTGGTGTCATGATGCGGTAACGGCTGGTCATCCTGGTTACACCAAAACGGCGCAAATAGTTCAACGACATTTCAGGTGGGAAGGTTGGGCTAAAGACGTTGCGGCCTGGGTGGCTCGGTGTGAGATATGTGCACGGGCCAAGGGAGAAAACGCGAAGAGCCAGGGCAGACTGATACCTTTGCCCACTCCGGATAAACCATGGCAAACCATTAGCGTGGATTTTGTGGTAGGATTACCAATGGATCAGGGGTACAACGCTATCATGGTGGTAATCGACAGCCTTACCAAGATGGGTCATTTTCTCCCTTGTAGAAATCTGCCTACAGCCAGTCAAACCGCCCATCTAATTTTGTCTCAAGTGGTGCGGTTACATGGTCTACCGAGAACCATTATTTCGGACAGAGGCCCCCAGTTTGTTGCTAGGTTTTGGCGTATGTGGTGCAAGGTGCTGCGCATTGAATCCGCACTGTCCACCAGTTTCCACCCACAAACCGATGGCCAGACGGAGCGCCTCAATCAAACCCTGAAAAAATATCTGAGGTGCTATGCAAAGGACGCTCACGAATCCTGGGTTTCGTTGCTATGGCTGGCAGAACTATCATACAACAATGCTTGGCATAGCTCGATACGAGAATCTCCTTTTCGTGCTAACACGGGGTTCCACGCGGAAATGTTGCCCATAAACATACCTAGGGAAGTCACGGATCAACCTACGGTTCATGCCATGATTAAGAATCTCCAATCCGTGCAAAAGAAGATACGGCTCAATCTGGAGAAGGCCAAAGAACAGTATAAAAAGTGGGGTGATGAACATCGGCGTGAGGGGCCGGCATATCAGCCAGGCGATAGAGTGTGGCTTTCCACCAAGTATATATGCTTCAAGATGCGTAGCGTCTTTCATCCTCGTTACATTGGTCCCTATGAGGTGTTACGCCAGATAAACCCTGTGGCTTACCGTCTCAACTTACCTGCTTCCTTAAGGATCCATCCGGTATTTCATTGCAGCCTTTTGAAACCGGCTCTTTCAGCGACCCGGCAGGCGGTGCCTCCGGTGGTCAGAGATGGGCAGCTGGAGTACGAGGTGCGCAGAGTGTTGGATTCCAAACGACGGGGGGGTAAGCTGTGGTACTTGGTTTCATGGAAGGGGTACAATGCTGAGGACGATTCATGGGAGCCGGAAAGCAATGTCCATGCCCCTAGGGCAGTACGGCTGTTTCATGCCCGTCATCCCTCTAAACCTGGTCCTAGGAGGCGCATTGGAGGCGGGCGTACTGTCAGGTGTTAGCCACGGCGCCTACATTGCCGATCGGGATAACATAGTCCTTTTGGACTACATATCCCATGACGCCTAGAGGGGAAGAGGTCGCTTAAAAAGTAAGCACATACAGGAAGTAATGTGTGTTATTCGTTTCCTAGAAACCAGTCGGATGGACAACGAGGGCTCTTGCTGACGGCGTTTCCGAGGTTGAGTTGTTTGCTTAGGAGGTTTAATTACTCCTCCGGTTTTCCGTGGAGCCTGGGACCTTCCCGAGTGTCGAGTTTTTTTCCCACGGGAACCTGCCACGAAGGAGAGGTGGTAAGCGGTGAGACGATTTGGTGCCGGAATCCCTCGCCTTTCATTTTACAGTTCGACAAGGACACTGGTAACTTCTGAAGCACGGCGGTCTTTTGTTTGAGTTACCAATAAAGCACGAACGATTATCCTTGGGGCCAGAGAACATTATATGTTTGGCTACGACAGGGGGTTAATGTTTATTTTTGCGGGAATTGAACTGCCGGGACGATTTTTCTTTTCAATACGTAATGAAATAACACCGGGTTATTCCTACAAATTGCGTGACTATGACATGGGGCTTAGTGGATTAACTGAGTCATAGAAAGGACTACGAGATAGGTTCTTATCATCATTAATTTTATTCCCTTTCTCTTTGTTTCTGTCTCCTCATTATTTCGTGACTATCTTGTATAAAAGTGGGTGTTGAGCAACCCATTAGAGATCATTGGTATTAATTGTTGGCTTGGGGCGTCCATCTATGATTCAGATGGAGCACAGATAGGTGTTGGATTAGTTCTGCCCTCATGAGTTATGGGCAGGTACTTTAGCGAGACATTGCGAGAGTAGACAGGCAATGTGATATTAACACTGTGTATTCCTCTCTTTACAGATATCCCGTCCCTGCTGTTCCTTCCCCTTCCTTCCCCCACCCGATTACTCCAATGCACCGTGGTTTATATAGGTGACTTGGTGGTGTCAGGAGGCGGACCCTTATTTGCATCGCACCGAGTCTGAGGAGCATCTACAACGTGACAGTTACACTTGTAACGAGGAGTTCCGGCAAAACTCTGACAACTGCTGTGTGGCGGAGTTTTTTTTTGCACACGGTTCGCCAACGGTAAATTGGTGAGCGCGAGCGAGAATTGGTGTCCCCTAGTAAGATTTTCTCAGAGGGGATGGTCGTGTTCGCGATGAGAAAGCTGTCGCTCAAGTAGAAAATCTACTTGAGCGGAAGCAAAGAAGCCGTACCCTCTGGTGCGCCGCGTGGTGCCGTTCACGCTGATCTTGTAGCGCAGGACAAGCTCCTGGTACTAACAATAAGCGCGACGTGCCAAATACACCCACTTGCAGAACTCCATGGAATATCTCAGAGTTTTCATGTAACTCTGCAGAATTCCATGGAGTGAAATTCCACGAGTTACACCTATCCTTGGTCTTAATCTCAGATCATCTTAAACCTAGAAAGACCACAGGAGGTCAAGACTTTAAGACCTGATACTGTGTACTAATGGAGCAATGAAAGATAAGCGGTCATCTTAAACATTGCTCCTTCCTCACCTGTCAATACTGACAAAATCATATCCTCCTGTTCTCCGAAAATGGGCTTGCCAAACACATCGACTGAGGCGAAAAACCTTAAAGTCATGACAGTCTCATATGACAAACCCACGTAATCAAATTGACGAATGACTCGTTCTACATGAAGACCATACTATGACACATCTTCCATTGCTTAGCCCTCTCTCACAGGATACGGGCAACACCAGCCCTGCTGATGTCACACCTAGGTGACACCAACGGGCTACACACAAACAAATCTAGAACTCTGCGGCCAGACACATCCTAAACCTGAGCAGATGGAAGCAGAATCTCATTCAAAGCCCTCTGTTTTGCACCCGGCAGTCCAAGAGATGGGAAAACTGGAAAGTGCCTTGTGGCCCTTAATGGAGGTAGTGAGGTGCTATAGAAATGGCACATTACAATATTACACAATATAATAGAGAGTGGAACTAATGGAAGACTAAATATCCTTTAAATATAGGATCTGAATTAGATATTAGCTGATTGGTTACTCGGTCACAACGGTGACGGATATCCCGTCTGCCGAAATCTACATCTCATTATTTCCTATGGGATTTAGATTTCGGCGGACAAGATATCCGTCACTATTGAGATGGAGTAACCCATCCACATATATCTAAATCAGGCGCCTAGTCAGGCGGTGGCCCCCAATCTTTGTGTGGTAATTGGATAAGGATATGTGTTCACAAACTAGTGCCTAAGTTTTTCTTTTGATGGTGAAAAGAAACATTCGGGGGTCATTACAACCCTGGCGGACGGTGTTAAAGGTGCGGTAATACCGCAAACAGGCCGGCAGACAAAAAAAGGGAATAATGACCGTGGCGGAACCCGCCAACATAGACAGCCACTTTAACACTCCGACCGCCACGGCGGTACAGACAAGCAGCGCGGCGGTCACCGCCAACAGACAGGCGGAACACAATGTACCGCCCACAGTATCACAATCCGCCAATCCGCCACCTTTTCCGGGGCGGATTCACCGTGGATAAAAACACGGCGGAAACAGCTTTTGCAATGGGAAAACACTGATCTTCTACACATCCCACGAGGAAGGAGGAAACCATGGAGCCAGAATTACAAATCCTACCTGCCCTTGTCTTCCTGCTCATTTATGAACACCAGCAACGGCGGCGCCGAAGACAACGGTGAGTACTGCACCTACGACATAGGGGAGGGGAGAGGCAAAAGTCAGGGGGACACACACGCAAAACACCCACCCCCACCCTCGCACATTATAACACACACAGCTATGCATGTCAAAACATCACAGTAACAACCCACAACCCCCCCGGAAGAATGCAAAGACCAAAGGAAATCAGTCGAAAAATTGTAATGTATCAAAATACAGGTACCAAATATATACAGATAAATATATGCATATTCAAAAGTATATACATTACGAGAAGCAGTGCAGGTATGCACATATCAATGTCCGTGCACCACTGGGCCAAAAATGGCTGGGCGAGGCCCACACACGATACCTGTCCACAAACGGAGAGAACACTGCTGGGGCATCAGATAGAAATACAACAGGCACCTCAGGGGGAAGGGAAGGGGGGGCACCTCAGCTGGATTACAGCACCACGCCAGATCCACAACGGGGCTCCATGCCCATTGATGTATCCTGGGGAGTGCAAAGCCACAGTCTCTCAAGTCTCTACAGTGGTTGGTTTGCCCACTGTTACATCCTGGGGAGTGCAAAGCCACAGTCTCTCAAGTCTCTACAGTGGGTAGTTTGCCCACTGTTCCATCAAGGGGAGTGCAAAGCCACAGTCTCTCAAGTCTCTACAGTGGTTGGTTTGCCCACTGTTACATCCTGGGGAGTGCAAAGCCACAGTCTCTCAAGTCTCTACAGTGGGTGGTTTGCCCACTGTTCCATCAAGGGGAGTGCAAAGCCACAGTCTCTCAAGTCTATACAGTGGGTGGTTTGCCCACTGTTCCATCCTGGGGAGTGCAAAGCCACAGTCTCTCAAGTCTCTACAGTGGTTGGTTTGCCCACTGTTACATCCTGGGGAGTGCAAAGCCACAGTCTCTCAAGTCTCTACAGTGGTTGGTTTGCCCACTGTACCATCCTGGGAGTGCAAAGCCACAGTCTCTCAAGTGGATAACAGTCCCCAACGGTTCTGGAGGGGGAATGATGCCCACACTGCATTTAGCTCCCCGTGACGGTTCCTGTACCGTCACAGTCCCAGCTGTACATGGGATAACGATGCTTGATGTGGCGGTGTTTCCTTGTTCAGCGATGCTATGCCATGGCGGTCTCTGATCTGTTCAGCAGTTCTCTGCCCTGTTCAGCGGTCTTCACCATGGTGGGGTTTACTTGTTCAGCGGTGCTATGCCATGGCGGTCTCTGATCTGTTCAGCGGTTCTCTGCCCTGTTCAGCGGTGCTGTGCCCTGTTCAGCGGTCTTCACCATGGCGGTGTTTCCTTGTTCAGCGGTGCAATGCCATGGCGGTCTCTGATCTGTTCAGCGGTTCTCTGTCCTGTTCAGCGGTGCTGTGCCCTGTTCAGCGGTCTTCACCATGGCGGTGATTCCCTTGTTCAGCGGGGCTTTGCCATGGCGGTCTCTGATCTGTGCATTGGTGTGTGGCATGACGGTCCTTCATTTTCCAGCGGGGCTGTGGCAGCCGGGGCCCTCCTGGGCACTGACTCTGGCGGTAACTCTGGCGGTGGTCTCCTGACCAGTGACGATACTCGTGCCCTCCTGTGCACTGACTCTGGCGGTGGTCTCCTGACCAGTGACGATACTCGTGCCCTCCTGGGCACTGACTCTGGCGGTGGTCTCCTGACCAGTGACGATACTCGTGCCCTCCTGGGCAATGACTCGGGCGGTGGTCTCCTGACCAGTAACGACGGTGCTGGCGGTGGCGTCCCGGCTGCCGGGGAGGATGGCGCCCTTCTCCGCCGTGCTGCTCTCACCAGACTGTGCAGACTTACTCCGGCCCTTCACCACCTTTGGAGGAGTCACAGCTGACTCTGCAATCCCCCGGGGCCCCTTGTGACCAGTTTTGGCGCCAGGAGTCTTCAACCTGTCCCGTCGACCAACCAACTTTGGGTGCTTTACAGGGGGTGGACTGGCAGTGCTTTGGCTCCGTGTCACACTGCCTGCCCTGGTGGCCGGTGCACTCCACACACCTTTAACACGCACCACTGGTACAGGAGTCTTTTTGGCTGAGGTGCTACTACGGGACTTATGAATTGGAGGGGTGGGGATGGGGGCAAAGAGGTCAACGTTGCTGAGGGAGAGTTTCTGACAAACACTGGGATGTGTAGATGGAGGGGCTCTGGGAGTGGAGGAAGAGGAGGTGGTTGTAGGAGGTGTCACTGTAGGTGTTTTGGGTGCAGGTGCAGGTACTGGAGGCTGTTGTGAGGTGGATGGATGTTGGGTGTGTAGGTGCCCATGTTTGTGTACTTTGGGAGGGGGCGTCACAGACATACTGGGAGGGGACACAGGGGACGTGTAAATGGGAGTGGGGGTGGTGAGTGCAGGTGAGCGGGGTGTGCTGGTGGGTGTTCTGGTGCGGGTCCTAGTGCCTGTAGATGTAGTGCATGCTGGTGAGAGTGTAGACGACACTGGGAGGGGGGAGGGAGACGATGAGGAGGGGGACACAGTGGAGGCAGTGGATGTTGCTGTGTCTGTATGTGGCTGATGCTTGTGTGAGTGCCTGTGGGATGTGTGGTGCCTATGTTTGCTTGAGCTACTTTTGTGTGTTGAGGTGTGTGCATGCTTGTCTGTTGGTGTGCTTGGGATAGGCTGAGGTACAGGGGATTGGGTCTGGGTGGAGGAAGTTGGAGGGGGGAGGCTAGACACAGGGACAATGGCTGCCATCAGTGCTGAGGCCAGAGATTGCAGGGTTCGATGAAGGGCAGCCTGACCAGAATGAATGCCCTCCAGGAATGCATTACTGTGTTGCAACTCCCTTTCTACACCCTGGATGGCATTCACAATGGTAGACTTCCCAACAGTGAGTGACCTGAGGAGGTCAATGGCCTCCTCACTGAGGGCAGCAGGGGTGACAGGGGCAGGGCCTGAGGTGCCTGGGGCGAAGGTGATGCCCACCCTCCTGGGTGAGCGGGCACGGGGCGAACGCTGAGGGGCTGCTGGGAGGGCGGTGCTGGTAGGGGAGGTGGCGGCTGTACCTGTAGAAGTGTGGGGCACAGATGGTGCCGCCACCACAAGGGAGCTGTCATCGGCGGACGAGTCCGTGTCGCTATTTGAGTATCCAGTGCCCGACGTGAAGCTCCCCTCGCCCTCCGTCCCACTGGTGCATTCTGAGTCGGTGGTGTGGCCCTCCATGGCCATGTGGGATGCAGCTCCCTCGTGCCCCGGTGCCACTGTACCTCCGTCCTGATGATGCTGATGCACAAAAGAACATGGAGAGCAGAAAAAGGAGGGGGGAACGACAGAAGAAAGACAGGTTGAGTGCATGGCATACCGCTACCGTTGGCGGACAATACAGACACAACAGCCCCCTGCACTACGCCGTGCTCCTGGCCTCTACAGATGCAATTCCTGGGATCTGGCCTACATGGCTATGGTGGACATCTGCACACATGGATGCCACAGGGGCATGTATACCTGTACTTGGCACTCTACTGCGGTGGGGTGGTGTGCCCCATGGCCTGCATTACGGAGGGGCCTAGCCTATGGAATTCGCCCTGGCCTAGGGAATCCCACAGCCCTCCTCCCACACCTAGACCCCTCAACTGCGCGCAAAGTCCTCAGAATGATTGTGTACTCACCCCCTTGTGTCTGCTGTGATGCCCTCAAGCGCCCATCCAACTCAGGGTAGGCCACCGCCAGGATCCGTAATATCAGGGGGGTTATGGTGCGACGGGCACCCCTCCCACGTTGGGAGGCCATCCCCAGTTGAGCCTCCGCCGTCTTCTTGCTCCAGCGGCGAATGTCCTCCCATCTTTTTCGGCAGTGGGTGCCCCGTCTCTGGTGGACCCCCAGGGTCTGTACGTCCCTGGCGATGGCACGCCAAATGTCCTTCTTCTGGTGGGCGCTGACCTACATGACATGCACAGGGGAAGAAGAGAAGTCATTAGCAAGAGCACCGTCGAAGTGAGTGGCCCCCATCTCTGCCCTTGCCATGTGGCACATGCATTCACAGTCCTTCATGTTCACTGCACTCTGCCCCCTTCCCTCTTACAACCAGCACTCTCCACCCAGGCATAGCCCATACAACGTGCTCCCTGTGTACTTCCCTGTTGGTCTGGAGGACCGTAGAGTAGCGTTTACTGGGGGAGGACCCCATCCACGAGCTTCTCCAACTCCTGAGCAGTGAAGGCAGGGGCCCTTTCCCCAGACGCAGCAGCCATTGTCTCTTCCAGACCGAGGTCACAGCAGCACTTGCAGTGTAGGTCCTCTCCTGTTGAAGATCAGGTATCAAGTGATTGAACAGATAGAAAATGGCGGTCACGTCCACGGCGGTGACGTCCGCGGCGGTGCGTCTCATCACCGCCGGCGCCCTTCATCATTGGCCCCTGGGACCGATAGCGTCAAATGTTAACCAATGCAGCTTTGCGCCGCGGTCTTGCCCTCCTACCGTGACGGTATACAACGCCAGCGCAGTTACTTCACATCCCACTGTCCCAGTTTAGCGGTCAGGCAGCCGCCATTTCAGGGGCCCACATGGCTTAATTTGCAACTGCGTCACACATACCTAGGCCTACATGCGACACACATACAGGAAGATTTTTGTCTTTGGTGTTGTGTTCTGTGTATCTGTGGGTACATACCTGGGATTTTGTTGACTCTGTTGTCGCTGTTGTCCTTCCTAGGCACCGTCAGCTTGGACATTTGAGAAGATGGCGGAATCCTCCGGTGTACCGACCGCTGGTGGACCTGTTGACAATGGAGGAGCGACATTTACTCATCACCTACAGGTTTGACCGTGCCACAATCCAGGAACTGTGTACCCAGTTGGAGCCAGACCTGATGTCACCAATCCGCCATCCCACAGGAATCCCCCCTCAAGTGCAGGTGCTGTCAGTGCTCCATTTCCTTGCAAGTGGATCGTTTCAGACAACAGCGGCCATGGCATCAGGGATGTCCCAGCCTATGTTTTCCAACGTGTTGTCCAGAGTGTTGTCTGCCCTGCTGAAACACGTAAGGAGCTACATCGTTTTCCCTCATGTGCAGGATTTGCCAACAGTGAAAGGTGACTTCTATGCCCTTGGACATATCCCCAACATCATAGGTTCTATTGATGGAACCCATGTAGCTCTGGTCCCCCCCCACAGGAGTGAACAGGTGTACAGGAACCAGAAGAGTTATCATTCGATGAATGTACAGATGGAATGTTTGGCAGACCAGTACATCTCGCAGGTAAATGCTATGTTCCCTGGCTCAGTGCATGACGCCTACATCCTGCGCAATAGCAGCATCCCTTATATGATGGGTCAACTCCAGATGCACCGTGTGTGCCTATTGTGGGACTCTGGTTACCCCAACCTGTCCTGGCTATTGACCCCAGTGAGGAATCCCAGGACCAGGGCAGAGGAACGCTACAATGAGTCCCATGGGCGGACTAGGAGGGTGATCGAACGCACCTTCGGCCTCCTAAAGGCCAGGTTCAGGTGCCTCCATATGACAGGTGGTTCCCTATTCTACTCACCAAGGAAGGTGTGCCAGATCATCATCGCCTGCTCGATGCTTCACAATCTTGCTTTGCGACGCCAGGTGCCTTTTCTGCAGGAGGATGGTCCAGATGGCGGTGTTGTGGCAGCTGTGGAGCCTGTGGACAGTGATGAGGAGGACGCTGAGGAAGAAGACATAGACAACAGGGAGTCAGTCATACAGCAATATTTCCAGTGACACACAGGTGAGAAAAGTTATCTTTTTACCATTACATTCACTTTCACACTTCTACCTCTATCCTGTCTGTCATTTCATAGCAGTTTTTGGTCAATGAGTTGTACCTTTCCATTACGGTTTCACAGGTGTGGTTAGCAACGTGTGTCATCTTCTTGCATCCTTCAAGGACTTGTGATGTGTGACATAGGTATGTTGGCTATAAAAATGGAAAGCATGTTGACACTGTCATTGATTATACATATTTACCAAATCACAGACTGACTCCAGATTGTTTTGTGGTTCAAGGGTGTTTATTGCAGTGCTCAAAAATGGAGGGGGGTAGTGATATGGTGATGGGGGACGGTGGAGGAATGTCCATGGCAGAGTCCAGTCTATTAGTCTCACAGGTGCATTGCCCATATGGGCATAGGAAGTAGAGCTGGGGCAGTTCCAATCGGGACAGGGTAACAAAGTGGGACAGGGGGAGGACAATCAGGGTGGTCTAATTTCCTGGCGGGGGTCTTGCCATCTTGCTCTGTCCTGTTCCTGGATCTCAGGGACCGCTTGCGGGGTGGTTGTCCGTCTGCAGGGGGTGGGGTGCTGGTGTGGTGGTCCTGTGGCGGGGCGTCCTGTCCACTAGCGCCGGCGGAGGTGGTGGGCAGTTCATCGTCCATGCTAGTGTCAGGGGCCCCTTGGAGTGCCACGGTGTCCCTCATGGTGTTCAGTATGTCCTTCAGCACCCCTACGATGGTGCCCAAGGCGGAGCTGATGGTCCTGAGCTCCTCCCTGAACCCCAAATACTGTTCCTCCTGCAGGCACAGGGTCTCCTGAAACTTGGCCAGGACCGTCGCCATCATCTCCTGGGATTGGTGGTATGCTCCCGTGATCGAGGAGAGGGCCTCGTGGAGAGTGGGTTCCCTTGGCCTGTCTTCCCCCTGTCGCACAGCAGCCCTCCCAGTTCCCCTGTGTTCCTGTGCCTCCGTCCCCTGGACCGTGTGCCTACTACCACTGCCCCCAGGTCCCTGTTGTTGTTGGGGTGGTGGGTTATCCTGGCTTCCCTGTAGTGGTGGACACACAGCTGATTGACGTGTCCTGGGGACGGAGGTATGGGCCCGCTGGGTGGGTGCTGTGATGGTGTTACCAGAGGGTGGAAGGTCAGTGTTCGGCTGTGCCTGTGTGAGGGGAACCGACGGTCCCGAAACCCCGATGGTCCGGGCTGGTCATCAGGATCCAGTAGGGCAGAGCTGCTGTCGTCACTGTGGGCCTCTTCTGTGGGTGGAGTGGAATTGTCTGGACCCTCCGGTGTGGTGACGTACCGTAGTGGTCCTTCAGGGGTGTAAAAGCATGATTATTGCATGTGTGTGTGTCATGGTGTGCAATGGGTGGGTGACCGTGTACCCCAGTGCAAGCCTTCGTGTGTGGGGGCTTGTGTAATGATGGTTAGGGGATTGTTATGGGTATGTGCAGTGAGCATGCTTTAATGATGGGTGACCATGCTTAGTTGTGTCATGCAGGGCTTGGTGTTGGGATGTGTGGTTTGTGTTATGAGTACATTAGTGAGGAGTTGGAGTGATAGGGGAGGAGGTTAGGGCGGGGGGGGGTGTGATGGCATGCAGGTAGGGTGGGGGGCATAATAGTTGAGATTTAACTTACCAGTGTCCATTCCTCCACCGACTCCTCCGAGGCCCTCAGGATGCATAATGGTCAAGACTTGCTTCTCCCATGTTGTTAGTTGTGGGGGAGTAGGTGGGGGTCCGCCGCCAGTCCGCTGTACCGCGATGTTGTGCCTGGATACCACTGAACGCACCTTCCCCCGTAGGTCGTTCCACCTCTTCCTGATGTCCTCCCGATTTCTTGGATGCTGTCCCACAGCATTGACCCTGTCAACAATTCTTTGCCATAGCTCCATCTTCCTGGCTATGGATGTGTGCTGCACCTGTGAGCCAAATAGCTGTGGCTCTACCCGTAGGATTTCCTCCATCATGACCCTGAGCTCCTATTCGGAAAACCTGGGGTGTCTTTGGCGTGACATGAGGTGGTGTGGGTGATGTGTGGGGTGATGTAAGTGTTGATGTGTGTGGTGATGTGTAGTGGTGTGTGGTGTATTGTGCGTGTAATGTTGTGTGGGTGATGGTGTGGTGTGCCCCTGTGTGGTGGGGTTGTCTATTGCTGTGCTCTCTCTGTCGCCTTTGTCTCTAATTTTTGGTCGTAAGGGTTTGTGGGTGTGTGTTTTATATTGCAATGGGTGTGTGGGAGTGGTGTGTGTATGTGTATCAGGTGTGTGTATTTGGAATTGTCCAATGTGGCGGTGTTTTGGAGATGTGTGTGTATTTTGAGCGCAGCGGTGTGTACCGCCAATGGAATACCGCGGTTGAAAGACCGCCGCGTGGATTCGTGTGTCGTGATAGCATGGGCCTGTTTCTGTTGGCGTGACGGTGTCGGTTTTGTTTTCGCCAGTTTATCACTGACCTTTGGTGTGGCGGTCTTGTGTGGGTATCTGAATTTCGGCGGATTCCGAGATGTGGGTCATAATAGCTGTGGTGGAATTCCGCGGCGGTGTTTTGGCGGTCTTCTGCACGGCGGTAAGCGCCTTTTACCGCCAATGTTGTAATGACCCCCTCTGTGTTTTCAGATATTATTTTTCGACCATTGGAGGCCAGGCTGTCAGTCCTACCAAAGTGCCTTTTGCCATCTAAGAACGTGTGACACTTTTAGGCAGAAGGGTTTTTCAGTACTTTACATTCTGGGACTGACACCGGCTAAAGTGGTTGGACCCACGTGATCTGTTATAGTCCATGGATCAGGTACCAGTGTCCATGGTGGGGTCTGCACTTTGCAGTAGAATGATGGCTGTGGAAGGGAAGTATTTGGAACTTCAGGAGGCAAAAGTACTGTAAAGAAATCATAAAATAACCTGCAATATTGGAATCAGTAATTTTCCGTAAAGCTCAGGCGGTCTGCCTGAACTTGTGAGTTTCTCCCCGTCTTGCACAACCAGAAAGCTGCAAGTGCGCCTTGGGCTTTTTGGTGCTGTTTTCACTTAAATCTTTAAAATTGCTTATATCTGTTTCTACTGACTGGATTGTTGTCATTTTGGTCTTGATTTATTTGTTACATTAAGTTAGTGGCATAAAGAGACCACATCCCTACAGCTGTTTTTCATTAAGTCCAGCTATTGTAGTAGAACCACAAGGCAATGTTTGGTAGCAGCGAGGAAAGGGCCCAGCAAGAGTGATTTTCCTACTGAACTGGAAACGAAAAACCAGCTCAAAAATATTATTCTACTTGGAGCAGCTCAGAAGAACATCATTACACCATTCGTGCACTTCAACACGAAGGAATATTATTTTTTTATTATACTTTGGGCCTCTTAGCGCCACACCAGTGTCATTTTCTTACGTTAATGTGGCGTCAAGGAGGCCATTCCCCTTCGCCATATTAACAAAGTAGCGCAATGCTTGCATTGCACCACTTTGTAACCCCTTGCGCCACACTATGCCTGTACCAGGCATAACGTATGCAAGGGGGGCGTTCCCCCACAGGGAGGCCTGTAAAAATGGTGCAGTGAAATGTACAACTTTTTACTCCATCATTTTTAGCGTCATTTTTAATGCCTGCTCAGAGCAGGCGTTAAAATGAGGCGCCCATTACTTTCAATGGGCCTCCCTTTACGTTGCAGGATTAGCACCACAATTTATGGCGCTAATCCTGCAAAGTACCACAATAGCGTAGTAAATTCTGACGCTATTGTCCTAATGTGTGCCATGATGCACTTTATTGTAATTACGGTGACGTTAGGGGGCACAAGAAAAGTGGCGCATCACAGCTGATGCACCACTTTCTTGTATATCTGGCCCTTAATCTTCATTGGCATAAGGGCGCAGAGCTGGTGTTTTGCCCATGGAGTTAGGGTGGGAGGCAAAGTGCCAGATTGCCCTACCTAGACACAAACAGTTACACTTTGCAAATCTTCTCATGGTATGTTTTTGTATTTGAAGGGTGGGGCTGCCACTGGTGCAATCCTTACTGGGATCATTTGTGGTCTTCTGTACACCAGGGTGAGTGGCTGTTGGCACAGCTCTCCAGCTTGATTGACTGTGTGCCCCCGTGATGCCTTTATCGCATTTTGCTGTTATTAAAACTAGGCTTAGTCGAACCCTAGACAACTGTTTTAAGTTGTTTTCATTTAAATATATAGAAAGATACCTTCCGTTTTTACTGATTTTTACATATAAATACAGACAGAAAACAATGTGTTTCCTGACTGTATTTATTTTTAAAAGAGGAAAAATACTGAAAATTGTGCTTCTAATGAGTAACTTTCCACACTGTCTGTTATGAATTCCAAGGCAACAGATGAGCAGATAGACATCATAGGGAGTTACAAATCAGGTTAAGATATCTTTAAATACAGGCATATGTTAAAATATATTTTTTCTAAATTGCTAATATTTACCGGTGGGTGTACTGTTTTTTACTATATTTGTCTGCTGAATTTGCAAAATTCGATAGGCATCTCAGTATGAGTACATGCTTATCAGTTAAATAAATGTGGAAATGTACCATATTTTACTCCACTTATTCGCAAACCAAAAAATAAATAAATATATATCAATACTAATAAGCTGACCAAAAAATAAACATGGATAAATACAGACAGAAATGTGAAAAAAATGAATACCGTAAAACCGGGAGCCCTAAATACAAATTTATACCAGCTGGTAATGGCAGCTATTCAGGCTTGAAGTTGCAAGACCAAGCGCGTGGTCAGGTTCGAAGTTGAAGTTACACCCAAATAAATTATCCATGAAATTATCCATTTGCATGAAATGACCAGAAAAGGAATACTACTATCTGAAATGTACAGATATTAGTAAATTATCCCCAAACATCCTCTGTGTTTACATAGATCCGAAGATCAGAACATGTTCCTGAGCTAGACAAATAATTGAAACACAAACAGTAACCATGGCCTTCGAGGCATCATTTCTCCAAACTTGGACTGTCTCTTGTTATACCAGCCAGGGTCTTAAGCTCTCAAACTACAGTATGAACGTGAGAAAATCAGGGATTAGACTAGGGGTGGGTGGTGAACTCCGCTCGCGGAGTTTGCAGAGTCTTTCCCACTCTGCGCTCCTCCTAGAGCGCAGAGTTCCGTAAAACGCAGTGTAGTGGAGTAGAGCGGAGAATTTTCCTCGCTCGCCAACAGTGACTTGGCGAGCGCAAGCACGGAACATTTTACTCAAGACCACCTCCCGGCGAGATTTCTCACTGCGGGCGGTAGAGGATGGTTGCGACTGCTAGTGTTGAGAAACCTTCCGTTCATGGTGAAGTAGCGGCTGATTGAGTAGAAAATCAACTCAAGCGGCAGAAAAGGAACAGCGACCTCTTGTGCTGTGCAGGGAGCCATTCGCACAGATTTTTCAGCACAGGACAAATACCTGGTGCTAAAAATCAGGACGAATCGTGCAACCTAACGCACTCTGCCGGTTGCGGAACTCCGTGTAGCACGGCAGAGTTTTTGGGGCACTTCACGGACCTCCGCATAGAGCAACTCCAAGAACTCCGTCCAGGCCTAGATTAGACGAATACAACTATCAACTTGCCACAGTCCATCAGTGGGGTGATTTATCCCCCAACACAAAGGTTTTGTCTTCTCTCAGATTCCTTCTTCCAATCCCTAAACCTAAATTCTTGGAGGTTAAATCAAAAGTCAGTTTCATCTCATGAGACTGCTCGGTTCCCACTATCCTTTTCTCAGAGCTGGTAAACATTTACGGGCTAATTTAAGAAAAGTGGCGCTGCACCAAGTGTAGTGCCACCTTCCTAACGCCCCCTAGCGCCCCCCTACTGCCACCATGTGTACACCGTATTAAAAATACGGCACACCATGGTGCAGGGTAAGGGGCAATAGCGTCAGAATTCCTGATGCTATTGATGTAGTTGCAGGAGTAGCACCAAAATGTTGGCTCTACTCCTGCAGAGGACATAGGGGCCCATTGTGTTCAGTGGCCAACCTCCTTTTAACGCCTGCACTGAGCAGAAGTAAAAAGGGCAGAAAAAAATGGCGCAAGGAAATCTCTTAGATTTCCTTGCACCATTTTTGTGGCCCCCCCTAATGGAGGAACACCCCCCTTACATACATTATGTCTGCCGGAGGCATAATGTGGCGCAAGGGTTTACAAATTGGCACAATGGATGCATTGCACAAATGAGTAAATATGGCGCGTGTAAAAACCCCCTTTAGCGCCGTCTTAGTGTCATAAAAATGATGCTATGGCAGCGCTATGGTGGCCCTGGGGCCTCTTAAATCAGGCCTTAGTTTTGGTGATAAAAGCTGCACGTGTACATAGTTACGTTAGAAACTGCAGTGAAGCTGATCACAGCGAAGGGGTCTTTGTGCGGGTGCATTGTACCTTCTCACAGACTCCCAGGGAGAACAGACTTCCCTCAACAGCAAAGCCAAAGCCAGTAGATCAAAACAAACCACAGTAGTTTGCTAATAAATATGCCCAATGCAATCATTGGTGATAGAATTTTAAGAGCTGCTAGGAGCCCACCTCTGACCTCCAGAGCAATGTCAGCATTTTTTCTGCTGTTTTTGGAAATATATAGTTATGCATGTGTGGTATGGTATTGCTTTATGGTGGACTGAATATGCTCTGACAAAAATAGAGTGTTCTAACTATTGTTTACAAAAAGATCACCCACTGGAGCAACCAATGTAAAATCTGCACCTATTGGAGTAATATTTTTGACTGATCATATTTTCTTATCAATATTTTCACAGCATTCACCTGCCTTCGCAGGTGAAACTAGTAGGTCACCTGTTAAACCCATGGAAGTTGCAGAGTTGGAAAGCCCTTTGGTGACATTGAATAACTCACAAATGATGAGATAATTGTGTCACTGAAGAGTGTAGTCCGTGCCATCACCTGAATGAAACAGCAGATCTTTGTGAAAACATATTACATGTTGATCAGTCACATAGGACAGTTGTCACCCACTGATACAGCTCCACAAATATCTCCCTAGAGGAACTATTAACTAAAAGAAGCTTCCTGTGTTTGTAATTATGACAATTACTGTGATGCTGTAAGGTTCTGGCGTTTCTTCTGTAGTGCTATTGGTTGTAACAATGTATTGGGTGTCGATTGCATTCTCCATGATTTGAATGACATTCAAGCGTGATCAAATCGAATTTTATGTATTCAGGAAATTGTTACTTATGGCAAGCGGCCTTTTAAGGAAATGGCTGTACATCACGTGATTTTCATAGGACTCCAAAAAAGCTGATGGACAGTGTGCAAACGCTTCACACTCATGCATCTAAACTCTGCCTCAAACTCAACATAACTGTGGGAACCTGCCCTTAAAATCCTCCCACCTTGCTCCCGGGGACATACAGCATTAAATTCCAAATGAATTTTCACCATTCCAAAGAGGTACTGGAATAAAGCAACCAGTTGCCTTGAAAACCTTGCCCTACATTATATTCCAGCGAAGAACCTTTAATCTGCGAATCTACACTTTGCCCACAAACAAATCTTCACATAATAAAAACATGGAGGCAGGCCCATGCACACTGAGACCCCAAACACAGACACGTCTTAAACCCCAACCTGAGAGCAAAGCTTCACAACCTCCTGCTCAGAAATACTCCTGGAGACCTGCAGTAGACAGACATTCATCTGAGATGTGTTGACAAGAGTAGGATTCAATCCCTTGGACCTGGCTTCTGCGTTCTCCACACTACAAAGCTGCCACACACGTTTAACACTTTGGCACATCAAACCATGAAAACCATCTGTCACTCAAACTCCTTGACTTTTCTTCCACCTCTGAAGAGTTGATCACTCTATGGTCATTTCTTCCCTTGACAACCCAGGTATCACCGGCTGTGTTGTAAAATGGTTCTTCACCTCTCTCTCTCACCAATCTTTTTACGTTAACTGCGACTACCAAGGGTTCCTCACCAACAGCTCTTCCAGTGGGTGTCCCCTAAGGCTTGGTTTTAGGTCCATTCTCTTCTTTATAACTCATAGGCTTTGGTGGGATGATTTCCTCTTTTGGTTTCTCACGCTATCTCTTTGTTGATGACACCCAAATATTTCTTTTTTTACCCAGCTTTCTCTCCCCTCTTCCATTCAGGAATTTTGGATTACATCACAACTGTTTGCTACTGGATGGCACCAAAATCCCTGAAGCTAAATTCTTTTGAGACAGAGGCCCTGATTTAGCTGTCGGCAGATGGAATGCTCCTTCACAAACGTGACGGATATCCCGTCCGCTATATCACGATCTCCATAGGATAGAATCGGATCATAATACGGCGGACGGGATATCCATCACGTTCGTGACAGAGTATTCCACTCCACGGAGATCTAAATCAGGACCACAATATCTTTTACCTCTTTCCATCCCCACCTGGTTGGAGGGTCTCTTAAAAAACGAAGGGCATTGTTTAAGAGGCCCCAAAGCCACCTTAGCACTGCCACAGCATAATTTTTTTTACGCTAAGGTGGCGCTAAAGTGGCTTTTCACATGCCCCATATTTACAAAGTGGCCCAATGCATGCGTTGCGCCACTCTGCAAACAATTGCGCCACATTGTGCCTGCACCACGTATAATGTATGCAAGGGGGTGTTCCCCTACTGGGGGGGGCAACCAATTGGCGCAAGGAGATTTAAGAGGTTTCCTTGCGCCATTTTTCTCTGCACTTTTAACGCCTTCTCAGAGCAGGCATTAAAAGGGACCAGGCCATTGAATAAAATGGGCCCCTATGCACTGTGCAGGAGTAACGCCAATATTTTGGTGCTACTCCTGCAGAGTACATCAATAGCAGACAAAATGATGACGCTATTGCCCCCTACCTTGCCCCATGGTGTGCTGTATTTTAAATGCGGCGTACACATGGTGGCAGTAGGGGGGCGCTATGGGTGCAAGGAAAGTCAGCCACTAAGTTATTTTGCAAATTTTTTTAACTTGCCTTTAAAGCTATTCATGGCTTAGCACATCAGTACATTTCTTCCATCATCTCCACCATAACCTTACCTGCATCCAATCGTCTATCACCTAGAGCTTTCTGTTATCGCCCAAACCACCCTGATGTACATCATGATTCTGGCCCTTCAACCTGATTGGTCCCCTCCACTGGAAGGCGCTTTCCCAAACCATCACGACCAACCCCCTCCATCCAGGAGTTTAAAACAGACCTAAGGAGTCATCTCCTTACAGGGGTAAACGTCAACCTCTCTCAGCCATCACATATTGTAAATATGCATTTCTGTTACATTACTTTCATGTGTACACCTGCTTGTAGTATTTTCACTGTAAGTATATAAAATCCCACAGCTGTTTAATTACGCTCAGCATATCTGCCTGTATTCTGAGTTAATTATTACACAGCATCAACTTCTCACATCAAGTACTCCCAAACTGGGTTTTCAGCTAATCACCTACCTGCAAGAGATCCTATAACTTTCCTTTTGGACAATACTTCTGTTTGAAGTGTTATGTTACTAAATAAATAAGTCAAAGTGTGACGTAAAACCCAGGTGAAGGTCTCACCTTGCATTGAGGTGGACTGTTCCTGACCCTCCTAAGCCATTGTGGAGCTCTCTTCTTTTTTGAACTCTGTGGTGAATGGAAGGCAACAAGTCCAGCCCTTTGCAAACATTCTAAGTTAATAAATGAATAAATGAATAAACATAATTGTTGTAGTGCTTGCACAGTGTGCATGTACTCATTACAAGTTTGTTTGAGTTAGAGGGTGATACGTTGCTGACTACCTAATTTCACTTTTCCATTTACCAGTTCACTGCCTCAATGCATCATCCTAACACTGCACCAAAATGGAACAGATTTTGGGGGTTATTGACAAGAGGCCTGCGGCTCCGCAGCATCACTTTTTTAGATGCTTCAGCGGCACAATCCTCTCAATCATATCTATGAGGTACGTGACGCAATGCCACCCTGTGTGGACTTGCATCGCCTCGTAGATATGCAGTAAGGCAAAGCAGAGCAAAGCGCTGGATTGCCTTCCTGCGCATCAAGGAGACGTTTCATGGGCATTGCGGAGGGTGTTCCAAAGCAACACCCACAGGCTTTGATGCTGCCCTAGATGTACAAAGTCACTTAAACCTGGGGAAGCACCAAAACCTTATGCCTCCTCAGGGCAGGCGTAACAAGGAGAAAGTTTTCATTTCTCCTTTTTGTCCCTATTTCCATGTGTGTGGCATTCTGCAGCCCACGGAGAACAAGGAAAATGCCTCCATTGATTGTTTTTGTGCAGGAAGCATGGTGCAAGGGTGCCTGCGTTGGTGCTAGGCCCCGAATTGTGCCCTGGTGCTGGCTGAAAGGACAGGAATGCCCCGTATCTTGATATGTAGTGCCTTCCTGCCCTTTCAATCTGGTGTAGGGCAGCGCAACAAACAGGCTTGCAGTGTTGCCATACACCAAATCTTTGTAAATTAGGCCCTTCAATTGGAACTTAGATGTTCAAACCACTGACCTGTCTGCAGAAATTCCTTGATCCACATAATGAGGATCAGTGTAATTTCACTCACACACTGAAGTCACCAATGTGACAATCTGCCACCACTGCGTGTCGTTGAATTTGTCATTGTAGGGATTGAAAAGTAGGTGCCCTGGTAAAGTAGTTGTCCTTGCAGGATGACCATGTGAAAATGCAGTGAATTCCCACATACTTGTTACTTTGTATTTCTTTCTTTGTTTGCTAAGAGGATTATTTCAGTTTAGCTGCTTTAAAGCATAACATCCACTGTATCACCTCTGTAGTGCGATGGACATGACGGGTTGGTTCCCCACACCAAAATGGAAAATCCTTCAGGTACAAGCAGCAGAATGATTTTCTTTAAAAAAAAAATAATTTAGAATTTCCCTTACACCCTGAATTAGATTTTTTTTGACATCCCAGTAAAAGACTGAAAGCATCTAGCACAGTCATCTTTCACTTTCATCAGTCCTCATAGTGCATACCTCTGACCCAAGCACTGATCTGGAAAGGGCACAAATATGACGTACGTAAGAGATTCTGTGCCTGGTTTACATCATCAGCATCTTCTAGTTCCTTTGGCAGTGCTCAGCCTTCTTCCTTGTGCCTCAAGTGTTGGAAACTGATTGAGTCTTTCCAGCATGAACTGTTGATTGGCTTAACTCTCTTAGATTTATCATATTTCCTCTTTTCCAAGATACACTCTCTTGCTTTTTTTAATGGGTACTTTTATGAAATTTACTACTATTCTTTCAGCCTCTTCTAAGATCTAGCTTTCCTATCCATCACTGGCTTTCGCTTCTGTAACTGGGATATGCCGGTGATCTATTATTACTTGTTAATTTTTCCAAGGTTTATTTAGAGATTGAAGAGGATGTGGACCAGCAAGCCCACATAGCAGCACGGGCTGAGTGAGTTTCTCTACACTCAGTTGTCATTATTTTGGCTTTGAGGCGTATTGTCCCCATCAGAATTATTTTATTTAAACCCAAGAACGTAAGCCATAACCTGGCTTCAACTTTCTTTACTATTTTTGATGATGCCAGAACCCAGACCAGGTGTGGCATAGTATCACTATCATGACCTTCACTACATAAGCTCTGGAGAATGAGCTTAAGACTCCATCACCTTATTTTTGATCTGACTTTTTCAGACGATTGTCTACATTATCAATTGACTGGATCTTTTGCTTGAATAATGATCTCTGTATTAATTTATAATTAAAGGTTAGACTCAGGTATTTGTCCCCCTTGCATGCATTCCTATTTTTGTTTATCAAAGTCACATGATCCTTTGACTTTTGATTTCCTGAAGTTTAGAATTTGTCTTTTTCCGGCATTGATTGACAGATCATTTGCTGTGCATCCCCTGCCAAAGTGGTTCATGATCTTCGCATCCCAGCAGTCTGGTGCAGAATGAGGACTGCAGCTGCAGACGATAATGCTTGGATTTCACCCTTTTCCACAGGGGGGGGACACTTGATAGGTCAGCATTCAGTGATAAAAAGAAATCGCTTACAAAGATATTAAACAAATATCGGGTTAAAACACAGCCATGCCTTACTCTTGAGCAGCAATGTAACTACTCAAATATTGATGTGTAATTTAACCAGAAAAATTACTAACTTTTTTGGTGCACCAATATTGACCAATTTTGGCCATTATCTCAGTCTAGGTACAAAGTCTACGAAGGCACAGTGTAGAAGACTTGTTCCTTCAATGAGCACTTAACTAACTATGTGCTCGTGCTGATGATGCTGCAATATGCATTGTGGGATGTACTTCTTTAAATCCTTGTAGACGTGAGACTAACTTGCTATTGTTTGATCATTCAAGTTACTCACGCTGGAGAATGCGTTGAAATATTTCATCTGATTCAGGTAGTAATAAGAGTAGTCAAAAGTTGTTAGGATTTTGACTCAATTCTTTTTTAGGGTCGATCCTGCGAGTGCACGTGCTAGCGCATGGTTTTCGCTTGCGAGACTCTGTTGTGTTCAGTAAGGGGCTTGGAGCCCGCCTGTCGCTCGCCATTTGTGGGTTTGCGTGGCACTCTTCTTTACAGTCTCGTAATTCGTCAAGACATGCCTGGCATCATTTCCGTTCCTCTTTGTGGACAGGAACCAAGAACTGATTGATTCAACTTAATTAGTGCCCGTCTGCTGCTCCCGATCTGATCAAGATACTATTTGTTGTTTTTAACTTCGAGTGCCCGCAAACAGAAGGCTCGTGTCTGGCAAATACGTGCCCAGCAGGCCCAAAATTTCAAAGTTGTATTTTTTAAAGCTAACTTTATTTTGTTTGGCCATGTCATCTTTTCTTAGTTTCTTCTCATGATTTCTTTTTGTTTTTGCTCGAGGGCGCGGTTGTCAAAAGATGACAATTAACTTGTTGAAAATAAGGGAGGCCTATTGCATTTGCAAATGCTTGTAATATATTGCCACAACTGTTGCACCTTTCCATTTATCAGGTATGCTTCTGATTTTTTATGACAGTTTCAAATTGTAGCTATACGTATCTGTGCCTGCTATGCTGAGGCTGTCTTTAAATCCTCATTCATTACTTTTAGTTTACTAAAGACACGCAAAGGCAGGCTGATTGGGCTAGGGTGGTTTAGTAAATCCCGAAATCCATTTTGCGTGTCTGTGTCAAAAAGGTGCAAAGCCCATCAACCCCAATACAACAAGTTAATAGGTACAAGGGTTCTAAGGTACAAAAATACTTTATTTTTAAGGTTAATAAAAACTATAACAATATTACAATAACATTGAATAATAAATAAGGTTACAAAATCAATTAAAAAATTCAAAACAAAGTCGTCATTAACAGGTCATCTCTTCAAGAACATTAAAAATCATCGCGGAAGGTCCTCTTCACGAGGGAGTGAACCTGCCGTGTATATCCATTGTGAAAGATCATTGAGTATCTGAATCGTATCAAAATTAACTCAATTGATAAAAGAGGGTTTCGCGTGCTGGGGACTTATGGGCTGATCAGTCTCGTGGAGCCAGCGGGATTAAATTCTCGCATGATTTTATGAATTTCATCAGTTTGCAGTTGAGCTGTGGGTCTGTTGGGCCAAGGCCTTCAATTACAGCCATTCTGTATGTTCGAATGCCCCATGCAATGACCTTGTTTTTCAATAAAGAAACAAGGACATACTTCAGAGTCGGGCAGGTGATAATGTCCTCTGATACAGCGCTGCATAATCTAAACCTAATTGGTTTGCTGTATTTCCAGGCAGGTTGGTCAGCCAGAGATGGAAGAATACCTAACCGGGTACCATCAGTTTCCTCTTCAGGTGTACTGAGAATGTCGTTCTTAAGTATGCGGCTGCTTTTAGCATGTTGAATGGTTGGAAGACCATCCAAGCGTGGAAACGTCTGGTTGACCTGTTTTTATCATTTAAAAGGGATTCACTTTAGCAACTTTGTTTATTATTTGGCGAAAAGCTGAGAATGGAAGGCTCTTGTTCCATAGGTCTGTTGTATTTGTAATTTTTAGTGCAGTTCTCAGATATTTACTATGGATGGAGTAAGGTCCTGCTGCTGGTGCCTTGTAACCTGTCCAAGATTGAAGCATCTTTTCTGTGCATCAGGACACTTGAGTACGCCACTGTTGGTGAGAATTTAGCCGATATAACTGCTAGTAATGGCTTGAAGGAGGCACCATCCAGCTTCTTGGTCAGTGCATGGAACGCATAGGTCAGGGCGTTTCCTTTCTTGATGACATAGTGCAAATGTGATTGGAAGGTTAAACTGTTACCTTTGTACAATCCCAAGTACTTATAGCTTTGAACCTCCTCTAGGTTTTCATTACCAGACTTGATATTCAAAGGAGGACATCGGCGGTTCATGATTGACATTACTTTTGTTTTCGCTGTGTTGACATCAAGCTTGTTTCTCTTGGCATAGTCAGCTAGTTCTCTCAGTAATCTTTGGAGTCTCACTCTTGTTTGACTGAGTAGGACTATATCGTCTGCATAGTAAAGGTGTGTCAAACTTAGGGTACCCAATTGCGGTTGGTGAGAATTTATCTGATCCAACCTTGGTGACAGATCGGATGTGAACAGATTAAATAAGTGAGGAGCTAAGACACAACCTCGATTGAGACCTACTGCTCCCGTGGGGATTCTCCTTGATGTTCTTGTAATATGGGCCAGTTTAACTTGGATCCAGGTGCATGCGTATCGCAACTCAATGGCTCAAAGTATTCTGCCTGGGAGGCCCCAGACTCTTAGTTTGCCCCATATCAGGGCACGGTGAACTTGATCAAATGGTGCTTTGAAGTCAATGAAATATAAATGTAACTTCTTCCGCAGATGCTTGCACCTGACTGCTATTAATGTAACAGCTAGGATGTCCCGAACCCTCTTTGGAACCCCATCTGATTGACTGGGACTATGTTTTTCTTGCTTGGTATTATTCCTCTCCAGCTACTAGGAATTGTGCATGTTAAGCCCACCTTTCCAAACAATGCAGACAGGGTGCCCAATATTCAGGATCCAATTTGAAGGAATACCATTTGGCCCTGGTGCACCATCTTTCCTCTCAGCCCTGATTACTTTGGCTACCAAATCAGGGGGATAATGCATCCTACATGAATTATCAGGGATGAGAAATGGGTTATTTCCATTTTTATTTGAGGCATTTGAAATTCTTTGCTTCATTATCCACTACATAGTATCTGCTATCCCAATCCGGATGGTCAAGGGATGTTCCTATGGAAAATGTCTTAGTTATATGTGCAACCCAGGGTTCCTCCCAAAACACTTGAGTTATTTGTTACCCTTGCTGCTCGACTAATGCCGTTTATGGTTTCCCAAAATGCTCTTGTGTTGGTTTGTTTAGCCCTGAAGAGGAGTTTTGTCCAAAATACCTCTGACTGCTTTCCCCTGTCTTCCCAGATATTGCTTCCTCCGGTTTTTATTTTTCCCCAGATCTGTTTTGAGGCATTGGGCTGTCTTGCACTCTTGATTAGTTTTCTTATGTCCGTTTTTTAAGGCACTGATGTTTTTGTAAGGTTTGCTGACCACTTGTCAACTTGCCCCCCTGTGTGGGTTAATGTGGGTGCATGTACTAAAAGTCTCCTGGAGACTTCTGATCAAGCCTCAGTTTGAGGACAATTGATTGTGCTACTAGACTCAAAGGGTGTCTTGGCCCAGCTGGCCAGGGCAGAAAGTGAGTTGTGCGTCCACCTCATGCATTTCAAATTTGTTGTTATAGTAGGCCTACTTCAGCGGGTGCCTTCATATGTCTTGGAGGATTGATACTCAGTTTCAGGTGCTGGTATGAGTGATCACTTTGCGTTGTGTGTTTGATAACATATTTCCTCAGGTGCTGCAGCAAGGGTGTAGTAAGGATTGTGTAATCTAATATTGAGCGTGAGTTTGTGCTGTGGTATGTGTACCGTGGAGGGACGTCGTCCAGAAATCTGCTGTTTACCACTCTCAAACCTAAGTGTTCCAAGGCAGCAACTAGTTTTTGCCCATTAAGATCATGACTTTTCGATGTGGAGACAAATTGCGGATGCACCGCCCAGATAGCATTTTCCGCTATAAGTTGCTCGACTTTGAATAGGGTATAAATTAGGTTGGAGTTGAGGTCACCTGTCATTATTATTTCCCAGAAAGGATTTGAAAGACTTAATTTGGTTATTGTTGAAAGTAGTTTCATGAATGAGATGCTCTTTTCCTGGGTTTAGAGTGTACATATACATTGATAAGTATTACCATGGTTGCGGGGTGCGCAGGCCACATACTAAACATTATTATTTGTAGACCGTGGGACCGGGAAGGCAGCTGCTACGAGGTGATGTTTAGTGCTGTTGACATGTATATGGCAAGACCCCCCTTTGGTCTCCCAAATCGGTGTGATCTTGTGCCTTCAACTTGATAGAGAGTGTAGCCTACCAGCTGAACAGGCTTTATTAACTAGGTCTCTTGAAGAGCTATAATCTCATATTTTCGCCAGCTCAGAGGGAGGGCCGCATCATCAAATATTAGCTTTGCCCCAGCAATGTTCCAGGAAAGTACATTCGGTGAAGCTTCCTGGGAATTTGTAGGCCTTTGTGTGGGGAGTCACTCTATCCGAGGGGCATTTAATTTTAAGCTATCTAATGCCAATGTTCCTGGTTTATCTCACATGGGTGGCTGGGCCTTGAAAAACACAATAGACTGCACTAGTGTCTTGTTCTGCACTCATCTGCCTTGCGGACATCAACAGAGGTAGGGGATACTGTGGCTTTATGGGTTTTGTAAGTGTTATGCTCCATGATTCGAACAGTTGGCTGGCACTCATCACTAGTGATGTTATATCTCGCGTTCTCCACGTGGATAGCATTTGCTTCGGTTGTTTATTATCCTTCATAGGGAAAAATTTGATCGATAGGAGATCTGAGGATTTAAGATGCATCAATCTGGGGTTTCGGCGAATAGTCTGATATTTCCTCTATTGAGGATGGCTTGCTGGCTTGGGAGATGTACTGAGGTGTTAAGATAATTTGTTGGTCCGTGTCTGCTATTTTCTGGGGATAGGTTGCTAGTGTTGAAGAGCCAGAGGACACCATCAGCTCGAAGTTTTAATGAAGTGTTTTTTGAATTCCTCCTTCTTCTGTGTGTTGATATTAATTACTATCTTGGCCCTGTTGCCAGGGAGACTGCATCCTTTTTCCATAAAGTAGAGACTTTTGGGTCTGGCCCGTTTCTGCTGCCTTCCATGAGTTGTCAGGCGCGTCATCTATTGGCAGACTCTTTTGAGTCATTTCTGAAGGTTTCTATGGATTATTGATCGTATCATCTGTTAGTTGTGATGTATCTAATGAATCTGAGGGTGATGCCCTTCCTCCCTCCTCATTACCCTCAATGGAGTTTATTGAAAGGCTTGCAGGTGTTGAATCTTGTTGCTCCTGCTTAGCTTCGAAGACAGGGTATAGCCTGTTTCTACGTTGGGCAACTTCCACTGTATGATGAAGGTTCTATCTTGCTTCCCTCTGACATTTCTTCTGCCTCTCGGCTTTGGTACGAATCGTGGGCTCGTCTTGTGTGGCGCCTAGTTCTGGTGGTTCGGTAGAGGGCTGCGGTGCAGGTTTAGGCAACTCCGCGTTGCTAGTGGCACTGTCTGAGCAGCCAATTGTCTTATCTATTGACTGTTCTTTGGGCTCTATATTACTGAGAGCTATAGTGTTAGAACGTCGCGGTGCAAGATCAATCAAATCCCAGCTACTTTTTGCACCACCCGTGTTACTGGGCGATTCTGTGAGTACTGGGTCCTCTAGCTCCATGTTATTTGGGACACTGCCGGCTGCATTTATTGGCTTGGTTGGTTCCAGTGAGTGATATTTCTCTGGCACCTTCACGTCTTGGCACAGCACAGACACGCCTCTCATCCTTCGGTTCTGAATTATTATTTTTCATTTTGTTTAAGATAGTGGTTAAAATTGTTGGTATAGAGCACAGTATGTCAATAATTGGACCACACGCACAGCCTGCTTGCACCACTGAGTTGGTTGCTTGTACCCTTTTCATCAGTTCTGTCAATTTTTCGAGTTTTGCATTTATACCGGTGATTTGGGTTGCTATTATGTTCCTGAGGTCAATCTAAATGTCCAACTTGCCTGACTGCATGCTACACACAGTGACCATTGTTTGTAGAATATTTAAGAGTGCAGTGGGTTGGTGTGATATGTTCTCCATTTTTGGATTTAAGGTATCCTCATTTCCATTAATCTCTGGAGCTTCTTGAGGTGATTGCTCAGACATGCTTGTTGTTTTGGTTCATTTTGAGGACCCGTCACAGTCGCCAGTCAGGTTGATGGTCTTTATCTCCGTCGCCTGCAGTAGATCCATGTTGCTAGTTAAAGAGATTGAGTGCAACCAAGAGTTGTCCATCTGAGCAGCAGAGCCACTGGTGCACTGATTGTTTTCCTGCGTAGGGGACAGCATTGTCACCCGCATTTGAGCGGGCTTTGGTGTTGAGTGCGGGCAGTTCGATGCGGCACCTGGGCCTAAGTGTGATGACATTGCCACCTGGCACTTCGGACTTTAACATTTTCCCCTCATCCTTCGGGTTTGTGTTCACACTAGTACGTTGACCATGATTTTGAATTGGGTCTGGCTTTTGGGGTGTGAGTGGACTCGGCAAGCCTGCTATGTTGTCTGTTTTCAAGTATATGAGTGAAGCTGGGTCTTTTAAAAAGGTACATTTTCCACTAGGGTTCATTTTCCCAATTAATGTCTGGATTTTATGGCATGACAAGGAGTCTAGGATTATGCAAACTCTTTTTATTGCCGGCTCACAGCAGCAAGAATAGAAGAAACGTAGAACACTTTAAACATTCTAAAGAACTAGAAGAACAGGAGCCAGGAGCCATCTTCCTTCTCTTGTCGCTGCCGCTCACAGGATAAGTACTATCTTTAATAGTCTACCTTAATGCATTTCACCATCTTGTAAATGTGTATTCCACAGGTATTGTTCTTGAGGTTGTTATTGATTCTCTTTAAATACCACCCGCCCCTTCCTTTCATTTTAATTTGTTCCCCTACGGTTTTCTTTACTTGGGGCTGAACACACTCATCGTTAAGCCGGCGATTTCCTCTCGCGGGGAAGTCGCTTCAGGTTTCCGACACATGCTTTGTGTCTGTTTTGGGGAAGGGTTTGTGATGGCCTGCGCTGTGTCAGGTTTGTTGCTCGGTTTGGCCTAAGGATTTCTTTTTACTTTTTTTGTGGTTAGCAGCATTCGTTGTCTTGCCACTGGATGCGCGTGTCATTAAGCAGTGTTTCATGGGGAAGCCGCCGGCTTTCTGACACGACCTTCGTGTTGGTTTCTAGCCTCGAGGGAGTTGCACGGCTTTATGGGCCAGATGTATGAAAGCATTTTGCATTCGCAAACGGTGCGAATGCCCGTTTGTGAATGCAAAATGCCATTTCAGAATGTATGGAATACATTCTGAACGCAATTTCTCTAAATGAGAAATCGCAAATAAGGATTCCTTATTTGCGATTTCTTAGCACATGTATGAAGCAATTCCTAAATGCGATTTTGGCACTTAGGAATGTGCATTTTTAAATTGTACATGTAAAGCACACATGCCCTTTTGGCATGTGTGCACCTTACATGTCCCCCAAAACATTTTTGGGGTGCAGCAGAGGGGGCCTTAGCCCCCCAGTGCCCTGGGGTTTTGCATTTCCAAAATTGCGATTTCTGGTTCAGAAATCGCAATTTTGGAAATGCAAAAAATTTGCACATATGGGCCAACAGGCCCATAGCTGCAAATGGGGCCGGTATTGCAATTTGCGATTCGGTAATAGCATATGCGAATTTTAGGAAATCGTTATTACCGATTCGCAAATGTGATACATGGCACTTTGCGAGTCGGAAATAACGATTTCTTAAAAATCGCTATTTCCGAATCGCAAAGGGCCGTGATGATACATCTTCCCCCATGTCGCGTGGCTTGCTTTGAGCTCAGGCAACTGTTACCTTTGGGTTTCTGCCCTCAGGGGAGTCGCGTCGGCTTCATGCTGAGTGACTCGTTTCGGGCCCAGGCACACGATTTTAAATAGAGCGCATCAGCGTGTGCCATGTGCTTTCAAGTGGAGCTCAATTGTTGGTCGCATTTGTCCACATGACCCTCGCTCTATGTGCCCGTTTTTCTGCTGCACAATTCGTTGAGCAAAGCCTCTGCATAGCCAAGCGGTGCTTACTCATTATATTGAATCAATTTACCGCTCTTGTTTGGTGACGTCACAGAGCTCCTCCCAAGTCCTTTTCTACAAGAAGGTACCTTGTTTTTTTCACTCTCCCTTATTTCTTACCACTTCCCCTTTGAGAAAATTACCTTACAATCAATTTTGTCTTTCCAAATACTATTTAGAAGAAAGTGCCTTGTTTCCCATTAATACTAGTGACTATGTACTATTGTCAGATTACTATTTACTCAGGGTGTCAATGGCTGAAAAACAGTTACATCAGATTTTACAGGAAAAACTAGAAGGATTGGTTAATAAGGTCTTGGGCCATCTAATGGGATCCTTGACTGATGCCATCAATAAAAAATGTGAAACCATGTCAAAGAAAGATAGAATGCCTAAACCTGATGAACAACCAGGATGATCGGCTCGGGTACCAAATTCCCAAAAGAAAATACCTTTGGGCACTGAACATAATGCTAAAAATAAAAAAGCAAAATTGGCAGGAACAGACTTGACACATGATGGAGGTCACACTGATCTTAGAGCTTCTGGCACTGTGGATGGGCATCACTCAGGCCCAAACTTTCCCATACCAATTCATACTGATGATGAGTATGAACAAGAAATTAACATGTGCTATTCCTTTGACTTTGATTCCGAATCGGATGGCTTGGCGGAGAGAAAAATTGGAATGTCAGAAGAGGCATCTAAGGCCTCAGGCTCAAACATGGGCGTACTCAACCCTCTCGGGCATGAAATGTTAATAAAACATCCCCTCTCCCCGGAGTGGGTTCCATTTAAACACGTAGCCGACTACATTGCTTTCTGGTTATGAAGGGAGATTCCTAAAGAAGTGAGGTCTCCGAATGCCCTCACTCTTCCTTTCCGGATAAAATGTCATTGACCCCTGATGTAGATTCTGAGGTGGTGGCCTTTATTACTAAGAGTGGCAGAGATCCATGAAAAGGTCTAAATAGAGGCCTAAAGTCCTGTGAGGAACCTCTCTTAGATATAATCAGTCCATTGACAAAAGTTTTCGAAATGGTTGAGGATGCTTATCTGAATGACAGCCAAGTGGATGCTAAAGAACTGCGCAAATGGGTGCAAAGATCCATCTGCCTATTGAGGAATGCAAATACCGCCTTATATAATGAACGAAGAAAAAGCATCCTGTTTAAAATAAATCCCAAATTTATTGAACTGGCAAATAAAGAAGGTGCCCCTCTTCTCAGAGACACCTCTTTGAAGGCGATTTTATTAAGGAGATGGCAAAGTATGTCAGAGTTTTCAGCTCTATCTAGAAGTCTCAAAAAGATATTATGAAGGTTTTCCAAGACAACATTTTTGTAAGGGCTGGGAGAACGTGGGGATGGTTCCCCGGCTGTCAGTAGGCTGTAGACTTTATCTGGCACGTGAAAGATTCAGTCAATCTTCTTCCAGATCTTTTCAACGTTTCTATCCCCAAAGGCAGAAATTCTGCAACAGATCACTCAGAGGCGATAGAAGACAAAGAGGATTCTCTTGAGGTAAGAGTTTCACAAGACCTTTTAGATATCCCTATAAAGGTGGGAGGCAGACTATCCCAAATTTATGGAAATTGGAGACTACTAACACAGGACCCATTGTGGGTTTTGGAGGCTGTAAGGGGATACAAACTAGAGTCTATAGATACCCCCATCCAGACAAGCATGCCCCGAGAAATTACCTTTTCAGTCCAGGATTCAGAGTTGGTAAATCAGGAGTCTCAGGACCTGTTAGCCAAAGGGGCAATTTGAGAATGCACAGATAGGGATCTAGGCTTCATCAATAATATCTTCCTGGTCAAAAAGAAAGACAAGGGCCTGAGAGATTTGAATGAGTGGTTAGTTTACCACCACTTCAAAATGGAAGGAATCCATCTATTAAAGAATATCTCGAGAAAAGGGGACTGATTAACAAGACTAGACTTAAAAGACATCTATCTGACTCTTCCCATATGTCCCCCTCACCAGAGGTTTCTACGCTTCAGAAGGATGGGAAAACTATGGCAATTCAGCAGTCTACCCTTCAGCCTCTCTTCAGCACTTTGGTGTTTTACAAATGTCCTCCGCTGGGTAGCTTCTTGGCTACGATCGAGGGGAGTAAGGTTGATAATTTACCTGGACGACATCCTAATTATGGCCAACTAGAAGGATGCCATCTTACATCATGCTCAACTGACTGGAGACATACTGGAACACCTGGGTTTCGTCATAAACAAAAAGGAATGGTCCTTAGTTCCGAGTTGGGATATTCAGTTTCTGGGCTTCGTGGTAGACACGATCCAACCGGAATTGAAATTTCCTCAAGAAAAACTAAGAAGTATGAGAAAGGAGTTGAGAAAGGTATAAGCGACTGGGAGGATTCCTCTTAAGAGTTTTGGCAAGAACTGCGGGTCTATTGTCTTCCACAGTTCAGGCTATATTTCCAGGCCCTTGTATTATCAGGCCCTCCAGAGGCTAAAAACAAGATCCATATGAGCAAACCACTCTTATTCTCAAATGATATAATTAGATCAGGAATCAATAGGCGTAAGAATGGTGGCTCAGGAATGTCAAGATTTGGAATGGGAGAGCCATTTTCGGACTGAATCCAGAGTTGGTGATAGAACTGGATGCGAGTTTAGAAGGTTAGGGACCCAAGTGTGGGAACTCGTTCACGGGTGGATGGCGGACCCTTCAAGAGAAGAGTTTACACATCAATTGCTTACAATTGTTGGCAGGTTTGTTCGCAATTCATTGTTTTACCCACAGATTGACAAAATGCTGTGTTTTGCTTGGTATGGACAATGTGTCCCCAGTGAGATATGTGAACAAGCTGGGTGGCCCTCATTCGAAGGCTTAAGCTGATCTTGCAAAAGATTTTGGGGGTTTTGTTTGAAGAAGGAGATTTCAGTAGTGGCGGAGCATATTCCTGGTATAAGCAATGGAGTAGCGGATTTATTTTCACACAACTTCACACAACTTCAAAGAGTCGAGCAACTGGTGCTTGAACAGGGAAATATTCCTGAATCTTTAAGATAAATAGTTCCCCTTTGGTGTAGATCTGTTTGCAGACAGGCTGAACACTCAACTTCCAAGGTTTTTCAGCTGGAGACCAGACCAAGAGGCTTGGGAAAAGATGATTCCATGCAGGATTGGAGAGGTCTAGCTCCATATGCATCCCCCCCCCATTTGCTGTGATACCCACGGTAATTCTTCAGTTACGCAATTGCTGGGAGACAGCTGTGATGATAACTCCAGTATGGGGGTCTCAGGCCTGGTCCCCGATATTAATGGGAATGGTGACAGATTTTCCCCTTCTGATTCCAACCTTCAGCGAGGTTGTTAAAGGACCACAAGGAGATTATCATCCCCTAATAGATCAGGGACTTTTAGACTCGATGACTTAGAAGATTTCAGGAGACAGTAGGACATTCCAGGTATTTCAACAGAAGCTTTCAGACTCCTATCTGAAATCTGGTCTTCAGGAACAAGGGAAGCATATAGACTGGCTGGAAAAAATGAGTTTGTTGGTGTGTTTGAAGGGATTATGATCCCGTTTCAAAGGATATAGTCCACATAAATAATAACTGAGTTGTTTGCATCTGGTCTGTCGTATAGAACAGTTAACGTTTATCGATCTGCGATTGCTGCTGGTCATTCTTCAGTTGATGGTATCTCTGTGGGACAGAATACTCTGACCAAAAAGATTATTCACAGTATGCGAATCCTCAATCTTCCATCTCCAAAATATTCATCTTTGTGGGATGTGGGTAAGGTCCTAAGAGTTCTGGTAAGTTGGGGTGACAATTCTTCTTTTTCTCTCAAACTTTTGTCTTATGAACTGCCATTTTTATTTTGTCTAGTTTTGTTCAGAAGAACGTGTGATGTAAGAGCTCTAGATATTTTTAGTAGAGATTATCAACTGGAAGGGGTTTGGTTCTACCTTAAGAGGAGAACAAAAACACAATCTACTTCTATATTTTATCCCCATTTTGTATCTAATTAGAGTCTTTGGGGGTCATTCTAAGTCTGGCGGGCGGCGGAGGCCGCCCGCCAGACTTCCCCCTCCGAAATACCGCTCCGCGGTCGAAAGACCGCGGAGGGTATTCTAAGTTTTTCCCTGGGCTGGCGGGCGGTCGCCAAAAGACCGCCCGCCAGCCCAGGGAAAAACTCCCTTCCCACGAGGATGCCGGCTCGTAATCGAGCCGGCGGAGTGGGAAGGTGCGACGGGTGCTGTTGCACCCGTCGCGTATTTCACTGTCTACCAAGCAGACAGTGAAATACTTGTAGGGGCCCTCTTATGGGGGCCCCTGCAGTGCCCATGCCAGTGGCATGGGCACTGCAGGGGCCCGCGACCCCCCCCTACCGCCATCCGGTTCCCGGCGGGCGGACCGCCGGGAACTGGATGGCGGTAGGGGGGGTCGGAATCCCCTCGGCGGCGCAGCTAGCTGCGCCGCCTTGGAGGATTCAATAGGGCGGCGGTACACTGGCGGGAGACCGCCAGTGTTGCCGGTCTGACCGCGGCTTTACCGCCGCGGTCAGAATGCCCTGCGGGGCACCGCCGGCCTGCCGTCAGAATGACCCCCTTTGTGTGGTCCAATGTCTGAAGGGGTAGAAGAGAAAAACTGAAAGTTTTGGGAATAATAGTGCTCAATTACTTATTTCTTACAGATGGCCTCACAAAGCTGTTACAGTTACAAACAGCCTGATTGGCAGAATCAGACATTCGCATATGCAAAAAGGATTTTCCTAATGTACCGAACCCAACTTGCGACTTGGCGATTTGCGACATTACCTAATCAGAATTTAGGTTTGCAACCTAATAACGATTCAGATTTGGAACGGGGGTGTTTGGAGCATTCCTTCCAAATACCAAATTGTAGTGATATATGCTAATATTTTGCAGTTTAAATGCGGTCACAAAACATTTATACTTTACCATCAACTCAAATTTGGTGTAACCCATCTGTAAATGGGAAGGGGACCCCTACCCCTTCGAGAATGTTTAAAAAATATTTTTAAGAGCAGGTAGTAGTCCCATGGACCACTGCGTACTCTCAAAAAATAAAAATGAAACATTTTATTTTTTACTTTCAAACACATCCTGTTAAGGAAAATGGGCTTCAAGTAAAAAAAAAAAGATTACATTATTTAAAAGTAATCACAGACATGGCGGTTTACTGACCCAAGCACGCCACCATACCTGTGATGGCAGCGAATCCTAGTGGGTCACAAATTATGACCTACCTGTTGCGACCCACTACGAGTCTGTATTTTTCAAAATGACCTATTAGTACATAGGTCGCTTCTCAATATACCACACTGGTCACAAAAATACTGGTCGCATATTTCAACCAGTATTTTGCAACCAGTTGTACAAACATCTAGGCCTTTGATTTAAATGTAAGTTTTATATTTGGTGTAAATGAACTCATATGTCCAAAAAACATTCAATTTTCATGAGGAAACACCATTTTGTTCTGAAATCCTGGCCTTTTATTTTTTTACTAAACAATTTTGAGCCCAAAATATTAGTTTCATACAAAAGATGCTGTAAATGCCCAAAATATCCCACATCTTGGCACCACTTCCACCATTAAACCATGTCCGGCATTAAATCCTGGCTGGCACTCACGTGTGATAGAAGCTCACAATATGCCATCAATTAGTTCAACTAAACCAGGACAGGATAATCCCAGCTGTATCCACCGTCATGTCATGATTAGGGGTGGGCGGAATCTTTCATTCTGCCACCTGAGTTAGTGGAATTTGGAGACTCTGTGTTACTCTTGTACTCTTGTACCACGAAGTTCCAGGCACATTCTGCCAATCATCATGTGGCACATGTTTTTTCCCGCGAGGCTGCAGAAATGCAAGCTAGTGAGCATGAGCAAGGTTCTGAGTCCCATAGCACGATTTTCTAATGCGGGTGGTCGTGAGCAGTCATGGTCAGAGAGCTGCTTCTCAAGTAGATTTACTGCCGCTCGAGTAGCGTTTCCACTAAAGCATCAGCAAAATCAACTCGAATGGCCGCACGCTCTCGAGCATCACACAGTGCTGTTTGCGCTGATTTTTCAGCATTGATCGCGCTACTGATGCTAACTTGCAGCGTGCAGTGCAACATGCATATTTTGCACCTGTTCACGGAACTCTACTGAACCTTGCTGAGTTTTTATGTAACTCCGTTGAATTCTGCGGAGTGAAACTCTGCAAGTTCCACCCACCCCTAGACATGATATCCTTAAAATAGCAAAAATTGCCACCATCATGTACGTGATGCGGTAGTCCCAGACTGACTCATTTATGGATTGGGATGCTAAATGTGGCTTTTAGAAGACTCTGCCAGGTGGAGACGGATGGACACACACCTCTTCTGCAAAGACTGCTTTGAAGAGGTTGGGCAAAATGCATTATTTCCGATGCCACTTTCTACATATACCAACTAAAGAAACACACCAATGACAAAGAAACACAGGCTACATTTTTCGTATTCAAAGGAAATGGAGGCCCTATATAAAGCGGTGATACTTGCAGGTCCATACCCTCTTGTCATGATGGAAACTCTTAATCAACTAACTTCTCACGTGGCCTTAGAACAGGAGCACCAAGCTGCCTGAAATTAAAAACATACCTTTTGTTGGACCATCCCAATGGCGACACGGCGAATGCGTTGGCTTATGCAGGGATCAGAGCTTAGATGCCCTCTTCGCGGTTTTGCATTGAACTCTACTGCGCATGCACCAGAGAGCAGCTGTCCTTCCTCCATGTCTGCATCTCTGCACTGTGCATGAGTGATGTTTTCCTGCCAAGCACAGTAGGTCCTGCCTTCATGATTTGTCAAGAGGAATACAGGGAGTTAAGCCCTTACTGATTCCTTCAGAACTGATTTCCAGTGATTCCATGAAGAAGCTCTCCCATGCTCTCCTGTGGTTATTCCTGACAGAGCCCCCCTGCCCCTGAGGGATCTTCTGCCTTCTGCTTTGCTTCACTTTCTTTCCTAGTTCCTAACTCCAGTTCCTTCAGTGGACTCGCATTTCTTGCTTGAGCTACCGTTGTCCTCTTTTTTCAGGATGCTCTTCACGACTTCTCTATTCAGTTACTTCTTCTCAGTTGCTGCGTCCACCAGGTTTGGTGTTGGCATTCTCCCGCTTACCAGGGGCGTAGTATAGAACGCGGTGCATTCTCCTTCTTTCCGCCATATTGTACTGAATGCGCTGTCTCCTGAGCTGCCGCAAACTCTCACTGCCCTGAGAGCAGCGCATTCACGTGACAAATGGAGCCGCTGCTTGAAAGCCGCTCCTTGTTGCACTGTGCAGGTGGAAACCATCTGCTCATTTAAGGGGGATTAGGGACCCCTTGCAGGTGGGTGCAGATGGGTGCAGTGAGTGAATGCACCCGCCTGCAAGGGGATGTCTGAGGAGACCATAGCACCTGTTTCCCCCTCCAGAGGGCGGCCATCAGGGGACGCATTGACAGTGCGCCTCCTGACAGCTTCTTTGCCTCCCCACCTGTGTCTATAATACGGCGCGGGTGCAGAGGCGAAGGGATTCCCTCATTTGCATGGGGCCACGCCCCCATGCAAGTAAGGAAACACCCTCTGGTTATAGCGCTGGTGCTATCTATGTGCCAGGGCACTCTGTATTACATACAGAAAGGGCCGTACAAGTGTCTGCGGCCCTTTGTGTAATACCAAACTGCACCAGGGCACACAAAGCGGGCGCACATGCCGGTTGCGCCCGGGCTTTTCTATAATACAATCCCGGATAGTCTCCTTGCTAAGTGACTCACCTCTTGGCTCTGATCTGTCTCATCTGGAAGCCCTGATAGTCTTGTAGTGAAGACTCTTCCTTCCTGCTCTGTACCCCGGCAGCTCTGGGCTGTATAATTAGGGCTCCCGCTTTTATGGTACTTATGTCTTTTAACATTTCCATCTCTATTTATCCAAGTTTATTTTTTGGCCATCTTGTTAGTATTTAGCCATATTTATTTTGTGGTTTGCGAATAAGCAGAGTCAAGAATGGTGCATTTCTACATTTATTTAACTGATAAACATGCACTCATACTTTCATGCCTGACGTGTTTCAGCAAATTCAGCAGCCAAATAGAGCAAAACACCACACCCTCGGGTAAATATTAGCAACTTACAACAAATATATTTTAACATGTGCCTTTTTTTAAAGATATCTTAACATATTTTTTAACTTCCCATGCTGTCTATCCCCTCATCTGTTGTCTTGGATTTCACAACAGACATCATGGAAGGTCACTAATCAGAAGCACAATTTTCAGTATTTTTCCGTTTTCAAAAATAAATACAGACTGGAAACACATTGTTTTCTGTCTGTGTTCATCTGTAAAAATCAGTAACAATGGAAAACTGGTGGCCTTATGCATGACATGGCTGCCAGGCTGTGCTAGTCCACAGTCAGGCATCATTCAGTGCTGCGAGGGCTGACAAAAGAACATTGTTATTCAGAATGTCCCACCGCGAGGATGTACCTTCTTATCAGCTGTTGAGGTCTGTGGTAGGGTGATCACCAGTGACCACCGATGACACATTTTAAGACATGTGGCACCTGTTGGACTGGATTATGGAATAAGACGCGAGGAGAGCTATCACTCACTTTGGGGTGAAGGGTCAGTTGTTGCAGCTGCTAAGGTTTGTTCCCAAAGATGAGAGTGACTCTGAGGTACAACAGGACACGACCTCTGGCAAGGAGACCACAAGACTGTGTGTCATGGGGTGAGCCATGCTTGGATTCAAACAGCTGGCACCAGGGGTGTGTTACTCTAGCCTTGAAGGCACAGAAGGTCCTAGGAGGTCACTTATATGAAGGCAGTCCTGAGAGGGTGGGGGGGCTGAGGCTAGCATCCAGCCCTCAGAACCCCCACAGACCTGTCAGTGTTTAAAGATGGGCTTGACCGTGAGGGAGGCAGGTGCAGCTCAGATGTCAAAGCCTTCTTCTGAAGGCTTTTCTGTAGCATCTTCTAGGGACTTCATGTCAAGTGATGGAGGGATGAAGGCTGGTGACAGCTTTAGGGCCTTTTAGGAACATAATATCAAGTGTCTCTAAGATAAACAGAGGGATACAGGCAGCATAATGGCATCAGAGAAACGTAGCATTATAAACTACGAAACATGGGAAAAACAACATTTACCATCTTCCCGGTTAAAAAAAAGTTACTATGGTGACTGCAGTAAACCATCAACAGAGAGACTAGTGTGGCAAGGGATCCTCTGGGCCATTAATTTAGGACTGAGGCAGCCAGTAATACTTCAAAGGAGGGTTTTGGCCAACTCAGGTGTAAAGAGACCAGTGGTTGGAGTGGGGGGACCCGATGGAAATTACTTCTCTGTCCCCGTACACTGACCCCACTGTACTCAGGATCAAAGTTCCCATAATTTCGTGCGGTGTTAAAATGCACGTTTTTAGCTTTGAAGGGAGGTTGACGCTAGGTGAACTGAATTTACGATTATGCTAAGTATGTGATACATTTTAAAAAGAACATATATGTCAAGTTTTGTCTGTTTAAATGTTTTGTTAGATATAGGGAAAAGCAGATTCCAGCATGTTGTATACCGAATATCGAATATCCATTGGACACAAAACGCG
The DNA here is from genome assembly GCF_031143425.1 of Pleurodeles waltl. Lineage (NCBI taxonomy): Eukaryota > Metazoa > Chordata > Amphibia > Caudata > Salamandridae > Pleurodeles > Pleurodeles waltl. The sequence continues at coordinate 22,507,078 of NC_090448.1, read as the reverse complement.
CCTTCTCCACAGGCCCAAGACACGCATGAGCAAGAATTGTTTGAATTCGGTGCTTCCTCGACTGTCACCCGGGCCTCATGGGCCTGGTGGGACCCCGGGGGTAGGAAGGTTAGGGGGGTGCGGTCAATTGGTGGCAGAAAGGGATTATATGGTGCAAGTCAATGTAAGCACGCAAGTATACAGAATTCTTTTTAAAAAAAGTTGACCTATCAAGATTTACTTAAGAGAAAGGAGACGCTGATATCAAATCAAGGGACCAATTGACAAGGGATACCAGAAATGCACCGCCCTAGAGTTCAGACTTCGTTTCACGCACATATATTGTTTTGTAATTTCCAAACGTTTCCATGGAATACTGCTGGAACTCTTTTGTCAATCTCACTTTTTGTATATTCATGCAAAAACCCACGAACAAATGCATCCGCACTTTAAATATTTTATGGTCTTTATTCCCCATTGGGGAAAATGTTTGTCCCAATAGAGAAAATCCTTCTGCAACACCTGCACCAATTTAGGGGGATCTTCCGTGCACACTTTCAACCTAGAGGTGGATTTACACCTGCCCTTGAGAGGAGAAGCATCTCTGATCATTTCTGAGGTGGTTCGGGACAGAATTGTGTTAGTGTAACCACAATTCGCTTCAGCCATGTTTTCTTGTTCACACCAACAGTGCCCAAAGGAAGCCTCCATCTCTGATGGTGAGCTGTTGTCATCTCTTTGCTCTCAAATCAATCAATCAATCAATCAGTGATTTTTAAAGCGCAGCTAATCACCCGTAAGGTCTCAAGGCGCTGTATGTGGGCGTGCTGCTCAGTCGAAGAGCCAGGTCTTGAGGTCCTTCCTGAACTGCTTCAGTGATTCAGTTCGCCTGAGCTTGAGGGGTAGCGTGTTCCATGTCCTTCCTGAACTGTTTCAGTGACGTGGTCTGCCTGAGCTTGAGAGGTAGCGTGTTCCAGTCCTTCCTGGACTGCTTCAGTGCCGCGGTCTGCCTGAGCTTGAGAGGTACCGTGTACCAGTCCTTCCTGAACTGCTTCAGTGACGCGGTTTGCTTGAGCTTGAGAGGTAGCGTGTTCCAGTCCTTCCTGAACTGTTTCAGTGACGCGGTCTGCCTGAGCTTGAGAGGGAGCGTGTTCCAGTCCTTCCTGAACTGCTTCAGTGATGCAGTCTGCCTGAGCTTGAGAGGAAGCGTGTTCCAGTCCTTCCTGAACTGCTTCAGTGACGCGGTTTGCTTGAGCTTGAGAGGTAGCGTGTTCTAGTCCTTCCTGAACTGCTTCAGTGACGCGGTTTGCTTGAGCTTGAGAGGTAGCGTGTTCCAGCCCTTCCTGAACTGCTTCAGTGACGCAGTCTGCCTGAGCTTGAGGGGTAGCGTGTTCCATGTCCGGGCTGCGAGGTAGGAGAAGGATCTTTCTCCTGCTGAAAGGGAGAAAGTGAAGGCTAGCTTGCTCAGTCAAAACGTTCTTCTAATATCGCACTATTTGAAGATCATTTCCAATTGATCTCATGACCTCAGCCAAGGCATCTGCTTGTATATTCAGAATCAGTCAGATAACTGCATTCAAAACTGATGACTGCTAGTGAATAAATATGTGCTTTGGTGTTGTTCCTCAAGCGCGCTCCATTCAGCCCTGCCAGGGGGAATTCAAGAAGGTGATCCTGTGATTCACAGACTATAAATGTTTCCTTTGTTAATAAACCCTTTTAGACTTTGATTGGCAAGTTAGGAGACATTCTTCGACACAACCTGGTTTAATTGACTGGGGACACCTGCGCGTGCCAGATGGGGTGACCACAGCTGGATTGGCCAATGGCGTAACAAAACTTGAGGGTGGTCCCTTGAGAAGTACATGGACGGTCCTCACCTCGACCCATTCAGGAGCTCTCAGGCCAGGGGGCCGCCACCCATGTGCAGTTTACTGTGATGATGGGGCCCCGTGGAGCTCAGGGCCCCCCCTTCACCACAGGGACTGCGGGGCTATTGTTACGCCACAGTGACCGACCTCTACACAACCGCACCAGGTGCCACAGGTAAGATGGAGAATTGTTGGTGGGAACCTTGGGTGGAGAACAGCCCAGTGTTCGGCTCGTCTTGCTGGACAGACAGTGGCAGCACAAACACAAGCTCCTCAGATGTAAAGCTTGATTGTGTTTAAAGGCCATGAGTAGCATCTTGTATTGAGATTTAAGATTGTTTCATAGGGTAGATGATGAGGGGATAAACTCATTTTTGGTAGGTACGGAGGGAGTCCCAGGATACCAAGAGATAAAAGTGTACAAGAAACCTATGGTACCAGAGCAGGAATCTTTAGACAGTGTGGGGTGGCAAGGACTGCCTAGGACCCCTGGTACACATCTTAGCAGATGAATGCGTAAATGAAAGAAGGACGCTCATCCAGCTGCCCCATTTCTCTGCGAGCCCCAATGGGCTGGGATCAGAGGTGTCTGAATGCAATGGGGGTCAGTGGACATGTGTGAACACAGTTTCCTCCCTCCCTCCACAAGAAGAGATGGGAAGAGCTGTTAGGCCCCCTCTTCTGTTCTTACCCTTCTGTTTCACCCCATCTATGGGTTGAGCTGTGGCACAAGGCTGGCAGACACATAAATCCTTGCATGGTTGTGTTGGAGGCTGAAGGAATCAATGGTAGAGAAGTCCCAACTTGAAGGACTCCCGCCCATGCAATGCACCACCATCCAGGTACATAGAACACTGGGTGAAGAGGGCTAGTGGTGAAGACAAGAAGCATTTTCCTGAAGAATGTACTTTTGATACTAAGCAATTAAGCATCCTCAAGAAATGAAAGATCTCAAATAAAAATCCAGTCCAGACCAAGGAGGAGACTTCCCAAATTGGTAAGAGGAGGCCAAGAATCAGAAGTAGGAATCTCAGGTGTGAAGATTGAAGGTCACGCAGTAGAAACCAAGTAGGGCAGATTTAAGGCTTGCGCTCCTAGTGGCCGCATCTCCTTATTCATCCATCCAGATGACTAGCGATATTCCAAAAAACAGTAGGGGAGGGGAGAAGGAGGAGGATGTACCAGCTGTCTTTAGTTTCACCGTACCAGCAGGCGATGCTAGAGGCACTCACCTCTTAGGACTTGGGAAAAGAGCAGACACTGCGTGTAGTGAGTTCATGAAGCAGAAGTGTGACAAGAGTGAGATGAGACTTCAACATGTCAACACTACAGCTGCCCCTCCCGGTGAGGTCACATCCCCTACTCCGCTGCTTCAAAGCATCACATTAGAGCATCCGCGTAGTCAGCCTCAATATAACTTGGAATAGCATAGTAATGACTGAGGGATACAGAGCAAGAGAGCTCAAGGGAGCACCCTGACTCAAAAGACACAGTCCTTCAGATACAAACAGGACTATGATGATTCAATGACCTTCCATACGTCCCATCTGGTACCCTCTTATCGTGCAAGAGTATGCAGGTTCCAGAATAGGGGGTGCCTCACTAATCATGTCTTCTGTTCCCCATCTCACCTCCTAAACATAACCTGACAGTTCTCCAAGACACAAGAACCCTTAGAAGTTCAGAGAGGATTTGCAAACTGTTTTTGAATGTTATAACCTCAACTGGGCTTGCATGAATCAACTGCTAAGTGTAATTATTTCAAGGGAGTTGGAAGATCAGCTGCTGATCAAAGCTGATTGGCCTGCTGAAAGCACCCACAGATGGTGCTGCCATCCTTGCTGCTAGAGAAGCTTTGTGCAATGTCACTGCTGAGGTATGTCCTCTCACTTCTGACTGGGGCAAGAATAATTATTCCAAGAAAAACACAGAAGAACTTTATTGTTGATTTTCTTGACCATCTGAAAGTTGTGTTTAATCATTATTCTGATATTGTTGATGCTACAGGTGGATGAGCCAACAAACTAACAGGGAGAGCCGAGCCAGGGCCGAGCCCAGGGTCCGGCTGGGCTCTAAGAGCCACGTACAAGCCGAGCCCTGTAAAAGGATGACATGGAAACTGTTGAACAAGCACCGTAAAATGTGATAAAAACTCTTCAACATTCTAAAAAGTGTATTTCCATAGCACTCAGAAGCAATTGAACTTAGTACATCAAATTATATCACTACGTTGAGACGTTTATCAAACGTGAGTGTTCTTAAACATAAACTTAAAAATATCCAATCTCCCTCCCCACTGCCATGACAACAATGCCACTAGTGAATTAAAAGGCAAGTTAGTCATGTAGCCGACATGTGGCCTAGAGTCTTAAATGGAGCAATATTAGTCAGGTCTTTGCATAGTACATACTCTGTACTTGCTAGTTCAAAGTGCTCCGAAATGCAATAAAGAAAAAAAAAACACTTTGAAATAAAATATTACAGAATTTGGTCAAGCAGGGGAGCCAGGAAAAACTTAGGGTTTTCTGATTTCACGCTGTTCCATTCAGCCAGTAGATGCATATCTCTTTCCCTCTCCTGTTTTATATTAAAAGTTTATGCTTTTTCTTTAATTCTTGATGCATTAGGTAAGAGCATGGGTTGCAGGCAGAAGCCACATTAAAACTTGACTTGTTTTGGGCTCTATGGTCCAAGAGGGCCTCAAGTTGGGCCAGGCATCTGCCTCCAGCCAGGCTTTAGCTTTCAGTGGCTCGCCTGCCACCAGGTGATGCTACAGAAATTGTCCGGGAAGCTGTCAGGGCAGTTATCAAGGTTTCAGGAACACTTGAGAATGAAATGTATGTGTTTGCAAAATAAAGGCCTTTCAGAATTACTTTCAGTTCAAATTACTGTGTTGCCATACAAGCACATAGGACAGAGTCTACTGACTCTAAATGAATGTCTTTGCAAATGTAATGTTTCTATGTAGGATGGAAGGGGCGGGGAGGAATGGGAATGAAGGATGAGTAAGGAAGGATGAGTAAGGAAGACAGAGAGGTGGGAAGTCTAGGAGGAGCCAGGGTCAAAGAAAGAGCGGGTTTGCTCAGCATGGTGGTACCTCATGTTTCAATTGTGCCCAGTTGAGGCATTGGAACCGAGATTGCCCAAATCTACCCCAGATGTCCCATGAGCAGCCCAAACAAGTGGATTACCCTCCACCCAAACTAAATGCATCTCTAACCTTTTAGGAGAGGCCAAGGAAAGCTGGTCAGCCAAACGTATGATGTGCTATTAATGCAAAACGGACTTCATGGCGCATTGTTCCAAGTGATAGTCAATCAGCTTTGTTATTTCAGACAGAATGATTGATGCAGCTGGCATTTCTGACACACATGTGCCTCTCTACATCAATGACACTGTCCATGTTTATAAGTCCATCGGCTGACCAACATGTTTTGCCTTTTTGTTCTACCACACCAGCAAAACTCCAAGGGGGGATCTTTTATTAATTCACCTGAACCTGCACTGGTGATGGTGTTTATTTGAATGTATTGACTGAAAAGAAAATGCTGGGGGCGCCTGAGCACCAGTACTCAAGATAACTGCATCCCCTGAAGCTCTCATAAGCCAGAATCAAAATCCATCAATATGTCCAGACAGAGTGCATCATAACTCTTAGATGCACATGCTTGTATATGAGGAATGTGCATTCTTGAGGCTACTCTTTAAAAATGGGCTTCCCTGCTCTGATCTGAGCTGGAGGAAGACTCACCCTCCCACACAATGTGGCAACAAGGTGGTGAGGCCTACAGTGGCCTGGCTATGAGTGCAAAGGATAGCGCACTTCGAGACTAGGGGTGGACGGAACTTGCTCAGTTTCACTCTGTGAAATTCCGCGGATTTACTGAAAAACTCCACGAGGTGCCACAGAATTCTTTCAATGGATGGAAAATATGCTGCGTGTGCGTCAGTTTAGTGTGGGTCGCGCGAGCAGCGCTGAAAATCAGCACAAATGGTACCATGCATTGCGCAAGAGCACGCGCCCATTTGCGATCATTTTGCTGCCGCTCGAGTGGAACATCTACTCCACCTGCAGCAAACTACTCAAACGGCAGTCCTCTTGGACCACTCGTGTCTGCCGGCATTATAAAATGGCATCAGAAGGGTCTGTGGTGACTGGAAATCACGCCAGGGGCCAACAAATCTATCTTGTGCTTGCAAGGGCGTGTTATGTAGCCTCGCATTGTTCCAGTGTGACACGTATGGCAGAATAATTCCGCCACACACTAATTGGTGAAATTTGGCAGGAACTCTGCTTTATAGGTGTATTGCGGAGTTACACAAATTCCACCAATTCTGCAAGCAAAATCATAATTCTGCCCGGGCCTACTTCAGACAGGGGTTGTGACTGGTGCTGGTGAGTTGTTTTCATGTGGCCATTGTTTGATGGACGTGAGGAGGAGACGCCTTGGAGCAGGTCTACAGCAGTGCAGGAAGGACCTGAGTCCACAGGAGATCCAGAACTGAGACACCTGCCAAAAATGCAATGCGGAGCCCGTGACCAGGCCTAAGATGGTGAACTACTCCAAGCGCTGAAGGAGAGAACCGAGAAATGAAAGAAAGGAAATACGCCAACTGATCAAGGTGACAGTGTGAATAGGTGTGTGAAAACTAAACCGCAGAAGGAAGGTGTCTAAGTCATCTGGATGGCTGGCAGAGGCGGAGGAATGGTATCTGAGCAGTGGTCACACTGCGATGCAAAGAACTAACAGAGGAGGGAGAGCTGAGGATTTATCAGTTGGGGAAAATGGTGAAAAACAGACAAAACTAAGCTTAGATATGAGAAGGTGCTCTAGTACCCAAGAGACAGAACCTCAATCTCTATGTAATTGTAATTGTAATTGTAATAGTATTTATATAGCGCTTACTACCCCTGACGAGGCGTCAAAGCACTTTTCGGCGATTAGCACGCTACTTTGGAACCCAAAAGGAATTAGTGATGGATTAGTATAGGGAAATATGAGTACAGTTTTAGTATTATTATGAGTTAATTTGAGTTTGTTAGTTGGCTTGACTGCAGTAATCGAGGGAAGAATCCAGAAGTGTTAATTGGGAGTTTATAATTGAGAGTTTATAGTAATAGGATGAGTCTTGGGATGAGTAAAGGGGGGATGGAGGAGGGAAGAGTCTGTGGAAGGGTTAGGGAGATCATAGTGGCAGGAGGGGTTTTGGATGAGTTAAAGGTGAGATAAATGAGGGTTTAGTAGGGCTGTTTGGGAGATCATGGTAGTAAACGGAGGTTTGGGTGAGTTAGATGTGGAAGAGGAGGGAAGAGCTTAGGCAGGGTTATTTAGGAGATGAAAGTAGTAGAATGGATTTGGGATGAGTCAGAGTGTGAATGGAGGATAGATTGATAGAGACATGACATGACAAGACATGTGTGTGCTATGTTGCTGAGCCCTTATGCCTACCTAAAAGGATCTTTCTGAGATGCAAGAATGTGCTGCCTACGGTGAATGGAACACCTGGCGGAAATATGATTGTAAAAATAAAACCTAGGCCTGGTTTACTTCTGATTTAGTTAGAAGAGTGATGGATTCTCTGTCTGCCGAAATATCAGTCCCAATATCAATCCCATTATATCCTATGGGATTTATATTTCGGCAGATGGGATATTCATCACCCTTGTGATGGAGTGACTCGTCCGCCACGATCTAATTCAGGCCTTTAGTGGGAGGATGGAGAGATAAGCAGGGAAGGGTGATTGCCCGCAGGGTGCTGCTCCTGAATCAAGTTCAACTGTGTCATGGTGTTGCATGCAGTGCTTAAATTGTGCATCTTGTTTCCGGGGCTGAGCACCGGCACTTATTTTTGAGGGCCGGTGCTTATTCTTCTGCCTCAAGCATTAGCTGCAAGCAAAAGACACATATGGGAAAGACGGAGAAAGAGAAAGCGTCACAATGGGAGAAAGCAGAAAATTGCTAGAGTGAGCTGAAGGGGCAGGGAGTGGCTTTAAATGGATTGAAGAGGCCCGGGATGGCTTTAGGATTATGCTGCCTTAGTATTCCGTGTTCCCATATTTAATTGCAGCAGCCGCGTGTTTAAGGGTAGGGCTTTGGGCAAAGGCACATTTTTATTTACAAATCAAGCACTGTGAGCATGTCAGTAGACACAACATTAATTTAGCTACATACACCCATTGTGTTGCAACCCACCTCCACCCCTGCCATTGTCTACACGTTCTGTCAGACCTGTGCTTTTTGCCAAGCCCACAATGCCACAAAAAGTATCAAACCTACTGCAGGTCTCCATCCACTCCCATGGACTCCCTTTGTCCTGGTGAAAGTGGATTTTATCTAGGTACCCAAATGTTGGCCTTAGGGTTATGTTCTGGTTCTAGTGTGCATGTTTCCTAAATGGATTGAAGCCTACCTCTGTGTCTGAGCTCAAACAATGCCTGTCACTAAGAGACCTCTGTGACTTTATCCAAGAACTGGAAACTATTTACCTGGAGCGACTAGGGTTCTCCTTTTGTGTTTCTGTAGTTTGAGATCTGCGTAAAGCTCTAGGCTTTGAACAATACTTCCATTGTGCAGGACACCCTGAATCCTGAGCTGAGGTTAAGAGATTTACTAGCAGTTTAAAAAACAACATTCCAGCATTTGCAGCTAGACAGGGCTCAAGTGGCCCGATGCTCTATCTTTGCACCAGGCCCGGTGCCAGGATTTGGGACCTGGAAGGGCCATGAAGAAGGATTGCTAGGCCAGAAAGGTGAGTAGGATTGTCGAGATACCCCCTGGTGCCTGAGAGCTGGGTCGGGGCAAGCTGGGTGCTGGTGTACGGGTGTGAGCTGCACCATATCTACTGCTGGGTTCGTGGAGTATAATCAGCACACATAGTATAATCAGCACTATAATCAGCACATATACTACAATCAGCACATATAGTATAATCAGCACAATAATCAGCACGTATACTACAATCAGCACATACAGTATAGTATAATCAGCACAATAATCAGCACGTATACTACAATCAGCACATGTAGTATAATCAGCACAATAATTAGCACATATACTACAATCAGCATATATGGTATAATCAGCACTATAATCAGCACATATACTACAATCAGCACACATAGTATAATCAGCACTATAATTAGCACATATACTACAATCAGCACATATAGTATAATCAGCACTATAATTAGCACATATACTACAATCAGCACATATAATATAATCAGCACTATAATTAGCACATATACTACAATCAGCATATATGGTATAATCAGCACTATAATCAGCACGTACACTACAATCAGCACATATAATATAATCAGCACTATAATTAGCACATATACTACAATCAGCATATATGGTATAATCAGCACTATAATCAGCACATATACTACAATCAGCATATATGGTATAATCAGCACTATAATTAGCACATATACTACAATCAGCATATATGGTATAATCAGCACTGTAATCAGGACATATAGTATAAACAACACATAAGCCAACAGAAGAAACTAACAGAAACACGGAGAAAAGGGACAAGAGAAACGAAAGAAGACAGGAAAAGAAAAGAAACATAAAAGCCAGACAAAAAGAGAAAATAAATACTATGTAGGCCAACATACCTTCTAAAACAGGCTTTTTGTTTTTCTCTCCCTCTCCTGGTGGATGATCCGGTGAACCCCTGAGACGCCAACCTGAAAAAAAGAAAAGAAAGGAAAACAAAGAAATCAGAAAGAACGGAACGAAGAATCCCCAACAGGAAGAGAGAAAACTAAATAAAGAGTAAATTTGGTTCACCCTACCTGCGTATTCACGTATACACCTGTCACACCCTTCTTTTTGGTTGCAAATGCTTTTCAATTGCCCCCTGTAAATTCCAGCTTTGCAATGGTGTAACTTTTAAATGAAATTAGGGTAAAATAAAAGTGGAGAAATAATAAACCAAAGCAATTTAAGTCTTGGATGCATCATGTAATATAATATCTCGGTATATCCACCCATCCATCTCTATATCTATTAGAATTATTATTAGCCAGTCTCACATAATGTTGAATCATGTGCTTAGCAGGCTGCTGAAAAAATTCTAAACTGCATTTTTTTAACAAATTCTTTTAATTTATCTTTGTGTTAAAAATTAAACAAAAAGTTGTCATGCTGCAGCCTCCTCCCTTACACTCCTGCATCCCATGGAGTGTGTCAGGACGTGGAAGGAGAGTTTGCAGAGAGAGCAATGAACATAGACGATAAGAATAAATGCTTAAATATTTCACAGCAGTCGCCAGAAGACTCCGCCTGATATTTAACCTGCGTTTGAAATCACGTGTCGGACACGTCAGTTCAGAGCATCTAAGAGCCAGAGCCCTGGGGGCGGCATAGTGAGGCTCTTATCGGGTTCATCTAATTATTGTAGGTCAGTGCTTGATTTGTAAATAAATAGGTGCCGGTGCAAAAAGCCCTCCTCTTAAACACGCGGCAGCTGCAATTAAAATTGCGAGCACATAATACTGAGACAGTAATCCTGAAGCCACCTCGGGCCTCTTCAGTCCATTTACAGCCACTCCCTGCCCTTCAGCTCACGCTGTCAGTTTCCTGCTTTTCCCTTTCTGACGCTTTTTCGTTTTTCTCTTCCTCCGTCTTTCCCAAATGTCTTTTGTTCGCAGTAAATGCTTGAGACAGAAAACTAAGCGCCGGTCCTCAGAAATAAGTGCCGGTGCTCAGCACCGGACACAACAAGCACAAATTAAGCAGTGTTGTAGGTGTGGGAATTAGATCAGAAAGGAAAAACATCTCCCTTAGCAATGGGGTTAGATTTGCTCTTTACAGCGCCCTCTGGTGGCGCCATAGACAGGTGCCTAGTGTTGCCCAGCCAGGGAAGGCGAGACCTTCTTAAAGCAAGGTCAGTGGTGGGCTGGGTAGAGTCAGTCTCATCTCAGAAGCACACCTGACATCTGAATGATGCTGTCCCAGCCCTCCTGGCGTCTGCATGCAGCCTCAGTCACATCTCGGAAGCACATCTGACTAGTGAATGATTCTGTCCCAGCCCTCCTGGCTTCTGCAAGCAGCGTCAGTGGTGGGCTGGGTAGAGTCAGTCACATCTCGGAAGCACACCTGGCATGTGAATGATACTGTCCCAGCCCTCCTGGCTTCTGCAATAAGGGTCAGCAGTGGGCTGGGTAGAGTCAGTCACATCTCAGAATCACACCTGACATCTGAATGATTCTGTCCCAGCCCTCCTGGCTTCTGCAATAAGGGTCAGCAGTGGGCTGGGTAGAGTCAGTCACATCTCGGAAGCACATCTGCCATGTGAATGATTCTGTCCCAGCCCTCCTGGCTTCTGCAAGCAGCGTCAGCAGTGGGCTGGGTAGAGTCAGTCACATCCCAGAATCACACCTGACATGTGAATGATTCTGTCCCAGCCCTCCTGACTTCTGCAATAAGGGTCAGCGGTGGGATGGCTAGAATCAGTCACATCTCGGAAGCACATCTGACATGTGAATGATTCTGTCCCAGCCCTCCTGGCTTCTGGAAGAAGAGTCAGTGGTGGGCTGGGTAGAGTCAGTCACATCTCGGAATCACACCTGACATATGAATGATTCTGTCCCAGCCCTCCTGGCTTCTGGAAGCAGCGTCAGCGGTGGGCTGGCTAGAATCAGTCACATCTCAGAATCACACCTGACATATGAATGATTCTGTCCCAGCCCTCCTGGCTTCTGGGAGGCAACAGGAAGACAACGTGGCAGCCTCCACATCAGCGGGCCGGTGCCTAGCAGCACAGAGAGGCCCTCTCGGGATGCAGGGAGGACGGGTTACCAACTTCAGGGCCTCAGAGGGGTTTCTCTGTCAGAAGCGCCCCCCTAATCCTGATGTAAACTCGTGTGGGCGCCGCGTGAGCGCATCTGGGTTTGTGGTAATCACAGTTTAATGAGGTGTGAAATGCCTCAGAGACATCTGAGTGCGGAGGGGGATTACAAGAGCAGGGATGGGCACCGAGGTGGCGGGTGAGCTGTGGTGTCCCCTTTCAGGTAAGATAAGTCTGAGCTGTTTCTATCCTTCTATCGCAGACCTGTGGCAGGAGCTGTGCCAGGCAGGGCAGGGAAGAGGAATCTGAGCTGTTTAGGTGCATCCACTTCAGAGCTGTGGCAGGAGCTGTGGTAGGAGCTGTGTCAGGCAGGGCAGGGAAGAGGGATCTAAGCTGTTTAGGTACATCCACTTCAGAGCTGTGGCAGGAGCTGTGGTAGGAGCTGTGCCAGGCAGGGCAGGAAAGAGGAATCTGAGCTGTTTAGGTACACCCACTTCAGAGCTGTGGTAGGAGCTGTGCCAGGCAGGGCAGGGAAGAGGAATCTGAGCTGTTTAGGTACATCCACTTCAGAGCTGTGGCAGGAGCTGTGGTAGGAGCTGTGTCAGGCAGGGCAGGGAAGAGGGATCTAAGCTGTTTAGATACATCCACCTCAGAGCTGTGCCAGGCGGGGCAAGGAAGAGGAGTCTGAGCTGGTTATATCCATCAATCTCAGAGCTGTGGCGTGAGCTGTGCCAGGCGGAGCAAGGAAGAGGAGTCTGAGCTGGTTATATCTCTATGTCAGACCTGCGGCAGGAGCTGTGCCAGGCGGGGAAGATGAATCTGAGCTGTTTAGATACATCTATCTCAGAGCTGTGGAAGGAGCTGTGGCAGGGACTGTGGCAGGCAGGGAAGGAGAGTCTGGGATGGTACATATCTCTGTCTCTGACCTGTGGCAAGAACTGCAGCAGGAGCTGTGCCAGGCGAGGCAAGGAAGAGAAGTCTGAACTGGTTATATCCATCTATCTCAGACCTGTGCCATGAGCTGTGGCAGGAGCTATGCCAGGCGGGAGCTGTGCAAAACAGGGCAGGCTGCTGCCCACGCGCGTTCAATGAAAGATTAATTCATGGGGGAGGGGGAAGGGGGGTTGGTGAAGATGTGAACCCACTCTATAGTCTAAGAACGGCCCAGGCTAGCACTCAAGCCCTCTAGACAGGATGGGCAGCTGTGGAGGGCTGGGGCGGTATGTGCCACTCTGGGGTAAACATGCCCATGTGCCCAACAAGGCGCCCCAAGAGCATCACTTAAATGTGCCTGACCACAGAGCAAGCGTGTTTTTTCATCTGAACCTAACACCTGCTGTGGTCCCTGAGATGCTGAGAGCAAAAAGCCTGACAACATTTTCCTATGATCCATAAATATGAAAATGCCTCCCAACACCTTTTCCAAAGTTTTCAAATATTTAGTATTGTGGACGTCTCGGCACCCTAGCTGGAAAAAAAATCAGCAGTAATGCATCCATTAATGCTTGCCAGGAACCTTTTTGTGAAATTTAAGCCAGTGTAAATTGAGGTATTTTTCGGCCACAAACGTCCAGACAAAATTATCTATGTGAAGTGGGTCCAGGGCTCCCCCACATGGACTGACAAGAAGTATTTATATAGATAAGATTCCAGTCACCAATTAAGAATTTCTGGAAGAAGTGCAGAAATCCCACATTTGTAAGCACTACCTGGTGCGCCTAGAAGCCCTTTCACACATACTCACAAAGTCACAACTTTATGAAGAGTCACAAACATCTTCCAAGCCTCCTTCACTCTTATCTTTACTTCTAAATGTAAACAATTAACCAGGAGTAAGTGATGTGTAATGTGAATGTGGACTAAATGTCTCATTCTCAGAATTTGTTTTCAATAGGGAAACATTTGTAATGAAAAATAATTTCCCTGAAAAAGAAAAAGGAACAAAAATAGTTTCACATTTCCCTTTCGTTGTCCTCCCTGCCTTACATTTAGGTAATTAAAAACTTAAAAAGACTGTAATCTGTTCCTTTCCTTGGACAATTATTATCTATGTAAAGTTTTTGCTTCCAAAGTTTCCCTTTGAATAAAGGAAATTTGGGTGAATTTTCTGATATCTGTTAAAGTACGTACAGCAGGTTCTGTCACGTGGTAAATCTAAAGTGTAGGTAAGTGCACAACTGTACCAAAAACACCATTATGTGGCATGATTTGCATATTCATGAACATTATTTCTCAGAAAATAAAAAAAATATAAAAGATATTTGTACATTTCATAAATATCCAATCTTTTCAACTGAAAACTATAGCAATGTCAGCGGCGCGGTCTCAGAGGCGTAGCTGACACAGGCGTTGACTAGTAAAGTCAATAAAATCACAACTATTGTCTAGAGCATGGGTACGCGCAAACATTTTCCCAGCAGCCAAAAAGTTTGGTCTGTGATGTGCCCGAGGGCCTCATTGATACCTGCGGGGTGGAGGTTGGGCGAGGGGGCTGGGGGGATCGGTGGTAAGGCGGGTGTAGGTAAAGCAAAGGATATACATCTAGTGGCCAATTGAACAATGGGAACCCAGAAAACCTGGGATTAATCCCGGCTTCCCCACTTTACCAAATCTTGTGATCCTAGGCAATTGTTTAATTTCACTTTCTCTCCTTTTTCTTCATAATCATACACAAGAAGAACTTATAATACATGATTTCGGGATGTGCACTGTACAAAACCTTCGCCTGTGTTTGATTTATTAAACTATAATGGTGCTCATGTATAGTAGGAATCCAGGCCCCCAAAGAGTGCACATAACAACTGGCTTGCCTCTTTCTCCACTGCTGGCATTGTTGCCAGGGTAACGGTAAGAACAAATGTTTCTAAATTCGAGTATGAAAACTATCACTTCTAAACTAATCCTTCTGAATGCACTGATAGAATAAATTGTACTAAGATGAACGCTACTGCATGTTAATTAAATACACTTTTTGAATTTTGAAGAGACTGTCCTATTTTTACACTTTTGCTGCAAGATGTCTTTAAAAACGAAGGAGTTTCTAAAGTTAAGTGCAGGACTACCTAGTTACATTCCTTCTTTAACACCAATTAACCTTGGAGTAAATGCTTGTCTGGTTAACTGCTTTTTAGGGTCGAGCCTGCGTTGCATGCGTTCGCGCATGCGTTCGCGCATGCGTATCGCAGCGAGACGCTTTAGTCATTAGAAAAGGGCTCGGAGCCCTGTCGATGTCACGTCAGTGTTTTTTATTGGTTCGTGGGCTTGTCGAAGGCATGTACACGTCATGCCTTTTCCGGTGGCTAGCCCTCCTCGAGCGCAGCGACCAAGTACAGAAAACATGCGAGGCTCGCTGTTTTCTGTCCGGCTCGTGGACTACTTTTTCTCTATTTTACTAGCACAATTTTGCTTGGCAGAAGTCGAGCGCTTTACACAGTTAATTTGCACTATTTCGGTTACATACATAAATACACTTTTGCCGATAGGTGAAAAGTCGGGTTAGGAGTTTACATTGCTATCAGCTCTAAAATGAGCAAACGCGAGACCCGTTGCATTGCAAATGCTTGTTATTGCTGGTGCTGAGTCCAGTAAACCACAGTTCAGTGCTCCTATTGAGCAGGGGCTGCATGCAAAGGTCTGCGGACCTCAGGCTGTACCTTGAGTATCAATGGTGTGGAGTACATCTGAGGCCTATTTGCGTTTAGTTTGTAAATACCACAATCACTGGGCATAAACCTACCCATACTGTGACTTATGATTTCTTTCGGTATTTGGCCCTTCCCCAAACCATCACACTTCTAGAACGTACAAGCGGGAAGCAAACTAGAATATTCACTCTAATATTTGAAATGTAATATGTGGTATTTGTTTTATATCTGTAGGATGTTTTTAGGGGATGTCCAACCAGCCATCCCTTTAATTAGAACTCAAGTTGCTGGTTTGGCTCTCCCTGTGACCCTCCCACCCTGATTGTCAGACTAACCAGGGTCGGGTTGGCAAAGGAGACAGTCGGGCATTGGGTGATGGGCTGGTACCTCAGGGTCACCTGAGGGCCGATGTTTGCAGGGCCTCCGTAAACCCGCCCACAGAGACTTAGGCCCAAATTTAAGAAGGGCCTTGCGCCACCTAGCACCACATTAGTGTCATTTTTTTCAGTCTAATGTGGCGTTAGGTTGGCAAAAAGTCTGCACCAAATTAACAAAGTAGCGCAATGCATACATTGTGTGACTTTGTAAACCCTTGAGCCACATTATGCCAGCACCAGGCATAATGTACGCAAGGATGGTATTCCTCCATTAGGAAGCCCAGAAAAAAGCTCAGTGGAAACTATGAGATTCCGCTGTGCAATGGTTCTCGTCATTTTTAACGCCTGCTCAGTGCAGGTGTTAAATTGAGGCACACCGTTGTTTATAATGGGCCTCTATGTACTTTGCAGGATTAGTGCTCAAATTGTTGGTGCTAATCGTGCAATGTGCCACAGTATCCTAACATGCGCTATGCTGCGCCATATCATTAATAAGTACACACATGGTGGCGTGGGGGGGGGGGGGCGCAATGGGGTGCAAGAAAAGTGGCACTTCATGTAATAAAGCACCCATTTTTCTAAATCTGGGCCTTATTGTCGCCCCAATCCCCGCCAGACCACTGTAATGTGGCGCCAGCATCATGGACACTCACTGCTGGGGGCCAGGTGTTTTTTATGGCATTTGCAACATTCTCACCTTGGCACCCTGCCTCTTGTGCCCCTCCCCTGCCAGAAACAGTATCACCCTCCACCGGGCCATCACGTTTAGGGTGGGAATATGCAGGGACCTCGCAGGGGGCTAGGTGCATCAGACTCCCACAAACAACAATGACAGTGTGTGTCACGGAGAGCAAAGAAAGAGGCCCATCAACTATAGAAAAAAAGAAAAAACTAAACCAGGGAGAGAGCAAGTGGTCTGCAGAACAGAGGAGGTAAACCACGCACACTGAGGAACACAAACCTGGCAGCTACGGACTGAGTAATGAGTGGCCCATATCAGGAGCTCTTGTCCACTAATAAAAAAGTCTGATTGGCTGCCCAGCTCCAAACATTCCATTCCATCAGCATTGACATTCCAACTCATATCAACCATAATGCTCTGGGTGTTATCATTGGCAGGTTCCTGAAGCATGTGTAGCTTTTATTGACATCAACACTTTGAGTGGTTTTGAATATTGTAAATACCGTCACTGGCTGGCATCATTGGCTGACATCTGGGAGTATTAGTCATTATAATGGGCAAACTCTGGCTGAATCTCGGTTTTTCGCAGTGAATTTGGACTTTTCTAGTGAGCTTGGGTATTATCAAGACCACCTCTAACAGTGAGGCCGGAAATGAGTCTTGTCCTGCAGAGTTTTAACAGAAAAACATGAACAGCACATCACTTGCTCACTTTGGGTTTTAAAACAGAAACAAAAAAGCCAATTCTTGCACGTGTTCATAGAACACATCACCCTCAATTCTCCAAGGTCCTTCATATAATAAAGGTTACATATTGAGATGTATGCTTCAAATGTTGTCATAACATTCTCCTAATTTCAGTGAATAATTATAATGACGACCAAATTCTACCACATAATATTCTGAACATAAATTCAGAAACCTAGTGATCTCTGTGCAGAATCCTGGCCCAAAAGTTTGAGAACAGTTACTTCGCAGTGACACCTGGTTCAGATAGCAATAGTTTAGTTCTTACACAAACATATCCCTCTGGTGCATTCATGCTCAGTCACCCTGCAACATAAAGGTGATGACAAAATAAACAGTTTTTGAGTTGTGGATGTCCACTACATCTGGTCAGTGTTGAAAATCAGAAGGGCTGTGATTTCACAAGTTCCCTATCAGACTGTCATGCGTTGAGATGAACAATTTAGACCTGGTCCTAACACAAGGAAGCCATTAAGGGCCCTTTCATCAGTTACTTTTTATGGTCTGGCTTGACAGCACAGCTGTTGCCAGCAGTTATGTGAGTATCACTAGAAGGGGCTTTGGATCCACCCACATGTTGTGAGTCAGGAGCTCATGTTCTGATTGGGCCGAAGATGTGCATTTCCATAAAAAGAGTCCTTGTCCTCCATGCAGTGATCATTTTGTTTACTTATCCAGCTGCTGCCTGAACTTGAACTTTCAGGGGTACACACATACCATTGGAATGCTATTAAAGACAAGTGTCTTAGATAACTAGATAACTTATGCTGTTTTTTCTCTGCAAGTAACACGGTCATTAACATATATGGACTTTAGGTCAGGATGGACAATATGACTGTCACCTGACCTTTTAACCTGCATCAATATTATTCTACAGTTCTTTGCTTCCACACAAATAGATATTTATTCCCATGCTATTTACTGGTAATGGTTCACATTGCCTTACAGCATTCCTTTGGAGTCAGGTAGACCTATTGACTTTGCCAATGCTTTTTGTGATTCATTAGAATGATATTATGATGGAACTTGTGCTTGCTGTAGATGAAAAGACAAAATCATAACTCGTCCCTATAGTTTTAGAAATATGTGTGTCCAGTTAGACTACTGGAGCCGTGTTTAGGGTGCCCCCCATCCTGCTACAGACTTTTTACTCACTCTCTGCACTAGCTTATTCAGTAGTTTCGTTTTTCTAAAAAAAAAAGTGATTTTAGTTAGCTGATGGCACCAGCCAGAAGTCCTCTCCGAGCATTATTCCATCACTGTTGCTGACACTCCAGGGCTGCGTCGCCTTTGGGGCGGTGCGACTGGTGCGACCGCACTGGGTGCTGACCTGCGGAGGAAGCACTGACCTCGGGGGGGGGCTGTGTTTACATTAACTTACCATTTAAAAACACCTGCTGCAGAGTTCCTTGTGGTCCAGCTGTCTGGCAGCAATAAAAATGTCAGATAACTCTTGTGATTAATGTTCCTGCTAGAGAGAGAGAGATTGGGGGGGGGGTTTGTCCAGTGGGAGTTTACACTCGCCGTAAAGTTGTGCAAAGGGTTAATACAGCTGTTGCAAAGAAGGCATACTGTGCAGATCACAGATCTGTATTTTATGTGGATAGCTGAGTGGATTACTGCGTTTGTTACGGAGAACATTTGGATCGCAGTTCATAAGATACAACCCTACTATAGAACAGTGACTGTTACAAACTTTCATCAAAGAGCTGCATGCAAACAGCATGAAATAGGTTAGGACTCATGTTTCTTCCCTCATTTTTTATTATCTAGTCATAATGTTGCATAAAGGGTTTGTTTAGGTAGATATACATTCTTATTAGTGAAACCAGACTTTACCAGCGCTTTAAAATAAATGAAATGTATGTGAGGGAGGGACTATGGAGCGATGAGCGGCACTTTTGCCCGGTGGTAGTGAGGGATCCAAGAGGGTGGTCCTTTGGGTGGGCCAAAAATTATTGTTGTGCCGGGTGTCACCGGCACTGAAGCCGGCCCTGCTCCAGGGTTGGGAATATACCAGCTGGCGTGAACACTACCTGTCTGTCCGCGGGTGGTCTGTTAACTACAACTTCCTGCTTCCGCTCATACATGTTTAAACAGTAGTCAGACATGTATCACCTCAAACTGGGAAAATACAAATCTCAGTGTCTGAGAACAAGCAACTTAAAATAAGTGTATCAATGCATTGAAAATTAAAAGTTACGTAATTCTTTAGTGACTGTACAATAAGCAGTGATGTGTTCTTGATATACAAACTGATGGTGCATGTTAATGTTATTACATCTCACACATGCTGCTTTCATATTACAGAATAGCGATCTCTTGAGGAGGCTGATGAGGAAGAAGAAGGTGCATCTCATTCTCCATCACTAGATACAAAGACATCCTTAAAAAGTGCACCATTCCCACCACTGAAGAAGCGCACAGCACTGGGCAGGAGTGCAGGAAGCCTCCCAGCATCACCGCAGAGGGAACAGAGGCGATGAACCGAAGAAACACAAATCCTGGGTCCCCCAGGCGAGCCTGCAGCTAAGGATCGACCATGAGGCTCCATTTCATCTTGGCATATTTGAAGGGACATCTTAAGGATTTTTTCGTGGCCCTGGGCCAAACGTTTTTTGGGGGCCCCTGTTCAGAAAAGCTTTGAATCTATGATCCAGTTTCAGCTTTCTCATGCCCTCTTTATGCAAGTCACTGACAGGGCACAGACACCCTGGTCCAAATTCTAAATGTGTTCACATCTAATATTCAGGGACAGTGACGTGTGTTTTTCTGTGTTGTAACACAGCAGCAGCTCACTAATATTATTGCAAATAATCTCTGTGACCCCCCTCCCAATTCTCACATTTGAGGCCTTTTATGATCTAAAATGAACTTTTTTATGGATGTCTCATGCTGTTGAACTACAAACATTTCTCTGCAAAACCCTGTGATAGACTTCCACACATCCCTGTATTAAAATATAAATTAAAGGAAAATGGCATTTAACACAATCTATGTTTCACAATCATTCAAGGTCATCAGGGCAGCACTGTTTGGAGACCAGAGCTGGCTCTATCAAGGGCACCCTGAGAGGCTCTGGCCCTGGGCCTTAAAACATCTCTGAATGTTTGACATACCAAATTGATGTTCTTGACTTAGTGATCTATGTAAGATTAATATTTTAGGTTTTGTATTCTACTTTATTTACCTAGGATACTTAACCTCACCGTCATCATCACTTTGTTTTGGACATGTTTGTCCTTATATTTTTGAAATAATATCAAACATTCGTGTCATGTTGCAAATTATGTGTCTGCATTCTACTGATTCATGCTTTTAGACAGGAAGATGTTTATATCATGTAACTGATATCCAATTTAATCAGAGGCGGTTGAGCCTATAGTCGCGTATCTGCTGTGTTAAAAGCACTTTGTCAAATTGTTTATGATTCATGATGCACACATAACTACATAAATGGTTCAGACTCTAATCATTAAATACAATGTGTTGTTTTTGCTAAATTTGATTTTTTTTAATGTAACACTGGCAGGTAGGTATTTTTGGAGGTAAATTCCGCTGGTTCACATCTTACCACCTCACTTGTGGTTTCTTTTAATTTACCACATGCGACAAATCTCACATGAAGAATATATTGCATGCAGTAAGTAGTTCCCACAATGTTTGACACACGTGATAAAGTACACTTCCGACATTCACCGCACTGGATAATTTTTGCATGCTATTTTTACTTACAATCTTATGAAATGCTTATTGTAAGCGAATTTTACCAATATATACGGTAATATGACTCCTAGTGAGGACACAATTCCCCATCTCTAGAATGCCCACTATAGGTCAGAGGTCTGCACAGTTGCAAAGATGTTTCTCTCGAACTTCCTGCCATAGTTAAGAATTCTGTGATCCCACTTTGGGGGTCACAAAGTTCCTGGTGTGTGGATTTTTGCATGAAAATCAGAAACTTTTAGACTCTTTAATATACAGTAACAAAAACATTTCCAAGAACCAGCCAATTTAAAATACTCAAGGATAAAGTTCTTTACCAGTAACTCTCAAGGAAATTGAACATCTATTTTTAGCATTAACTGTACTTGGCGGGGGGGTTGTTAAACCTAGGAAATGTGGGGTAGGACTATGAGGAACTGAGTAATTGTGGTGTAATAAATTGTTATAACATTGTAGACCTCTAGTACACATTCAGACCTTTCAACTTAGTAAATATTTTTATTGGGTGAGAAGAGGGGGTGTGGTCTAGTGAGGGGGTCATGACCTCTAGTGCCTCACTGTGTAATTCACTTGGAGCTCCTGCTAAGGGGTCCTGGTCGAAGGGGTAGGGGTGTTGATTTTAGGCCTGATTTAGATGTTGGCAGATGGAATACACCGTCACAAACATGACGGATATCTCGTCCCCCGTCCTCCGTATCACAATCTCCATAGGATATAATGGGATCATAAGATGGCGGACGGGATAGCCGTCACATTTGTGACAGAGAATTCTTCTCTGCCAAAATCTAAATCAGGCCCTTGTGCTGGGTTTCCACCTGTCACCCCACTCCAAAAAACAAAAATCTAAACCTTGTGCGGCTACTGCCATGTCTTAGGGATGTTGCAAACCCCCCAATAGAAATTAGCTGAGCGCCCTCTTCAGGTGAGTTGGAAACATTCCCATCTCCCTTTGTCTCTCACATACTGGCAATTCCCGGTTAATTTGAAATACGGAAAATCAATAGATGTTTTTTTAATTATTTATTTTAATGGGGTTCCACTACTGTAAAACTTGTTGCTTTGCAGCCATTTCTTTACTCATCATGACTACAGAGAGCAATACGGACCTGGTTATACTGAGGGGTTTCCCTGGTGTAGGACAGTCTGAAGCCAGGGAGCATATTTTTAGGACAGTAAAAAAGACTAACCTAAGCCAATAAAAACTATACAAAGTAAAGAAAGACAGTACTAATTATGGGTGTGATTTAGAACTCGGCAGACGGGTTACTTCATCTCAACGGTGACGAATATCCCCCGCCGAAATCTATATTCTATTATATTCCATGGAATTTTGATTTTGGCAGATGGGATATCCATAACCGTTTTGACAGAGTAATTCTTCCTCCGAGTTCTAAATCTGGCCCTGTGTCTTAGAAGTAGCTTGGAACCACATTTCCCTCATGTTTGCAATTTTCAGCAGCCGAAACCCCTGGGTGAAACTAAAGAACTCTGTGATGTCCAGGAAGACCTCATAATTGATGGAACAGGGAGCTTCCTTCAACGTCAATTCACCAAAAGGCCAGTGTTCTTTCACTCACACACCCATGCTTACGCATACTCACACATCTACAAATACAGGCACACTCCCTCGCACATAAACACTCTCACCCACAAGCACTCACACAACAAACCTTTAAAAACATTTTTTACTTATCTCAGCTGCCTGGGAGGGTCATATTCCAGCAGATTGAAATTAATTCTTTGTTACACTAATTATGAATAATAAAAGATTGTTCGTGATTATTGTAATAAAGTATTGACAAAAACCAAGGAAAGTGGAGCTGCCCTGATTTTGCCACCTCTGAGGCCAGAGGACACAGAAGCAGTGCCCGGGGACACAATGGGCAAGCCTGCGACCCCTGGCGACCCCTGAATGACATTCTTGGTAACTTCTGTACTATGTAAAACAGTAGCAGGGTAACTATCTGCCAACGGAAGCTGTTGCACTTGGGGTTCCTAGTGGCATCATAAACAACACAAAGTTAATGTACCCAAACCCCTGTGGTGTGGTAATCTTCTTGTCGATGGCTGGGCCTAGCACCTACTTACCCTTGTAGGTTTTTGGCGCTATATAAACTTGTTTGTCTTCATTCTTAGGCCCAGATTTATACTCAGTTTGTGCTGAATTCACATCATTTTTTAACGCTAATTCAGTGCAAACTTAACTCCATATTTATATTTTGATGCTACACTAGTCTAGCACCAAAATATTGGAGTTAAAGTCATTTTTTGGATGCGTGAAACCACCTTGCATCAATGAGATGCAAGGTGAGCGTTCCCATCCAAAAAATGACTCTAAGACTGTAGCGCCTTATTTATCCTCCCATGCTAAAATGACACACAGGAGGGAGGCGGGCCTAAATAATGGAGCTGAGCATGCTTAGCACTATTATTTAACGCCTGGGCCTGGGCAGGCGTTAGGGGACCTGTGGACCCATTTCCATGGTCAAACACCATGGAAAAATCCCCAGAGGTGCCCTCCCCAAGTCCCAGGAACACCCTCACCCACACCAGAGAGACACCACAGGATGGGGGACCCCACCCCAGGTAAGTATAGGTAAGTAGAGGTAAGAATTTTTAAAAACATTTTAAAGTGCCATTGGGGGCCCTGAAGTGGGCCCCCCTACATGGCACAGGGTGCAATGGCCATGTCCAGGGGACCCTTGTCCCCTGTGCTGGCCATTGGGGTGGTGGGCATGTGGTATGGATGGTTTTGCATCAAGAAATGACGCTAGGCTGGCTGGAGTCATCTTTTTTTACTCTAACCAGTCTAATGTCATTTTTTGGTGCAAAACCCCATCTCCCACACCGCCACCCCCACCCGGCTAATGTAATTTTTTTTATGCTAGCCCACCCTTTGTGCCGGATTGCGCCTTTCCATTAATATGGCGCCCAGCTGGCGTCCTGGAATGGCGCAAGCCGGCACTATACTTTTTGACGCATAACTACGCAAACGCAGTTTTGCATGAAAAAGTATAAATATGGGCCTTAGTTCTTAATGTTACTTGTAACAACCAGGACCAGCTTTAGTGCAGTGCAACCTGTGCGGCCGCACTAGCGCTGACCTGCAAGGGGGGCAATGACCTCAAGAGGGGGCGCTGTGTTAAGCAATAACTTATGATTTCGAAGCACCTGCTGCAGAGTTCCTTGTGCATCCAGCTTTGAGGCAGCAATAAGCGAGCGAGATCTGAGTTTTATCTTGTGGCAGTTTTGGCTCTCAATAAAGCAGCGCAGAAGTTAATGTGCCTGCTGCAATGAACAGATCTGTATTTTATGTGAATATCTGAGTGGACTAGTAAAGCCAGCCTTTACAGGCGCTTTAAAACAAATGAAATGTATGTGAGAGAGGAGCTATGGAGAGATGAGGGGCACTTTTGCAGGGTGGTAGTGATGTAATCTGAGGAAGAGGTCATGGAGGGGGTACCAAAAAAGATTGTTGCACCGGGCGCCACCAGTGCTAAAGCCGGCTCTGGTAACACCTCAGGGGAAGACAGCCATGCTATTGGCACCCACCCATGTATAAGTCAGTAATGTTCATGAAATGGTTTTCAATAGAAGAGAAACTGGCATTATCCTTTCACTGGAGTGTAGTGACATGGCTGCAGGTTTCCATGTGTGGGTGTGGCCCACCTCTCAGTGTGAAAGGGGGTATGCTTGCTGGAGACCCTTGCAGCTCAGCTCACTGCCAGGGTTATAAAGTGCCAGCAGACCGTGCAGGCATCTGGCCTTCAGCCTCAGCTTCCTGACATGAATCCCAACCAGTCGCCTCCTCCTGCCCCGGAAACTGTTACCGGGAAGATTAAAATGAACGATGTTTTCCTGTTTCTTTTGGCGCCGCCCCTTACTTTTACTGGCACTGGTATTTCAATTCACTCTCATTTCAGATTTTGCTTTTACGTTTTATTGCATTTTTTCCTTAGCAAGATTGTGTTTTTTTTTTATATGAAGAGAAAGCGGTTTAAGATGTCTTATGTTCATCTTTCTTAAGTCTGCTTTGGTTCAAGGGCCCCTAACTACAGTCCAGGGGATACAATCACTTTGGGGTTTCATGGTTTCATTTATTTAAGTTTTCTGGTTTTGTCACTGAAAGATGGCCTTGATTGGGTCTGGCCTTTTTGGCAGCTTTAGGAGTTTCTAACATAAACATAATGTACATACAGAAATGGCTTATGGTCAGTGGGATTTGTCCATTGATCGGTCTGTTAAATTTTCATTCACATTCAGCTACCGCCCACCACAGCATACACCATAGGACATTACCCACTTTCCCATTCAATCAATCAATCAGGAATTTGTAAAGCACACTTCTCACCTGTGAGGGTCTCAAGGCGCTGAGGAGGGGAGGGAGTGAAGAGGGGGAGGTGCTGCTACTGCTCGAACAGCCAGGTCTTGAGAAGGTTCCTGAAGGTAAGGAGGTCTTTGGTCTGGCGCAGGTGGGTGGGAGGAGTTTTCCACATTTTGGCGGCAAGGTGGGAGAATGATCTACTGCCGGTTGTAGTTCTGCGGAAGCGTGGGACGGTTGCGAGGGGTGTAGAAGGAGAGTCGTCTGTTGAGGTATTCTGGTCCGGTGTTGTGCAGTGCTTTGTGTGTATGGGTGAAGAGTTTGAAGGTGATTCTCTTGCTGACTGGGAGCCAGTGCCAGGTTTTTCAGGTGGTCTGTGATGTGGCAGTGGGAGGGGATGTCCAGGATGAGGCGTGCAGAGGCGTTCTGGATACGTTGCAGCCTCTTCTGGAGTTTGGCCGTGGTTTCCGTGTAGAGGGCATTGCCGTAGTCCAGTTTTCTGCATACAAGGGCTTGGGTGACTGTTCTTCTGGTTTCAGTGGGGATCCATTTGTAGATCTTTCGGAGCATACGGAGGGTGTTGAAGCAGGAGGAGGAGATGGCGTTGACTTGCTGGGTCGTGGATAGTGAGGGGTCCAAGATGAATCCTTGGCTCTTTTCAGTTTGAGTGACAGCACAAAGCCTGTGCACATTGTTCACATCCACCTAAAAGCAGTTTCTTACACTTCACAGACAAAGTTGGTTTGATGTGTGCATTTTATTGTATTCATTTACATAGTTATTTCAACTTTAAAATGGACTATTTATTCTGTTTGCATTTTGAGTGCCCTGTTAGACGATGATTTATTTTCCATCACTTTTTCAAAGTTGGGGTTCTGAAGTGACATTATAAATTAGCAACTGTTCACAATCTGATTGCTTGCTTATGTGGAGATTTATTTTTGTCTCCTTCCCAAATAATAAACTGACATGTGCAATTCAACAGGTTATTATTTTAAAAATAAATCACTGGTAAAACAGACACACAGTGAATGGTTTTTAATGTATTTTTTATTGCAAGCAATTAGCAATCATGTTTAGGTGGCAACATATTTTCTATTTTCCACATTTTCATTTTATCCTATATGCTTGCAATAACATATGAAAATGATTTAAACATTTGCTTAGTCTGCCAGTGGCAGACCTATTGGCTTTGCCAATGCTTGTATACCAAAGATTTTATCCTTGTTTAAGACGGATTTAGTAAATGATAATGGATGGTTTCACAAGGTCTATTTTGAAACAGGACTAAAACCAGAGTAGCTCTCCATTTCATTTGAATCATGAAACAATGTCGGTACTAAAGATTGAATTAAAAATTAGAATAAACAAACTTAAAACTAACACCAGATTGGAAAAATCAAATATGCTGTAAGTTCTCATTTCAAGGAATTGACACACAATATATCACAATTTAGATTTTTAATAGAAATTGATAGAAAAAAAAAAAGGTGACTGAAGCCAATATCTTCTTCTGCAAGAGTCATATTGGATAAGAAAATTGAAGACATTGATGGCTAAAGGTGTGAATGGCTGATGTGATTTAGAATGTTTCTTTAATCAGGTAAAAATGTGATACAGGAAGGATGTTGTGTACAATTCAGGCTTCTAACTTTCGGTTATGATTGCCACAGTAAATTATGATGTATGTGGTTATTCCTGTTACCACATATGTCATAAGTATGAGTTTGTTGATAAACACCCCATTCTCGTAATTTTAACCAGGTAAATTTTGACAGGTCAAGTCTGCCAAGATTTGTTGTCGGAAAAGTTATTGGTGAATACTGGAACTTGCTGATTTCGGTGCAAATACCACCAAAATCCGCATGTATGTTGCTACAACCTATTTTTAGAGCACAATTGGAATTAGGTGCTATTTATTGTATGTTAGTCAAGCAAAATAAATATGGGGATATATAGAAGGGAGAGTGTGTTGGCTGCACAATGTGGGCAGCGGCATTTAGGGTAATATTGTTCTTGATTTTTAATTACATTTAGTAAGCTACTGTTTGAGGACGAGGGGAAAGTGCAAAGTACTGATGGACGCAGAGCATTTGAGGTGATGAGGTTCTTGTCATAATTTTCAGTGTTTACTGTTGTGCCTTTAACAAGGCCATACAGTGTACAGAAAGACCATGGCTCAGATTTACTTAGCGTTTGCCTCGCCATTGCATCACGCAAGGCGACGCAAGCAACGCAAACCATGAAGTCAGGTTTACTAAGCCACCCAAGCCACCTTGCAAATCACTGCCTTGTGTCACTCCGCATTGGGAAGGCATTCCGTTGGTGGAGCATGGGTGTTCTCACGCATCCACCCATGACTTTTGGCGCATTTCCAGATTTACTAAGGCTAGTGAACCTGGGAATCCATCAAAATTTTCCGCCAAGCCAACAGAAGTGTAACAAGCAGAAATATCTGTATTTCTCTTTGTTATTTGCTCTTTCTATGTGTGCTGCATCCTGCAGCACCCCTACAAATAGGAAAAGGCCTCTGAGGATTATTTTTGTGCAGGACGTTTTCCCTTCTTGCGCAAAAACAATCCTGCCTGTTACACAGGCACCCCTGCATCATGGTGCAAGGGGGCCAGCGTTGGCGCTAGGCAGCACATAGTGCGACAGCACAGAGAGACAGCAGGAATGTACAACAGATTAGTAAATATGGCACATTCGCTCTATTTGAGGCAGCGCAGCACTGCAAGTTGCCTTGATGCATTTCGCTGCATCATAGCGCCTTCCCCGAGTCCTGCCTCTGTAACAATCACACATGATAGGCATTTTTAAATGCTGGCTTGTTTGATGGTTTCAGCTTGGGTTTTGAGATGTATTGTGACATTATTCACAGGGTGAGGATGTTAATACAGAGAAGTATTCATTTTTCCAGGTCACATCAGTGACGTAATAAAACTTGAGGGGGCCCCCCTCCAAAGTTCATGGAGGGCCCCCACCCTCCAAACTTACTCCGGAGCTCTCAGGCCCAGGTATTGTGCTGAGGGCCCCCCCTGGAGCTCAGGGGTCCTCTGCACTGCGGGTGCTGTGGGGGCCTTTGTTACACCACTGGGTCACATGTGTCCAAGTTTGCACTGTAAGAAGCTTCGGCGTGCAGTTAAATATATTAAACCCTTCACACAGATTAAGCATTATAATTATTCACCTACCACATGATTAGTGAGAGCATCTGAGATACCAAGCTGGAACCTATAGGTTACTGACGCCCCTCTGTCATTGGTACACAACCCACTGAGCTGTCTCACTGTCAAGAGACAGGGTCAGTTTGCTCTAAAGAAGACAACAGTTCAAGCACAGAGGACGATTACTGAAACTAGATTGTCTGAGTTGCAGAGTATGATACTTCAGCACCAGACACCTCATAAGGCATAGGCCAATTGCCCAGGGTCCCCAACTTCCAAAGCCCCCCCCTAGGAAAATGAATTATCTCTTTATTAGACCTCAGTCTAGTCTAATTGTCTATCTAAAGCTCTCTCACTCTCTGCCTACTTCTATCTGAGACCAACCCAGTGTCGTTTTAAGTATTTTTGGGGCCCCCAGCAGTACTTATTTCAACTATTTTTTGTGACACTGTTAATGTTTAACAGATAATTTAGGATTCTATGGTTTCATGCAGGTTTGATAGTGGGTTTAGAAAATTGCATTTTATTTATTTCCTTAGTGCCTCGTCTGTGATTCTAGGTTGATGACCGCTGTCATTCTGTGCTACTCAGTCGATGTAAAATTGTAGTCCTTCTTTTATTTTTGGGAAATGCCCCAGTTTTTGGCATTCAAAATCTGGTCACCCTATTAATATAGGGCAGTTGTTCCCAACCTTTTGACTTCCACTGACCTCCGCTTTATCATTACTGGAACCCGGGGACCCCACTGAATCATTACTGGAATCTAGGGAACCCCCACTGAGTCATCACTAAAAGCTGGCAACCTAATCTGTTAATATGAATCAAATTTCGAAGCAGTCATGGACCCACAGAGAAGGATTTGCTGACCCCCAGGGGTCCCTGGACCACAGATTGGGAACCACTGATATAGGGCGTTCCATAAAGGGCGACATTTGATCAACATTGTGGGCGTCGTCTAGAAAGTTGGTCAGTAAAATGCGCATGTAAAGCTTTGCTGGGGCTGCAGGGGGCGCTGCATGCTACAAAACTGGTTGGAACTGGTCGACCTGGCGATAAATCATGTCCCACCTGTCCTCTGTATCCCGCGAGATGAGAGGCCGCGGTTTCCATGGCAGCCCCTCCTCCCGAGCCACACCTCAGGTCACGCTGCCCAAAGGTGCTGAAGTGGCATTTATCACCTTGGCACCCACAGGGCGTGAGCGAGGGAGCAGGGTGTGTGTGAGCCAAAGTCCAGGGAGGGTCGAGTGCCTGGACTGTCACACGTTAACCACACACCCCTTCAGTGCTGGTGCATGGCGTACACTGCGGAGATGTACACCATCTTTACTACGGCACACTTACCCCCTCCATGCAGAGGCTCTGAAGCCAGTGCTTGCGTTTCACTCTGCCACACAAAGAAGTAAGACATGCTGGCCTATTTGCATAATGGAAAAGGTAAAACTACAAGTCCCAGGATGCAAAGCGCGGAGCTCAAGGGGCCGGACTGGCTGAAACAGGCTGGGGCAGGATTACAATTATGCTACTGCCTTCTCCTAGCATCACCAGATGAATCCATGTCTGCAGCATTTGTTTTTTTATTCCAGGGCATTTTCATCTGTTTCAGTTAAGAGTTTTGTTAAATGCTAAACACAAGCATCCCAGAGCTTCAAGGCACCTAAGCAGGGTGTGTGTGGGGGAGGGGGCATGAGAATAATGTCTGGATTACCCAGACCACATGCTAGAAGGGGTGGGTTTTCTGAAACTTCCATGACTGGTGAAAAACAGATTTCCAGCGAGTGCAGCCTTAATAGAGAGAACCAGTGAGTGTGTGTGTGTGGGGGGGGGGGGGGGAGGGGGGAAGGAATAAAGTGATGAACCAGCAGTCCCTACCAAGGAAGGACACTTGACTCTAAACTCAGCTGGAGAAACCACATTGAGAAAACTTACCCAAAAGCATGAATACAGATTGGCAGTCATAGAGGAACAACAAAACAAAAGTGCAACTGAAGAATTCAATGAGCCCTCAGAAAGACTTAGTAAGGGTAAGAAACAAATGGCAGACTGATGGTGGTGAGTTGGAGGGTGAGGTTTGGATGGAGACACTGCAATTCCCAAACAGGTAGCCATTAAAGCTCGTTATAAACTAATACGATTATAAATGTTCTATAGAGTGTATTACACTCGAACACACCTACCTAGCATTGGGAAAATACCTGGTAACTCCTGTTTGCGACAATGTGGGCAATCAGGAACTTATCTCCATACACTTTGGGAATGTCCAGTACTGAACGACTTTTGGGAGAAGGTTCACCCAAGGCGGGAGGTGGTCACTGGCGTGGGGGCAGAGATGAACGCACCACTCAGATGCCACTTTGTACCAATGAATACTCATTAATTTGGGGTCCCTGCTGACCAAGAGGGAGATAGCATGCAGATGGGAGTCTGCTGGGATCCCAAAGATGAAAGACTGGGAAAGGGAAATGGATATGAGTTACATACAGGAAAATCAATATATGAAAGTAGAGGGTGCCCTAAGAAATTTGACAAAGTATGGAAAGGATGGACTTGCGAGTAATGAACAATTGGATTGCCGGCGACCTGGGGGAAGTGGGATCGTAGGTAAGGGAGGGGAAGGGGAAAGAATATTACATATTTTATTGTATGTCATACGATTTGGAAAATCAATAAAATGCTTTGCAAAAAAAATAACTCGATGGGAATATGCAGTGATGAGGCTCTAGCCTATGGTATTAATAAACACCGCCATTGTCAGATGGAATCCGACAGCCAGAGAACAGGTCCTTGGATCCACTGCTTCTTCACAGTGGCTGTTCTTGCTCTTTTGTTTGCTGCTCTGGATAATGCCTCTGCCACTGTTTTGACCCTTTGGTACTCCAGCCTGTGGATATCCTCAAATTACTCCATCCTTTGCTCTTGGGGATTTCTTCTGTATACTTGTTAATTTTCGCTCTGAAGAAACTCTTTTAGATTTCTGTTTCTCATCCCCTTTACTGTAATCATGCAACAGTTCCAGGAATCCAGATCTCATAAAAAGGCAGGGATCTGTATCTTCCCTACAAGAATTATAAACAAGCATTGGCAAAACCAATAGGTCTTGCCTATGTGAGATCTATTGGCTTTGGAGGAGCGTCATTGTGTGGCACGGAGTGGAGTGGCACTGAGTGGAGTGACATTGTGTGGCGTGGAGTGGAGTGGCACTGTGTGGACTGGAGTGGAGTGGCACTGTGAGGCGTGGAGTGAAGTTTCACTGTGTGGTATGCAGTGGCATGGCATTATGTGGAGTGAAGTAGAATGACATTATGTGGCATGGAGTGGAGTGGCATTGTGTGGCATGGAGTGTAGTGGAGTGGCATTGTGTGGCGTGGAGTGAAGTGGTATTGAGTGGAGTGGAGTGGCATGCTTCAAAGTGCTTCAACGCTTCGACTGCGGTAGTAAGTGCTATATACAATTGTGGCAAAAAAGGCACACAAATCCGTTGTGCGATTCTGTTTGCAATACAGTCTTTGCTATTTGTTGTAATTGGCGCTGATGTGCATATTACATTTTTTCATCAGTTAGTGCCCATTTTATTAACTTTTCCTAACTCAGAACATGTAAAAAATGTCTTGCTCATTTTGAACATATTACCATAGTTTACCATTTTTACCATATTCTAATTCTGGAATAGCTTCATTGAATGTGCACTAATAGAGGTCACAACAGACAGCACTACCCAACTAGTGGTAAAGCGCATGAATTATTTAAAGCGGGGTTGTGCCTTTGCAAACAAAGGTACATAAACCAGTCACTGCACAAGCTCACATGCATCACTATGTGGCCCCGGGTGTGTAATGGCCAGAGCTACGGACTATTGAACAGGAGAACCAGGTTCGAGTTTCAGCATCTGCTCATCATCTTGTGATTCTGGGCGAATCACTTTATCTCCCTGTGTTTAAAAAATTAATGTGACCGACCTTATGTAATGTAACTGTTGCTCATGGAAAGCGCTCCAATACCTTTGGGTCAGGTTTGCGTTATATGAAACTAGCCAGTTTATCGTGTTTAAAATATGTCTCGGCACCCAACATACTTGAAACAACAAGCCAATAAAAATGTTTTTGTAAAAAAGCATTGACACAGTGCCAAACCATTATAGCAGACAAACTAACACAGAACACACAACATATATAGTACGAGCTGGGAATAATGAACCGAGAGCCAGGTGACGGCAGCGAAATAGTACCTGAATCACAGCGCGAGCAGTGGTGAGACACTAGTTAAGAGGAATCAATCTGTGCTTGGTCCATGCTCCACTGAAAGAAAAGGAAAAGACGCAGGAAGTGAAGCCTCGAACCCGCTGCCGAGTTAGAAGGCAGCAAAGAAGAGTGATAATGATGCCAATGAAGGGTAAGTAATGGGAGGGCAAAAAAAAAAACTTATTTTGAGTTTTTTAAATAAATAATAAATCGTCACCAAGCAACAGCCCATATTCCACTGACTGAAGACGAGACTTACAAAAGACCAACGTCACCCACTAAGTGACGCCAAGTGACACTTATTCCTAACTCCTCCGGTACATGTTTGTTTTCCAACATACTCATTACACTGGCAGACAAAAGTACCCACCTGCATTCTTAGCGGAGTGGGCAGATGGTGGGCTTCTGCCGAGTGGGGGATGTGTGGCCATTTACCTTCTGGAGGCTCTGCTTGGAGGAGTGCCGGTTGGTGAACTGTTACTCAGATCCTACCCTGGCTTTGTGGGGTTTCATCAAAGGTTGAGGGAGCCAAGATTGGGGAGCCTTGTGGCACCTTTGCCATGTTTTTTCTTGGGATTGGGGGTGTTCCTGTGAACTAGCAGAACCTGCAGGGAAGGGTAAACCACAGACTCGTAAGTCTCATCATCTGCTCTTGTGACCTGTTGCAGATTAGAGGTGGGGCTCAAGATAGGTGACTTTTGGCACTAGGGGGTTCTGGTAAGTGATTCACATGTATTAATCTTTAGTTTTAAATATCTTACACTGCTTCTTACGTGCTTTATAAGGTGCAGTAAGATTGCAGTCTTAGGGTGCCACCTAGTGATAATGCTAAATTACTGCAGAAAGCCAAAACCAGGCACTATTCAATGCAAGGGGAGCGCTCCACGAGACAAAATTTCATGTTGCTCTAGCACCAGAAATTCCTACACCAATGTTGATCTCACATGTATTCTACAGCACCACCTATTTTGTGTGATTTGTTTCATTTAGATCGAAGCTAGTGTTGGGTGGTCGCTTACAACCTTATCAGATGTAAGTACTAGTGCAAGAAGCAAAAATTGGCAAAGTAGCGCCTAGATTACTTACTGGCACTTCATGATTTTAATTCTTTCTTTCAGCTGTTCTTACTTTTCAACCATCCTCTCTCCCGGTGCCGTTGTTAGTTTCAATGGATGTTGAAAGTCATCACAGATTTGTTATGTGTAGAACACTCATTCAGTTTTAAGACTCCTCAAAGTGCTAAAAAGCACGTGATAGATGTGAAGCAAAGTCCGGGAGACAGCTGAGCAGGTGACAGAACCGAGGGAATGACGGAGGCGCCTTGAACGCTTCTTTTGATGGAGGGTTCCAGGTGTGGGAGAGAATTAAGAAAGATAATGTAAGGTTTTGCGGTGTGTCTGTCATAGGGAATGTTTTCAGCTCATCTGATGTACTTAAAAACATGAAAAAGGGTCTGCGTAATGAGGTCACAGGTGAGTCCTCGAGTCGCTCAGTGTTGTTTGAAGGAGTGAGGCCCAGCTCTACACTTAGGAGCTTATTTATGAGAGCTTTGTGTTATGTTTGCACCATGCAACGTGGTATATGCGTGACACAAGCCTCTAAGTCACACTTTTTTGAAGCCATGCAAAGCCATTTTGCGTGGAATTGAGTGACTTCAAAAATCAGGAGTAACACAACACAGCGCAAATCGCTGCGTTGCATTACTCTGCCCCGATAAGGCATTCCATGGGTGCTCCCATGCAACTCACATGGTTTTTGACGCATTCCCAGATTTAGAAGACCTCGTAAACCTGGGAATGCGCCAAAAAGATATGTCTCCGCAGGAGAGGCGCCTCTTTCTATCTGTGCTGCATTGTGCAGCACTCATAGAAAGGGGAAAAAGCCTCTCAGGATTGTTTTTATGCAGGAAGGTGTCCCTTCCTGCAGAAAATCATTCTTGCATGCAGCGCAGGCACCCTTGCACCATGGTGGAAGGATACTGCGTGGGCACTGGACAGCCATTTGCCGGAAGGGCAGGGGAAAGTCAGAAATGCCCCTGTGCCTGAAAAACAGCGCCTTCCTGCACTGGCGCTGTCACAGCGCTACGCAGCAAGGTGACGTGCTTCAATGCACTGCGTGACTTGACCATAAATATGGCCGTAGAGCCTTTCCTCTCCCTTCTCATCGGCGCCCCTTTGATCTTTGAACAGAGTCTCTCCCACCCATCCCTGACTCCTGGCTCTCTCATTTTCCCGGCTGAGGCCTCTGTTTATGTGTTTTCCTCTCTCTGGCTAGACACGTCTGTGGGTGTGAGTTTCCGCCTCCCGGTCGCAGACCCCAGAGCTGCTCTGAAAGGGGGGGCAGGTGCACACGGGGAGGGGGCACCCCTGAGGTCTGTTAAACAAATAGAAACCAGAGTGACAGTGTCAGGGACTCCATGTGCGAAGTGGATCAGAGGGAACCCGAGACGGGTGGGAGCAGACGTGAGAGGTAGCGCCGAGAAGAGCCTAGTCTGGCCCTAGGAGCTGCCGAGGGGGCGAGGAAATCAGACGTATCTATTCACGCTGATGCGAAACGCAGCGTGCAAATGACAAAGACAGAGGCGGACATTTAAGAAGCAGATTTTATGTCCAGACACAGGAGGTGTCAACTGAGGCGCACATTTATATATTCGTCTCCCTTGGAAAGCACAATTCCTGATGTCAAATATTTCCAAGAACCCTCTACCCCCCCTTTGGATGTCGCTAAAGAGAGGCCACGGACTGACTGAGCAAGACGTGGGCCGGGAGCAGAAAATCGACCTCAGCGCCGAAATAAAAACTGCCCCTCACCACTATTAGGAAACCAGGCAGCTAAAAGTGGCCACATTTACACACTGGGGCAGCGCTGAATTTGGAAAGACGCTCTGAGTAGTTTTTGGCGGAGTCTGTTTTCTGCAGATAATGTTTGTGGTAATACGGAAACATTTACAATAAAAACCGGCCCTGGAGACCATAACACAGGCTCACAAACAGACAAAAACTGCCCACACACTGACCTGTCAGACCAGCCCGTCGGGCGCTGCCCGGTGACCCTACCGGTCAGTCCCACCCTGGACCTGAGCTTTGTGAGAGGGTCTCACTGCTTGTGTAAGAGGTCGAAGAATGTGTAAACCTGGCACTGGTGAACAGTATGAGGAGCTCAGAGTGGGGCATTGTGAGGGGCGGGCACTGGTGAACAGTGAGAAGAGCTTAGGGTGGGGCAGTGTGAGAGGCTGGCACAGGTGATCAGTATGAGGAGCTCAGAGTGAGGCAGTGTGAGGGGCTGGCACTGGTGAACAGTGAGAGGAGCTCAGAGTGGGGCAGTGTGAGAGGCTGGCACAGGTGATCAGTATGAGGAGCTCAGAGTGAGGCAGTGTGAGGAGCTGGCACAGGGAACAGTATTGGGAGCTCAGAGTGGGGCAGTGTGAGGAGCTGGCACTGGTGAACACTGAGAGGAGCTCAGAGTTCAGAGTGGGGTAGTGTGAGGAGCTGGCACTAGTGAACAGTATTGGGAGCTCAGAGTGGGGCAGTGTGAGGAGTTCAGAGTGGTGGCAGTGTGAGGAGCTGGCACTGGTGAACAGTGAGAGGAGTTCAGAGTGGGGCAGTGTGAGAGGCTGGCACAGGTGATCAGTATGAGGAGCTCAGAGTGAGGCAGTGTGAGGAGCTGGCACTAGTGAACAGTATTGGGAGCTCAGAGTGGGGCAGTGTGAGGAGTTCAGAGTGGTGGCAGTGTGAGGAGCTGGCACTGGTGAACAGTGAGAGGAGCTCAGAGTTCAGAGTGGGGTAGTGTGAGGAGCTGGCACTAGTGAACAGTATTGGGAGCTCAGAGTGGGGCAGTGTGAGGAGCTGGCACAGGGAACAGTGAGAGGAGTTCAGAGTGGGGCAGTGTGAGGAGCTGGCACTGGTGAACAGTGAGAGGAGCTCAGAGTTCAGAGTGGGGTAGTGTGAGGAGCTGGCACTAGTGAACAGTATGGGGAGCTCAGAGTGGGGGCAGAGTGAGGGCTGGTACTGATGAACCATGTAAGGAGCTCAGAGTGGGGCAGTGTGAGAGGCTGGCACTGCTGAATTGTGTGAGGAGCTCAGAGTGCTGGCAGTGTGAGAGGCTGGCACTGGTGAGCAGTATGAGAAGATCATAGTGGGGCAGAGTGAGGGGCTGGCACTGGTGAACCATCTGAGGATTTCAGAATGAGGCAATGTGAGGGGCTGGCACTGCTGAACCGTGTGAGGAGTTCAGCGTGAGGCAATGTGAGAGGATGGCATTGGTGAACAGAATGAGAAGCTCAGAGTGGTGGCAGTGTGAGAAACTGGGACTGGTGAACAGTGAGAGGAGCTCAGAGTGAGGCAGTGTGAGGTGCTAGAACTGGTGAATAATATAAGGAGCTCAGAGTGAGGCAGTGTGAGAGGATGGCACTGGTGAACAGTGAGAGGAGCTCAGAGCGGGGCAGTGTGAGTGGCTGGCACTGGTGAACAGTGAGAAGAGCTTAGGGTGGCGCAGTGTGAGAAGCTGGAACTGGTGAACAATATGAGGAGCTCAGAGTGGGGCAGTGTGAGGGGCAGGCACTGGTGAACAATATGGGGAGCTCCGAGTGAGGCAGTGTGAGGGGCTGGCACTAATGAATAGTGGGAGGAGCTCAGAGTGGTAGCAGTGTAGAGACTGGGACTGGCAAACATTAAGAGGAACTCAGAGTGGGGCAGTGTGAGAAGCTGGCACTGGTGAACAGTGAGAGGAGCTGAGAATGGGGCAGTGTGAGGGGTTGTGGAAGCTTGCAGTGGTATGTGTGAAGCGTGCAGTGGTGGGCAGTGCCACAGCAGGCATTGAGGCAGTGTCAAAAGTTGTTACTGCTGGGCCATGGGAGAAGTTCACACTTATAGTGCATGTAACTGGTACTAGTGGGCAGCATGAGGAGATGGTACTTTTGGGCAGTTTT
Source organism: Pleurodeles waltl (assembly GCF_031143425.1). Taxonomy (NCBI): domain Eukaryota; kingdom Metazoa; phylum Chordata; class Amphibia; order Caudata; family Salamandridae; genus Pleurodeles; species Pleurodeles waltl. Next base: position 22,469,595 of record NC_090448.1, on the reverse strand, counting down.
TTCAGTTTACACTGGTGGGTGATATGAAACTCACAAACAACTAAATGTGAGCCTGTAGCACACAGGAATCATACTCCCTGTATAAATGTGAGGTGCATTGTAATACAATGACGTGTATCTTGAACATAAACTGCAAGAGTTGAGGGGGCCGATTTCCTGACGTGTCACGCAACGCAGCACAGCAGGGAAAAATGCAGCGCTGTGAGACAGGGAGAGAGTAGGAGAGCGTCCTACCTACAAAGATATGGCATGCTCCTCCCCGCTCCCTGTCGCCAGCGCAGAATTTTGCTGCCGAGCACCATGCACACGTTTGTGTCATGGTGCAAGGGTGTGTGCCTGAGGCAAGCATAGCTTTTGTACTGGAAGGTTTCCCTTCCAGTACAAAATACCATGCCTAAACAACTTTTAAAACCTTTCCTACTTTGTATGTGTGCTGTACAGTGCAGCACGCATGAAAAGTCAAAAAAGAAAGGCGATTAAAACATTTCTCCTTTTAATGCCTGCTTTCAAATGACTTCATTTTTTACACAAAAGCCTGTCTCACATTTTTGGTAGACATGGTTTTGCATCAAAAAGCATGGGTGGTTGCATGGGGACACCCATGTAACGCCCCCTTCATGCTAAGTAACGCAAAGTAGTGCTTCTCACTACTTTATGCTACTTTAAGGCAATGTCCCTCGCAAAACAAATTTTGCGCTGGAAAGTAAATAATAAATTATTGTGCTGGTTTGTGTCACTTTTGTGATGCAAACACAGTGCAAAATGTTGGCAAATCTGTCCGGAAGAGTCAATGCGCTGGGCTTTGTCACACAGATGGGCCACACACATGGATTACCTACTGGTGATCTCTTTGCTCATATTCTTTTCTTTCTCACCCCAGTCCTCACAGGACAGGCACAGCGCTACCTAACAACATTTGTTTTTAAAATACAAGCTCCAGCCAAGGGAAGACCCACTTCAGTGTGCAACATTCATCACAGCTCCTGTATTTTTATTACTCCACTCTATGACACTCCACTCTATAACAATCCACTCTACTCTAAAACACTCCACTAGCACTTTATCCTATGTCACTTGATGCCACTCTATTCTACTACACTCTACGCCACTCTATGTCACTTCACTCTAGGCTACTCTACTCCACTTCACTCTATGACACTCCACCTTACGACACTCCACTCCGGAACCCTCTACCCTGCTCCACTCTATGACACGTCAATATATGCCACCCCAATCCACGACACCCTATGCCACTTCACAACACTCCATGCCATTTTACTCAACTCTACACAACTCCACGCTTCACCACTCTACTCTATGATACTTTACTCCACTCTTCGCTACACCACTCCACTTTCCTCCACTTCACTCCACTCTACAACACTTTACTCCTATCTATGCCCCACGACTCTAAGACATTCCACTTTGTGCACCTCTACTCTATAGCACTCCATTCTACTCCACTCTACAACACAACACTCTAAAATACTCCACTCCATGGCACCCCACTATACAACACTCCTTGCCAACCCACTCTATCCCACTCCACTCTAGGACCCTCCACTCTATTCTATGACACTCCACTCTACTCTAAATCACTCTATGCAACTCTACTCTACTGCATGCCACTCTAGGCCATTTCACCCTAGGCAACTCTACTCCACGACACTCCACTGTATTCCACAACACTCTATGTCGCTCCACTGTACGACATTTCACGAAATGCCTCTCGACTCTACAACACTTCATTCTACAACACTATGGGCCTGATTACAACTTTGGAGGAGGTGTTAATCCGTCCCAAATGTGACGGATATACCACCAGCAGTATTACGAGTTCCATAGGATATAATGGACTCGTAATACGGCTGGTGGTATATCTGTCACTTTACCGTCACTTTTGGGACGGATTAACACCTCCTCCAAAGTTGTAATCAGGCCCTATATGCCACTCTACACCACTCCATTCTACGACACTCCATTCCATGTTGCTCGACTCTACTCCACTCCCTGCTGCACTATTCCATTTTATAAAACCTTACTCCACTCTACGCTACACAACTCCACTCAACAATATTTTACTTCACTCGATTCTATGCCACTCTCTGACACTGTACTCTACACCCCTGACGTCTACGATACTCCAATCCACTCTATGACACTTTACTCTATGACGTTTTATTACACTCCACTCGACAACACTTTACTCCACTCCATGACACATTACTCTATGACCCTTTATTACACTCCACTCGACTAATCTCTACTCCACTCTATGACACTCTATGCCACTACACTCCAGGCCACTCTACTCCACTCTATGCCACTTCACTCTGCACCACTCCACTCTACAGCACTCCACCACACCACTCTACAATACTCCACTTTATGTCACTTTACTCCCCTCTAGTGTATGCCACAATGCGCTATGACATGTCACTCTACACCAGTGGTTCTCAAACTTGTTAATGCTGCGCCCCACCCCCCCCCAGTGGGGAAAATAAAATCTCCGGGCCCCCCTCATAATTTTCCATAATTATTATATTAAGTTGGCTATGTTTAAATATGTCTAGACTTATTAAACATTGCAGTTAAGTTCTGTTACCTTTTTAAAAATGCAAAAAAAATATTTCTGCTTAAAAAAAGAAGTGTTATCTGCATAATGCCTCTTTTGGCTAGAGCCTGGTTGCTCCCCTGGCATCACTTGAGGCCCCCCTAGGGGGGTCCGGCCCACCCCCCAGTTTGAAGACCCCGGCTCTACACGTTTTACACATAGAGAGAGACAATGAAGATTCCAGTCCCCATGCTACCTCCCTGAATCAAAAGCCAGGTATGGGGGATCTAGCGAATGAGCCATCAGGGTCTGTCCAACTTGTAATAAGATCACTCCTTTCCGTGATCTAGTTAAAGATTCAGTGTGGTTGTGATAACTGTGTCTTGGGGACCTATTAGAGGGGTTCCTCCTTACGGGATAGGTGGTCTCACACACATTATAGTATCATGCTTCATCATTTGACCACCTATCCCCACCCAGGTAGGATAATACCACCTGGTCGGACTCGACCTCTTGGTTAAATGAACCCCGAGAAGGTGCTGAAATGATATTTCTCTGGATAATGTAGGGATCCAGTTCTATGAACCTAGCAGATCACCAGTGTGGCTCACACCCTTTCTTGATGGTGTCTGTTGGTAAAAATAAAAACAAAGTCTGCACACTATTGGGTATGATGACTCACAATGTCACTAATCCTACTGGCCAACCTGTTTCTGCCCACTCATCTAGCCATTACTGGTCTGGGGCATTCGTCAGGGCCTGGGATCCCTCGTGAGTCTAGTGTGGGTGGTGAGAGTGCCTCTCCTAAACTAATGGTGACTGGCTCATACAGAACACACTCTGGGCCTACCTGAGTAATAACTCAAATATGGGAGGCCTAAGGAGAAAAATGGAGGAGGAAAAATAAAAAATAATTATTAAAACACAGCATGCACTGAGGCTATGTACGTGAGAATAATCACAGCAAACTACTGCACACATAGATCCCTACATTAGCCAGAGAAATATAATTTCAGCATTCCTTCGGCATTCATTTAACCACAAGGTTGAGCCCGCCCAGGTGCTATTATTCTACCTGGGTGGGGATAGATAGTCAAATGATAAAGCATGACACTAAAATATGTGTGTGACCACCTATTCCGCAAGGAGGAACCCCTCTAATAGGTCCCCAGACACAGTTATCATAACTATACTGCATTATTAACTATAACTGTACACCACTCCACTCTAATCTGAGATTTTACTCTAATCTGTGCCAATCCATTCTATGACACTCTACTTCACTCTACTTCACTCTACAACACTCTACTCCACTCTATGACACTCAACACCACTATATGCCACTCAACTGCAATTTCCCATACACCACTCCATGCCACTTTACTCCCCTCTACGCCACTCCACTCTCCAACACTCCACTCTACGACACCCCACTCCACTCTACAACACTCCACTCCACTCTAAACTATGTCAATCTATGCCACTCTACTCTACTACACTCTACACTACTCTATGTCATTTCACTCTAGGCCCCTTTTCTCCATTCCACCTTACGACACCATACCACTCTATGACACCCTATGCTACTCTACGACACTCCATGTCAATTTCTCCCATTCTACACAACTCCATGCTACACCACTCCACTCTATGATGCTTTACTCCACTCTACACTATGCCACTTCACTTTGCTCCACTTCACTCAACTCTATGACACTTTACTCCTCTCAATGCTATGCCCTCTACGGCACTTCACTCTACACTCCTCCACTTTCCACCACTCCACTCTATGACACTTTACAACACTCCACTCCATTCTGTGCTACTCTAGATTGCTTCACTCTACTCCACTCTATAACACAACACTTCAAAACACTCCAGTCTATGACTCCACTATACAACACTCCATGCCACTCACTCTATCCCACTCCACTCTATGACCCTCCACTCTACAACACTCCATTCCACTCAACGTCACTCTAAGCCACTCTACTCTACTCTTCTCCATGCCACTCTAGGTCACTTCACCCTTGGCCACTCCACAACACTCTACACTATGATGCTCTACTACACTACACTCTATGACACTCTATGCCACTCTACACCACTATACATCACTCCACTCTCTGACACTCTGTGCCACTCTGTGCCACTTCACTCTATGCCAATCTACTCCACTCTATGCCACTTCACTCTGTGCCACTCCACTCTACGTTACACCACCACACTACTCCACTCTATGCCACTCCATTCTTGACACTCCACTTTACACCACTTCACTGTACTCCGACTCTTTACTCTGATCTACACACTTCCACTCTACAATACTCCATTGCATGACACTATACTTTACGACACTCTACTTCACTCTATGACACTCATTTCAACTCTATGCCAGTCCACTCTACAACTCTCCACTCCGCTCTATGCAATTTCCTCTACCCACTCCTTGCCACTTTACTCCCCTCTAGGCCACTCCAGTCAACAACACTCCACTCTATGACACTCCACTCCACTCTACGTACCTCCACTCTATGATATGTCATTCTGTGCCACTCTACTCTACTACACTCTACGACACTCCATGCCACTTTGCTTCACTCTACTCCACTTTAGTTCCCTCTATGCTACGCCACTCCACTCTACAACAGTGGACTTCATTCTTTGCAATGCCACTCTATGATATTGTACTCTATACCCACTCCACTCTATGACGCTCTACTTTATGATGCTCTACAACACTCCACTCTACAACACTCTACTCCACTCTATGCCACTATAAGTCACTCCACTCTATACCACTTCACTCTAGGCCACTCTACTCTACTCTGCACTGCTTGACTCTATGCCATTTCACTCTACGCCACTCCACTCTCTGACACTTCACTCTACGCCACTCCACCCTACTCTATGACACTCTACTTTATGACACTTTACTATATGGCACTCTACTCCACTCTATGACACTGTTCTCCACTCTACATCACTCAACCCTACAACACCTGGATTCAACTGTGCAATTTCCTCTACGCCACTCCATGCCACTTTTCTCCCCTCTATGCCACTCCACTCAACAATATACCACTGTATGACACCCTACTCTGTGACACTCCACAACTCTCTACTCTGCTCTATGTCATTCCACTCTATGCAGCTCTTCTCCACTCTATTCCACTACTCCACTTGACAGTACTCCACTCCATGCCACTCTACTCTACAACACCCTACACCACTCCACTCTACAACACTCTACTTCACTCTGTGCTCCTCCACTCTAGGCCCCCAACTCTATGGCTCTTTACTCCACTCTATGCCACACCAAAGCACTCTATACCACTCAACTCTATGGCCCTTTACTCCACTCCATGCTAGGCCACTCCACTCTATGCCACTACACTGCACAACATTATAATCCACTCTATGTCACTTTACTCCACCCTACTCCACTCTACACAACTCCCTCTATGCCACTTTATTCCACTCCATGCCACACTACTCTACAACACCCTACATAACTCCACTCTACGACACTCAACTTCACTCTGTGGCCCTCCACTCTAGCCCCCCAACTCTATGGCACTTTACTCCACTCTATACCACATCACTGCACTATGCACCACTCACCTCTATGGCCCTTTACTCCACTCTATGCTAGGCCACTCCACTCTACGCCACTACACTGTACAACATTATAATCCACTCTATGCCACTATATGAAACACTAAACTCTATGCCACTTTACTCAACCCTACTCCACTCTACACAACTTCCTCTATGCCACTTCATTCCACACTATGCCACACTGCTCTACAAGACTCTATGCTACTCTACTCTACTCCGCTCAACTCCACTTCACTCAGTTCCACCCCACTCTATACCACTTCATTCTTCTTCACTCTATTCCATTCTTGACCACTCTACCCTATGACAGTCCACTTCATGATACTCTCCTCTATGCCCCTAACATTTATCTATGCTGAACAGCAGCCACACTGGTGTGAAACACATTGTCAAAGTCAGTAGCTCTTCTATAAGTGTGACCTATTGGATTTGCCATGCTTGTTTATTTCTTGATCACAAACCTGTTCACCTAGTCTTTTAGGGCTGATTCCTAAAGCCATTTGCTCATTAAAGGCCAATTCAGTTACATAAATGGCATGACTGTGTTTATTCATTTTTGGAATTACCAAAATAAAATATCAGTTTCCACTCATAAATTGATTAGTCACACATAAAACGACAGTACTCTGTTGTTCCCGTGGGAGTAAATCTGCTCTCTGGGGTGCTCCTTGTGGAGATTCCATGAAAGGTTGGTGAACATCCACACACTAGTGAGATGTTTGGAATTTACACACTTTTTCAAAGCCCAGGCCTATCCTGGAATGGTTCGACAGGTACTCCTGTTAGTTAGGTGTAAATCCCTATTCAGGGTTAGAATGGGCAGAAACACACACAAAATCTTTCACGTATCTATTACCTGGTGAGAAGAGATTTGTTTAACAGGAAGACTACCTACTTTACAGAGAAAAAGGAAACCAAAATGTTAGCAAGTGCAACTGCCCTTTACAATTTGTTTACACAAAGGTTACTGTCTGCCAACAACATTTTCATATGTATAAAGGTTTATGATTATTAGTACTCCTGAAATTCTGTGATTATTGCACCCTCTGATGAGGGATCCTGGAGTCTTCGCTCAAAATTCATGAGGTTTCGCCTCCAGTTCATTCCAATTGTGATCTAAGAGCAGGATGGCAGAAGGATAACACTAGGAATTTAAGTGGGCCGGGTCCCTCCGGGTCTCAGACCCGGTAGTAATTAAAAACATACATTAAACAGGTCCCTATCGAGCCCTATATTCGTGTCCTTAACCTGGTAAAGATGCTTATACATTTTTGAACAATGACTGTAAAACACTATGAGGTAATCCATGTCAGCAATTTAGTTCCCTTTATATTTCGTGCTTCATTTAATCTTGCATTCTCGTAGAGTGTTTGATAATTCAGGGATGCTGTGTTTTTGTTAGGCCCGGGCGAAATTGTAGCTCTGCAAGTGGAATTGGAGAATTCAGGTGACTCCACCTTACTCTAGTAACAAGAAGTTCCTGCCAAACTCTGAGAATTGCCAGGTGGTGGAATTTTTTCCCATTTAAAGTAAGACTTCAGATTGTGAGCTGGTGAAGAGAGCGAGATTTGGCATCGCCTAGCATGATTTCAGGTTCCTAGGAGGACTTCTGGCGAGATTTTACGAACGTGGGTGGTTACGCTCGGAAGGCTGCATCTGAGTAGATTTTCTAATTGAGTGGAAGCAAAATCAACACAAAAATAGCATGGTGCTATTTGCACTGATTTTTCGGGTGGAAAGCTCTAACGCAACTAAAAGTGGAGCGTGAGCGGTGGGACATGCACTTTCCACCCACTGACGGAACTCTGCAAAATCTCGCAAAGCTTTTATGTAACTCTGTGTGATTCTGCAGAGTGAAATTCCACAAGTTCTGCCCAGGCCTAGATTTTGCATTTTTTGTGTGTAGCACTTTACTCTTGTAAAGCGCATACCTTGAACTCAGTTGCCTCCAGGTGCCTCAGCTGAGATTTTTGGTGTGAAGGCTGAAAAAAGTGAGTTTCTCACTGTGCCTGTCAGAGGGTCAAAAAGGTGTTCAGAACACACTCATCCGAACCTTTGCCGTTTTAAAGAGTGCATCGGGCAAAGGTCACGTAGTCCAGTGGCACTTGCAATTCTGTGTGATGGAGGAACACAGTTGCCACAATATTGACACGTAAATGTAAAAGAAAATGCAGTGCTTACAGGTGACAGGATGTGTTGAGTGTCTTGGGGTGGTGAAGTGAAGGAGATGCACAAAAGGAGACAGGAGACAGTGAAAAGAGGGTGGGGAAAAGGAAAGAAACTAAATATAAGTGTAGGAGAGCATCAGTAATAGAGGAACACACGTGTCTTTGTTATAGTGGTTTATTAAAGTAAAGAAGAGTTTGACAGTCTCTTAACCGTTTTTTCCTTGGTGTGTCTTGGCTCTTTGTCTTTGCCTTCTCCTTTAAACTTCAAGCTTTTCTCCTCTTTTTGTTCTTCTCTTATCCAGGGGCCAACTCAGGAGGAGCATGTAAAGAAAAGAAGAACACAGGGGTTGGTACGTATGTTCCCTTTTTGTTCTATGCTCCTTTTCTTTTCTTGTTGTCTCTTACTTTCTCTCTACCTTTTCTTTTCTGGTGGTGCTGGTCTTTCTTTGCTTTTCTCTCTGCTACACTTCTATTCCTGTAAGTTTCTTAACTTCCTGTTGTGCTTCTTTCTCTTTCTCTTCTCTTTTCGCTTTTCTTTCTGTCTTGCTTTCGTTTTCCTTTCTTTACTATATTTTCCTGTTCTGCTCTTTATTGTTTGTCTTCTTTTAATGTTCTCAAATATAAAAAAAAAAATGACTTATGTATATTTCTAAATGAATAAAGATGTTAAGCCATAATTCCACTGTTTCTGGTGTCTCCTTATTTTTCCCTTTTATTCTGTTTTGTGGCTGCTATATAACTATATACTGTGTCTCAGTATAACTAAAAACAACCTTCTGGTTAGAATAACGACAAAAGAAATAAAACCAATTCAGACCTCGTTACGGTCTTTTATCTGGGGCCGGTTTTAGCGTTTTAAGAGAATACCGGAGAATAAAACAGAACAAAGCAAAAATGAAAAAAACATCCTTTTTCTCGCACGCCCCCCTTCCGTACCTGGTTAGACCATGCTCTCCTAGAGCGTTGCCAGCTTCCGCGTGTTGCTGCCTCCTAGTCGCCCGGTCAGCTGTGCCGCATTCGTGTGGAATCCTCGTCGCCCCACTTCGCGGTCGGCCAGTCCATCTTCCTCGGTTCCTGCGATGACTACATCGGCTGCGGCGGCCCCCTCCTCCTTGATCTCCCGGGCTTTAAGAAACCCTGCAGTATCTGGTGTTTCTTCGATCCTTCGTCCCCTGGAAAGGTCTTCCGGGTTGGATAATACGGCACCGGAAGTCCCCCCGGGGCTGTCGGCCTCCGTGGACGTACCCCCGGTGCATCTGCGGGTTGCGTCTACAGAGGACGCCCGCTACAATAAGAAAAAATGGTGTGCATGTCTAACACAGAATGAACAAAGCGGGAGTGATTGAGACTAGGCCAGGGTGAAGTTTTAATGACACAGGAGTCATCAGGGTAATTTCATTAACTACGCATTACTCTTGTGATGCAAAATTACAGAAATTATGCAATTAGGCCAGCTTGGGTCATTCAGAGTAATTTAGGGCAAAAAACATACCGCAGGCGCACAGGAACAACGATCTAAGAGAGCGCGAACAGCTGCTGGCTGCTGCTGTTCGTGTCCTGTAGCATTTATTGCTATTTTTTAAGTGCAAAATGCATCCTTGGGCTCATTTTGTAAATAGTGTTAAATGCTTGATTAGACTTCCCATGTAATTATGCACAATTACAAGTAATTTAGCTGTAATTATGAGTAATTACAGTAGAGAGAATTACGCCATTTGCATCCCCCCCCCCAATTGAGACCACCGATTCTGGCTACCACTACCCTTTACACCGGCCTCAGTAATGTTTAATTCCAGCTTCACAATTTCCGAATTGAAACATTTTCAATATTTATTAATTACAATAAAATCACAGTCATTCATTTATTCTAAAGAGCTAACAACCATTGACAAAGCCAATAGTACTGACTGTTTTTAGGTGTATGTCAGTGGTTGTGTTATGCATAGATGCAATAATGGAATGGTCGGATGAAGCACCAAAATACTGGTCAGGTGGCACTCTATGGAATCACTGAAATTTATCTGTATTTAAGCCACACCCTAATTTCAGAGGCTGCACCTCTTTTAGAGTCCCTCCCACTTTTTCACCCCACTTAAATTCCTGGATAACAAATCTGTTTGCAATGCCGTAGATTTGTGGTGACACACTCAATTCCATTACACATAAGATTTGTAAATACCCACAGTTATTAAGAGGTCGTAGATCTACTTGAGGCCAGTTTTCATAGACTCAGGATTTCCAATATCAATCATGCAATTAGGCATTGTGTAAAAAGAGATGAGTAGTTGATTTGTCATTTGGTCAAATTTATGGGCAGGTTTCTGTCACTGTTGGAGTCAGCTACTCTAGCTTTACACTTCACATCCTCTAATAGTGTAAATGTAGATTATCTTTTCTTATTTTAAATTAAAACAGGGCTGTAACTAGCACATTTTGTTAGGCTGGTCTGTGGCAAAAAAAAAAAAAAACTTGATTTTATTGTCAAATTAGTTTTTCATTTTGTTCTTGATAGTGTAATAATTTTAAATACACTACAATAAAATCTATTTCATTTGAACACTCAATGGGAGTACATTTATGATTTTTGGTGCATTGTGCCTACTATTGGGTTGGACAAATAATCTGCTTAGAGGGACCGCTACATTTTCTGAGTCGCATATACAGCTCTCATAGATTCCCCATGAGTACCGCACTATCCTGTTTGCTGATTTATAGCACTGGGGATGGCAACTAATACTTAGAATACACTGGTTTATAGTCCTGAGGACTATATATAACATTTAAAATACAGTTGTTTATAATAGCGATAAATTAAATTTCATTTATTTATTTGCACATACTCAGTACCAGGAATAAAGGTAAAACGTAATTTCTCGGGGAGGGCGTCAATCAGTCATTGCACACAGTTTATGCATACCATCCGTAGCAGTAAAAATACATCTAACAAGTACACTATGTACCATTCAATAGTTCTTGATTCTGATAGTACTCTTTATTAATCTCCGAAACTACACATAATACTGGTTTATAGCATTGGAAAATGTATTTCTCACTTGGAATGCACAGTTTTTCAGTATTGGAGATTATATTTAATGCTTAGAATACACTGAGTAGGTAGAGCCTAGACAGAGCTTGCACTGTCTCTTAGTGACCTGTTGTATATGCCTTGTGGGGTTCATCTCGTTCCATTGCTTTTCATTTGTCTATGTCAGTCTCCCTTAAAAATCCTTGCTTGCTAATGAGCACTCCTTCCTCTTTGTCCCTCCTTTTTGTCTTTTGTTTCCTCCCTCGGAGCACTAGCCAAGTATTGTATCCTTATGCTTTGTTTGTTTTTCTGTTCATTTGAGGGACTATTTTATTCTTCCTTTCCTGCCCGTGTTTGTTGTTGCCTGTTTTTTGGGTCACTTACTCCGCGGCTGCCGCATTTCAATGTAATCGAGCACTTCCCTTAAAAGTGTTGTTGTATTTTGTTTATGCTTTTTCAGCGACGGCTCATGCTTCATGGGCCCACACTTCATGCAATGTTCTTTTAATTTATTTATGCTTTTTGGGGTTGAAATCTTGTTTCGTTTCTAGTGTAGCACTCCATAAGAGTGCATCATTTTCAGACCGTCCCCTCCGGTTCTGCCCCCACCCACTTGCATGTTTTTTTAATTGAGCACAAAATCTGCCCGAAGAGGTCAGTTTAATGTACTTATTGGTAATCAAGCACTTCCGTCAAGTGTTTGTTGTGTTTTGTTTATGCTCTATCAGCGCGGCACATGCTTCATGGACACCACACTTCACACAATGTTCTTTTAATTTATTTATGCATTTTGGGGTTGAAATTGTGGACAAGCACTTCCTACTCATCACGGCACATGCTTCATGGACACCGTGCTTCATTTTATTCCCCCTTTGCGGACACTTTAGGAGGATGTGCCTTGTTTTTGCTTTAATCTTGTTTAGTTTGTAGTGCAGCAATCGATAAGAGTGCATCGTTTTTTAGACCACCTCCTCCAGTGCCACCCACTCGCATTTTTTTTAATATAGCACAAAATCTGTCCGAGTGCTTTACATGACTCCTGTATATGCGATACGAGGTCAGTTTAATTTACTTATTTATTTTTCTGTTGTTGATTGTCCGCACTGCACTGGTGGGCACATTTGAAAGCAAAACAAAAACTGGAAACTCTTTTAATTTTCTATAAAACCAACTCGATGATGTCCGTTTTCTGTGTTGATTCTTAAGGTGGCCGTGGTATGGATGACAAGGTTTGGTTTCTCAGGACCCTTTTCTGTTTCTCTGCTCTGCGCATTGACATCTGGAGGGTGGAATAAAGGGGAAGGCCAGTGACTGGAAGTAACGACTGAAATATGAACCTGGAGTTGCTAGGTAAAGGTTTTTAGGGATGAGATATGAGCGCAGAACACATTCCCTGTGGTGCCAACTTTTTATCATAAAACAAGCCTGTGCCTCCACTGATTGTTCCGTGTTATGGACTGACTTAACTCTCACTCATATCGTGGTAAGTTAGCCGCTATTCGATCTCTCTTGACAAGGTAAACCCACGCAGCACCTTTATTGCTTCCCTTTCTATGCCTTAATGTGTAACATACATAATTCTCATTTCCCCGGTGTGCTGATCCCCTTATCTGTATTTAGGCTTGCTTTTGCCCCGATGCGGAACACATGTGCTCTTCGTCATGTTTTTTATTTGATTTCGGGACTAATAATCTGTGTTTATTTTCCTGTTTTAGTGGAGACAGACCATTATCTTGTTCCCTTCATTCTATTGCCCTTGTGAGGACTATATGCAGCTTACACTGGATAATGTGCTGCATGGCTACATAATTATAGAACCAAAGGTGAGACCTATTGGCTATGCCAATGCTTGTTTATAGCAATGCAGATGAAATATAATATTTAGTACAAACTGCAATGCTTTGTAGCACTGGTCATGGTGCTACTGGACATAATACATCACTCCTGACATGTACAATTGCATCATTAATGGCATCTCAAATGGCATAATTGAAGACATCACTGATGAATTCACTGATAACAGAATAGTACTTTACACCACAGAGTTACTGAGTGTACACATGTGGATCCATAGCATGGAAAAAGTGCAAGCATTGGAGGGAATTGAATTTGCACAACTTGAAATTATATGGTGTGCTGCTTACAAATCATTAAAGTTTTGGATAAACGTAGTACTCCAAGATAAACAAGGTAAAGGCTGAGCACACCTGATGTGGAGTGTAGCGTTATGATTGAAAGTGGGATATGCCTTAAGGCCAAACCTGTTCCAAAAAATCTGTGAGAAAGGCTAAAGCTACTGTTGACAATAGATTATCCACCAGTGTACATTTAGCCAGACACTCATGTTAAATATTTGCAAATCCTATGCAAGAAGGACATTTATAAGGTGTAGATGTTTCCCATACCTTTACTGAAGATTCAGTGTAGGGGTGTTCCCCTTGGATGTAGTTTATCTTCAACTGGAATAGTAAGCATGTCTCTGAGGTTGTATCTCACTGTGCTCATCTCAGGCACACATGTAGTATATTTTTAATAAATTACTGAGGGCCGTCTATCGGGCCTCACAGAAGTAGTCTTTCAGTGTAAAATATATACATGTCAACCTCTGGACTTAAAATTGCATGTCATGTGAGTCATTTAAACAAGGAATCCCACTAAGGTGAATATAAAATTGTCCATAGATGTAGTGCGTTGAATTACCTCAAGCCCCCAAACCATTTATGACTGCGTCACTATGATTGTATGATGTCATCAATGAGGCCATTTGAGAAGTCATTAGGGATGTCTTCTTTGATGGAATTTAACATGTCATAAGGGATGTAACATGTGAGTTCCTAAACTGCGCATGGCGGGGGTGTAAGCTATAGTTAACTTAGTGAACTATAACTGGTGAATGTTGGTGTGTTTTTTTGGTTTGTGAACTTTCGTTTTTGTGTTATTTCAACACCTAACTATGACATCACTTTAACCTTTATTTTTTCAGTAAATTTCAGTTTTTTGTATATTATTCATCCAAGTCCCCCACTGGGCACAGCTTTTGGCCCTGTACAGGGGTGAGTTTCCCGCAGTGCCTGGCCTCTACCCGCATTCTGTGTACAATGCCATGTGGGCTCCCAACACTCTGCAGGACACAGCCTTCAGCCGTGTACAGTGTGGGGTGTCCATAGGGACTGGGCTGTGGCCAGAACCTGTGCCCATCGACCTTTGGCACTCAGCTTCCTGTAGGTAACTCCTCCCCCTCCACGAGGTCACCCAATCCTGTGTAAATTTCTAAAAAAAATGCATACTTTCTGGGTAAAGTTCTGACTTTCTGCCAAACTTGGTGTAATTCCATTCAGGTTTTTTTTCATCTCTTCCTAATGTTCTTATGGAAATTAAGATGGGAAAATGACATTTTAGGACCACACCTTTTCCTAGGTCCCCACTTGACGGACGACTCCAAAACGCTCTAGGAACAAGCTGAGGTAGATGCTTTGTTTTTGAAAAGTTATTAACAAAACAAAAACACTCTTCCTATACAAAAACTGACCTAACTATAACCAGAGAGCGGAGATTGCAACTCTGTACTATATATTACCTAGTTACGACCACCTTTCCATAGGAATTTTTTTTTTTTTGTTTTCCTAATAACTCTGACTCTCTTTGGTGAATCTTCATTTTTTTTAAAGTTGTTCCGCCTCAGCTCTTTCGTGGAACGTTTTGGGGTGATTAGTCAAGTGGGGCCAGAGAAAAAGGGGGGTCCCAAAACAGCTTTTCCACATTAATTTTTCTGTAGGACGTTTAGACACATCTACAGCCCCAACTGCTGAATGGATTTACACCAAATTTGACAGCAAGCTAGATCTTTATCCAGTTCTTTCAGTAATTTAGTGTAAATCTGTTGTATAGTTTTTGAGCAATTAATGCTCATAAACTTTCTATTTCAAGCCGTGAAGGATATGTGGGCTGACAGATCTCATGGTGAGATTTGATTGGCTGCCACCACTTCAACAAGGATGTGGTGGCAGCCATCTCAGGGCTTGGGATTCAGTCCTGGATACTTGCAAAAAAGTTTTTTAAAAACACATGGGATGGTAGGGTTGGGATAGCCTGATGTCTTAGGACTGGTAGTGGGGTCAGAAGGACCCCGTTAGGGCCCAAACATTTAAAAAAAAAAATCTTAACACAAATTTGCAGATGACCTCAAGTCCACAGTAAAATGAAATAAAAGCATTGGCTTCCTCGCTGTTTGGAACTGACCCTCCTCCCCACCCTGGAGTGGGCGAGGACCAGGGGGTGTCACAAAATGTTCTTTTTTGGGGAGGGGGTCACGTACCCCCTTCCCAAGGCTCGAGGAGGTTCTGAGGATCCCATCACTGTGACCATTCCACAAAGTAAGGGGATGGAGGCATGCAACACCCTCCCTGAGCCGTAACAGATTTCCGGGGCCCAAAAAGTTTCGAGAGGAGCTGCACAGTGGCTAACCCCCAGATGCTCAAAGGCCATGTGCGGTGGGGGTTGGCTTTACATATGGTAATAAAATATTACTTCATGCAAAAAAACAAAAACTAGAAATTCACTGCAAAAATAAAGGTTAAGCTGATGTGATAATTACATGAAAATATCAGTTAAAACGTGATGATTTAAACATACATTCACCAGATATCGTTATCTCAAGTAACTATGGGCCCTGTGTACAAAACAATTTTGTGGTCGCAACAGGAGAATTTCACCGTTTGTGACCACAAAATGGCCTTGTACAATGTACCATCCCTATTTTGCGAGTTGGTATCCTGTTCCCGACTCGCAAAATAGGGATTGTGACTCACAATTAGGAAGAGGCGTTCCAAGGCCGTCACTTCCTAATTGTGACTTGCAGGCCCATTTATGATTGTCGGTCACAAAACAATTGCAGTTAACACCAATTTCAAACTGGTGTTAACCCATTCGCAAACGGGACTTCTTCTCTTTTGTAAATGGTAGAAAATCCTGTAATCCTTTAAGGAAAACAAGCTGCATTTAAAACAAAAAACCTGCTTTATTGAAAAAGCAGTCACAGACCCTGTAAGTGTGGCTATTCCCGAGTAGGTTGCAAATTACGACCTTCCTCATGAATATTAATGAGGCAGGTCCTTTGCGACCCATTTGGGAATTGCTAACAATATCTCAGACACTCTTGTACATTACAGATTATGACTTGCAAAAAAATTAGGGGTGTGGTGGTGCTCTGCTACATTGGCGGAGCTAACAGAGTTTTTGAAACTCAGCGCTCCAAGAACGCCACGCCCCAAAAACTCCGCTAGCCCTGCCAGCAGAGCAGAGCTCACCCAGAACTTGCTGCACCCCAGTATGGGCTGCACAGCGCAAGAGTCGACAGACTGCACTTGCACTGTGCAGCCCATAACTGGGCTGCAGCGTGCACCGGAGCAGAGGACAGAGGCTGCTGCACTGAGGAGGACCCCTCGGGAAGACTCAGATAAGCACTCTTCTTTTTTTGTCATTGTTTGTGCACACTGGTGGACAAACAAAGAATAAAACAGCAGCTTTTGCTGCCTACGGCCCTGGCCTGAATTCACTGCAATTAAATGTCACTGCACAAAGGACAGGCCGGTGCACAAGAGGCCTGAAACTACAGTTTTCACTGCCAAAGGCCTCTCCTGAATGCGCCCGATCTCGGAAGCGCTAAGCAGGGTCGGGCCTGGCTGACCAGGCCCGAACCTACTTAGTGCTTTCGAGATTAGATGCATTCAGGACACAGTGGGTCACGGAATTCCACAGAGGTTTTTTTTTAATACTCCGCTGAATTCCAAGGAAGGGGACTCCATGAACTCTGCCCAGGCCTAAACAAAATGCAAATCGCAAGTTGCAATCTGTAATGGTCGTACATCGGGCCCCATAACTTGTGCCCTAAGGTAAGTATAACTTTGGCCCTCGTCATGCACTGTTAACTACCCCAAATATTACATCACTCATGACATCCTCTATGGCATCATTAATAATATCAATGCAACATTTACAAGAAAATTGTTGATGACAAAACTGTGCATGGTGGGGTGCGAGCTAGATGCCTTAGGGCATGAGCACTTTCAGATAAATTACTAAGGAATTAATTAAAACCATACATGCTCCAATGTGATGGATCCCTCTTGCATCTCAGGGCACCTCCTGCTGGCACTGGTCAAGGAGGCAAACAAGGAAACTAAAACATAGCCCGATGTCGGTCACAGTGACCCCCTACTAGCCTGGGCACTGGTGCCACTGCAGCTGCTGCACTATTGTTGGCTTGACTATGGAGAGGCTCCCTTTGCCTTTGTCCCATCTATGGATCTCTTGAACAGCACAAAAGGCCTCCTGCCTACCCAGAAAGAAATTAGTCAGGGACCCACAGATCCACCACTGCACATGCAGTCTCAGGCTATCTTTTCAGTGCCAGAGATACTAACCGTGACTAGGACCACCTAACCTAACGAGGACCACCTCCTCATGTGTCCTGCAGCATTAATTATGATGCTTTTTACTTTTGAAATACAAACAATGAATTTGCTCTCTTTTAGTCATCAACTGCCCTATGTTTGCACTTGTATGGCTGTCTTTGCAAATGAAAAGCTTACATTTCAATTGTATAGTGCAAGTAAGTGTCTACATGTTACTAGGAGCCAGGCAAGGAGCATCTCAGGATCAACAAAGCGAGCCGGGGAGGCGTGGGACCCTTCGCCCCCATCAACTCCACACTGGAGAAATCTGGACCTTGATTCAGAGTGTGTCAGATGCTCTCTCTGGAATGTCTGGAGCTCCTCTCACCTCCAAAAGGACTAAAGTATAGGAGACCTTAGACAACAATGAGCCTAATAAGCAAATGTACATTACTGGGTGGGGGGTCAAAGGTAGAAATAAGGCAAACAACAGTCCAGGGGTTTAACTTTACTATTGAAGCTAAACAGAACATCAAGTGCACAACTTGAGCATGCGACCCCCCAAGGCGGTAAAGTTGAGCACTCCAGGGAAATCAGGGAAATGGTAAGGGGCTAGCACCTCTGAACCCAATAGAGGGCATGATTTAGATATTGGCAGAAGGGTTACTCATATCCAGTCCACTGAAGTCTAAATCCCATTATCTCCTATGGGATTTGGAATTCGGCGGACTGGATATTCGTCACCATTGTGATGGAGTAACCCATCCCCCAATGTCTAAATCAGGCCCAGAATATCTACTAGCAAGTAATAAATCACTGACCAGCCAACACTTTAGTACTTTGCTACCATCACATAATACAATTACTTTGCGTAATAATCAGAGAACTGCAAATAGAATATAAGTAGTAACTAGTAACCACAGTAATCTGTGGGACATTTTAAGCTGTTCCCTATGGACATATCTTCTGTGGTAATTCCCCTTGAGCGGAACCTCAGGTGAGTTGTCTGAGGGAAGCCCTACAGCTTATTCCACCCTTTTGCCCAAAAGTTATTGTTTCAGTCCCAAAAAAGTCATTATTCCTTCCCCAGGCTGGGGTCACAATGAAACAGTACCTCTCTGTTCTTGGTTGCAGTCCTGGCTGGCCAGGCCCGTCGTTTGTCTGTCATTGGTCAGTAGGCCTCACCACTCAAAATGGTATGCGCCATGCAAGGCTCACCTAGTGAGACTCACATATTCTCCCCCAGCCCACCTGGTGGTGTTTGCCGTCCATGGTAGACACACTGGTGTACATCCTGTCGGTTGAGCACTGGCAATGGCAGTATTGGTGGAAGAGTGCCAGTGTGGTTCTCATGTTGCTCTTAGTCTCTAGACTTCTGCTTGTCTTGTCCTTTTTTTCTGGCTCAAATATCAGTGTCCCACATAAACAAGTCTAGGAGCCAACTGTGGTCACAGTGGTAAGTAGCACATCAACCGATGTCCACGTCTGTGAACAGGGCCCACCATCCTCCTTGGCACAATTCAGTCCAGTGCAACTATTGATTGCGGTTGTAAGTTGACCAACACCTCACACTTCAATGTGCTAGCTACAGGAAATGAGGTCACCTACCCAGCACTTTGTTGATCTTCAGGAAGACTGCTCAGTCTCAGGTATGTCCACTGAACTGCACTCGCTACAGGGACACATAGGTCACCTGGACCTCACCTGTCATCTTGAGCTTTGCACAATCCTCTGCAGGGTACCACGGCTGTCAAAAGTCATAACCTCAACTTAATTCGCTGTCTCCTTCTGTAGGCAACATCTCCAATGCTCCTCCTCAAAAAGGTGTTGAGCTCCTTTTCTCAAGGAAAAGTCCAAAGCCAGATTCTCCTGGTAGTTTGTTGAACTTCCCAATGTTCTGACCCTGAGCCTGGCTGGGGGGGTTGGTGGTGGTTATCCCAAACCTACACCGCTGAAGATATTTTGGTCGCCACTGTTGTGGGGCCACATTCTGGTAGTGAAATCTTGCCACACTGGGCGGAAATATTTTGCTCCATCTTTATACTAAAGTTGCAGACAGTAGTTGTGTATTCTGCCAGTCAGCTCAAGGACCAGTTCTGAACCATTTGCTTATTCCACTGACACAGGCCGAACCACAGACTTTGTAGTAACATGCTAGTAGTAGAGCGGGGTAGAGCTAGTAGTCTCGTCTTAGGAGAAAACCAATAAGGCTACAAAGGGAAGGCTGTCCCACTTAGTTACCTGTTAACCTATGAAGGGAATGCAGCCCTTCCAGTGAGCAATGTGCCAGGAAAGGGCCACGGAAACTCCTTATGCTTGAACAAGGCCCTGTCCCCTTTTTTCCACGCCCAAAAGTCTGACCCACCACAAAGGACCCCAGGAATGTCACCTACACAGGCATTCAGAAGAGGAGGATCATGGCATAAATTGCCCCCAGAAAACCCTCCATTTCGCAACTTACGGGTACTGACTACTTGAACTCCTATATACACATCTTAAGTGTGGCGGTAGGGTGAAACGCCCACCTGTGACCCAGAATGGCATTCCCTCTACTACAGACCACATATACTCAGACCAACGTCTATGCACAGCCACATGGGCACAGGGCAGGTTGCAATAGGCAATCCCTCTGTGGCAGCACGTTAGGGAAGCCCATGTCTATTGAGAACATGACTCAATGACCATAGACATGAATGCTGATGAAGGTCACATAACCTATCTAGATTGAAACCAATGCTTAATTTGTAAAAACATAAGTGCCAGGGCCCTCATCATGAGTCCACTACAGCTTGCACCACCCATTGCCCATCCAGCGATGCCAGTGACAGTACAAACACACCTACTAGAGTCACACCCCTACAAGTGTGGCACTTCAGACTATCCCAGTCCTGCAAAGCTAGAAGAATGGCTATAGTGGCAGGTATTAGTCATTTTTAATATATGTTGAATTAATAAACAACTGTTGTTCTGCTCATCTTCAAATTACGCAAAGGGCGCCGCCATGTGGCAGCTGTCATGAGTGCCAGTGTGGACAATTAAGTGCCGAGCACCGGAAACCCCAGCACAAATTAAGCACTGATTGAAATGCAGAACCTGCTGAAAGGACTCCTAATAACACAGACTGCCTTCTGCTCCAAGAGTGTGGGTGGCATGGCTAGAACTAGTGTCAGCAGGTGACCACGGTCTGCAGGTCTTTGCACAGGTGCCAGCAGATAGTGTTTCCTTTGTGCAGCAACTCCACATTTACTACAAGCAGCTGGCACCAAGTACAAACACAGGACTGGAGTGTGAGGCCCAGATAACAAAGGTGCAGTTCATGGAGTGCAGAGGCGGGGAGGCTTTGATGTTCACCCAGGTATGACTGAAGCCAGGATCCTGTAACAATGAAGAGAAGGAGGCGTGGTTGGAGGGCGGGGCCAGCGGGAGGACTGCTCAGGCCTGCAGCCTTGGTGCCAGTCCAGAGAGGAGGGAAATGTTGTGGGACAGAAGTCACCGCCCTAGGTGGGTTCAGCGCAGAACAGATGCAGGAACTAAGGGGGTGATTCTGACCCTGGCGGCCGGGGTCGGCGGGAGCACCGCCAACAGGCTGGCGGTGCTCCTAAGGGCATTCTGACCGCGGTCAGAAACGGAAAACCGGCGGTGTCCCGCCGGTTTTCCGCTGCCCTGAGGAATCCCCCATGGCGGCGCAGCTTGCTGCGCCGCCATGGGGGATTCCGACCCCCTCACCGCCATCCTGTTCCTGGCGGTTTGGACTGCCAGGAACAGGATGGCGGTGAGGGGTGTCGTGGGGCCCCTGGGGGCCCCTGCAGTGCCCATGCCAATGGCATGGGCACTGCAGGGGCCCCCGTAAGAGGGCCCCACAAAGATTTTCAGTGTCTGCCATGCAGACACCGAAAATCGCGACGGGGGCAACTGCACCCGTCGCACCCTTCCCACTCCGCCGGCTCCATTCGGAGCTGGCTTCCTCGTGGGAAGGGGTTTCCCGCTGGGCTGGCGGGCGGCCTTCTGGCGGTCGCCCGCCAGCCCAGCGGGAAACACAGAATAACCGCGGCGGTCTTCTGACCGCGGATTGGTATTCTGGCGGCTCCCGCCGGCACCGCGGTTACCGCGGTCGGCGGGAGTCGGAATGACCCCCTAAGATACAACTTGTGGGGCCCACAGGGGCTTAGCTTCAGGGGGAGTGTTTGAGTTGTTAACCCCCTAATAAATGTATTTTCGGATTAGTAGTTGGGTACAGGTGCTTTCAGTCTGGTACCCTGAGATATCAGTCAGATTTCACCAGGAATGTTCACAGTCAGAAATGTGCACACACTGCCCCCCTCTCTCTGTTTTGAAAGTCCTAAACAATAATGGTTCTTTTACAAAATATTGTGTTTTCTCTCTTAATGCCCCTACTAATCTGTCACCCTTTCCACTGCCCTTTAGGCCCCTCCCAGGCACCCTGCCTGTCATATAATGTATTTAAACATTATATACCAGTATGCTTGGCGGAAAGTCTGAAGTGGCATCCAATAGAGTGGCGTAGAGTACAGTGGCATAGAGTAGTGTAGAGTGGAGTGGCGTAGAGGTGAGTGATGCAGAGGGCAGTGGCGCACAGTAGAGGCAAGTGGCATAGAATCCAGTGGCGTAGAGTGGTGCAGGGTGTAGTAGCATAGAGTGCAGTGCATAGAGTGGAATAGCATGGAGTGGAGTAGTGCAGAGTGCAGTGGCATAGAGTTCAGTACTGCAGAGTGCAGTGGCATAGAGTTCAGTACTGCAGAGTACAGTGGCATAGAGTTCAGTAGCAGAGAGTGCAGTGTTGCAGAGTAGAATGTCAGAGTGCAGTGTTGCAGAGTAGAGTGTCGGAGTGTAGTGTTGCAGAGTAGAGTGTCAGAGTGCAGTACTGCAGAGTACAGTGGCATAGAGTTCAGTAGCAGAGAGTGCTGTTTTGCAGAGTAGAGTGTCAGAGTTCAGTGTTGCAGAGTAGAGTGTCAGAGTGCAGTAGTGCAGAGTACAGTGGCATAGAGTTCAGTGTCAGAGTGCAATGTTGCAGAGTAGAGTGGCACAGAGTTCAGTGGCAGAGTGCAGTGTTGCAGAGTAGAGCGACATAGAGTTTAGTGGTGTAGAGTACAGTGGCATAGAGTTCGGTGGCATAGAGTGCAGTACTGCAGAGTTCAGTGGCATAGAGTTCAGTGGCGGAGAGTGCAGTGTTGCAGATTAGAGTGTCGGGTGCAGTGTTGCAGAGTAGAGTGGCATAGAGTGCAGTGGCATAGAGTGCAGTACTGCAGAGTTCAGTGGCATAGAGTGCAGTGGCATAGAGTGCAGTGGCATAGAGTTCAGTGGCGGAGAGTGCAGTGTTGCAGAGTAGAGTGTCGGAGTGCAGTGTTGCAGAGTAGAGTGTCGGAGTGCAGTGTTACAGAGTAGAGTGGCATAGAGTAGAGTGGCATAGAGTTCAGTGGCATAGAGTTCAGTGGTGCAGAGTGGATTGTTTGGTGGTGACAGTGGCAGCAGACCCTGTGGGTCACTGATTGGGTTAGTGGTGCTCTCTAAACACCCTCCCTGTGATGGCCGCTAGGGGGCTCAAACAATCTGTCCCCTGGTGGAAGAAATAACAACCAAGTAAACCTTCCTATTTACATTTGTTTTTTAGTACAGAACCCGAGGTCAGTCGCAGTTCAGTTCCACAGACTGTGCGGTTCATGTTCTGGATTCGGGGTGCTCTGTACCACAATCATGGAGAAATGGAGGTTCCGGGGCGCTCCGCACCACAACCCGGCAGAAACGTCAGTTCCTTTGCTATTTTCCGTGTCTGTCTGCAGCTGCTGCTCCGTGGCCGGCGGCCACGTCGGGGCGCGGCTGCTGTCATTTCAATACATCAGACCCCCTCCGAGAGAGAGATGTTTTCATGTTTCTGGCAAGACAAACATCCTGCAGCGAGGAACTGATCCATGATCGGCAGACAAATGTTGTCGCTCCGTGAACACCGTCAAACAAACATCTGCACTCTCGTCCAAAGTGAAACAAGGGACAGGGGTAGATAATCCTGCAATGTGTTTGTTGATCTGGAAATAAACGTAACCTTGGCAGCGGAGATATTACACACTGAAGATACTGTGTCTGCCACGAGGGACAGGTCTCAGGGCCACTGATGCACACAGCCTCTGCCACGAGGGACAAGTCTCAGGGCCACGGAAGCGCACACAGCATCTGCCGCGAGGGACAGGTCTCAGGGTCACGGAAGCGCACACAGCCTCTGCCCAAGAGGGACAGATCTCAGTGCCACCAATGCGCACACAGCCTCTGCCACGAAGGACAGGTCTCAGGGCCACCGATGCGCACACAGCCTCTGCCACGAAGGACAGGTCTCAGGGCCACTGATGCGTACACAGCCTCTGCCCAAGAGGGACAGGTCTCAGGGCCACCAATGCCCTCACAGCCTCTGCCCAAGAGGGACAGGTCTCAGGGCCACTGATGCGTACACAGCCTCTGCCCAAGAGGGACAGGTCTCAGGGTCACTGAGGCGCACACAGCCTCTGCCCAAGAGGGACAGGTCTCAGGGCCACCGATGCGCACACAGCCTCTGCCACGAGGGACAGGTCTCAGGGCCACCAATGCGCACACAGCCTCCGCCCAAGAGGGACAGGTCTCAGGGCCACTGATGCGCACACAGCCTCTGCCCAAGAGAGACAGGTCTCAGGGCCACTGATGCGTACACAGCCTCTGCCCAAGAGGGACAGGTCTCAGGGCCACCAATGCGCACACAGCCTCTGCTCAAGAGGGACAGGTCTCAGGGCCACTGAAGCGCACACAGCCTCTGCCACGAAGGACAGGTCTCAGGGCCACTGATGCGTACACAGCCTCTGCCCAAGAGGGACAGGTCTCAGGGCCACTGATGCGCACACAGCCTCTGCCCAAGAGGGACAGGTCTCAGGGCCACCGATGCGCACACAGCCTCTGCCCAAGAGGGACAGGTCTCAGGGCCACCGATGCGCACACAGCCTCTGCCACGAAGGACAGGTCTCAGGGCCACTGATGCGTACACAGCCTCTGCCACGAGGGACAAGTCTCAGGGCCACGGAAGCGCACACAGCATCTGCCGCGAGGGACAGGTCTCAGGGTCACGGAAGCGCACACAGCCTCTGCTGAAGAGGGACAGGTCTCAGTGCCACCAATGCGCACACAGCCTCTGCTCAAGAGGGACAAGTCTCAGGGCCACCGATGCGCACACAGCCTCTGCCACGAAGGACAGGTCTCAGGGCCACTGATGCGTACACAGCCTCTGCCCAAGAGGGACAGGTCTCAGGGCCACCAATGCCCTCACAGCCTCTGCCCAAGAGGGACAGGTCTCAGGGCCACTGATGCGTACACAGCCTCTGCCCAAGAGGGACAGGTCTCAGGGTCACTGAGGCGCACACAGCCTCTGCCCAAGAGGGACAGGTCTCAGGGCCACCGATGCGCACACAGCCTCTGCCACGAGGGACAGGTCTCAGGGCCACCAATGCGCACACAGCCTCCGCCCAAGAGGGACAGGTCTCAGGGCCACTGATGCGCACACAGCCTCTGCCCAAGAGAGACAGGTCTCAGGGACACTGATGCGTACACAGCCTCTGCCCAAAAGGGACAGGTCTCAGGGCCACCAATGCGCACACAGCCTCTGCTCAAGAGGGACAGGTCTCAGGGCCACTGAAGCGCACACAGCCTCTGCCACGAAGGACAGGTCTCAGGGCCACTGATGCGTACACAGCCTCTGCCCAAGAGGGACAGGTCTCAGGGCCACTGATGCGCACACAGCCTCTGCCCAAGAGGGACAGGTCTCAGGGCCACCGATGCGCACACAGCCTCTGCCCAAGAGGGACAGGTCTCAGGGCCACCGATGCGCACACAGCCTCTGCCACGAAGGACAGGTCTCAGGGCCACTGATGCGTACACAGCCTCTGCCCAAGAGGGACAGGTCTCAGGGCCACTGAAGTGCACACAGCCTCTGCCGACTGCCGCGAGGGACAGGTCTCAGGGCCACTGATGCGTACACAGCCTCTGCCACGAGGGACAGGTCTCAGGGCCATCAATGCCCTCACAGCCTCTGCCCAAGAGGGACAGGACTCAGGGCCACTGATGCGCACACAGCCTCTGCCCAAGAGGGACAGGTCTCAGGGCCACTGATGCGTACACAGCCTCTGCCACGAGGGACAGGTCTCAGGGCCACCAATGCCCTCACAGCCTCTGCCCAAGAGGGACAGGTCTCAGGGCCACTGATGCATACACAGCCTCTGCCACGAGGGACAGGTCTCAGGGCCACCAATGCCCTCACAGCCTCTGCCCAAGAGGGACAGGTCTCAGGGCCACTGATGCGTACACAGCCTCTGCCCAAGAGGGGCAGGTCTCAGGGCCACTGAAGTGCACACAGCCTCTGCCGACTGCCGCGAGGGACAGGTCTCAGGGCCACTGATGCGTACACAGCCTCTGCCACGAAGGACATGTCTCAGGGCCACCAATGCGCACACAGCCTCCGCCCAAGAGGGACAGGTCTCAGGGCCACTGATGCGCACACAGCCTCTGCCCAAGAGAGACAGGTCTCAGGGCCACTGATGCGTACACAGCCTCTGCCCAAGAGGGACAGGTCTCAGGGCCACCGATGCGCACACAGCCTCTGCCACGAAGGACAGGTCTCAGGGCCACTGATGCGTACACAGCCTCTGCCCAAGAGGGACAGGTCTCAGGGCCACTGAAGTGCACACAGCCTCTGCCGACTGCCGCGAGGGACAGGTCTCAGGGCCACTGATGCGTACACAGCCTCTGCCACGAGGGACAGGTCTCAGGGCCATCAATGCCCTCACAGCCTCTGCCCAAGAGGGACAGGACTCAGGGCCACTGATGCGCACACAGCCTCTGCCCAAGAGGGACAGGTCTCAGGGCCACTGATGCGTACACAGCCTCTGCCACGAGGGACAGGTCTCAGGGCCACCAATGCCCTCACAGCCTCTGCCCAAGA
This sequence comes from Pleurodeles waltl, assembly GCF_031143425.1. Classification (NCBI taxonomy): domain Eukaryota; kingdom Metazoa; phylum Chordata; class Amphibia; order Caudata; family Salamandridae; genus Pleurodeles; species Pleurodeles waltl. The sequence goes on along the minus strand of NC_090448.1, from coordinate 22,442,867 downwards.
GGGACAGGTCTCAGGGCCACTGATGCATACACAGCCTCTGCCACGAGGGACAGGTCTCAGGGCCACCAATGCCCTCACAGCCTCTGCCCAAGAGGGACAGGTCTCAGGGCCACTGATGCGTACACAGCCTCTGCCCAAGAGGGGCAGGTCTCAGGGCCACTGAAGTGCACACAGCCTCTGCCGACTGCCGCGAGGGACAGGTCTCAGGGCCACTGATGCGTACACAGCCTCTGCCACGAAGGACATGTCTCAGGGCCACCAATGCGCACACAGCCTCCGCCCAAGAGGGACAGGTCTCAGGGCCACTGATGCGCACACAGCCTCTGCCCAAGAGAGACAGGTCTCAGGGCCACTGATGCGTACACAGCCTCTGCCCAAGAGGGACAGGTCTCAGGGCCACTGATGCGCACACAGCCTCTGCCCAAGAGGGACAGGTCTCAGGGCCACCGATGCGCACACAGCCTCTGCCACGAAGGACAGGTCTCAGGGCCACTGATGCGTACACAGCCTCTGCCCAAGAGGGACAGGTCTCAGGGCCACTGAAGTGCACACAGCCTCTGCCGACTGCCGCGAGGGACAGGTCTCAGGGCCACTGATGCGTACACAGCCTCTGCCACGAGGGACAGGTCTCAGGGCCATCAATGCCCTCACAGCCTCAGCCCAAGAGGGACAGGTCTCAGGGCCACTGATGCGCACACAGCCTCTGCCCAAGAGGGACAGGTCTCAGGGCCACTGATGTGTACACAGCCTCTGCCACGAAGGACAGGTCTCAGGGCCACTGATGCGTACACAGCCTCTGCCCAAGAGGGACAGGTCTCAGGGCCACCAATGCCCTCACAGCCTCTGCCCAAGAGGGACAGGTCTCAGGGCCACTGATGCGCACACAGCCTCTGCCCAAGAGGGACAGGTCTCAGAGTCACTGAGGCGCACACAGCCTCTGCCCAAGAGGGACAGGTCTCAGGGCCACCGATGCGCACACAGCCTCTGCCACGAGGGACAGGTCTCAGGGCCACCAATGCGCACACAGCCTCTGCTCAAGAGGGACAGGTCTCAGGGCCACTGAAGCGCACACAGCCTCTGCCACGAAGGACAGGTCTCAGGGCCACTGATGCGTACACAGCCTCTGCCCAAGAGGGACAGGTCTCAGGGCCACTGATGCGCACACAGCCTCTGCCCAAGAGGGACAGGTCTCAGGGCCAACAATGCGCACACAGCCTCTGCCCAAGAGGGACAGGTCTCAGGGCCACCGATGCGCACACAGCCTCTGCCACGAAGGACAGGTCTCAGGGCCACTGATGCGTACACAGCCTCTGCCCAAGAGGGACAGGTCTCAGGGCCACTGAAGTGCACACAGCCTCTGCCGACTGCCGCGAGGGACAGGTCTCAGGGCCACTGATGCGTACACAGCCTCTGCCACGAGGGACAGGTCTAAGGGCCATCCATGCCCTCACAGCCTCTGCCCAAGAGGGACAGGACTCAGGGCCACTGATGCGCACACAGCCTCTGCCCAAGAGGGACAGGTCTCAGGGCCACTGATGCGTACACAGCCTCTGCCACGAGGGACAGGTCTCAGGGCCACCAATGCCCTCACAGCCTCTGCCCAAGAGGGACAGGTCTCAGGGCCACTGATGCATACACAGCCTCTGCCACGAGGGACAGGTCTCAGGGCCACCAATGCCCTCACAGCCTCTGCCCAAGAGGGACAGGTCTCAGGGCCACTGATGCGTACACAGCCTCTGCCCAAGAGGGGCAGGTCTCAGGGCCACCGATGAGCACACAGCCTCTGCCACGAAGGACAGGTCTCAGGGCCACTGATGCGTACACAGCCTCTGCCCAAGAGGGACAGGTCTCAGGGCCACCAATGCCCTCACAGCCTCTGCCCAAGAGGGACAGGTCTCAGGGCCACTGATGCGCACACAGCCTCTGCCCAAGAGGGACAGGTCTCAGGGTCACTGAGGCGCACACAGCCTCTGCCCAAGAGGGACAGGTCTCAGGGCCACCGATGCGCACACAGCCTCTGCCACGAGGGACAGGTCTCAGGGCCACCAATGCGCACACAGCCTCCGCCCAAGAGGGACAGGTCTCAGGGCCACTGATGCGCACACAGCCTCTGCCCAAGAGAGACAGGTCTCAGGGCCACTGATGCGTACACAGCCTCTGTCCAAGAGGGACAGGTCTCAGGGCCACCAATGCGCACACAGCCTCTGCTCAAGAGGGACAGGTCTCAGGGCCACTGAAGCGCACACAGCCTCTGCCACGAAGGACAGGTCTCAGGGCCACTGATGCGTACACAGCCTCTGCCCAAGAGGGACAGGTCTCAGGGCCACTGATGCGCACACAGCCTCTGCCCAAGAGGGACAGGTCTCAGGGCCACCGATGCGCACACAGCCTCTGCCCAAGAGGGACAGGTCTCAGGGCCACCGATGCGCACACAGCCTCTGCCACGAAGGACAGGTCTCAGGGCCACTGATGCGTACACAGCCTCTGCCCAAGAGGGACAGGTCTCAGGGCCACTGAAGTGCACACAGCCTCTGCCGACTGCCGCGAGGGACAGGTCTCAGGGCCACTGATGCGTACACAGCCTCTGCCACGAGGGACAGGTCTCAGGGCCATCAATGCCCTTACAGCCTCTGCCCAAGAGGGACAGGACTCAGGGCCACTGATGCGCACACAGCCTCTGCCCAAGAGGGACAGGTCTCAGGGCCACTGATGCGTACACAGCCTCTGCCACGAGGGACAGGTCTCAGGGCCACCAATGCCCTCACAGCCTCTGCCCAAGAGGGACAGGTCTCAGGGCCACTGATGCATACACAGCCTCTGCCACGAGGGACAGGTCTCAGGGCCACCAATGCCCTCACAGCCTCTGCCCAAGAGGGACAGGTCTCAGGGCCACTGATGCGTACACAGCCTCTGCCCAAGAGGGGCAGGTCTCAGGGCCACTGAAGTGCACACAGCCTCTGCCGACTGCCGCGAGGGACAGGTCTCAGGGCCACTGATGCGTACACAGCCTCTGCCACAAAGGACATGTCTCAGGGCCACCAATGCGCACACAGCCTCCGCCCAAGAGGGACAGGTCTCAGGGCCACTGATGCGCACACAGCCTCTGCCAAGAGAGACAGGTCTCAGGGCCACTGATGCGTACACAGCCTCTGCCCAAGAGGGACAGGTCTCAGGGCCACTGATGCGCACACAGCCTCTGCCCAAGAGGGACAGGTCTCAGGGCCACCGATGCGCACACAGCCTCTGCCACGAAGGACAGGTCTCAGGGCCACTGATGCGTACACAGCCTCTGCCACGAGGGACAGGTCTCAGGGCCATCAATGCCCTCACAGCCTCAGCCCAAGAGGGACAGGTCTCAGGGCCACTGATGCGCACACAGCCTCTGCCCAAGAGGGACAGGTCTCAGGGCCACTGATGCGTACACAGCCTCTGCCACGAAGGACAGGTCTCAGGGCCACTGATGCGTACACAGCCTCTGCCCAAGAGGGACAGGTCTCAGGGCCACCAATGCCCTCACAGCCTCTGCCCAAGAGGGACAGGTCTCAGGGCCACTGATGCGCACACAGCCTCTGCCCAAGAGGGACAGGTCTCAGAGTCACTGAGGCGCACACAGCCTCTGCCCAAGAGGGACAGGTCTCAGGGCCACCGATGCGCACACAGCCTCTGCCACGAGGGACAGGTCTCAGGGCCACCAATGCGCACACAGCCTCTGCTCAAGAGGGACAGGTCTCAGGGCCACTGAAGCGCACACAGCCTCTGCCACGAAGGACAGGTCTCAGGGCCACTGATGCGTACACAGCCTCTGCCCAAGAGGGACAGGTCTCAGGGCCACTGATGCGCACACAGCCTCTGCCCAAGAGGGACAGGTCTCAGGGCCAACGATGCGCACACAGCCTCTGCCCAAGAGGGACAGGTCTCAGGGCCACCGATGCGCACACAGCCTCTGCCACGAAGGACAGGTCTCAGGGCCACTGATGCGTACACAGCCTCTGCCCAAGAGGGACAGGTCTCCGGGCCACTGAAGTGCACACAGCCTCTGCCGACTGCCGCGAGGGACAGGTCTCAGGGCCCCTGATGCGTACACAGCCTCTGCCACGAGGGACAGGTCTCAGGGCCATCAATGCCCTCACAGCCTCTGCCCAAGAGGGACAGGACTCAGGGCCACTGATGCGCACACAGCCTCTGCCCAAGAGGGACAGGTCTCAGGGCCACTGATGCGTACACAGCCTCTGCCACGAGGGACAGGTCTCAGGGCCACCGATGCGCACACAGCCTCTGCCACGAGGGACAGGTCTCAGGGCCACCAATGCGCACACAGCCTCTGCTCAAGAGGGACAGGTCTCAGGGCCACTGAAGCGCACACAGCCTCTGCCACGAAGGACAGGTCTCAGGGCCACTGATGCGTACACAGCCTCTGCCCAAGAGGGACAGGTCTCAGGGCCACTGATGCGCACACAGCCTCTGCCCAAGAGGGACAGGTCTCAGGGCCAACGATGCGCACACAGCCTCTGCCCAAGAGGGACAGGTCTCAGGGCCACCGATGCGCACACAGCCTCTGCCACGAAGGACAGGTCTCAGGGCCACTGATGCGTACACAGCCTCTGCCCAAGAGGACAGGTCTCAGGGCCACTGAAGTGCACACAGCCTCTGCCGACTGCCGCGAGGGACAGGTCTCAGGGCCACTGATGCGTACACAGCCTCTGCCACGAGGGACAGGTCTCAGGGCCATCAATGCCCTCACAGCCTCTGCCCAAGAGGGACAGGACTCAGGGCCACTGATGCGCACACAGCCTCTGCCCAAGAGGGACAGGTCTCAGGGCCACCGATGCGTACACAGCCTCTGCCACGAGGGACAGGTCTCAGGGCCACCAATTCCCTCACAGCCTCTGCCCAAGAGGGACAGGTCTCAGGGCCACTGATGCATACACAGCCTCTGCCACGAGGGACAGGTCTCAGGGCCACCAATGCCCTCACAGCCTCTGCCCAAGAGGGACAGGTCTCAGGGCCACTGATGCGTACACAGCCTCTGCCCAAGAGGGGCAGGTCTCAGGGCCACTGAAGTGCACACAGCCTCTGCCGACTGCCGCGAGGGACAGGTCTCAGGGCCACTGATGCGTACACAGCCTCTGCCACGAAGGACATGTCTCAGGGCCACCAATGCGCACACAGCCTCCGCCCAAGAGGGACAGGTCTCAGGGCCACTGATGCGCACACAGCCTCTGCCCAAGAGAGACAGGTCTCAGGGCCACTGATGCGTACACAGCCTCTGCCCAAGAGGGACAGGTCTCAGGGCCACTGATGCGCACACAGCCTCTGCCCAAGAGGGACAGGTCTCAGGGCCACCGATGCGCACACAGCCTCTGCCACGAAGGACAGGTCTCAGGGCCACTGATGCGTACACAGCCTCTGCCAAAGAGGGACAGGTCTCAGGGCCAGTGAAGTGCACACAGCCTCTGCCGACTGCCGCGAGGGACAGGTCTCAGGGCCACTGATGCGTACACAGCCTCTGCCACGAGGGACAGGTCTCAGGGCCATCAATGCCCTCACAGCCTCAGCCCAAGAGGGACAGGTCTCAGGGCCACTGATGCGCACACAGCCTCTGCCCAAGAGGGACAGGTCTCAGGGCCACTGATGCGTACACAGCCTCTGCCACGAGGGACAGGTCTCAGGGCCACCAATGCCCTCACAGCCTCTGCCCAAGAGGGACAGGTCTCAGGGCCACTGATGCGTACACAGCCTCTGCCACGAGGGACAGGTCTCAGGGCCACCAATGCCCTCACAGCCTCTGCCCAAGAGGGACAGGTCTCAGGGCCACTGATGCGTACACAGCCTCTGCCCAAGAGGGGCAGGTCTCAGGGCCACTGAAGTGCACACAGCCTCTGCCGACTGCCGCGAGGGACAGGTCTCAGGGCCACTGATGCGTACACAGCCTCTGCCACGAAGGACATGTCTCAGGGCCACCAATGCGCACACAGCCTCCGCCCAAGAGGGACAGGTCTCAGGGCCACTGATGCGCACACAGCCTCTGCCCAAGAGAGAGAGGTCTCAGGGCCACTGATGCACACACAGCCTCTGCCACGAGGGACAGGTCTCAGGGCCACTGATGCACACACAGCCTCTGCTGAAGAGGGACAGGTCTCAGGGCCACCGAAGTGCACACAGCCTCTGCCCAAGAGGGACAGGTCTCAGGGCCACTGAAGTGCACACAGCCTCTGCCACGAGAGACAGATCTCAGGGCCACTGATGCGCACACAGCCTTTCCTCTGCCTCAAGCCCGGATATTGTGAATGCAGCTGTCAAGGGCACTGTTGACTTCACAAAACCCCTTCATTACAGTGGAAGGTTCACTGAGGTGGAAATCTGCATCAGGCTTTACAAACATTACCTGTAGAAGTTTCTGTGAACGAAACACAAATATTAAAAGCTTGTGCTTAAAATGCCCACGGAGCAGAGGATGTTGGTGTCTTTTCAATGCACTGCAGTAGGTAGCTTCTTCTGTTTATGTGCCTGGTGTGTAAAATATTTGCTTTTTAGGGTCGAGCCTGCGTTGCATGCGCTCGCGCATGCGTTTCGCAGGGAGACTCTTTTGTATTTATAAAAGGGCTCGGAGCCCTGTCAACTTCACATCAGTGTTTTTTATTGGTTGGTGGGCTTCCCTAATAAAATCTGCTTGCTTTCATTAGTAGAAGGCATGCATAGGTCATGCCTTTTCCGGTGGCTAGCCCTCCTCGAGCGCATTGACCAAGTACAGAAAACATGGGAGGCTCGCTGTTTTCCATCGGGCTCGTGGACTTTTTTTTTCTCTCATTTACGAGCCCGATCTCACTTGGCAGAAGTCGAGCGCTTTAGATACTTGATTTCACTTTTTCGGGTTATGTACATAAATGCACTTTTGCCCGATAGGTGAAAAGTCGGGTTAGGAGTTTACAACGCGATCAGCTCTTACATGAGCAAACGCGAGACCCGATGCATTGTAAATGCTTGTTTAAACCTGAAGCTGCAACATTCTCCCCTTAACGCAGACACTCTTGCACTATGGTGCAAGGAACCCCAATTCCAGGCTGGCGGCTAAATTTAGCACCGGTGCAGGGAGAAACACATGTGTTTTAGCAAATATGGCACATCCCTGCTGTTCAAAAGTGGCACAGCACAGCGCAGCACCACTTTTCTGTAAACCTTGGCCCACGTGGCAAAAGGGAAGGGACTCCAAAGACTCTTCAAAACCCCCACCCCCAACCCTCACCTCTAATAATCACACTGTGGATACTTTTACGGGTTAGTAAGGCCTGCCTTACCAGAGTAGTATGTTTGGTATCATATATTTGATTGACTTTTTAAAACAGTAACAGAACTTAACTTCAATGTTTATATAAGTCTACACATATTTAAACATTGGCAATTTAATAGAATAATTATAAAAAAAATCGTAAGGGGGCCTGATATATTTTTTTATCACAGGGTGGGGGGGCGGCATTAAAATGTTTGAAGACAACTGGTCCAAGGTATTGTCACTAGGATGACATCCTGTTATAGCTCCCTCTACCCATCAGATGTCCACTACTCACTTCCATCATTCAGATCGTCACTGGTCTAAAAGTGCTTTGAGTTTTATTCTGGGGCACCTGCCAAGTGGTAGGAACCTGCTGATTCCTTCTGGATGTGATCCAGCCACGAAGTGGATCACCCTCTAACCTCTAAACCGCCCACCCGACCTCCCCAACCCTCCCCTCCACACTTTCTCCAAAAAAGCTCAAGGCAACAGTAACAGCAGCTCAGCCAGTGTGGGAGACCCAACTGAAGGTCCATCCTGAAGGTGTACGCGCCACTGGGTGGTGACAATGGTACACCCTGGGATGAAACGTTATCACTTTGCACTGCTGTCAATCATCCTTACAGCGCTGCAAAGAGGCTTAAAGTCACAAGCAAGCGCTACATGGAAATCCGTAAACAAATGTAAATCATTAAACTCTTGCAGGTTGGCCTGGGGATCGCTTGTATTTTTTTAATATAACAGTGAAATACATATCATCAAAGGCGCAGCAACAGTAGGACAGAGCAATAAACACAATGTAAACAGAGATGTTTTAAGACATGGACAAAGTGGGCTCTGGCCCAGTGCCCAGGCCATCGGGGGCCCTGATAGAGCCAGCTCTGTTCTGCAGAGAGTCTTGTCCTAATGACCTTGATTAATTATCAAACTATTGATTCAAATACCGTTTTCCTTTAATTTATTTTTATATGGGTGATGTGTGAGTCCATCACAGCCATTTTGCAATGAAATATTGTGTTTATGTTTCATGCAGCATCCATAAAAAAAGTTTCTTTTAGATCAAAATAGGACCTCACATGTGAGAAATGGGAGGGTGACTCAGCAATTATTTGCAGTAGTATCAGTGAGCTGCTGTTGTGTTACAATATTAAAAACACATGTCACTATCTTTGACTATTACATGTAAACACATTTAGAATTTGGACAAGGGTGACTGTGCACAGTCAGTGACTTGGACAAATAGAGCATGAAAGACATGAAATTGGATCATAAATGTAAAGCTGTTCATAATAGGGGCTCCCACAATAGGGTTGGCCCAGGGCCCCCAAAATCTTTAAGTTGTCCCTGAATATAATCCATCCATAAAACTATAAACAGATCTAAGCCCCAAACCACTTCCAAAAGGACTTGTACTCTAACAATTGAGATAAACACTAATTCTTTGAAAGAAAATAAATCTTAAATTGCTATGATAAGGAAGCCTCTAATAATGTATGTACGGTGTGTGGATCGGATGGTCCTGGTGAGTCTGACACCATTACAGTTTGTTTATAAGGTTAAAACGTTTACTGTTTTTTTGGCTTCCATATATTACTGACGCTTTCATAACGCAAGGAAAGGCAGAAGCCATCACGCGCCATCTAGTGGTGGCACCTATTTACTGCAAAAGGCCTGAAAAACACACCTTCTTAATTTTATTGTAGTGCTCCAGCAGATACATCACTGGCCTGCGAGGAGCGGTGGAAACCCTTGGACAGTCCCTGTTTCCAAGCTGCCTCACTTAGTCCTTTCTTTAGAAGAAAGGTTGTTGCAAATAGAGATATCCCAAAGTCTTCCTGAGGAGTAATTGACTTTTCCTAGAACCCAGAGACTTTTTAAGGCAAGGGGAAAGTGGGCTTTGGCCCAGGGCCCCAGCCTTTCAGGGGGCCCTGATAGAGCCAGCTCTGTTCTGGAGAGAGTCTTGCCCTGATGACCTTGAATAATTCCTCAACAAATCTGTTTTAAATCTCTGTTCCTTTAATTTATTTTTATTGTGGGTGATGTGTGAATGTCTATTACAAACATTTTGCAGACAAATGCTGTGTTTATGTTTTATGCAACAGCCATAAAAAAAGTTTCTTTAGATCAAAACAGGATCTCACTTATGAGAAATGGGAGGGTGCCACAGCGATAATTTAAAGTAATATTAGAGAGTTGTTCTGTGTTACAACATTGAAAACACGTTTCTATCCCTGAATATTAGATGTAAACACATTTAGAATTTGGACGAGTGTGTCTGTGCACTGTCAGTGTCCTGGACAAGTAGTAACACAAACTGAACTGAAACAACCATCATCGAAATGCATTTTCTAAATAAGTGAACACATGTACCGCACAGGGATTTAAAACAGGAACGTATTAGAATTAAAGTTACTTTATAATTCCACCTGCAGTTACACATTATTCAAAATGGCAGTGGCCTATGGCAAGAAAGACAAACAGAAACACCTGATGTTGCTTGTCTTGAAGGCATTAAAGGGCATATTTACAAACTCCTAGGGCCTCCTTCCGCCACATTAGTGTTATTTCTTTTTTACGCTAATGTGGCCCTAGGAAGGCATTTTTGCCGCGCCAGATTTACAAAGTGGCGCAATGCATGCATAGCAGAAATTTGCACCCCCCTTGCGCCACAGTACACCTGCACCAGGCATAATGTATGCAAAGGGGGTGTTCCGGCACAGGGAGGCCATTTTTTCCGTCATTTTTAATTCTTACTAAAAGCAGGCGTAAAATGACGCACACATTCAAGTCAATGGGCCTCGCTGCACTTGCTGCCCTAGAGTTAAAAAATGTTACGATAATGCAGCAAAGCACTACAATAGCGTCAAACATATTGACGCTACTGTCCTAACAGCCATGGCACCGTTAGGTGGGGCAGGGGCAATGCAAGAAAACTGTCCTGATGCGCCAGTTTCTTGTAAATCTGCCCCTGCATTCACAAACTGTTTGGAAAATGCAAAGCATTGTTCTTAAATCATTTATTTAGTTAAAAAAGCACACAAAGTCAATAGTAAAAGAGAGTGTGAAATGAGGTTACAACACCTGAAGTAGTTTGGCCATCTAATTCATCCTAGACCTGTGTTAATTAAAGAATATCTGCTTTATGCTAAAGAGAACTCCCAACCACAGTCACTCTCCAAAAAAGACACAAATATCCTTGCACTTTATGATTCATGAGTTACTACTGATTACAGTAGTAACTGAAATTAACCCAGACACATTTAAATGCGTACACCCTCCCATCGTTGACGTTTGTTTTTCTGATGATTTCCTACTTTCATTGAAGTCTGATTCTCCAAAGCGCTACAATACTCTTTTTAGACTATAACTATGAGTGGCCAAAGTTTTTATGCATTACCGCTTGCGGTATTATCCAATTTCACGGACATCTGAGTGGTTTGCAGTATTGCTGGGACATTATAGTGAAGTCCCTAAACCCTAAGGGGAATGGGACCTAATGTGTCCCATCTGCTTGTGAACCCTTAATTCCATACAAGGGAGTAGCCAGAAAAGTAAAACACCCCCTCACTTTGGATCAAAGCTCTGCGGGCGCCAGGCAACTGAAGCAAGTGAGCCTGACCCTCCCTAAAAGAGCTCCCTCATCTCTTCCCTTGAAGCATCCATCCATTCATTCTTTCACCCTTCCATACACCCGCCGATCTCCAAGATTCCACCTTTACATTCTGTCATCCATTCATTCTTTCATCCATTATTCAGTCTTTCTCCAGCATTTCACCCATCCTTTAAGCGATTCACCCTTTCAGCCACCTTTTCACCCATCCGTCCTTTCACCTATACAGTCTTTAAGTAATTCACCCACCCATCTTTGCACCCATACATCCTTTTGAACCACCTATGCACCCTTTCGCCCATCCATGCTTTCACCCAGCAATGCATCCTTTCAGCCATCCACAATTTTATACATCCTTTCATCCATGCATCCTTTCACTCACTGGCACATTCTTTCACCCACACATTCACCCATACATCCTTTCAGCCATCGACCATTTTACCCATCCTTTCATCCTTGCATCCTTTCAGCCATCCACCATTTTACCCATCCCTTTATCCATGCATCCTTTCAGCCATCCACCATTTTACCCATCCTTTCATCCATGCATCCTTTAACTCATTGACACATTCTTTCACCCACACATTCACCCATACATCCTTTCAGCCATCCACCATTTTACCCATCCTTTCATCCATGCATCCTTTCAGCCATCCACCCTTTTACCCATCCTTTCATCCATGCATCCTTTCACTCACTGACACATTATTTCACCCACACATTCACCCATACATCCTTTTGATCATCCTCCCTTTCACCCATCTTTTCTCCTAGCCACGCATCCTTTCACCCATCCCACCCTTTCACTCATCTTTCCTTTTAACCTTCCCTCCTTCGTCCACTTTTCTATCAACACATCTTTCTTTGCGGCTAAATATGAGCTTTTCCTGCCAGTTTGCAGACAGAAGAGGCCCATAACTTACTCCACACCGCCCCCAAAACCCACTGAAGCTGCTAAAGCAGGGGGTTCAGGACACCCCTGCTTCCAGGCCACTCTCGGTGGAATTCAAACAAGACATTATGATGTAGGTATTATTCCTTGAGAGGTTTAATAGTAAAAATGTGTGCCAAGTTTTCGGTCTGACGTAGCGTTTATTTTGGTTCGAAATTGGGTGCCAAGTTAGGTGCCCAGCAAAGGCCACCACATTGCTTTGATTCCTGGTGCGCAATGTTACCTCTCTAGGTGAGTTTCCAATACTTGAAAACATCATTTCTGAAATCAGTGGATCACATTTTTGTCAGAAAACATTGGCTCTGCATCATTTTAGCAGCAGCGGCTCCTCCGTTAGGGCGGAGGAGTGTCTCCCCCCTTCCCCGTCTCGGGCCGGCCAAACACACATGCGCAGTAGGATCTCTCCAGCAGGGCACTGGCTTGCCGGGCTAGAGAGAGCCTGCACAGGTTCCCAGTCTGCCTGGGAGCGCCCTGGATGGGCAGCGTCAGGATTGGCCGCAGGGCAGGCTGGGACCCTGTATCTGCAGCCTGGAGTGACGATGAGGGAAAGAGGAGCAGCCCACAGCAACGGAGGAGGTAGGTTTTATTTATTTATTTATTTATTAAATGTTCCTCCACCCCCACAACCCTGCGAGCTGCAAGTGCATTTTAGGGGAGGTAGGCAGCAAACTTGGCCTTTCGGTCTCTTCAAGGAGCTTTGCAACACTTGAATCAAAAAGAACTGGAAAACCAGAGACATTTTAAGGCTTTTGGGGGGGCCTGTTTGTAGGAGGCTGGACTGGCTTGTAGTGAGTACCAAGGGGTACTTACACCTTGCACCAGGCCCAGGTATACCTTATTAGTGTATAGGGTGTCTAGCAGCTTAGGCTGATAGATAATGGTAGCTTAGAAGAGCAGCTTAGGCTGAATTAGGAGACGAGTGAAGCTCCTACAGTACCACTAGTGTCACTTGCACAATATCATGAGAAAACAGAATACACGGATATACTAAAAATAAAGGTACTTTATTTTTATGACAATATGCCAAAAGTATCTCAGTGAGTACCCTCAGTATGAGGATAGCAAATATACACAAGATATATGTACACAATACCAAAAATATGCAGTATAGTCTTAGAAAACAGTGCAAACAATGTATAGTTACAATAGGATGCAATGGGGACACATAGGGATAGGGGCAACACAAACCATATACTCCAAAAGTGGAATGCGAACCACGAATGGACCCCAAACCTATGTGACCTTGTAGAGGGTCGCTGGGACTATTAGAAAATAGTAAGGGTTAGAAAAATAGCCCACCCCAAGACCCTGAAAAGTGAGTGCAAAGTGCACTAAAGTTCCCCAAAGGACATAGAAGTCGTGATAGGGGAATTCTGCAGGAAATACACAAACCAGCAATGCAACAACAATGGATTTTCAGTTGAGGGTACCTGTGGAACAAGGGGACCAAGTCCAAAAGTCACAAGCAAGTCGGAGATGGGCAGATGCCCAGGAAATGCCAGCTGTGGGTGCAAAGAAGCTGCTACTGGACAGTAGAAGCTGAGGTTTCTCAGGAACGACAAGGGCTAGAGACTTCCCCTTAGGAGGATGGATCCCCCACGCCGTGGAGAGTTGTGCAAAAGTGTTTTCCAGTCGAAAGACAGCCAACAAGCCTTGCTAGCTGCAAATCGTGCGGTTAGGGTTTTTGGATGCTGCTGTGGGCCAGGAGGGACCAGGATGTCACCAACTGTGTCTGAGGACAGAGGTTGCGTCAAGCAAGAAAAGGAGCCCTCTCAGAAGCAGGCAGCACCCGCAGAAGTGCCAGAACAGGCACTACAAAGAGGAGTGAAACGGTGCTCAGCCGAAGTCGCACAAAGGAGTCCCACGTCGCCGGAGGACAACTTAGAAAGTCGTGCAATGCAGGTTAGAGTGCCGTGGACCCAGGCTTGGCTGTGCACAAAGGATTTCTGCCGGAAGTGCACAGAGGCCGGAGTAGCTGCAAAAGTCACGGTTCCCAGAAATGCAGTCTGGCGTGGGGAGGCAAGAACTTAACTCCACCAAACTTGGACTGAAGAGTCACTGGACTGTGGGAGTCACTTGGACACAGTTGCTGGATTCAAGGGACCTTGCTCGTTGTGCTGAGAGGAGACCCAGGGGACCGGTGATGCAGTTCTTTGGTGCCTGCGGTTGCAGGGGGAAGATTCCGTCGACCCACGGGAGATTTCTTCGGAGTTTTTAGTGCAGACAGGAGGCAGACTACCCCCACAGCATGCACCACCAGGAAAACAGTCGAGAAGGCGGCAGGATCAGCGTTACAGAGTTGCAGTAGTCGTCTTCGCTACTTTGTTGCAGTTTTGCAGGCTTCCAGCGCGGTCAGCAGTCGATTCCTTGGCAGAAGGTGAAGAGAGAGATGCAGAGGAACTCTGATGAGCTCTTGCATTCGTTATCTAAGGAAATCCCCAAAGATGAGACCCTAAATAGCCAGAAAAGAGGGTTTGGCTACTTAGGAGAGAAGATAGGCTAGCAACACCTGAAGGAGCCTATCAGAAGGAGTCTCTGACGTCACCTGCTGGCCCTGGCCACTCAGAGCAGTCCAGTGTGCCAGCAGCACCTCTGTTTCCAAGATGGCAGAGGTCTGGAGGAACTCTGGGCACCTCCCAGGGGAGGTGCAGGTCAGGGGAGTGGTCACTCCCCTTTCCTTTGTCCAGTTTCGCGCCAGAGCAGGGCTGAGGGGTCCCTGAACCGGTGTAGACTGGCTTATGCAGAAATGGGCACCATCTGTGCCCATGAAAGCATTTCCAGAGGCTGGGGGAGGCTACTCCTCCCCTGCCTTCACACCATTTTCTAAAGGGAGAGGGTGTAACACCCTCTCTCTGAGGAAGTCCTTTGTTCTGCCATCCTGGGCCAAGCCTGGCTGGACCCCAGGGGGGCAGAAACCTGTCTGAGGGGTTGGCAGCAGCAGTAGCTGCAGTGAACCCCCTGAAAAGGCAGTTTGGCAGTACATGGGTCTGTGCTACAGACCCGTGGGATCATGGGATTCTGCCAACAATGCCAGGATGGCATAGAGGGGACAATTCCATGATCTTAGACATGTTACATGGCCATATTCGGAGTTACCATTGTGAAGCTACACATAGGTATTGACCTATGTGTAGTGCACACGTGTAATGGTGTCCCCGCACTCACAAAGTCCGGGGACTTTGCCCTGAACAATGTGGGGGCACCTTGGCTAGTGCTAGGGTGCCCACACACGAAGTAACTTTGCACCTAACCTTTACCAGGTAAATGTTAGACATATAGGTGACTTATAAGTTACTTAAGTGCAGTGAAAATGGCTGTGAAATAATGTGTGCATTATTTCACTCAGGCTGCAGTGGCAGGCCTGTGTAAGAATTGTCAGAGCTCCCTATGGGTGGCAAAAGAAATGCTGCAGCCCATAGGGATCTCCTGGAACCCCAATACCCTGGGTACCTCAGTACCATATACTAGGGAATTATAAGGGTGTTCCAGTATGCCAATGTAAATTGGTGAAATTGGTCACTAGCCTGTTAGTGACAATTTGTACAGAGAGAGCATAACCACTGAGGTTCTGGTTAGCAGAGCCTCGGTGAGACAGTTAGGCACCACACAGGGAACACATACATACAGTATAGGCCACAAACTTATGAGCACTTGGGTCCTGACTAGCAGGGTCCCAGTGACACATAACAAACATACTGAAAACATAGGGTTTTCACTATGAGCACTGGGCCCTGGCTAGCAGGATCCCAGTGAGACAGTGGAAACACCCTGACATACACTCACAAACAGGCCAAAAGTGGGGGTAACAATGCAAGAAAGAGGCTACTTTCTCACACAACCCCCCCCCCCAAACGAAGGACAATAAGGCTAACCTTGGCCAGTTGAGACTTTATTGTCTAAGTGGTGATAAGTAGAGAGTAGCTCTGCAATAGACTGGTTACTCCCTTTATCATCCACTATATGGTTACTTCCCTGTGGGGATGTAAGCCACCCTGTTTGAAGTTTTTTAGCTAAGCAACAATGTGAAGATGTATTTTCAGAGTTTCTATCAGTAAGTTTTAGTTTAGAGCAGTGGGAATTGTCCACTGAACCTATTTGTAGTGATGGAAATGCCAGACCGGGATGCTGTCTCAGAAAAGCCATAGCTGGGCAAAAACTTTGTCCATATGGCTGGAAGAGAGAACAGGGATGCTGTTTCTCTTGAGTTGGAGCAGGGCAGGGATGCTGTCCTATGAGCTCCACACTAGGGCAGGGATGCTGTCCTAAGTGTTGTGAGGCAGTGCAGGGTTTCTGCACTAAAGTTTCTCTGGGAGGGTTGGAGGGATGCTCCACGTTAACTAAAATTGTGCTCTTTTTCTCACCAATGTTAGCTATCCCACAGAGAGGTACTTCTACCTCAGGGAGTCCAGCTTTGCCAGCTGATGATTCCCTTGGAACAGGTGCCACCCCAGGAGAGGTTTCTCCCACCACAGGAATGGTATCCTGAATGGTAGGGTGGTTAGGGGATACTGTGATACCCTTTTTACCTGTTGATGGAGAGGGATCCTGAGTTTTCAGGCCTTCTCTCCTTTGCTTTTTCATTTCAGTAGAAATGAGAGGGAACAATTCCTCAGGGATGCCTAGCATGGCTGCATTGGCATAAAACTCTACATCAGCCCAACCTGAGGCCTCTAGGTCATTACCTAAGAGACAGTCTACAGGTAAGCTAGGTGATACCACCATCTGCTTAGGGCCAGTAACTCCACCCCAACTAAACTGAATTATAGCTAAGGGAAAAAACTTAGTGGAGTTATGGACATCAATAATCTTGTACTGTTGTCCAATGATGTGTTGTTCAGGATGCACTAGGTTTTCAGTCACCAAAGTGATACTGGCACCTGTGTCCCTGTAGGCCAAGGCCTCAACACCATTTATTGAAACTGTCTGCCTGTACTTATCCATTGTAAGGGGACAAGCAGCCAGTGTGGCAAGGCCAATGCCACTAGGTGTGATAGAAACTGTCTTGGGACTGACTACCCCAGTTTCTATTATGGACCCATAAGTGAACCCAGCTACACCCTTAACTTGACTGTTGCCAGCAGTCCCACCACTAGTACCACTACTGCTAGGGGCACTAGAGCTTGATGTATTAGTGGTGGTAGGCTCAGGGGGTTTACCTGGACAGGACTTATCCCCTGGCCTATGGCCTCTGTTTTTACACACAAAGCACCAAGGCTTTTCAATGTGTGCAGGTTGAGAAGAAGAGGAAGAATTTGTTTTATCCCCACCCTCTGAAGAGTGTTTAAGATTTGAAGTGGGATCTTTGGTTTTACCCTTATCCCCATGCTTATCTTGAGATTTTTCACCATCTTTCTTCTTGCCATCCTTGTCACCACCTGTATGAACTTTTCTGTTCACTCTTGTTCTGACCCATTTGTCTGCCATCTTTCCCAATTCTTGGGGAGAGGTCAGATCTGAGTCCACTAAGTACTGGTGCAACAAATCAGACACACAATTATTAAGAATATGCTCTCTCAGGATCAAGTTATACAGGCTCTCATAATCAGTAACTTTACTGCCATGTAACCACCCCTCCAAGGCCTTCACTGAATGGTCAACAAAATCAACCCAGTCTTGTGAAGACTCCTTTTTGGTCTCTCTGAACTTCATCCTGTACTGTTCAGTGGTTAAGCCATAACCATCCAGGAGTGCATTCTTAAGAACTGTAAAATTATTGGCATCACTTTCTTTCACAGTAAGGAGCCTATCCCTACCCTTTCCACTAAATGATAGCCATAGGATAGCAGCCAACTGCCTTTGAGGGACATCCTGTACAACACAGGCCCTCTCAAGTGCAGCAAACCACTTGTTAATGTCATCCCCCTCCTTATAAGGGGGAACTATCTTGTGCAGATTCCTTGAATCATGCTCTCTTGCAGGATGACTATGGGGAATACTGCTGCTGCCACCATGGGTTTCTAAACCCAATTTCGGGAAACATCATTTTTTACGACTTTTTTATTATGAAAGTCGTGGTTAACGAAAGCGTAACAACGCTTTTTTTAACCACGACTTCGTATTTTTGTGCCTTAACTACGTATGTTCTGAACAACGAACATGCGTGGTTAAGGTACAAAGAAGGGAGTTGGCGAAGGTAAGTGGTGGGTTTAGGTTTTGGGGTGGGATTGGGGGGGTGGGGCGTTTTTGGTTTTGGGGAGGGGGTGGGGGGTTAGGGGGTTTTAGGTTTTGGGGTGGGGTTGGGGGGTGGGGCGTTTTTGGTTTTGGGGAGGGGGTGGGGGGTCAGGGGGCTTTAGGTTTTGGGGTGGGGTTGGGGGGTGGGGCATTTTTGGTTTTGGGGAGTGGGTGGGGGGTCAGGGGGTTTTAGGTTTTAGGGTGGGGTTGGGGGTGGGGCTTTTTTGGTTTTGGGGAGGGGGTGGGGGGTCAGGGGGTTTTCGGTTTTGGGGTGGGGTTGGGGGGGTGGGGCGTTTTTGGTTTTGGGGAGTGGGTGGGGGGTCAGGGGGTTTTAGGTTTTAGGGTGGGGTTGGGGGTGGGGCGTTTTTGGTTTTGGGGAGTGGGTGGGGGGTAAGTGGGTTTTAGGTTTTAGGGTGGGGTTGGGGGGGTGGGGCGTTTTTGGTTTTGGGGAGTGGATGGGGGGTCAGGGAGTTTTAGGTTTTAGGGTGGGGTTGGGGGGGTGGGGCGTTTTTGGTTTTGGGGAGTGGATGGGGGGTCAGGGAGTTTTAGGTTTTAGGGTGGGGTGGGGGGTGGGGCGTTTTTGGTTTTGGGGAGTGGGGTGGGGGGTCAGGGGGTTTTAGGTTTTGGGGTGGGGTTGGGGGGTGGGGCGTTTTTGGTTTTGGGGAGTGGGTGGGGGGTCAGGGGGTTTTAGGTTTTAGGGTGGGGTTGGGGGTGGGGCGTTTTTGGTTTTGGGGAGGGGGTGGGGGGTCAGGGGGTTTTAGGTTTTGGGGTGGGGTTGGGGGGGTGGGGCGTTTTTGGTTTTGGGGAGTGGGTGGGGGGTCAGGGGGTTTTAGGTTTTAGGGTGGGGTTGGGGGTGGGGCGTTTTTGGTTTTGGGGAGTGGGTGGGGGGTCAGGGGGTTTTAGGTTTTAGGGTGGGGTTGGGGGGGTGGGGCGTTTTGGGTTTTGGGGAGTGGATGGGGGGTCAGGGAGTTTTAGGTTTTTGGGTGGGGTGGGGGGGTGGGGCGTTTTTGGTTTTGGGGAGTGGGTGGGGGGTCAGGGGGTTTTAGGTTTTGGGGTGGGGTTGGGGGGGTGGGGTGAGGTATGTAGGGTAAATGGTGCCTATTGCTAATGATTTTATCGGGAATGCCTTTACAACGAAATATCGTTGTTAAGGCATTCGTGGTAAAATCATTAGTAGTAAGGACGAGGTCGGTGTTCCGACCTCGTTGTTAAGGTTAGTAGTTGTTGTTAATTCGGTGTTCCGTCATATAATCCCCAATTTCTGTCTTTCTTTTTCTACTTCTAAAGACTGCCTATCTAAATCCAGCTGTTGCTGCTTGAGCTTCAGCCTGGATTGTTCCACTCTCAATCTATTGAGCTCCCTTTCTAACATTCTGTCATCAGGGTGGGTGGGAGAGGCATGTCTAGAAACAGAAGTATGCTGAGATTGAACAGAAGGAGACCTGGCCCTAACAGATGGCACCCTAACAGCCTGGCTAATAGAAACAGCATTTCTACTATGGTGAGAGTGAATACTCTTACTGTGATGTGAGACCACACTATCAGTATGATGTGACTCAACCTCAGTACCAGCTATGCTAGGTTGTCTGCTAAGGGACAGGCTTGGAAGTTTCCTCTCTAACTCTTTAGCTAGGGGAGCCCCAGGGTCAGATTGGGAACCATCAGCTAACTTTTCAACAGGAGTGCCAGCTTGGGCCTTATCCTGTTCAACAGGCATATTCACTAACAGTTCTCTAGAGGGATTCTTCCTTACACTTAAACCTCTTTCTATGCAGAGACTCCTTGCTCCTTTCCAGCTAAGGTGATCATAAGCAAGTTTGGACAGATCAACAGTTTGGCCTGTGCCAGACATTTTAGAAAGTGTTTAAGTGATAGAAAAAGTGAGAAAAAAGTTTTTCAGAACTTTTGGAAAGACAGAAAAAAACTTTTACAACTTTTTAAGAACTTTTAGAAAGTTTAGAGGTACTTTTCAGCACTTAGAAAAGAGTGAAAAGAGGAAATGCAAAACTTTTTGGTTAGGTGTACATACACTGAACTTGTTTTGTATATTTTTCTCTTATGAAAAGTACAATGACAAAAGTGGTAAGTAGTTACAAAGTACTTATCCCACCGCTGCACAACCAATGTAGGAGGCTGGACTGGCTTGTAATGAGTACCAAGGGGTACTTACACCTTGCACCAGGCCCAGGTATCCGTTATTAGTGTATAGGGTGTCTAGCAGCTTAGGCTGATAGATAATGGTAGCTTAGCAGAGCAGCTTAGGCTGAACTAGGAGACGAGTGAAGCTCCTACAGTACCACTAGTGTCATATGCACAATATCATAAGAAAACACAATACACAGATATACTAAAAATAAAGGTACTTTATTTTTATGACAATATGCCAAAAGTATCTCAGTGAGTACCCTCAGTATGAGGATAGCAAATATACACAAGATATATGTACACAATACCAAAAATATGCAGTATAGTCTTAGAAAATAGTGCAAACAATGTATAGTTACAATAGGATGCAATGGGGACACATAGGGATAGGGGCAACACAAACCATATACTCCAAAAGTGGAATGCGAACCACGAATGAACCCCAAACCTATGTGACCTTGTAGAGGGTCGCTGGGACTATTAGAAAATAGTAAGGGTTAGAAAAATAGCCCACCCCAAGACCCTGAAAAGTGAGTGCAAAGTGCACTAAAGTTCCCCAAAGGACATAGAAGTCGTGATAGGGGAATTCTGCAGGAAAGACACAAACCAGCAATGCAACAACAATGGATTTTCAGTCAAGGGTACCTGTGGAACAAGGGGACCAAGTCCAAAAGTCACAAGCAAGTCGGAGATGGGCAGATGCCCAGGAAATGCCAGCTGTGGGTGCAAAGAAGCTGCTACTGGACAGTAGAAGCTGAGGTTTCTGCAGGAACGACAAGGGCTAGAGACTTCCCCTTTGGAGGATAGATCCCCCACGCCGTGGAAAGTTGTACAGAAGTAATTTCTTGCCGAAAGACTGCCAACAAGCCTTGCTAGCTGCAAATCATGCGGTTAGGGTTTTTGGATGCTGCTGTGGCCCAGGAGGGACCAGGATGTCGCCAATTGTGTCTGGGGACAGAGGGGGCATCAAGCAAGACAAGGAGCCCTCTCAAAAGCAGGCAGCACCTGCAGAAGTGCCAGAACAGGCACTACGAAGAGGAGTGAAATGGTGCTCACCTGAAGTCGCACAAAGGAGTCCCACGTCGCCGGAGGACAACTTAGAAAGTCGTGCAATGCAGGTTAGAGTGCCGTGGACCCAGGCTTGGCTGTGCACAAAGCATTTCTGCCGGAAGTGCACAGAGGCCGGAGTAGCTGCAAAAGTCACGGTTCCCAGAAATGCAGTCTGGCGTGGGGAGGCAAGAACTTAACTCCACCAAACTTGGACTGAAGAATTACTGGACTGTGGGAGTCACTTGGACACAGTTGCTGGATTCAAGGGACCTCGCTCGTTGTGCTGAGAGGAGACCCAGGGGACCGGTGATGCAGTTCTTTGGTGCCTGCGGTTGCAGGGGGAAGATTCCGTCGACCCACGGGAGATTTCTTCGGAGCTTCTAGTGCAGAGAGGAGGCAGACTACCCCCACAGCATGCACCACCAGGAAAACAGTCGAGAAGGCGGCAGGATCAGCGTTACAGAGTTGCAGTAGTCGTCTTCGCTACTTTGTTGCAGTTTTGCAGGCTTCCAGCGCGGTCAGCAGTCGATTCCTTGGCAGAAGGTGAAGAGAGAGATGCAGAGGAACTCTGATGAGCTCTTGCATTCGTTATCTAAGGAAATCCCCAAAGCAGAGACCCTAAATAGCCAGAAAAGAGGGTTTGGCTACTTAGGAGAAAAGATAGGCTAGCAACACCTGAAGGAGCCTATCAGAAGGAGTCTCTGACGTCACCTGCTGGCCCTGGCCACTCAGAGCAGTCCAGTGTGCCAGCAGCACCTCTGTTTCCAAGATGGCAGAGGTCTGGAGCACATTGGAGGAGCTCTGGGCACCTCCCAGGGGAGGTGCAGGTCAGGGGAGTGGTCACTCCCCTTTCCTTTGTCCAGTTTCGCGCCAGAGCAGGGCTGAGGGGTCCCTGAACCGGTGTAGACTGGCTTATGCAGAAATGGGCACCATCTGTGCCCATGAAAGCATTTCCAGAGGCTGGGGGAGGCTACTCCTCCCCTGCCTTCACACCATTTTCCAAAGGGAGAGGGTGTAACACCCTCTCTCTGAGGAAGTCCTTTCTTCTGCCATCCTGGGCCAAGCCTGGCTGGACCCCAGGGGGGCAGAAACCTGTCTGAGGGGTTGGCAGCAGCAGCAGCTGCAGTGAAACCCCTGAAAAGGCAGTTTGGCAGTACATGGGTCTGTGCTACAGACCCGTGGGATCATGGGATTGTGCCAACAATGCCAGGATGGCATAGAGGGGACAATTCCATGATCTTAGACATGTTACATGGCCATATTCGGAGTTACCATTGTGAAGCTACACATAGGTATTGACCTATGTGTAGTGCACGCGTGTAATGGTGTCCCCGCACTCACAAAGTCCGGGGAATTTGCCCTGAACAATGTGGGGGCACCTTGGCTAGTGCCAGGGTGCCCACACACGAAGTAACTTTGCACCTAACCTTTACCAGGTAAAGGTTAGACATATAGGTGACTTATAAGTTACTTAAGTGCAGTGAAAATGACTGTGAAATAATGTGAGCATTATTTCACTCAGGCTGCAGTGGCAGGCCTGTGTAAGAATTGTCAGAGCTCCCTATGGGTGGCAAAAGAAATGCTGCAGCCCATAGGGATCTCCTGGAACCCCAATACCCTGGGTACCTCAGTACCATATACTAGGGAATTATAAGGGTGTTCCAGTATGCCAATGTAAATTGGTGAAATTGGTCACTAGCCTGTTAGTGACAATTTGTACAGAGCGAGCATAACCACTGAGGTTCTGGTTAGCAGAGCCTCGGTGAGACAGGCACCACACAGGGAACACATACATATAGGCCACAAACTTATGAGCACTGGGGTCCTGACTAGCAGGGTCCCAGTGACACATAACAAACATACTGAAAACATAGGGTTTTCACTATGAGCACTGGGCCCTGGCTAGCAGGATCCCAGTGAGACAGTGAAAACACCCTGACATACACTCACAAACAGGCCAAAAGTGGGGGTAACAAGGCTAGAAAGAGGCTACTTTCTCACACTGTTCAGAACAGTTTTGAATATAAAGTTCAATTCATCTCTTTCATGCCTTCTTTGGCCAGGGCACTGACAGTGCACAGGCACACTGACCTAAATTCTAAATGTGTTTACATTAGGTCTGGGTGGAGTTCGTGGAATTGCGCTAAGTGGAGCTCCGTGAAATGCCCAAAAAACTGTGCCGCGCTACGCGGAATTACACAAGCTTCCGAGTGCATTAAGTCTTGCCATCCGTGCTGACTTTAGTGCCAGGTGTTTGTCCCGTGCTGAAAAATCAGTGCGAACAACTCCCTGCGCAGCGCAAGAGGGCGCTGCTTTTTTTCTGCTGCTTGAGTTGATTTTCTACTCGAGGGGCAGCAACCTCAACGCGAACTGAAGGTTTCCCAATGCGAGTAGTCGCAACCGTCTGAGACCGCTCACGTTGAGAAATTTCACCGGGAAGTGGTCTTGAGTAAGATTTTTCTTGCTCGCGCTTGCCAACTCGCCGTTGACGAGCGTGAGCAAGGAAAAAACTCCATTAAGCAGAGTTTTTCGGAATGAGAACAACTCTGCAAACTATGCGAGCGGAGCAGAGATCACTGCCCACCCCTAGGTTTCATCTAATATTCAGGGATATTGATGTGTGTTTTTTTCAAATTGTAACACAGCAGCAGCTCACTAATATTACTGCAAATAATCTCTGTGACACCCTCCCATGTTTTAATTCATGAAGTCCTGTTTTGACATAAAATAAAAAAAAATATGGATGTTGCATGAAACACCACACATTTGTCTGCAAAATGTCTGTAATAAACTATCATACATCACTCACATAAAAAAAAAAGAAACGAACCGTTATTTAAAACAATCTGTTTAAGAATTATTCAAGGTCATCAAGGCAAGACTCTGCAGAACAGAGCTGGCTCTATCAGGGGCCCCTAAAAGGCTGGGGCCCCGGGCAAGAGCCCACTTTGCCCGTCCTTAAAACGTCTCTGTGCAAAACCAGTAGCCATATCCCTAATCCATGCCCGACAAGAGGGAGCAGATACCAGGGTGCCTCTCGCCCTGCAGAGATGGGCACAAGCCCTTGTTTAATTGCAGGCTTCCTTGCTGGGCGTAGGTTTTAATCCGCCCCTCAGTGTCTTTCTGCCGCGCCCCCTCGTTCCCTGTAGATATACACGGGATGCTCGTCTCCCACCCCCTGATTAGGCCTTCAGCATATGCAGATGTTGTGTCTCATCCTGCAGAGAGCGGGGGCGGGGTGATTAGAGGTCCTTACATTCTGCATCCTGCCCCAGCTGCACAGGGCCCTCCCCTTGGCATCTCCTGTGGGCATGGACTGGTGAGGAGAGGGAAGTGGGCTGCGTGCGTCGCTCTAGTGACATCCTGGGGTGCCGTGAAGCGCTCACCACATTGCCCTGACCTGCCTGTCGTGTGGTTTTCTTCCCACAGATTGTCGGTTAGGGAGAGGTGGACTTAACAAGCCATGTGATCCTCTGCAGGGCACGAGGCTGGCTGAGAAGGAAACACTGAACTGGTGGTCCTCTGGAGCAGGCCATCCCAGGAGCCACACCTACGTTTCACTAGAGTGCACCTGCGGCTTGAGGTATTGCGATGGTGCTCAAGCGCCACACACACACACACACACACACACACACGCACACACACACACGCACACACACACGCACACCCATACATACACACACTCTCTCTCTCGCTATTTGTCATGAAAGTAGATCAATATTTCGACACCAATGTGCTTTAAAGAAAATATGGTTGACCAGGCACTATACTTTCGCTTGTTAAGATCATTTTCTCACGATCTTTGTGTGCCCCTCACAGTGAAGCTATGTCAGGAATCTTGCTTGAGACCCTCATAGTCATACCCCAAAGTTTCCTTTTTAAATTTGACTACTAGGCCTTTACCTGTAACAGAGTTCATGCCACCAATTCACAATATACTCAGAGAGGGGCAATGGGTCTATCCTAAGAGTCATTGCTTGTTGGAAGTGTCATTCGCCCTTTGGATCAACCCACTCTACAGCCATTGGTGGTTGGAACTGTCCGTCATCATTTATGCTGTACCGTAAACTTAGCGCCTGATTTAGAACTTGGCTCTCCGGTTACGCCATCACAATGGTGACGGATATCCCGTTCGTCAAAATATAAATCCCATAGGATAGAATAGGGTTTCGATTTCGGCGGACGAGATATCTATCACTGTTGATGCGGAGTAACCCGTCTGACGAGTTCTAAACCAGGCCGTTAATTTGTTGTAGGCGCTTTGCATTGGAAGATCTGTGGTTCGCCATGAACACATATGTCCTCCTCCTTGGTTTTCATGTCACTGGTTGTGATTTGGGCAGCCCTCTTCCGAAGACACGTCAAACCTCAGTCATGCAGTAGATGTGTTTTATTTAAGTCTTTCACACCCGAGCAGGTTCTGTGGCTCTGTTGACCGTAACCACATTCACACTCTCTCTTTCACTACTGCTCACCACAGCCACTCATCCCCAGACACATTACCATTTGCATAGACATTCAAGACAAGGGACAGCACCAGCACTCACTCACAGCCAACCTCTACCACTCACACATTACCGCTTACCCACATCACGCTTCACCGTCATCTGTCACACTCCAACACTACACCTGATCCATACCGGTGCTCAAGCAATCACCCACATGCCCACTCAGACACTGCCATGGTCACTCACCACAGCCATTCTCCACCAATCTCTCTCAGACACTTCTAATTAAAAACGATTATATGGGTCAATATCTGGAGGCACTGGTAAAACTGCAGATGTGCATCCTCCCACCCACACACAAACACCACACACAGACAACACCAGCACTCTCCCACAGACAACCGCACTGTCCCTCAGTCGCAGCCATTCACCAGCACAGCCATGTGAAACATCCCCACTGCTACTGAAACACCACAGCTCGCCACCACTCACTAAAACCTCAGATACTTCCTGCATATGTGGCAATGCTTAATTTGAGCTGGTGGTTTCCAATGCTCGCACTGGCACTTAACTGGTGGCACCGGCACTTAAGACAGTCTGCCACATGGTGGCGCTGTTTGTCTAATGTAGAGACGAGCACAACAACAGTTGTTTATTAATTCAATATACATTAAAAATGACTAATACCTGCTGCCAAAGCTATTCTTATACCTTTGCGTTCCTGGAATAGTCTGAGTTGTCACACTTGTAGGAGTCTGATGCTCAGAAGACATGTTAATACTGTAAACGGCAGCGCTGATGCGAGCAGAAGTGGCTTCCTGACGAGGGCCCAGCACTTTTTACAAACTAAGCACTGATAGGTGGGTGCAATGTTGCTTCCTCATAACATCCCAAATCCATTCTGACCATCTACCCCCTCTCACAATAAGTCCTGACACTCCACAATGTAGGCACAGAGCACATCATTCAGCAAACAATGCCAGACCTGCCCATTCTCACAGTATCAGCGTGTGTCACACAATATCGGTTCCCTGCACACGGTCTCCAAATGACAAACTGATGTCACATGGCAGCAGGAAAGGCGAGCAGGACACCTCTGTACTGAGTGGGATTTCAGCTCATCTTTGGAGCCTCCAAGCAGATGATGTCCATAAAGGGATGTGAAAACACTCCAGGACACAGGTAGCATCCACCACAAGCTTTTTTTTTTTCAAGTTTGTTGTGGGGGTTCCCCACATGAAACGCCACCTCCTCCCAGGCCACGCCCCACCTCAGACAGTTACATTTTACTTTGAAGTTGGCGGAACTGTAAAACTGCCCTCATGGTAAATAGCTAACTTGCTATACACACATAATATTTTAAATCATTCTCCAAGTCACCTCTTTGCATCACACAAAACACTGAAAATAACTACATTAAAAGGCAGACCTATTGTGTTTGTCAACGTTTGCCAATCATGCCCTGCTTGCCACAGGCCACTGGTTCCAAACCTGTGGTCCGGGGACCGCTGGGGGTCCACAAAGCCTCCTCAGGGGGTCCGCACCTGCTTAGAAAATTAAATAATATTAACAGATGAGGTCCCCAGCTTTCAATAATGACTCTGTAGGGGGTCCCCAGATTCCAATAATGATAACCTGCAGATGTCAAAAGGTTGGGTACCACTGCCATAGGCCTTGGTCAGCTTAGATTCCTTCACAGATGGCCTTTGTTTTAGGAATAAACACTGTTAGAATTCTTTTGATGTCATATGAATACATACCCTCTGCTGGATATTATTGGGAGGATATGGTTCATCACTTTCAGGGTTTTCCTCTTGCGCTCCTAAAGGTTTGTTAGGTTTTGACATTCATCATTACAGAGCGTTGAGAAGTTTTGTAGGTCGAACAGTCTCTTTTAGGACTCTGTACAGCCGGTGGGAGCCGGTGGGGGCCACGAAGACTCATTTTTGGGGACCAGCACATTTACCAACAGCAAAAGAGGAAAAAACACAAAAATATGAACGACGGATAAAGACGGATCTCCCATCACAAAGGGAGAAAGCAGGCGCCTGCCGGAGTGAGATGAAGGGGCGGGGAGAGGCCATTTAATTGCACCGGCCCTGGCTTCTGAGCAGGGCTTTGGGCACCAGCACTCATTCTTTTACAAAGAAAGAACACTGACTCAGTCTTTCCTTCAGCTATTAAAAAGTCCTTACCTTTCACTTTAGCTTATATTTCTTGTTCTACCCAAGAGTCTTTCTTAAGAATTTTTTTTTACATCTGAGGAGTGCACTTAACATAAAAGCATATCTGGCTGTGTTATCGAAAGCTGTGGTTAACGTTCTGCAGAGGCCTGCATCTATTTATTATCATAATGATTT
This sequence comes from Pleurodeles waltl, assembly GCF_031143425.1. Classification (NCBI taxonomy): domain Eukaryota; kingdom Metazoa; phylum Chordata; class Amphibia; order Caudata; family Salamandridae; genus Pleurodeles; species Pleurodeles waltl. The sequence continues at coordinate 22,414,861 of NC_090448.1, read as the reverse complement.
CAACTCTTGGCAGAAGGGGGCTGTCACTCTGGCCTCACTGGGGCTGGTCCAAGACCTGCCTGGCACCCATCCACCCACAGATCCAACCAGGGTATCTGTGGCTGGCCCTGTGGTGCCCTGGCTCTGCCCGCGTTAACCCTGGTCTCAGGAGTCATGAAGGCAGAGGCAGGAACATGAAGCACTCTGGGCTCTTGAACATGACTAGGGGTAACCAGGGTATCAACTTCTATCCATGCCTTGTTCTTCAGTACCTGGTGCTGGTGGTCTTCATGGCTCCCAGGTATTGGAGGTCACACATCTGGGTCGGTTTCTGTCTGATCATACTCCTGTCTTGATGCAAGTACAATGTGGGGTGGTGGTGTTAGTTCTGCACGTAGTTGGCGTCTACCGGCAGAATTTCTTGTGGATGTGGGATGTAGGGAGGGGTGGGTGAGGCTATTACTGGTTACATGGACTTGAATTGGAACACAACTGCTTCTAGGAGTCTGGAGTGGGAGGCCATGAAAGCTGTGGTGAGGGGGGTATGCATTGGTACAGCGTGTGGCTTGCGCAGGCGCATGGAGTGTGAACTCACCGGGCTGGAGGAGAGATTGGGGGCTCTGCAGCGGAAGCTTCCAACAACAAGAGCAGCTGAAAGGGAGGAACTTAGATTACACAAGGAAGTTAATGATTGCTGGGATTCCTTGAGTCGGGTCACCCTCAAAGCCTATAGGCAGCACCTACATCGGGAAGGGGATAAGGCTGGCAAACTTCTGGCACGGATTCTGAGGAGGGAGGTAGAGTCCCCTCCTATACTACATATTCGAAATGTGAAGGGTGAGATAGTTACAAAGCGTGCAGATATTTTGGGGGTCCTGGCAGAACACCTGCGGAAGGTTTCAAGGGCTGGTCCGGTACCCCCGGGAGAGGGAGTTTTTTTTTTTTTAAGCAGATGGATGCGGAGAGTAGAGAGACTCTGGATGCGGCGATTACTGTTGAGGAGGTGAGCGAAGCAATGGCTGCAATGTCTAAATCTAAGTCTCGGGTGGTGACGGGTTTCCTATTGAGTTCTTTCAGACGTTCTCTTTGACTTTGCGGGAGAAGCTTCTGGAAGTGTTTGAGGAAGCCCTTGAGTGTGGCAGGTTGCCAGAAACAATGCGACAGGGCATAGTCTGTTTGTTGCTTAAGCCGGGAGGGGACCCCAGTGATCCATCATCGTATCGCCCGCTCACAATGTTAAATAGCGATGTTAAGATCCTCTGCAAAATCCTAGCCTCTCGACTTCGTGGGGGGATTCAGGGATTGGTGCATGAGGATCAATGTGGGTTTATCCCTGGTCGCAGCACGTCTTACAATCTGCGTCGTCTGGCACATGTCCTACATGAGACGGAGGGCGAGAAAGCTGAATCGGCACTGTTGTCTTTGGATCTTGAGAAGGAATTGGACACGGTTGAGTGGGGGTATCTGCTGGAAGTATTGCGGAGTATGGGGTTTGGTCCTGGTTTTTGTGCCTGGGTGAGGCTATTATACACTGCTCCCACTGTGCAGGTGCGGGTGGGGGGGGGGGGAACTCTCTGACGCCTGGGAGATTGGTAGGGGCACAAGGCAGGGTTGTCCGTTTTCGCCTCTCCTCTTTACTCTTGCAGTGGAACCGTTGGCGATATGGCTTCGGGAGAGTATGGCTTCTTGGGGGATCGGGGTGGAGCAGGCCACTCACGTGGTTTCTTTATATGCAGATGATGCCCTAGTGTATCTCCGGGAACCTAGTGTCTCGGTTCTGATGTTTCTGCAGAGGATGGAGATGTTTGGGGTTGTGTCTAGCCTCAGGGTCAATTAGAAAAAAAATCGCTCCTGTTCCCCCTCGGGTCCCTCTGCGGAATCCCTCGGGCTGACTTGCTGGAGGCTGGCCTCCGAGGGGAATTTGAGAGTTTCTGTTATTTGGGCATTTGGGTCACGCACACTGTTGCTGCACACAATATACATAATGTTGAGCGGGTGGTTACTGGCTTGGAGCGCTCGGTCTCTTTTTGGAATAAATTACCTTTATCTGTTATGGGCAGGGCAGCGATAGCAAAGATAGGCTTCCTGCCGCTGTGCCTTTATTTGATTCAGAATTCCATGTATCCATTGACTGCTCGGGTCTTTCGTAGGTGGGATAGCCTCTTAATCTCTTTGGTATGGGCTGGGCGATGTAGTAGAGTGGCTCTGTCGGTTCTGCAGGGTGATCTTGAGAGAGGAGGGCTAGCGGTGCCCAATCTCAGGCATTATTATTATGCAGCACATCTACAATTCGCTGCTAAATGGTTGACAGATACTGACAATTGGGAGAAGAGACTGTTTGCTGGGGTTTTGGATAGGCAGGCACTAGTGTATCTTTTAATGGCAGGGGGAAGGTCTACCACTGTTGTTCCCCATCTGGCGAGGTTCACTGCTGGGATCTGGGAGCAGACAGTTAAATGGGTGCTTCGATGGGCTGCCTTCTACCGGGAATTGAGAATATGGGATCTTCCGCCCTTTCGGGAGATGGAACAGTTGTTGTCTGTGGAAGCCTGGAGACTGGGTGATTGCGAAGTAGTTGGGGATCTTTACCCTACTGGTGAGTTGTTCGGTGTGGGATCTGGCCAATTTCTTCAATACGCTAAGCTTGAAAGTCTGGCGCATGAGATCTGGAGTGGTTTCCTGGTGGCTCCTGTGGCTTCCTTGGTACTACATGGCCTGCTTAATTGGGGTGAGGGGTTGCACCTGATCACTCAGTTTTATAAAGCACTCCGGGAGGACCAGTTGACAGTAATGGGAGTGAGTCGCAGGGCCTGGGAGAGGGATCTGGAGGCACCCATGTCAGATTTTGGCTGGGATTTAGCGCTGTCCATGGTGCGTAGGGTGTCATGTAATAACAGATTTAAGTTACTGCACTTTAACTTTGTACATAGGACGTATCTTACACCCAGTCGTTTAAACAAGATTGACCCGGGGCGCAGAGCAGGGTGCCCTAGATGTGGCTTGTTGGGTGCCTCTTTCCTGCATCTGGCTTGGACTTGTAGGTTGGTGAGCAATTTTTAACATGATGTAGTGGAGAAAGTTGTGGACGTGACAGGCCTGGAGATAGAGGTGACACCAATGGCTTGTCTTTTGGGAGTGATCCAGAAGCCGCGGGGTCGGACTATTCCATATAAGTTAGCTCAACTGGCGTTGGTACTGGCTAGGCGCAGGGTAGCGATTGGATGGATGAGCACCCGGAGTCTATTGCTCCCTGACTGGATACGGGACCTAATGGGGTGGGGTGTGGCAGTGGAGCAACATATGCGCTCCACGCGTAGGGATGATAAGGTGCTCGCTGACCTGGAGGTATGGGGTACATTGCTGGAAAGGTTCCTCGGTGTGGAGGGGGGGAGCTCTGCAGACAATACAGAGGATGAGGTTGGGGATATTGCATAATGAATCTATTGTGTTGGAGACGATCAACTATGGTTTTGCCATTTATTCTTATTTCTCATAGATTACATATCGTATTTGGTCTTATGTGGATTTTATGCGGGTAGGGGTGGTGGTTGGGTTTTCACTTGCATATTGGATGCGATTGGCCCCTGGTTGGCACATGCTTAATACCACTATTGTATTGTAATACAGTATGTCTATTTTTCTGGCATGGCCTGCACTACTGTTTTTTAAAAAAAGCCTTTGCCAATGGGCTGCACTTTATGAAGGTGGTTGCCCTCACTCACCTAGTTTCTGTCTCTTGGAACAATGCCTCCTCGCTGTTCTACCTACCGACTGGTGGGGTATATTTTGAAACAGGGATTCTGGCATGCTGAAGACTGCCAACTGATCCCCATCTATAGGTGCTGTTCTTCAACATGTGTCCTAACATGTGCTCTAACATGTGCACTAACATGCACTGTACCTGAATAGGCCTTAAGTGGCGCGTGTCTGTGGTCTCTGACACTCATATGCTTTGATGGGCTAAGCTAGCTTGAATCCGTTGGCATAGGGAGCAGGGGACCCACATCTGGGCATAACCTTCCCACTTGGGGGTGACAAATACCAAAAGAACAGATGATGGGCAGAATGCTGAACAATGTCAAACATTCATCCAAAGTTACAGATCTGGCCCTACATCCATCATTTTTTTTGCATGCCATGCCATTTCAGTTTGGACCCAGCCATATGCAAATCAGTCTTGACCCTGCTCTCCATGGGACCATTCCAGCTTAAACTGCCCAGTTGGTATTCCCAGATGTGGGACCCATGCTCGCTATGCCACCAGATTCAAGCTAGTCTGGCTGATGAGGGGTAAAACCCCAGCACCGGTCCCAGGATGCTTGTTTCAAGTCCAGGGAAGACCTGGCCTGGCAGATCGGGCTGGACTGTTCCCATAGGTAGAAGGGTCAACAATGATTTGCATATGAATGGGTCTAAACTGGAATGGCATGGTGAGCAAAAAACTATGGATTTAGGCCCAGATCAGTGACTGGGGGTGAATGGTTGACATTGTACAGTGTTCTGTCCATCATCTGTTCTTTTTGCACTCTTCCCTTTAGCTGGATTTTACGAAGCAGTTGAGGTTGTCGTGTCTGATGTCATCACTATAAGACATCACCTGTAGGCACCAGAAGTGTCCCATAGTATATGCACTTGAAGGAGAGAGGGGGGAGGTCAGCAGTATTTATTGGGGGTGGGTGGTTGTTGGAAGTATCAGTCTTTAGTTCTGGTCGACACCTGACAAAAACATTGATAACAGAGCTGTTGACATAGGAGAAGGCCCTCCTGTTCTGGCACTATTCCCAGGAACCCATGCTGGCCATGCACAGTTTGGGGGGATGAGAGATGACCAACCGTGGCTTCTACTTTGAGAGGCTCAAGCCAGCAGCAGATCAGGCTCTTGCTGGAATCAGTGGTCCCAGGTGTCTTTCAAGGAAGCCCTCTCCTGCTTCTCCTGTGATGCACAAGTGAAACCTTCACTGTCTATGCCCTGCTTTGCCATTCCCAGGATGATCATTAAAATAATCTGGCATCACATACCGGGGTAACGTGTGTCTGTTTGTCTAAAGATGCCCTCTTAAGGTCTTGTGACACCTCCGGGGGGATCTCTAAGCCTGAGATTTCTTCTGCTTCCCGGGAACCTATTACCAGACAGTGCCAGAATGTCAGAAGCTATTCTTATGCTGTTACTTTGATGTTTAGACAGAATATTGGAACCAAAAATATGATGGGACGAAATACTGTGTCAAGAATATTGAGGAAAAAAATATTGGGAAGGTAAGTTTCTAGAGGTAAGCAAAGTTTTTTTATATATAACTCCATCCACATATGTGTACATTGATGATATATATACATATATATAAGGTAGGTAAATGTGAAGTTAAGAATAATAAATCTATACTTACTCATTCCACTTACCTTCTCAATATTTTGGTCCTTAATGTTTTCGAAACAATAATCTGTCCACACAATATTTTTGGTTCTGATATTCTGTCAGTGATTGGTACTTTACCTCTCAATGAACTTAGCTAATGAAGACTTAGCCGGTCATTTATAGGTGGACTGTAAATCGGTGATTATCCTTTTCTGAGGACCTCACGAGTTCCCCATCTCATATACAGTTTGTTTTGTGATTGCAAAGTCTTAGCTGGTTCCACAGGCAGGTACAACCTGTGGGGCTTTGTCGAGAAGACCACCAGCTTTCAGCATCGAAAGGCACGTCCAGTTTAGGAAAGACTTTCCTCCATTGTGGTTTCCTGCTTGGGACTGCCATGCCGCCCTGGGCCCCGATGGACACGGAGGAATCTCCATGCTCTCTAGAGACAATGCTTTTTTTTTATTTCCCAGAACTGACCCATGATTTGTTTTTTGTTTTTAAATAAAACCAGGTCTGATGACACGATGGCCCAACTGGCATTGCCATTTTTTGCATCAGCCCTTTCGATGATAATTCCCCATCAGAGTTATAGGAACTATACATTTCGATGGTGGGTCACTGTGGAGGTGGGTCACACCTGCCCTAGAAGTTTTGCGGCCAGTCCATCAATCTTTAAATGACCATCATAATCTTCAGACAGAAAGGAGACGGGCAAGTTTTCGTAACTAGATGTAACCCGGTGCTGTCCCTTTTCATTCTGCGGAGTCCACGCTCACTAGACTGCATCAGGTTGTCCCTTCAGTAAACAGTTTGGCCAATGAAGCAGGTTTTTAATTGGCCGAGGCAATAAATGTAAGAGCGGAAGCTACAGACAAGGACCCTGGTTCTGGCACTTTGGGCAGTTACATGCACTTCATGGAATGGTCAGTGGCTGTTCAATGATCGCCACTGAGAATGTTGCGTTAGATGCCGGGCACTTTCACAGCACTTTTTACGCTGCTGCTTTTGTAGTTCACATTGATAGCAACACTCACAGAAGAAAGACTATAAAACCAGTGATGCCTTGACGATGACTGCCCAGAGTCAGTCCCATCCCTAATGCTTCAGGGAGAGAATTCCAAGATTTTACTCCAGAGGAGGAAAATCTTTCCAGGCTAGGCTGCCCTGAACCCAACCTTAGCCCTACATGCCAGGTTTTCCAGGAACTCAATTTTGTGTGGGAGAAGGCAACATAGGTGCAATCCTCATTTTATTGCTTCTAAATGGTTTCCATGCAGGCTTTAAATCAGGGCTGGGCATGAAACAAGGTTATGGAAGAGGAGTCATTGAACGTTAGGTCATAAAGTTCAGTAAAGACCTAGCGGGAATCATATCTGGGTTTTAGGGCGGGACTTCCGGGACAAGAGCAGACGCACCTGTATAAAACTTCCCCCTGCACTAAACCAGGTACCAGCAGCTTGTTCACAGTTTCATGTTCCATTTTCACAGACTTGCTTGCTGACCTTTGAACTTACCTTTCCCTGTGGATTTGTTGAGGCTGGGTACCCTTTCTCGATGCTCTGGGGCACCAGTCTTGGGGCCTGATGTACGAAGCGATTTTGAGGTTGCAAAAGGGGAATTTAACCTTTTGAGACCGCAAAATGGCCTTTTCTAATGTACCATGTCTATTTTGTCAGCCGGCATGCAAATATCGACTCGCAAAATAGGGATTGCGACTAGTAATTTGGGAGGTGCGCACCTTCTTAATTGGGAGTCGCAGTGGCATGTATAATTGTTTTTAGACCGCAGTTGGTGGTAACCCATTTGCAAATGGGAAAGGGTTCCCCACAGGACCCCTCCCCTTTGTGAATGGAAGTGAAAATAATTTTTCAGACCAGGTAGTGGTCCCACGGACCACTGCCTATTCTGAAAAAATGAAAAGAAAACTTTTCATTTTTTTGTTTGAAATGCATCCCATTTTCCTTCAAGAAAAACGGGCTGCATTTTTTAAAAACTGCTTCATTGAAAAAGCAGGGACAGACATGGTGGTCTGCTGTCCTCAGCAGACCACCATCCCTGTGAGTGCGGCCATTCTCAGTTGGTCGCAAATTAAGATGTACCTCATAAATATTGATGAGGTAGGTCATTTGCAGCTCCAATGGGAATTGAAAACAGTGTGGTTGACCATGTTGTACAATTAGTTTTCTGACTCACAATGTGCGACTTGCAAATGAATCGCAAATTGCGACTCGCAAAACATACAGTCGTACATCTGGCCCTTGGTTCCTGGTTGGACACAGAGGTCATCTGTGTTTCTCTCTGCTGAGAATGGGATACGTTTATTACTGAATGCAAGATATCAAACAGAATATTTGACATCATCTGTATATGGTTGATGTGTCGTAAAAGCCAGAGCTGCCGACTTTGGAGCTGGGAAACCAAGTTTGTGTCTCGGGTCAGCTCCATATCCTGTGATTCTGGGAAATCACTTAGGCCCTCATTACGACCCTGGCGGTTTGTAACCGCCAGGGCCGCGGCACGCGGGAGCACCGCCGACAGGCCGGCGGTGCCCCGCGGGGCATTCTGACCGCGGCGGCTTAGCCGCGGTCAGAGAAGGGAAACCGGCGGTCTCCCGCCGGTTTCCCGCTGCCCCCAAGGAATCCTCCAAGCCGGCGCAGCTTGCTGCGCCGGCTTGGGGATTCCGACTCCCCCTCCCGCCATCCAGTTCCTGGCGGTTCTCCCGCTGGGAACCGGATGGCGGGAGGGGGAGTCGCGGGGCCCCTGGGGGCCCCTGCAGTGCCCATGCCAACGGCATGGGCACTGCAGGGGCCCCCGTAAGAGGGCCCCAAAATGTATTTCACTGTCTGCCTTGCAGACAGTGAAATACGCGACGGGTGCAGTAGCACCCGTCGCACCTTCCCACTCCGCCGGCTCGATTACGAGCCGGCATCCTCGTGGGAAGGGAGTTTTTCCCTGGGCTGGCGGGCGGTCTTTTGGAGACCGCCCGCCAGCCCAGGGAAAAACTCATAATACCCTCCGCGGTCTTCTGACCGCGGAGCGGTATTATGGAGGGCGGAATCCTGGCGGGCGGCCTCCGCCGCCCGCCAGGGTCGTAATGAGGGCCTTAATCTCCCTGGAGCCTATCAAAAACAAGCATTTGCAATGCAACGGGTCTCGCGTTTGCTTGAGCCAGAGCAATTAGCATTGTAATCTCCTAACTGGACCTTTCTTTCCATATAAATTGAAAATGAAAATAAAACAGTTTCACGTAACTACCTGGACTTTTCTTGCCATATAAACTGAAAAGTAAAAGTTTCACATAAGCGAGCTGATGGCCGCTATCAGTGCAAAGCAGACACACAAAGAGAAATAAAAGTTCAATCGTAGTAAAACCTATCGGCAAAAGTGTAATTATCCACGTAACAGGCAAAAGTGCAATTATCTTCGTAACCGGCAAAAGTGCAATTGACTATGTAACAGGGTCGATGTAATGCAAAGCGCTCGACTTCTACCCAGGATGATCGGTCTGCGAAAAAAGAGAAAAAGTAGTCCAGAAACCGGACGGAAAACATGGAGCCTCGTATGTTTTCAGTACTTGGTCGCTGCGCTCGAGGAGGGCTAAAGACCAGAAAAGTCATGACGTCTGCGTGCCTTCCACTAATGAAAGCAAGCAGATTTTAAAAGACAAGCCCACGAACCAATGTAAGGGACTGACGTGACATGGGCGTAGTTAGAAGCCCAACGAGAGATTACAACACAGGACAGAGCGCTTTGCGCTCGCCCATAATGAATGTGTCCTTGTGTAATGTAACTCATGCGTATGTAAAGTGCGCCAATACTCGGGCGACCAGATGTCTGGGATTTTCCCGGACAGTCCCGGTTTTTAGAGGACTGTCCAGGTGTCCAGACACTTCTCTTAATTTTAAAAAAAGTGCCCCGGTTTTTGGGACAAAGGTCAGATTATTAGATACATGTCCCGGTTTATGGGACAAAAGTAAGACCACCTAGGGAAGCATAAGTTAAAGACCTTACAAAGTATGAAATAATTAAAGTAATTTATCTGTTACTGTCAGGCAACTCAGTCCCCTGTCTGCAGAGAGATGGAGTGGGGAGCAGAGAGAGTGGGTGGGGGTGGGTGGTGGCGGGTTGGGCGTGCAGGGTGGAAGCTCAAGCCATAGTAATTTTATATATGTAGTCTTGTAAAGGTGTGTGTGTGTGTGTATATATATATATCCATACAGTCAATTGCAGCTCTGTAGGTCTCTATTAGTCTTCTAAGGGTAGTCATCTCCACAGTCTCAGGCGTTAACCACTAGCAATCCTACCATACACAATATATATACTTTTACTCTTTTTGTTATAATCCAGAGAGGTCTACTCTGTCCTGGGGACCACACCTCTTGGAGCATTGGTGCTCTTTGTCAGCTCGGCCTTCTCAGACTTGCTCAAAGCCCATGCTTTCTCTCTCTCAGTGCAAACCAAGAATTATAGTGAGCTGCAGCCACAGTTCTGCATTTTCTAAGAACTGTAATTAACCTATGTTAATTTACCCTCTTCCACAGTACCCAATTTACTTAACTTTGAAGGAAAGTGTAAACTTAGAGATGCATATAACCAATGTAAGTGTCAGATTAACTGATCTGAGCTATTCAGCACTCAGTGCATCTGCATTATCGGCAAGAAACATTTGGGAGTTGGGTTCTACCAAATTCTGGATGTGTTGTTAAAGCTTCTCCAACTTTATCAATTGGTCAAAATTATTTTTGCAAAATTACAAGTGAAAAATCTTTTTTTTAAACTTTACTTTATGGAAACTTCACTATAAAAAATGCCGGAAAAAAATCTTCACCAAAAAATTCCCCCAGAGATGAGCGAGGTTGTTTAGTTCATGACATTTTGCACATCGGTAGTTCAGCTCCCCACACATTTGTATACAATCAGGTTTAACGGAAGGCCTCGTCAGGGCTTTGCAGAACTGTTGTTAGTAGGTTACGCTGGGCCAAACTCACTAGCAAACGTGTCCAGCGGATTTGCACCTCACAAGAGGTCAGTAGAGCTTGCATCACTTTGGATGCAGATTCCACAGTAAATAACTCTGCTTTGATTAATGCAAGAAATATGCAAATGTAATGTTTATACTGTGTCTAAAATGATAAAGAGGGTCATTCTGACCCGGGCGGGTGGCGGTCGCCGCCCGCCTGGCCGGAACCGCCAAATAGCCGCCCCACGGTCAAAAGACCGCGGGGGCCATTCTGACTTTCCCGCTGGGCCGGCGGGCGCCCGCCAAGGGAGCACCCGCCGGCCCAACGGGAAAGGGCCTGCAACACAGAAGCCAGCCCCGAATGGAGCCGGCGGTGTTGCAGGTGTGCGACGGGTGCAGTAGCACCCGTCGCGATTTTCACTGTCTGCTATGCAGACAGTGAAAATCATGCTGGGGCCCTGTTAGGGGGCCCCTGCAATGCCCATGCCCATGGCATGGGCATTGCAGGGGCCCCCAGGGGCCCCACGACACCCGTTCCCGCCATCTTGTTCCTGGCGGTAAAAACCGCCAGAAACAGGCTGGCGGGAAGGGGGTCGGAAATCCCAGATTCAGCCCAGCCAGGGGAAATCCGGCGGGAAACCACCGGATCCCCTTTTCTGACCGTGGCTTTACCGCCGTGGTCAGAATGGGCAATGAAGCACCGCCAGCCTGTTGGCGGTGCTTCCGTTGCCCGCGGCCCTGGCGGTCTTGGACCGCCAGGGTCGGAATGAGGGCCAAAGTCCTATAGTTGACATGAGCTGAATGACGCAAAGTTGACTACATTCAATTGAAAGCCATTTCCTTTGGTCAAGGGGAGATGTTGCTTATATTTGTGATTGTACTTTTGTTCTCTGTTGTAGGGCATCCTACACCATCATTTAGTGGGTGTAGAGCAGTGGTCTTCAAACTTTTTTATGCCGCGCCCCCCCAAGTTGAAAAATAAAAATCATTGGGCCCCCCTTCCGAATTTTTCACAATTATTTTAGAAAGATGGCAATGTTTAAATATGTCTAAACCTATTTAAACATTGCAGTTAAGTACTGTTACCTTTTTTTTAACTGCAATAACAGGGCTCTGCTTAACACAAAGGCATGTGATCTGTATAATATTTCTTTTGGCCAGAGTTTGGCGCCCCCCCTGGGATCACTCGAGGCCCACCCCACAGTTTGAAGACCTCTGGTGTAGAGGAAAGGTACTTGTACCATGTGGTGTGTTTTCTGTGTTATTATTAGACAGCTCAATTCCACACCATGGTGACTGTATGATTTCTCTGACTAAAAGTGCATAAAAACTCTCATTTTGGGAGACAAGCCACGTTCCTTCCTGGTGCCCTTACACAGCAGACTCCATGTTAGTCTGTCTATTGATCTATACTTAGTATATTTTTCAGGGTCCTCACTCTAACTTATACTAAGCAGTCTTTATGTTAATTACTTGTTGAACCATTATTTGTTTTCTGCTAGACCATAACTGCTTCTGGCTATTGATTAAATTAGAGCTAATTTTCCAGTGCAAATACTGATTTACACTTTATTTGCAATTTTTTTATTTTTATTGATTGACTAACCACCTATCTTTTTGCGTTCTGTAATGATTATTCAATTCTAAATAAACCTTTATAGTTGAAACTTTAATTTTGTCAATTAACCAGTGTGGGTTTTCTTGTGTGGATTTCCCTATGTGGGTTTTCTCTGGGCTTTATGGTAATTTGTGTCTAGTGCTCTTGGCTTTAAAGACTCACACATTGCCCTGATCCAGCAATCGTCCCTTTTGATTTAAAGGGACAGCAGCTGCACCATCTACAAGGGAGCCTATGCCAACAATCCCACAAACCCACTGCCTAAGATCAAGGCATCCGTTGTAACACACCTAAAACACAGCAATGGCATCGGCAAAAGGAAAATAAGAAAATACAAGAATGAAATAAAAGGAGACCCCAAGCATCTCCTCGTGTAAACTTAAGGCATGGAGCGCCATTCCAGTTGGAATAGTACAGCCTATGTACAGTCCCCGCTTCTGGAAAGGATTGGCAACTCACCTTATAAACAACGCCTTCCTGTTGCTGAACTCTGCGGATGACGTCACCACGACACTTTACCCTTAGCCCCTTGGCTTGGCTTCCAGCCTCAAACGTAATCCTCAGGTGTTTACCTCATTACTGTACCCACCATCAGTCCTCCAAATGTTGGGCGGTTCCTCCTGGTGACTAGATGTGCCCTGGTACATTCAGGGCCCTAGCTTCATCATGCGACGTGATGAAAACACTGAATTTCGCATCTGCTTTCTCTGCGACCCTGCACTGCCCCCAGGGTAGGTCGCTCCCCCACCTCCGCAGCGCCACCAGTGCCTGACTGCCTCCTCTCACCAACTCTCAGCTCCGCTCCAGCTGCCGTCTTGCCCGCTGGTGTCCTCCTTCTCCCGAGTGCTTGGCCCCGTGTGACTGGCTTGAGTGATTGATTTCCCCCCGTTTTCTTCCGTGTATCCCGAGTGCTTGGCCCCGTGTGACTGGCTTGAGTGATTGATTTCTCCCCGTTTTCTTCTGTGTAACCCAAGTGCCTGACCCCCCGTGAGTGCCCGGTCCCCCTGCCACGTTCTCTCACCTCCGTTGTTTTCTCTCCGGCCCCCTCGCCGTTCTCTGGCCCTCGCCTCGCTTTTTGCCTCTTTTTTTCCACAGCTTTTGTCCACTTTTGGCCCCCTCGCCGTTCTCCGGCCTCGCCGATTTTTCCTGCCGTTTTTCGCTTTTCCCCGCCTACCCTCCCGCCGCCCACCTCCCAGCTGACCCCTCCTCCCCCAGCTACCCCATATATGGCGGCCGCTGCGAGGCAGAGGTAGTGACCCTTGACCCCAGGGTAGGTCGCTCCCCCACCTCCGCAGCGCCACCAGTGCCTGACTGCCTCCTCTCACCAACACTCAACTCCGCTCCAGCTGCCGTCTTGCCCGCTGGTGTCCTCCTTCTCCCGAGAGCTTGGCCCCGTGTGACTGGCTTGAGTGATTGATTTCTCCCCGTTTTCTTCCGTGTAACCCGAGTGCCTGACCCCCCGTGAGTGCCCGGTCCCCCTGCCACATTCTCTCACCGCCGTTGTTTTCTCTCCGGCCCCCTCGCCGTTCTCTGGCCCTCGCCTCGCTTTTTGCCTCTTTTTTTCCACAGCTTTTGTCCACTTTTGGCACCCTCGCCGTTCTCCGGCCTCGCTGATTTTTCCCGCCGTTTTTTGCTTTTCCCCGCCTACCCTCCCGCCGCCCACCTCCCAGCTGACCCCCCCTCCCCCAGCTACCCCATATATGGCGGCCGCTGCGAGGTTACACAGAAGAAAACGGGGAGAAATCAATCACTCAAGCCAGTCACACGGGGCCAAACACTCGGGAGAAGGAGGACACCAGCGGGCAAGACGGCAGCTGGAGCGGAGCTGAGAGTTGGTGAGAGGAGGCAGTCAGGCACTGGTGGCGCTGCGGAGGTGGGGGAGTTCGACAACCTCGCCAACCTGGGACTGAAACAGCTAGTCAACACCCCCACCCACTACGCCGGACACACGCTCGACCCCATCTTCTCCTCCAGCAAACACATCACCTTCAGCCACGTCACCGAACTCACCTGGTCGGACCACAGCTGTGTCCACTTCAGCTTCAAGAAGACCACCATGCATCACCACACCCAGCAACCACCAAGAAGACACTGGAATCGTATCACCACTGAACAGCTCGCATCAACCCTCTCCCAGAACCAACCCACCAACACCACCGACCCCAACGAAGCCGCCAACAACCTCACAAGCTGGATCTCCGACTGCGCCAACCTCCTGGCCCCCCTGAAGACTCAAGCTAACACCAACAACCACAAGAAAAACTCCTGGTTCACCCCCGACCTCAAGGACTCCAAGAAAGAATGGCGCGCCCGCGAGAAGAAGTGGCGCCTCAACCAGACCGAGGAGAACATGTCAGCTCTCAAGGTCGCCACCCGCCAACACCACCAACACCTCCGCGCCGCACGAAAAACAGCCTACCGGAACAGACTTGACAACAACGCCCACAACAGCAAGGAACTATTTGGCATCGTCAAAGAGCTCTCCAAACCGGAAGCAGAAAACAACTCCATCCCTCCCTCACAAGACCTCTGCGACTCCCTCGCAACCTTCTTCCACCACAAGATCACCGATATATACAACAGCTTCACGACCGCCAATGCGAACCCCCCCCCGGAACCCGCCACCGACATCACCACCATCCTCACCTGGAGCCCAAACACCACCGAGGAGACCACCCGTGTCATGAACTCGATCCACTCCGGATCCCCATCGGACCCCTGCCCGCACCACATCTACAACAAGGCCGACAACATCATCGCACCGCACCTCCGAGACGTCATCAACGCCTCCCTCACCACCGCCACCTTCCCGGAGAGCTGGAAACACGCAGAGCTCAACGCCCTCTTAAAGAAACCCACAGCAGACCCCACCGAACTCAAAAACTTCCGACCCATCTCTCTCCTACTGTTCCCCGCCAAAGTGATTGAGAAAATCGTCAACGCTCAACTCACCACCGCCCTGGAAACCAACGACTCCCTCGACCCCACACAGTTCGGTTTCAGGGCCAACCACAGCACCGAAACCGCCCTCATCGCAGCCACGGACGACATCAGAGCCCTGACCGACAAGGGAGAAACCGTGGCCCTCATACTCCCGGACCTCTCTGCAGCCTTCGACACGGTCTGCCACCGCACCCTGATACGCCGCCTCAGCAACGCCAGCATCAGAGGCAAGGCCCTGGAATGGATCGTCTCCTTCCTCTCCGGAAGGACTCAGAGAATCCGCCTGCCCCCCTTCAGATCCACAGCCACGGAGATCATCTGCGGCGTACCCCAAGGATCCTCCCTCAGCCCCACTCTCTTCAACGTCTACATGACCCCCCTGGCGAACATCGCACGCAAACACGGACTCGACCTCATATCCTACGCCGACGACACCCAGCTCATCTTATCCCTCACCAACAACCCCACCTCAGCAAGGACCAGACTACATGATGGCATGAAGGAAGTAGCGAACTGGATGACAGACAGCCGGCTGAAACTGAACACAGATAAGACGGAGGTCCTCATCCTCGGCCCTACTCCCACCGCATGGGACGACTCCTGGTGGCCCCCGCCCTAGGCAGCACTCCCCAACCCACCGACCACGCACGCAACCTCGGCTTCATCCTGGACTCATCCCTCTCCATGACCAGACAGGTTAACTCGGTGACCTCGGCATGCTTCAATACCCTCCGCATGCTCCGCAAAATCTTCCGCTGGATCCCCACCGACACCAGGAAGACCGTCACCCACGCCCTCGTCACCAGCCGCTTGGACTACGGGAACACTCTGTACGCCGGCATCACCACCAAGCTGCAGAGGAAACTTCAACGGATCCAGAACGCTGCCGCACGACTCATCCTGGACATACCCCGCCACCACCACATCTCCGGACACCTGAAGAAACTCCACTGGCTCCCAGTCAACAAGAGGATCACCTTCAGACTCCTCACCCACGCACACAAAGCCCTGCACAACCTCGGACCCAAACTCATCAACAACCGCGTCTCCTTCTACACTCCTCCGCGCACGCTACGCTCGACCGGACAAGCCCTGGCAGCCGTACCTCGCATCCGCAAAGCCACCGCCGGAGGAAGATCCTTCTCTTTCCTGGCAGCGAAGACCTGGAACTCTCTGCCCAGCCACCTTCGCGCCATACCTGATCACCTCTCCTTCAGAAGGCAGCTCAAGACCTGGCTCTTCGAGCACTGACCCCCCCCCCACCAGCGCCTTGAGACCCTTTATGGGTGAGTAGCGCGCTTTATAAATGCGACTGATTGATTGATTGATTGATTGATTGACTCAGGTCTACCAGGCAGTGACATCTTAAGGAGTTTGGGGCCCTGGGCCAAACGTATTTGGGGGGTCCCTTTTTGGAACATTTTTGTGTTTATCGTCCAGTTTCAGCTATTTCCCGCAGTCTTTGGCCAGGTCACTGACAGTGCACAAGCACACGTACCTAAATGTTTACATCTGATGATCAGGGATAGTGGCTTGTGTTTTCAGCATTGTAACACTGCAGCAGCTCACTAATATAACTGCAGATATTATCTGTGACCCCCCCCCCCTATTTCTCATATGTGAGGTCGTGCTATGACGTAAAAGAAACATTTTTTATCGATGTTGCATGAAACATAAACACAATATTTATCCGCGGAGTATCTGTCATAGGCTCACACAAATTACCCACATTAAAAATAAAAAAGCAATATTTGTATCAATCTGTTATTATTCAAGGTCATCAGTGTAGGACTCTCTTCGGAACAGAGCCGTGTCTATCAGGGGCCCCCTAAGAGGCCGGGGCCCTGGGCCAGAGCCGACAATGCTTATGGCTTAAAGCGTCTCTGCTACCAAGTAACCTCTCCCCCATGTGCTCCCTTCTCCCATCTGTCACGCCCACAAACCCATCTCCCTCCTCCATCCCCCCGCGCTTCCCAGACTGCCTCTGTATAGAGCATCTCTCTACATAGCGCTCTGTTGCTTCTAGCAGCCTTTGTCCTATATATATATATATATTTTACATACACACAAATATAAAGGTCTCTCGCGGCTTCTACATAAAAAATAGATTCGAAGGTCACTTCTGTGACAGCACACAAAAGTCACTGCCTTCCACAGACCCCGCTGGCCAGGTATGGGGGAGGAGGGTTTAAGAGCCACATTGTGCAAGGGTTCTGTTTTCAGCCTTTTGCGCTGTTACATGAATGAGAGAATGTATTGATTGTGTTTTTTCGGTTGTTTTATTGTTAGGGTCCCCGTCAACAGTGAAGTTAACACTACTTGCATCTGTCACACTCACAAGTTGTGCTCCATCAATAAAATCCACTTTTGTAAAGATTTAAATCCAACTTCACAAAGCCGTGTCCATGGGGGAGTGTGTCACTCCAGCAAATGGCCCGAGTTTTGAGAACAGATTGTCTTTTGAAATTCAAAAAGCGTTTGATTGCTCCTGTAAACAGATTTACTGATGTGCAATATATTACCTCAGTGTGGTGTGACGCGGCCCGTCACGCCTCACAGGTTTCCAGGGCGCCGCCAGCTCTGGTCTCCTAGCAGCTGTGCCAGGCGCCCTTGCTGCCAGCCTAGACTCTTGGCAGCTCTTTGTAATGAATTGATCCTGTTTGCATCCTGTTTGCCACCATAGCCTTCCTGCCAGCAGCCCACGGGGGGACCCACTCCTCCCTCCCCCTGCAGGTGAGAGGAGCTGTGTGAGGGGGTGAGAGCCCCTGCACATCTGCCAGTATTCAGGATAAGAGGCATACCACTGAGAAGTGGCGTAACAAAGGCTCCCGCGGTGCTTCAGCTCCAGGGGGCCCTCTCAGCACATGGCCTTCATGAGCCCAGAAGCGATGCCCCCTCCATCTTCTTTGCAGGGGGGCGCCTCCATTTTTCCTAACGCCACTGAAAGATCCCGCACGGGGCTCCTGGGGGCCACACGCTGTGCACTTGGACAGACACCTAGAGCTTGTGGGTGTCAGGAATCAGGAGAAGGTGAGAAGTGACCAAAAGGGGGACCGCGAAACCCCCCATTCATCCCTCTGTTCTAACAAATAAAGATCGATAATGCCTCCGTAACGAACCAGGGTAAACCAGGGGAGGGCAGAAACGCTGGTTAAACACAGGCACCGGATATCGGTTCTGCACCGTCACCGAAGGCCCCCTGGATACTCTTGGAAAAAATAGCATACGAAGAGAATCAGTATATTTTGTTTATTTTTTGCAGTTTTTGTATAGCGCGAACTCGACCGGAAGGTTTTGAATAGAGTGACCAGACTTGAGGAGCAAAAACCGGGACAGGTCAGACATAAAAGAAGGACTACAGACTTTACTCTCACTTTTATATCTGGCCTGTCCCGTTTTTTTGCGTAGCTTTGTGAATGTGTGTATATATATATAAAACTGTAATTTGCCGAGAGAGATTTGGCATTACCCAGCCCAGTTTTCGTTCTCTAGGAGGACATCTGGCAAGATTTTTCCAACACGGTTGCCCGCAACCATCCGGGGTCAGAAGGCTGCCACCAGAGTAGAAACTATACTTTAGTGGCAGCAAAATCAACTCGAGTAGCTGCGCCCTCTCGTGAGCTGCGTGATGCCATTTGCACTAATTTTTCAGCGTGGGACATGCTCACTGAGCTAAATCACATTGCATGCGGCGTCACATGCTTATTTCTGCCCGATGGTGAGACTCTGTGGATCTCGCTGAGTTTTTTGTAACTCTGCAGAATGCCTCTGAGTCAAATTCTCCAAATTCCGCCCACCCTTACTTTCAAGGTGTCATTCTTGCAGGGGTTAGGCAGTGCCCTTCCTGTGACTTAGGTTTAATTTAAAACCGCTGCACCTAGGAGTGGGACCAATCTGCTCCATAGCCTTTCCAGTAGTACCCTGTGCTTATATGGGGTCTCGTGAGTGGTGGTTCCTCCTTGGAAGCAGAGGAGCGTTGCCCACGGCACTGCTATGCAGAAAGCATACAAAAAAAATGGTAATAAAATTATTTTTAATTACCGTTTTATTTTTGATACTTTCTGCCAGCAAACAAAGTGTGAGGGCAGGGCCAGTGCGTCACTGATGCCAACGATTGGTAGCAGTAAGGAGTGGCCCCTTACTTTGAAGTGCGCATGATGGCTTGTCTGGCTACCTTGCTACGGTCAAACCGACATGCACATTTCAGACCTCTCCAACCCTGCTGTCTCGGACAGCTGGGTTGGAGAGAAGGCACAGACATACAGTGCCTTTTGGAGCGTGAAGCCGGCCCGCTCCAGCCAATCAAGACACTTGATTGCACGAGAGAGTTAGCTGCGGGCCTCACACTCTGAGGAGGTGCTGCAAAGACATCGAGTAATGTAAGTTTAAAAAAAAAAAATTATATTGGTGTGCATGTTATGTGTGTGTATTATGTATGTTATGTGTGTAGGTGATGTATGTTATCTGTGCATGTTATGTTATGTGTGTATGTTGTAGTTTTTTGCACCTCTTCCATTTATTTTGCTGCCAGCCGCCACTGGGACTCATACGGGATAGAACCTCATTTTCAACATGAACTCGTATGGCGTGTCTAAACTGCATGTATCGGAAATGTTCAGAACTTGCCTTATTCAGAAGGGAGCAGTTCAAATGATTTAGACCCCCTGAGCACCACACATTCCATAGAGTTAAAATCAATATCAAATTCAAACTCTAAAAGCCATCTGATAGTGTCAGTTCCCCCGTTGCACTGCTCCCCAAGAAGGTGGTCCAGACTGCCTTCCTCGCCAAGGTTCTCTGTGGCGCTTTTACACTCTGACCATTGTAGCTGTGCGCTCTGGGTGGAATTAACGTGCATGGCCCCATACAGTTCCGTCAGGCAACCCTGATGGTGTGCCACTCAACCCAGAGAGGCGTATGTTGTTGAGACACAGGGGACCATTCATTTACTACAACAGGCTGTGATGGCTAATATGTATGTATCTATGTATGTGGTATTTCTATAGTGTGAACCTAGCCAAAAGGCAGCGGAGCACTGTGCAGGGTCAAAGTCAGCCAGCGATAGGAGTGGTAACTGGTTTGTTTACTGTTATTACATTGTGATGTAGTGTTCTTTAAGGAAATGCATCTTCAAGTCACTCCTAAATTGGAGCATCTAAGGGGTGGTCCTGATGGATACAGGGATGCTGCTCGGAGTCTAGGTGCATAGATGGAAAAGGCCTGCTGCCTTGGTTTTTCTTTTGTGCGCTTCTAACTCTGCATTCTGATGGTGTCCTGGCTGTGGGTGTGCTGGGAGCCACAGAAGTAGTGAGCTTGTCTGCAAGAAAAGTTTGTGTGCTTGACCTGCTGGCTTTGTAGAGGATGCAGCTTGTTTGAAGATGATACAGGATGGTTACTTGGCAACGGGAGCTAATGGAGTTCAATTATTATGGTGGTTATGTGATCATATGAATTCAGGCCCTGATGTGATGTGCTGCTGTGTTTATGATGCCCTTAAGGAATGCCAGTGTGGATTTAGGGAAGCCAAGGAGCATGTGTTATCAAAATCTAGATGCAAGTGTACAAAGGCTTTAACGGAATTCAGAAGTTGCTTTCTGGAAGAAAAAAAAATCATTTTCTTTAGAAGAGAAGGTTGGCACTATGCCAGCTTTGCTTTTATGGCAATATGTTCCTTGAGGGTGAGGTTGGTGAGAAAATCCCAGTGACTTGGAATTCGGTGAAAGGTTGGTTTGGAAACCACCAGGGTGCAAGTTATTGAGTCAGGTTTTCTTTACTGTTTCTGGTTGTTGCTCTTGGTAAATAACAACAATTCTGTCTTGGTTGAGCGGAGCTTCTGGTTGGTGCTGAACTTCCAGGTGTAGATGATGTGCAGGCAGCCTTTGAGGCACTGGGTGTCTGTAGAGGAGCTGAACTCCAAGCAGACTTGTGTATCATGAGGAATATTAGTGAATCTTGATGCTGTGGTCTGTGGTTGAGCAGCACGCAGCTCTATGTAGAGACTAAAGGTGACCGGGGACAGCATGGAACTTTAGTGCACTCCGCAGGTGATAGGGATCTAATTATAATATTCACTTAGGTGACAGAGCACTATACAGCCATTAAGAACTACCCTCTGCAAAGTTTCCAAACAGAACCTTGACTGACCTCCATCCATTACGGATCAATCTTCACCTGGTGGAAACTCCTCACCACTCAACCAGTTGATCAGTTTAATCCTACTCATAGCTCTCTCTGCTCCTTGCAAGGGGCGAGCATTGTTTTCTAGTCTAATGTTTATGCCTATTAATGAAGATCCCACCTTAGACAAGAAAGAGATACCTGTAACTCCAGTTCTCCACCATGGATATCCTCTGTAAGTTCATAAACAACCCTCCGTCTTCCAGGTAAAGCAATTCCTAACATGAACTGAGGAATCAACCTACACTGATGCTCGCTGGGATTTTGGTGTCTTCAAGGCGCACTGCATTTCTTCATACATATGAGGTGTAATGCAATAGTGAACAGCTTCCTTTCATTTTTTCCATTTAAAAGAGATGAAATAAAAAGCTGGGGAAACAATAGAGGTTTCTGTATTCTTGAACCCATGATAATTGTATGTGAACATTATCTAGTATGCTTTGTTTGATTTATTAAAAGATATATAGTAGAAGGAACATTCTACTTTGACATAAAGCAGTGCTTGTTTATGTTTGGAGAATTTTTGTTTTCTCTCTTTGAAAAAGGTGCTTCAGGGTCCTGCTCATGTGCAAAAAATGGCGTAATAAAGATGAAGATCCCATGACTGACGCCGCTCTCGTAGATCTGTGTGTCCATGCATCATTGGCTGAAAAGGTTCAGGCAGAGGCTGCTGTATGTCGATGCCTACAGATCCATGATAAATGCTCCAGGCAGAGCCTCCAAGACTGGATGATGCTCACCCAGATGGACTGAGGCAGCAGCCAGAGCACTGACGGAAAATGGAAAGGAGTGAGTTACAATAATAAGGCAAACTTGTGACTCGAGTGGCAAATCCCAAGTGATTGGCAGCTTGTGGTGGACATGATATTGTTGGTCACAGCTAAATATTGTATTGCTTGGGTGATGGATCATTTAGGGTACCTGGACCTAGTTGTCTAGGATCAGTGGTTCTAGGTTGGCCCTTACTTCATTGTCTGTTAGAAGATGCAGTGCTCTCATATTGGTCCTCATGCACCTACTTGACTCTCAAGTATTGTCATTTCCTTCTCTCACTCTAAAGACCTCTTCTGCAGAGAAGTGGAACCCCCACGATGCTCCTGCTGTGTGGTTCACCCCTGCTCCCCGGACAGACAGTGTCTGAAGAATGCAGCTCCACCATTTCCATACAGTATAACTTTCTTAACTTTTTATAAATAATTTTTGTGTATCTTTCCACTTCGGATTTCAGCTAGATAACTAGGACTCATTTGCGAGTCTGCTGGCGGCTAAACACTGAGCAGGTTAACTGAACTGTCATCTTACTTTCATGACAGATATGCCTCATTCATGGAGTTGCTAAATACTGGGTTTGTCTCTCTAAGGTTTTACCTAATTACCTTTCCAAACATCAATACCCTAACCATCACTCCACAAGTTATTCTGCTATTGTGCTGGTAACTATTACCACCATCAAGAGATCTCAGACTTGGCAGGCGGATGTGGGGCACACATTGTTAAACTGTCACAGGACCAGGATACAAATAGGAGTGGGCGATAAATTCCACTCCGCTGGCAGACTTGCCCGAATTTTGGCCACTCCATGTCACACTTGTAACGCGGAGTGCCGGCAAAATTTCATCAACTGCCACATGGCAGTTTTTGCTCGTGTGTGGCTTGCCAATCATAAGTTGGCGAGTGGGAGCAAGAATTGGAATCCCCTAGCATGACTTTCAGGTGCTAGGAGGGCACCCGTCAAGATTTTCTCACAGCGAATGGTCACGCGCGATTGCAACACTTTGCAGTCAAGCGGCAGCAAAATCAACACGAGCAGCAGCTCCCTCGGGTGCACCACAGGGTGCTGTTCGTGCAGATTTTTCAGTGTGGAATTAGCTCCCGGTGGTAAAATCAGCACAAGTGGTAAGACCTGCTGATTTCTGCCTGTTCGGTGGAACTCCATAGAATCTCTGAGAGTTTTCATGTAACTCCGTGGAATTCCATGGAGTGAAATTCCGCAAGTTCCGTCCGCCCATAGTTCGAAACATTTGCCTGCAACATCCCCCTTATCCAGGTCAGACAGCGCTATCATAGTGCAGAAAATACATTATAACAATGGCAGGCCAAGCATAGGTAGTGTGCACTTTTTCAATCACAAGTTACAACCCACTGAGAATCAATGTACCTGCTGATTCTACCTGATAATTCTAATAAAGCTAACCTCTCTCTGTGACTTGAATGTTCCTTATGCTTACTTTGGTAAATGATTCCCGTTTATGTTGTCTTGTTCAGTTCATGTTAGTTTTTGTCTAGGATTTACTACTCATTCTGTTTTTTTTCTTTTTGGTTCATGTTGCAGAATGAGCATCCTTTTACACTGGTTTACCTGCTCCATTCAGAATAAGAAGAAACTTGTTTTTCCTGTGATGTCTTGTTTGGGCCTATTAGGACAACAAGCAGTTAGTCCTTTGGGACTACCCAGAAACTGAAGTGGTGTAGAGATCCAAAATGCGGACAATAAGTGAATCCAGACCAGCACACAATTGTATCTTCTTTCATGAGATTTATTTCAGGATAAAGTTACTGGAAACAGAAAGTCCATCCACACCAGAAGCAGGCTGATCTGCACTAACTGCCAAATAGAACACTAAACAGTGTTCCAGGCACCAGCCAAGAGAGCCCAAATAGGGGGAAAGGAGCATACCACAATAACACAAGTAAGGATAAAAGGTTACAATAGAAGGGAAAAGAGACCAATAACAAATATACACGTTAGAGAAAATCATATAAAACGAATGCCAATACTACACTACCCTCTTCCTCCCAAAAAAACCACACAAAATCTAAAACAAAAAAATATATATACATATATATATAAGAAGAACAATCATTGAAGTTTGACAACTCTATTGAGATTCCAAATACGACCATTGTCAACCTTAACTGAACCCTGGATCACTTTAATAACTCTGAACACTTTACTAAAGTGAGAAGCTCCAGTTTTTTCCCCCCAGTAATTTAATCTTGACCAAATCACCAACTTGCACATCAATCTCTTTTACCGATTTAAGACGGTCATAAATTTCCTTCCTTCTATTCTGAAAATATTTGTCCTTTTCAAAAGCTACCATCTTCTGAAATTCATGATCAAAATCCTCCTCAACATACTTTTTCACCCAGGGAGGACACACTTTAGTGTGTGGAATATGCTTCCTGAACAAAACAAAAGGAGATTGACTCGTACTTGAATGTGGGGTAAATCTATAATCTTCCACCTTGGACTTAATCAACATCTCCCAATTATCACCCTTTTGTTTAGCTAACTGAAAAGTTTCCTTTAAAGTTCTGTTAAAGCGTTCCACCATTCCATTCGATTCTGGATGATATAAAGCACATTTTTTATGAACTATCCCTCTAGCAGAAAGGAAATCACACATGAGCTTAGAGGTAAATTGAACCCTATTATATGTAAGAATGAATCCTGGAATTCCCTCTCTGCTAAACACCTCAGAAAGAAAGTTCACAACAGTCTTAGATGTAATCTCAGTTGTTATTAAAATCTCAGGCCAACGAGACAACATGTCCATAAGGACTATAACATACTTGGAAACGGCCCCACAGGATATCAGACCCATGATATCAATTGATACTTCTTTCCAAACGTCCTTTGGGATCTCCTTTAGTACCAAGGGTTGCGTCCTAAGTTTCAGAGTCTTTTCAGATAACTTGCAATCAACACAATCCCTTACCCTCCTTTCCAAAACCACGTCCATACCAGGCCACCAATAAGTACATCTCATTCTCTCTTTCGTCTTACATATCCCATGATGACCAGAATGTGCAAGATTTATTAGCCGTTCACATAAAGTAGAGGGAGGTATTAACCTAGACCCTCTCAACAACCAACCGTTCTGAACAGAAAGTTCATCCCAAACCTTCCTGAAAGGCATTACTTCTTTTGCACAACTTGCTAATACCTTGTCAGACAACAGCTGGTTCTTAACCTTCAATATTTCCTCATCCTTACTCAATTCTTCTAGCCACTCTTTTTCCGAAATACAACCATCCGTTACAACACAAACTTTAACCTCATCATCAGTCCACCATGAATTATCATTAACATCATCATCAGTAATTACTGACTCCATTCTGGACAAGCAATCAGCTGTCCTGTTTTCACACCCAGGAACATATTTAACTTCAAAATGAAAATCCTGTAAGGTTACGACCCATTTACAAATGCGAGCCAAAATACTATCAAGTCCTTTTTTCTCAAAAATTTCTTGCAGTGGTTTATAATCCGTATATACTTGGAAACGTACTCCCCAAAGAAATTGCTTGAACTTTTTGACAGCCCAAAATATGGCTAATACTTCCTTCTCTATTGTAGAATATCTGAACTCTGCACCACGCAGACTACGTGAAGCAAAATCTATAGTATTTTCTTTACAATTGTTGAACTGTTTCAAAACGCAACCCAAACCTTTCTCCGAAGCATCTGTAATAAGATAACAAGGCAGACCAGGCTGGAAGCTACTAAGAGACTGAGCAGAAGATAATGCTCTCTTCAAGTCTAGAAATTCCTCCACACATTCACTAGTCCACAGAAACTCAGAACCTTTCTTCAGGAGACTTCTAATAGAACATGACCTTTTTGCGAAATTCGGAACATACCTATCGTTAAATTCTGCCATACCCAAAAAAATTCACAATAGACTTGACCAAGTCATCCTTAGGTTTGACACCACTACCAGATATGACATGTCCTAAGTACACAATTTCTGACCTTAGAAATTTGCACTTTTCCCTTTTCAAAGTCACCCCTTTTGATCTAAACACTTGAAGAACTTATCTGACCTTTTTCTCATGTTGTTCACATGTTTCGATGAATACCAGAACATCATCTTGAAAAAACAAAAACATCTAAATCACCCAGAATTTCATTCATCAATCTGTGAAAGACTGCAGCTGCAGAACAAAGACCAAACTTCATCCTGTTGAATTTATAAACACAGAACGGTGTGATGAAGGAAGTTAGCAATTTGGATTGCTCACACAATTGCACTTGATGCTAAGCTGAAGTTAAATCAAGTGTGGTAAAAAACTTTGCATTACCGAAAGAACTGACCATTTCTGTAATATTAGGCAAAGGAAATTTATCTTCAATAATTTCCTTATTTAGATTGCGTAAATCAACACACAGCCTAATATCACCAGATTTTTTTGTGGCAACGACTATTAGAGTAATCCATTGTGCCGCCTCCACTTCCTCCATTATGCCTTCAGTCTGTAATTTCTGAAGTTCAGCCTTTACCTTGTCTCGTACACTTCTAGGAACATTTCTGACTTTGCAAGCAATTGGTTTGGCATCACTCTTCAACACAATGCGATGTTTATACCCCTTAACACACCCTACTTTGGTGCTAAAAACATCAGGATACACTCCATCAATTCATTCTCAAAATCAGAAACTTTCTGAACCTGACCTTGCGGCTCAGATTCAGAAACTTTCTGAATATGAACTTGGGGCTCAGAATTAGGGTTCAAAATGATACCCAACTGCTTTTGATGTGGCCAGCTCAAAATTGTATCCCCTATAACTGGAACATATATCTTGCCAAAAGTCTTGTTACCTTTAAATTGTATAGATGCTTCAAAATAACCTTTCAACTCTATAGGTTTTCCCCCATAGCTATACGGTGTGACATCAGGATCATGAAGAGTGAATTTACCATTGAACAACATCTTGTAATCTTCCTCTGACACTAATGATAATTTAGCTCCTGAGTCCATCATCATAGAAACACTTACTCCATTCACTTCAACGAGATCTGTAGGATAGTCACAGCGAACTACAGAAATACATTTAACATCATTGACAATCTGCAAAATGAAGTCATGGTCAGAATCATCACAGTCAACTTCATTCACTTTAACATTAGTCTTCGAAGATGACTTACAGTATTTCGCAAAGTGCCCCTTCTTCCCACACTTATTACAAGTGGTCACAAGAGCAGGACAAACTTTGCTGTTTGCTAAATGGGAAGGAGAACCACACCTAAAACATAACAATTTAGATTTCATGTTAACATTTGGTTTGGTTTTTGGTTTAGTGTCTAATTTTTGAACAGATGCAGATGTTATCTTGGATTTTTTAAAGTTTTCAATGGAAGCTTCCGAATGCTCAATTTGTTTAGCAATCAGCAAAACTTCATCCAAAGTAGGGTCACTCTTTGACCAGAGCGTTTCTCTTATTTCATCATTCTTACATTCGAACATGAACTGGTCACAAATACGTTCATCAACCCTATTACCAAAATTGCAAAGTGCAGCAAGTGTACGTAGACTGGTGACAAAATCTTCAACTGATTCCTCATCGTTCTGTCTACATTTACCAAAATAGTATTGTGAACGGGCGATCCCGAACACATCCGCAGTGAAAGCAGGTACAGACGTCTCGGATAGTTCCAACACGTCATTTCCGCGTTCCCACGTTGCCGTGGGAACGCTATCGGACGGAGGCCGGCGTCCAAGGGTTGCCGGGGAAACCCAGGAGGGTTTCCGGACCGCGGCGCTGACGAGGCGTGAGGCTCCCAGTTTAAAGGAGAGAGACGACGGACGATCAAGGAGGGAGGCGGTGAACAGCGGAATTGAGACGGGAGACGGAGAAAGGACCGAGACAACACGGAGTGCCGACAAGGTGTGGAAGAAGGAGAGCGCTTCCCAAGATCATCCACTGAAGGAACACCCCAGCGCCAGCCACGACCACGGAGGGTCGTGGCTTGCTAAGGTACGGTCCTTGTGGGACTCAAAAGGGAATACCACGGTTAAGAGGGCACTGGGGAAGGGAGCTAAGAAGGAGTGAGGGGAGGACTGGGAGGGAGTTTAGAGAGCACCAGTATAAACACGAGTGAGCCACATAAAAGTGCACTGTAAGGAGTTTATTCACTTTTGGCCCTCACTCACCTCCAACACCACCCCACCTTTTGTTTCCTCTTCCCCTTTAGTTAAACAAAACATAAAACATATTTAAAACCCCACTTACCGTAGCGTTTTCTTTGTTTTTTCCGGTACCACACCACGGGAGCCCACTGACAGCCAGAGAGAACGCCCACCTAAAAAAGAGAACGAAGAGAAGAAGAGAAATCCACTAAGAAGAATAGAAGGCAACGGCTTAAGACCTGAAGACATAGTAAACAACAAGGATAATTAGAGACAAACACCTAATACTTAAATAAACCACTTACTTGATCATCGCAATTTCTCTCCGTGGTCTTTATACCGTTCGACCTGCCACAGTGGTGTCAGAAGTGGGATCTGTAGGAAAGGAAACAACCCACGGGCGACCGAACGGTATACACAATGAGTGAAAGTCCGTCCTTAGAAGATATGATTAACGCCATTTGCAGTTAGTGTGGGAAGCACACCAACGAGAGGCGAAAGAGGACAGGGAGGCCTTACAGTCTGCCTTGAAGAGCCAAGCGACGATACTAGCAAATAACCAATTGGTTCACGAAACGGCGATGAAGAAATTAACGGAAACAATCGCCGCTAGCAAAGTACATCCCAACGTCCCCAGTTCGGTGTTGCAAAAATACCAGGAGGGGGAAGACCCGGAGTCTTTCTTCACTAACTTTGAAAGAGTTGCTTCTTCGGCTCAATGGCCGGAAGAAAGATGGGGACAATACGTTGCGCCATTGCTTACCGGACTCTTGCAAGCCGCATATCAAGCAGCAAATCCCGGGGGGACAGCACCATATAAAGACATAAAGACCAGCATCTTAGAACGGGTAGGACACGACACAGAGTATTATCGAGTTAAATTTCGGAAAGTAAAGTGGGGACCAAATGAGGACCCCCGAACCTTCTATTTCCGCGTGAAAGATTTGGCCTTGAAATGATTGGGTCCCATCGGGAATAGCAGGGAGGAGGTTATACAGACTATTATCCTCGAACAATATTTAGATTCTTTACCTCCTTCTACCAAAAACTGGATACGGCAACATCCAAAAGGTAGATACAGACATGGCCATTGACTTAGCCTGCGCATACCATCGAACCACAGATGTGAGAGGAATGCCATCCAGACCCAACATAAAACCTGTTGTACCTAACCCAAAACCTTCGCCGAGATTTCCCATAGAAGATCCGGTCCCCCGCAGATTTGTAGATGGTCCTCCCTTACAGGGACCACAATGTTACAACTGTGGAGAGTGGGGACACATAGCTCGTGCGTGCCCGCGGAAACTAGAGGGAAGTGAACCTATGGAGATAGGAGTGACCAGGAGACGCGTACTCTGTACAGGAAAGGGAGACATTAAATTTAAGCAAACCCTGAAACTGAATGGCCGGTCTGTATGTGCTCTCATCGATTCGGGGTGCAGCCAATCCGTGGTTCGCGAAGACTTAATAAGCCCAATAGATAGGGAATCAAGTCAGTGGGTCACCATTTGCAGTATTCACGGCGATAAGGAACAGTATCCCGTGACAGGAGTTGACCTAGAGTGGGGAGACTATAAGGACTTACTTCTGATGGGAGTGATGTCTCAACTTATTGAGGAATGTATCATTGGTACCGACTATGATCATTTCCAAGAGCTCCTGGATCATGTTCGGAAACCAAAACCACACCAGGAGTGGTGGGTTGAGGCCCCTTTTTCCGAAAGCACTATTGAATGTCCTCTAACCCCTAGAAAACTTTCACGTAGAGAGAAGCGAGATGAAAGAGTACATTTCCGGTCTCAGAAAGAGCAGGAACAAAACCAAGGACTTATAGCAGAAATACATGACGCACCCCTAAGTTTCCACCACCAACAGAGAGAAGATCCCTCCCTCGCTCAGGCCTGGAAGTCCGCCAAACCGGAAGAAACTGAGGAGGTGGGTCCTTACTTCCTGGTTAAAAGAAATCTCCTATATAGGGTAACCACTAACCAAGCTGGGGATCGCAAACATCAGCTAATAGTACCGGAAAAGTATAGGAATCAAGTCCTGACCCTAGCCCACAATCAACAAGGGGGAGGCCATTTTGGGAGGGAAAAAACTGAAGAGTATCTCCTCAGACGATTCTATTGGCCAGGTGTTTTCGCCCACATTAGGAGGTATTGTTCCCAGTGTCCCCGGTGTCAGCTTACAGAACCTGGTAGGCCCAGGAAAGCACCACTTTTGCCCCTTCCCATCATAGACATACCATTTAGCAGGGTGGGGATGGATTTAATTGGACCCTTAGTGCCTTCCTCTAAAGGTCACACATATATATTGGTTATCGTTGATTATGCCACCCGATACCCTGAGGCCATCCCCCTGACCAGTATGACCACAAAAACTGTCGCACAAGCAATGATAACTGTCTTCGCTCGAATAGGGTTTCCCCGCGAAATACTTACAGACCAAGGGACCCCGTTCATGTCCAATCTCATTAAACAAGTTTGTAAGACTTTAGGGATTTCCCAAATAAAAACCTCCATTTATCATCCGCAGACAGATGGATTGGTGGAACGCTACAATCGGACCATCAAAACCCTACTAAGAAAAATAGTCACAGACTCAGGGAGGGATTGGGATAAAAAATTACCTTTAGTTTTGTACGCTATCAGAACTCATGAACAGGCCTCAACAGGACATAGCCCCTTCGAATTAGTGTTCGGACGGCAACCACGTTCCCTTTTAGACATGGCCATAGAAACATGGGAGGAAGAAGCCGAGGAAGGGGGAAGACCATTATTGGAATACACCCACAACTTGAAGTCCCATTTACAAGGGCTATGGGAGGAGGTACGAGAAAATATGGAACAGGCACAAACAACACAAAAACACTATTATGACAAAGGAGTAAGTTGAGGGTTTTCCAGCCGGAAGACCGGGTGCTCATAATGCGTCCCACATCGGAGCAAAAGCTCCTCGCGAGATGGCAAGGTCCCTATCGAGTGATCCGAGCAGTTTCTCCAGTTACTTACCTTATTGAACTAACGGCCAATCCCAAAAAGACTCAAATTTATCATGTAAATCTCTTAAAGAAGTGGGAAGTGCCAGAGAACGCAGTCAATACAGTAGGAATGGGCCGGTTCCTATATCCGAGTAAGGAGTTAAACATTGAGTTCTACCCTAAAGACCAGCACGAGAATAACAACTTACCCTCTATCAATAGTTCATTGACAAGTTCCGAGAAAAAGCAGTTATCTCTCCTACTGAATCACTTCCAACAGTTTTTTTCAGAGACCCCCGGCAAAACCTCTTTGATCTGCCATCAAATACGAACAAACCCAGGTAAAATAGTCAGGTTGCGTCCCTATCGTATTCCGGAGGCAAGAAAAAAAATCATAGAGGACGAGATACAGAAAATGTTAGCTCTGGGAGTGGTGGAACCCTCTAATAGTCCCTGGTGCTCTCCGGTAGTCCTGGTACCAAAGCCTGATGGGACCGTAAGATTCTGTATCGATTTTCGGAAACTTAATGAAATATCCATGTTTGACACCTATCCAATTCCTAGAGTGGACGATGTCCTTGAAAAATTAGGCAAAGCTAAATATATGTCCACAGTAGACCTAACTAAAGGGTACTGGCAGATTCCTTTGGCGCCAGAGGATAAAGAAAAAACAGCTTTCTCTACCCAATCGGGGCTTTATCACTTCACAGTGTTACCCTTTGGACTACATGGAGCTCCGGCTACCTTCCAAAGGTTAATGGATAGGTTACTAAAATCCTTCCACACATTCTCGGCGGCTTATTTGGACGATGTAGTCATTTTTAGCGAGACATGGGGGGATCACCTAGACCATCTTCAGAAAATTTTCCATACCCTGACAAAAGCAGGATTAACAGCCAACCCCAAGAAATGTGTAATAGGGAAAACTGACATCTCATACCTCGGATACAATATTAGCCAGGGCACTCTCCAACCCCAAACAAAAAAAGTGGAAGCCATAAAACATGCCCCTACCCCTAAAACAAAGAAGGACTTACGCTCTTTCCTGGGACTAGTAGGCTATTATCGTAGGTTCATACCAGGATATTCCACCCTTGCTGCTCCTCTCACAGACCTCTTGTCCAAATCCCACCCTAACCAGTTGTTGCCCTTTTCTGACCTTCAGACGAATAGCTTTGAGAGATTGAAATCCTATCTGACCAGGGAACCGATATTACAATGCCCAGACTTCTCCAAATCGTTTCACCTGTATACAGATGCCTCCGATGTGGGACTAGGGGCAGTTCTGGCTCAGCCTGACAAGGAGGGTTGTGATCTCCCTATACTATTTATCAGCAGAAAACTGTTTCCTCGGGAACGACATTATCCTATCATCGAAAGGGAGTGTTTAGCCATTAAATGGGCGGTGGACAGTTTACAGTATTATCTGTTGGGCCGACCTTTTGTTCTATACACAGATCACGCTCCCCTCACCTGGATGGCCGCTCATAAAGATTCTAATTCCCGGATTTTGCGATGGTTCCTTGAACTGCAGCCTTTTTCCTTTCAGGTCCGACACGTCCCGGGGTCGCAACAGGGTCCTGCTGATTATTTGTCTCGTTTCCCTTGCTCCTCTTCGGTCCTAGAGCAGGACCGTTCTTGGGATGGGGTGTGTGAACGGGCGATCCCGAACACATCCGCAGTGAAAGCCGGTACAGACGTGTCGGATAGTTCCGACACGTAATTTCTGCGTTCCCACGTTGCCGTGGGAACGCTCTCGGACGGAGGCCGGCGTCCAAGGGTTGCCGGGGAAACCCAGGAGGGTTTCCGGACCGCGGCGCTGACGAGGCGGGAGGCTCCCAGTTTAAAGGAGAGAGACGACGGACGATCAAGGAGGGAGGCGGTGAACAGCGGAATTGAGACGGGAGACGGAGAAAGGACCGAGACAACACGGAGTGCCGACAAGGTGTGGAAGAAGGAGAGCGCTTCCCAAGATCATCCACTGAAGGAACACCCCAGCGCCAGCCACGACCCCGGAGGGTCGTGGCTTGCTAAGGTACGGTCCTTGTGGGACTCAAAAGGGAATACCACGGTTAAGAGGGCACTGGGGAAGGGAGCTAAGAAGGAGTGAGGGGAGGACTGGGAGGGAGTTTAGAGAGCACCAGTATAAACACGAGTGAGCCACATAAAAGTGCACTGTAAGGAGTTTATTCACTTTTGGCCCTCACTCACCTCCAACACCACCCCACCTTTTGTTTCCTCTTCCCCTTTAGTTAAACAAAACATAAAACATATTTAATACCCCACTTACCGTAGCGTTTTCTTTGTTTTTCCCGGTACCACACCACGGGAGCCCACTGACAGCCAGAGAGAACGCCCACCTAAAAAAGAGAACGAAGAGAAGAAGAGAAATCCACTAAGAAGAATAGAAGGCAACGGCTTAAGACCTGAAGACATAGTAAACAACAAGGATAATTAGAGACAAACACCTAATACTTAAATAAACCACTTACTTGATCATCGCAATTTCTCTCCGTGGTCTTTATACCGTTCGACCTGCCACAAGTATCTTTGTAGTAAAATGGAAATTTTCGGCAAGTAATGTCTGTCTAGCTTGAGTAATGTGATTTCAAACTCATTCAAGGAAGTGTCTCCTTCTGCTCCGTCAGAAGAGGTAATCGCAGGAAGAGCCTCCAAAACCTCCTGACCTTCCACACCAAGGCAATGTTGAAGAACAGATATCTTTCTTTCTGCAGACAAATTGCTGCCACAAACTTTGAGATATGTCAAAAAATCTTTTTTCCATTTCGCCCAAGCAATAGGAGGATCGCCAGGAATGGATAGAAAGAAAGGTGGAGGTGTAATATTCTGCATATCAATTGCACAGGTAACTTTGTGATCATAGAAAACAGATGAAAGTAAGAAAAACTCTAACTGACAAAGAGGCAGCAGAGGCGAGTCACCAACTCACGCTGTGTAACACTGTTACATCAAGGAGACACAGTGCGCACAGAAGCAGCTGATAAGATCAATAAGATATGATGTGCAAACCAGGAAGTATAAGCTCGCACGAGACGAGATGTGCGGCTTGATTTAGAGCACGAGGAGTGTTGCTGGGCAACGTCCAGAGTCTTCCGAACAATGACGCGCAGGCAATTAAACGGTTGGCACGAGGAGTGTTGCTGGGCAACGCCCTGAGTCTTCCGAACAATGAATCGCTGGCAATGAAGCAGTAGGCGAGAGGAGTGTTGCTGGGCAATGTTCAGATTGTTCCGAGCAATGATGCGCTGGTGGAGGCCTGGAAACAGCTGACACAAAAATGCAGGACGCGCGAGGGAAGTTGCTAGGCAACTCGGGAAACTCGCAACAAACTGATTTTTTTTTTTTAAACGAGCGATCGCTAAAGTATAAGAAAGCGATTCTCAGAGAAAAACAAAATGCAGAACTAACGGGGAACACCGCAAGCACAAAACAGTACCTCAATTTATAAGAAGATAGGTGTGCTGAAGTTTCTGTAATCTTCAATACGCAGATTCCAATTCCAAGTTCACTCGTCGCCAAAATGAAGTGGTGTAGTGATCCACAATGCAGACAATAAGTGAATCCAGACCAGCACACAATTGTATCTTCTTTCATGAGATTTATTCCAGGATAAGGTTACTGGAAACAGAAAGTCCATCCACACCAGAAGCAGGCTGCTCTCCACTAACTGCCAAATAGAACACTAAACAGTGTTGCAGGCACCAGCCAAGAGAGCCCAAATGGGGGGAAAGGAGCATACCATAATAACACAAGTAAGGATAAAAGGTTACAATAGAAGGGAAAAGAGACCAATAACAAATATACACGTTAGAGAAAATCATAGAAAAAGAATACCAATACTACACAAACCCTTGCTTCAACAGGAAGTTCTAGGGGGTGGCAGACAATACATTTCTACTCAAGTGAGAACTGGAAGGAGGGAGAGGTTGGGTTCAGATTTGGACAGGACTTCAAAGTATGCATGACATACACGTAAACAGGTCTCCTGTATTCAATTTCCACCTTGTCTGAGTTCAATTAGAGTTGAAATTATCTTGCAACATGGAAACCAAATCATACCGGATAAAGCAAAGTATACACTGGGAAACTTTGCAACCTTTTGTGAAGGAAGAAAATCAAGAACTTTGCGAAACGTGGAGGCGGAAACAAAATCTTTGCCCGCCTTTAATAATGTGCTTTAAACGGGCCCAAGGCCAGAGTGACCAGAGTACGGATTGGCTGCTATGATCAAATATGCCCCCATGCGTCCATTCTAGGCACTGCTTCCTGCAGTGGGGGGGCTTGTATGAACATTTTGGCAGGGGGTGATTTTGGTTTCATGTTCCTTGGTTGTAGAGATACCCACCTTTAGAGGTGTGAGTGTGGGTGTGTGGCCCACAGCAACTGGGGAAAGATCAACCTTTAGAAGGTCAGAGAGGCCAAGCGGGATGATTCTAGGGCAGGATCATCCATGAAGAAGGCAACACTGATCCACCTCTCTAACACCACCCTACACAGCATAATATAAATATACAATTCTGAGGAAGACTTAATTAAGAGTCACAGTAAATAGAAACACCTCCAGCAGTGTGCTGGGAGCAGGCAACCGGTTCATTACTGAAACTAAACCAGGTTAGGTAAATATGTACATATGAGGGTGTGCAGTAATGACGCACAAGGGAGTTGCCATCAACACACAGTTTACAGAAAGTGTATATCACCCCAATTAGAGAACCTGCAATTGCCAAATTTTCTTTTTTTTCAAATCTTCACCAATTTCAGGAATTGATAGTATTTTATGAGAAATGGCACAAATAAATCCTTCCAAAATAATTTTTTGAATGGTAAAGTGTGAAAAATGTACGTTTTTTGTGACTAGGAAACTTTGAGTGAAATTGCACCGATTGAATTTCAATTGCACATACCACTAGGCCCACATAAATTCCCCCACTGGTGTAAGTGGTAGTTCTCGGTGTGTTGGCACTTTTGGTAGCGTAGCAAGGCTGCCATGGGCCTTAATGAAGAAGCAAGTAAAAATATCCCTCCCACCAACAGGTAAGTATGACAGACAGTCATAACTGGGGCGCAGGGGGCCTCTCCTGACAGTGTGACCTGGTGCCACTGCACCTACTGCACTACCGGTAGGTATGTCCTGGAAGCAGTTAATGGTAGTATCCTCTGGTGTTACATGCTGTATTTACTGTGCACCAGTCATCACCTAGACATCACCTACTAGTAAAGGTTTGCACAAATATAGTGACTCACTCTACTAATAGCTGACACGGGTGCGGAACTATGACTTTTGGACTGTTCCTGATGGTTGGAGGGGTCAAGACTGTGGCACAGGGGGAGGTCAGTGAGGTGACGGCGCGGGCATGGGGAACTATAGAAACATAAGCAGGCCTGATTTAGAATTCGGGGACGGGTTACTCCGTCACAACGGTGGCAGATGTTCTGTCCGCCAAAATCTAAATCCCATAGAATATAATGGGATTTAGATTTTGTCAGACGGGATATCCATCAGCGTTGTGACTGAGTAATCCATACGAGAGCTCTAAAACAGGCCCGTAATTGTTGTAGGTGCTTTGCATTGGAAGATCTGTGGTTTCCCCGGGAACACAGATGTCCTCCTTCTTGGTTTTCATGTCACCCGTCCGCCGAGTTCTAAATCAGACCCTTAGTGTAAGGCAGTATTTTAATTATTTTTTTAAGTTTAATATAGCGCAAATGTGGTCCAAGGACATTCGAGCACTGTGCATAAAGCCCACAGTATATTGCATATATTTCTTTTAGCACTGGGAGATTATGGACCTGATGTAGAGGTTGGTTGATAGGGTAATCTATCATGTTCTCGGTCCCCCCACCTCAATTAGAGTTGAGTTCACCCTAAGCTTTCAATCAAGAGCCTCTGCTGGTTCTTCTGACGGAAAACCTCCTCCAATGACCCAATGGAGTAGAGGCCGTTAGAGGAAGGACATTACACCATCCACCCTATTTAGAGGTGGGGGCAGCGCAATGCCTTTTTTACCTGCCTGTTGCCACCAGGAAAAACCTGGCGGTGAGGGACAGGAACAAACATACTAATGAACCTTACAACCCAGATGAAAACTCCCAGGGTGTGGAGAACGTTAGTTTGTTTTGTTTTTGAGGAACAACCTGCACCTTGGAAGTTTGTTTTTAAGAAACAAAAACAATCGTCAAAAGTTTGGTGGACGACTGTCAAATTTGATGATGGCCAAACACGATTACATTGTACATTGAAAGGAAACACCATGACGGTGATTCCCTTCAACGTATGTAGATGACCGATGGGTTTGCGGTCATCTCTAAATTTGGTGGGCACAGTACCCTCAGGATGAAGGAGGTAATATCGTCCACCACTTTATGGACTCTGCTCCGGCCATCAAACTCTAGATCAAGACCTTCATTTTTTACTCACTATTTGCATTTCTCATTCTCTATCATTTGAAACCACAGATCTACAAGTCAGTGCCACCACAGGCAGGTGTAATGTATTGTTCGCAAAACAGTATCATAATTCCTATGTAATGCATTAATTTTACCTTTTTGGTTTTGAACAATTTGCATTTGCTTTACAGGATATCATCTTGTTTCTGCCATATGTTGTTGCTTTTGCTGTGTTGTGTAGCACAAAACAATACAACAGCAGCCTGTTATAGTGACATTGTGATTGGGGTATTATCAGGCCTGATAAGCACATATTGTTGGTTCCCTGGTAGTATTACCTCCTGTAATTAACGTGGGCCCTGTATTTGGATATCAGCCTGGGTCCTGTAATGACGGAATCAGTATCTGTACTCTACCATTTGATTACAGAATATGTGATGTTGGTATTTATGAGGTTTTGTGAGTTCTGTGCAGTTAACATTTGAACCCACTGAACTGCCCTAATATTCATCGACTCACACTTGTTTGTTTGGTTTGGTAGAAGCACTTCTAGGGGTTTTAAAAAAATAAAACAAATTGCTGAGTCTCTTCAAACATCTAATATGTTAAATAGGGCTCACGACACAACAGATAACTTTGGTGTCCAGATAAATCGACCTGCGGACGTACATTCACACTCGTAATTCACAGAATCTGTTCTGATGGAAGTTTACCACAGAATACACAGAATCTGTTCTTTTGGAAGTTTACCACAGACTGCACAGACTCTGTTCTGATGGAAGTTTACCACAGACTTCACAAAATCTGTTCTGATGAAAGGTTACCACACATTTCACAGAATCTGTACTGATGGAAGTTTACCACAGAATTCACAGAATCTGTACTGCTGGAAGTAGTTTACCACAGAATTAACTGAATCTGTACTTATCTGTGCATCTAAAAAGTTAACTAGGGCCCAAATCACAAGAGAAGTTGTACACGTAAATTCTACTTTGGTGTCCATATAAATGGATCTGCGGACGTGCATTCACACTCGTGATTCACAGAATCTGAACTGATGGAAGTTTACCACAGAATTCACATAATCTGTACTAATGGAAGTAGTTTACCAGAGAATTCACATAATCTGTACTGATGGAAGTTTATCACAGAAGTCACAGAATCTGTACTGATGGAAATTTACCACAGAATTCACAGAATCTGTACTGATGGAAATTTACCACAGAATTCACTGAATCTGTACTGATGGAAATTTACCACAGAATTCACTGAATCTGTACGGATGGAAGTAGTTTACCACAGAATTAGCTGAATCTGTACTGGTGGAAGATTACCACAGAGTTCACTGAATCTGTACGGATGGAAGTAGT
Source organism: Pleurodeles waltl (assembly GCF_031143425.1). Classification (NCBI taxonomy): domain Eukaryota; kingdom Metazoa; phylum Chordata; class Amphibia; order Caudata; family Salamandridae; genus Pleurodeles; species Pleurodeles waltl. The sequence goes on along the minus strand of NC_090448.1, from coordinate 22,376,155 downwards.
TTACCAGAGAATTCACATAATCTGTACTGATGGAAGTTTATCACAGAATTCACTGAATCTGTACTGATGGAAATTTACCACAGAATTCACAGAATCTGTACTGATGGAAATTTACCACAGAATTCACTGAATCTGTACTGATGGAAGTAGTTTACCAGAGAATTCACATAATCTGTACTGATGGAAATTTACCACAGAATTCACAGAATCTGTACTGATGGAAATTTACCACAGAATTCACTGAATCTGTACTGATGGAAATTTACCACAGAATTCACTGAATCTGTACAGATGGAAGTAGTTTACCACAGAATTAGCTGAATCTGTACTGGTGGAAGATTACCACAGAGTTCACTGAATCTGTACTGATTGAAATTTACCACAGAATTCACTGAATCTGTACTGATGGAAATTTACCACAGAATTCACTGAATCTGTACGGATGGAAGTAGTTTACGAGAGAATTCACAGAATCTGTACTGATGGACATTTACCACAGAATTCACTGAATCTGTACTGATGGAAATTTACCACAGAATTCACTGAATCTGTACTGATGGAAATTTACCACAAGATTCACTGAATCTGTACTGATGGAAGCAGTTTACCACAGAATTAGCTGAATCTGTACTGGTGGAAGATTACCACAGAATTCGCAGAATCTCTTCTGATGGAAGTTTATGGAAGTTTACCACAGAGTTCACAGAATCTGTTCTGATGGAAGTAGTTTACCACATAATTCATTGCATCTGTACTGGTAGAGGATTACCACAGAATTCACAGAATCTGTTCTGATGGAAGTTTATGGAAGTTTACCACAGAGTTCACAGGATCTGTTCTGATGGAAGTAGTTTACCACAGAATTCACTGCATCTGTACTGGTAGAGGATTACCACAGAATTAACAGAATCTGTTCTGATGGAAGTTTATGGAAGTTTACCACAGAGTTCACAGGATCTGTACTGATGGAAATTTACCACAGAATTCACTGAATCTGTACTGATGGAAATTTACCACAGAATTCACTGAATCTGTACAGATGGAAGTAGTTTACCACAGAATTAGCTGAATCTGTACTGGTGGAAGATTACCACACAGTTCACTGAATCTGTACTGATGGAAATTTACCACAGAATTCACTGAATCTGTACTGATGGAAATTTACCACAGAATTCACTGAATCTGTACGGATGGAAGTAGTTTACCAGAGAATTCACAGAATCTGTACTGATGGAAATTTACCACAGAATTCACTGAATCTGTACTGATGGAAATTTACCACAGAATTAACTGAATCTGTACTGATGGAAATTTACCACAAGGTTCACTGAATCTGTACTGATGGAAGTAGTTTACCACAGAATTAGCTGAATCTGTACTGGTGGAAGATTACCACAGAATTCGCAGAATCTCTTCTGATGGAAGTTTATGGAAGTTTACCACAAAGTTCACAGAATCTGTTCTGATGGAAGTAGTTTACCACATAATTCATTGCATCTGTACTGGTAGAGGATTACCACAGAATTCACAGAATCTGTTCTGATGGAAGTTTATGGAAGTTTACCACAGAGTTCACAGGATCTGTTCTGATGGAAGTAGTTTACCACAGAATTCACTGCATCTGTACTGGTAGAGGATTACCACAGAATTAACAGAATCTGTTCTGATGGAAGCTTACCACAGAGTTCACAGAATTTGTACTGATGGAATGGTTTACTCCAGAACTCACTGAATCTGTTCTGATGGAAGTTTACTTTCGGAAAATGGATTCGCGAATGGGAAATTTCCACTTGTGTGGTGGAATGTCTGCATCTGCAAATTTAGTGTGGGGTCCTAGGGTACTCCTGTCAAAGTGATTGGGCACTCACAGAGTTGTGGATATTACATACCTCTTACAGGTGGTTTCCCACCCTGGAAATACTTACAAATGTACTCACTTTATGAGTGGGATTAACTGGAGTTCTAGTAATGGGAGGTTAGGGTACCCCCTCATTTTCAAGGGGCGGAAAGTGTAGGGTTGGGGAGTCCAAGGATGAAAACTACACTTCCAGTGAAGAAAGAAAGAAATCACATATGATAATGCACATTTACTTCAAATGTTATGCATTGGAGAAGTGCTGAAAAATATGGCTATTACTTCTTTCACGGAGTCCTAACAAGATCCTCTGTGAATCCAGTAAAGTCAGAGCTTTGTCCAGGTTTTGGAGTAATCCTAAAATTAATCCTAAAAAAGCAAAGTCCCAGCTTCGTTTCCTACCTTTTGTTAATCTTGGTGTTTAATAGGCTGTTTGGTTGCAGGTATTTGGAGGCCACTAGTTACCCACTTTATTATAAGTAGTACTCCTGGTTTTATGGTATTTACTTTTTAACATTTCCATCTGTAGTTATCCACATTTATTTTTTGGCCACCTTATTTGTACTTATCCATATTTAGTTTGCGTTGTGTGAATGAATCGTAAAATGGTATATTTCAACATTTATTTAGCTGACAAGTATGCACTTCTACTTGGATGCCTGTCACGTTTTACCACATTTAGCGGCCACATATAACAAAACACTACACCCACAGGTAAATAGCATTATATACAAATTTACGCTGACATATGCTTGTTTTTAAGGAAATCTCAAAGTACATTTTAACTTCCCATGCTTGTACCTGCTCTGCTATTTGCCTGGAACTCATGAAAGGTAGCATGAAGAGATACTCACAAAAGTCACAATTTTCTGTATTTATCTACTTTTAAAAATGAATACAGACAGAAAACACGTTGTTTTCTGTCTTTATTTATCTGTAAAAATCGGTAAAAACTGAGAACTAGGGGCCAGATGTAGCAAAGGTTTTTACCCAATCTGTGTCTATGGGAAAAAGTGTTCATCCATATGGCCCTAGGAGCCTTAATTATAAATAGCTGCATACATTATACCAAATGTTCAGCAAAAGGTGACTCAAATAGTATGAATACCAATTAATATACTTTTACCATAACTCCCTTAGATTTGAATTTATGGGGTGATTGGGGAGGAACGGACTGGCCTCTAGATTCAAGGTGAGATAAACATTTTGTCACTATGTGAAGATGCCACAAGACACCATGTGAGATCACAAGAGGCCACCGGACTGCAATACATGACCTTAGATGGCTTGGTTCATAAGGCAAAGGGTACCCTTATGGCAAGCCCCCCTTTTCGGGGGAAGCACTACACTGTAGTCAAAGGGCTGGGTCTCCTCTTATTAACAGGTGGCTTGCCACAGGTCTTTAGGTACATTCTGATATTTGAAGATACCAACCCTGGCAAGTGATAGTCTGGATTTACATACATTCTGATGTTTACAGATGCCAACACTGGCAGGGGGTGGTCTGGATTTACATACATTCTGATGTTTACAGGTGCCAACCCTGGCAGGAGGTGATCTCTATTTCCATACATTCTGATGTTTGCAGATGCCAGGCGTGGCAGGGGGTGGTCTGGATTTACACACATTCTGATGTTCACAGATGCCAACCCTGGCAGGAGGTGGTCTGGATTTACATACATTCTGATGTTTAAAGATGCCAACCCTGGCAGGAGGTGGTCTGTATTTACATACATTCTGATGTTTACAGATGTTAACCCTGGCAGGAGGTGGTTTGGATTTCCATACATTCTGATGTTTACAGGTGCCAGCCGTGGCAGGGGGTGGTCTGGATTTACACACATTCTGATGTTCACAGATGCCAACCCTGGCAGGAGGTGGTCTGGATATACATACAATCTGATGTTTACAGATTCCATGCCTGGCAAGGGGAGGGCTGGATTTACATACATTCTGATGTTTACAGATGCCAACTCTGGCAAGGGATGGTCTGGATTCGCATACATTCTGATGTTTACAGATGCCAACCCTGGAAGGAGGTGGTCTGTATTTACATACGTTCTGATGTTTACAGATTCCATGCCTGGCAGGGGGAGGTCTGGATGTACATGCATTCTGAAGTTTACAGATGCCAACCCTGGCAGGAGGTGGTCTAGATTTACATACATTCTCAAGTTTACAGACAGATGTCAACCCTGGCAAGAGGGTGGTCAGGACAAGGCTTTGCTGCTGTTACCTCTGTCTGCTGAGGGCATTGTCTGCAGTGCTGCTAGTTTGGCCCTGCTTGCTGCCAAAGTCAGGTTAGAGCTCTGCCCGAGGGAAGCCCTTATCTCTTTTCAAACTGTGATATGATAAGGCCTGGTTATTTACACATACTCAGATCAAAGGGCTGATCTATACAACACTGTGCCACATTAAACCATAAGGGTTATGTTAATTCCTTCACCTCACCAAGCTGAGAGCTGGTATCAAGCACATTCTCTTTACTTTTGAAATACCTTTAATCCTCAAGTAATTCAGCATATTAATGGTTTACTTTCACAATCATGTCAAACAAAGAATACACCTCCCCCCGTCATATCACTACCAGGGACTTGTGGCATGAAACACATCTAAAATGTAGATTTAGCTAAGGCAGCTTAGCACATGGACACAGAGCCAAAAACACACACGATGCACTCTGAAGCAATGAGCACTCTGTAACCATCATCAGATGACAGTGGGGAGTCGGGGAATAACTGAGTCCTGCTGAGAATCACATACAAAGTAAAATGTGGTACCCTGAAAGTATGGAAGTTTTAAATGTGACCCATAAGGTTTGGGGTTTAACAACAGATGAATTCCCTTCATTAGTAAGATATAGCAGCTGTTAAATTTTAAGGCTTAATAATAAATAGTATTATTGTTTGAGATGTGGGTCTGGAGGCAGTAGACGAAGAGGATGGTTATATGTGAGTCAGCACCTAGTAAAACCTAGACACATCTTATGAATGTGGGGCATGGATAGACTGTAGTGTGACCAGTTAACACTGGCGACTGGAGAGAATAACTGGAGCGAACTGTGATTTTAGTAGTGCTGTTTATGTGTTGTTCGACCACCTAGGACTTCTAATTGGATTAAACTGGTATTCTACTAAAGACATTTATGTAGTTTGACCAGTTAGTGCTGGCAGGTCTGATGGACTGTAAATGCTGTTTAGGTAGTGTGACCAATTAAGATATGTAATGTGATAAACTAACTGGAATATACTGGGATTTCAGTAAATGCTTTTAAAGGTTTAATGCCCTGAATTTATTGTAGAGATGATGGTTTACTGCCACGAGAGGGTGACAGGTAGTTAGAGTTAGTTACAGAGATTGTGGTCCAATGCAGTGATTTTTGACCCAATATCAAATTCTTGTTCCCATGGTTTGTGCAGATTACAGGCATTCCAACGTCATTCCTTGCAGAGGATGTGTGAGTATCAATAGGGATTTTCCTTGCATTGCTTTGGCTCAAGATTGCAGCAAAGTGAAATGCATGAAGTCTTTTGCCGAGGCGTCATACTCGTGTGATTGTGGCGCTTAATGCTAAAAAATGCCAGCGGTTGTTGTTGTTGACGGGTCCGTCAAGGTCTAAGATCCTGGGATAACGCACAGCTGTGAAGACACATGGTTAATGTCTTGTCTGCAAGTGGGTATTGTGTCAGGAAGCGCCATCAACAGTACCTATAGCATTCCTTGAGAGCAGGCGTTTGGTGGGTAATAGTGAATCCTGAGTGCACACGGAGGATCTGTACCATTAACATGCTTATGTGTTCATTTCCATCACTTCCTATTACCTGAGACTTCCCGATGGTCATGATGAATGTGTTGCATCGTGTAATATGTAGCAAGTTTATTTTCCACCCTTTCCTTTGTAGTCACTTAGGGCCAGACGTAGCAAAACTAGATTTTGCTACTCGGAAATTGCGACTCGAGTCGCAAAACCATATGCAGAATGGTGTCTCAGACACCTTCTGCAAGTCGCTATGGGGTCGCAAAGACCCACCTCATTAATATTAATGAGGTGGGTCACATTTTGCAACCCCATAGCGAGTCCCTGCTCTCACAGGGATGGTGGCCTGCTGAAGTCAGCAGACCTCCATGTCTGTGACTGCTTTTTAAATAAAGCAGTTTTTTTTATTTATTTTGCAGCCCGTTTTCCCTAAATGCAAAATAAAAAAAATAACGAAACCATTTGGTTTTGGTTTTTCAGAGTAGGCAGTGGTCCATTGGACCACTGCCTGCTCCGAAAAACCCTTTTTGGCAACATTCACAAAGGAGAAGGGGTCCCATGGAGACCCCCTCCCTTTTGCGAATGGGTTACCACCAGTGTGACACTGGTGATAACTGTGAATTGCTTTGCGACCGCATTCGCAGTCACAAAGCAATTTAGCATAGCGATGCGACTCGCAAATAGGAAGGGAGCACCCCTTCCTATTTGCGACTCGCATTCACAATTTGCGAGTTGGTACCGACTCGCAAACTGTGAATGTGCATCGCAAACGGCATTTTGCATGGCGCAAACTGCGATTTTCGCAGTTTGCACCATGCAAAATGCTTGCTACATCTGGCCCTTAGTCACTGTTTCAGTTTTGTCTCCTCTATTTCATCATGTAACATATTATGATTTTTTTAATGTGACGCGCAGTGGTTCACAATCTGTGGTATGGTGGCCCCTGGGGTCCACGCAGCTTCCACAGGGACTGCTTAAAAAATTGAATAACATTAACAGATTAACAAAGTGTATATAAATAAATTGTCTAGATGTACTATTGAAAAATTTAAAACATACTGAAAATGTCAAGGATTTTGAAATTGGAAGCTAAAAAGTAAATTAGTTACCTTAGATTTATTTGTGGGAGCTGAGCAGGTCCATTCAACAGAACACAGTATGGACAATGTGTGCCTTTAATTCAATTTAGAAAAGCTCCTACCTGCCTATGAAAATTAAAACTTTAATTTTTTTACTTATATTTGTTTGAAAATTAAATCAAATGTGTTATCATTAATGTACGTGTTTGATGAATGCTTGTTACTGTATTTTCTGTGCATTGTTTTGCAAGTCAAATCATCGCTAATGTATGTTTTGGGGTCCCCAGATTCCAGTAATGACTCAGTGGGGGATCCTCAGATTCCAATAATGATTCAGTGGGGGTTCCCGGGTTCCAGTAATGATAAAGTGGGGGTCCACAGAAGTCAAAAGGTTGGGAACGCCAGGTGTAGCGCTTTCTGTCAACTCACTGCTGTTATCACTTTATTGCTTTGTTCTGCCTATTTGCCTCGTGTAACTTATTATGTCCTATGTAAAGTAATGCCTTGGCCGTACTCACAGTATGTAAAACTGCAGAAATAAATAAAGAAATTTCACTTGAATTAAGGCTTAGCCTGGATATTTGTAGAATTTGAACAAATACAAAATCCTGTAAATCAAATTTGTCAATGGTGGAAGAAGTTGTGGCCTGAGCTGCTGCGTCTGGAACTTGAGGAACCAGTCTAGAACCCCAGCCGGGGAGCTAGACTCAACATCATCATCTCCCTGTGCCTCAAGGTGTGTATTTGTGTGATACTCACTGGACATACATGATCTTGCTGATCGTCTCCTGACCCCTCAAGTAATGCGGAGTAGGCTTGCGCTATATAAATATTAATATATATCAGGAGTTGGTGGAACTTGCAAAATTCTTCTCAGCGGAATTCCATGGAGTTACAAAAAACACCGCAAGGTTCCACCAGCAGGCAGAAATAGGCACGTCATGCTGCTTGTACTGTGATTCAGCGTCGGGAGCACGCTTCTGTGCTGATTTTTTACCCTGCACCACGTGGTGCGCCAGAAGGCACAACTACTCAGGTTAATTTTGCTTCTGCTCAAGTAGATTTTGTTTTACTCGAGCAGCAGCCTTTTGACTGCAAACGGTCATGACAACCCGGGACCCCCCAGATTGGAAATATCTCACCTGATATCTTCCTAGAGATCAAAAATCACGCTAGCGGATGACAAATCTCACGGACCAACTCACCATTTTGGTGCACAAGCAAGAAAAACATTCCACCATGCTGCGATTGGCGGAATTTGCCCAAAACGCCACGTGACAAGAGTAACCCAGGCTCACCAAAATTCCACCAGCAGACCGGAGTATTTGCCCACCCCAAATACATACAATACCAGCTGAGTTCTTCTATAGCAAATTGGTTCCACCCATTTAGTCCACCAAGATTTTTCACTTTTGACTAATTTGTATTTTGGACCTTTTCTGTGGGTGAGTCTCTCCACCTGGGTCTCACTCGCAGTAATTTCATGGTAATTGGAGAGGGCATGTTTACTGCCAGTGCCAGCCTTTTAAGGTAAGGCAGCTTTGGCACAGCTCAGCTAAGATCCAATGGGTCGGTTACATGTCAACAAGTGTGCATACATGATGACTGCACATATGAGATTACTGTTGTGCACAGACCAGTAATTGCGCACCGGTAGCCGAGTTTGAGTTTGCAGGTCCGAACACATTACATTCACAGTTTATGGGACTTCAGGAGTTCTCATATTCCTTTGACTCAGATCATAATTCCACTCTCACTTAAACATCCCTGCACAATGGAGAGACAGGTGAAAAGGCCCTGGATCAGGAGTTGCTGAAAGTGGAAGAATGCCAACTTGAAAAGAGAAGCCACCCAATGCCATTCAAAAATGGACCAAGGACTTTGAGTCCAGCTGACCCCTGGACTAGATGGGTCTCTCCATGGCCAGTGGTGCTAGCCCCCTTATACTCCCTGAGAACCGGATGGGGCAAAAAGAGGACTCCACAACCCCGTTCCCCGGGTGCTCTGCAAGGCAGACAGAAAGCTCCTGGGCCTCGCTTGAGCAGGCAGGTGGGCGCTCTGCTCACTGGTAGCAGAGAGACTGCTCAGGATGCCACCTCAGCAGGAGAAGGGCACCGGGAGCCAGGCAGAGGAGAAGCGAGCTGGAAAACCCAGCTCCCCAGCAAATGTGTCCGTTTGGAGGCCAGGAGGCCTGTTGAGAAACCTCCTGGTGCCTAAAGCTTGCCACCAGGAGCAAAGCAAGCCCCCAAAGCCCCACACTGGCCCATTGGGGCACAAGTTATACCTATTCCAAGATTTGTCCTTTAAAAATGAAAAACAACAAAAAATGAGTGTGTGGTGGTCTGCTGGTATTCCCAGCATATCCTCTGGGGTGGGCCAGGGCTGAGGGAATCAGTGCAGTGGTACTTATTTTAGGGGAAGAGTTGCATACGTGGACCCCCCACACTGAGCCAGACTTCTGCCTGGGGACCCCATCCCCTGGGACCGGATGCAGGAATGGCCTGGAGATCCTAATCCCCGTGGACAACCAAGGAGTTGACGGCAGCAGGGTCGGTGTAGGACTGACTAGGGCCCAGGACCCCATTGCAGACCCCAAAACTGAGAAGACCGTACTTTCCCTGCCTATTACAGCAGGAGCACGGTGGAGGAAAGATCTTGCAGAGTTGCTCCCACTGGGTGGAGCAGGCCACTCAAAGCTCGCTCCCACACACTGGACTGCAGTGTGCACGGGGAGACAGCAGGGTCACGGGGGCCTTAATGTGGTGACCCTTTGTCAAAGCCAGTAGGCCTGCCTTATTCAAAATAACACTCCCTTATAGTGTGATGTTTCATCTAGAATAGGTGGGGTCAATTGTGATATTGGGGTTCAGGAAGCACGGGGGTGAAGTGTGACATATGGGTTTCATCAAAGGCATTCACATCTTCTTGATATACATATTTGAAATTGAATGGATGGTATTGAGTTTTGTGTGTGTAATAAAAAATATTTTTCCTACATAAAAGAAAAAGAATGGGCTGGAAAATAATGTATTGACTGTTGTTGTCTGCCAAGAAATGGAGATTACCAGCCCACACCACCTCCCCTGAGTAGGCCTCTGACTGCTCTTGCTGGCTACCCTGAGAGAGTCAGGTGCAACAATTGGGTAGTTAGTTCCCAGAAAAAAAGATAATTGTGGGAATATTACTTGTGAAGGACTCACATCTTTAGCAAGTAATAACCCAATTTCTTACAAATCCCACCTGCCTCTGATGTCTTCTTTTTGGTCAGAAATGGCCAGTGACAGCTAAAGTCTGCTCCAGGCATTAGCCCCCCAGCATCTTTTGCTCTGCACGGTTGCTTGTATGTAACAGTGTCCTCATCTGTTGCAGTCTTCTAGTGTGAGTATATATGGCATGTGTAAATGTGCCCTTTACATGGGCCCAAATATCTTACCGAGAGTGGCTCTTTGATATGAGAGTTAAGCATGAAGGGCAGCAGGTTTAATTCTCACCCTGTCACTTTCTTCCATTTTCTTTCATATTTTGATTACATGCACAGATTTGAGGGTGGGGTATGTTGTAGTACAGAGATGTTTCCTTGAACTAACCTTAAACCATATACAGGAGAGAACGAAAGAACATTGTATCCAGACACATCGCAACATGTTTAAATATCTGCTTATTAATTTGTAAAAGTTTTCAGTGAATAGCACACATCTGCAATTAGAAGTTTCAATTTGTAATTCATAATATGTGCCATTTATTAATTTGGCAGTTAGTGTACTTCTGACCTTCCTCAGCTGTTATAAATATGTTTTTATGCTTTTGGAATTGGATAGTTCCTTATTGTGTTGTTATATTTAGGTTTGTCTGGCTTGTAACTGGATGAGCGCTGGATCCTATATCATTTTTAACTAGAAACTTGCAAAGAGACATTTCATTTTCTGTTTATAGTCTTTTAGTTCAATTTTGAATTCTTTAATTGATGAAATGGGACTTCCAGAACATTCAGTGGATAGTCATTCAATGAGTTCTCGCCTACAGTTGGCAAACATTCCTACTGTATCTAATATAAACTTAGATTAGATGTTGAAGGTAACAATAGCTTCTATGTGTACCACTCGTTCAAGCTGACCTTTTCAGAATGTTTTATTTTTGTTCTGATAAGTTTTGTTATCTTGTTCTAAAAATAAAAAATAAAACATTCAAAGATGGCCACCACGGGTGAACAGGCACATGCAACAGCCATCTTTGATTGAGATTTCTCAAAATAAAAGAAATATAATTCCAAAATAACCTTGCGGATGCATGCGGATGCACGGCTGCCACATTTTATTTTTAAGAAGTAACCATTAAGCATTCTAAAATAGTTGTCTAGCATGCATGCACATACACAATGGCCATATGGAGAGAAAAAAAGCATTGGCAAAGCTAATAAATTTCACCGATGAGACCTACTGGCTTTGTCAATGCTTCTTTCAAACCAGACCATAGGAAGAATTAGATAATGTTTGATAACTTTCCATTACAACAAATGAGACCGGTTTTTTTTCCTGTCACTTATAAATGAGAGGCTGGAGTGCTTGGATAGTAATCTTTAAAATGATTTATATCACTCCCCATCTCATGTGAGTTCCAGCAGTGGCTCCTCCACTATGGCGGAGAAGGGTCACCCCCCCGCCCCCCTCCCACCCGCCGGCAGCTGCAAACCTTAAAAAATAAAGCAATAATGAAAAAATGTTATTATCGTTTTCTTTTTAAAGGGCAGGACTATGGGGAATGACAGGGATAGAGGGGGAGTGCCGTGCACTCCCCTCAGTGCGCATGTGTGTTTGGCCAGCCATCTCAGGCCGACCAAACACACATGTGCACTGAGCTCTGTCCAACCCACCACTGTGACGCTAGGTTGGAGACAGCAGGCCCAGGCTCCCAGTCTGACTGGGAGCGCAAAGCCAGGGCGCTCTGGCCAATCCTAATGCTGCGTTCATGCCGACAGCAGCATGAGAGAGGTGTTAGGATTGCCACAGGGCAGGCTGGGAGTCTGTGCCTGCAAGTGGAGCCAGAAGCATGGTGCGGCGGCGGGGAGTTAAGTACGTTTAAAAAAAATGTAATGTTTTCCTTTGTTTTGTCCCCTCCACGCACCGCAATGCCCTGCCCCTTTAGCGCACCACGAGCCACGACTGGTGAATTCAATCCAAATAACATAACACAATAGGAGTATTTGAAGAGCATATACTCACCCCAGAGGAGTTTCTGCCAGCAGTGATACATAACAGATTGTTTACTGTTACTCCAATTCAATGGTACTCATTTTATCAACCTCAGAAGGATGAAAGACTGGCTGGACCAACCTGTGGTCCGGAGGTCAAGCAGACTTCCCAGGGTTGGACGCATTAGTCTACTTAGACAGATACCCTCATTTAGACTGAAAAGCTTTCCAAAGCAGTTTATGAAAACAGTACCGTGGTGCCCCCTCCACTGAATGGTGCACCTAGGGCTGCCATAAGTGGCACATCATATCTACTGTCCCACTGCTGCAGCAGGTGACCACAAAGTTCCCACTGTTCACAATGTCATTCGATTCTGTTTTACTTATAGGTTGATGAAACTACTTGAATGGCCCCAGTATGACACACACTGCTCTGTTCCAGTGGGAGAAGCATGCACCAACCTCCGGCCTCAGTGTGTATCTGAATGTTAGCTCTGGATGGCACTCTAAGAGTAGAGATCCGAGTATATGCGGATACTAGGAGCAGAGCTCCCCGTGTATGCGGATATTAGGAGAAGAGCTTTGAGTGACTTTAAGAACATAGATCTGAGTGTATCTGGATGTTAGGAGCAGAGATCTGAGTGCCTTTTTAAGAACTAGGATCTGAGTGTGTGTGTGGATATAAGGAGCTTGACTCTTTAATAACAGGGATCTGAGTGTATGCAGATATCAGGAACAGAGGTCTGAGTGTATATGGATATTAGAAGCAGAGCTCTGAGTGACTCTTTAAGAACAGAGGTCTGAGTGTATATGGATATTAGGAACAGAGCTCAGAGTTTATGCGGATATTAAGAACAGAGCTCTGAGTGTATATAGATATTAGGAACAGAGCTCAGAGTGTATGTGGATATTACGAACAGGGATCTGAGTGTATGTGGATATTAGGAACAGGGATCTGAGTGGAGTGTATGTGGGTATTAGGAACAGAGGTCTGAGTACATGTAGATATTAGTAACAGTGGTCTGAGTGTATATGGATATTAGAAGCAGAGCTCTGAGTGACTCTTTAAGAACAGAGGTCTGAGTGTATATGGATATCAGGAACAGAGCTCAGAGTTTATGTGGATATTAAGAACAGAGCTCTGAGTGTATATAGATATTAGGAACAGAGCTCAGAGTGTATGTGGATATTACGAACAGGGATCTGAGTGTATGTGGATATTAGGAACAGGGATCTGAGTGGAGTGTATGTGGGTATTAGGAACAGAGGTCTGAGTATATGTAGATATTAGTAACAGTGGTCTGAGTGTATATGGATATTAGAAGCAGAGCTCTGAGGAACTCTTTAAGAACAGAGATCTGAGTGTATGTGGATATTAGGAACAGGGCTCTGAGTGTATGCAGATTTTAGGAGCAGAGATCTGAGAGAATGTGGCTATTAGGAACAGAGACCTGAGTGTGTGTGGATATGAAAAACAGAGATCTGAGTGTATGTGGGTATTAAGAACAGAGCACGGCCCTGAGTGACTCTTTAACAGCAGACCTCTGAGTCTATGTGGATCTTCGGAGCAGATCTCTGAGAGTATGTGGACCTTAGGAGCAGATCTCTGAATCACTCTTCAAGAGAGGGCCTTGACTGTACGTGGATGTTAGGATCTCTGAGTGTATTTGGATATTAGGAGCAGATCTGTGAGTGTATGTGGATGTTAGAAGCAGAGCTCTGAGTGTATGTGGATATTAGAAGCAGAGCTCTGAGTGAATTTTCAAGAGCAGAGATCTCAGTGTATCTGGATATTAGGAGCAGATTTCTGAGTGAACCTTTAAGAGCAGAGATCTGAGTCTATGTGGAAGTTAGGAGCAGACCTCTGAGTGACTCTTTAAGAACAGAGATATGAGTCTATGTGGATATTTGAGCAGCTCTTCAGGGGTGTATGGATGTTATAAGCTGAGCTCTGAGTGACTATTTAGGAGCAGAGATCTGACTGTATGTGGTTATCAGGAACAGAGCTCTGAGTGATTGGGAACAGAAGTCTGATTCTAAGTGGATATCAGGCGCAGAGCTCCGACAGTATCTGGATATTAGGAAGAGAGCTCTGAGTGGCTCTTTAGGAGCAGAGATCTGAGTGTATGTAGTTATTAGAAACAGAGATCTGAGTGTAAGTGGATATTAGGAACAGAGATCTTAGTGTATGTGGATATTAGAAACAGAGATCTGAGTGTGTGTGGATATTAGGAGCAGAGCTCTGAGTGAATTGTCAAAAGCAGAGATCTGAGTGTGTGTGGATTTGGGAGCAGAGCTCTGACAGTGTGTGGATGTTAGGAGCAGACCTGTGAGTGTACGTGGATATTAGGAGCAGATCTCTGAGTGTATGTGGGTGTTAGGAGCAGAGCTCTGAGTGTATGTGGATATTAGAAGCAGAGCTCTGAGTGAATTTTCAAGAGCAGAGATCTCAGTGTATCTGGATATTAGGAGCAGATTTCTGAGTGAACCTTTAAGAGCAGAGATCTGAGTCTATGTGGAAGTTAGGAGCAGACCTCTGAGTGACTCTTTAAGAATAGAGATATGAGTCTATGTGGATATTTGAGAAGCTCTCCAGGGGTGTATGGAAGTTATAAGCTGAGCTCTGAGTGACTATTTAGGAGCAGAGATCTGACTGTATGTGGTTATCAGGAACAGAGCTCTGAGTGATTGGGAACAGAAGTCTGATTCTATGTGGATATCAGGCGCAGAGCTCCAACAGTATCTGGATATTAGGAAGAGAGCTCTGAGTGGCTCTTTAGGAGCAGAGATCTGAGTGTATGTAGTTATTAGAAACAGAGATCTGAGTGTATGTGGATATTAGGAACAGAGATCTTAGTGTATGTGGATATTAGAAACAGAGATCTGAGTGTATGTGGATATTAGGAGCAGAGCTCTGAGTGAATTGTCAAGAGCAGAGATCTGAGTGTGTGTGGATTTGGGAGCAGAGCTCTGAGTGTGTGTGGATGTTAGGAGCAGACCTGTGAGTGTACGTGGATATTAGGAGCAGATCTCTGAGTGTATGTGGGTGTTAGGAGCAGAGCTCTGAGTGTATGTGGATGTTAGGAGCAGAGCTCCAAGTGAATTTTCAAGAGCAGAGATCTGAGTGTGTGTGGATATTAGGAGAAGAGATATGAGGGACTCTTTAAGAGCAGAGCTCTGTGTGAATTTTCAAGTGCAGACCTCTGAGTGTGTGTGGATATTAGGAGCAGAGATCTGAGTGTATGTGGATATTAGGAACAAAGATCTGAGTGTATGTGGGTATTGGGAGCAGAGCTCCGAGGGTAGGTGGATCTCAGGAGCAGATCTCTGAATCACTGTTTAAGAGAGGGCTTTGGGTGTACGTGAATGTTAGGAGCAGCTCTCCGAGGTTATCTGGATATTAGGAGCAGATATCTGAGTGTATTTGGATATTAGGAGCAGATCTCTGAGTGTATTTGGATATTAGGAGCAGATCTCTGAGTGTATGTGGATGTTAGAAGCAGAGCTCTGAGTGACTTTTCAAGTGCTGAGATCTGAGTGTGTGTGTATATTAGGAGCAGAGGTATGAGGGACTCTTGAGGAGCAGAGATCTGAGTGTATGTGGATGTTAGGAGCAGACCTCTGAGTGTGTGTGGATATTAGGAACAAAGATCTGAAGGTATGTGGATATTAGGAGCAGACCTCTGAGGGTATGTGGATCTCAGGAGCAGATCTCTGAAACACTCTTTAAGAGGGGGCTTTGAGTGTACCTGAATGTTAGGAGCAGCTCTCCGAGGGTATCTGGATATTAGGAGCAGATCTCTGAGTGAATCTTTAAGAGCAGAGATCTCGGTGTATCTGGATATTAGGAGCAGACCTCTGAGTGACTCTTTAAGAATAGAGATATCAGTCTATGTGGATATTTGAGCAGCTCTCCAGGGGTGTATGGATATTATAAGATGAACTCTGAGTGACTCTTTAGGAGCAGAAATCTGAGTGTGTGTGGTTATCAGGAACAGAGCTCTGAGTGATTAGGAACAGAAGTCTGATTCTATGTGGAGATCAGGCGCGGCGCTCCGAGAGTATCTGGATTTTAGGAGCAGATCTTTGAGTGTATGTGGATATTAGGAGCAGAGCTCTGAGTGAATTTTCAAGAGCAGAGATCTCAGTGTGTGTGGATATTAGGAGCAGAGGTATGAGGGACTCTTTAGCAGCAGAGCTCTGAGTGAATTTTCAAGTGCAGAGCTCTGAGTGTGTGTGGATATTAGGGACAAAGATCTGAGTGCATGTGGGTATTGGGAGCAGAGCTCTGAGAGATTGTGGATCTCAGGAGCAGATCTCTGAATCACTCTTTAAGATAGGGCTTTGAGTGTACGTGAATGTTAGGAGCTGCTCTCCGAGGGTGTCTGGATATTAGGAGCAGATCTATGAGTGAATCTTTAAGAGCAGAGGTTTGAGTCTGTGTGGAGGTTAGGAGCAGACCTCTGAGTGACTCTTTAAGAGTAGAGATATGAGTCTATCTGGATATTTGAGCAGCTCTCAAGGGACATATGGATGTCATAAGCTGAGCTCTGAGTGACTCTTTAGAAGCAGGGATCTGAGTGTATGTGGTTATCAGGAACAGAGCTGTGAGTGAGTAGGAACAGAAGTCTGATTCTATGTGGAGATCAGGCGCGGCGCTCCGAGAGTATCTGGATGTTAGGAAGAGAGCTCTGAGTGACTCTTTAGGAGCAGAGATCTGAATCTATGTGGATATTAGGAGCAGAGCTCTGTCAGTTTCTGGATATTTAAAGCAGAGCTCTGAGTGACTTTTTAAGAGCAGAACTCAGTGTATATTGATATGAGGGGCAGAGCTCTGAGCATCCCTCTGCATTATAAAGACTGAGCTCTGGCTCACTATGTGTACTATAAAACGGAGAAATAATGTTTACTTTGGATATTATTAAGCTGAAAGTATTATGACAGTATTTTAAAAAAAACAGAAGCACATCTTACGCTCATTGTTCAGAAAAATACATATAGTGATGAACCAACAGCAAATAATAATGTGAAAGAGTCCAACGCAAAATCTAGAATGTTCCATATCGTCGTGATTGTGCTGGTACAGTAGACATATAGATCCAAGTGATCAGCAAAACAACATAGTCAACGCGTTTCGTTCACCACTGTGAACTTCTTCAGGGCATTCCTGTTTTTTACAGCCAATATACCATGATATGTGCCTCATGAAAATGCAGTTCACCATATGGAAATATCCCATATATAAGCAGAGTCCCCTTAGATTACACTCCCTGGATCCTTTTAATATCAGGCCAGGCCGCCCCGTACTTGACACCTTAGTCCGTGTCCAGGATAGTAGACAAACCACAACTCGCACTGCGTGGTGCAAAAACGAAAGTCACTCTTTGTACTATCAAAAGGTGATGTAAGGTTTACTTAGGGTATTATTACGCTGAAAGAGTCATAACAGTATTTAAAAAAAAAAAAAAACAGAGCCCACCTTACACGTATCATGCAGCCAATGTCTGTTTTTTGGGAGCCCACACAGACAAAGAGGCAGAATCTAAGCAACAAATCTACCATCTGTGTCTTGACAAGACAGGGAAGCCATCCATGCGGCGTGAGTACTTTCAGGGCAGTGACAAGGAGGCCTGTTCAGATCTGGGAGCCTGGTCCAGACCCTTTATAATCAGTGTTACTAAATGGCACACAGAGTCCTGCAGAGCATTCCAGCTTTGCAAACCTTCTCTAGGGCAGTATTACCATACAGCGGGCAGTGCCTCCGAAGGCAGTATTTTTCCTGGCCCTGTGTACTTTGTCTTGTTTGGTTCTAAACATTGCACAACAGTCCTGATAACCAGTCTTTCTCAAGTAGGTGTATTTTCTTCTAAGGTCATTACTTCAGCTGTGACTCAATATTTTGATGCACAGAGTTAAAATGTATCTTAAAAGTTTCCTGTAGTGTATCCAGGATTCCAACGGGACAGAGAGTGTATCTGATGGGAATATATTCGTGTTTTGAGCTACAAAGGGCCCCCACACCTGGGCGCTGTTTAGGACCATGTGAAATGGGAAGGATTGTATCAAAAGTGTCTCAAAACATAACATTAGAGGTTGGAAAAATAACCTGGGACCTCGTTACTCCTCAAGCAAGGCTCGAGGGCTCGTCATGGTCATTTATTGGGGCCCGGGTGCCCCTTTGATGAATAAAGCACTCATTTTAAAAAGAGGTGCCCCTATCACACCGGGTTTATGCTGTGTCTAAGGAATTTAGGGAGTTGTGCTTTAAAACAACCCGATTACCGACAGCCACTCCCTGCAGGTTGTTCCAGCACCCCCGGATTCACCCTATACTGTGTGGAAGGATCAATCTCTCCCCACCAGATCTCCACCACAGTGGATCCCCAGGGAGATCAGGTCTTCCAAGGAAAGTATCCCCTGTTCCAGCACCCCCGGATTCACCCTATACTGTGTGGAAGGCTCCCTCCCTTCCCACCAGATCTCCACCACAGAGGATCCCCAGGGAGATCGGGTCTTCCAAGGAAAGTATCCCCTGTTCCAGCACCCCCGGATTCAACCTATACTGTGTGGAAGGATCAATCCCTCCCCACCAGAGCTCCACCACAGTGGATCCCAAGGGGGATCAGGTCTTCCAAGGAAAGTATCTCCCGTTCCAGCACCCCGGGATTCACCCTGTACTGTGTGTAAGGATCAATCCCTGCCCACCAGATCTCCACCACAGTGGATCCCCAGGGAGATCGGGTCTTCCAAGGAAAGTATCTCCCGTTGCAGCACCCTGGGATTCACCCTATACTGTGTGTAAGGATCAATCCCTGCCCACCAGATCTCCACCACAGTGGATCCCCAGGGAGATCGGGTCTTTCGTGGAAAGTATCCCCTGTTCCAGCACCCCCGGATTCACCCTATACTGTGTGGAAGGATCAATCCCTCCCCACCAGAGCTCCGCCACAGTGGATCCCCAGGGAGATCGGGTCTTCCAAGGAAAGTATCCCCTGTTCCAGCACCCCCGGATTCACCCTGTACTGTGTGTAAGGATCAACCCCTCCCGACCAGATCTCCACCACAGTGGATCCCCAGGGAGCTCAGGCCTTTCATGGAAAGTATCCCCTGTTCCAGCACCACTGGATTCACCCTATACTGTGTGGATGCTCAATCCCTCCCACTAGATCTCCACCACAGTGGATCCCCAGGGAGATCGGGTCTTTCATGGAAATTATCCCCTGTTCCAGCACCCCCGGATTCACCCTATAGTGTATTGAAGGATCAATCCCTCCCCACAAGAGCTCCACCACAGTGGATCCCCAGGGAGATCGGGTCTTCCAAGGAAAGTATCCCCTGTTCCAGCACCCCCGGATTCACCCTGTACTGTGTGGATGCTCAATCCCTCCCCACCAGATCTCCACCACAGTGGATCCCCAGGGAGATCGGGTCTTTCATGGAAATTATCCCCTGTTCCAGCACCCCCGGATTCACCCTATACTGTATTGAAGGATCAATCCCTCCCCACAAGAGCTCCACCACAGTGGATCCCCAGGGAGATCGGGTCTTTCATGGAAATTATCCCCTGTTCCAGCACCCCCGGATTCACCCTATACTGTATTGAAGGATCAATCCCTCCCCACAAGAGCTCCACCACAGTGGATCCCCAGGGAGATCGGGTCTTCCAAGGAAAGTATCCCCTGTTCCAGCACCCCTGGATTCACCCTATACTGTGTGGAAGGATCAATCTCTCCCCACCAGAGCTCCACCACAGTGGATCCCCAGGGAGCTCAGGCCTTTCATGGAAAGTATCCCCTGTTCCAGCACCGCAGGATTCACCCTATACTGTGTGGATGCTCAATCCCTCCCACCAGATCTCCACCACAGTGGATCCCCAGGGAGATCGGGTCTTTCATGGAAATTATCCCCTGTTCCAGCACCCCCGGATTCACCCTATAGTGTATTGAAGGATCAATCCCTCCCCACAAGAGCTCCACCACAGTGGATCCCCAGGGAGATCGGGTCTTCCAAGGAAAGTATCCCCTGTTCCAGCACCCCCGGATTCAACCTATACTGTGTGGAAGGATCAATCCCTCCCCACCAGAGCTCCACCACAGTGGATCCCAAGGGGGATCAGGTCTTCCAAGGAAAGTATCTCCCGTTCCAGCACCCCGGGATTCACCCTGTACTGTGTGTAAGGATCAATCCCTGCCCACCAGATCTCCACCACAGTGGATCCCCAGGGAGATCGGGTCTTCCAAGGAAAGTATCTCCCGTTCCAGCACCCTGGGATTCACCCTATACTGTGTGTAAGGATCAATCCCTGCCCACCAGATCTCCACCACAGTGGATCCCCAGGGAGATCGGGTCTTTCGTGGAAAGTATCCCCTGTTCCAGCACCCCCGGATTCACCCTATACTGTGTGGAAGGATCAATCCCTCCCCACCAGAGCTCCGCCACAGTGGATCCCCAGGGAGATCGGGTCTTCCAAGGAAAGTATCCCCTGTTCCAGCACCCCCGGATTCACCCTGTACTGTGTGTAAGGATCAACCCCTCCCGACCAGATCTCCACCACAGTGGATCCCCAGGGAGCTCAGGCCTTTCATGGAAAGTATCCCCTGTTCCAGCACCACTGGATTCACCCTATACTGTGTGGATGCTCAATCCCTCCCACTAGATCTCCACCACAGTGGATCCCCAGGGAGATCGGGTCTTTCATGGAAATTATCCCCTGTTCCAGCACCCCCGGATTCACCCTATAGTGTATTGAAGGATCAATCCCTCCCCACAAGAGCTCCACCACAGTGGATCCCCAGGGAGATCGGGTCTTCCAAGGAAAGTATCCCCTGTTCCAGCACCCCCGGATTCACCCTGTACTGTGTGGATGCTCAATCCCTCCCCACCAGATCTCCACCACAGTGGATCCCCAGGGAGATCGGGTCTTTCATGGAAATTATCCCCTGTTCCAGCACCCCCGGATTCACCCTATACTGTATTGAAGGATCAATCCCTCCCCACAAGAGCTCCACCACAGTGGATCCCCAGGGAGATCGGGTCTTTCATGGAAATTATCCCCTGTTCCAGCACCCCCGGATTCACCCTATACTGTATTGAAGGATCAATCCCTCCCCACAAGAGCTCCACCACAGTGGATCCCCAGGGAGATCGGGTCTTCCAAGGAAAGTATCCCTTGTTCCAGCACCCCTGGATTCACCCTATACTGTGTGGAAGGATCAATCCCTCCCCACCAGAGCTCCACCACAGTGGATCCCCAGGGAGCTCAGGCCTTTCATGGAAAGTATCCCCTGTTCCAGCACCGCTGGATTCACCCTATACTGTGTGGATGCTCAATCCCTCCCACCAGATCTCCACCACAGTGGATCCCCAGGGAGATCGGGTCTTTCATGGAAATTATCCCCTGTTCCAGCACCCCCGGATTCACCCTATAGTGTATTGAAGGATCAATCCCTCCCCACAAGAGCTCCACCACAGTGGATCCCCAGGGAGATCGGGTCTTCCAAGGAAAGTATCCCCTGTTCCAGCACCCCCGGATTCACCCTGTACTGTGTGGATGCTCAATCCCTCCCCACCAGATCTCCACCACAGTGGATCCCCTGGGAGATCGGGTCTTTCATGGAAATTATCCCCTGTTCCAGCACCCCCGGATTCACCCTATACTGTATTGAAGGATCAATCCCTCCCCACAAGAGCTCCACCACAGTGGATCCCCAGGGAGATCGGGTCTTTCATGGAAATTATCCCCTGTTCCAGCACCCCCGGATTCAACCTATACTGTATTGAAGGATCAATCCCTCCCCACAAGAGCTCCACCACAGTGGATCCCCAGGGAGATCGGGTCTTCCAAGGAAAGTATCCCCTGTTCCAGCACCCCTGGATTAACCCTATACTGTGTGGAAGGATCAATCCCTCCCCACCAGAGCTCCACCACAGTGGATCCCCAGGGAGATCGGGTCTTCCAAGGAAAGTATCCCCTGTTCCAGCACCCCTGGATTCACCCTATACTGTGTGGAAGGATCAATCCCTCCCCACCAGATCTCCACCACAGTGGATCCCCAGGGAGCTCAGGTTTTCATGGAAAGTATCTCCCTCCTCGCTGCCAAAATATTGTTCCTTCCGGTACGCTCCCACCAAACATGAGACTGTTCCTTCCGGTACACTGCCACTAAACATGAGAATGTTCCTTCCTGTACACTGCCACTACATGAGACTGTTCCTTCCGGTACGCTCCCATTAAATATGAGACTGTTGCTTCCGGTACACTCCCATTAAATATGAGACTGTTCCTTCTGGTAAGCTCCCACTAAATATGGGACTGTTCCTTCCGGTACACTGCCACTAAACATGAGTCTGTTCCATCCGGTACACTGCCACTAAACATGAGACTGTTGCTTCCGACTGTTCCTTCCGGTACACTGCCACTACATGAGACTGTTTCTTCCGGTACATTGCCACTAAGCATGAGACTGTTGCTTCCGACTGTTCCTTCCGGTACACTGCCACTAAACATGAGACTGTTGCTTCCGGTACGCTCCCATTAAATATGAGACTGTTGCTTCCGGTACGCTCCCACTAAATATGAGACTGTTCCTTCTGGTAAGCTCCCACTAAATATGAGACTGTTCCTTCCGGTACACTCCCATTAAATATGAGACTGTTCCTTCCGGTACGCTCCCATTAAAGATGAGATTGTTCCTTCTGGTAAACTGCCATTAAATTTGAGACTGTTCCTTCCTGTATGCTCCCACTAAATATGAGACTGTTCCCTCCGGTACGCTCCATTAAATATGAGACTGTTCCTTCCTGTACACTGCCATTAAATATGAGACTGTTCCTTCCTGTACACTGCCATTAAACATGAGACTGTTCCTTCCTGTATGGTCCCATTAAGTATGAGACTGTTCCTTCCGGTACACTGCCATTAAATATGAGACTGTTCCTTCCTGTATGCTCCCACTAAATATGAGACTGTTCCTTCCGGTACGCTCCCATTAAATATGAGACTGTTCCTTCCTGTACACTGCCATTAAATATGAGACTGTTCCTTCCTGTACACTGCCATTAAACATGAGACTGTTCCTTCCTGTACGGTCCCATTAAGTATGCAACTATTCCTTCTGGTACGCTCCCATTAAAGATGAGACTGTTCCTTCTGGTACGCTCCCACTAAATATGAGACTGTTCTTTCCAGTATGCTTCCATTAAAGATTAGACTGTTCCTTCTGGTACGCTTCCATTAAATATGAGACTGTTCCTTCCGGTACACTGCCATTAAATATGAGACTGTTCCTTCCTGTATGCTCCCACTAAATATGAGACTGTTCCTTCCGGTACGCTCCCATTAAATATGAGACTGTTCCTTCCTGTACACTGCCATTAAATATGAGACTGTTCCTTCCTGTACGCTGCCATTAAACATGAGACTGTTCCTTCCTGTACGGCCCCATTAAGTATGCGACTATTCCTTCTGGTACGCTCCCATTAAAGATGAGACTGTTCCTTCTGGTACGCTCCCACTAAATATGAGACTGTTCTTTCCAGTATGCTTCCATTAAAGATGAGGCTGTTCCTTCTGGTACGCTTCCATTAAATATGAGACTGTTCCTTCCGGTACACTGCCATTAAATATGAGACTGTTCCTTCCTGTATGCTCCCACTAAATATGAGACTGTTCCTTCCAGTACACTCCCATTAAATAGGAGACTGTTCCTTCCGGGACACTGCCATTAAATATGAGACTGTTCCTTCCTGTATGCTCACATTAAATATGAGACTGTTCCTTCGGGTACGCTCCCATTAAGTATCGCATTCGCTGAGCCTTTGGGGAAACAAAATCCACCATGCAGCAATTGGTGAAATTTGGCTGTAACTCCGCATTAGAAGAGAAACACAGAGTAGCCAAATGTTGCCAATTCTGTGGGCGAAATGAAACGTTCTGCCCACCACTGGTGTCTACATGACTTGGCCACCACTGTAACTCCTCATTTGACTCATGGTCTAAAGGGGCTGTTTGAGAGTATTCTAGAGCTCTCTGAAGTTGTCTTATGTTCAACAGGTAGATTTTGGAAACATTTCCTAAATTGGGGAAGAGGGCAGGACCACCACCATCGCCAACTAAGGAGAGGAAACTGATGATAGGACAATGTCATTCCCAACTCCTTCAGTATCCCCTTTAACTTTGCTTCTGCAACTGAAGAACCTCCTTTTCGGAATCCATCGGTAACCCCAAGAATTCCATCCTTCTTCAGGACACCACTCAGATATTTCCACATTCATAATGAAACCCAATGACAGTCGGTTCTAAGGCTCCCTGAACTTGCTTCAACAATCTCCCTCCCTCTCTCACCTCACAAGAATATGATATCGTCCAGGTATACCAGCATCCTCAGTCCCTGTGCTTGAGGGGTTGCCGAGAGAGGCCTCATCGGCTGGGTGAAACACCAAGGAACCGAGGATAGACCGAATGGAAGAAACTCTGATCTGATCACCCGTCCTTGCCACATAAATTTCAGGCACTTCCTGTGCTCATGGCATTCTGGCACTGTCAAGTAGGCATCCTTTAAATGCAGACGCACCATACAGACTTCTGGAAGGATGTCTCCCCGGCATAGCATAGTTTCCATTTCGAAAGGACGGTACAGAATGAAATGGTTGAGCTCCCTCAAATGTATTAATGGTCAATATTTGTTTTTCTTCTTATGCACCACGAGAATGTTGCTGAAAAAACCCTCGGGTGTAATAGACGTGGTTCTGCAGAGCCCTTGTGCAACACATCTGAGTTGATCAGATCCCAACCTTTCTCTGGCAAATGTAATGACAAACGCCACCTGGTCTGTTTTGGGGCTGGGTAGAGTTCACTATGAGGCCCAGTCTACCATGCTGAGGGGGGGCCCTGGAGCTTGCAAGGCCCCCCTGCACCATGGGGGCCACGAAGGCTAATGCTACTTCACTGATGATTGTGCCTTGTTTAGCGAGGCAAAGGTATAAACGTACCACTCAGTTTGTTTAATGAATTCATCCTGAAACAGAGACCCTTCAGATTGTACCCCCATATCAAAGCCAACCAGCTTCCCAAGTTTGAGATCAATGTGCAACAACAGTGCCTTGCACCTCTCAAAAGAAATTACCACATTTGTATTCCCAAGAAAGCATATCTCCCTTTGGGCCCAACCAGAAATTGTTTTTGGGTCCAGTTGACCGCCTGAGTTCTTTGCATCTTCAGACGCACACAAAATATGGGGCCCAGGGCCCTGAGCATCCAATAATATAACTTGGCATGAGGACTGTGCCGTATCCACACCCTTCCGAGGGCCCTTCCCAACTCTGCTCCAAATGTGGCACCTTTAGCGTCCAATCCCAGAGATATGGCCGCTTCCTCAGATATTATTGGCCTGGGACACTCCGCCCTCCTTTTCAGACTAACGTTCCTGCCACTGAATGCTTTATCTTTGTCCAAATAAACCGTGAGGAGTCCACTCCGCTGAATTTGGATGTCCAGGCTCAAACTTGTGAGTACCATCCCTTTCCAAAATAATACTACAGCGCTTACCCCCAGTTTTCATCTTTTCCAGGACATTACTACCATCATCAACGTCACTGTGATTCCTCCTGCAGGGAGTGTGAGCTGCCATCCTCCAGAATAAAAAAGCTTGTAATGGGTTGTGCCTCAGAATCTCCTATAACAGTGGCCTCACTTCCAATCGAAGAAGAGGCGTTTATGAAGAAAAGTTGAAACTGAAGAGTGCAAAATGTCTTACTTTTTTTCTTCTTAAAAACGTCATTGACTTCAATATTAACACTGTGGTCAACCATTTTAATCTGCAAACAACAGGGAATCGAACCCCCCACAGTATTTTCTTTTTACAAGTATATCAAATAAATTAAAATAAACAGACACCAGGTGTGCCTTTAAATGGAGTTCACCTATAGCAGCTGTTTGCAGAAACACTTCCCATGGAAGTTCTGCCTTGCAACAAATAATGCGATGTATCTGACTGAGAACATATAGGCCCGGGGCTGCTACAATGTAATTATTCACATGTGAACCTCGACCCTATGGAAACAGACCAGCCACAGAGCCATGAAACAAAGTTACAAGTTACACACAACCCTTGACAGCAAGCGCCCGTGTGACCTAACGAAATCCAATTTTTACTTTAAACACCAAACAATAAATCAATCTGCGGCAGTGAGTTGTGATGTTGTTGGTAATGCACTGACTGTGGTCGGTGATACACACACACACATGTGCGTGGCCGGCAGTGCATGGGATAGGTGCCTTTGTGTCTCCCACAAGGCCCTGCGGCAGTGAGTTGTGATATTGTTGGTAATGCACTGACTGTGGTCGGTGACACACACATACACACACATGTGTGTGGCCAGCAGTGCCTGGGATAGGTGCCCTTGTGTCTCCCACAATGCCCTGCGGCAGTGAGTTGTGATGTTGGTAATGCAGTGACTGTTGCCTGTGACTGACACACACACAGAGTTGTGTGTCTGGCAGTGCCTAGGATAGGTGCCCTTGTGTCTCCCGCAATGCCCTGCGGCAGTGAGTTGTGATGTTGCTGGTATTGCACTGAATGTGGTCTGTGACTCACACACACCTGTGTGGCCGGCAGTGCCTGGGATAGGTAGCCTTGTGTCTCCCTCAATGCCCTTCAGCAGTGAGTTGTGATGTTTTGGTAATGCACTGACTGTGGTTGGTCTCACACACACACACACACACACACAGGAGCAGTTGTGAGTCCGGCAGTGCCTGGGATAGGTGCCCTTGTGTCTCCTGCAATGCCCTGCGGCAGTGAGTTGTGATGTTTTGGTAATGCACTGACTGTGGTTGGTCTCACACACACACACACACACACACACACGAGCAGTTGTGTGGCCGGCAGTGTCTGGGATAGGTGCTCTTGAGTCTCCCACAATGCACTGCAGCAGTGAGTTTTGGTGTTGTTGGTAATGCACTGACTGTGGTCGGTGACACACACACTCTGGAGCAATTGTATTGCTCGCAGTGCCTCGGATACGTACCCTTGTGTCTGCCACAATGCCCTGCAGCAGTGAGTTGTGATGTTTTGGTAATGCACTGACTGTGGTTGGTCTCACACACACACACACACACACACAGGAGCAGTTGTGAGTCCGGCAGTGCCTGAGATAGGTGCCCTTGTGTCTCCTGCAATGCCCTGCGGCAGTGAGTTGTGATGTTGTTGGTAATGCACTGAATGTGGTCTGTGACTGACACACACACCTGTGTGGCCCGCAGTGCATGGGATAGGTGTCCTTGTGTCTCCCGCAATGTCCTGCGGCAGTGAGTTTTGCTGTTGTTGGTAATACACTGACTGTGGTCGGTGACACACACACACACACACTCTGGAGCAGTTGTGTGGCCGGCAGTGCCAGGTGCCCTTGTGTCTCCCACAATGCCCTGCAGCAGTGAGTTGTGATATTGTTGGCAATGCACTGACTGTGGTCTGTGACACACACACACACACACACGAGCAGTTGTGTGGCCGGCAGTGCCTGGGATAGGTGCCCTTTTGTCTCCCACAATGCCCTGCGGCAGTGACTTGTGATGTTGTTGGTAATGCACTGTGGTCTGTGACACATACAATGCAGCAGTGGTGTGGCCGGCACTGCTCTCAGCGCCTTGCATTGCCCGCCTTGACAGAGCTGCCCGCAAGCCTGCCCAGACGCTGCTGTGATCTTGGCAACACACAGGTGAGTGAGCTGCGCTGCTGCCTGCATCCCTGAGCAGACGCTGCTGTGATCTTGGCTGCACACAGGTGAGTGGGTGGCGCTGCTGCTGCCTGCATCCCTGCATCCCTGAGCAGACACTGCTGTGATCTTGGCAACACACAGGTGAGTGTGCGGCGCTGCTGCTGCCTGCATCCCTGAGCAGACGCTGCTGTGATCTTGGCTGTACACAGGTGAGTGGGCGGCGCTGCTGCTGCCTGCATCCCTGCACAGACGCTGCTGTGATCTTGGCTGCACAGAGGTGAGTGGGTGGCGCTGCTGCTGCCTGTATCACTGCATCCTTGCGCAGACGCTGCTGTGATCTTGGCTGCACAGAGGTGAGTGGGCAGCGGTGCTGCTGCTGCATCACTGCGCAGACACTGCTGTGATCTTGACTGCACACAGGTGAGTGGGCGGCGCTGCTGCTGCCTGCATCCTTGCATCCCTGAGCAGACGCTGCTGTGATCTTGGCTGCACAGAGGTGAGTGGGCGGCGCTGCTGCTGGCTGCATCCCTGCATCCTTGCATCCCTGCGCAGACGCTGCTGTGATCTTGGCTGCACACAGGTGAGTGAGCTGCACTGCTGCTGACTGCATCCCTACGTCCCTGCGCAGACGCTGCTGTGATCTTGGCTGCACACAGGTGAGTGGGCGGCGCTGCTGCTGCCTGCATCCCTACATCCCTGCGCAGACGCTGCTGTGATCTTGGCTACACACAGGTGAGTGAGCTGCGCTGCTGCCTGCATCCCTGCATCCCTGCATCCCTGTGCAGACGCTGCTGTGATCTTGGCTGCACACAGGTGAGTGAGCTGCGCTGCTGCCTGCATCCCTGCATCCCTGAGCAGATGCTGCTGTGATCTTGGCTGCACACAGGTGAGTGAGCTGCGCTGCTGCTGCCTGCATCCCTGCATCCCTGAGCAGACGCTGCTGTGATCTTGGCTGCACACAGGTGAGTGAGCTGCGCTGCTGCCTGCATCCCTGAGCAGACGCTGCTGTGATCTTGGCTGCACACAGGTGAGTGGGTGGCGCTGCTGCTGCCTGCATCCCTGCATCCCTGAGCAGACGCTGCTGTGATCTTGGCTGTACACAGGTGAGTGGGCGGCACTGCTGCTGCCTGCATCCCTGAGCAGATGATGCTGTGATCTTGGCTGCACACAGGTGAGTGAGCTGCGCTGCCTGCATCCCTGCATCCCTGAGCAGAAGCTGCTGTGATCTTGGCTGCACACAGGTGAGTGAGCTGCGCTGCTGCCTGCATCCCTGAGCAGACGCTGCCGTGATCTTGGCTGCACACAGATGAGTGGGCAGCGCTGCTGCTGCCTGCACCCCAGAGCAGACGATGCTGTGATCTTGGCTGCACACAGGTGAGTGGGCGGCACTGCTGCTGCCTGCACCCCAGAGCAGACGCTGCTCTGATCTTGGCTGCACACAGGTGAGTGGGCGGCGTTGCTGCTGCTGCATCCCTGCGCAGACGCTGCTGTGATCTTGGCTGCACTCAGGTGAGTGGGCAGCGCTGCTGCTGCCTGCATCCCTGAGCAGACGCTGCTCTGATCTTGGCTGCACACAGGTGAGTGTGCGGCGCTGCTGCTGCCTGCATCCCTGCATCCCTGCGCAGATGCTGCTGTGATCTTGGCTGCACACAGGTGAGTGTGCGGTGCTGCTGCTGCCTGCATCCCTGCATCCTTGCATCCCTGAGCAGACGCTGCTGTGATCTTGGCTGCACACAGGTGAGCAGGCGGCGCTGCTGCTGGCTGCATCCCTGCATCCTTGCATCCCTGAGCAGACGCTGCTGTGATCTTGGCTGCACAGAGGTGAGTGGGCGGCACTGCTGCTGGCTGCATCCCTGCATCCTTGCATCCCTGCTCAGACGCTGCTGTGATCTTGGCTGCACACAGGTGAGTGAGCTGCACTGCTGCTGCCTGCATCCCTACATCCCTGCGCAGACGCTGCTGTGATCTTGGCTGTACACAGGTGAGTGTGCGGCACTGCTGCTGCCTGCATCCCTGCATCCCTGCGCAGACGCTGCTGTGATCTTGGCTGCACACAGGTGAGTGAGCTGCGCTGCTGCCTGCATCCCTGCATCCCTACATCCCTGCGCAGACGCTGCTGTGATCTTGGCTGTACACAGGTGAGTGTGCGGCGCTGCTGCTGCCTGCATCCCTGCATCCCTGCGCAGACGCTGCTGTGATCTTGGCTGCACACAGGTGAGTGAGCTGTGCTGCGGCCTGCATCCCTGCATCCCTGTGCAGACGCTGCTGTGATCTTGGCTGCACACAGGTGAGTGAACTGCGCTGCTGCCTGCATCCCTGAGCAGATGCTGCTGTGATCTTGGCTGCACACAGGTGAGTGAGCTGCGCTGCTGCTGCCTGCATCCCTGAGCAGACGCTGCTGTGATCTTGGCTGCACACAGGTGAGTGAGCTGCGCTGCTGCCTGCATCCCTGAGCAGACGCTGCTGTGATCTTGGCTGCACAGAGGTGAGTGGGTGGCGCTGCTGCTGCCTGCATCCCTGCATCCCTGAGCAGACGCTGCTGTGATCTTGGCTGTACACAGGTGAGTGGGCGGCACTGCTGCTGCCTGCATCCCTGAGCAGATGGTGCTGTGATCTTGGCTGCACACAGGTGAGTGAGCTGCGCTGCCTGCATCTCTGCATCCCTGAGCAGAAGCTGCTGTGATCTTGGCTGCACACAGGTGAGTGAGCTGCGCTGCTGCCTGCATCACTGCATCACTGAGCAGATGCTGCTGTGATCTTGGCTGCACACAGGTGAGTGACCTGCGCTGCTGCTGCCTGCATCACTGCATCCCTGAGCAGACGCTGCTGTGATCTCGGCGGCACACAGGTGAGTGAGCTGCGCTGCTGCCTGCATCCCTGAGCAGACGCTGCCGTGATCTTGGCTGCACACAGGTGAGTGGGTGGCGCTGCTGCTGCTGCATCCCTGAGCAGACGCTGCTGTGATCTTGGCTGCACACACGTGAGTGGGCGGCACTGCTGCTGCCTGCATCCCTACATCCCTGCGCAGACGCTGCTGTGATCTTGGCTGCACACAGGTGAGCAGGCGGCGCTGCTGCTGGCTGCATCCCTGCATCCTTGCATCCCTGCATCCTTGCATCCCTGAGCAGACGCTGCTGTGATCTTGGCTGCACAGAGGTGAGTGGGCGGCGCTGCTGCTGGCTGCATCCCTGCATCCTTGCATCCCTGCGCAGACGCTGCTGTGATCTTGGCTGCACACAGGTGAGTGAGCTGCACTGCTGCTGCCTGCATCCCTACATCCCTGAGCAGACGCTGCTGTGATCTTGGCTGTACACAGGTGAATGAGCTGCGCTGGTGCCTGCATCCCTGCATCCCTGTGCAGACGCTGCTGTGATCTTGGCTGCACACAGGTGAGTGAGCTGCGCTGCTGCCTGCATCCCTGCATCCCTGAGCAGACGCTGCTGTGATCTTGGCTGCACACAGGTGAGTGAGCTGCGCTGCTGCTGCCTGCATCCCTGCATCCCTGAGCAGACGCTGCTGTGATCTTGGCTGCACACAGGTGAGTGAGCTGGGCTGCTGCCTGCATCCCTGAGCAGACGCTGCTGTGATCTTGGCTGCACACAGGTGAGTGGGTGGCGCTGCTGCTGCCTGCATCCCTGAGCAGACGCTGCTGTGATCTTGGCTGTACACAGGTTAGTGGGCGGCACTGCTGCTGCCTGCATCCCTGAGCAGATGATGCTGTGATCTTGGCTACACACAGGTGAGTGAGCTGCGCTGCCTGCATCCCTGCATCCCTGAGCAGAAGCTGCTGTGATCTTGGCTGTACACAGGTGAATGAGCTGCGCTGGTGCCTGCATCCCTGCATCCCTGAGCAGATGATGCTGTGATCTTGGCTGCACACAGGTGAGTGAGCTGCGCTGCTGCTGCCTGCATCCCTGCATCCCTGAGCAGACGCTGCTGTGATCTCGGCTGCACACAGGTGAGTGAGCTGCGCTGCTGCCTGCATCCCTGAGCAGACGCTGCCGTGATCTTGGCTGCACACAGGTGAGTGGGCGGCGCTGCTGCTGCCTGCACCCCAGAGCAGACGCTGCTGTGGTCTTGGCTGCACACAGGTGAGTGGGCGGCACTGCTGCTGCCTGCACCCCAGAGCAGACGCTGCTGTGATCTTGGCTGCACACAGGTGAGTGGGCGGCGTTGCTGCTGCTGCATCCCTGCGCAGACGCTGCTGTGATCTTGGCTGCACTCAGGTGAGTGGGCAGCGCTGCTGCTGCCTGCATCCCTGAGCAGACGCTGCTCTGATCTTGGCTGCACACAGGTGAGTGTGCGGCGCTGCTGCTGCCTGCATCCCTGAGCAGACGCTGCTGTGATCTTGACTGCACACAGGTGAGCAGGCGGCGCTGCTGCTGGCTGCATCCCTGCATCCTTGCATCCCTGAGCAGACGCTGCTCTGATCTTGGCTGCACACAGGTGAGTGAGCTGCACTGCTGCTGCCTGCATCCCTGCATCCCTGTGCAGACGCTGCTGTGATCTTGGCTGCACACAGGTGAGTGTGCGGTGCTGCTGCTGCCTGCATCCCTGCATCCCTGCACAGACGCTGCTGTGATCTTGACTGCACACAGGTGAGCAGGCGGCGCTGCTGCTGGCTGCATCCCTGCATCCTTGCATCCCTGAGCAGACGCTGCTGTGATCTTGGCTGCACAGAGGTAAGTGGGCGGCGCTGCTGCTGGCTGCATCCCTGCATCCTTGCATCCCTGCGCAGACGCTGCTGTGATCTTGGCTGCACACAGGTGAGTGAGAGCACTGCTGCTGCCTGCATCCCTACATCCCTGCGCAGACGCTGCTGTGATCTTGGCTGTACACAGGTGAGTGTGCGGCGCTGCTGCTGCCTGCATCCCTGCATCCCTGCGCAGACACTGCTGTGATCTTGGCTGCACACAGGTGAGTGAGCTGCGCTGCTGCCTGCATCCCTGCATCCCTGTGCAGATGCTGCTGTGATCTTGGCTGCACACAGGTGAGTGAGGTGCGCTGCTGCCTGCATCCCTGCATCCCTGAGCAGATGCTGCTGTGATCTTGGCTGCACACAGGTGAGTGAGCTGCGCTGCTGCTGCCTGCATCCCTGAGCAGACGCTGCTGTGATCTTGGCTGCACACAGGTGAGTGAGCTGCGCTGCTGCCTGCATCCCTGAGCAGACGCTGCTGTGATCTTGGCTGCACAGAGGTGAGTGGGTGGCGCTGCTGCTGCCTGCATCCCTGCATCCCTGAGCAGACGCTGCTGTGATCTTGGCTGTACACAGGTGAGTGGGCGGCACTGCTGCTGCCTGCATCCCTGAGCAGATGATGCTGTGATCTTGGCTGCACACAGGTGAGTGAGCTGCGCTGCCTGCATCCCTGCATCCCTGAGCAGAAGCTGCTGTGATCTTGGCTGCACACAGGTGAGTGAGCTGCGCTGCTGCCTGCATCCCTGCATCACTGAGCAGACGCTGCTGTGATCTTGGCTGCACACACGTGAGTGAGCTGCGCTGCTGCCTGCATCCCTACATCCCTGCGCAGACGCTGCTGTGATCTTGGCTGCACACAGGTGAGTGGGCGGCGCTGCTGCCTGCATCCCTGAGCAGATGATGCTGTGATCTTGGCTGCACACAGGTGAGTGAGCTGCGCTGCTGCCTGCATCCCTACATCCCTGCACAGGCGCTGCTGTGATCTTGGCTGCACACAGGTGAGTGAGCTGCGCTGCTGCCTGCATCCCTGCATCCCTGAGCAGACGCTGCTGTGATCTTGGCTGCACGCAGGTGAGTGGGCTGCGCTGCTGCCTGCATCCCTGAGCAGATGCTGCTGTGATCTTGGCTGCACACAGGTGAGTGAGCTGCGCTGCTGCTGCCTGCATCCCTGCACCCCTGAGCAGACGCTGCTGTGATCTTGGCTGCACGCAGGTGAGTGGGCGGCGCTGCTGCTGCCCGCATCCCTGAGTAGACGCTGCTGTGATCTTGGCTGCACACAGGTGAGTGAGCTGCGCTGCTGCTGCTGCTGCCTGCATCCCTGCACCTCTGAGCAGACGCTGCTCTGATCTTGGCTGCACGCAGGTGAGTGGGCGGCGCTGCTGCTGCCTGCATCCCTAAGCAGACGCTGCTGTGATCTTGGCTGCACGCAGGTGAGTTTGCGGCACTGCTGCTGCCTGCATCCCTGAGTAGACGCTGCTGTGATCTTGGCTGCACACAGGTGAGTGTGCGGCGCTGCTGCTGCCCGCATCCCTGCGCAAACGCTGCTGTGATCTTGGCTGCACACAGGTGAGCAGGCGGCGCTGCTGCTGCTGCATCCCTAAACAGACGCTGCTGTGATCTTGGCTGCACACAGGTGAGTGGGCGGCGCTGCTGCTGCCTGCATCCCTGCGCAGACGCTGCTGTGATCTTGGCTGCACACAGGTGAGTGGGCTGCGCTGCTGCCTGCATCCCTGAGCAGACGCTGCCGTGATCTTGGCTGCACACAGGTGAGTGGGCGGCGCTGCTGCTGCCTGCACCCCAGAGCAGACGCTGCTGTGGTCTTGGCTGCACACAGGTGAGTGGGCGGCACTGCTGCTGCCTGCACCCCAGAGCAGACGCTGCTGTGATCTTGGCTGCACACAGGTGAGTGGGCGGCGTTGCTGCTGCTGCATCCCTGCGCAGACGCTGCTGTGATCTTGGCTGCACTCAGGTGAGTGGGCAGCGCTGCTGCTGCCTGCATCCCTGAGCAGACGCTGCTCTGATCTTGGCTGCACACAGGTGAGTGTGCGGCGCTGCTGCTGCCTGCATCCCTGAGCAGACGCTGCTGTGATCTTGACTGCACACAGGTGAGCAGGCGGCGCTGCTGCTGGCTGCATCCCTGCATCCTTGCATCCCTGAGCAGACGCTGCTCTGATCTTGGCTGCACACAGGTGAGTGAGCTGCACTGCTGCTGCCTGCATCCCTGCATCCCTGTGCAGACGCTGCTGTGATCTTGGCTGCACACAGGTGAGTGTGCGGTGCTGCTGCTGCCTGCATCCCTGCACAGACGCTGCTGTGATCTTGACTGCACACAGGTGAGCAGGCGGCGCTGCTGCTGGCTGCATCCCTGCATCCTTGCATCCCTGAGCAGACGCTGCTGTGATCTTGGCTGCACAGAGGTAAGTGGGCGGCGCTGCTGCTGGCTGCATCCCTGCATCCTTGCATCCCTGCGCAGACGCTGCTGTGATCTTGGCTGCACACAGGTGAGTGAGCTGCACTGCTGCTGCCTGCATCCCTACATCCCTGCGCAGACGCTGCTGTGATCTTGGCTGTACACAGGTGAGTGTGCGGCGCTGCTGCTGCCTGCATCCCTGCATCCCTGCGCAGACACTGCTGTGATCTTGGCTGCACACAGGTGAGTGAGCTGCGCTGCTGCCTGCATCCCTGCATCCCTGTGCAGACGCTGCTGTGATCTTGGCTGCACACAGGTGAGTGAGGTGCGCTGCTGCCTGCATCCCTGCATCCCTGAGCAGATGCTGCTGTGATCTTGGCTGCACACAGGTGAGTGAGCTGCGCTGCTGCTGCCTGCATCCCTGAGCAGACGCTGCTGTGATCTTGGCTGCACACAGGTGAGTGAGCTGCGTTGCTGCCTGCATCCCTGAGCAGACGCTGCTGTGATCTTGGCTGCACAGAGGTGAGTGGGTGGCGCTGCTGCTGCCTGCATCCCTGCATCCCTGAGCAGACGCTGCTGTGATCTTGGCTGTACACAGGTGAGTGGGCGGCACTGCTGCTGCCTGCATCCCTGAGCAGATGATGCTGTGATCTTGGCTGCACACAGGTGAGTGAGCTGCGCTGCCTGCATCCCTGCATCCCTGAGCAGAAGCTGCTGTGATCTTGGCTGCACACAGGTGAGTGAGCTGCGCTGCTGCCTGCATCCCTGCATCACTGAGCAGACGCTGCTGTGATCTTGGCTGCACACACGTGAGTGAGCTGCGCTGCTGCCTGCATCCCTACATCCCTGCGCAGACGCTGCTGTGATCTTGGCTGCACACAGGTGAGTGGGCGGCGCTGCTGCCTGCATCCCTGAGCAGATGATGCTGTGATCTTGGCTGCACACAGGTGAGTGAGCTGCGCTGCTGCCTGCATCCCTACATCCCTGCACAGGCGCTGCTGTGATCTTGGCTGCACACAGGTGAGTGAGCTGCGCTGCTGCCTGCATCCCTGCATCCCTGAGCAGACGCTGCTGTGATCTTGGCTGCACGCAGGTGAGTGGGCTGCGCTGCTGCCTGCATCCCTGAGCAGATGCTGCTGTGATCTTGGCTGCTCACAGGTGAGTGAGCTGCGCTGCTGCTGCCTGCATCCCTGCACCCCTGAGCAGACGCTGCTGTGATCTTGGCTGCACGCAGGTGAGTGGGCGGCGCTGCTGCTGCCCGCATCCCTGAGTAGACGCTGCTGTGATCTTGGCTGCACACAGGTGAGTGAGCTGCGCTGCTGCTGCCTGCATCCCTGCACCTCTGAGCAGACGCTGCTCTGATCTTGGCTGCACGCAGGTGAGTGGGCGGCGCTGCTGCTGCCTGCATCCCTAAGCAGACGCTGCTGTGATCTTGGCTGCACGCAGGTGAGTTTGCGGCACTGCTGCTGCCTGCATCCCTGAGTAGACGCTGCTGTGATCTTGGCTGCACACAGGTGAGTGTGCGGCGCTGCTGCTGCCCGCATCCCTGCGCAAACGCTGCTGTGATCTTGGCTGCACACAGGTGAGCAGGCGGCGCTGCTGCTGCTGCATCCCTAAACAGACGCTGCTGTGATCTTGGCTGCACACAGGTGAGTGGGCGGCGCTGCTGCTGCCTGCATCCCTGCGCAGACGCTGCTGTGATCTTGGCTGCACACAGGTGAGTGGGCGGCTCTGCTGCTGCATCCCTACATCCCTGCGCAGAGGCTGCTGTAATCTTGGCTGCACAGAGGTGAGTGGGCGGCGCTGCTGCTGCCTGCATCCCTGAGCAGACGCTGCTGTGATCTTGGCTGCACACAGGTGAGTGGGCGGCGCTGCTGCTGCCTGCATCCCTGAGCAGACGCTGCTGTGATCTTGGCTGCACACAGGTGAATGGGTGGCGCAGCTGCTGCCTGCATCCCTGCATCCCTGCGCAGACGCTGCTGTGATCTTGGCTGCACAGAGGTGAGTGGGCGGGGCTGCTGCATCCCTGCATCCCTGCATCCCTACATCCCTGTGCAGACGCTGCTGTGATCTTGGCTGCACACAGGTGAGTGGGCGGCGCTGCTGCTGCTGCATCCCTGCATCCCTACATCCCTGTGCAGACGCTGCTGTGATCTTGGCTGCACACAGGTGAGTGGGCGGCGCTGCTGCTGCCTGCATCCCTACGTCCCTGCGCAGACGCTGCTGTGATCTTGGCTGCACAGAGGTGAGTGGGCGGCGCTGCTGCTGCCTGCATCCCTGCATCCCTGCGCAGACGCTGCTGTGATCTTGGCTGCACACAGGTGAGTGAGCAGCGCTGTTGCTGCTGCCTGCATCCCTGCGCAGGCGCTGCTGTGATCTTGGTTGCACAGAGGTGAGTGGGCGGCACTGCTGCTGCCTGCATCCCTGCATCCCTGCATCCCTGTGCAGACGCTGCAGTGATCTTGGCTGCAGACAGGTGAGTGGGCGCCACTGCTGCTGCCTGCATCCCTGCATCCTTGCATCCCTGCGCAGACGCTGCTCTGATCTTGGCTGCACACAGGTGAGCAGGAGGCGCTGCTGCTGGCTGCATCCCTGCATCCCTGCATCCCTGTGCAGATGCTTCTGTGATCTTGGCTGCACACAGGTGAGTGGGCGGCGTTGCTGCTGCCTGCATCCCTACATCCCTGCGCAGATGCTGCTGTGATCTTGGCTGCACACAGGTGAGTGTGCGGCGCTGCTGCTGCCTGCATCCCTGCAACCCTGCGCAGACGCTGCTGTGATCTTGACTGCACACAGGTGAGCAGGCGGCGCTGCTGCTGGCTGCATCCCTGCATTCTTGCATCCCTGCGCAGACGCTGCTGTGATCTTGGCTGCACACAGGGGAGTGAGCTGCGCTGCTGCCTGCATCCCTACATCCCTGCGCAAACGCTGCTGTGATCTTGGCTGCACACAGGGGAGTGGGCGGCGCTGCTGCTGCTGCATTAATGGGACACTCATAATATTAACACTGCCGGTGACTTCTGTACACTGTTCTGCTGGGGATTCTCACGAGAAGACACCCCTCCCCCCCCTCCATCCCTCAGCGGAGGGCCCACGGGGCCCGCATCCGCCCTCCAGGGAACATTCTTCTCCTCCTGGCAGCGAATGAATGAAACGACTGACATAGGGCCGCTTCGGGACTGAAATCGCTCCAAAGCGCTTCCTGCTTGTAGAGTGGGTGGAGGGATCCTTCAGAGAAGGTGAGTTTGGGTTTCATTCTCCGGGAGCGGACAGGAGAGGGGGAGAAGGGGTTAAGGAGGCGCTGACTTCAGCCCTGGAGGTGTGACTGAGCTCTCATTGGGCTGTGAGTCCGGGATTATTGGAGGGAGAGAGGGAGGGACGGGGAGGTGAGGGAGATCTGCTGCGGCAGCCAGAGAGCAGACTGACTGCTAGGAGCGCGGGCGGCGCCGGGAATCTCCCAGGGATGCGCAGCGCCCTGTGTGACCCTGGGCACTTGGAGGGATGACCGCTGAGGAGGGCTCACGCCACACTGAGGTTAGTTAGACTGACCATTGTGACATTTCATGCCTGAGAGAGGAGTCAAAGAGTGGGGTATTGGGGAGACGGGTGAGGGGCCGAAGAGACAGGGAGGGGGAGGGAGAGGAGCCAAAGACGGGGGTATTGGGGAGACGGGTGACAGGCCGAAGGGGGGGGGGGGGGAGGGGGGGAAGGAGCCAAAGAGTGGGGTATTGGAGAGGAGGGTGAGGGCCAGGGAAGAGAGACGGAGGGAGAGGGAAACAGAGCACTGAAGAGAGACTTGGACACGCAGATAGGGGTATTTGGGGGTGCACACGTGCGGGAACGCTTGTGAGATTATATATGTATTTCTATAGCGCTTACTACCCTTGAGGAGGCGTCGAAGCGCCTGTGTATTTTTTAGGTGCTGAACGGGGGCTGCGGTATTGTGTCGTGTTTATTGAAACATATCTCTTCGGTCTGCGTTCTTTAGAGCCGAGGAAAGGCCCTTCGTGGCCCCAAAAACTACCAGCGCCCCCCTCCCCCGTGGCTGTCTACTTACTTACTTACTTACTTTCTCAGATTCTCTCCCTCCCCCCCCTCCCACCACACACACACACACACACACACTTTCCAATCCCTGGTTCTCAGGAAATTGTTAATCTTACACCATTTTAACAGTATTTTTCTGCGTTATCAGATGATTTTTTTTGTTTAAATAATAAACTCTTTACACAGCCTGCGCATTTATATGCAAAGTGTTTACAATCACCTGTTATTGCTCTTTGTACCACCATTGGAAGGATGAAAGGCTGTCAGCACCTGCCTGGGAACAGTGATTTGAACCCTTGACCCGGATGTTTTCAGCAGCACTCGTGCGAGGCTGCTCACATATTTGGCCACAGAGCCTTGAAGCGCCTCTGGGCCGACGTCAATTGCGCGCTGCAGGGCTCTAGGTATGAATAGATTCTTGGTGGGGCCGACTCAGCCCTTCATCTGTCCGAGGGCTGTATCTAGTGCACCTTTAAGGTAGCTGACATCATCACCTGTGCCCAGATCGCTCCACACCCGTCTGACATTAGGCACCCATACCTGGAGCTTCGATGTACACAGACTGCCATTTTCGGGTACGTGTGTTATTCGCGTAACAACCTGTACACCAACGTCACATTGATTTGGACAAGGCAATGACCGTGACCTGAGCTTACAATTTCCCATGTCTGTCCCATGCATCTTAAGCCCTGTCAAGCTTCGCAGGTCCATGCGTGGTGTGCTGCACCATTACGTTTTTTCCCCTTTGAATTCTGGGAATTGTACGCTTGTTTATTTCATTATAAGATAGGACTAGAAGTGCCAAAATTCAAAGAAAAAAGAACTGGACCGGAGCAGCACGTCACTGATTGGCCTGGGAAACTTGGCAGATATGATGTAACTCATTGTGTCCGGGTATTTTGGTTCCAAGTATGGGACTTGTACTCCTGATTTTGTAAAGGGAAACAGAACTACAAGTCCCAGAATTCCAAGCAAAACCTGGAGTGGATGAGGTGCTTATGCATGACAGAGGTAAACTGAGTGTTCTGCCTGCTCTGACCACAATCTCCATCTGCCCTGACCTCCCTCCATGACCTCAGATTTGACCTGCTGAGACTCTGACCTTGACCTGCTGACATCGGCCTGACCACATGACCTCAGCCTTGAGTTGCTAGGCTCCAACCTTGACTTGCTGTTACCCTGGTCTTCAGTGACCTCGACTAGGGGGCGAGGTAGATCCCGGAAGTGGAAGGTGATCCCAGACATCCATTCTGCTCGGCATGGTGTCTGTTCGGGGTGGGGGCTCTCCAGGTGGACGCGGGGGACAGCACCGTCCGAACCAGACCTAGAATGGGTGACAAACATGCACTGAATATTCTAATTGCTGCTCCAATGTGTCCAGCAATTGCCTTTTTATATTTTTAAGTTGGTGCGTGTTTACATAACATAGTTTTTATAATTTATATATTATTTATAGTGCATATGTTTTGCATAAACCGTAACAATATTTTATAGTATTAAATATGTTCTAGTGCTATATAAAAAGAGTCTCTTTAGTCGTGCTGTTTGGGGGCCTGAACAAGTAATGAGCTTCCTTTTTTCACTGAGGTGTATTTGTGTCCCCCCCTCAAGTGCCTCCTAAAGGAATGTGTAAGCTACATTCCTTTGGAGCAAAGTTTGAAACCCTTTCAACAGGTTTACTCCCACAAGTTGCACACATTCTCAAAGTGCTATAATAAATAATATCCTGTATGAAAAATTGACCGGCGATCACTTCTGTATTTTAAACTGACCTCAGCTTCTCTCTACCTTTCCTGTAAACAAGTTACTGTAAAATCTCACCCCATCTGCCTTAAAGCGCTTTTTGGAAACCATAACAAGGTCTATTAATTCCAGCAAGCAAGTGCTTCTCACAGCCCCCTCTAATAATCATATCTATGTCAACAATGTACCACAAAGAAACTGGACTGAATGCATTGAATGAACATGCAAAACTAACCCCAAAATCTGTTAGACTGACCACCAACTTTAGGCTCCCGGGTATCACGCTACTCACCTTAAAGCGATCTGATGCCTCATCAGAGGGTAGTAAGCGCTATACAAATACAATTTAAATTTAAACCTGGCAGACTTACCTTTCTTACTCCAGTGGGGGGCGCACCTTTCAGGTGAGAGGTACAACTAGTTCAGTTAAAGCAGACCAGACTACAACTCCCAGGATGCACTGTGTCCTTAAATGAAAAGAATCAGGTATCCATTATGCTTATGTAGTGATATGACATCCTTACTTATTATTTAAAGCGCTACGAAATGGAAAAAGCAAAAACGAGGTACCAAGCGCTACATTAAAGCGCACAACATGTCGTCATCTGCCCCATCACGAGCCCCAAACACTGCCAGGTATGTCCCAAAAAACAAAGCATCATGGTCTGTGAAAGTGTGCGAAATAATCAGAGTGTATGAGTTCCATGTGTCTTAAATGCAGTTTCCCAGGCTCGCCGCTGCCTTCAGTTGTTCTGGTGTTTACACGGGGTTTTTCCTTTCAGTGGGTTCCTTCGTCTTCCACGCTCTCTGCGCCGGTGTCGGGTTCCCTCGCTTTCAGGGCCGCCCTCTCTCAGCCTCCGGTTTGTTATTCCTTCTAATTCTCTGGAGTCGGCTTGGGGTTTGTTCCCTCTGCTTGGTCCTGTGCCTCGATGGTGAACATTCTCACTTGGGGAGGGTGGTGGGATATTGTCGGGGGGAGGGTTACACCATAAAACGTTAAGTTAACAATATTAACTATTCTGCAAGCCAAGGCGGGGCCACTGGAATTATGTGGCAGGAGAGGCCCAAATTGTGCGGCAGGGTTGAGTAAATTATGCGGCAAGAAAAGGCAAATTATGCAGCACATTTTGGCATAGTATTACTTCGGTATTTATTCATTTTTAGGTGGAACGCTCAGGCGCTCTGGCCTATTGTAATAGATCTGTGGGCTTTTAACCACACCCACCCATCACTGTCACTCGTTCATGGGCTGGCCTTTCAAAAATCCTTTGTTATGATTGGTAAATGCTTTACGTTTGTCCCTCCTTGGGGCAGTTTTGTTACCGCCTTGCCCATCGACCCTGTTTCATGGATAACTGCACGTTTGCCGATATGTCTCTCTGTCGCGCTCATGGCGGCCGTGGCGCTTTGAATCGGTTCACATTTTGTCAACTGTTTTACTTTTCATTTTCAATTTGTTTAGTTCGAAATTGATAACACTAATAGCTCGAACTCGAGCAAACGCGAGGCCCATTGCGTTGCAAATGCTTGTTAAGCTTGGTGACATTGTCTGGGCATTGAATGCACCTCGTTAGTACCAGTTTACCACCCAAAATGTAGTAATAAGCAACCGAAAGGTGATCAGTCCAGCTTTCCAAAGGGCCTTCTATTGGGCAGCAACAGGTGTCCTTGCATTTTTGGTAACATTTGAACCGTTTGAGCAAGAAACACAATTTTTTGCCAAAATCTGGTGATTATGTGGCAGGTGATGGATTATGTGGCGAATGCAGCGAAAGTATAATTATGCAAAAGTCGCTGTGGCCGCACAATTGCATAATTCCAGTGGCCCAGTTTGAGGGTACCAGTCTTACCATCATAGCTGCCACGTTTCCCAGGTCCATGCGAGACTATTTAGGCCAGTCAATCAATCAATCAATCAAAGGCATTTGTATAGCGCACTGCTCACCCGGAGGGTCTCAAGGCGCTGGGGGGGGGGGGAAACGCTACTGCTCGAACAGCCAGGTCTTGAGTTGCTTCCTGAAGGCGAGATGGTCTTGCGTTGTCCGGAGGTGGATGGGGAGGGAGTTCCATGTCTTGGCTGCCAGGTAGGAGAAGGATCTTCCTCCGGCGGTGGCTCTGCGGATGCGGACTTTTTTCTTAGAATCTGGGACTGATCGTTGCATTTAACCCAGCATAAAACCAAGACCACAAGTCCCAGAATTCTTAGAAAAAAGGGCACAGCCTAAATAGTCATGCTCGACCTAGAAAGCTTGGCAGCTATGCTTACTCATTTGAACAGTATTTGATCTTTTGCTGTCTTTGTCCCTTTGTAGGGACAGAAGCCAGAACTCACAGGTATCCATAAAGAATTTGTTCCACCCCTGATATCTCTCTGCAGTCTGTAGCACGTGGTTGTATTTTGCCCAGTCTAAATTCATAACTACAAGTACCAGAATGCAAAGGGAGGAGTAACAGGAGTGGGAGACCTGTCAGGATCCTGTGGTCCGCAGACTGCGTACAGATTTCTATAGCAGGTGCTCAACCCACTGAGATGTATAACCATTATTATATCAGGCTTCCAACAAAAAGAGTTCTACATAACATGATGAATGGCGATTTCCATAGTTATGTCAAATTGTTGCATATAATTAACGGTTCCAGCTTTCTGTTTTTACTGATTTTTACAGATAAATACTAGGGGTGATAAAAATTTCCGCTCCGCCAGCAAAGTTGGGTGAGTTTTGCACAGTCTGCGTTCCAGCAAAACTCCGACAACAGTGAGTGGTGAAGTTTTTTTTTTTTTGTGTGCAGCTCATGTTGGTGACCATGATTGAGACTTTGCGTCCCTTAGCACGAATTTCAGGCGCTAGAACGCCTC
The DNA here is from genome assembly GCF_031143425.1 of Pleurodeles waltl. NCBI lineage: Eukaryota > Metazoa > Chordata > Amphibia > Caudata > Salamandridae > Pleurodeles > Pleurodeles waltl. Next base: position 22,332,809 of record NC_090448.1, on the reverse strand, counting down.
CCGGCAAGTTTTTTCAATGCAGGCCGTCGCAGCAGTTTGCGACCATTGGAGTTGAGAAAGCTGTTGCTCGAGTAGAAGAAGCGGTTCCCTTCAGCGTCCCACGTGGTGCTGTTTGTGCTGATTTTACAGCGCGGTTCAGGCTCCCGGCGCAAAAAAACAACACAAGCAACGCAACAAGGTGGAATTCTACTGCTCACAGAACTCCACGGAGTCTTGCAAAGTTTTTGTGTAGCTCCATGGAATTCCGTGAAGTGAAACTCGGTGAGTTCCGTCCAGGCCTAATAAATACAGACAGAAAAATATCTATTTTCCTGTTTGTATTTATTTTTAAATATGGAAAAATACAGAAAATAGGTTATCTTTGGTATGATTTTCACTGCTGTCAGTCATGCTTCCTAAGTTACAATCCGCAGATGAACAGGGAGGGGAGTTTAAAAAAAGAGTTCCTCAGAACGCTTAAATAACCGCGGCACTAAAGCGGTTTCAGCTGTTCTACAATGCAACTTATTTTAAATGACGGTAGGTTACTGTACATGGCAAAAACTCATTTGACATTCAAAGATGAGTAAACATTTGTTGGTTCAATGTGACAATATACCCATTGCACCTTCATTTTTTACTGTAAAAATAAATATGGATGAATACAGGTGAATTGAGCCAAAAAAATATTGATAAATAGAGACTAAAATGTCAAAACTACATTCCATGAAAGTTGGAACCCCACATATATCACACAAGAAGAGCCTCGGAGATTGGCAGCGGAATTGCTGCTGCTGATTGGTTGGCACGATATCTGTTGTTTTCATTGGTGCTTCACTGGCACCGAGAAAAACAAAGAGTTGTGTGATCGGAGAGTCCTTCGAGGCAGGTGTATGTCGCGATACCTGCGACAACCACGCCTACGTCTCAAGGCAGTACATTCAGAGCAGAGCCCTACATGGTACACCGACACATTACAGTGATGTATTCCTTCGAAGCTACCAAAAGGTATAAATGACAGCAGATACGTCATTTTCGGGAATGTTTACATCTTGTGTCCAATAGCAAATTCGTATACCTTTGAAAGCAGGAAGATGAGAAAATGAAATATATTGCTTATTTGCGTCATTTATGACAAACACTGTGTTTTTACTCGTGTAACCTGAACGAATCAGTGCATTCTGGGAGTTGTAGTCTGTTTGCTTCGATTAACAAATGCACCTGGTAATCATTCGCTAAAGGGAAGTCCAGAACTGGGTTCAAAGTGTTTAGTCTTGGAGAAGTGGTCTGCAAACCCGAGTGTATCTCGTGTTAGCAATGAAGGTATTTGCAATGGTACTTAAGTATTAAAGTGAGATCAGCAGCAAAGAGGCCAAGGCTAGAATGTTCACTCGGAGCTGTGCATTGCTACATAAAGGTGATCATGTCAGACAGTGCCATGGTTGAATGTGCACGGAAGCAGGGGTCCCCCTTCTCCCATTAGAAGTGATGTCTGCAAGGGTACCCCAAAGTCAAGTAAAGTACCATCAAGCAATGGACGTGACCCTCGTCGTGTTTCAGGACCGTGTATGTAAGTGACTGCATGTCGGATGGTCTGTGCATGGATGTCCGTAGGTACCATCCTATGACTGCGTAACTACATGAATATTTCACGCCCAGAAGGCGGCTCAGTGAGCTAAAGTCACCACTGACAGTTGCAATGGTCTGCATGTCACAACTTCGAATCTTTGCAAGGCCGACTCCGCCTTTCATCCTTCCGTGATCGGAACAACTCCTTTTTCTTTTTTTTCTTTCAGAAATTAGAAATGTGAATATCCAAACCATATGTAAGGCACATGTTATAATGAATATTGTGCGTGCATCGCAATTTAAAAGCCGAAGCTACTGACTTTGTCAATACATATCCCCTTTGACCTCTTAGTTTTACATTTCTAGTGCCAAAAGGCCACGGACAAGCACTACACTACCAGAATGGGAAGTGATTTTTTTTTTTTTCTGCTCGCACCTGTCACGAGCTCCCTTCAAGTTTCCACAGACTTCTTCCATGGTGTCCAGCTTTACCCTTGCTGTCCAGGCACTGGGTGGGGGGCGAGGGAGGGGTGGGGGTCTCTGTCCCAGCCATCGTCCAATGCATTGACCCCATCTGCCTGCAGAGGCTGTCCTTGCATTCACTGCCTCTTTTGAGAACACGCAGCTCCACTTGGGACCTCTGACCTCTCCCTAAGGCCCAGTTTACAAGCCGCCGCCTCTTCAGTTTTTAGGGACATTGATGTCTCTGACAGGTTCTCCAACCTTTGATAAACTGCCTTTTGGCTCCCCTTGGCAGCTGGTGACCCGTGTGATAAGGTGTGACCCAGGGCAGGAACACCTTGTACCTGTGACACGATATTACAATGAGCCCAGGAGAGGGCACAGGGACCACCTTGTCATTTAAAGGTACATCTGGAGTTGGCCCTCCCCGGGAAGGGGCAGCAGCTGGTTCACATACAAGAACTCTTCAAAATATAGTGTTTAATATCGATTTTTGTTTGCGCTACTTGTCAACCTCTTCAAAGTGACAGGAGGTGAAAAGTTTTCAGGTGAGGAAACGCACCTGTGGGCGAGTCCCCAAGCAGTCTGCAGGCCAAACTTCACTTTATGTGTAGAAGTGTTTGCATTCATGAGAGGCAACCCCCATGGTACATTTACAGAATGTGGTAGTGCCCTTGTTAGGCTTATTTAATTTCCTTGTACTCCTATCACACGCGTTTTAAAAAAAAATCCAGAGTGAGTTCACTTGGAAACTCTGGTGAACACTCGCACAGCCACCTTTGCGGTATTCACTTACCCTTGGCAAGTAGTGTTCAGCCCAGAACATGGTTATATTTATACTTTTTTAGCGCCGTATTTGCGCCCCTTTTTGACGTAAAAGCGGCGCAAATTTACAAAATACAATTGGATTTTGTAAATTTGCACTGCTGTTGCGTCAAAAAGCGGCGCTAAAAAAGTATAAATATGGGCCTAAATGTTTAATTGTACTACGACAAGGGGGGAGCACCCCCAAAATATGGGAGTTTTGCCTAGGGGGGCGGGGGCACAACTCTTTATTTCCCGAGTAAACTTTCACGAAGCTCCATAATTCCGCCAGTTACCCGGTGATTTTTTCAGGAGCATTGTGCAATAATTCTTACTATGAGTGGACCCAGAACAGCAAGTTGGGTCGTGCAACAAAATATCACGAATTGTTTTTAGAAGAAATATCTTTTCAGCTGAGCCATGTTGTTTGTGACAAATATGCAACTATCACAAATTCCTGTTTTTCACACCAAGGTGACAAAAAACAATATATTTTGTTGCCTTTGCAATGTTGTCCGCAAACCTCATGCAAGCAACAGAAAACAAGCCTTTGGGACTCCGTGCACCTCTGATTCACGGAAAGGGATTAGCGGCAGAAAAAATATTTCGCTCCAAATAAAAGTTTAAAAGTGCAAAAGATGGTTTGTGTTCCATTTTCAGGAGCAGTAATTTACATGTGATACAATTAGGGTACACGTGTGAGTGTCGCTTAGACACTGCAACAGTCGCACAACCCCTGGTGTACTCGTGGAGTCCCGAGAAGTCCTAAAACGTCAGAATTATTCTCACGAGGTAGCTTTAACCTTTAGGTGGGAATATGTTGCTTTTCCACGAGCTCCTGTGAATCTCCCCCGGGGGGGGCACCTTGACTTGAAGGTCATATGTTGGAATGGATGATGGTGACTGACAGATGCTCACCGTCCAGGCTGATTTCTGTGAGAGATTCCCTTCCTCTGCAGCCCCCCGGGTTCATTTCTCTTCTGCTTTTCTTCAGCATCGAGATTACCCCATGTTATTACAGCTGCATTCGAGAGTTACACTGCAAAGTGCTGTGGAATAGTATGCGGTATGTCTCTACCGCACATTTACCACACTATTTTGCATGCTTTGCCACAAACCTTTGCCGACAGCAAACTGTGATAGAATTTGGTAGCTTGAGGTGGTACTCCCTCACTATGGCCATAGTATTACCGCATCACTCGTAATATGCGGAAACAGGAGAAATGTGTGGTCTTCGGGTTACCACAACCTTGCCCTGTTTCCACCAGGAATGGGCAGTAAACTCCGCTCCTATGGCAGAGTTGTGCCAAGTGTGGAGTTGCGGGAAAAACTCCGCCATCTGCCACATTGCAAAGTTGTTTTCCTGTGTCCTGCTTGGCGAGCAAGAGAATTGAACGCTATACCTCCTGACAGCTAGATTTACCTGCTACCTTATTTCCCTTTCTTCCCCAAAGGGAATGTATATTTCCCCGTTGAGAAGTCACTTCACGTAAACAACTGACCAATTTGGGAGGTATTCATTGCTCATTGCACCTTATAAACACATTTACTCCTGTTTTCTAGCCCTTCACATCAATAAATTCCTGACTCCTTCTGCAGTAAGAATAGGCCAAGGGAACATATGCAATGTCTACCACACTCATAAGTAACTGAATGTATTCACATTTTCAAGAATATTCCCTCCCAGGAGCTCTAGGTCTCCTCGGATTGGAGCACGTTTCCTCCAAAGTAATATTACAACATACTTGTAATCACAGATGTGAGCAAGGTAACTGATGAGTGTACATTCAAGTTTGTGTATACGGAACACAAGTTTGCACACAGCACTAAGAGTTATTTTGTGTGTAATTTTAATGTGCACATTGAATTAGCTCTGCGACTGGGGCCCTTCAGGCGGTGTTACTTCAGGAGGCAGTTTTGTATATTACTTGACTCAGTATCATTTCAAAAGGAAGCTATGTATAGTGCTTAAGATGGTGTTACTTCTGAAGTTCAGGAGGCAGTTCTGTATAGTACTTGAGGTGGTGTTGCTTTATAAAGGCAGCTCTGTATATTAGTTAAGCTGGTGTTACTTCAGAAGGCAGCGCTATAGAGCACTTGAGGGTGTGTTACTTCAGAGATAGCTTTCTAGAGTACTTGAGATGGTGTTACTTCAGAAGGCAGCTCTGTAGAGAACTTGAGATGGTGTTACATCAGAAGCCAGCTCTGTACAGTACTTGAGGCAGTGTTACTTCAGAAGGCAACTCTGTATAGTACTTGAGGCAGTGTTACTTCAGAAGTAGCTCTCAAGTACTTGAGATGGTGTTACTTCAGAAGGCAGCTCTGTAGAGAACTTGAGATGGTGTTACATCAGAAGCCAGCTCTGTATAGTACTTGAGGCAGTGTTACTTCAGAAGGCAGCTCTGTAGAGAACTTGAGATGGTGTTACATCAGAAGCCAGCTCTGTATAGTACTTGAGGCAGTGTTACTTCATATGGCACATCTGTATAGTACTTGAGACCGTGTTACTTCAGGAGGCAACTTTGTAGTACTTGCGGCGGTGTCACTTCAGAAGGCAGCTATGTTAAATAGTACTTGAGACTGTGTTACTTCAGATGGCAGCTCTTTAGAGTACACAAGGCAGTATTATTTCAGAAGACAGCTCCTTTGAGTACTTCACACAGTGTTTTTTCAGAAGGCAGATCAGTGTATAGCACTTAGTATTGAGCCAGTGTTATTACAGAAGGCAGCTCTGTATAGTAGTTGAGATGGTGATACTTCAGGAGTCTGCTCTGTAAAGTACTTGAGGCAGTGTTACTTCAGAAGTAGCTCTCAAGTACTTGAGACTGTGTTACTTCAGGTGGCAGCTCTTTAGAGTACACAAGGCAGTATTATTTCAGAAGACAGCTCCTTTGAGTACTTCACACAGTGTTTTTTCAGAAGGCAGATCAGTGTATAGCACTTAGTATTGAGCCAGTGTTATTACAGAAGGCAGCTCTGTATAGTAGTTGAGATGGTGATACTTCAGGAGTCTGCTCTGTAAAGTACTTGAGGCAGTGTTACTTCAGAAGTAGCTCTCAAGTACTTGAGATGGTGTTACTTCAGAAGGCAGCTCTGTAGAGAACTTGAGATGGTGTTACATCAGAAGCCAGCTCTGTACAGTACTTGAGGCAGTGTTACTTCAGAAGGCAGCTTTGTAGAGTACTTGAGACGGTGTTACTTCAGAGACAGGTCTCTGGAGTAGTTGAGATGGTGTTACTTCGCAAGGCAGCTCTGTATAGCACTTAAGACGGTGTGACTTCAGAAGGCAGCTCTGTAGAGAACATGAGGCTGCCGTACTTCAGAGGCAGCTTTCTAGAGTGCTTGAGACAGTGTTACTTCAAGAGGCAGCTCTGTAGAGTACATGAGGATGTGTTACTTCAGAGGCAGGTGTCTAGAGTACTTGAGATGGTGTTACTTCACAAGGCAGCTCCATATAGTACTTGGGATGGTGTTTCTTCACAAGGCAGCTCTATATAGTACTTGATGCAGTTACTCCAGAGGCAGCTCTGTATATTGCTTGAGTTGGTGTTACTTCACAAGACAGCTCTGAATAGTTCTTGAGATGGTGTTACTTCACAAGGCAGTTCTCTATAGTACTGGAGCTAGGTACTTCAGAAGGCAGCTCTGCATAGTACTTGAAGCAGTTATTTCAGAGGCAGCTCTGTACAGTACTTGAGGTGGTGTTACTGTAGAGGCAGCTCTATATAGTACTTGAGGCAGTTACTTCAGAGGCAGGTCTGTATAGTACTTGAGGAGGTGTTACCGCAGAGGCAGCTTTGTAGAGTACATGAGGCTGTGTTACTTCAGAGGCAGGTCTCTAGAGCACTTGAGATGGTGTTACTTCACAAGGCAGCTCTGTATAGTACTTGAGATGGTGTTACTTCACAAAGTAGTTATATATAGTACTTGAGGCAGTTACTTCAGAGGCAGGTCTGTATAGTACTTGAGGTGGTGTTACTGCAGAGGCAGCTCTGTAGAGTACATGAGGCTGTGTTACTTCAGAGGCAGGTCTCTAGAGCACTTGATATGGTGTTACTTCACAAGGCAGCTCTGTATAGTACTTGAGATGGTGTTACTTCACAAAGTAGTTCTATATAGTACTTGAGGCAGTTACTTCAGAGGCAGGTCTGTATAGTACTTGAGGTGGTGTTACTGCAGAGGCAGATCTGTAGAGTACATGAGGCTGTGTTACTTCAGAGGCAGGTCTCTAGAGCACTTGAGATGGTGTTACTTCACAAGGCAGCTCTGTATAGTACTTGAGATGGTGTTACTTCACAGAGTAGTTCTATATAGTACTTGAGGCAGTTACTTCAGAAGACAGCTCTGCTTAGTACTTGAGGCAGTTACTTCAGAGGCAGGTCTGTACATTACTTGAGGTGGTGTAACTTCAGAAAGCAGCCCTGTGTAGTGCTTGAGATGGTGTTACTTCACAAGGCAGTTCTTTATAGTACTTGAGGCAATTACTTCAGAAGGCAGCTCTGCTTAGTAATTGAGGCAATTACTTCAAAAGGCGGCTCTGCTTAGTACTTGAGGCAGTTACTTCAGAGGCAGGTCTGTACATTACTTGAGGTTGCGTTACTTCAGAAGGCAGCTCTGTGTAGTGCTTGAGGTGGTGTTACTTCAGAAGGCAGCGATGTGCTGTACAGGGTCAAAGATAAATTGAAAGTCAATGAGTGATAGGGAAGGGAGCCGAGCGGTGGACGGGTAATACATTGTAATGTAGTGTTCTTTGAGGCTGTGAGTACTCAAGTCTTTGTTAAACTGGAGCAGCATTGGAGTGGTCCTGATGTTTAGAATGATGCTGTTCCAGTTTTTGGTCCATCGGTGGTGAAGTCCTGTTGCCTCGTATTTTTTTTTTTTTTTTTCTGTTTCGTAGTTTGCAATCTGATGGTGTCCTGACTCTGTGTCTGCGCCAGGACCACCAGAGATGTTTAGCTTGTCTGCAAGATCAGCGGGGGTGATGGCTTTCTAGAAGATGCAGCTGTTTTCAAGGTGGTGCGAGCTGACCAGGAGAGCGAGTGGAAGGTCCATCAGGATGAGGGTGATTTGATCATATTTCTTCAAGCCCCGAATGAGACCGCTTCAGTGTGTAGGATGCCCCTAAGACCACGTGTACTCTGATTTTCACTGTCTATGCCTTGGCCTACAAGTTCTAGTATGCAAAATGATTTTGAGTAAAAAGCAAGGTCGAGAATGTGAAGTTCGTGAGCGAGAAAATAAATTGAGCGCTAGATCACTCCCCAGCAAGATTTCTCAATGCGGGCGATCGGAGCAGGTTGCTACCATTTGCGTTGAGAAAGCTGACGCTTGAGTATAAGATGTACTCGAGCGGCAGGAAAAAGCAGCTCCCTCTGGCACGCTGCGTGGTGCCGTTTGCGCGGATTTTACAGCACTGAACAAGCTCCTGATGCTAAAAATCAGCACACCGTGCCTCCTTCCGCTGCTTGCGGCATCCCGCGGAGTGTTTATGGAACTTGGTGAGTTCCGCCCACCCCTAGTAAAGATAAAAACAGAACTGGTTGAGAGTACTCATGTATGGAAATGGGAAACCTGGGCGCATATACAAACAACACGGCATAACACGCACGGTCTAAGATAATGTAGCGCAACATAGCATAGCTTAGCATAAAAGTTCACGGTATAACACAGCACAATGTAACATAACATAGTACAACATCTAAAGGACAACTGGCTCACTTTGTGCAGTGTCTACAGTTGATGAAATGGCTCTGCGCGGTCGGGTGTAACTAGAATGAAGGGGTTTCCTGATAGGGCCAGTGGAGCCGGGGCAGAGTCAGTCCTAGGGGCTTTCCTAAGTGTGTCTGACTCTCATGCCCAGCAGCCTCCCATGGGGCAGGCCTGCCTGAAAAGCTTGTCTTTCAGCCATGGGCCGGCTGCCTCTGAGCATCCTCTCACAAAGGGCCCTATTCACAGATATTTCTAGGACAGGCTGCGAGGGAGGGGAACCCCCCCAGACACTGAACCCCCACCCCTTCGAGATGGGAGGGGAAGTGTAAGCCTCTGCCCGGGCGCCAGCAGGGTGCCATGTGCCCAGTAATCCCCGCGCAGGCTTTGATGCCCGGTGTGCTACAGAACAGCTCCCCGGTGCCCCCTCTCGTCCTCCCGCCTTCTCTATCTCATTACACAAATCCTCCCCCCCCCCGTATGTGCCTCATTAGCTAATGAATCACAGCGAGGACAGGCTCTACACGTGTCTGACACCGGTTATAAATAGCGCGCTCTTGGGCCCCTCGTGGGAACCTGGGGGGCGCCCGATGCCACCCAAGGACAGGCCGGGGGGCAGCGAGGTCTCATGTTCACTCAAACATGGACTGAGGCAGCACTTCCGGGTCAATACAGTGGCTCAGGTTCATTAAAATCCTGAGTGTGGTGGAAATGGCCGCCGCCAGTGACATCCCAGGAAGTGAGATTATGTGACCTTTGTTAACAGCATTGGGTCCCCATTGGGTAATACTGAGATCAGACTGATTTCAGAACAATTAAATACTCCAGTCTCCTTGAGTTTTGTAACCTTCCGATGTTCTCGCTACAATAATGAGCTGATGATCTATAGGTCACCAGTACAGGACAGATCATTCTTCACCCTCAGCACCATGGACCTGTCTGAAAGCAACAGCATCATTTAGAAACCCATCACAATCGGGGGGGGGGGGGGGGGATGGGGGGCAAATACTTCCTGTCTGAAACAATCCAAAATTAGGTTTTATTATAAATCCCTCCAAAGGGTCAGTCTTTACTGTCAGACCAACTCTGTGTATATTAACAGGCGAGAGTTATAAAAACACATGAGGCTTTACAATGAAGCTTAAGTAGCTGCACATGTGCGTATGCACAAATGCTATTTTTTCAGGTGATTTAAGTGTTTCATTGTATATCTCTACTCAGTACACAACAATCCCAAAGACATTGAAGAGTAAGCCTACAGTCCCCAGTTAAATAAATGCTGAAATTGACTACTTTAAACATATTGATTTCACTGTCAAAAAAATAAGTATAGGTAAATATCGATAAGGCCAGAAAAATAACCATGGACAGATAAAGACAAATATCAAAAAAGTAATTGTCCTAACTTACCTTCATTTACACAGGACACCTCTATTGGTTGAATTCGGACATCATCGAGAGGAACTACTTGAGTCGTCGACTAAGTGGTTAGGTGTTTCTTCAACACAAATCTGTTTCAAACACTTTCTTTCCTTCATCCTGATGAAGGTTCTCTAACCAATGTCGAAACACGTCAACACCCCATTAAAAAACTGTAGGAAGTTCTTAAGTTAAACAGGGTGTATATGTGTATATATATATATATATATAGAGAGAGAGAGAGCAAATCTGACAAACAATTCAAAGTTCTTAATGCAGACAAATCACTGCATGATTGATTGGTTATAAGCCAGAAATATGTTGTCAGGAAGAGTGCAAACCTCAATGTACAGTTCTGTCTGATTTCTTAAGAGCACAGTGTTTGTTAAAGCCAGGGCAATGTCAAAATTAATCAGACAATTTAGAAGGAACATTATACATCTGGAGGTTCAAAATCAGAGATGAGTAGATAAGAACTCTCTCTAATATTGCTTTGGTGCGTTAAACATACTACCTGTTGTAGAAATACTTAACATTTGATAAGCCGGCTTGAATCCTGGGTGACAGACCAAGGCTGCCTCTCTGAGGTTCAATACGGTTATAGGAAAGGCCTGGGTACCACGGAGCAGCCTCTTATTCTCACTTAATTATTACTAAATTCACTTTGGCCTAGAAAGGTCGTCTCCACCTTGCCTTTATGGATTGACCTCTGCTTTTGATTTGGTAGATAGGGGTAAGCTCTGGAATAAAACGCTAGCTATGGGCATTGATGAACATCCTGGTCCTTTACCCAGCAAAGCTTCATGAGGACGTCACAGGTCGCATCAGGTCCAATGCGGGAGGGACACGCACAGACCCTATTAAGATGTCCCGTGGTGTGAGGCAAGGGTGTGTGCTTGCTCCTTTCTTATTCTGTCTTTATATTAATGATCTAGACTGCTGGCTGAAAGAGTTAGAAGCAGAGGCCCCTACGGTGGGCATTAAGAAATTACCAGCTCTGTTTTATGGAGACAATTGTGTATTGCTGTATAGGACAGGAGTTGGCTTTCAAAAGCTTTTAAATACATTTGTTTCCTTCATGGAGGATTTGGGTTTGAAGCTTAATTCGGCCAAGTCCCATGTGATGGCCATGGGTGATGTTTGTTTCGGTCTGACGTCATACCATATTCAGGGTGAAAAATAACTAGAGGTTCAAACATTCATATATTTAGGCCCGCTCCTTCAACAATAAAAGTAACTGGTCTCATCTCTGCAATACTAGATGTTTACGTTTTGTACAAACTCTGGAGGCCCTTTTCAGATTCTCTAAAAAGGTAGGCTCCAGGGCCTTGGATACCGTGACTGCGAGCTATGAGGCACTGTGCAGCTCTACAGTCATTTATGGAGCTGGTGTGTGGGGGTATAGGGATGCCTCCAAATTACAAATGATAGAAGATTTTTTTTTTTTTTTTTTTTTTTTTTTTAGAAGGCTCTTCTCAGTCCCCAATGGCCTGCCAGCCTGTCTGTGCCAGACGGAGCTAGGCGTTTGTCATTTAGAAGATCGTATTAGCTGGCGCCTATTATACTATGGCATTCTGTTTTGACCAACGAGGAGACTTCTCTTAATCAAGAGATGATTCAAGATTGCTCACTATTAGATCAAACTCAAAGAATCCCCTGGCTATGTGAAGGGAGACCTTGTTATATTGGGCAGAGAACATTGTTTTTATTTGCCCCAAAATTCTCTCTTGGTCTCCAGACTTCAGCTGAAACAAAACCTATTTGGTCTATTTACAGCGTGCAGAGTGACTGCTATGAAAGACAAGAGGAGGGTGGAGGGGTATTTCCCACTAGTTACACAGGCTTTATTGAGCCTTACTGATTGTATCCACTGGAGGTTTACGAAAGGTTCTGCTTGGTGAGGTTTAGGTTTGGAATTGATCATTTTCTGGTAGCTTATCCGAGCGATGTATATTCTGAGACTGCCCTAGATCCTTGCCCCGGTGACAACCACACATCTCAGTCCATGTTGCACTTTTTTTTTTGTTTTTGCACTTTATATTCTGAACCTAGGGAAATGTTTTTAATACTGTTGCAAAAAAGTTAGAACATCAGGAGGCCTGTTTTGTTTTAACTACAGCTTTCACAGACTGAAAATATGTCTGATGATTTATAAGTTTATTTCTGCTGCTGTAAAACTCGGAGGTTTGGTAGAGAAGTAATTGCTATCACCACTGTATGTTTGCATATGAAATGCATTTGTGTCTTTAACTGACTTTTATAATTTTAATGTTGTACTGTCTTTTATGGTTTTTACCGGATAAAGATTGACTGACTGACATAAAATGTGTGTATATGAAAACGTATGTATTACAACTGCGTGAGCCTGCATTGTGATTTACATAATTTTACAATAACACGTAGATTCTAAGATAAGTGACAAAAAAATAACGTCAATTGCCGGACATGTGATTGCTAAAGATTTGTTTAACTAAACGTGGTCAATTTCCTAATAAATTTTTCTATCAACATATTTAGGATTTTTATCCATTACAAGTTTCTTTCATCGTGTGAACTTTGACACACTAATGTCATCATAAGTGACATCACTCAGCCTTAGACACGAGTCAGAAGTAGGCGGGTCCCCCGTGAGAGTCCTGGTGTGTGTGAGTCAACTCAAGCTTTGCTTCTGTGGATACTCTGAACTTCTGAGTGAGTGACCTTCATTGCTTTGTACCATTGGTTACGTTTCATCATGTGGTTTAACCTGCCTTGCCTATCGTAAGCCAGATTGAGAGGACAGAAACCCCAGAGGGTATCTGGACCTAAATGGTAGATAATCTCCTCAATCCTGTGAGTAACCCCACCCAGGGTGTTGACTGAGTGCCGGCTTAACCTCGTCGGCCCATAATCTGACTGCCCTGGTTGGAGGTATGCTCGAGTCAAGGGTTTCTCAACAACCACTCTGAAGAACCGTGGACTCTTACATATACAATAAATGTAAAGATGTATTCCGCAAGCAGGCCAAGAAAGACGCTCCGCCGGAGTAGTAACTCCATGAACTGTCACAATTTACAATACAACAATCTGTGGAACCCAAAGCATTCCAGACCCAAGAATGTCTCACAAACAGTACACCATTAATTCAAACTTTCCACCCATCACTTCTTATGCGTGTCGCCATAGGTGGGACGGGTATGCCCAGATGTGAGTCCTGTGCACACTTGGTCACTGGAACCATGCTGTACTCGCTGATGAGCCCCTATCCTGGGTGAAACCAGTCCTGGGTTGCTTGTCTTCTGGCTCAGGGAGGATTTGGCCTGGCAGTTCGGGCTGTAATGTTCCCATTAGTGCAGGGTCAAGACAGATTTGCATATAGCTGGGTCCAAACTGAGATGGCATGATGTGCAAAATAATGAAGGGTTGGGATGCAGCCCGAGTAAATATTAGTGGCTGAGGTGTATACTTCAATAGTTATACCAGCTGGCACAGCCCGAACCCTCCTCATGGTCACCAGCACACCGCTACGCCGGCCGTTGGCAAAGCTTGAATTCTCCTCACGACACCTGCCCTCTCTGCACATCATCTCGGTACAGCGCCCTCTCGACCGCAGTAAAGTCCTGCAGCATTCCCCCAAGGTGAGATGGAAACTGTCGAACAATAACCACATGGACGGCAGGACCACGGTCCTCTCCTGTACTTCTGCTCATCGCCAGTATGAACAAGCGTCGACTCTCACAGATGAGGTACATTTTAAAGATTTATTCCACAACAGGAGGAGGCCAGGCTCGACTCTCGGCCCAGGCAGTAACTCCAGCATTTACAGGACAACTATCCATGAAACCTACAGCGCACCAGCACCCAAGAGCACTACAAGAAGATTCCACCCATCGCCACACACTATGTTCCTATACATGTTCCTATACATGTTCATATATATATATATATATAAAACAAAGGTTGCAGGGATGTTATAGTAAGCTTCAGAATTTACACACACAAAACCGTAGAAATTCAGCTGTTATAGTTCGTTATTTCATGTATTTATAACTTCTGCCCTAAGGTAATTATAGCTCGCGCCCCCCTCCCCCAATGTACAGTTTTCTCATCAATACATTTATTGCAAATATTGCAGTGATAATAGCAATGATGCCATAGAAGATGTCATGCATGATGTAATATGTGGGGTAATTATCTGTGCACGATGACAAGTTATAGTTGTCTTAGAGCATGAGTCATAGTTAATTGAAATAACTCTTAACAGCTGATTTTCTATGGTTGTGTATGAGCAAATTCTGAAACTAACTATAACGTACCTGTAACCTTTGTGGGTTTTTTCCCAGTGAATTTCTATGTTTAAAAAAAAAAAATTATAACATAGTAGGCAGTTGGGCAGAGGGTGCATTCATATATGTATGAATAGCACATACGCAACCAGTTTGTTTGCTTGCACAGGTGCACAATGCACATGAACATTACTGACCTACTTTGATTTAATTGGTTGTTCTCCACAACCAATGAGCCACGTGGCTCCCTGGTTCTCGGAAACAGTCAGACATGACCTGCAGTACCTGCCATGGGGGCAGAGTCCAGGATCTGAGGACTAGAGGAGACTCCCTCAAGGCCACACACATTCTGTTTCTGTACCTTCATCTGAAACCACTCCTCACATTGGCTTCACACAAGTCCAGTGTGGGTAAACTACACAGGAGAGTGCTTCACTACACGCGTGTCCTACATTCCCTTGGCCTCACATGCCATCCACAGACTGCTCACCCTTTCATCAGGTGCAAGGGGCACAGGTGATGTGTGCTGTGAAGGAATATGAGTCACAATAATTGAAAGGATGTTGAACACTGAGGACCGCAGGAAAGCTCCACATAGAGTGTCAATGATTGAAACCTTGAACTTGTAGGCCTGCAGCCAGGGCCCCACCCCAATGCCAGGAACCAGATCACCTTAGAGGGTGGAGAACATCTGAAGGTTGACACCGCCACACTAATGACTTTTTTGGACAGAATGCACTTAGAGAGTAATGTTAATGACTCGGAAGGTGTGTCCCGGCACTTAGTGACTTTGATCTGGGTTGGGTGTCTGTATCAGAACCTCTTCAGTACATTCCTGGGCTGGTGCCGCCCTCCAGGAACCCTACATGGTTTTCAAGTGGCTGCAAGAGGTTTGATCCAATGCCAAACCTCTTTAGACCTGCTCTCGAGACTTACTTTTAACTTTACAGTGGAGCCTGGATCTCAGAGTATCATATCGGAATGGTCAGTGAGTGAGGGACAGTGCATGAATCCTTTCTTGATAGGTCAGTGGTATCTCAGCCATTTGTACCTACTGCGAAAAGGCACAGTCTAGTAGTGATGGCTTCTCCTGTCTTCTTAGAAGGGTGCAAAAGTGGTGCTCTGATGACCATCTAGAATCAAGTACTCCCAAATCGTTGATACTTGAAGGCAATATATTGATTGTCTTTGGAGGTCGGCTGACCTAATGGCCTACATTTGATATTTTGTTATCACCATGTGTATAGCACATTTCTACCATTTTGATATCCCGGGGTTCCCTTTCGAGCCTGGAACCTGCCTTTTAATAAGGTTCTACACTTTCTTCTCACTGGAGTCACAGTATTCTGGTTTCTTTATGTTGGGTCTGTGTAACAATGGATCTGTTCTGTGTAATGCTTTTTGGTGGCCTCTCTTGGTTTGAAATTACTTTAAAGGGGCTCTGTTGTGTCTGAGCTTGCATGGAAGTCCTTGTGAAGTGTGGCTTGTATATGAGTGACCGACATAGAGAACTCATTCAACAAAGGGAGAATGGCTATCTATGGCCTTGACATTTGTGTTTGGATTGTTAGGGAGCATGCTGTCGACAACTTTATGGCTCTGGTGATGTGTTGTGTGTTGCGCCTGAATGGGAGGGTAGGTTTTGTAATATCGTTGGGACTGTGAGAAATAATTTATTTGCACCATGTAGGTCTTTGTCTGTGCGGTGCACTTTAAGTAAACATCTTCTTGCAAACTCTTTGGCTGTGCTGCTGTGTTGTGTAGAAGAAGATGCTGAAAGGCCTGTCTAACGTGTTTTGTTATCTCTACGGATGATGTGTGTTGGAGTGCATTCAGTTGCTGAAAAGCATTGCTTTGCTAACTATATTGTTTTATGAAAGTCTGGGAAGCTCTATGTAAACTCTAGTGTTGTCCCATAAACTATGGCACTTGGTAGGGATGTGTTGTGCTTTGATGCAGTGTTCTGAGAGTGTCTGAAGTTGTATATGGTGGTTTGTGTTGTCTCTGACTAGTGGTTGTGGAGGGATGTCTTGTCCTATTGGTGTACATTGTTTAGCCAACTACATGTGCTGTGGTGTTGTCACAGGGGTATGTAAGTCTGCTCAATGTGTTCTGTTGGGGAAGTGAATTTAAGTAGGTTTCTGGACCGCTGGAGCCTGTAAGGTCTGTGGATTGAGGTGTTGCATCTACTGCATTACATTCGTGGACTGCTGGAGCTCACAAGGTCTAGTGGATTGATGTGTTGCATCTACTGCAGTACGTTTATGGACTGCTGGAGCCATCGACATCTGGTGGATTGATGTGTTGCATCTCCTGCATTACAGTTATGGACTGCTGGAGCCATCAACATCTGGTGGATTGATGTGTTGCATCTCCTGCATTACAGTTATGGGCTGCTGGAGCCATCAACATCTGGTGGATTGATGTGTTGCATCTCCTGCATTACAGTTATGGGCTGCTGGAGCCATCAACATCTGGTGGATTGATGTGTTGCATCTACAGCATTACATTCATGGAGTGCTGGAGCCATCGATGTCTGGTGGATTGCTGTGTTGCATCTTCTGAATTACAGTTATGGACTGCTGGAGCCTGCAAACTCTGGTGGACTGATGTGTTGTATCTACTGCATTACATTTATAGACTGCTGAGCATGTGAGGCCTGGTTGATTGATGCGTTTGATCTACTGCATTACATTTATGGATTGATGGAGCTAGTGGATTGATGCTTCTACTGCATTACGTTTATGGATTGCTAGAGTCTGTGAGGTCTGGGGAATTGATGTGTTACTTCTACTGCATTACATTTATGGACTGCTGGAGTCATCGAGGTCTGGTGGATTGCTGTGTTGCCTCTACTTTATTATGTATGTGAACTGCTGGAGCCTGCGAGGTGTGGTTGATTGATGCGTTGCATCAACAGCAGTACATCGAGGTCTGGTGGACTGAAGAGTTGCCTCTACTTTATTACGTATATAGACTGTTGGAGCCGGCGAAGTCTGGTGGATTGATGTGTTACTTCTACTGCATTACACATCTACTATCACTTTACCATGCATTACAATAAAGTGACGCCTCACATTGTACTCAAGGATGCATGAGGTATTTTGCCAGAAGATGCAATATCAGCCCTTGCACACGAGGAAGGGGCTGATGAACAGGATCTTGAGGCCTGTCAAACTCCAAGGCTGCACTGTGGTAGAACAGTAGCTGGTCTTGTACATGGTTCTCCTCTTCTACATGGTTCTCCTCTTTTACGTGGTCTTGTACATGGCTCTCCTCTTCTACATGGTCTCGTACATGGCACTCCTCTTCTACATGGTCTCGTACATGTCTCTCCTCTTCTACATGGTCTCGTACATGGCTCTCCTCTTCTACATGGTCTCGTACATGGTTCTCCTCTTTCAGTGGCTCCAGGTGATAAGAGCTGGGACAACACCACTGAGCTTCCAAGGGCGAGGTACTCCCCGCTACCCCTGGTGACAAATGCCGCAACCACAATCTGAACCAATGAGGGTGGACGGATGCCTGATGGCTACTGGTCAGAAGATCCAATGGTGCATGACAAAGTTTAGGGATGGAGGGGTGCACAGCACACACCGTGCAGACCTGGGGGTTAAACCCCGTGGACCTTACAAGATTTCATCAGGATGGCTCAACCCTCATTCACTTGGCTCAACATGGAACCCGTCAAAACTCGAGAATCGAAGGGTCCCACAACTTAATGTAAGATTTGGCAAAGGTCTTGGGGTTCCCCGTTCATTAGCCGAGCCACAGACCACTACCCTTGCCGCAAAGCACCTTCAGTCAGTGGCATAGCTGATGTGTCATCGGCCCAAGTGCAGGTAAGGAAACGGGCCCCTTATCCACAGTTTGAAGTGTGAAATACAGCAATAATCAGGGTTCAGTGGTACCCCCGGACCTCTGGGCCCCAGTGCCACTGCACCAGCTGCACCAATGGAAGCTGTGCCCCTGCCTGCAGTCGCAGACAGTAGGGCGGCTGATTCCCTTGCATCTCCTGCAGGACGTGTTGATTTTGGAAGCTGCGGTGGGTTCTGTGTGGGGGGGCATGGGTTCCCCTCCTGGGTGTACTGAGAGGGCTTGTT
Source organism: Pleurodeles waltl (assembly GCF_031143425.1). Lineage (NCBI taxonomy): Eukaryota > Metazoa > Chordata > Amphibia > Caudata > Salamandridae > Pleurodeles > Pleurodeles waltl. The sequence goes on along the minus strand of NC_090448.1, from coordinate 22,314,502 downwards.
GTTCCAGCTCTCTGCAGGGGCTCCTTTCCGGCTAAGACAAGGCCTGGGCTGTGCCAGATAAGCACAGCTCTGCCCCAGGCTTGGTGCCAGCAGGGCTCATCCTGGCCCTCTCTCAGGTGCCCAAGACATGCCACACGTGTCCTGAGGGGTGGTTGTGTGTCATGCTGGCAGAACGTGAGCTTGAGGGGACCAGGGTGAATCCAAGACAGACTGCTGCCCCCCCCACACCTCTCACTATGTGCCCGCACCCTCGGAGAGTGAGGGTCTCGTCAGGGCTGATGCTCTGTGGTGCCCACCAGTGGCCATACATCCCAGGGTACCTGTATCTGTCGATGTTCTGGGTCACGGCCTACGTGTTGCTGGTAATGGAAAATCCTTCAGTTTCTTGACTAAGTCCTAAACGTGGAGGATCTGTCTGTCTGTCTGTCTGTCTGTCTGTCTGTCTGTCTGTCTATCTGTCTATGTGTCTGTCTAATGTATCTATCTGTCTAATTTATATATCAGTCTTTCTGTCAAATGTATCTATCAGTCTAATGTATCTATCTGTCTAATGTATCTGTCTGTCTATCAGTCTAATGTATCTTTCTATCAGTCTAATGTATCTTTCTATCTGCCTAATGTATCTATCTGTCTGTCTAATGTATCTGTCTGATGCATCTGTCTGTCTGATGTATCTATCTGATGTATCTATCTAATGTATCTATCTAATGTATCTATCTAATGTATCTATCTAATCTCTTGTATCTATCTAATCTATCCCTAAACAAACTGGACGGGACAGGGCGTCTTGCATTATTGCGTTAGCGGGGCTCTCTGCATCAAGTGGGACGTCACCTCTTCGCCCTACACTATTACATGACACATATTTACATTTTCGGGAAGGGGGGGTTGGGAGATTTGCAGAGAATCACGTGCTTCTTTGTCGGGTCCCAAGGCCGGGGTTCAAACACCCCAATCAAAGCCTGGCCCCTAGGTCACAGCTCCTCGCTGTGGTGCACCAGGGGCATGGCCTTGGGGGAGCCCTCATTGCCAGAACCCCCCTCCTCTAGAGGCAGCCCGGAGAACAGGTTACGCGTCTCACTTTATGAATCCAAGCCAGGCCCGGAAAGGCTGTTTGTAGAAAGTACGTGTTTTTAATATTCCCCAGACGGGTTGTCTGATAAACCTGTCTGGTTGCGGCTCTGCGGCCGGCTCTGAAGTCCTGATCCAGCCCACATGGCCTGTCAGCCTCTGCCCCCGCAGAAAAAAGACATGTAATACATCCTCTCTGCAAGAACTGGGCAAGAGGCCTCTGTGGGCAAGGCAAGCTAGCCAGGGTGGGTCAGACTGGGCAAGGCAAGCTGACCAGGGTGGGTCATACTGGGCAAGGCAGGCTGACCAGGGTGGGTCATACTGGGCAAGGAAGGCTGACCAGGGTGGGTCAGACTGGGCAAGGCAAGCTAGCCAGGGTGGGTCATTCTGGGCAAGGCAAGCTAGCCAGGGTGGGTCATACTGGGCAAGGCAGGCTGACCAGGGTGGGTCATACTGGGCAAGGCAGGCTGACCAGGGTGGGTCATACTGGGCAAGGAAGGCTGACCAGGGTGGGTCATACTGGGCAAGGAAGGCTGACCAGGGTGGGTCATACTGGGCAAGGCAAGCTGACCAGGGTGGGTCATACTGGGCAAGGCAGGCTGACCAGGGTGGGTCATACTGGGCAAGGCAGGCTGACCAGGGTGGGTCATACTGGGCAAGGCAGGCTGACCAGGGTGGGTCAGACTGGGCAAGGAAGGCTGACCAGGGTGGGTCATACTGGGCAAGGAAGGCTGACCAGGGTGGGTCAGACTGGGCAAGGCAAGCTGACCAGGGTGGGTCAGACTGGGCAAGGCAAGCTGACCAGGGTGGGTCAGACTGGGCAAGGCAAGCGCTGACCAGGGTGGGTCATACTGGGCAAGGCAAGCGCTGACCAGGGTGGGTCATACTGGGCAAGGCAAGCGCTGACCAGGGTGGGTCAGACTGGGCAAGGCAAGCGCTGACCTGAGTGGGTCATACAAGGCAAGCTGACCAGAGTGGGTCATACTGGGCAAGGCAAGCTGACCAGGGTGGGTCATACTGGGCAAGGCAAGCTGACCAGGGTGGGTCATACTGGGCAAGGCAAGCGCTGACCAGGGTGGGTCATACTGGGCAAGGCAAGCGCTGACCAGGGTGGGTCAGACTGGGCAAGGCAAGCGCTGACCAGGGTGGGTCAGACTGGGCAAGGCAAGCGCTGACCAGGGTGGGTCAGACTGGGCAAGGCAAGCGCTGACCAGGGTGGGTCAGACTGGGCAAGGCAAGCTGACCAGAGTGGGTCATACTGGGCAAGGCAAGCTGAACAGGGTGGGTCATAAGGGGAAAAGCAAGCTGACCAGGGTGGGTCATACTGGGCAAGGCAAGCTAACCAGGGTGGGTCAGACTTGACATAGCAAGCTGACCAGTATGAGACACACTGTACAAGGCAAGCTAACCAGCGTGTGTCACAAGGCAAGCTAACCAGGGTGGGTCATACTGGGCAAGGCAAGCTGCCCAGGGTGGCTCAGACTGGGCATGGAAAGCTGACCAGTGTGGGTCATACTGGGCATTGCAAGCTGACCGCCTGAGACACACTGTACAAGGCAAGCTGACCAGCATGAGACACACTGTACAAGGCAAGCTAACTAGCGTGCGTCACAAGGCTAGCTAGCCAGGGTGAGGCAGAATGGACAAGGCAAGCTGACCAGGATAGGTCCGAATGGAGAAAGCAAGCTATCCAGGGTGAGTCAGACTGCACAAGGCAAGCTAACCAGGGTGGGTCAGAATAGACAAGGCAAGCTAACCAGGGTGGGTCAGAATAGACGAGGCAAGCTATCCAGGTTCGGTCAGACTGCACAAGGCAAGTTATCCAGGGTGGGTCAGACTGGGCAAGGCAAGCTAGCCAGGTAGGGTCAGAATGGACAAGGCAAGCTAACCAGGGTGGCTCAGAATGGAGAAGGCAAGCTAACCAAGGTGGCTCAGAACGAGGTAAGCTATCCAGGGTCGGTCAGACTGCACAAGGCAAGCTATCCAGGGTGGGACAGACTGGAGAAGGCACGTTAACTAGGGTGGGTCAGAATGGAGAAGGCAAGTTAACCAGGGTGGATCCAACTGGGGAAGGCAAGCTAACCAGAGTGGGTCAGAATGGACAAGGCAAGCAGGGTTGGTACGACTACTCAAAGAAAGCTAACTAGGGTGAGTGACACTGGGCAAGGCTAGCTAATTAGGCTTGGAAAGGCTAGCTAACCAGGGTAGGCTAGACTTCTCAAGGCAAGTTAAACAGGGAGGGTCACACTGGGCAATTCAAGCTAACCAGCTTGGTTCAGACGATGGAAGGCTAGCTAACCAGTGTGGGTGGGTCAGATTGGGCAATACTAGTTAACCAGTGTTTGTCAGAGTGGGCAAGGCAAGCTAACCAGGCTGTGGTCAGATTGGTGAAGGCTAAGTAACCAGGCTGGGCCAGACTGGGGAAGCTTAGTTAACATCCTGAGTGAGACTGGGCAAAGCTAGCTAACCAGCCTGAATGAGGCTGGGCAAGGTAAGCTAAACGAGTGGGTCTAACTGGGCAAGACAAGATAACCAGCATGAGCCTGACATGGCAAAACAAGCTATCCACTATGGGTCAGACTAGGCAAGGCAAGCTAACCAGTGTGGGTCAGACTTGGGGAAGGGGTTAAGTTAACCAGCGTGGCACAGGCTGGGGGGGGGGGGGTAACCCTAACCAGTGTGGCTCCGGCTGGGCAAGGCACATTAACCAGCACGTGTTAGATTTTACCAAGTAACTTAATTATACAACACGTCCAAGTTGGCAATAAAAGCTTGGGCACGACTATATTAGCAAGGTGATATTTCAGACCTCTCTTCCTGTAGGCATGCCATGTTAACTTGCATTTGAAGATGACCACAAGTCGTAGTGGGCGATATCTGTCCCCCACCTGTGTCAGAGTAGTATTTACACACAAACCCACATATGTTAGAAAGAGCTCATGTTTGTGGTACAACATTAACCCCCGTGGTGCGGGTGGTAGGCCTGCGCTCCAGCGCCCCCCCGCAGCACAGCCATGACTGTGCAGAGGTGGCAGGCCCTTGGCCTGAGAGTTCCTGACTGGGTCCAAGGTGGGTGGGCCTCCATGTACTTTGCAGGGGGTCCGCTCAAGTTTTGTTACGCCACTGGCTCATGCACGAGGGGGATAAACAACCTATGAGTGCCCGAGTGGACAGCAAGAACTAACATATATGAGTAAGTTGGCATACAAGTTCAGCTCAGAAGCTGTACAAGTTAGTGCATGAACTGCAGACAACACAGCTTGGAAGCAGAGCTCCGAGAGCACAGGGCCCTGTTGCTCGTGCATTAACACCCAACAGTGGTGAGTTACTATATGCACTCTAGACACCGGAGGTTTGTTGAAAGTGACCACTTGGCCCCAGGTCTGTGTCTTATTAAAGAAGTGCAGAATGGGACCATGACTGGGCACTGGACTGTGCAGGAGGCTCCCCCTGAGAAAGGACGACCAGTGATACCACTGAGCCTCCATGAGGGTTAGAGCAGGCCAGTCAGAAGATCTTGTGAGGCCTCCAACAAAAAAACAGCTAGGAGTCCTATCTCATTAAACCTTCCTTCCCTGTCAACCCAATGGCTTCTCCTCTGTATACAGGCATCTGTAACATACAGACGGAGGAAGCCTAGTTTACAAATGTATTTTGGGACCTAAATATACGTCTACGGCTGAAAATACCTCTATTTATTCCTGTCTGGAATTCACAGAAGGATTCCTAGCAGTAATAAATGGATATACTACTGTAGATTACTATGCCACAAGTGCAGAGCAATCTGCCACAGCAGATTCCACTCAAGAGGAGGAGAGTGGGTATTACTATGCGTGGTTTGCCTTGTAAGTTTGTAAATACCCACATTTAGGTCTGTGGGCATCCTCAACCTGAAATACTTCCCTTCCAGGTAGAAAGGGAACTGATCATGTCCAGAATTGCTGGAGAGGAAGTGGAAGGGCTGTCTACATGGGGAAAAGGATTCTCACTGCAGAGGAAAAAAATAGATGTGAATTTGTACGTTCAGCTGTCCTTCGTCCTGCAGGTAACTATACAATTACGTGTGGGGTTAATGGGTAGCTTACAAAAAGTTGCAAGACAGATGTGAAAGTGTGCCTGGAAACATGCACTTTAGAAGTGTTGCTATTACGTCTGCTTTGTAAATAGCAAAATTGTGTAAAAGAAGCTTCCTTAGAAGTCGTAGAACTTCACCCATATTTTTACACTTGTTTTAGTGAATCTGGTCCGTTAATTCTACAGTGGGGGGTGGGGAGGCTTATTTATGGGCAACTGGCGTAGAGAGGTGCTACGAGTCTTCTTGCTGCCCTTCCCCACGCCAGTGTGAAAGGGCAGGAATGCACCATATTTATGCATTACAGTACATTTCTGTCCTTTCCCTTTAGCTGGTGCACAATTAGCTCCATAGCCTCAACACGGGCACCCTTGCACCATGGTACAAGGTTGTCTGCATTGAATGCAGGATTGTTTTTGTATTGGCTGGGGCACCTTCCTGCAAAAAAACAATCCCTTGAGGCGTTTTCCACTTTCAATGTGTACTGCAGAATGCAGCACACATGGAAAGAGGAAAAAACTAGGAGAAATTAAAATATTTCTCCTTGTTACTCCTGCTCTGGGGAGGCGTAAGGTTTTGGGCTGCCCCAGGGTTACATCATTAAATACATTTGGGGCAATGTCAAAATCCATGGGTGTTGCGTGGGAACACCCACTGCAGTGCCCGTGGAATGCCCCTGGGCGCAGAGTAAGGAAACGCAGCGACTTGCAGTGCATTGTCTTACTCCATATCTATGAGGCACTTCAAAGCCACACACAGTGGCTCTGCGTGGCCTCATAGATACAGTTGAGAGGCTTGTGCCGCTGGAGTGTCAACAAGCATTTGCAATGTAACAGGTCTCACTTTTCTCCGAGTTAGAGCTACTAGCAGTTGTAAACTCCCAACCAGACCTTTCTTGCCTCATTAAATGGAAAAACAAAACGACCGCGCTGCTAAACAAGCAAGATCGTGCTGTGAAAAAAGAGAAAAAGTAGTCCACAAACTGGACGGAAAACAGTGAGCCTTGTATGTTTTCAGTACTTGGTCGCTGCACTTGAGGAGGGCTAAACACCGGAAAAGGCATGACGTATGCGTGCCTTCCACTAATGAAAGCAAGCAGATTTTAAAAAGCAAGCCCACAAACCAATGACAGACACTGACGTGACACGGGCAGGGCTCTGAGCCTTTTTCTAACTACTACAGCATTTAGCAAGCGATACGTAGGCTCGACCCGAAAAAAGTGATGCTCCGGGAGCGCAAGCCCTTAAATATGCCCCAGGGTGTTTTAGGATAGTCCGCAAAAGGGTTGCGTTTGTTTAATTTCCTCTCCATTTCCACTGCCCCTTGGGTCCCTGTATACGCTCTACTTGTCCTATCATGTATTTTAACATCATGTGCCAGCCCGATCGTTGGGAGATCTGACGTCCACACCCCCAATCTTACTGACCAAGCCACGCCCCTGGTCGGCTGATATTATCTGCACATCTCGCTCCTCCGCCCAGGAGCAGCACTTGCAAGAGGGGTGGCGCCGTGAGTCAGCCCTGAAATGGCGGGAAACCTAGGGCTGTCCAGGAGGCCCTCTCACCGATTCCTCGTCTTTTCGCCTCGTTCTTGGCCGCCTGCGCAGGTCTAGCGCTTCCTGCACGATCCGCCCCGCCAGGCACTGGGACGAAGCCTGCTCCATATTTAGACAAAACATACAGATTGGAATTTAAACAGCAGAGGAGGAGGCGGGCAGGACGGACACAGGATTCAGTTGTGTGCTTTGTGGGCGTCGGCCCTCGGCTGTGAGAGCAAATATTTAATGTGACCCACGCAATAGGCTATCCTTTGTACAACAGCCTTTTTGTAGTCTGTGTGAACTGCAAGAGGCTGGGGCAGAGTCAGTCATATGTCAGGCAGTGGGTGACATGTGACCTCCTCCCACTGCTTGGTCAGAACCATCAGACTGTAGGGACAGCGACATGCCACGGACCCTGCTATAAGCAAGGAATATGCCCTCTTTGACTGTCGTTGTGGTAGTAAAACACAGCTTTTATCAGGGTTCAATGGGCCCGGTGCCACTGCACCTGCTGCACCGATGGTAGCTACGCTTCTGTGTACGGAAGTTGTGATGCACGGTTACTGGATCAGGACTGGGACCGTGTGCTCATATCTGGTTTATTTACTCCCCCTGCCACCCGGTGCAGGTGGGGTCTGTGTGTTAGTTGTGTGCCAGGTGGCACACTACACCCCCTGGCACCCGGTGCAGGTGTGTCTGTGTATGTTAGTTGTGTGCCAGGTGGCACACTACACCCCCTGCCACCCGGTGCAGGTCTGTCTGTGTGTGTTAGTTGTGTGCCAGGTGGCACACTGCACCCCCTGCCACCCGGTGCAGGTCTGTCTGTGTGTGTTACTTACATGTGTCTCGAGTGGCACACTACATCCCCTGGGGTAGGAGCTGGAGACCATTGGATTGGCATTCTTCCCTCTGGCAGGCTAAATAACATTTCAGTTAGTCCTGGTTGGATTGTAATTATGCTGGTAATATTTGTGTAATTTCGAAATATCATGAAAAGTTTCAACGTTTCGCATAATTCAAGTTTACTACATTTTTCATATGGGGATGGATGTTTGTACAGAAGATTTGTCACAAAGAGACATTTTTTGTGAAAGCAGTCTCCTGCCAGTACTCTGCAGGATTTGTTTTTTTAACAAGAAGCCTACACTCAAGAGGAACAAGCATTGGCAGAGTCAATGGGTCGCGTCTAGGCAAGAGCCTTTTGGCTTTGCCAATTACTTTTAACCTTTTTGTGCACCAGCATGGCTGCTGTTAGGCATGATTAACAGTTTGTGGCAGGACGCAGAGTAGAGAGGCGTATAGGGGTGTGGTGTAGAAGAGAGTGGAGGAGTGGCAAAGAATGGAATGAAGTGGAGATGAGTGGCGTAGAGTACCCGTAGAGTGTATTGGAGTGGTGTAGAGTGGCGTACAGTGGGGTGGCAAAGATTAAAGTGGTTTGGAGTGCAATGGCATCAATTAAAGTTGCATGTAGTAGAGTAGTGTGCATAGAGTGTGTTACAGTGGCATGGGGTGGGGTGGCATGAGGTGGAGAGGTGAGAGCACAGCGGCATGGAGTGGAGTAGAGTGGCGTAGACTTGCAGAGAGAACAGTGAAGTGGCATTAAAGCAAGAAGATCCAATGTAAAATAAAAATATATCTTTTGAAACCATTTGACACCTTTTGTAAACAAAACACAAAGATGAGGAAGAACATGTGTACTTGGTCCATCCTCCAGGGAGAAGCTAACGCAAGAAAAGAAGGGAAACCTACGGGAGCTAAGCATTCGAAAGATTGCAAATGAGTGACATCGAAAACAATCAATGGTGTGCTGTGAGCGGGTTTTAAAGCCACTGGATATTAAACAATACATCCTACAGCACAATAGGTGCGCTGTGTAGATGAGACCTTAAAAGGGACACAAGTGTTCTACAAATAACATTTAACTCTAAAAGTATAGCTTTGTGACATTTTTATGGAATATTGTGGAATAGCAAGAATAAAAAACCTCACACGTGTTCATTCATTATTAATCATAACTCTGTTTTACATTCTTTTCGGAAGATGTCAAACTTTCTTCGAAATTCAGGATTTGATTTGAAGTAAAAATTCCTGTATTATTTCAACAAAAGATGCTCTTTCTCCAAATATTCTAAAATTGGAGTCAAAAGCATTAAATGATGTGCGGGATGGATAGAAGCACACAGACGATAGAGCGCAGCACCATGGGGAGGGGTGGGGGTAGAAATAGCACACAAATGAGAGAGTCCAACACAGAGCATAAGGGGGTGGTAGAAACCCACTGAGTTTGTAGCTGAAACAAAACTTGCTCTTGTGGAGTCATTATGCAATACGAAATGAGAGAGAGTAGCGTGGGGGAGAAAATCAGATGGACAAGAGAGAGAAACATAGAACAGAAGGGGGGAGAGAAGCACACGAGGAAGACAGCTGGAAAACACATGTACTCTTGTGGAGTGTTTAAGCAAAAATGAAAAAGTAGTTCCCTAAAAGTTTACAGTGGAAGGAACTAGTAAAAAGGATGGGTTCCAAGGAAGGGACCAATACAAGACGGACAAGGCAAGCCATTGAAGAAGCATGCTAGTGAGAGTGACAGTAAAGCCAACAGTAAGCAAGTGGCAGTTTTTATTTAAGCCCAGTGTGTTGTCTTGGTGACATGACAATAGGTCTTTCACAACCAGACAGCACCACTGTCTGGTAGGCTCACCCTTAATAGGCTGCTGTGGTAGGGTGATACAAATGCAAACCGTGGAAATTTCATTCTTTGGTTAGACAAAAATTGAAAAATCACAAAAAGACAAAGTGTGCAAAGTCTTGACTTTGTACGATCTTTTGGAGTTGGTTGGTTTGTTTAAATCCCAGCAGCACTTGGTTTGGTGCTGGACGCCCCTCAGCAGATGTCCTGCTCTGCGGTGCATGTATTCAGGGAGGAGGGGGTCGTACTTGGAGCAGCTGATTCATGTAAACTGTACAAGCTCCATCTATCACAGATAGGAGCATCACCCTGGTCACTCTTGTGATACACCAAAACACCTCCCATATACTACTCTGTGTAAGTACAACCCTTTCCAGCTGAGCTCTCCTTCAGAGTGTAACCTGGGACCCATCCAATGATGTGCTCCAGTGTCTCGCAGTTGGGTATGAAGCGCTATACAAATGCAGTTACGATTACAAATCTCCCCTGAGCTCCTTTCAAGCTAGCTGCCAGTCATTTTCACATCACACTTCTCAGAAAATGCTTTGTTTGGTCTGTTCGAGCAGATGAGTCCAGAGAGAAAGTTCTCAGCTGATGAAGCCCTCTCAGGAGTTGCCCTGAAGTGGTGAGAAAGCCAGATAGAAGTTGAAAACTTAATACCACAGCATGGACTAGATCAAAGAGGACATTGGTTATTGGATTCCCAAATTTGGGGCCTTGGTGGGATTTTGGGAATGCTCCCTCATTATTGTTCCTTGTCTTTTAGTGGTGTTCTGCTGTGAGTTGTGATGGGTCAGTGTTGATGGGTTTGTGCATGAAGTGTGACATAACAAGCAGATTGTGTTCTTCAACACGCAAGGCACCTTGGTGGAGAGCGGATGGCTAGTTAGGTGCCCACAAGACATATAGACTGGTTTGGGAGGCGTTACCTGAAGTCAATGTGGTGTTTGGTGGGAGGTGGCAATTAGGGCGGTGTCAGGCTCTGAAGGCCACCTTCAGGCGGGCTATCAAATTGCACCCTCTCGGATTAGGACCACTAGGGAAAGGTGGTCTATTGCACCGCACCCTTGTGCTCCTTCTAGTCTAATTAGGGGAGAATGCATAGAGAAATCCTCTGCCATGTGCGAAGAGTGTGTTTCTTCGGCACTTCAGGCCAGTGCGGAGTACGCAGTCGGCTAGCCTCTTTTATCTATTGGCTTGAGACTTTTTAAATCATGCCTTGGCTCCCCCAATGGAGTATTCATCTCTTGAAGAACCTGTCGGTGTACGTGTGCTCTATAAATGCTTTTAACATATTGTAACACAACCTAATACTATTGGCTGTTTGGGTGCGTCCTTCCCCTTCAGTACTTGTATTAAGTGCTTCAGGGAGTGCTTTACAATTAAAGTCCTTTCTGTCTTCTCCTCTTGGCTCTTGCCCTGGGCAAGTGCTCTTAAACTGGATGAGTTTACTACATTAAACTCCTACCTATTGTCTTTACAAATGGTTGTTGTATCTTGGGTCTGTACGATGGGCTAGTCTCCACGTGCTTTACTCATGCATCCTTTTTCCAACAGATGTTTGTTGTCCTTCTGCAATGTAAGTGCTGCCAAACCCTTCCAGAATCTTCAGTGCCTGGCTTCCTAGTCGGGCACCTTCCCAGATTCCTCGTCACTAGGCCCATTGGTCTGTAACCTTCCCAGACTCCTCTGCACCTGCCCTGATGGTCTGGCACACTCTCAGAATCCTCATCGTCTGTCCTCATGGTCGGACACATTCCCAGAATCCTCTGTTTTTTCGATCATGGTCGGACATTTTTCCAGAATCCTCGGCACCACGCCTCATAGTCTCGCATCTTCCCAGAAACCTCTGCACCATCCTCATGGCCGGGAACCTTCCCAGATTCCTCTGCACAAGGCCTCTTGGTCAGGCACCTTCCTAGAATCCTTGGCATATGCCATTATGGTCCGGCACATTCCCTGAATCTACGGCACCAGGTTTCATGGTATGGCACCTTCCCGTAATCCTCAGCACCTGGCTTCATGGTCTGGCACCTTCCCAGAATCCTCGGCGGCAGGCTTCGTGGTCTGGCACCTTCTCAGAATCCTCGGCACCAGGTCTCATTGTCTGGCACCTTCCCATGCTCCTTAGCACCACGCCTCATGGTCGGCACCTTCCCAGACTTTTGGCACCTGGCCTCATGGTCGGGCACCCTCCCAGACTTCTTGGCACCACGCCTCATGGTCGGTACCTTCCCAGAATCCTTGGTACCTGGCCTCATAGTCTGCCACTTTCCCAGAATCCTCTGCACCAGGCCTCATGGTCAGGCACCTTCCTAGAATCCTTGGCACCTGCCATTATGGTCGGGCACCTTCCCAGAATCTACTGCACCAGGTCTCATGGTCTAGCACCTTCCCAGAATCTACTGCACCAGGTCTCATGGTCTAGCACCTTCCCAGAATCCTCTGCACCTGCTTTCATGGTTGGGCACCTTCCCAAAATCCTCAGCACCTGATCTCATGGTCTGACACCTTCCTAGAATCCTCAGCACCTGGTCTCATGGTCTGACACCTTCCCAGAATCCTCTGCACCAGGTTTAATGGTTTGACACCTTCCCAGAATCCTCTGCACCAGGTTTAATGGTTTGACACCTTCCCAGAATCCTCTGCACCAGGTTTCATGGTCTGGCACCTTCCTAGAATCCTTGGCACCTGCCATTATGGTCGGGCACCTTCCCAGAATCTACTGCATCAGGTCTCATGGTCTAGCACCTTCCCAGAATCCTCTGCACCTGCTTTCATGGTTGGGCACCTTCCCAAAATCCTCAGCACCTGATATCATGGTCTGACACCTTCCCAGAATCCTCTGCACCAGGTTTAATGGTTTGACACCTTCCCAGAATCCTCTGCACCAGGTTTAATGGTTTGACACCTTCCCAGAATCCTCTGCACCAGGTTTAATGGTTTGACACCTTCCCAGAATCCTCTGCACCAGGTTTAATGGTTTGACACTTTCCCAGAATCCTCCGCACCAGGTTTCATGGTTTGACACCTTCCCAGAATCCTTGGCACCAGGTCTCATGGTCTGACACCTTCCCAGAATCCTCTGAACCAGGTCTCATGGTCGAGCACCTTCCCAGAATCCTTGCCACCAGGTCTCATTGTCTAGCACATTCCCAGAATGCTCTGCACCAGGTTTCATGGTTTCATGGTCTGACACCTTCCCAGAATCCTCGGCACCAGGTCTCATTGTCTGGCACCTTCCCAGAATCCTCTGCACCTGGTCTCTTGGTATGGCACCTTCCCAGATTCCTCTGCAGCAGGTTTCATGGTCTGGCACCTTCCCAGAATCCTCTGCACCAGGTCTCATGGTATGGCACCTTCCCAGAATCCTCGGCACCAGGTTTCATGGTCTGACACCTTCCCAGAATCCTCTGAACCAGGTCTCATGGTCGAGCACCTTCCCAGAATCCTTGGCACCAGGTCTCATGGTCTGACACCTTCCCAGAATCCTCTGCAGCAGGTTTCATGGTCTGACACCTTCCCAGAATCCTCTGAACCAGGTCTCATGGTCGAGCACCTTCCCAGAATCCTTGCCACCAGGTCTCATTGTCTAGCACATTCCCAGAATCCTCTGCACCAGGTTTCATGGTCTGACACCTTCCCAGAATCCTCGGCACCAGGTCTCATTGTCTGGCACCTTCCCAGAATCTTCTGCACCTGGTCTCTTGGTATGGCACCTTCCCAGATTCCTCTGCAGCAGGTTTCATGGTCTGGCACCTTCCCAGAATCCTCTGCACCAGGTCTCATGGTATGGCACCTTCCCAGAATCCTCGGCACCAGGTTTCATGGTCTGACACCTTCCCAGAATCCTCTGCAGCAGGTTTCATGGTCTGACACCTTCCCAGAATCCTTGCCACCAGGTCTCATTGTCTAGCACATTCCCAGAATCCTCTGCACCAGGTTTCATGGTCTGACACCTTCCCAGAATCCTCGGCACCAGGTCTCATTGTCTGGCACCTTCCCAGAATCTTCTGCACCTGGTCTCTTGGTATGGCACCTTCCCAGATTCCTCTGCAGCAGGTTTCATGGTCTGGCACCTTCCCAGAATCCTCTGCACCAGGTCTCATGGTATGGCACCTTCCCAGAATCCTCGGCACCAGGTTTCATGGTCTGACACCTTCCCAGAATCCTCGGCACCAGGTCTCATTGTCTGGCACCTTCCCAGAATCTTCTGCACCTGGTCTCTTGGTATGGCACCTTCCCAGATTCCTCTGCAGCAGGTTTCATGGTCTGGCACCTTCCCAGAATCCTCTGCACCAGGTCTCATGGTATGGCACCTTCCCAGAATCCTCGGCACCAGGTTTCATGGTCTGACACCTTCCCAGAATCCTCGGCACCAGGTCTCATGGTCTGACACCTTCCCAGAATCCTCGGCACCAGGTCTCATGGTCTGACACCTTCCCAGAATCCTCTGCACCAGGTTTTTTGGTCTGACACCTTTCCAGAATCCTCGGCACCAGGTTTCATGGTCTGACACCTTCCCAGAATCCTCGGCACCAGGTCTCATGGTCTGACACCTTCCCAGAATCCTCGGCAGCAGGTCTCATGGTCTGACACCTTCCCAGAATCCTCTGCACCAGGTCTCATGGTCTGACACCTTCCCAGAATCCTCTGCAGCAGGTCTCATGGTCTGACACCTTCCCAGAATCCTCTGCACCAGGTCTCATGGTCTGACACCTTCCCAGAATCCTCGGCACCAGGTTTCATGGTCTGACACCTTCCCAGAATCCTCTGCACCAGGTTTCATGGTCTGACACCTTTCCAGAATCCTCGGCACCAGGTTTCATGGTCTGACACCTTCCCAGAATCCTCGGCACCAGGTCTCATGGTCTGACACCTTCCCAGAATCCTCGGCAGCAGGTCTCATGGTCTGACACCTTCCCAGAATCCTCTGCACCAGGTCTCATGGTCTGACACCTTCCCAGAATCGTCTGCAGCAGGTCTCATGGTCTGACACCTTCCCAGAATCCTCGGCACCAGGTTTCATGGTATGGCACCTTCCCAGAATCCTCTGCACCAGGTCTCATGGTATGGCACCTTCCCAGAATCCTCTGCACCAGGTCTCATGGTCTGACACCTTCCCAGAATCCTCGGCACCTAGCCTCATGGTCGGTGCGCTCGGTGTGAGGCACAGGCCATGTTTTGTTAAGGGGCCAGCGAGCAGCCGTGGTCCGTCTGGACAAACAGATGACAACATGCGTGAGTAATGCAGAGACATGAACTTGTTACACAGACAGCCTGGCCTCCTGCCAGCGGCACGTGCATGAATCAGTGCTCTGTGCTATCTCTCACTTTCCACCTCTAACATCTCCTCCCTAAACCCTGCACTCCCTCCTGTCCAGCCTTCCTGAGGTGGCTCCCACACATTCCTGACCTCACCTCCTCTGAGGGGAGCCAGATGGGAAGGAGAAGGTTCTGGAAGCTGCTCGGACAACAGTGGTGTAACAAGGGGGCCTGAGATCTGCCAGGACAGTCCCAGTTTTCCACCAGGGGTCCTGGTAGATTTCAGGAAATGTAGCTCATGTCCCGGTTTTTAGAGAGGGTCGATTGAAAACGGTGAGGGGTGCCTTTTTATAGTTTCCAAATCAGGGATAGTTTAATTAAGCAATTTAATTAACAGATATGCTACTCGCTTAAGAAGCACATTTCATTTATGTTCTTGGTGCCTCTGCTGTAATTTTAGGTCAGTTTTTGGCTTCAGAATTCGGGTCCCCCTCCCGACTGCTGCTCTCACTAGGCGCCTCACTGTTGCGCTTGCAGGGTGCCGGCGGCCTAGGCTTGCAGCGGGCGTCCATGGCGGGCCCAGTGCAGTCCATGAAGGCCGATGGTTGTTCACAAACATAGAGAAAGGACAAGCTGCGACACCTGCAGAGCCAGGCACCAATTCCGAAGTTCAGTCCACATTGTTCTATATGTTTCAAATGGGCCTATCACAGATGCCTACTGCTACTCACAAAGGACAGGAAGCAGTGCTTAATTTGAGCTGGTAGCCACAGCACTCATTTTTGGGGACCAGCCATTATTTTTCATCAACCGGCTTTAATCCAGCAAAGAGAAATATAAAAGGAGGAATGAAGTAGCGTGATGAAAACAGAGACAAAGGGAAACATGCTGGTAATTTAAAAGAACATGCAAGAGTGCGGTAAAGAGGTGGGGGGTGTGGTGGTGGTAAATCAAGGAGGCATGAGGTGGAATCCAGGCTAGCTGCCTTGGGGTTCAGCACACCTGGCATTCAACAGCACTGGACACCAGCTTCCGATCAAAATAGAGGGCCCCGGAATGTACTCTTTTACAAATTAAGCACTCACAGGAAGAGGGTCAGCGAGTGTAAAGCTGAAGATTACATTTCATGGCTGAGCTCCAGGCGCTGCAGTAGGAGTTGAGAGGGGAAGTCTACCCGTATAGGCGCTTCAGGGCTGGATTGGTAAGGCGCGCAGTCGGGCATTGGCCGATGAGCCGACGCCTAAGAGTCACATGTGGGCTGTTTTTTTTTTTTTAGCCCCCTGTCACCTGCCCCACAGACCCTTAATATCTTCGCCAGTCCCCCGCCAGACCACTGTAATGTAACCACCGGTCTTTGCTACGATAACGCCCTGGACATGGGGGGAGAGAAATGTGCCGCCCTTGCTGATGGTAGTGCATTAAAAGAGACAGCAGGGGGTCCCTTTTGTGTTCACTGGTCGGTACCTGGTTGAGCAGTGACGCCCCGTGGGCACAAACATCCCCGGACCTCCACCCACTCACCCAAATCACCCATAACTTAACTGCCTCACACAGATGATGGTTTTGTTGATGTCTCAGCGGGTGAAGGGAGGGCAAGGAAGGGGGCTAAAGGGGTGTTACAAACATCTCCCGCAGTATGATAATGAAGGGTTAAAACCACTGTAAACTGGCAAAGCACACAGAAATGAAGAAGGCTGGAGGTGGTGTTGGCATAATCTTAATGCACACAGCTCCATGCGCCCCAAGGAATAGTGGCGCCCTGGGCCTCGGCGCACCTTGCCCATGCTGAAGGATGGCCATGGGAGACAGAATGACTCCTTGCGTCACTAGGACTACTGTCACAGACTTCAGCTTGACCCCTGTGAACCTGCACACACCACAAAGAGCAGTCTTTCATCTCCCCTAAGGTGGGGACGGTGAAGGTACAGCACCCTCTGCTGGGGGGCAGGAGGAGGTGACAGTGTCAGGTGGTAGGGTGGCCGTTGGGCCATCTTCACTTGAGCCTTTATTGTGCCCCTCCCTCCCCCGCACTCCACCTCCAAGGTCATCCCAGAAGCTTTGTTCTTTCCTTCACTTAGAGGCCATAGCCCTGAGGATACAGTGGGCTGGGGCGGGGTGAGTGGGAACCGGCCTCCCTGGGGTTGGTGTGTTTGCACAGGCCTAGCTGTGAGGCCACCTTGACCACAACTGCCAACTTTGGAACTCGGAAACTATGTTGGAATCCAGGCGTTAGCTCAACATCCTGTGATTCTGGGAAATCACGTACTCTCCGGAGGCCTACAACAAATTAAATCTCCTGTAAAGCAACTGGTGCTCATGTACATCGCTCCAATGCCCTTGGGACGAGGTCACACTATACACAACTACAAAATAAAAAAAATTAAAAAAAACAGCCATTGTTCATGTTTTAAAATTCTATGAAGGCCAGAGCAGGATAACTAAAAAGGAGTCTTTATATATAAAAAACTTGATACCCGTCAGATCAGCTGTTGTGGCCCTTGGACCATTATATTTCACCCTGCCCGCCCGGACAGAATGCACTGCTTCTAGTTTTTAGGTCAAGTGCGCAAGCCCTCTGGCCTGTTGTAATCTTGCTGGGCTTTTAACCACGCCCACCGCACGCCCATCACTTTCACTCGTTCGTGCGCTTGCCTTTCAAAAATCCTTTGTTATGATTGGTAATGGCTTTACATTTGTCCCCCCCTTGGGGCAGTTTTGTTACTGCCTTGGACACCGAACCCGTTACATGGATAATTACACGTATGCCGATACATTTGACTGCGAGCAAACTTCTTTTCGTTTTTGTGTTTTCTACAGTCCTGGATGCTCACACAACTGCTAACAGAGGAAACGTTATGATCCAGGCCCACAGTTTTATCATCACCTGCATGCAAGCGCTCTGCACTGGATGAAAACACCATCTTGGCGCTACCTAGAACACCAATTGCAACAAATGGCAAATTGTAACACATGTTACTGAGTATTAATGTGGCGGAATTTTAATGTAAGTCCATGTGATTCCGCAGAATCAAACTCTGCTATTTCCACCCACCCTTAATTGTAATCAGAAGGAAACTAAGTCTAAACTCGGTAATGTCCTTAGTTTCGTTTCGCAGGTCGCAGTTTAAACAAATTATATATTCCAAACCTGGTATAAAAGGCGATCACATTCGACTAGATGACACAATCTCGTAAACAAAGAATGCCACTGAGTTTGCAAACACCGCCAGACAGTTCTCTAAAAGTTCACCAACCAGGACGGCCTCTCACAAAGGGCGGGAAAGGGTGGATTCCGGCACACAATGGTCTCCGCCAGAGGCGGGCGGGTCTTCGGGAAGCCGGGAAGTGAGCGTGACACGCCTGTGCTGACGCGGCCACCAGGCTGCGGGCCTCCAGAGATCCCTCCCTGTCTGGGAATCTCCGCATTTCACAAGGTGCCACACTCCAGGCTGGGCTACCTGGCGGACTGAAACAAAGAGCAATCTGTAGGGGTGACCTCATCCGCTGTCTCGGGGAGTCTGGGAGAGAAATGAATAACCGGTTGTTGAACTTTTAATATTGTTTATTCCTCCAGATGCAATAAACTGGTGCAGAAACCTAATGATGTTGCCTAATATATGACTAACTGCAATACTTACAGCTAGCAATATAGATTAACTCTGGGCTGCTTGGAATGGCGCGTTACCCATCCACAAAACTAGGAGTGGTGAACGCTATATGAGTCCACCAGACCAGGTGAAACCAGTGCTGGGCGTGGCATGCGGAAGTCTGATCTGGCGTAAATAGAGGACTTTTCACCATTTGGATATGTGGTCTTAATTTAAATCGCAGACCCTCGAACCAGAGTGACAAGGATTCTAATCTCAGCTTCTGCCCCTGATGACATATATTGTGTGATTTTCGACAAATGAACCTTTGTGGGCCTGATTCTGAAAATTGTGTATGTGGGTATGTGTATGTGTGTGTGTGTGTGTGTGTATATATATATATATATATATATATATATATATATTTATTTAATCTCGAATGCGATATCCAACTGCTTCTTGATAGCGTTGGCTGCCTCTATCCTATCATAGACCGGTTTCTGTAATACAAACATTTATCGAAGCTCCTCACACCAGAATGTTCTATACACAGCAGAGCATTTATGCGATGCACCTGCTGCAATAACAATCTTCTTTGTAAAGCATGTGATGTCCCTTGGATCTAATTAATACAGTATCAAATGAAAAAACAAATAGATTCTCTGCTCATATGTCTTGCAAATCTTGTTTCCACAGGGCGTGTCCATCAATGCTGACATTTACTTCTGTACTTGACATCTAGACAGCACTCGAGTCCATCTGTCTATAGAATGTTGTCTTTTGTGGAGGGCACTTTACAGTCCCTGGCTGTGATAGTGTATTCATCATATACAGACTCTTCCCTCCTCCATCTTTCCTTTATTCACCCCAAACCTCATCTTACTACAATGTTCTCCCAACTAGCGCTTACTAGATTCTTCCCTCTTCTATTCCTCCAGTATCCTATTCCATCCAACAAACTCACATGTCCACCGCTCAAATGACCTCTTATTTCCCTATAATAATCCACCACTAAGCCTTTTGGGTTCTGGACTAGCGTGCTAGTTGCCGAAAAGCGCTTCAATGACTTGTCTGGGTTTGTAAGCACCAGTGCTTAATTTGTAAATAAAAACGTGCCAGTGCTCAAAGCCTTCCTCTCAAACACGGGGCTGCTGCAATTAAATATGGGAACACAGAATACTGAGGCAGCGTAATCTTGAAGCCATCTCTGGCCTCTTCAGTCCATTTACAGCCACTCCTAGCCCGTTCAGCTCACTTTTGCAGCTTTCTGCTTTCTCCCATTGTGACACTTTTTCGTTTTTCTCTGTCCGTCTGTCTTTCCCATGTGTGTCTTTTGCTCGCACGCCGGCCCTCAAAAATAAGTGTCGGTGCTCTGCACCGGAAACAACAAGCACAAATTAAGCCCTGGGAAGCACTATATAAATACAATTAGAATTACAATAAATGGGTCCAATCCTCGTACAGCATGTGCAGTGACTTTCAACATACCATGAGTGTAGGTCTACAGCAGGCCCAGCAGGATGAAAGAATGTCCATGGTTGCCCAAGTTTTAGAGAACTTTTCAGGCATTGGGAAAGAGCCCATGATGGTGAGTGGGAGCTTGAAGGAGGCGGCACAAGAAGCAGCGTTAGGACTTTGGAAGCACTTTGATGCACTATGACACCTCTTTGCCTCCCAGAGGTAGCCGCCTCATCTGTCCTCTGGTCCCTGTCACTCTGTTGGTCTGTGAGGTGAATGGTTGGTTTTCTTCTGACTCTATGATCTGGTGAAATCTGGGTTCTCAAGTAATTTTAACTGTTGTCAGTATCACCTTCACCTGTGTTACCGGAAGGGAAAGGATCAATTGCCCACGGCCGAGAATGCAGGGTGGTCCGGAGATCAGGAAGGACCTCAGCCCTGCACAATGTATGTATGCAGAGACAGCTTAAGGATTTTGGAACAGCTTTGAATATATGATCCAGTTTCAGCTCTTTCGTGCCCTGTTGGCCAGTTCCCTGGCAGTGCCCAGGGGCACCGGGACAAGTTCTAAATGGGTTTACATCTAATATTCAGGAATGGTGATGTGGGTGTTCAATATTGTAACAGCAACAATTCACTAATTTATTTCAAATAATCCTTGCGACACCCTCTCATTTCTCATACGTGAGGTCCTCTTTTGATCTGAAGGAAACCTTTTTTTAATTGATGTTGCATAAAAAACAATGTTTCTCTACAAAATGTCTGTAATAGACTCTCACAGATCATTCACATTTAAGATAAATGAAAGGAAAATGGTATTTAAAACAATTTGTGGAAGGATTATTCAGGGTCATTAGGGCAAGAGACTCTGAGGAACAGAGC
This sequence comes from Pleurodeles waltl, assembly GCF_031143425.1. Taxonomy (NCBI): domain Eukaryota; kingdom Metazoa; phylum Chordata; class Amphibia; order Caudata; family Salamandridae; genus Pleurodeles; species Pleurodeles waltl. The sequence continues at coordinate 22,293,938 of NC_090448.1, read as the reverse complement.
TGGGTTTATCTGAGCCCTGAAAGAGTGGGGCCCTGGCCAGAGCCCACTTTGCCCATTCCTTAAAGCATTTCTGCATGCATGTATGTATGCATGCATGTATGTATGCATGCATGTATGTATGCATGCATGTATGTATGCATGCATGTATGTATGTATGTATACGGTAGTTTTCTAGCAGATGCCAGCCAAGAGGTGCAGCACCAGGTCAAACATAGTCAATGAGTGATTACTGGCATAGCTGGGATCTGAGACTGAGCATGGACTGTGACCTCATCATGATGCAGTGCTCTTTAAAGAGGCGAGCCTCCATCTGCTGCTCATTTGGAGCAGAGTTGGCACAGTCCTGAGGGCTGTTGCTTCACATCCTTGGTGCATGGATGGAAAATGCCTGTTTTTTTTCCTTTTTGGTCTTCTTTGGTCTTTTTTGGTCTGTGTCATGATATAATGTTCTTTAAAGAGGCGTGGCTTCAGCCGTTTTCCAGAATTGGGGAAGTCCGGAGGGATATTGTTCCAGCCCCTGGGCGCATAGATAAAGGTAGCTTGTTGCCTTGTGTTTTTTGCACTTTTTCATCTGCAGTCTGATGGTGTGGTGATATTTTGTAGATGTTAGGGGTGGTTTTAAAGATGATGCAGCTGGCAAGGGAAGGGAGCCGGCGGATCTTCACCAGGATGGGGGTGATGTGGTCTTATTTCTTCAGCCTCTGATGTGGTCTTCATCACACACTTACGTACACAACTCCCTACAATAATCTAGAGCAGGCTCAAACTCATTTTACTTTGACATTAATCAACACAAGCCATTAATTAATTAGATGATTAAGAAACACATTTTACTAACCACACACAACCAAACAAAGGCAATCCGAGAACTGTGTCGAACTCTGTCCAAGCTGAGAATGATAGAGGCGGGTCACATGTGTCCACCGCCTGCTATCTGTTATGGGAACAGAGGTGCTCGCTCACACGATGCTGCCATGTGACGCACGGTTTCAGCTCTCATCACACGGACACCCCGGTGAGAAGACACTGTCCAGGACAGAAGCCGCTCCAGAGGAGTTCATTTTTTTTTTTTTTTTTTTTTTTTTTTAATTTTTTTGAATAAGCGAGGGTGGAAAGTTAGGGAGTCTAGTGTAGGTGCGACAGTCCAGGTCTCAAAACTGCCACCTCCTTCTTTCCATTGCCCAACTAATTCCAAGGTGCCGCCTCCTTGCTCTCCATGCAATCACATGGTAGAAAGTATCTTAAAGTTGGCAGGTCTCTGGAAGGGCAATTAGATTTTTGTGAGAATGTTGTACCATATTTAATCATTGTGTGTTTCTGATCCTTGAGTGTTTGGTTTTTGTTTGTGTCAATTAAATGAGGCCAGTATTCTACAAATTCAAAGCTGTGAAACTGCTCCTTATTAAAAAAATAATACTATTTAAAATAATGTATTGGAAATGCACTGATCTAGTAGGCAAGCTTGATTGGTCTATGCAAATCACGTCAGGGGTGAGGGGAAGACTGTGTGTGTGTGTGTGTGTGTGTGTGTGCGCGCATACGGGGTGTCACTGATTTGAATAGGGAACTGTGACGTGTGTACTTATAGTGCCTTGAGGTCCGAATGTGTGACAGAAAGCACTGTGAATATGTTAGTAATTAATTTAAAAATGTATTCTACTCAGAAAGCCAAAGTTTAAAAATGTATTGCAGTAAATGAAAAGCGGCTGCAAAATGATTCCGTGTTGAAGTGCCTAGAATGTTTTTAAAACTTGAATTTTTAGTAATAGGCAATCAGACCGTACCTACTGCAAACTTTTTTTTTTTTAAATGGATTTCCATTAAAGGAGGATTTCTGAACTAGTATCAGTCTTTTAGTACTTCTAAAAAAAAAACACTGTTGCAACCATGAAACTTCAAATTATTCTAGCAATTAAGGCCTATTTTGACTCCAAAGCAGCCTTTAGATTTGCTGATTAGCCAGTTGCACACGTTTACATTTCTCCATGGTAGCAGGCACGTTGAAGAAAAGGTATTTTTTATTTTTATTTTTTTAAGCTGTCCACCCGTTTTTGTTGTCCGACTGTTCTTTCTCTGATTTTTGAGAGCCGGGGACACCGCTCTTCTTCTCTCTCAGCCCCAGGGAACTCAAGTTTTTCATTCACTGCGTTGGGGCAGGTTTTTTTTTATTTTTTATTTTTTTTAACAAAGGTGTGGGAACGGTTTTGATAAATGTAAAGATGCTTGGGAACGTCATTCCCAATGGATCCCGCCCACTGCTACCTCAGCATCTAGATAATAAAAGCAGCTCAAAACTAATTCTTTTAGGTGTGTGCAGAGGCGGCCCCTCCATGAGAGTGGAGGAGCGTCGCCCCACTAAAAAAATGCCCCAGACCTGAAAAATAAAAAGGTAATAAACTTTCTTTATTACCATTTTATTTTTTAGCACCCCGTCCTGAATGGAGTGTCACGGCGGGGCGCCTTCTGCTGTGCTGTGGAGTGACCGCAGCAGGGAGCTGTGCACTTGTTTAAAGTGTGCATGTCCCTTTGGGAGGCCGGCCGTCTTGCGACGGGCAGTAAGACATGCGCACTTTAAACATCTCCAACCCAGCTGTCTAAAACCAGCTGGGTTAGAGAAGCCACAGGCCTCCAGCGCTCTGGTGAGCACCGAGAGGCCGCTCCCACCCACCCCGATGCTGGTTTCATGCTGGTTTGCAGCATGAAACCAGCGTCGGGATTTGGTGCGCTGTTTCCTGGTCCCCGCGCCGGAGACATAACGAGAAGGACTCCGTAACAGAGAGGGAGACCCGTCGCGTCAGGTAAGTGCCTTTTTATTTAGTTACTTTTTATATTATTGTATCCCTCCGCCCCGCCGTAAATACAAACCAGTTACCACTGGGTGTGTGCATTTTTGGCTGACGAGCTAAATATTTGTTAAGCCCATGGCTTGCTGTAACGTTTTTGCCGTCCTGTTGGCCTCCACAATAGACATCTAGTCTGATTTCCATGGGCAGTATTTTTGGCGAGAGAGTTTTTTTTTCTGTAGTTCTTTTCCAACAGAGTCAGAAAGGACTTTCAGAATAGAGGTTAGCACTCTTGAAGAGCCCACAGTTGAGAAGTAGATGCAAAGCTGCATTTGGTACATGTTACGCTTGCTGCTTAGTTATAGCGCCAAGATCAGAGGCTGGGGAGCTACAGGGAAGAGACACCAAAACTAGGGGTGTGTGAAATATTCCATTCCCCTGTTGGCAGAATTTTTTCTCGCATGCGGATCGAAAATAAAAGTTGATCAACCTTTTGAGATTTGGCATCCCCTAGCGTGATTTTCAGTCTCTAGGAGGACATGTGACTGATTTTTCAAGACAGAACAAGCTCCCGGTGCTGGATCCCAGCACGACGTGCCTGTTTCCACCCCATGGTGGAATTCCGCAAAATCTTGCAGATTTTTTTTTTTTTTAACCAGGCAGAATTCCACTGAGTCAAATTCCACGAGTTCCGCCCACCCCTACATAAAACAGCGGTACAAGACCTTTTTTTAATAAAGAGAGAACAAAAATTGAGGATGGCAAAGACATTGAGGGGTTTTCAAGTCTGCATGGTACCTGGGGCATTAGAATGACTAGTCACTAAGTCTAAGATTCACACAGTTTTAAGTCTTCCATTGGGTACATATAATGTGCTCATTGCCTGCTCAATTACTTTGGTTCCCTAGTTACCCCTTTACTTGGATTTATTAATTCTTCAAAGTTGTCCAAAGCTCTCAGGCGTGGTGAATATCCAGCATATTGTTGGACCTGCACCTGTTTTTGAATGTCAAACTTCATGAAGCACTCCTACCTGGCAGTTATGGGATCATGCTTAGAAGCCCAACTTTTTCAAACTTTTATTATTCTTAACAGCATTCTATATAGTGCAACAATGTTACATTTCCACCGCTTCAAGGCCACTTGAAGGCGCGTCATTTGTTATGAAGTCTTGGCAGTGGAATGACTGAGTCGGGTAAGAGTGACCCTATAAGGCCCCATGGCAAGCAGTTTGGTAATAGATAAGGAAAATGTTGAGGTTGATATGTTGGGCCTGTTTTTTCTCCATCGATCAATGGGGCAAATGTCGAACGAAGGGCAGCTTCTTAACTAGGGCCATTGGACTGCTCAGGTGATCGCTCGGGTTCCAAGCAGGTGAGTTTGATAGGTAGGTGGGTACTTGGTACCCTTGGCAGGGGACTGTACATGTGGTAGCAGCTCTCAGTGGGGGATAAGGAACAGTTGTAGGTAGTGGTATTCTCCCTACTGAGCTGAGCAGCCCTGAGTAGCGGCGGGAGCGGAGTCCCGCTCCTGGGGAGGGCTAGTAAGGTTGGATCTTCCCTTTCTTTTGAAGGGGCCAGTCATCAGTGAATGATGTCACAATGGATCTCAAAGTCCAAGCTGACATCATCAAACGATGCAACATTCTAGAATGCTTATTGTTGGGGATTGTTGGGGATGCTGAACTGTGGAAAGAGAACTGCTTTTTATCTCTAAACGGGATGACCTCTTTAAGCTTCACATGGTTCACACTTCTCAAACAAAGCAAATTTGAGAAAAAAACTATGATGTTGCGACTATGCTGAATTTACAGGTTTGCTTACCAGGAATCATGGCATGCAAGCCCTAGATCACCAAAGGAGACACACAGATAAATACATTTTTAGAGCATTTAAATTGTGTCAAAAGTGGACCCTCCTCCCTGGCTTACTCACTAAGCCAATCTGTGTGGGATTCTCAGGCCCTTCACCCTACTCCTGTGAGATAAATCTTAAATATTACTATGAGTGTAAGACCCCCCTGCTGCCAAACTATGAGGTATCATATACTGACTTTGTAAACGTCTGCCATGTGGTGGTAACTTGTAGGTAATCCTGTGTTCTGAGTAAAGTGCTTCCCTGCACTCAAGGCGAAGTATACGCTCTATAAATCCCCCAAAACCATATACATTCAATGCAGACTTGCCTGCATTACCATTCAGATTTTTGGACCATACAGACCCCTGGTTATGGCGGGAGCAGTATTTATATAGGAAAGAGCTAGCTGCAATGCGCAAGGCGCTCCAGAAAAGGTGGGGTCCAAGCCAAGCAGAGATTGGGGAGCAGGAGGGACAGAAAGGCGGGGAAGGGAAGGGCTGGTAGGAGAGCTTCTTAAAAGGGCTCTGTCGTGGAACGGTGGAGGGCAGACCTGCGGAGGTGCATTTTGCAGAGGGTGGTCTTCAGGTCCAGAGGGACGGGCCTCGCATGGTCTGGTTGGGAATAGGGTTCCCCAGTAACATTTTCAGAATTATTTTTTCAAATTTTCCATTCTGTGTACAGTGCGCTGGCACCAGACCTCTAGCCCTGGTGCCTGTGTTGTTCTTTCTGCCCTGACCAGGGTTCGAGGCAGTACTTTGAGTGTTATAATCGTGCCTCACAGATCTGAGCTTTATAAATCGTTTTTTTGAGGCAGGCAGCACTCACAATATGAAATTATGGCCCAGTTAAGTAAAACATTTCTCAACAGGTGAGAAAGGATGTGTTAAAAAAAAAAGATTGCACATGTTTGAAGAACACTAAGTCGCCATGCGCTAAATGTTGACATTCCAGCTCCCTTTCCTACCACCTGTTGACTTTATGCCCGTCTTTGACCCTGTACAGCGTTCCGCTCTGCTGCCCTTTGGCTAGGTTCACGCTATAGAAATACCACATACGTGTTCTGTCCTTCTGGACCATCAGACCTTGTGTTTTTTTACCTGTTCCAGCTCATGTATTTCTTTAGGGGGTGTCTAAATAAGGCATTCTAACTTGAAGCCAATGTCCACGGTCGATCTGACCTCTAGGGCAATCAGGCAGTGCCCGATGGGCTGCTCTGACATGTCATTGTGTGGGACCGTTTTTGTCTCTTAGTAGGCCTTTGTTATGGTCTGCTGCGCCGGGTTTAACTGTCGATATTAAAACAAACATTGCCTGCAGCAAACTCAAATCCATGCAGTCTTCCATAGCTTGAAAAACACTTATACTTTGTGTCTTTTAACAAGTTCAAAAGTGTCCTATTTGCAAAGCTGGACCACTTGTTTGCCATCTAATTCACCAATTTGCTTTGGTGCCCCGCCTATTTTCTGTCCCAGTCTGACCCTATTGAAGCCTTCTCATTTTTCATTTGTAGATGTTTTTAAATAACTGAAATGCAGCCTTATGGTGCTTTAAAGTTGTGGTGGGGTTGTAGCAAGCACGCGAAAGAGCAGAGAGAGGAATTTGAAAAACAAAGTGCAGACGAATCACTATATATAATTATACGTTTTGGAAGTAGTTTTACAGAATTACTTTTTGAACACTTTTACCTGCCTCGTAGGTTAGTCCAACTCCCTACGGCCACTTCTTTCTGTTTCTATGAATTGTATATGAACACCCCCTGAATATCCCAGTTTTACTCTCACTAGATGTTTTGGGGACAATTCACCAAGACATGCAAGAGTACCTAAAAAGATGTGTGCGCGGATGATGTTCGCCAGGGGGATCATGTATGCGTTGGAGAGGGTGGGGCTGAGCAATTAACCTTGGGGCGCTCCACAGATGAGTTTGTGGGCTTCAGAGGCGTAAGGCACCAGGCTGACCGCTTGTGCTCTATCCCTTAAGAAGCATCCGGCCCAGCAGAGAGGGGGTTCTTGGAAGCCAGTGTTCTGCAGGCACCTGATGAGGGTGGGGTTCGAGACCGAGACAAAATGCTTCAGAGAGGTCCCACAGGGCTGCTGTGTCTGCTCTGTCAAGGACCTTGGAGATGTCATCTGTGGTGGCCATGAGTGCTGTTTCTGTTCTGTGATTGGGCCTGAATCCAGACTGCGTGGCGTCGAGAAGCTGGCATTTGCTGAGGTGTCGGTGAAGCTTCAGTTGATTAGTTTCTCTAAGACCTTGGCTGGGTATGGCAGGAGGGAGATGGGTCTGTAGTTGGACAGCGTGACCGGATCAGTGGGTGGTTTCTTGAGCAGTGGTGTGACAGTGGTATGTTTCCAGGAGTCCGGGAATGTGGCTGTGTAGACTTTGGGCTCAGTCAATTCTTGTAGTGCAGCTGGTAGCGAGAGCAAAAGGGTAAACCCAAGTGCATGGACTGTAGTTTACAGTGAGGAAACCCTACTCGCCTGCTCTTTAACCTCATATTAACATCCAGACTTTGAAATGTTAATTTCCACCTTTTTGAAATAAATGCAACTAACTCTTTTCTGTGAATAAACCACACAAATCTCCAGGGGTCACAACAAGCACTGCCAAATCCAAGGCCCCAGTCGTGTGAACGAGGAAAGAGGCAGCAGGGAATTGAGCAGGGAGTGAGACTGACTGACATTAAAAAGAGCACAAGCTCTTTGAGAGATGTTCCAAGGACATAAATTAATGCCCTAGAGAGAGGGCTTCTGCTTAAAATGTTGTTGTTCCAAATTAAAAACACACAAAGGCTTCAGAAAACAGAGGAGTTGTGGCCAGTACCAAAAGATGCTGATTCCATGGTAGGCCTTTGTACCTCTTGGCAGTAGAACCCCCCTCTGTAAGAAACTGCATGGTTCCACTGTAAAGTAATTTAAAAGGCCAACGGTGGCATTCTTCAGAGGTAAACTAACCTCGAGCACTATGGTATTACCATGTGCGCATCGAGAGTGGGCATCATTAAGGGATGCCTGGGCTGCTGTGTGCCACGGAAGAAACAACTCCTTTCCAGGGCCTGAACCTAACAGAGAAGCTGGCTTGTTCTCCTGACTCAAAACCAGAGCAAAAAGTAGCCTTTGAAACAGTGCCTTATCGCATATGTGTGCACTTGTGCAAAGACACTGTCACATGTGCATGCACCTGTGCAAAGACACTGTCACATGTGCATGCACCTGTGCAAAGACACTGTCACATGTGCATGCACCTGTGCAAGAGACACTGTCACATGTGCATGCACCTGGGCAAAGACACTGTCGCATGTGCATAGACCTGCGCAAAGATACTGTTCTATGTGCATTCACCTGTGCAAAAAGACTTTCACATGTGCATGCACTGCTGCAAAGACACTTGCATGTGCATCCACCAGTGCAGACATTATTGCATGCGCCTGTGCAAAGAGACTTTCACATGTGCATGCACTGCTGCAAAGACACTTGCATGTGCATGCACCAGTGCAGACATTATCGCATGTGCAAAAAGACTTTCACATGTGCATGCACTGCTGCAAAGACACTTGCATGTGCATCCACCAGTGCAGACATTATTGCATGCGCCTGTGCAAAGAGACTTTCACAGGTGCATGCACTGCTGCAAATATTAACTATTTTGTACACCTTTCATCTGCAGATAACTGCGTAGAAAATGTAATGCATACACCTTAAAGAAAAATAAATGGAACTTAATGTATGCATCAGGAAAGCTTGCTTGGTTAATGCGACTATTTCAGATGCCTAGGGGTGTAACCGGACGGTCACTGATTTGAGTCCTGGTCAGTGCACTGGGTAAATAGTGCTGTGTATTTTGGTATTAAGAGGTCTGACTTGTAAAGGAAAGCATTGTGAATGTGTCATTAGCTGAAAAAATACATTACACACACAGCATAAGGTTGCACACAGTATAAATGTACTGTCCCGAAATGTGCACAAAGATGAAATGTTTACTGTGCTTTCCGAAGTTATATTTTGAGAAAGAGACTAACTGTACTTAGAATAAACTTTCTTATACGTTTCCATTAAAAAGACAAATTTCAGATTCAATCAATTAACCCTGTAGTGGTTCCCAGGGAGCCTTCAGATTTGCTGATTAACCAATTGCAGTCATTTCTATCAGGTAACAAGGACCCTGAGAGCAGGTTTGTTTCTCTCCAGTTGCCTCTCTCACTTCTCAGTAGAGTACATATCCAACCCTTCAGGAACGTTTTTGTTTTAAATTGAAAGTATGGGAACTGTTTTGATCAAATCAATAAAGCTTAGTAAGATTGTCCCCCAATCTCCCTGCCAACTGTGACCTCTGGTGACCCGACAGAGCAACTTCCGCCGGAAGCAAGTCTTTAGACGGGTGCACAGCTTCTTCCTCTCCAGTGAAAACAAACACACAGACCTCGCGCGTCTTGGCTTCTTTGTCAGACTTTGTTTGAGTTACTTCGGAAGATAAACATGATGGATTGTATTTCAAAGAATTCTCTGCAGACCCATTCATTTTAGTGCCAAAATCTGGCTTTTCTCACTAATTTCCGTCACTGTAGCAGCTTGTGCAAAGAGAAAGAATGCTTAAAAATGTTTCAAACCAGGATTAATGGAGCCCTGATGGTCTCCAGTGGCTTTCTTCAGAGGCAGCTGGGAAATGTCTAGTTACTTACCGGTAATCTTCATTACTCCTGGTCCTGTAGTCTCGTCCCATTCATTACGCAATGGAGGGGACGAGGACGGCAGGACCTGGGGTTAATAGCTGTGACGTGCACACTTGCCTTATATCACAGCCCGAGAGGTGTTTAATGTATGTGCCATTTGCCCCTAAGAAAACTTTGAAAATATGGGGGCAGTGGTTTAAGTTTGAGTCCTGACTCCAAGCCCTGAACATAGCTCGGACACACCTAAATGATGCTTTTGAAGCTGCACACCTTCCCAAGCCCCAACTGTGGTCCAGGAAGGAAGCAGAGAGTTTCACTTCACCTGACTGGCTCCCCTCCAACCAATCAGATTGCAAGGGTCAATTCGATTTATCACAAAGCGACGAATCAGATGGACCAGCTGCCGGCTTTTAATGCTGCAAGGCGGAGCTGATTTCCACATAAAGGACGTCAGCAAAATATCATATCGTACAAAATGCATAAATGACTACATTTGGGAGCACTTGGGAGAGAGAGGTGACAAAAGCAGCAGGAGACTTTAACTCCTCTATTAACTTGCATGTGAGTTGGTGATGTAATAAAATGTAAAAGGCAACAATACCATCATTTATAGCTTAAAAGTCATGCGCCTAGAGCTTAAATCAGGACTGATGGCCTGTACGCAATATGTGCAGAATAGCGAATATGCCCTATTCGGGGATCTTATTTCATTGGAGGGCAGGGACCCCTCCTCCCGGTGGTGACCGCCATCGCAGAGGATGCTCTATGGAATGCTAATACCTCGTATTCTACCCACATCACATTCTGATGACAAACTCCAGTCACCCCTACCACTAACGCATCAGAAGCAGAACCACACCAACTTCCTAGGGATAACTGGAATATGTGCTCCTTCTCTGAAAAGAGCCGAGGGGTCCTGCTGTGGTGATTTCATGTCGCTTGAAAGAGATTGATGCTTTCTACTTGCAGGGCCGAGTAGATGGAACGCGAGCCCCAAATGAGGAGGGCCCTGGGCAAATAAGGAAAACCTATACACGACAAGAATCAAAGTTAAAATCCTGAAGGGGTGTTGAAAATTAAGAATCATAACAGAAACCAAAATGGCAACTTGTAGTCAATTCAGATCAGGGTGAATACATATCATAGGTCAAAAGAAAAGTTTAAGTATGGGATCAGTAAGAGGACTGATATGAAGTCTGCCTCTCGAGAAAATGAGGAAAGCTCTGAAAATATTCTAAGTACAAAGTAAAGAGCAAACTGTCATGGAGACTGCTCAGCAAGAATACTGGAAAAGCTCTGTCAAGAATATTCTAAGTACAGAATTAAATAGCCGTCTGATACGGAGACTGCTTGGTATAAAACAAGGAAAGGTCTCTCTCAGATCCCAAATAAAGCCATTGCAGAGGGCCACAGGAGCAGAGCATCCGCAGCACAACATGAGATGGGAAGATGGGCTGCAATGCAAGTTACATGAGAGAAACCAATCAACATTGCAAAAACTATTTTACATAGAACAGGCTACTCTAGAAACACTCCCAAAATGAATAGGCAATGAGTCATGTCGCCGAGTCCCTTTGCCCTACATACACGAGAAAATTACATTACAAAATGTATTAACATGTGAACAGACAAGAAAATTGACTGCAGGAAGCAACAGCCTTGAGTTTGAAACATTACTAGAATGCCTACAGGAGGCTTTCATCACAGAACAGATCACATGTTCATGTAGTTTGTGGAAAAGGGAAAAAACACAGAATGTGTGAGAGGGAACTCCTGCAAGCTCTGGGACTTTTAAAAGCCATGTTTCTTAGCTGATAGTGCAACCAGACCAGCAGCCCAGTAAATTAGATTTGCGACCTACTTAACCATATGAAATTGAACATTAATTTTTACTAATCAGACTACAGGTTAGACGCAGGCAGTGCCTAGATAGAGCCTGTCCTTGCAGGTGGGGCCCTCTGACACTCATTTTTGTGGGATGGCATTTCCCTCATTAGACTTTGATGCGAATCAAAAGATGGACATGTGACAAAGGGAGAAAGCTGGAATGAAAAGAGCCCACAAGAGTGAGGGGACGGGGCTGGGCGTGTCTAGTGATAGGTTAAAGAGGCATGGGGTGGAGTCAACACGATCCCGCTTGTCAACAGGAGCACTTAGAACACAATCATTTCCAAACTCGCCAACATTTTTTAAAACCTGCCGAGAGAACGAGTGTTTATTTTGTGTGTTTTTTTTTTTTTTTTTTGCCTGTGTGTGTGTTTTTTTTTTTTTTTTTTTTGTTGCCTGTGTGTATGCAAAAATCCCAGGTGAGATCGACAGACGCCGCACCATACCCGCCTGTATCCGAATGTTTACTGCATAATACATTTTTGAGGTGGGTGTAACCTTCCCCTCCACCCCCCCTCCCCCCCCCCCCAAACAAAAAAGCTACGCACTTTTCTTTTTAGCACGAATGCATCCCTCTTGAATCACAGGCTGCAAAGAGCAGTTGGTTAATAAAGACAACGGCACTTGTTGAAGCCGCTGCTTGACATGGGCCCCTTGGTGGCTCTCAGGGGCCAGTGCCCTGCGTGAGCAGCTCACGCCAGACTGACAACAAGTACCAGAATGCAAAGGTAGAACCTGGTGTGCATAGCTTCTCCTGCATGGACCTGGGAAAGATAAACCGCTGCTGTAGACTCAGTCCACGTAGGCCAAAAGGTCTAGGAAAACTGCAAGGTGGCCCTCCACCCAGAGAGGAGGGGTACAGGGCGATAACGAGCAATGGTGCCAAGTTTCCCAGGTCCACGCGTGATGTGCTGCTCCACTCCAGGTTTTGTTCTTTGCATTCTAGGAGTTGTAGTCCTGTTTTTTTAATGAAAAAAAACAAGACTACATATCCCAGAATTCAAAATAAAAACAGGACTGGATCAGCACATCGCGCATGGAAACTTGGCAGGGCTGAAAGAGCTGCAGCGGGCCCGGGTGTGCTGGGCTCGGAGCTCTGGGATCTGCTGGCCAGGCCTGACCTTCCATGGCTGCTTTTCTCCCTGACCCCCGAGATCTGCCGAGCTGGGCTCAGGGTGTCACACCCGACCACCCCAGACTCATCTCCTGATCCAAGAGATGTGCAGTGCTGGGCTCTGCTGGCCATGACTGAGCGTTCCCCGGGACTTCATCCCCTGATCCTGAGATCAGCAGAGCGGGGCTCCGCTGGCCATGTCTGAGCATCACCAGACGGTCAACTCTCCCAGCCTGGAGGGGGATGGTGGAGGGGGATGCTGGTAGCGGAGGAATGCTGCATCAGTGGGGGGCGGTGGCAGAGGGATGCTGCAGTCAGGGGAGTGACAGAGGGATGCTGCTGGGACTGAGCGGAGGGATGCTGACACCAGTTGAGTGACAGATGAATGCTGCCAAGGTGAACTCACTCCCAGCCCCCCGATGAAGGCCGAGGGGGGCGTGCGGATACCCAGGGTGGGCAGGAGCGGAGCCGGGGAGCTGCAGGAGCCCCGCGGTCAGGTACAGAGCCCAAGCCCCCTGCCATCTTCACGGCTCTGGCTTGTTGACGGTTCATATTCTGCAGACGTCGAGGGGGTTTATTTAGTTTCATCATCATTTCTGTGGTGAGTGACTGGGCTCAGTGGGTTCACGCGCCTGCTGCAGGAATACGCGTGACATCTACAGCTACAGGTTTACATCCACGGTGGGCTAATTCATTCTTCTCCTGAGTTAGAGAAAAAGTGGGCGGGGGCAGTAACTGTAGGAATGTACAGCGCTGTGAATCTGCAAGCCTGTCGCAAGCGCTAGATCCCTGACACATGCCAGTCTAATACTTGCAAATGGCTTGCCTGATGCTGGAATTAGAGGTGTGAACCATCTTCACAAAAACAGGTTGTGAGAGGTGTTGAGACTTGGGGGGTGTGACATACGTACCTCGGGACAATGCAGCATCGAGCGCACAGAGGCCAATGTCACCCTGACTCACGTGGCGCTGCTCTGCTGTCCGCACACCCTTCCACGCCCTCGAGGGATTCCAGTTGGCACTGTGAGCTGGGGCAGAACGAGGTTCAGCCCAATCTCGCAGGCGCCTTGAATGCGTCATGATGCCATGCAGGCGCTTTATAAATAGAATACTGAAAGCAACTCTCGCGTGTCGAGTGAGGAACATTACTTACTGCTTTCGTCGCCCCTGGACTACTCACATCCGTCCCTCCTTCAATCTGTAACCCCCACCCATGGGTCCAGGAGCCTGTCCGATCCTAGGGCTCATTCCTCCGTCCTGCAGGGCTCCTAGCAGGGTTCTCGGGTGAACCCCAGGCCGGAGTCCTGCCGGGGCCCTGATACAGCAGGGCACCTCTCAAAAAGACAGGGCGTTACTCAAGGAGATTATGGGGCCGAGGATGCCTGTTGCGCCTATCCTCTTGGAGGCTGGGACAGGGGGAAACGTTCCCTGATTTACAGTAAAGTTGTTTTTGTTAAAAAATAAAAAGAGGGAGGGAGGGAGGTTAAACTGAGTCTAATGTCTTTTTGCAACAAATATCCAATTTTTTTTCCTTGTGTTTAATTTTGCACTAGAGATTCTGGTTTTATTCTTCCTGTTTAAAAACATCTTATGTCTTTCATGTGCACAACTCCAAGGGGTTTAAATGGTTGGTGGGAAAGGTCAGAGTGTGACCATGTATTGTAAGGAAGAGTCCCCTCAGACTTCCATGACCTCCGGCCTCGTCCCTCTATGTGGTCCCAGGACTCTTCAGTGACGTGAAATAACTTTATAATTAGGGCTCCCGGTTTTATGGTATTTTTTTTTAAAACATTTTGTCTGTGTTTATCCATTTTTTTGGCAATCTTATTAGTATTTATCCATATTCATTTGGTGGTTTGGGATTAAGTGGAGTCAATAATGGTACATTTCCACATTTATTTAACTGATAGACATGCACTGATACTTGATGCCTGTCACGTTTTAGCAAATTCAGCAGCCAACTATAGCAAAACAATACACCCAAAGGCAAATATTGGCAATTTAAATACAGACATATGTTAGAATATATTTGCAGTGAAGTCATCTTAATCTGTTTTTTAACTCCCCATGCTGTCTGCTCACACTCTGTCTTAGAATTCACAACAGACAGCATGGAAAGTTAAAAGCACACTTTTCATTTTTTTCTACTTTTAAAAATAAGTACATACTGTAAACGCATGGTTTTCTCTCTGTATTTATCTGTAAAAACAGAAAACCGGGATCCTTATTCATAATGTATGACAGGGGGTACCTTATGCCATATATAAACTTTCTAGAGCTCATTCTCACTTCTGGTGGGCTACTTTCCAAATTCTAATGTACATCGTTATTATTGGTATTGTATTTCCATCTAACGGCTACAGAGGTCCCTGCAGGCCTGGTTTCCAATGCTGACTTTGGCAGTTGAATCAATACTCATGTCATTCTGCGGAAATGACTGTTTTTTGCAGTAGTGGGAGCGGTAAATATGTTTCTACTGTACACATGTAAACACCAGGGCAGCGTCTCCTCTCTCCTCCTTTCGTGTACTGGGTTCTGTGATCACGTGTGGTCCAGAGTCAACTTTCCAGTTTGTGCTACGAACTCATGTTTGAGTTGCTCCTTCTGCACTAAAGATGTTCTCTGTAAAGTTCTCCATTCCTCCTCCGTGTTACCTCTGCACCTTATGAAGTATCTAGAATGAAATATCATCTTTAAAGCACTCAACAATGCAAGTCTGGCTTTTGTTGACTCCCTCATTCAGAAGTACACCCCCAGTTATACTCTGCGCTCAACATACCTGATACACCTGTCAGTACACAAATTTGAAAAGAAGAGGACTGACAGTACCAGATTTTCTGTCATTGCACCTAACATCTGGACCTCTTCACTCCCCCCACCCACCCTCCTACCCCAGAAATTAGATCTGTCACTTGCTATATGAAACTCAGGAAACCGCTGAAACCCTGGTTATTCATCCAAGCATACAACTAAACCTTGGGTACAACGTCTTACCGTACCTACCCCAATTTCAGTGCGATTAAACCGTTTTGGTGTACGTGCCCTCTACAAATATTGCTAACATAATAATTAAATAAAATAAGTTATTATCTTTAAACTAGGAGGATCTGAAGGCACTTACTAGTGCCACTTACCAGCTTCAGTCTCACCAGATACAGAAGAGTCAAGTCAAGCATTTAAGAAATCCAAATTGGGATGTTTGTAAACAACATCTAGATGATTTGAAGCTTGATTCAGAGTACTGTGGACATGTTACTCCGTCACAACGGTGACCAATATCCCTTCTGTGGACATATAAATCCCATAGGATATAATGACATTTATATTTCGGTGAACGGGTTATCTGTCACTCTTGTGACAGAATGACCTGTCCATCAAAATCTAGCCCCCTAGTCTTTAATAGCTCTGTTTGAGAGAACTGAGGTTTTTATCTAAGGGAAAATAACCATAATACACTTTTTTTTTTTTTTGTAAAAAAAAAAAAAAAAAAAAAAAATGAAAATGAGGAAAACTGTCCCAAAAGTATAGCAGGCATCCAGTATATTGTTGGGTCTGATGCTGCTGTCCTTCACTTGCACAAGCAGTGTTAGCACACAGAAGCCAAGGTGGGAAGTATCTGCCAAACATCCAATGGTTCGACCATAGCTGCCGGGTCTCTGGTACCTTCTACTCATGATGACAGACCTCCATGCCCGGTAGGCACACATCGGGACCACTGGCGTTCACACTGGTGCAAATGCTGAACTTTTCCTGATCTGGGAAGGGTGCAGCTTTGGGGAGGTGATTCCTCTAGATTATTCAAGGGCTTGGATACACAGTGCCTCTCAGAGGGCAGTCGGTGCGAATGACAGAACTCTGGCGTAAATCTACATTCAAACACTCCATGCGAAACACCTCTGGCCGAAGGCTGGACCTGAAGATGCATTGGCCCATATTATTTGCTGTTGATGGTCTGATGAAATCAGTGTACTCTTGAACCAAGAGCCCCAAGGACCTTTTAAGCACCCTCAAAGAGTGCAGGTTGGGGACGTGGCTGAGTATTGTAAATAACTGAAACAGCAGCAAATGTGTGCAATTCAAGGCAGGAGAAGACTTGTTCAGAGAACCTGAGGAGGTAACAATGAATAAAAAGGGAACTTATTGATTCAACACGGTTGAGTCGCGGATCTGTGACCAGATCCATTGATGACTGTTTCATTCCAAATAATAGTTTTGTCGCTTGTCTTCAAGTAGTGGGATGATTATCTCTTACGGATTTCCTGTATTTCCTCCAGGAAGGAGCGTACGGAGTTTGTCGCTCAGGTGTTGTGATGGTTTAGTGGGGTTACCTCAACTGGCAGGGCTAAGGAGTGATTTTAGCATCTTAAAAGCCATTCTTCTCAGTTATTAATCTGTTCAGTTCTGTGGAAACAGCATCTCTCCTTGCAGCTTTGTAATTATAAGTTTATAGGATTAACAGCGCTGCACCTGGTAATTTCGAGGTTAAACGGTGCAACTAGGACCCTGTGTGTGTTCTTTGATCTTGTCCTAGCTTGGATGTCTGTCATTTCCGGTACATTTATCAGAGGAGCACTTTGTCACTTCTTGGGTTGGAAGTAAAGCCGGCTTTTATTTATTTATTACAGTTTCCAAAGCTTGTTTGCCCCTGTGGTGGGTTCTTGCATTAGTGTAGCTCGTAATAAGATTATCTGTTTCAGGGTGCCCCCAAAGACGTTTTAAAACTTTCATGCAGAAAATTATGCAGTGTTGGAAGAGATGTCACTCACTGGGAAAAATGTAGAATCCTGGCGACGTGAATGAGGAGTTCATGGGCATAAAACAACTGATGTGTGGGAATAGGAATGGGGACGTGCATGTAATGTAATCAGTAATTCTGCCCACAGTCAGACAAGGGGCAGCCGGTGACGAGTGTGCCAGGAAGGAAGGACACCGAATAAACTCTACGGGCTGGACCTTTATATCTTGTTTTTCCGCAGAAAGAAGTGGCCTTGGATGAGGGAGAAACCAGAGGCCTCTTTTAGCCGGCTGGATGCAAGAAAACAATGTTCTGACTGCGGGTCCAGAATCTTCCTCTCGAAGTATGTCTGTGGGGGCTGAGGGTTGAAATGTGACACCTGATAATAGTCCTATCCCCACTGTCCGTGCAGCTAGCAATCTGCGTCGGTTGTACTCCCACAAACAGGAAATGACTCTTCAAACTGAGTAAGGTGTCAGAATGATGCATTCACTGATTGAGGGACACATCTCAAGTGGTCCTGATAATCTGTGGAAGCTAATTAGCACAGGTGTTGCTGTTGCAGGAATATGCATCACTGGAAGTGACGTCATTACTCTTGCACACCCCTGAGTGTAACGTGACTGTTGTTTCAGACTGTGCATTGTGTATCCACCGAGGGAGCCCTCGGCCTAGGAATCTCTAGGCATCTCACATACGAGGGTTTATTTCCCTCGTGCACTTATTGTCAGGTCTTAGCATTTAATCCATGCACACATGTGTTGCTAAAGCTCACTGGGTTAACACTCACTACTGAGATGTGCTTGTGCCCTGCAAGTCCCAGGTGAAGGTCATCTCATGGTCTCTTCAGCCGTTCATCCTTGTGGTGTCCGAGAAAGGAGAACTAAGTTGCAGTGAATAATGAGACACACACACACCTCTCTCTCTCTCTCTCTCTCTCTCTCTCTCTCTCTCTCTCTCTCTCTCTCTCTCTCTCTCTCTCTCTCTCTCTCTCTCTCGATCTCTCTCTCTCTCTCTCTCTCTCTCTCTCTTGATCTCTCTTGATCTCTCTTTCTTGATCTTTCTCGATCTCTTTCTCTCTTTCTCTCTCTCACTATCTCACTCTTTCTCTAGCTCTCTCTCTAGCTCTTTCTCTCTCTTTCTCTCTCGATTTCTCTCTCTCTTGCTCTCTCTAGTTCTCTCTCTTGCTCTCTCTAGTTCTCTCTCTCTCAAGCTCTCTCTAGTTCTGTCTCGCTCTCTCTAGTTCTTTCTCTCTCTCTCTCTAGTTCTCTCTCGCTCTCTCTAGTTCTCTTTCTCTCTCTCTCGCTCTCTCTAGTTCTCTCTCGCTCTCTCTAGTTCTCTCTAGTTCTCTCTCTCTCGCTCTCTCTAGTTCTCTAGTTCTCTCTCTCTCTCTATAGCTCTCTCTAGTTTTCTTTCTCTTCTCTCTCTAGTTCTCTAGTTCTCTCTCTCTCTCTATAGCTCTCTCTAGTTTTCTTTCTCTTCTCTCTCTAGTTTGTGTGTCTCTCTCTCTCGATCTGTCTCTTTCACTTTCTCTCTGTCTCTCTCTCTTTCACTCTCCCCATCTATGTATCTCTCGCTCTCTCTGTATCGCTCTGTCTGCATAGTCTTCATTCCGTCTCTTCTCTTTCTTCCACCATCCTATACCTCCTGTCTGTTTCTCATGAATACCAAGGTTGATAAGTCTTGATTCCATCTCCTGTCTCTTTCTTCCACCACCCTACACTTCCTGTCTCTTTATCTCATGAATGCCAAGGTTACATAGTCTTGATTTCATCTCATATCTTTCTTCCATCACCCTACACTTCCTGTCTCTTTATCTCATGAAAGCAGAGGATGTCTAGACTTCATCCCATCTTGTGTTTTTCTTCCACCACCATACACTTCCTGTCTCTTTATCTCATGAATGCAGAGGATGTCTAGACTTCATTCCATCTTGTGTTTTTCTTCCACCGCCCTGCACTTCCTGTCTCTTTATCTCATGAATGCCAAGGTTACATAGTCTTGATTCCACCTCATATCTCTTTCTTCCACCACCCTACACTTCCTGTCTCTCTATCTCATGAATGCAGAGGATGTCTAGACTTGATTCCATCTTGTGTCTTCCTTCCACCACCATGCACTTCCTGTCTCTATCTCATGACTACCGAGACTGCCTAGTCTTGATTGCTCCTCACCTTATCCTTCTTGTTCTTCGGCTTACTCTTGTGGGTTCTTTTAATCCCAGTTTTTTTTCTTCCCTTTTTCACTGCTATCCTGTCTTTTATCATCCTTCTGTCAGTATTCTACCCTTCTCTCTCTCTTAGTCTGAGTCAAGGTCAGTTGATTAGAAATAAATCCTGGGTCCCACAAATGAGTGCTGGTACCCACCACCTGCAAGCTCCGGCACAAATTAAGCTCTAATTATATTCAACTAAGAACTAATTATGGTCACTCAGACATACTTCAGCAGAAACAAAACATTGAGATATCCAAGCTGTGCACAAGACCTGAAAGATATACTTTGCAAGGATTTAGAATTCATTAGAGTTGTACAGCGGGTACCAGAGATGGAGGAGGGTCTGACTGGAGTGGTGCCTGGTTTCATTTTGCCTGCGGTGTGGTACCGGCTACTATTGGATTTTACTTTGCAAATGTGTTTTTCAGAATGACCTACATGCACGACTGACGGTGATGGGAAGGGCACTGATTCTATTCTAGGGGTACAACACTTGGTACTATTAGTGATGGGTGGTTTTAGTCTAGCAGAATGAATCTGCAATCTGATCGCTCTGGTGGGATATTAAAAACAAGGTGCAATGAACAGTAATGTTTTCAAGGGGCTTGTGAGCATACAAATTATTTGGAAATTGCCAATGGATGCTCCTAAAAAGGAAGAAATTACATGGGTTTCCTTATAATAACTGATTTAATTTAACAGGAATGTTCTGGCGGGTATTCTATATTTACAGTAAACTTAATTGATTATGGTGAACTGAACTAAGAAAAGCTATTTTTAGAGATGAAAGCCCCTGCACTGGACAGACATCATCCTGCCCTTTTTTAGGTCTGGCTTGACAGCACAGTGGTTGTGACTTTGTGATCAGCGAAAAAAGTCTTTCAAAAGTGCTACCAATATAGGGTATTAGGTTTTGGGCATATGATGATTTCACTATAATCGGGCAGAGGTTGTGTGCTTCCGTAAAAAGAGTGCCTGTTTTGCATTGTTTGCCTTGTAGGAAGGCTCATGATCAGAAAAGTGGGAATTGGTTGGTTAAGGTGACCGCCAGTGGTCAAGACTATAGGCCTGGTCTGTTTATTATGAAATATTATCATAAAGGCACTAGGTCTGACATATATATTGTGAAAAGTGTATTTAAAGTTAATATGACGCTGTAATAATGGGCCCTGAATACATCTATTTTGAATCTGATAGGGCCATAGGGACTAATGGGTGGCTTCATCCTAGAACCTTCTGAACCTCGTTTCTATCCCATAGGCTTCCAGACATATTGTGGTTGAGCATCGCCCCTAATGCCTAGATGTAGATGGGAACTGTTGGTTGAGGCAGTGCTCCGGGTCTCCTTTAGGTGCTCACATCTGTCTACCCACCACATGCTGTTCCTGAAACTAGGTCCCCTAACTCCCAGTGTGCTGAGCAGATACTTCCATTGACTGGGGACTGTACCCAAAGTCCCAGCAAGAGCACTGAGGATAGGAGGTTTCTGAACAGAATAGCCCTGAATGCTGGAATATGCTTCTCATGTAATTATGCAGAATTACGAGTAAGTTTGCAGTACCTGTGAGTAATTACGCTAGCGAGAATTACGCCAGTTATGCCCATCCTTATTCTGAAGTCAGCGGTAAACAATACCCCTGTAGATAGATAACTCGATTACTTGAACTGTAGCTGTCTGGGTTCACATCTCAGGAGAGTGATCAAAACTTCATTTAGGGGCCATGGCTCTACACGGACATATTGCTGTGTGTGTCATTTGCTGTGCTATACTGTATCTCAGTGCCAGACCCTCTGCACCTCCAGGAGTAAGCCTCGACTGCTCGTCCGAGCTACCAGGGGCGTCGTGAGCCCTCTGCTCTAGCAGCTACACTGGGAGTGGAGTTCTTTATGGGTCTCTTGTCTGCAACCCAGGATCAACAGCTCCTAATTAATGCTATATAGCAAAAAGGTCACTAGAAGAACGACCAGGAGAAAGAAGAACAAAAGATGGATAAACAGAAGGGAAAGAAGAGAGGAATATTGAATGGAAGCAAGGGTGAAAAGAAGGATGGACAGATGAATGAGTGGGTGGATGAATTACCAGGTAGATGAATGAGTAGGTGATAGGATATGTGGAAGAATGGCAGAGTAAAGGGATGGATTAATGGGTGAGTGGTGATTGAATAGCTGAAAAGACAGGTGAAAGGATGGAAGTGGAAAAGGACGGATGGATAGGTGGATTACAAGTGAAAGGATGGTATAGTAGAGGGATGAATATATGGATGGACAGTTGAAAAGATAGAGTGAAAGGGATGGATGGATGGGTGGGTGTATGGATGGATGGATGAATGGCAACGCGGAAAGATGGCTGGCTGAGTAGATGATCAATGACCAAGTGGATGATCAATTGCCGATTGGGTGGATAGATCGATGGCAGAAGGATGGATGGATGGATGTAATGAGGAAAGATTCACGGATGAATGAATGAATGGATGACTAAATGTAAATGTGAAATAGTGGATATCCGCAAGAGGATAGAGGGTGAAAGGATGAATAAATAGCTGGTTGAGTGGAAGAGACGGGGAGCTCTTTTATGGAAAGTTGGGCTCACCTGCTTTGATTGCTTGGTGCTATCGGAGCTTTTGTTCAAAGTGGATGGTATTTTGATTTTCTGGCTTCTCCCTCATTCGCTACCCACAGAGAATCCGGTGTAAATATAAATTAACTTGTTTATCCATTTGGAGTGCTGCAATACCTTAGGCCGTAGGACACCGGTGGTAAATGAATGCACCCAGTATGTTGCGTAAGTTACGACTTTGGAGTAAATCTACAAGGTTTGCTTTCCCACCCACAGGTGTCACAAGTGAACTTGGTTCAATGCATCAGCGATGAACGTGAAAGACAAGTTATTTGTAGCATCGCTAGACACTATTCAATATGTAATTAATATAGAAGTAATGCTTTTGGGTTACTAACTATTCCATAAAGAGATCAGGGGCACCGTGGGAACTGCAACAAACCTGATTTCATTGTTCACCATATCACACAAACTGTACTAAGAAGAATGACCACTTAGTCTCGGGGATAATCTGTTTCTTAGCACATCTAAAACAACTACACAGAAAATTATAAAAACAGCACCAAGACACATCATAAATAATTACAATAAAATCAACATGGCTAGCATTGTTTAAAATCTTATTAAAAGTGTCATCTAGCACCTAAACACCCTGATGACTACTTCTATGTGAGATACTCTGAGAGCATGAAAGGTAGAACAACTTGCAGTCTAGAATTGTTTTTAGGGAGAAGAGACCCACTCCATATCTTGTTGACAGCAAAGGCTGCGTTTATCAGTGGAGGCATGAAGACAGTGTCCCCCACGAAGGGCAAACACCCACTGTGGCAGCAATCAGTCAGTCTTCCTCTGAGACTTGGCCTTATCAGCCTCCGTTTTCAGGAGAGATGCGTCATCCTCGAAGTGTGAAGTGCACTGGGAGCAGGTGAGCCCATCTCAGTCAGACTCTCGGTCCATGACCTGGATGAAGGACCTCTCCCGGCAAGTGGCAGTCCTTATATACTAAAATTTCTGACATATGTTTAGGAATGTCTGACATAGATTATGTGCATTAAGGTTTGCGTCCCAGATGTTTCGTAATGAACATGTAAGACAAAAGGACGTCATTTTAAACAACATTATTTTGATTATGTCTGTTCTTATTTGACCTTGACATGGTGGGGAGTAGATGTCTGACCCTAACGAATGTCGCATTAGATGTTGTATCTAGTCATTAGTTGAAGACACTGGCACTATCACAGTTCCTAAAATGATAAGGCCTGGCAATATCCATGTTAAAAGGCAGACCTGTTAATGATTCTGCATAGATCAGGGCATATAGCGGTTTCCATTGTCTAAGATGAGGAAGATGGCGGCCTCCGTCAGCTAAGATGGAGTCTGGACCGATATAAGATGGAGTCAGACCTTAAGGACTTTATCTCCAGAACACCTACTGCCCAGCCCCCATTGACTTCCCTAGTTACCTGGAAAGGTCCGTACATTATAAAATGACTACAGCTCACTGTTTTTTCAGTAAGAAAACTGTTTGGAAAAGAGAGACGTGGTACATTTGTGGAGAGAATCTTGTGACACTAAATGTTGCAAAATGGTAACAGTGCATTACACATTGTCTCAATTAAATGATTAACTCATGCCATGCATTAATATATCATATGTGAAAGCTTGAAGATTTGAGTAAGTGTCTCTACTCTAAATTATGGCAATGTTGAATGATTACTGAAATTGAGTGATCTGGGTGTTGTTTTTTCAGGTTAATTTTGAAAGAAGACCTAATTTGGTTTGGCAAACTCTTTTTCTTTTATGTTTTTTTATGTTATGTTATGTTGATTTGTATAGCGCAGTAGTTACCCGAAAGGGTATCCAGGCGCTTTGGCAGGTGTGTGGCACTCAGTGTTTATACAAAGTGCCAGGTCTTTAGCTACTTGAAGAACTCAAGACGTGAAAAGTAGACTCTGATGTGTTGAGGGAGGTCATTCCATTTCTTGGGTGCAATTTAGGAGAATAACCGCCATCTGTTTCTGCCTTTGCGGAACTGGGGAATATGTGCGAATGAGAGTGACGCAGAGCGTAGGTGTCTGGCGGATTGGTGAAAGTGTGTGTGGCGAGTGCCCAGCGGTAGAAGAGGACGCCAGATGACATCTGTCCCACATTCTGGTGGCGGCTGACGATGGGTTGGGGTGAGGAGAATTAAAAATTAGCTTAAAGGCATTATAAACATCAAGAAGGCATAATATGCGAAGGATTTTGAGTTAGTAGTACAGGCATGAAAACAGACTGTGATATCTTACTGCTGGTGTTTATAGAAAGAGAACCAGATGTCCACCAAAGCCAGAGGAGGAGGGGACAACTCTTATGGAAAAACATTGTCAAGAAATGCGTGAAGGGGAGAATTGGAGGAAAAACAGCTCCCCTAGGAACAAATATAGAAAGTTATTGAAGTGAAGGAAAGGCAATCTTTGATGGATTAAAGGTTTTAAAAACTATTGGCCCCAGATGGGTTTAATAACCCTATCCTAAAGATAAAAGCGGGGTGGCGAGCTCACTTATGTTTTTATTTTGTTTTTTTAAACTTTTTTTTAATAACAAATTCGGGCAAACAGGGAAAATTCCACATTTGGATAAAAGGAAGCATTATTGGGCCAGTTTACACAGAACAGTGTTTAGACTTATACGCCTACAAGGGTATCTAGGAAAAGCTTTCTAGGGCATTGGAAGAGTGGGAAAGGATTGTAGGTGAATAGATTGACACTTTTAGTTTGAAATGCATGTAATTTGAAACATATTGGGGGTTATTACAACTTTGGAGGAGGTGTTAATCCGTCCCAAAAGTGACGGTAAAGTGACGGATATACCACCAGCCGTATTACGAGTCCATTATATCCTATGGAACTCGTAATACGGCTGGTGGTATATCCGTCACTTTACTTTCACTTTTGGGACGGATCAACACCTCCTCCAAAGTTGTAATGACCCCCATAGTCTGTAACATTAAGTTCAGAATTGTTGGCTATCTTTATTGTTTACAGGAGTTTGAAACATTTTGGTATGAAAGAGTTTAATAAAACCTTGGCCAAACCTGTGGCAATTGTCAAACTTCTCTTCTCTTGTCTATGACCAGCATGTAGTGCATGACCATCCTGGGTAGCAAGATCTAAAGAATGCCCATGCGCACTGGCAGAAAACGGCAAGCGTGTCAGAGACATTGATTTTCTCTCTTTTTTAAACTATACCGAAATTTTGGGGCTTTGTCCCTGAATAACCACAAGAATGCAGACCAGAAAATTGTTTATTTTCACCACAACTCCTCTGATCATGTTGGCAGGATCAATTTTGGCAAAAAACACCCCCGTACCAGCTGGAAAAGCAAACTGCAGTGGGTGTCTCTATATGAGGGTCTGAGGCGCTTTGCATGGGGCTAGCTGTCACTGTGGGGTCTCTCGTCTCTATATCGGCCCCTGTGATGGCTTTGCATGGCACTGACTGTCACTGTGGGGTGTCTCAGTCTATACTGGAGTCTGAGACGGCCTTGCATGGCACTGGCTGTCACTGTGGGGTGTCTCAGTCTCTATACTGGAGTCTGAGACGGCGTTGCATGGCACCGGCTGTCACTGTGGGGTGTCTCAATCTATACTGGAGTCTGAGACGGCCTTGCATGGCACTGGCTGTCACTGTGGGGTGTCTCAGTCTCTATACTGGAGTCTGGGACGGCCTTGCA